>NC_087345.1:134451687-135701687 GCF_030014295.1 Loxodonta africana
ATGCAGGCAAATTTAGTTTTTTCAGTTTCAAACACGGGACAGAACTGCTGGAGCTAAGGGTGCAGACCTAGTAATAAGAAGCCCCAAGCTATGAATGTTTAAGTAACTGATGTTAATTTGCAGGTAATTCTACTACACAGGACACATTTAGGTTTAGGTTGCTTTTTTTTTTTTTTTTAAACTCTGGAATGTCAGCAAGGGCCGACCTTGTAAATGGGCCTTGGGCTTATCCTGCAGTCCTGTCTGCAACGTGAAGCCCAAGGTTCCAGGAAACTGCACTTGGCCTGAAGCTAGCCCCCACTGTGCTCTTGCTGATTAGAAAAAGGCACCCCTCCCTCACAACACTTTACCACCCCCTGCTAGAAAAGTGCCATGCTAACCATAATGTTGTTGTATGCTGTCAAGTCTATTCCATCTCATAGTGACCCCACAGGACAGAGTAGAACTCCCCCACAGGGTTTCCTAGGCTGAAATCTTTTTTTTCCAATTTATTTATTGTGTTTTAAGTGAAAGTTTACGAATCAAGTAAGTCTCTCAAACAAAAAGTTATACACACCTTGCTATGTACTCCTAGCTGCTCACATTCGTCCTCTCCACCCTGTATCCCCCCGTCTATTCAACTAGCTCCTGTGCCCCTCTTCCTTCTCATCTCACCTCCAGACAGGAGTTCTAGGCTGTAATCTTTACAGGAGGTGATCCAGGGGTGTCACCAGGCAGGTAGGGGGGCCTCGGGTATGGACTGCACCAGGTAACGCTATCAGAGTGGGTGACACAGAGGCTTGGCAAGGGTAACGAGTGCCCAGGGGGCAATCTCTAAATTGCATCCCCTCTCAATTTGAGCACCCAGGAGCAGTCTGTAAATTGTGCCCCTTTCCCCAATTTCAAGATGAATAGAGGCTCAGCTTCCGGTCAGCAGAAATGCCCTCCCCTCTCTTGTCTAGCTGCCTCATTTAGGTGCCTTTCATATTTGTGGTGCCTCAGAATGTCATTCTGCACCTCGTTTGGTGCCCCCTTGGACTTGCACCTGGGGATAAGTGCCATATCTGCCCCCCCCACCCATGCCTCTGAGATGACACCAAACTGACTGTCTGTAAAGATATTCCTGTAGTTAGTTAGGACAACAAAATCATTTTTCGTAAGCCCAGCTTACATGTATCAATATACCTACAAGGCTAAAAACCACTGTGCTAATTTCCTTTTTGAGGTTTCTGATGCGCTCCAGTCAGAGCTGTCATTATTACCCAATTACAATGACGCTTTGACTCACGCGCTACAAGCATGCGCTGTCGTAGTCGTTGCTGCTGTTGTTTTTACAGGTGCTGATTTTGTCAAATTTTCTGGTATTTTGGCTACAATATTGTGGTAATTAGCGTTTGTGAACCGATATCAATAACCTTTTTTTGAGAATGAAGTAGTAATTACAGGAAAAGAAGGAGTGACATATGGGAGTTATGACTTATGAGTAACATTAGTACAAAAAACATTACTAAGGATTGTGTATGGTCTGGTACAGGAGGCAGTCCATGGGGGGGAGGATGACGCCATGAGTTACTGCACTTCTTCAACCCTAGTGACGCCACTGAGGAGATCACCAAGTGTTTCTCCCACAGAGCTGCTGGTGGGTTTGAACTGCCAACCTTTCAGTTAGCAGCCAAGTGCTTAACCATTGCACCTGTAGAGCTCCTTGCTGAAAATAATAAACAGGTGAATGTCTATGATGTAAGTGGCAGCCCCTTGGATGTGTTGCCCCCATGCACTGTGACCTGCAGAACTACCTTGTTATTGTTAGCTGCCGCTGAGTTGGCCCCTGACTCGTGGTGAGTCCATGCACAGTGAATTGGAACGAAACTCTGCCCTGTCCTGGACCACCTCCAGCTCCGTGATTGGTTATGGGTCAAACCGTTGTGTTCAGTAGGATTTTCTTTGGCTGATTTTTGGAAGTAGATCAACAGGCCTTCCTTCCTAGTCTTTCTTAGTTTGGAAACTCTGCTGAAACCTGTTCAGCATCACAACAATATGCAAGTCTCCAGTGACAGATGGTCCAGTGGTGGCTGCACATGAGGCGCATTGGCCTGGAATCGAACCTGGGTCTCCTGCATAGAAGGTGAGAACTGTACCACTGAACCGTCACTGCCCCCTCCACTGGAGGTGTAGTTGCTGCAATCATCCCCCATTCCCCAGATCACCTTCGCCAGAGTGGGAAGACTGTCCTCTGCTTTTGCTGCTGCAATCTGAGTATAAGGATACTTTCTTTGCCTCTGGCTCCCAAGGTTCTCTCCAATGTACCTCCTCAGAGTTGGTCCTCAAGACTACTAGCCTTTGTTGAGAAAACTGAGTGCACCAGTTACTGCTCTGCTTCCTGGGGGAATCATCTGTCAGGAGCATCAACTTCAGGCAGGTGACTGGTGCCTAAGAAATTTGTTTTCATAAATGTTAGAAATCTTAGACTCATAGAAACTCAGATTCTAGGAGATATCTAGTTCAACCCCCAGGCAACTGTACCAATGCTATCCACAAACTGTACCCTGGTAGACAAGTTATGCTGTAACCTAGGCCCAGCTTAAGGGTCATGTCTTGAAGACATCCTTAGTGGGATCTTTCTAGCCATCTTGTGGAGTACAGCCCTATGCAGCCCTTTTTAATCTCCCTATTAAGTCTCTCCTTTCTTTTTATCACTATTTCAACTATTTAGGGCATTATCCCTCAGCTTCCCTGAATACTGGAGAAGGAATGTCTTTTCAGTCTGATTTCTCCAGGTCTTATTCAGAAGTTCAAGCCCAACTGTGTCCCCACCTGTCATCTAACAGCCCCACACTTCCTGTTCTCTACTGGCCGCCAAAATTGGGGTTTATTTGCTCAGTACAATCCTTGTTCTTTCTTTTCTTTTGTTGTCGTGTCTTTGTATTTTCTCCCCTTTCCCTTGTCATGGAGAACCCTCTCCCCCTCGTCTGAAACAGCACGCTGTTTACCTGCACTTCCTCATCCTCCCAGGAAATCACCTGTCCCTCACAAGCTAACATTTATAAACACTCGTGTTTACTTTAAATAACCATAACGTGTCTCCTCAATGGCCCAAAGAGGCTCGTAAAATACCCATTCTGCTGGGGACAGGGCAATTCACTCTTCACGTCCTCATTAAGGATTAAGGATTGCCCAAGCAATATTTGCAAAGGACGTACTGTGCTATTTCTACCATTTCTGTCACAGTTGTGCTAAAATGAGCGCTCCAGGGCACAGAGGAAGATAATGTAAACACAGAGGACCTGACTAAACATCCTGGCAGAGCCGGGAGACCAACCAGCCAGGTCCACTCCTGGCATCCCTGCTTCCTTGTTCTGCCTCTTCCATTCACATAATTGGGTGATTTGGCTGGGAATAGGCTTATGAGTTGGAATTGACTTGATGGCAATGAGTTTAGGCTTATCTTGGTGATTGGGGAGAATTTTGTTACAGTTATTTGCTTGGAAGAATAATTGTGATTCAGACAGAGACCAACTGTGGTGGAAGAGCCTGGCCCAGGGAAAGTCAGTAAATCTCAAGGAAAGACCCTTGTCACCCAGGATCCCCTAAGGAGTTTGCTGTAACTTGGTTTTACAGAAAGGATGCTCAAGTGATACTTAGCTCAGAAGTGGGGTTTGAACACAAGTACGTACACACACACACACACACACACACACACACACACACCTTTTTCCCTTTTGCAGGGTGAGTGCTGCTTTCATAAAGGGACCAAGTCATATGCAGGCTAAGGCTTTACCAAGGTCCAAGAGACCAGGGTGCAGCCCCTGGCTTTGCTTGATTCTCTGTGTGTCCGCATGTAAGTTACTTTTCTGCTCTGTATTGCAACCTTCCCTCTCCAAGGTAAGCAGAGCTCTACGAACCTCTGACCTGACAGTTGCCGTCAAGTCGCCTCCGACTCCTGTTGACCTCACCTGTGTCAGAATAGAACTCTGCTCCATAGGGTTTTCAATGGCTGATTTTTTGAAAGTAGATTGCCAGGCCTTTCTTCTAAGGCAGCTCTGGGTGGAATTGAACTTCCAACCTTTCAGTTAGCTGCCCAATGTTTGCATCACCCAGGGACTCCAACACCCGACACCAACAATAAGCATCCTTTTCCCTTTTAGAGCCAATTCATTCCCCTGACTGCAGAGCAGAATGAGGGGCCGTGAGCTGATGTGGTTGTGGTGAGCAGTGGTGCCCCTGACCACTGCTTCTTTGCATTCTAGCCTTATGGCAGGGATTAGGAGCTGCCACTGGCTTTCCAAGATTTCCCTCGAGTTAAACAGAACTTGGCCTTTTGGGGAACTTATTTGATAACCCTCAAGGAAGGTTGGGTAGGGCCTAGGTTTTCATACTTAACAACCTTAAGATCCTTTAATGCGTTATCTCTTAGGTGGCTTCCTTCCCCCTCTTTTCTCCGGGTGAGGACCAGAATGAGCCAGTCAGTATCTGATGGCACCCGTCAGTATATATTTATTGAGGTGTTTTGTGTGGTTGGGGCAATACTAAAAATATACCAAGTAGACTTGCAATCTACTTCAAGGGACAGACATATATGAGAAGTTAAATAAACATAAAAGTACCAACACAAATGCTGCCTGGGTCAGTAAATGAGAAATTGCCAGAAGAGCGATTCGACAATAGTAAATGATCTGGGAGCTCAGAGGCCTCAGCTCTTATCACAGAGGGTCTTTCCTTGCTGGGAGAGGGATGGGTGGAGTGGTTCAGACTTGGGTATTTCCCAACCCCAGAGATTGGGCAGACCCCAAACCAAGAACCAGGGCATGGTGGCTCTTGTCCTTCCAGACAGCGACCTCTGCCCCTGATCCCTGAGAATTGCTCAGATGACTCCCAGGAGCACTGGGGCAGAGGGTAGGGAGAGTCCCTTGGAGGGCTTCTTGGCCATCTCTCCCTGGCTCTGGACTTTTGTGACATACCCAGTTACCATGCTTCTCAGCAGGGCTGTACTCCAACTATCTCAGAGAGAGGAACGTCCACTCCATAAAAACCACGGCTTTGATGGAAATCTATCAATCATCTTCCTGGGAGCTTTGCCGGCCAGATCTTGGAATGTGGGTGGGAATCCCAGGCCAGTCAGAAGTTATTAATAGGATCGGCAACCCTCCCCCATCCGTCCTTGGTGGCTGACCAGTGAAAAACTACCCACTGTCGTGGGCTGAATTCTTGAACCCACTACTTTGGTCCAGTTCAGGCTCCTGGTGCCTCCACTCCTCCTCTAGGCCACAGGGCACCCACCCCAGAGCTGGAAAGGGCAGGGCCTGGCTGAACAATCTTGCACTGTATATACTAGACTCTCCTTTTCTTTGTTCATTTCAGTCTGAGGAATGCCTCCCTCCCTTCTGCATCAGCTGGTTGGGGACAAACACAATAGCTAAGTTTCAGATCTCTTGCTACTGCTTTCTCTCCTCCCCCTGTTGCCACTGGGGAGATGTGCTTGTTTTCTCTTCCCCTCCCTTGAACCAGCCTTCATCTCTGGGGAAGAGGCCTGGTCTTCTTTAATGAACTGAAAATGTGATTAAGATAGGCCACGATTGGGTCTGCACACCCGCCTTGGCAGGGTGAGGTCATGGATTGATGGAGCTGGGCTGGAGCTCTCTCACCAGCTTCTGGCACCACAGACAGGAGTTGAAGAAAGACAGAGGAGCTGACGCCGGGCATTGGAGCCAGGGAGATGCTGGAAGTGTGCAAATTAGCTGACCCCCATTTTGTGTCCCTGCCAGATAAGTTTAGCAGAGTGCTGAGGCGAAGTCTTCTCCTGGCTGTTTGTTTAGTATTGACAGCAGGCAAAAGATAATAGCTATAAACAATTGATCGCATTCTTGCTGTAATCTAATTTTATTTTGCAGCAACCGTCTAAGGTTAAGTATTGCTATCTGTGTTATGAGCAGGTTCAGCTGTGAGTGACAGGAAACCTAAAGTAAGAATGGCTTAAACAATATAGAGGTTCATTTCTCTGTCATGTGAAGAAGCTCAGGGGTACAATGTCCAGGGCCAGCACAGGATCCATGGTGTCAGGGATCCAGGGTCCTTCGGTCTTGTCCTCAGTATGAGGCTTCTACCTCATGGTACAAGACGGCCTCTCAAGCTTTAGTCATCGCAACCACAGGTGGAGAGGGACTAAGGGGGAAACACACCTTCCTTTGGAAGACACTTTCTGGGAGCTGCTCATAACACTTCTGCTTGTATCCTACTGGGCAAAGCTTAGTCATATGACTACAGCTGGCTGCAAGGTAGACTGAGAGATGGAATCATTATTCCAAGTGACTCTGGGCCTGGATGAAAATTGAGGGTTCTAATTTTGAAAATCAGCTAATGAAAACTCTGTGGATCACAATGGTCCGGTCTGCAACCAGTAATGGGATGGCAGACGACCAGGCAGTGTTTCATTCCATTGTGCATGGGGTTGCCATGAATTGGGGGCTGACTAGATGCAGTTAACACCACCACCAACGTGACTAAGAAAGACTAGGTACCGTGGGACAACTTTCAGTCTCTTTTACAGGTGAGGAAGCTGAGGTGCAGAGAGGCGAGATAATTTTCCCAAGGTTACGCAGTTTGTAAGTGATAGGGCTGGGACTCTAACTCAGCCATGCTTCTAAAACCTGTGCTATATCCACTGTGCTACACTGTCTTCCAATCTGACCTTTAGGAAGCAAGGTATGGAGGGGCAGGGTGCATCTAGGGGTAGAAAGCCATGTAATTTGTGGTTTGGTGACAGGCGGCTGGGCTGTGGAATGGAATCAGCCTCTGCTCAGTCACTCCTTCATTAGTACAGTGGTTCTCAAACTGTGTAGTCTCAGGGCCCCTTTATGCTCTTAATAATTACTGAGGACCCCAAAGAGATTTTGTTTATGTGAATTATAATCTTCCATATTGACCATATCAGATATTAAAACTGAGAAATTTAAAACACATTTATTTATTCATTAAAAAATAATAAATTCAATATATGTTAAGATAAATAATATATTTTCATATTAAAAAATAACTATGTATTCCAAACAAGAAAATTATTGAGAAAAGTGGCACTGTTTTATGGTTTTGCAAGTCTCTTTAATGTCTGGCTTAATAGAAGACAGCTGGAATCTCGTATCTACTCTGCAGTCAATTGCTGCGATACCACACGTCATATAGCCTCCGGAACTGTGAGAGAATGAAAGCAAAACCAGCAAATAATGTCTTCTTAGTACAGTATACCATTATATACCTGTCCCCATCGAGTCGATTCTGACTCATAGAGACCCTATAGGATACAGTAGAACTGCCCTATACAGTTTCCAAGGAGCAGCTGGTGGATTTGAACTGCTGACCTTTTGGTTAGCAGCTGAGCTCTTAACCACTGCACCATCAGGACTCCTAGTAGTGCAGTAAAACCTACAATAGCTGGAAACTGTGTCAGACAGAAACCTGTCAGAGAAGGAAAATTCAAATATTTTCCACTAAAACAAATGATAGAAAAGTGGCAAGTCTGCACCCTGTCAAAGACAGAAAACTTTGGAGACCTGGAAAAGGCAGTTCCTGTCAAGTTCTGGCTGTCACAGTTTTCACTGTATTATTAAAATAGTTTTGACCTCACATATCCCTGAAAGGATCTCAGGGGTCTATAAGGCGTCCTTGAACCACTGACCTTGTAAATACAAGATTTCCAAATCTGAAAGGCTATATTTAGCCAGCCTTTCTCTGAGGAGATTTATGTTCTTTGAAGGTGTCTGCAGGTCCCTGAGAGGCTGGTTTGTGGTAGTGGGAGACAAAGTGATCTCTGAAAACAGAACTTTATTTTGGTGAGCTAGGGGAGAGTGGGCTCCCAACGGAAAGGTTGGAGGTTTAAATCTACCCAGAGGCACCTCGAAAGAAAGGCCTAGCTATCTACTTTGTGAAAAATCAGTCACCGAAACCCCTATGGAGCACAGTTCTACGGTGACAGACCTGGGGTCACCATGAGTCTGAGTTGGCTTGACAGTAACTGGTTTGTTTTTGGCTTAGGGGAGAGTATAGTCAACTGCGAAGGGCTGGGAAGGGGGTTTGAGTCAGTCTTTCCTTAAAGTAGGGAGATGGGCAGAGGGTTTGTGGAGTGTCTGGCAGCCTGGAACCTCTCTTAGTCTATGTCCTCTCATGACTGAGTAAGAGGTGAGGAGCCGATGATGATCGACTTGGGTATCCAGAAGCTTGTCTCCTGCTGGCGTGTGCACCCTAACACACCGACGTGTAACTGTGCCCGCTCCCGCAGGAGAAGAGGGTGCATGGGAGACATTCCTAAATCATGCATGGCTGGGATGAAGTGAACAAAATCCTGTTTATCAAATCCTAAAATGCTGTGTAGATGGAGTGAACTGGGATGAATTAGAGAAAGACATCTATGAGTACCTCACACAGGGAGTAACAAACTAAAGGGTTGGAAGATGTGGTATAGGCAGAAAATATAAACTTATTCAAGGAAACTATGGTTAGGTTCTTAGTACGACAGGGCCCATAATGATCCGTTAAGAGAAGCTTGGGCCACTAGCTTATTAGAACAATGTCCCAGAGGCCAGCGGGTCTTTCCTGGGATGTCTGTGGGAAACACTGGCTGGAGTCTTGGGGTTTAGCTCAGTGGAAACTCCTGTTTCTCCTCTTGCTTGAAGTTATGCTGTTGGCGCTGCCTCCCACGGCCTTCCTCCCTCCCTCCTTCTTAGGAAGTCTTCCCTGGCATGTCGGTTGTAGGTTTCTTCCCGCTGATTGGCCACGCCATTGGGAAGACTCCCCTAAACTGGGACCATGTCTTCAGATTGTTATGTAAACTTTCCCTGCGGAACACCTGGTCCAGGTAGAGGGAAAGCTCCTTAAGAATTGAGGAGTATGACTTACTCACTGTTGTGCTCTTTACTATTAGGTTTGATTCAGTATTTTCTTACTGCCTGCTTTGCCCGCCCTGGGAATATAGCTCCTGTCTTTGAAAAGCTTGCAGGGAAATGGGGGAGACAGCTACAGAAATGGATAATTTTAGTACAAAAGTGGACATGCTCAGGGAGCTGTGGAAGCATCTAATCCAGTGGAGCACGAGAAGGGGACCTGGTCCGAGAAGTGGTTCCTGAGCCTAGGTGTGGAGCAGGAGTTAGCCGGGCAGAAGGAGAGGACATACTGGAGGGCAGATGGGAGGGGAAGAGGGATAGGCTTTATGAGGATCAAGATCAAGCCTGTTTGCTTTCTATTGCATTCCTTGTGCCTGGCACAGAGTAGGCGTGCAGTAACTGTTTATTGAACGAAATGTGAGGATATGTTCTGGGAACCATCAGTAAATATGAGATGGGGATCAGGACAGATGGGACTAGAGAGGTCGGTGGTGGTCAGATCAGGAAGGGCCTGGCCTCTTTGTCTTCCTAATGAGCTTAGACACTGCCTTATAAGCAGGGCGGGGACAGAGCTTTACATTTTAAATTCATTTGCATACACTGCTGGGACCTGGAAGCCACTCAGCAAATGCTTGTTGAGTGAATGCTTTGGTCACTGCCTACCTGCCAATGTCTCTATCATAAGTCTGAGAGCACAAGATACAGACGCCATCTTAGACTTGGTGGCGATGTTCTATCTCAGGACCTGGCCTGGCAGGGATACCTGGGCAGAACTGTGAGACAGTAAGAGAGATGAATCACAGTGGTGGGACTGCTGGGTGACGGCAGATCTACTACAGGTGCTGGGGAAAGGGGTGGGGGTTGATGTCTGGAAGTCCTGCTCGGCTGTCAAACTGTGGTAACTCTAGGAGACGGAGTACAGGCCAGGCTGACCAGGGGAAGACTGGAAGACAAGGTGTGATGACGGACTTTTCCTTCTGTTTCTGATGAGAAAGGAACTTTGTCAGATTTCAGGTACATGTGGGAGGCCAAAGAATTGTACTAAGAGGGAACCGGCTGTTTTTGCAGAAATCTACTCCTATCCTGCAGGCAAATAATCAGAACGCACCCTTCTGGCTTAGGCTTTCTGTAAACCATTTAATACCTCAAGGGACCTCCGAGGAAATGTGCAGGAGTACTGTTCCCATTTTCCTTTGCGTGGGTGGGGGTGGGGGGGAGGGAGACTGACTGGGGCCAGCTAGAGATGGGCCATGCTGGCTCTGCCCACCAGCTCTCTGAAAGGGGTGGGGTTGCCTGGATTCCTGGGGTCCCTTCTTTCGTCTGGTTGATTCTGCGGGGTAAGATCTGCCAAGCTCCTGATCCCTTTCCCTACGGGAGTTGCCCTGGGGTGTGGGACTACTCCAAATCCCTGCCTACAGCCCAGGGGATGGTAGAGATTACTAGAAACACCCACGGAGTTGCCTTTTTGAGTTTTTCTTTAATTCCAAGTTGTGGGTGGGGAAACAGGCAGGCAAGAGCCTGGGCATCTGGCCCTCTCTCTGAGACACCCTCAGCTGACCTCTGAGGGTTCAGTGACCTCACTTCCCGAGTGGCATTTCTCACGAGGCAGGGGGTGTGGCAGAACAGAAAGGAATAGCCACAGGCCTCAGCCTCCCTCTCTTAGCCACAAATTCCCGTGAGAATGGAGGCTCTCAGACTTATCACAAGGAAGAGAGATTCCCCTCATCTGTACTAGAAAGAAACCCACTTTGTTCTGGAGGAGTGTGCACCTTCCAGATAAAAGTTCAACTAACGCAGCCCCTCTGCACACCACGAAGAACACAAGATTTGAGAGAAAAGCTAATGCTCCCATGGCAACCGTTCATTCCTATACAGCCAAGGGAGATGGAGACAGGTGAAAAAGACAAAGGTGTCCTTCTGTCCTGCTGGTGATCTGCTTGCCATTCTGGAGGATAAGGCTAATGGCAGGAGAGAAGGTGGAAGGGATCTCTCTGGTGTCCGGGATACCAATGGTGATGATGAAAATATGGGGTCATTATTCATTGGGCTAAAACTTTCACATGAAATATTTCTTTCCATCTTCATTACAATCTTATCAGTTAGGACTATTATCTTCACCCTCATTTTGCTGAGGAGGGAGGGTTAAGTAAACAACCCAAGGTCACACAGTCAGCAGGTGGAAGACACTGACCTTGACTCCAGGGCTGTTAGAATTAGAACAATGCCAAGGTGAGCCTGCCTACTTCTGTCACCGTTCCTGGTCATTGCCTTCAGGAAACTCCATTTCCCCTTGTTCAAAATGCTCAGGGTGCAAGTGGAAGGATAAATGAAATCACGTGAGACCCAAGTGGTCACAGAGCTGGTAACAGTAGTCTTCATTTACTGATTGCCTACTATGTGCCAGGCAACTGCATGAGACAGTGTGAATATCATTATTGTTCTCATTTAACACAAGGGCGTCCTTGCCCAGAGAGGTGAGGGGATTTCCCTCAGTCCCCACCACCAGGAAGTAGACGAGCTGGGCTTTAAGCCTATGTTTTTCCCAACCAGGAATCCTCCGTGGGTACAGAGAGTCTCCAGCCTGACCAGAGGTAACTCAGAGGGCAGGTCATAGAGGAAGTGCTGGGGTTAGCAATGGCTCCCAAGGGGAAGAGCTGCTGATCACCCTCACCCACAAGTTGGCCTGCTGCAGTTTTGCAGCTCGGCAGCCCTTGCCTGCTGCTGCTTTTCTCAGGTGAGGAGGGAACCAGCCACGTCCAGTCTGCCTGGGCCACAGCCCTGGGCTCCCTGCTGGGTGCCCCAGGGTTTACTGCAAACTGGGAGCCCTGCTTGCCTGGTTCTGATGTAGATTCAAGGCCCCTGCATAGTGGCACTGTGGCTAGGACAGGGCTCTGTAGTGCTGCTGGGTGGTTCTTATGGATGGTGAGATTTCTATTTCTCCATGCTTTCCACGGTGCCACCAAACAGGCAGCCCATGGGCCTGGTTCTCAATTTACGTGGACTCGCTCTACAGACTCTTTGTACAGTTGGAGAAGAGTGGATTTCTCTTTTCTCAAAGCTGTTAATTTCTTTCCTCTTTTTATTCTTCCTTTGGGAACACTGATTTGTTCTGGCTTACCCTTTAGGACTTACTCTGGTACTTCTTTCCTTTTAGTTGCAGGTTACGTCTTTTAACTAATTGCTGGGTTCCAGGGGAGCATGCATTTGTATGAAAGAAATTGTGCAGCTCCCCTCCCCATCATTTCTATCGATAATACTGTATTGTGTCAAATCTAAGACATCGTTGATTCTAAGACATATCATTAGTCTCTGTTCCACTAACAAAGAAAAAGCTGTCAATTAAATTATGATGCTATCAGGAAACTTCGGGGGCAGTGAGTTTATGCTAATGGGGGAGGAACAACTTGGAAAAGGAGGGTGGGAATAGTTGCACAACTTGAAGAATGTAGTCAATGTCACTGAATTGTACATGTAAAAATTGCTCAATTGGTATATGTCCTGCTGTGTATATTCTCAACAACAAAAAAATTTAAAACATTATGATGCTATCAATTATAAGATGCACCCCAACTTCAGAGATGTTAAATTGTGGGAAAAAAAAAGTGCACTGAGTATCATTAAAACCCAGAATGTAGAGATGTTTATAAATAAAACATACAAGGATGTTTATACTGAAGAGTTAGCAGGCGTAATAAATGACAAAAATTGCAAACCTGCCTTATGTTATTAAGTTGAGCGTGTCAACAAAGTGATAAAACCTAAGAATAGCTGTTGCCTTGCAGAGTATCTCTGGGACATTTTGCAGAATCTTAGCATGTTTTTGCTAACAGGAACTGAGTGATCGTTGGAATCACCTGGGGAATGCCTGAAAAATCGTATTGCTGAACCTATACCCCCAACTTACTGAATTTAAATCTCTGGGGGTAAAGCCTGGGAATCTCTATAAAACCCTTGTCTCACCCTCTCATTTACAGTAAGAAGATCAAGGTTAGGAAGGGGAGGGGACTATGTCAATGCAAAACTGATGGTGAACAGCGTTACTGGACTCTGAAACCAGATCACTTGGCTAAGGCCAAGTCTAGTACTCTTTTTGCTATTCTCTCCTTTCCTTTCATAGGGCACTGTCCTGCCATAGCAGTTCAAGGGCCTGAGACTCTGCATCTCTAGCGCTCAGTCCAGGATGTAACCTTAGTCTTTGTCCACTTCACATAGCATGACGCCAATATCTTTCCTTTGATTGATGGGTTGATTAACAAGTGTTTATAAAGCACTTACTGGGTGCCAGGCACTGTGCCAGGTGCAGGGAGGACAGTGGTGAATAAAAAAGCCAGGCTCTGTCCTGAGGGAGCTTGCTTGGTAAGCCCAGCAAAGTTAAGTCACTCCCAGCTGTCTAAGCTTAGGAAGGCACTCACTGGACACATCATCAGCTGGGGCCACATGGCACGGCCCTGCTGAGGATGCCATCTTGTTCCGCAGGGCCTGTGGGAGCAGTGCCAGCTTCTGACGAGTGCCTCGGCGTTTGCCCGCTGCCACCCCTCGGTGGATCCTGAGCCTTTCATGGCCCTGTGTGAGAGCACGCTGTGCAGCTGCGCGCAGGGCCAGGGCTGCCCTTGCTCTGTGCTCCTGGAGTACACCCGCGCCTGCGCGCACCAGGGCGTCAGGCTGGACGGCTGGACTGACCACACCACCTGCCGTAAGTCAGCTGCCCGCCGCCACTTCTGGGCTGCTTCCTGGCTGCGAAGGGCGCTCTGGTGGTGATGAGTGCTGTGCGTCCTGGGCTGCTGTCACTCCGGAGGCTGAAAGGCTGTGTCAGGCTTATTTATCTTTACCACACCCGCCTTAGTCCGTGCCTGCAAAGCCACCATGTTCCTGGACCCCGTTCCTGAAAGGCTCCTGCCCTCTGTCCCCTGATGGAGTCCGTGCTGGTCTGCAGAGGGCGGCCCCTCCCCAAAAGGCTGCGGCCAAGTTTGAGAGGCCTTCCTGTGTCCTTTCTCCTACCTCCGTTTTCTCGTCACCTCTCACATGTGCTCCACACCTTCCGGCAGGAAATCCATTCCCTGACTTGCAAAGTGTTCTCTGCTTCTGACCAAAATCTCAGCAGTTGCCATTTCAACTGATGTCTTCATCCTCTGCTTGTCTGAATTGACAAGGCACAGGGAGTTGGCCCGAGTGTCCCCATGATGATCCTTCAGCTGCTGGAAGGCTTTTATTAAGTTCTTCCGTTTTATTAGATCAACCTTCTCTCCTCCAGGCTGAACACATTCTTTCCACCTCACCTCACGGCTCCCCGTGATTTTGATCTTCTTATCTTGTTGGATCCCTAATCATTGTCACCATCCCCAAAGTATTGTGATTAAGTAGGGCCTCCTCTGGTCACCTTGCAAGAAACCTCCTCTCACCTAAGACCTTTCACTGATCAAAAGCCATGCAGATGGGCAACCAGTTTGGAATAATTACACAGATAAAACGCAGACTGATGGAGTCAGAGGAGCGGGCAAAATATTTCTACTACACACATGTTTTTCAGTTTTCAGCAAACAGCTTAGAAGTGAAAGCTTTTGTTCTTTGCTCTGGGGGTGTGAGAAAGGTGGCTATTAGCAGCTGGTTTCCCCTCTCCAAGGAAAAACTTTGTGGATTGGCAGATTTTTTGGTCTTTGAAGGCTGAGTGGGGGAAATACTTGATGTATCTTGGAGGAGAAGGTGCTTTGGTCAATTGTTTGGTGTCATGAAGCCCAGAAAAGAGCTTTGGTATGGCCCGATCTTTCAGTATGCCAGAACATCAGTTAGCCATGAGGTAGAGAGAAAGGAGGAGACTCAATCCTTGGCCCAGAAGAGCTGGGTCCAGTGGGGGGAGGATAGTGAGACACTTAGATGATAGGACCCTGAATGTAGTCCCGCAGCAAAGTGAAAATAAATATAGAGCAAATGCAGAGAAAGTGGGTGTGAACAGGGTTTGCCCCTGCTAGGGAGGGCATTGAATTAGGATCGAGTTCATGGGGAAGAGGAAGCCTTAGAGGGGGGATGTGATGGAAGATTGCTTGGTCCCAGGAAGCCTTTTTTTTTTTTTCAGTGTAAAAAGGTTTGGTCTCACCCTGAAAGTGTTTTAGGTGAAAGGGGCAGAGCATAAAGGAGCAAAGCAATGCCACATTGTTCGTGGGAGACAGATGACCAAGGAGGTAGGGGGTGATCCTCGGTGACCCTGATGAGTCATAGTAAGGACCTCATGATAGGGAAGGTGTTCCTTCAGATTAGGGGTGATTGGGCAGAGGGGAGACCTCAAAGGGGCGTGCTGGCCATTGGGGTGGAGATGGCCTTTATAGCAGCCAAAGTGGGCAAGGAGGCTCCGAATATGGCGTGGCTTATAGGATGCTGCACTTGGGGGGAATCGCTCTGGGGGAAATGACTTTGGTTTTCTGTTTTAGAACCAGTGTGCCCGGCTGGCATGGAGTATAAGCAGTGTGTGTCCCCTTGCACTAGAACCTGCCAGAGCCTGCACATCAATGAAGTGTGTCAAGAGCAATGCGTGGATGGCTGCAGCTGCCCTGGTAATTAACTTACCACTTTATTTACAAACCTGAGACCTTGCTAGTGCCCTTGGCTTTGGGAGGCGAGATGGAGGCCACTTGTGTTTGTTCCCCACTGCTGAAATCAAAGGCCTTCTATTTATTTTTTTAAAAGTCTTTGTGCACAGTGATCGGGATTGAGCTGGTATTTGTTTTAATTTATGTCTTCCTGTTGTATTGGATCCATGAAAACACTTCTGTCAAGGGAACTAGAAGGATGGTCTGGGCTCCAACGGTGACTTTGTTAGGCAGCATGTGGCCCAATCTGAGCTGCGGTTTTGTTTTGCCAGCTAGGTGGCGGGGAACCAGTCTGGGAGAGAGATTTAAAAATGTTTCCTGAGTTTTCCATGTGAACTCAGCTGAAAAAGAGCTGTGCACTAGAAAGTCTTTCTCAAGAGAGACTTTGTGAACTTTGGTGAAAAACCCTGTTTAATTACTGAGACTGAGTCCTGTGTGTTTGGACTCAGGACTCCATACTGAATGGCACTGAACAAAACTCTCTTTCCTGTTTCTTCATCTGAAGAATGGAGATTTCTAATCCTATCCCACTTCCCCACACTGCATTAGTGTGAAAGTTCGTTAAGTGTCCTAGAAGAAACCCTAAGCCTAGACTCATGACTTATCTACTGGATGACCTTGAACAAAACTCTTCTGAATTTCTTTATCTGTAGAATGGACATGAATAATCCCTCTCCCTTATATTGATTAAAGTGAAAGGTAAACATCACAGAACTTCTTTGAGCTTCCTGGAAGAAACCCTAAACTGACTGCCTGTGGGGATTATATACTTGTGAGATGAGTAATGATGATGACAATGTTAAGACCTTTGCTTTGGTGCCCTTGAACTCAGAGGGGCAGCTCCTCGATGAAGGCCGCTGTGTGGAGAGTGCTGAGTGTTCCTGTGTGCATTCTGGGAAGCAGTACCCTCCGGGATCCTCCCTCTCACAAGACTGCAACACCTGGTAATTGGGACTGTACATTGTGGACTGGGAGAGCAGCTCAGGGGCTTTGGGAGAGGACGCTGGGGCAACAGGGACAGCTGCAGGTGAGACAGGGCCCGGCCTGGGCTGAGGGAGAATAGACTGAGATGTGGGGTTGGTAAAGAGCATTGAAGTCAGTGATGAAGAGCAAGGATTATATTACAGATCTGCCTGGAGGACGGGGACAGTCAAGAAGGGAAGGACCATTTACATGCAAACCACAGCTCTAGCTTTCCCCCAAAACTATGCTGTAAAACATGATTTTCTCTCCTGAACAGGGACCACACAAAAGTCGCCAAGCAGCATGCATTTCCTTCTCTCCTTGAGATCTTTTAATAGGTGGTGGTGGTGCAGTGGTTAAGGGCTTCACTGCTAACTGAAAGGTTGGTAGTTCTAACCCACCCAGTGGCTCCAAGGGGAGAAGACCTGGTGCTCTGATCCCATAAGGATTACAGCCAAGAAAACCTTATGCAGCAGTTCTATTCTGTCACATGGGGTTGCTATGAGTTAGAACTGACGCTATGGCACTAACAACAACAAGAACAATAGAGAGTCCCTAGAGGGCACTAGTGGCTCAGTGGTAGAATTCTTGCCTTTCATTCGAGAGACCCAGGTTTGGTTCCCAGCCAATTCTCTTCAGTCACAGCCACTATGCATCTGTCACTGGAGGCTCCTGTGTTGCTAAGATGCAGGTTTAGCAGAGCTTGCAGACTAAGACAGACTAGGAAGAAAGGCCTGGTGATCTACTTCAAAAAATCATCCAGTGAAAACCCTATGGATCACAATGGTCTGATCACATTGCACATAAGGTTGCCCTGAGTTGGGGATCCACTCAACGGCAGCTAACAATGACAGGGAGTCCCCTGGTGGTACAAACGGTTAATGTGCTCAGCTGCTAAATAAAATGGTGGAGGTTCAAGTCCACCCCAAGGCACCTTGGAAGAAAGTTCCAGCGACCTATTTCCAAAAAATCAGACATTGAAAACTCTGTGGAGCATAGTTGTATTCTGACACACATGGGGTTGCTGTGAGTCAGCATTGACTTGACGGCAATTCTTTTTAATTTTTTTAGAAAGCAGCAGTGCCCAGTAGGAAAACACGCTGATTGGCTAGGAGCCTGCGCCCCTGGCTCCGCTTAGCTCAAGTCATCTTCTCAAGAAGCCCCCTGGGATGTTTGCTCTGGCTAGCTTTGCCTGCCCTCTGTGCACCCTGGAAAAGAACTTCTCGTTCATCTTCAGGCCTCTTCCCTTTGCCATCTTTCCCTGCTGGGCTGGACAGGCTTCAGCGCTCCATCAGCCTTCAACGAGTCTCGTTCGGCTGCCCAACATGATTCTGGGCATTTCCCCTTTCCACAGCTCTCCCTTGTTCTCTTCTACTGGCTGAGCGTGGGGGCAGAATTTGATTTCTTAGTGCCTGGGTAGATTTTTCAGGGACGTTGTATCTTCTAGGTATTTTTTCTTCTTCTGCTTCTCTGTCAGGGTTTCTTCCCGTTGGCAATATCTCTAAGATTCTTTTGCAGCCAAAGCCCTGTCCTGCACAACTTTAGCCTCATCAAGAGCACCCTAGCATCAGCTCCTTTATTTTCCCAGATCCTTCCTTTGGGTGCTCTGATATCTGTTGTGAGTTCTAAATCCCTTCATGTACCCTAGGTTCAGGTTCTCAGGTGGTGCCCATGATTTGCACTCGACTACTAACCTAAAGGTTGGCAGTTCAGACTCACCCAGTGGTGCTGCAGAAGACAGGCCTGGTGACCTGCTTCCATAAAGATTATAGCCAAGGCAACCCTGTGAAGCAGTTTTACTCTGTGCCATGAGTTGGAATCGATGTGATGGCAAGTGGAAAAAATCTGTTTGTAGCACTACCAATGATATTTGCCTTTCTCTTCAACAGCATTTGCCGAAATAGCTTGTGGATCTGCAGCAATGAAGAATGCCCAGGTAGGCGACTTTCTGCTCATTCCATCCCTTCTCTGAATGGAGAGGCGTGTCTTCCCTTACTAGACAGGGAGGCCACACATCTAGGTAGGGGGAAGAAGGCCCCAGTGCAACCACGTGACCACAGCTCAGGTTTCAGACAGCAACTGTGCTAACTTGCTTGTGGGCCAGAGGAGGGGAGCTCTGTGATAGAGGAAAGGGGAGAATGCACTTAGGCTCAGGTTTTCTTCTTTTCTCATCACCTGTTCGTGCAAAGATTAAGGCTGAATGAGATGCAAGGCCTGTAAGGTCATGGTTGACTAAGTAAAAAAAAAAAAAAAAAGTAAAGGGGACTCAAATTGTTTGGAAAATTAAGGGAAAGAAGGGGCTGGTAAGTTTTTAGGCCCGAAGTGAGTTGTAATGGAATTTTCTGGAAGGCCTGATATGAACACCTTGGCATATTCCAAGAGCTACAAAAACCAGGTCACCAAATGATTCTCCCAGCCCTGTCCCTGCCCTGGGAAATGTGTTTAGGAAAAGTTGTCTTACAATCTCTGCCCTTCACTTTCCCCTCTGTTTGGTGCCAACTCTGTTCTATTTACTGCAAACCTTGTTCATTCTAAGTCCCCTTCTGCCTCACTCCCGAGTGACCCTAGTTCTTCTGATGATTTTTCCCCTTTATGGTAACTAACATGGTATTTACTATAAGCTGAACGCTGTGCTAAGCACTTTATGTGTATTACCTCATCACAACAACCTATGAGGCAGGTACTATTTATTCTCACTTTTTGAAAGAGGAAAAAGACCCAGAGAGGTTAAATAACTTACCCAAAGTCACACAGCTGCCAAACTCACAACTGCTTTACTCCTACCTTTGCCCTTATTTTTTCCCTCTTTCCTAGTTCTTGATCCATTCCTTTTCAGGAAGTTCTTTGCCATCTCTTCATGAACTCAGGAGAGGCCCCCCAGCCCCCCTGCCCTTAGTTAAAGACCAGCTCAGCTTCAGCTTAGATAGAACTTTGTGGGTCCCCGTGCTTGCAGAGTGCAGTACAAAACTGGAGGACGAACACCTAGATGAAGGGCTCCCGCTCTGTCTGAAGAGGCCACATTGGCTTTGGTAGGGGTTAAACTTGGCTGCCTGGGATCATATTTGGGGTCTGTGGATTAAAGGCTTTAGGGTCACTCGAGACCTTTGCCTGTGCCCCCTACACTGGGAAAAATCTGGAACTAGATAGGAAGTGGGCAATAGGGCTAAGTCAGTTAGTCTATCCCAGGGATGTACCAATCAGCCAGTTTATCTTATGTGCAATCCTTGAAGGAAACATGAAGGACAAAAGATTGGCCTTGTAAATGATAATACATGCTTTGATTTAACATAATCATACCCCGTGAAAGACCTAAAGAACCCTCTGAAAGACACAAGAGGTTGCTGTAATCAATCTTTAAAAAAAAACTTCTAATATCTAAATACATCACCATTCATTGTATAAGATCTATGGTACCCAGTTGATGGAATTAGAAACTAGGTTTATTGTGTTTTGTCAGATTGACTACAAGATTAGGGATTCTTAACAACCAGTTACAGTAAGGAGGGCCATCTATCCATCCATCTATCCACCCACCTATCCATCCATGTATCTACTCATCCGACAACTATATGAACGCCCACTGTGTACATGGTGGTTGCTTGGTCTGGGACAGACAATATGATCCCTGGCCTTCTATTCAAAATCTAGAAGACATCTTCACTGAGAACGCAAGGTATCTTCTGATGTCCTGATGGGAGGTAATCAATTTTAACTCTGTGGTCCACTGAGTGGTTTGATATTTTTCCAGTGAAACTACTAACCTCTTGCTTTGCATTCTCAAAGCCTTGGCTCTGACCCTCTTTCTTTAATTCTGGAGTAGTTGATTGTTGCCTCCCAGTCCATTTCTGTCATGACACATGGGCCTATTTCTACACCTTGCCATGGTTCAGCTGCTGTTGGGGCTGTCTGATGCCCCCAGTGTGATAATTGCAGGTAGCACTTCTAGTGGGAAGAGTGGACAGGAAGGTTCTGGAAGGGGATATGCTTGGCCTTTCTAGTAAAGCAGGGAGCTGGCCAGAGTTCTCTGCAGCCCCTGGAGGAGCTGACATTTTGATTCCTAGAAATACAGAACTGGGTTTTGATTCTCTGGAACAAGACGAAAGTGTATTTGTTATCTATTACTATTTAACAAATTACCCCACAAAACTTAGCAACTTAACAAATATTTATTATATCACAGTTTCTGTGTGGCAGCAATCTGGATGTACCTCAGTGGGGTGCCTCTGGACCAAAATCTCTTAAAAAGTTGCAGTCAAGCTATTGGCGGAGGCTGCGGCCTTATCTGAAGGCTCGACTTGGAATGGGGATCCACTTCCAAGCTCACTTGTGTGGCTGTTGGTAGTTCTTGGTCCCTCACTATGTGGTCTTCTTCACAGGCCTGCCTCCGTGACATGTCTTGGCTCCATGACATGACTTGGCTTCCCCTAGGGCAGGTGATCCAAGATGAGAGATGAGAGAGAGCACCCAAAATAGAAGCCATAGTCTTTTTAAAACTTCACTTTTGAGGTGACACAAGTGAACAAGTCCAGTCCATACTCAAGGGAAGGGAATTACATGAGGACTTGCATACAGGAAGTGGGGACCATTAGGACTGTCTTAGAGGCTGCCCTGCACAGACAGTGTAGTGTATGGGTAGTGGGAGGGAGGAGGAAGAGTCCAGGAGAGCGGCAGTGTACTTAGGGAGAGGGTAGAGCTTACTGTGATGTGCTCTGTTAAGCCTCCATTGCTCCCTGCACACCTCTATTTAACCAACCAACCAGTTGCCATTGAGTCCATTTTGATTCATGGTGACCTCATGTGTTTCAGAGTAGAACTGTGCTCCATAGGGTTTTCAATGGCCATGATCTTTTGGAAGTGGATTACCAGGTCTTTCTTCTGAGGTGTCTCTGGGTAGATTTGAACTGCCAATCTTTCTGTTAACTGTTTGCACCACCCATGGACTACTACACCTCTACTTACTGGGTAGGAATTAGGGAAGTCCCAGGCAAAATTGTGGTTTCCTCATAGCCTGCAGGCTACCCTTTCTGTAACCCTAAGCCTCTCTCCCCTTCCTCTGTAACCTGCACTGCCCAGAGAAGTTCTGCTAATTTAGTTCCCATTGAACTATAAGTGTCTGGTTAGGGTTAATGAGAAAGGAGAGAGTGTGTTAATAGGGACTATTGCTCAAACGAATAAATCTCTTGTTAAATAACTTAAAACTCCTAGTGGAGAGTATGGAAAGTGCTTTTCTGGAGCTGGGAAGGCTTTTCATTTGTAGCCCCAATCCTATGAGCCTATAAACGTGGCATAATACGGAGGTTCTGACCATGAGGTCTGGACTCAGCCTGTCTGAGTAGGAATTCCAGTTCTACCAGTTACAAGCTGTGTGACTTCTGGCAAGGTGCTTAATCATTCGAAACCTCAGTTTCCTAATCTGTCAAATAAGAGAGGCTGTTGTTACTTGACACACAGTAAGCATCCATTAAGTGTCAGCTGTTACCATCCTTGTAGAGCACAGAGGTAGCTGTTTGGTTAAGCACAGCCCAAGAAGGATAGAGACACAGGCACACGTCCAAAGGAGCAGGGAGTGGGAGGGTGGCGTGAGGCAGGGGTGTGGCTGGGGTAGGTGGAGCAGGAGGGTAAGACAGAGCTGGACCTTGGTGGCATTGAAAGCTTGTCGGCCTGCCTAGGTTGGTTGGAGGGGAGGCTTTGGGATAGAGCTGTCTCTTGGTATTCAGATAATTTGATGAATTCTTAACATGGCTCTGTAGTTCAGCCTTGGAATCCAAGCTCAGTCTGTTTTGAAGCCCATAGGGAGGAAGATAAGCCTGCACCCTTGGTCAACAGACAGCAATGATGAGTGAACCAGGGCAGATGCCTCTCCCATCCCAGTGTGCTTTCTCAGGTGTCTGGGGCTTGAATGGGGGTTCTGACTCCCCAGGTTCATGGGAAGTGTCCTTTGGCTTGCCCTGGCCCATATTGGGTCTTCTGGTGTCACACCAGATTCCCTTCAGGCTAGGGCAACGCATCTCCTTTCATGCCCAAGATGTTCTTCCCCCAGTCTCTATATGCGGACCCATTGTATCTCTGTTCCTTGGTACGTGCCCGTGTGTGCCCAGGGTCAGAATGATATCAGGCATGGCTCTAAAGAAGTCAGGCCTCTGGGCAACTGTAGGAGCCCATTGTGAGGCAGTATGGGGTGGTATCAAGTGCTTTGAGCTCTGTAGCCAGATTTCTTGTTGTTGTTAGGTGCTGTCAAGTGGATTTTGATTCATAGTGACCCCATGGGACAGAGTTGAACTGCCCCATAGGGTGTTCTAGGCTGTAATCTTTAGGGAAGCAAATTGCCAGGTCTTTCTTCCACAGAACCACTGGGTGGATTTGAACCACCAACCTTTCAGTTAGCAGCCAAGTGCTCAACTGTTGTGCCACCAAGTCTTTCAGGTTTAAATCCCTGCTGACTATTTTGGAACCTCGGGCAAGTTACTTAACTCCTCTGCCTTAATTTCCTCATTTGTAAAATGGGGAGTAAGAATGAGCACCTCATAAGAACAACAAAGGAGATGGTAGCCACAGGGCACTTAGAAAAGTACCTTGTATACTTGGTTAGGTTATGTTGTGATTTAGAGGCAGGCTTTGATGAAAATTTACATCAGGAGGAAGTCTGAGCTGCTTTGCTAAAAGCCTGTGGGCTGGTATTTGTGTATGTTGCTTGGAAAAGAGTGGAAGACAATGATCTGAACAGAACAGCCCCTTGTGAAGGACTCACTGCAAAAAAAAAAAAAAAAAAAAAAAGGTGGGGGGGGAGGTGGTGGTGGTGTATTTAGAAGTGGTAATATGCCCCCCTCAGATGAGAGGTTTATGTTTTTCATGAGGGAGGATCTTTATGCCTGTAGGAATGGATCTGCTTGAACTGTTGGATGGTCTATTTTGTATCCTGTTCTAAGGGTCACCTGCTTTTCATTCATTCAGCTAACTCATTGCCCACCTACTGCCTGCCCAGGGCTGCCTTTTGCTGACTGACAGACTGGGGTTGTCTTCGGTGCCCTCTCCGGGCAGGGGGTGGGTCAGCATTGCCACGTGGCCTGTAGTTCTGGCTGCCGCGCACGCTCTGTGACCAGCTGCCACCCAGCAGCTCACCCTCCGAGTTCCTGGGTTTCCTGTGCCTGCAGGTCTGTCCATGGACTGTACCAAGGAGATAAGAAGTGCAATGTAGTATTTAGGCTTCTGATTCCTGAGAAACTTGGAAACACAAATCATTGGGAATCAGAGCAGGAAATCAGATTAGAGGATTAGATTCCAGACCTGACAATTTTGCTTTCAGATTTTCTCGATGACCCCCCTTTTCCTGGACATTGTCAAAGATAATAGGGTCCAATTTCTTACTCAGATAAAAGCGCTCCTGAGAAAACAGAGAAAGGTTGGGGGAAGAATTCCCGCCCATTTTACTGCAGCCAGGTCGAGACATTTGACACCAATGGCCATATCACTCTGTAGAATGTAGTGACGTCTGAAAAATAACCATTTTAAAAAGGCTTTCCTCTGACATCACTGGGTTTGGAATTTCAGTCCACATACAATCAGCTGGGATGACCTCTGCCCCTTTCTTGTCGTTGCCTGTTTTGCTCTGACTTCACCAGCCTTGACCCCCATTCTGTCCTTTCTTGAGGGGCAATGAGGTGGAAAGGTGTTACTGAGGAGAAGGATCTTGGGCCTCCCTGCTTTCCGTAACTTTCTCTCTTGGCCCATGCCATCCTAGAATGGACCAGTCTTCCCCCTGGGGACCAGGCAGAGGAACATTTACCAGCAGCCTGGGGCTATTCCTCTACCCCTTCCTCCAAACACTACCTAGCAGGCAGGCCCACACCCGGACCCAGGGCTGTGTAGTCTAGCCCTGCCCCTGACCATGCCTGTCAGTGCAAAGGTGGACATGAAGGCAGCAGGCAATGAGGGTCTGTGTAGCCCCTCATTGATAGGAGGGCAGCTGGAATCTCCCTGTGGCTCTGGGCAGCCCCTGGCTGTGTAACAGGGCTGAGCCCCAGCCCCTAGAGATGGGCCCAGATGGAATTGACTGTAGGACTCTCCCAGGGGGAACTTTAGGCTCAGGCTGGATCAGTGCTACGGAGAACCAAGTCTCTGCTGTTTGGGGGCCAGGGGTGGGTGGGAGGGGAGGAGGGCTCCTCTTTTACGGAACTGCCATGGTATGCGTGTCTACTTATTTTTCTATGGAATAGAAGACAAAGATAAGAACACAGAGAGGAAATACATAAAGGGAGGCTGGGAAGGGCTCCAGATGGCTGGTTCAGCTTCAATGGGTCCATTGTGGCCCTGGGGATGGGGTTGCCCTGAGCTGGCATGGGGCTGATGCGGAATCACTGGAGGCGTTGCAGAGACCTCCTCATGCAGGGACACTTGCCTGGATATGGTATCTCTGGTCCGAGGTGGATTGGGCCAGAGGTCCAGGGCCTGGGCTGGGCTATGGGGGAGGAGGATGGTGGTTGGGCAGGGGGTGAGTTCAGTGCTCCGAGTTGCAGGGTGAAGGAGTGGAGTCCTCGTTCCCACTCACAGACGTGTTAGCCTGGGCTGGGAGCTGGCTGTGCAGAGCTCAGTGTTGCCCGGGTGGTGGTGAGATCATGGGCAGATGGCCTCCTGGGCCCCCATTGGCCCCGGCTGAAGTCACAGATGGAGGCCTTAGAGCCGCCCCTCAGCTGAGGCAGCGTGGACAGAGTCCTGCACTCTTCACCGCTGAGCTCTGAGAGTGTTGCCCCCCGCCCCACGCCCCTTTGCCTTTAGGGACTCTCCCGGAGAGCTGTCCTCGGTAGGTTGGAGTGGGGTTGTAACTTGGTGGTTGTAGCACAGTCCCAATTCAGAGAAGATGGTGCACCCAACGGGTCGCTCTCTGGCTGAGCACTCTGCAGCTCCCAGCTGTAGCCTGCACCTGGGCTGGCCCCTGACCCCAGTGGGAAGCACAGAACGTGGTGGGAGGGGAAGCAGCTATAGACACAGGGTCAGTAGGTGTGGGTTCTAGTCCAAGCTCTACCGCTGACCCAGTGTGACTTTGGATAAGCCACTTCCTTTAGTTTCCCCATCTATAAAATGAACAGTGATCCAGCTCTGACACCTTATGGTTGCAGGAGTTGGAACCGACTTCGAGTCCTCTGGTTAGAACTAGTGTGTAACACACCCATGGAGTTTTGGTGTGAGGGTTTCCTGCTCGTATGTGCACTCCACCTTTGCCCCCACCAGGAGGCTTTCCCTTCTCCCATTCTTTGCCCTTTTCTTTGCGTTCCTCCAGGCGAGTGTCTGGTCACAGGACAGTCCCACTTCAAGAGCTTTGACAACAGGTACTTCACCTTCAGTGGGATCTGCCAGTACCTGCTGGCCCGGGACTGCCAGGACCACTCCTTCTCCATCGTCATAGAGACTGTCCAGGTGAGCTTTGCCAGCCCGGCCAGCTAGGGGGCAACCCAGGGTGGCTGGAATAGCTGCCAGGGTGAGAGGGCAGCTCTCTGGGGGCGGGGGGGGGGGGAGGGAGGGACATGGGCAGTGACTTTCTGTGAAGGAAGGAGACCCCTTCTTCCATACTACAGTTAGCTTCTCATTCTTCCAGAAGCCCAACCCATCTCACTCTCTCTAGATACAGGGAGGTGCTGCCAACAGTACCTCCTCAGGGCTGCTCAGCTCGACAGCCAAGAAGAATCCCCTTTAGACCTAGTCTGCTGCCCCCATAGCCACACTTCTGCTGTTTGGAATTGGGAGCTGCAGAAGGTGGGAACAATGTGGGCCCATCTCCTTCATTGAGCTCCATGGTCCATTGCTGTCGAATCGATTTTGACTCATAGCAACCACATAGGACAGAGTAGGGGTTTCCAAGGAGTGGCCGATGGATTTGAACTCTGAACCCTTCGGTTAACAGCCGAGCTCTTAACCACTGAGCCACCAGGGCTCCCTGTAGGGTCGCTATGAGTTGGAACGACTCAATGGCAATGGGTTTTATATACATATTTCTCTAGATAAGGAAGCAAAAATGAAGACAGATAGAGCGTATAGGGCTCACCCTGAGATCGAAGACCCTGATTCGCTACGGAACAACAGGCCCAAGTTGCTAGAAAATGAGCCAGAGACCTAGAGTTCTTATGAAAGGCCAGGCCAGGAGGGAAACGGGCATGGGGAGGCTCTGGCTTAGGGCATTCTTGTTGCACAACTCTCAGGGCCCCATTCAGATAGAATGCTCTGTGAGAGTGGAGTTGCACAGTATGAGAAAGCTCTCAGGGGCTCTCTGGGGCTGGCGTCTTTCTCTGCGATGGCGGGGATGTGGTGATGGCACCCTTGCATGCCCCCCTTGGCAGTGTGCCGATGACCCTGATGCTGTCTGCACCCGCTCAGCCACCATCCGGCTGCCCCTCCTGCACAACAGCCTCGTGAAGCTGAAGCATGGGGGAGGAGTTGCCATAAATGGCCAGGACATCCACCTCCCCTTCCTGCAAGGTGAGCTCACTCCTCCTCCGTCAGCTCACCCACAGTGCCCCTCCTCTCAACATGGATAGCTGTTGGCCTGCCCTCTTCTTCTGTGTGAATGTGATGTAGAGTTACTTTTGGAGGGGAGGGTGGGTATCCTAGGCCTGCATCCCTGCAAGATAGAAAGATGTCCTTGAGGGAGAGGATGAGAGGAAGGAGGTAGCTAGATGCCTGGAGATGAGGAGGCTGCTCCAGGCTTCAGAGAGAATGCAGAGGGGAGAAGGGAGCCAAGAGGATTTTCACTGGACTTGAGCCAAAGGGGCCAGCTGAGGGTTGGGCAGGGTGGTTCTATTTTGAGGTGAAAAAGGAGCAGAGACTGATGCACAGGGGATGACTAGTGATGGGTCAGAGCAGAAGATGACACTCTGGGCAGCGCCGAGCAACCCCGTAACCTGTGGAAAACCTGCCTGTCCAGTGACTCTGCCTGGGTTGCACTGTGCCATGTCAAAACAGAACCACTTTTGCACAGCACAACCCCCAATCTTCACCTTCAAAGTGGCTCTCAAATACCTCCCCTCTTCTTCTCCATGACTACTTTCTAGCTGTTCACACACTCCATGGCCAATTCTCATAGCATTGCACATAGTTGATGAACTTGGGCTGGTGGGCACACAGCATGTTCAAGTGTGTTTAATGCTGCGTATGTGTCTCCCTATGAGATGATACCTTCCTCCGGGGCAAGGGGTATGCCTGCTGTCTCTTCTCCACCTTCCCACAGCAATGAGAACTGCGATATTCAGCTTTGCACAGTCGTGTGCACACAACCATGAAGACTGAGTAACAGCCTGGAAGTGATGTGCAATGGCATAGGGGCCCAGCATGCTCGTGTGTCATGCTTGGGTTCTACGGTAGACACAGATCCTTTAGGATGCACTAAAGCGAAAGATGCAGAAGTCTCTGCTTCCATCTTGTGGCAGCCGGAGGAATAGCATGCTATGGCAGGGATGTTGAGGTTTCCATCCGGAACCCTGTTTGACCTACATCCACCCTGCTCACCCTTCCTCCTGAGACCTTCTTAAGCCTCATAGACACCCCCCACCCCTCACCCTCTCCACAATATATCTGCCTGCCACCACCCTGGCCCCTCTCCACCTCAGCCTATATCCTGTCCCTGTTTGGTTCCAGGCGACCTCCGCATCCAGCCCACCGTGATGGCCTCTGTGCGCCTGAGCTACCAGGAGGATCTTCAGATGGACTGGGATGGCCGAGGGAGGCTGCTGGTGAAGGTGGGTCCCTTCTCAAGTCTCTGCCTACCACAGCCCGACCGGGACAAAGTGCCCCTTGTCCTCTAGCAGAACGGCTTTGTGCTGTGGGAGAAGAATTCCTTTCTCCTTCACCCCTACACCCCCAGAGCGAGGAACAGGCCTCTCTTGTTTTTGAGAAGCTGGCGTTTGTTTTCTGGATGTCCCTCACTCACCCTGGGAATTCTCATTTCTGGGGCTCAGGGATCCCAAGGGTCTCCAGGAGGGGATGGGCTATTGTGGGGCAGGGGAGGTGGCAGATTTCCTGTCCAGCCTCTTGGGTGTAACATGGCCTGGAAATGGGATATGTTCCCCGGGGTGCCCACTCTGGGGAGAGCCGGATTGAAACTCACGGCCAAGACCCTGCGTCATGCACCCTTGTGGAGAAAGCCTTCCGGCTGCCTGTGAAAGAACAGCGCGGTGAACTCCCAAACTTCTTACCCTGTCAGTCGGCCTCTGCAGTTCTTTTACTCTCTGATGTCCTTCGGGAACCACATTTGGATACCAGTCGCTGTCAAGTCAGCTGTGACTCATGGTGACCCCATGTGCTCCATAGGGTTTTCAATGGCTGATTTTTCAGAAGTAGATTGCCAGGCCTTTCTTCCGAGTTGCCTTTGAGTGGACTTGAACCATCAACCTTTTAGTTAGCAGCTGAGTGTGTTAACTGTTTGCCAGGGCTTTCTATTATTTTTGAATATTTTATTGTGTTTTAGGTGAAAGTTTCCACAGCAAATTCGTTTCCTGTTTAACAATTTTTATTCAGATTGTTTTGTGACATTGGTTACAATGTGTCAGCATTCTCATTATTTCCATTCTGTTTATTCTAGGGCTTCAAACCGTTTTGTTTCGGTTCGAACCCCTGGTTTGTTCTGTTTGCATTTATCTAGCTTCCCTGCTTCTCCTTGCCTTCTCATCTTTGCTTTTGGGGAAATGTTGACTGTTTGGTCTCATATAGTTGATTGTTTAAGGGAGCACATTCCTCCCAGGTGGTATTGCTTATTTTATAAGCCAGTCTACTATTTGGCTGAAAGGTAACCTTTGGGAGTTGCTTCAGTTCCAAGTTAAAAGGGTATATTAGGGTGGTAGTTTTGGGGGTTCCTCTAGTCTCGATTAGTCCAGTGGCTCTGATCTTTTTTAGGAATTTGAGTTTTGTTCTACATTTTTCTCCCATTCTATTCGGGACCTTCTTTTGTGTCCCTGGTCAGAACCGTAGGTAGTGGTAGCCAGGTAACATCTAGTTCTTCTGGTCTCAGGTATAAGAGGCCGTGATTCATGTGGGCCATTAGTCCTGTGGACTAGTTTCTTCTTTGGTTTCCTTCATTCTCCTTTGCTCTAGATGGGAAGAGACCAATGATTGTATGTTAGATGGTCGCTCACAAGCTTTTAAGACCCCAGATGCTGTGTACCAAACTAGGATGTAAACATTGTCTTTATGAATTATGTTGTCCTACAAGACTATGGTCCCAAACCCTTTAACCCAGTAAACCAAACCCGTGAGGTGTTTGGCTGTGTCTAGGAGATCTCTGTAACTGTGCCCTCTATGTGCTTTATTATATATGTGAATATATTTGTAGCATGGATCTCATTTAACTTTGATCCACAATCAAAGTTTGCCCATGGAAGCAAAACAAAACAAAACAAACCCATTGCCATGGAATTGATTCCTACTCACAACCACACAATAGGACAGAGTGGAACTGCACCACAGGGTTTCGAGGGAGCCACTGGTGGATTCAAACTGCCGATTTTTTGGTTAGCAGCTGTAACTCTTAACCACTGCACCACCAGCCCATGAAGGCAGCAGTCCAGAAATCAAACATTGTATTATATTGGACAAATCTGCTGCAGAAGAGCTCTTTAAAGTGTTAAAAAAGCGAAGGTGTCATTTTGAGGACTAAGGTGTGCCTGACCTAAGCCATGGTATTTTCAATTGCCTCATATGCATGTGAAAGCTGGACAATGAGTAAGGAAGACTGAAGAAGAATTGATGCCTTTGAATTATGATGTTGGTAAAGAATATTAAATATACCATGGACTGCCAGAAGAATGAACAAATCTGCCTTGGAAGAAATACAGCCAGAATGCTCCTTAGAAGCAAGGATGGCGAGACTTTGTCGCACGTACTTTGTTTATGTTATCGGTAGGGATCGGTCCCTTCAGAAGGGCATCATGTTTGGTAAGGTAGAGGGTCAGTGAAAAAGGAGAAGACTCTCAACAAGATGATTGACAAAGTGGCTGGAACAAATGGGCTCAAGCATAGCAACAATTGTGAGGATGGTGCAGAATTGGGCAGTGTTTTGTTCTGTTGTACATAGGGTCACTATGAATTGGAACTGACTCAACTGACCTCACAACAACAACAACAACGTGTGTAGGACATCCAAACATGTATATACTTATGCCTACAAATGTATGTATATATGCATGTGTGTGTACTCACATATACCTTCCTATATACATAGACAGACATATTTTTTGGTTGTTACTACTGTCGTTGCAAAATTGTATATGTTTTAACATTTAATGTGATTGTTCTTTTTTCCTGTGTATCTCTCATTGTCTTCATTTACCTTGACCATGTTGTGCTGACTTTCCCCATGTTGTGTACTGCCTTTCCCATCCTCAGAAAAAACAGGTGTCTTACTATCTAGCAAGTGATTCCTCTTCCCTCTCCCTCCCATCCCTGGTAATCATCAAAGAATGTTGCTTTCTGTGTGTACACCTATTCTTGGCTTTTTATAGTAGTGGGACCATACAATATTTGTCCTTTTGTGATTGAATTATTTCACTAAGCATAACGTCCTCCAGATTCATCCATGTTATAGGATGTTTCACGGACTTCTCATTATTCCTTATAGTTGCGTAGCATTCCAGTGTATGTATGTACCACGATTTGTTTATCCATTCATTCACTGAGGGGCACTTTGGTTGCTTCCATCTTTTTACCCTTGTGAATAATGTGCAATGAACATGGGTGTGCATACTCTTGTCACTGCTGTTATAGCTCTAGAATATATACCTAGGAGTAGAATTGCTGTATCATAAAGTATCTATTTCTAGCTTTTTGAGGAAGCACCATACTGTTTTTCATAATGGTTGTATAATTTTACAATCTCACCAGCAGTGTATAAGTGTGCTAATCTCCCCACAGCCTTGCCAGCATTTGTTGTTTTCTGTTTTTTTGATCATTGCCATTTTCGGCAATGGTATCTCATTGTAGTTTCGATTTGTATCTCTCAAATGGCTAATCCCTGCTGCTAACCAAAAGGTCTGCAGCTCAAATCCACCAGCCACTCCTTGGAAGCCCCATGGGGCAGTTCTGCTCCGTCCTACAGGGTCGCTATGAGTTGGAATTGACTTGATGGCAGTGGGTTTTTGTTTTGTTTTGGTTTAATGGCGAATGATTGTGGGCATCTCTTCGTGTGTTTGTTAGCCTCCTGAATGTCCTTTTTGCTGAAGTGTTGGTTCATGTCTTCTACCCATTTTTAAATTGGATTCTTTGTGTTTTTGTTGTTGAGTTTTTGAAGTTTTCTATATATTTTAGATATTAGACCCTTGTCAGATGTATTGCTGCCAAAGATTTTTTCCCAGTCTGTTTAGATTCACTTTTTATTCTTTTGGTAAAATCTTTTGATAAGCACAAGTGTTTAATTTTTAGGAGATTCCAGTTGTCTAATTTAACATCTGTTGTTCATATATTTTTAGTTGTGTTTGATAGTATGTTTATGCCAAAAATTAGGACCCCTAGTTTTGTCCCTATGTTATCTTCCAGAAACTTTATAGTTTTAACATTTAGGCCTCTGATCCATTTTGAGTTAGTTTTTGTGTGTGGTTTGAGGTATGGATCTTGTTTCATTTTTCTGCAAATGGAACATCCAGTCTTGCCAGCACCATTTGTTAAAGAGACTGTTTCTTCCCCATTGAATGGACTTTATTGAAGATCAGCTGCCCACAGATGGATGGGCTTGCTTCTGGGTTCTCAATTCTATTCCGTTGGCTTATATGTCTGTTGTTGAACCAGTACCAGGCTGTTTTGATTACTGTGGCTGTGTAGTAAGTCTTGAGATCTGCAAGTGTAAGCCCTCCTACTTTGTTCTTCTTCAAAATTGCTTAGATATTTTTTGCCTCTTCCATTTCCATATAAAGTTGGAGATCAGTTTTTCCATTTCATTAAAGAATGTTGTTGAGATTTGGATTGCATTATATCTATAGATCGCTTTGGGTAGCATTGATATTTTCACGATGTTAAGTCTTTCAGTCCATAAGCATGGAATGTTTTTCCATTTATGTGGGTCTCTTTAGGCTTCTTGCAGTAGTGTTTTGTGGTTTTCCTTGTATAAGTCTTTTACATCTATTATGGACTGAATTGTGTCCTCCCAAAATATGTGTAAACCATAACCTCTATGCCTATAGTTATAATCCTATTTGGGAATAGGTTGTTTTGTTATGTTAATGAGACAGTATTAGTGAAGGGTGTGTGTTGAGTCAATCTCTTTTGAGATATATAGAAGAGATTAAATAAGCAAGCCAGTAAATAGAGACAGGGAAAGAGAGATACCAAGCCACATGAAGATCCCCCAGGAACAGAAGCTCAAAGAGACAAGGACCTTCCCCCAGTGCCAACAGAGAAAGAAAGCCTTCCCCTAGAGCCAGCACCCTGAATTTAAACTCTAGCCTCCTAAACTGTGAGAAAATAAATCTGTCTGTTAAAGCCACCCATTTGTGGTATTTCTGTTATAGCAGCACTGTATAACTAAGAGAGAATTTGGTATTGAGAAGTAGGGTGCTTCTCTTACAAATACCTGCAACGTGGAAGTGGTTTTGGAATTGCGTAATGGGTGAAGGCTGGACAAGTTTTAAGGTGCCTAATAATAAAAGCCTAGATTGCCTTGAAGAGGCTGTTGGTAGAATTATGAATGTAAAGGCAGTTCTTGTGAAGGCTCATAAGGAAGTGGGAAGAGTTATAGAGAAAGTCTCTGTTGTCTTAGAGAATCCATATGGCACGTGTAACAGAATGTTTCTAGAAATGTGCTTCTGGTGAGGCTTTAAAAGAAAATGAACGTGTGATTGGACAATGGAGGAAGGGCAATCCTTTTTATGCAGTGGCAAGAACTTGTCTGAATTGTTCAGATGTTTGGTGGAAGGTAGAACTTGTAAGTGATGAACTTGGATATCTGGCTGAGGAGATTTCTAAGCAAGATTTTAAGGGAGACACCTGGTTTCTCCTTGCTGCTTATAATAAAATGAGAGAGGAAAGAGATGGACTTAAAAATGAACTGTGCTTAGACCATCTCCCCTGACAAGCATGGATGGCAGAAAGCTCAACCTGGTTATTCATCCCAGCTCTGCACGTCCTCTGTGACCAGGCAAATCACTTACTTTCTCTGGGCCTTGGTTTCCCCATGTTTAAGTCACTAGATAATCTCTAAAATCCCTTTCTGCATGACAGCTCTCTGACTCCCAGTGGTTTACAAACTGGGATGGAACTGACAAGTTTATACTGCAGTTGCCTTTATTTTTCTTCCTACAGCCTAGGGCGTAGCTGCAGTTTATTAAATTCATATTTATCTTTCACCCAGGGAGCTTTTTGGTTAAAACTGTCTCATTAGTGAAATGAAACTGTTGCTCCTTTGGCGGCCTCTCTCTGCAGCTGTCCCCCATTTATGCTGGGAAGACCTGTGGCCTGTGCGGGAATTACAATGGCAACAAGGGTGATGACTTCCTCACTCCTTCGGGCCTGGTGGAGCCCCTGGTGGAGGACTTCGGGAACTCCTGGAAGCTGCACGGGGACTGCCAAGATCTGCAGAAGCAGGACAGCAACCCCTGTAACCTCAACCCGCGCCTAAGTATGTGAGCCTGGTGGGAAAGACAGTGCTCTGCAGAGCCCTGAGGTCTCCCGCATTCCAGAACATTCCACGGGACAGCTTTCCCACTGTGGCTTGCGTGGCATGGAGCTAAGGGTTGGGTGGGCCTTTGTTTATATCGTCAGCATTTGATCATCTTCATCTGGACCATTTATTCTTCAAAGTTTCCTTATGGAGCACTGTCTGTGGGAAAGAAAAGCAGAATGTGGTTCCCGCCGCAGGACATTCTCAGCCTAGTGGGAGTAGCAGGCACACAAACACAGAGTGAAATTATTGTAAGAGAAATGACTGAGGTGGCCATTTGCAGATCCATCTGCAGCGCCGTTTCAGCCCTACATTAACTTCCCCCTTTAGCAAAGGATCACTGGACTATCTCTCCTTCTGTCAGTGGGTATGGGCCCTGGGGATGCAGTTTAGTGCTTATTTAAGGCAAATGTAATTAAGAAAGTAAATTGGCTGCAGAAGAAAAATCACAACGGCTCCCAGAGCCAGCAGCAGTAGTTTTTCCCATCTTAGCTGCTGATGGAGAAAATGGCGTGGGGGGTTTCAGAGCAGGACCCCTTGTTGCTGCTCTCTGGGGCGTGGGCTTCAGCAGGGCCTGACCATCCCAGGCTTGCTCCTCTCTCTCCCCATGCAGCCAGGTTTGCAGAAGGGGCGTGCGCTGTCCTGACATCGTCCAAGTTCGAGGCCTGCCACCATGCTGTCAGCCCCCAGCCCTACCTGCAAAACTGCCACTACGATGTCTGCTCCTGCTCAGATGGCAGAGACTGCCTCTGCAACGCTGTGGCCAGCTATGCCTCCGCCTGTGCCCGGAAAGGCGTGATCATCGCATGGCGGGAGCCCAGCTTCTGTGGTGGGTACCCTCCCTGTGCATTCCACCTCTAGGCCACTGAGCCGAATCAGCTGCTGCTGCCCTGCCATCCAGCCCACTTGTCCTTTTCCAAGCACTTTCTCGGCATTGTTTCATTTGGAAGCTGGCCCAGGGCATTTTGACAAAGCATGGGGTGTGCCAACAGTTCATTTGCTTGCCACTTTGCCCTTCTAATTCCCAGCAGTACAGGGTGGTGGGGACTGGCTGTCTTACAGGACGGTCTGGCTACTCTTCCCGCTCCAGGAGGTCAAGTCTAAACATCGCACCTGGAGACCTAGAGCCTTGAGGTTTCTGCTAAGCAGAGATTTCCTATGGCTGCAGCTACCTAGTGTTCCAAACGAATATACTCAGGTAGTTCAGTGAGTGGGTCCCAGATCCCAAGGGGTCCCTGCATCCCTTGAGAGTCTGTTGAGGACAATGAGAAATACGCATACGCATCCTTGCATGTAACTTCAGGAAAGCCATCCACGAGCTCCCAGCCAGAATCTCTGGCACTGTATAATGTGGTATAAAGTTGAATGTCATCATTGTCCCCAGTTGACTTTAGATTCTCACTCTGCACTGTTAGATTCCTGGCACCAGAGTTGGTATCTGCCCCTACACTTTGGTCCCTTGAGTGGCTAGATTGTTCTCAGTGTTTTGTTGTTGTTGCTCTGGGGACATTTGCTGAGTGCCCAGTGTGGTCAGGCAAGAACCATGATGTAAAGCTTGAACTTTCCTTTTTTTTTTTTTTTCCAAATTTTATTGTGTTTTAGGTGAAAGTTTATGGTGCAAATTAGTTTCTTATTCAAAAATTTATACACAAATTGTTTTGTGACATTGGTTGCAATCCCTGCAACGTATCTGTACTCTCCCCTTTTCCTTTCTACCCCGGGTTCTCTGTGTCCATCTGTCCAGTTTTCCTGTCCTTTCCTGCATTCTCATTTTGTTTCTGGGCAGGTGTTGCCCATTTGGTCTCTTCTACTTGATTCAACTAAGAAGCACGCTTGTCATATGTGTTATTTGTTTTATAGGCCTGTCTAATCTTTGGCTAAAAGGTGGACTTAAGGAGTGGCTTCAGTTCTGAGTTAGCAGGGTGTCTGGGGGGAACTTTTCTTTCTTTTGTTTTTTTAATTTTTATTGTGCTTTAAGTGAAAGTTTACAAATCAAGTGAGTCTCTCACACAAAAACCCATATACACCTTGCTACACACTCCCAATTGCTCTCCGCCTAATGAGACAGCCCACTTCCTCCCTCCACTCTATATTTTTGTGTCCATTTTGCCAGCTTCTAACCCCCTCTACCCTCTCATTTCCCCTCCAGGCAAGAGATACCAACATGGTCTCAAGTGTCCACCTGATCCAAGAAGCTCACTCCTCACCAGCATCCCTCTCCAACCCACTGTCCAGTCCAATTCCTGTCTAAAGAATTGGCTTTGGGAATGGTTCCTGTCCTGGGGCAACAGAAGGTCTGGGGGCCATGACCACCGGGGTCTTTCTAGTCTCAGTCAGACCGTTAAGTCTGGCCTTTTTACGAGAATTTGGGGTCTGCATCCCACTGCTCTCCTGCTCCCTCAGGGGTTCTCTGTTGTGTTCCCTGTGAGGGCAGTCATCAGTTGTAGCTGGGCACCATCTAGTTATTCTGGTCTCAGGCTGATGTAGTCTCTGGTTTATGTGGTCCTTTCTGTCTCTTGGGCTCGTGATTACCTTGTGTCCTTGGTGTTCTTCATTCTTCCTTGATCCATGTGGGCTGAGACCAATTGATGCATCTTAGATGGCTGCTTGCTAGTGTTTAAGACCCCAGACGTCACTCTCCAAAGTGGGAAGCAGAATGTTTTCTTAATTGATTTTATTATGCCAATTGACTTGGATATCCCCTGAAACCATGGTCCCCAAACCCCCGCCCCTGCTACACTGGCCTTTGAAGCATTCAGTTTATTCCAGAAACTTCTTTGCTTTTGGTTTAGTCCAGTTGTGCTGACCTCACCTGTATTGTGGTGTTGTCTTTCCTGTCCCCTAAGGTAGTTCTTATCTACTATCTAGTTAGTGAATATCCCTCTCCCACCCTCCCTCCCTCCCCCCTCTCGTAACCATCAAAGAATAGTTTCTTCTCTGTTTAGACTGTTTCTCGAGTTCTTATAATAGTGGTCTTATACAGTATTTGTCCTGTTGCAACTGACTAATTTCACTTGGCATAATGCCTTCCAGATTCCTCCATGTTACGAAATGTTTCACAGATTCCTCACTGTTCTTTATCAATGTGTAGTGTTCCATTGTGTGAATGTACCGTAATTTATCCGTTCATCCATTGATGGGCACCTTGGTTGCTTCCATCTTTTTGCTATTGTAAACAGTGCTGGAATAAACATGGGTGTGCATGTATCTGTTCATGTAAAGGCTCTTATTTCTCTAGGATATAATCCAAGGAGTGGGATTGCTGGATCCTATGGTAGTTCTATTTCTAGCTTTTTAAGGAAGAGCCAAATCAATTTCCAAAGTGGTTGTATTATTTTACATTCCCACCAGCAGTGTATAAGTGTTCCAATCTCTCCACAGCCTCTCCGACGTTTATTATTTTGTGTTTTTTGGATTAATGCCAGCTTTGTTGGAGTGAGATGAAATCTCATTGTGGAACTTTCCTTTTTGAGGCACAAATGGAAACTGCCTCCCTACTAGGTACTTAAAACGATGGTTAAATTAGGGCTGGGACAACTGAGGAAGGCTTTCTGGAGGAGGTATACTTGATCATGGTTTTAAAAAGGTGCTTCCTTGACAGAAGGGCATTGTTTCCAATGGTAGAATAATAGTGGTGAGGCATAGAGGTGGGGAAGAGTAAGTTATGGATGAGGTGTAGTGGATATTTTGATTTTTAGGAGTAAAGTAGATGTTTTTGGAGACTAAAATGTAGGCGGTCCTAGACTGAACAGGCCCATGGAACAAAACAGGACTAAAGGGGTGCACCAGCCCTGGGGGAGGGACTGTAAGGTAGGAGGGAACAGGAAAGCTGGTAATAGGGAACCCAGGGTTGAGAAGGGAGAGTGTTGACATTGTTGTGGGGTTGTTAACCAATGTCATACAACAATGTATATACTGTTTATTGAGAAACTAGTTTTTTCTGTAAACCTTCATCTAAAGTTCAATTAAAAAAAAGTAAAACAAAAAAAGAAGTAAAATAAATAAATAAAGTACAGAAGATCCTAATGGATGTGAAGAAATAGGAGCTATGAGGAAAGGTGGAAGGAATTAATATCATACTTATGTGAAGAGAAGTTTAGGTTTGGAGGCTCTACAAGTGTCAATATTTGGGGTCTTATGAGCCAACTCATGTTTTGAGTCTAAGTAATCCCATAAAAAATGGGGGAACAGAGAGAAAGGTAAGGACAGAGGGAGCAAACACATAAGTGCCTGCATTGTGTGCTGGGCCGCCCCTCCCTCCAGCTCTGAGATGTCACAGAGAGTTCGGGGCTGAAGCTGGAAGAACTGAGTCTGAGTCCTTACTGGTAACCTTGTGATTTGTTAGTTACATGACCCTAAGCCCTTCACTTGACCCCTAACTTCAGTTTCTTCATCATTGTTTGCTGTTTAGAAATTGGGAAAAGCATTGGGGAGTAAATGATGTGATGTTTATGAATGTGGTTTGGTTGTTCACCAATATTAGAAATTATGCATTATCAGTATGCTACACCATCAGAAAGATTTCCCAATTTAGTACATTCTCCCAGAATGCTAAGGGCCTACCGAAATATTCTTTAATTTCTCATGTGCAGCTGTTTTCAAACTCCACAGAGAGCAGAAAAAGAGGAAATGGCTGTTGATGCAGTAGCAGGGTCTGAGACTAAATTAAAGAATTTCTGACTCCTGAGGCTTTGTGATAGGATAGAAAGTGCTGGGCAGTGGGTAGGACTTTTCCCTGGAGACTTTTAAGGACAAGCAGGGATCTGTCTGTATGGGTTTATGTGAAGGTGAGCCAGAGACAAGTCTAGCCAGATGGCCTTGGGCTGGTTTTCTGAGCCCAAGGAGGGTGGGCAGGACTTCTGGATTCTTGCCTCCTTTCTTTCTCAACTCAGGGAGTCGCTTAGGTTCAGCTGTCGCTTTGACCTCATTTTTGCTCCCTGAGAAATGAACATCTCTCTAAACATCTGACTGCTGCAGGAGTCATGAGAAGAGGCCACACCAATTGGGAACACTCGTGGAAAAAGGGTTTATCATACAGCTGCTTTGTGGGATGCTGTGAGGAGATTCAGGAAAAGCACATGCTTGTTTTTTTTTTTTTTTTTAATCGGTTATGTTTCCTTTGGGAAGGCAAGACCTGGACTCCTTGAAGGCAGGGACCAAGTCTCACCATCACTGTATCCCAAACCTAGCACAGCCCCTGCCCACACTGGGCCTACAATAAATGTCTGTTAGACTGAGATGTTCATGATTTCTTCTGGGGAAGAAGCTGAAGGAGAAATTTAATAAGGCTCCAAGCCAGCTCTAGAGACAGTCTGTTAGAGAAAGAAGAGCTTTCAGCTCTAGCTGATCTCTAATGGGTGAAATGTGCCCTTGTCATTGTGGGTTTATTGGATTGGGAGGGATCTCCATCTTCGTTGCCCAACACTCCCAAATTCAACCTGCCCACCCTCTAAATATTTATCCAGTGACCCAGCCTCCCCAATGGTTCAGAGAAAATCTCTGGTCTAATAAGCGCAGAGGTGTCTCTGGGTGGTGCAAATGGCTAGGCGCTCAGCTCCTAACTGGGAAGTTGGCTGTTCAAATCTACCCAGAGATCTACTTCTGAAAAACTAGCCACTGAAAACCCTTTGGAGCACGGTTCTACTCTGACACACGTGGGATTGCCATGAGTTGGAATCGATTCAACAGCAACTGGTTAATATACTCAGAGAAACCCCTCCATTTCCAGCCACCCTCAAACACCAAGCCCAAGGCAGATGTAGGAGGGAGAAATTGCAGGGTCTTTCCAGAAATCTCTCTGCCCCTTTTTTGAGGCTTGTGGCCAGGGCTTACTTTCACGGCTGCTATGAAATGTTCTGCCAGGGAGCTGTAGGAATGGATTCTAACAGAAAGGGGAAGGATGCTAATGGTCTCAGGAGGAGTGTGCCCAGAGCAAGGTTCTGATTTCTTGGACAATAGCTGATCAGCAGTAGGAAAGCATTTTACCCTCCCAGTGAAGAATTTCATCAGGAGTGCTCACGAGGCTACTGTTAGCGCAGAAAGTGGGCTATGTGTTGGCCAGAATCGAGAAGTGTTAGGTTTTCTTAGGTCTAGACCTTTCTCTGGAATATCCCCTCCTATCTGGAGCCTGCTGACCTAGGGCTGGATAATAATAATAATAATGATTATTAATAATTAATAATGATAAAGATGATTAATAATAATGATAAAGTAATAATAATGATAATGCAGCAGTGAACATTTATCACATACTGGGCATTACTACATATTATTTCATTTAACCCTCAGAACATCCTAGGAGGTGGATACTAATCAGGAAACCGAGCCACTGACCTGAATCACATAGTTACCTAATGGAGGAACTGGGGCTGGCACTCAGGTAGTGGGGATCCAGAGCTCATTCCCATAGCTGATTTGCCACGTTGTCATACTTCCTCCTGTCTTCTGTCTGTTGTGGTGTTTCTGTGTCAGAGTCCAGGGTCAGCAGGACTGTAGGTTGATGGGTGTGGCCCCCTTTGCTGGGGTAGGTGTAAGAATGTCCCTGCCCTTTGGGACCAGTGTGTCCTCAAAAGCGTGGCTGCTAAATGACTCCTTTCTTTCTAGAGCGATAAAATCTGACTCTCTGAAACTAAAACCAAACCCAGTGCTGTTGAGCCGATTCTGACTCATAGCAACACTATAAAGGACAGAGTAGAACTGCCCCATAGGGTTTCCAAGGCTGTAAATCTTTATGGAAACAGACTGCCACATCTTCCTCCTGTGGTGAGTTTGAACCACCCACCTTTTGGTTAGCACCTGAGCACTTTAACCACTGTACCACCAGGGCTCCTGAGGGAGGCGTAAAAGATATAAAACCCATGTGAAGAGCAGAGCATTCAGTAGGTGCTCAGTAAATAGTAGCCATTATCATTATTATCATGGGAGATGCCCCTTGCCTATGACTCCCAGTTCTTTTTATTATTCACAGCTTCAAAATCCTCCAGAATTTCTCCTACATCCCAGGCTTTGGGAATTCAGAGATGACTCAAGCATGGCCCTTGTGGTTAAGGAGAGAGAAAATGTATGCATGATAATTATGATATACAAAATATACCGCTGTTCACAGTGGGAAAGGAAGGCAGTGACCATACAGGTGTGATTGGGGGGTCATATCTGCAGAAGGTGGCACCCCAAACCCTGAGGCCCACAGCCCTCGTCTTCTCAATGCCTCTGCTGAAACTGTCCTTCTCCTCCCATCTCTCCCAGCACTGAGCTGCCCCCCAGACCAGGTGTACCTGCAGTGCGGGACCCCCTGCAACCTGACCTGCCGCTCCCTCTCTTACCCGGATGAAGACTGCAACGAGGTCTGCCTTGAGGGCTGCTTCTGCCCCTCCGGACTCTATCTGGATGAGAGGGGGGACTGTGTGCCCAAGGCCCAGTGCCCCTGCTACTATGATGGTGAGATCTTCCAGCCTGAAGATGTCTTCTCAGACCATCACACCATGTGGTGAGTGCCAGCAGCAGGGTCAGAGACCTCTGGGATGGCAGAGCTAGAAGGGAAAATGGTCCTCTAAATCCTTCATTTTATGGATGGGACACTGAGACCCAGTGAAGGAAATGACTTGTCCAGAAAAGCAGAGCTGGACTTTTGCTCATGTCTTCTGACTTCCATGCTGTGCGGGGAACTAGAACCACAGGCTGGCAGTAGGGATGCCTCAGCTTCATTGCCACTAGCATCTGTTGGGGCCCATTTCCTTGCTCTGGACTCAGTTTCCTTATTCTGGAACAGGAAATGGAAGATCTGCCCCCTCCCCCCTTTAGATTCCTGTTAGTGTTCTCAGGCGGGAGCATTGAACCAGGTGAAAACATACCACAGCAGCATTGGTTCAATGATGCATTACTACCCTGACTTACTGCGTGCACGCCAGGCATGCAAAACAGCTCCACATCATACTTGATTCTTGAAGTCTGTTGCCTGAGCCCTCTGTGATGGTCAGTTCCAGTTTCAGCAGGACTGTCATGGTCACAAAAGCAATTTGCAACAGAACATTTATTGGGCAACCACTTACTTGGCACCTGTTCTGTTCCAGGTTCTGGGCTAGGGATTGGTGACAGACTCCCCTGACAATCTACTGGAGCAGATCAGTTAAAATGTCCTTATTATGGAAAATTCTAAACGTCCATAAAAGTAGAGAGAGTAGCATAAGGCACCCTAAGGTACCCATCAGCAGCTTCAGTGATTACCAGCACTTGGCCATTCTTATTTCATTTGTTCCTTCCTCTTGTTTTTGGCGAGAATAGTTTGAAGAAAACCTCAGATCTTATATCTTTCATCTGTAAACACTTCAGTATTTATTTTTAACAGATAAACGCTTCATAATATAGCCATAATACCGTTATTACCCAAAAAACTAACAATAATTTTGAAATGGCATCTAATATTCAATCCATGTTCCCTTTCTCCTGATTATCTCAAAATGTCTTTTTATAGTTGGTTTGATCAAATTAAGAGCCAAACAAGGTCTGCACATTGGCTTTGGTATGAAGCTTTTTCTAAGCACTTCAGTGAGATTAATTCTTAGCCTTCCAAACTCATGTACCCAAAGCAGGTAGTTTACATTCCTATTCAAATGATTATCTCTGTTGGCCTTGAATTTTAGTAAACTGTGTTTGTATCTCTTCTCTAGACTGTGAGCTCCCCAGGAGTGAAGATTATAGTGTAGGTCCTGATCCCCAACACCTAACACAGGTCTGGCAGAAAGTCAGAACTCAATAAATGTTTACGAGATGAAATAACTATAACATCTGTGATACTTGACATATCATAAAAATCCCTACTCATTCAGGAAAGGGGAGAATTGCTTCCATTTGGGAGGACTTAGGGAAGGAATTCCCATGGAGGGGTAGCTTCTGAGCTTGGGGAGGATTCCAATAGCAGAGGTAGGTGGAATGATGGGAGGAGGAACAGAGGCCCAGAGACTAAAATGCACAAGGAGTGCTCAGCAATCACTGAGGTAAGTCCTCTGGTGGGAACATACGTTGTATGAAGATAAGACTGGAGGGAAGTTGGGACCAGGTTCAGGGAGTCTTTGAAAGGCAGGGTGGGGACTGATGCTTGAGCAGTAGGCAGTAGGAGTCCAGGGAAGGTTTTGGGCAAGATGCAAACAAGATCAAAGTATAGCTTTGGAGAGTGGACCCTGGACTCTGAAGGAGGTGTGGAGGCAGGGAGACCAGTTAGGAAGACGTTGAAGCAGACTGGTCAAAAAGTAGGAGGGCCATGGACCAAGTAACAGTAATGGCAATGGGGAGTGGGCAAAGAAGATAGAGACATTGGGTAAGTAAACAGGCTCTTAGGATGTTTGAGAAGAACAGGTATTATTGAAGATTGCTTTTAATCTTGACCTTGAACTTGAATGCCTGGGACGACAGTGATGTCAAGAGCAGCAAGAGGGCTCTCTGAAGGCAGAGCAGATTTTGAAGAGGGATGATACAGAATTTGGTTTTGGCCTTAATGACTCTGAGTTACCAAGAGGGCATTTTGGTGAATGAATGGAAGCAATAGCTTGAATTATGAGTTTGGAACTTGAGTGAGAGATTGGGTTGAAAAGTTTGTATGGAGATAATGGTTACAGCAAGGGGAGTAGCTAGGGCTGCTAAACCAAAAAAAACCCCAAACCCATTGCCATCGAGTTGATTCTAACTCACAGCGACCCTATAGGACAAAGTAGATCTGCCCCCTAGAATTTCCAAAGAGCACCTGGTGGATTCGAACTGCTGACCTTTTGGTTAGCAGCTGTGCTCTTAACCACTACACCACCAGGGTTTCTTAGGCTTGCTAAGGGGAGCGAAAGGAAGAGCAGAAAAGAAGACTGAGCCCAGAGCTTTTGGGAATGTTCCGAGGGTGAAGGGAGGAGAAAGAGGATCTTGTGAGAGAGACCAAAGGAAAAGGCCAGTGAAAAGGGCAGAACTAGGACAGTGCCATAACGGAAGTTAAGGCAAGAAAGGAGTAATCACATCTTTTGTTGGTTTTTTTCTTTCGGTCTTTGCCCAGTGATTGTTTTATTACAGTTCCCTGGCTACACTTTTCTAAGTGTTTCTCTCTGGGACCTTAAAACAACACTGTTAGAGAGGCAGGGCCTACATTTTTAATAAGGAATTTGAGGGTTAGAGAGATTATCACTTTCCCAAAGTCATCCAGCAAGTGACTGGAACCCAGAGACTCTTGAACAGTGTTCTTTTCATTGAGAACAGGCTGTTGAATTTAGCGATCAGAAGGTCATGGTGGACCCCATGTTTCAGCACTGTGGTGAGGAAAGAAGCCAGACTATAGGAAGCTAGGGTGACTTGGATGGCAGCAAGTGTCACTGGTTATTTTACCCTATCAATGCCACAGGGAGGGTGAGAGGTGGGGGACAGCAGCTTCTGGGTGGGCGACTGGGGGGATGGCTGTAGCCTCAGGCTCTTCACAGTTTGCTCATTGGTGACCTTTGCATGATTATGTCGTCTTCCCCTGTCTCTGTTTCCTGTACCAGGGCTGAAAATGATTGACCATCCTGTCTCTTCCCTTCATTTAGAAAATTAGATTTCTTGGAGAATGTATGCCAGTGAGAGCTCAGTGCTTGTCTTTATTTTTAATTCTTCAGATAATTCACCAAAGAACGAGCCCCACTGGGGAAAATGCTAAGGATGCCAATGAAGAGGCAGTAACTTGTTACCTTTGAGCTGATTCCAACTCACATGTGTCTTAATAGAACTGTACTCTACTCTGGGTTTTCCGTGGCTGTGATCTTATGGAAGCAGATCACTGGGCCTTTCTTCTGTGGTGCTCCTGGGTGGATTTGAACTGCCAAACTTTTGGTTAGTAGCCAAGTGCTAACCTTTTGTGACACCCAAGGTAGTAAGAACGTGCTAGCACATGTGGCCTGGAGACTCTTCAAACCATTCATTTGGTCATCCAAACAGCCATCACACAGCAGAGGGCTTCCTCTGCTACTGGCCAGGTCCTGGGCCAGGAGGCGATTTTTAAACTATCTGCAGGGCTTCTTATAAAATTAAGCTTTTGGGTCGTATCCAAATGACAGCTAGAACATGACATTTGGGGGAAGATTTTTTTTTTTAAAACTAGGTCTTAGTTAAAAACCAAAATGCACAGATTCTACACTTGCCCAAAGAGGAATGGACTGATTCTTTTGTTCATTCAACAAATATTTACTGAACAGCAGACAAAAAATGTTCAAAATAGTTATAATCAGAGAAATGCAAATTAAAACAACAAGAAGATATTATATCTAATAGACTGGAAAAATTAGAAATCTGAATAATGCTACTGGTGCTACCGTTGAGCATAGACTGGTTCGTCCACCCTGGAGAGCAACTGACACTGCATATGCAAATATACATAACATGTATGTGTGATGAAAGCAGCCCTGGTGGAGCAATGGTTTAGCACTCAGCTGCTAATCGAAAGGTTGGTGGTTCAAACCCACTCAGTGGCCCTGCGGGACAAAGACCTGGCGATCTGCTTCTCTAAGGATTACAACCAAGAAAACCCTATGGGGCAGTCAGTTCTACTCTGTCATGTAGGATCACCATGAGTAGGAATTGACCCATCGGCACCTAACAACAACAGCAGCAGCAACACATTCAGAATGTATGTGTGTCCACACCTAATGGCCCTATAGTTCTGCTCCTGGTATACTGTCTTAGTCATCTGGTGCTACTGTAACGGAAATACCACAAATGGATGGCGTTAACAAAGAGAAGTTTACTCTCTCACAGTCCAGTAGGCTAGAAGTCCAAATTCAGGGCGTCATCTCCAGGGGAAGGCTTTCTGTCTTTGTTGGTTCTGGAGGAAGGTCCTGGTCATCAATCTGCCCTTAGTCTGGGACCATCTCAGCACAGGAACCCTGGGTCTAAAGGACATACTCTGCTCCTGGCACTGCTTTCCTGGTGGTATGAGGTCCCCCTTCCCTGCTTGCTTCCCTTTCCTTTTATCTCTTGAGAGATACAAGGTGGTGCAGGCCACACCCCAGGGAAACTCCTTTTACATTGGATCAGGGATGTGACCTGGTAAGGGTGTTACAATCCCACCCTAATCCTCTTTAACATGAGATTACAATCACAAAATGGAGAACAACCACAGACTACTGGGAATCATGGCGTAACCAAGTTAATACACATATTTTTTGGGGGGTATAATTCAATCCATGACATTTGCTAAGGAAATTCTCACACCGGTCCATAGGGCTCATGTAAAAATGTTGATCACAGCCTTGCTCGTGGTGGCTAGGATAGAGCATAACCTGTGCCCATCACTGGGAGAGTGAACAGGTAAAATGTGGTGGGTGCCCACCTCAAAGTACTGTGTAACCATTGTAGCAACAGACTAGTAGGACGTGTATTAGCATGGATGAAACTTAAAATCTGAATGAAAAAAAGCAAGATACAGTGAGATATTTAAGATAATACTATTTATACGAGTTAAACATTGTTGTTGTTGTTAGGACGAGTCCTGGTGGCTCAGTGGTCAAGAGTTTGGCTGCTAACTGCAAGATCGGCAATTTGAACCCATGAGTTAGTTCCTTTGCGGGAGAAAGGTGTGGCAGTCTGCTTCTATAAAGATTTCAGCCTTAGAAACCCTATGGGGCAGCTTTTCCATGTCTTATGGGACCACTAGAGTTGGAGTTGACTCAGTGGCAACAGGGTTGGTGGTGTTTGATTGTTGATAGCTGTTGTTGAGATGGCCTCTGACTCATGGCCACCCCGTGCACAATGGAACGCAACTCTGCCTGGTCCGGTGCCATCCCTATGGTCAGCTGCAGATCAGACTGTTGTGATCCACAGGGTTTTCACTGGTTGATTTTAGAAAGTAGGTCACCAGGCCTTTCTTCCTAGTCTACTTTAGTCTGGAAGCTCTGCTGAAACCTGTTCAGCATCATAGCAACACACAAGCTGCCACTGACAGATGGGTGGTAGTTGCACATGAAGTGTATTGGCTGAAAATCAAACCCGGGTCGCCTGCATAAAAGGTGAGAATTCTACCACTGAACCACGGATGCCTCATTAATTAAACATACATGCAACCATACATCTTAGAAAAATATATTCAAACAATCAGGTAGACATTAAACAGAGTAAAATCGTATTAGGTATCTATTGGTCCATAACAACCTACAAACTTAGCAGCTTAAAACAACAAACGTTCATTATCTCATATAGTTTCTGAATGCCAGGAATCCAGGAGCAGTCTAGCTGTATAGTTTTGGCTCAGGGTCTCATAAGGTTGCAGTCAAGCTGTTGGCCAAGGCTGCAGTCCCTGAAGACTTGACTGGGGCCGAAGGATCCTCTCCAAGCTTACTCACGTGGCTGTTGGCAGGAGGCTTCAGTTCCTCACTGTCATGGACTGAATTATGTCTCCCAAAAAATGTGTGTATCAATTTGGCTGGACCATGATTCCCAGTATTGTATGGTCATCCCGCATTTCATGATTGTAATTTTATGTTAAAGAGGCTTAGGGTAGGATTGTAACACCCTTACAATCACATCCCTGATCCAATGTAAAGGGAAGTTTCCCTGGGGTGTGGCCTGCACCACCTTTTATCTTACAAGAGATAAAAGGAAAGGGAAGCAAGCAGAGTTGGGGACCTTATACCACCAAGAAATCAGTGCCAGGAGCAGAGCATGTCCTTTGGACCCAGGGTCCCTGCGTGGAGAAGCTACTAGTCCAGGGGAAGACTGATGAGAAGGCCAAAAGAGAGAGAAAGCCTTCCCCTGGAGCTGACGCCCTGAATTTGGACTTTTAGCCTACTTTACTGTGAGGGAATAAATTTCTCTTTGTTAAAGCCATCCACTAGAGTATTTCTGTTATAGCAGCACTAGCTGACTAAAACACTCACCCTGTGGGCTTCCGTATAGGGTGGCTCATAATATGACTTCTCCCCGAGTGACTGATCCAAGAAAAAGCACCAGGATGGACGCCACAGTCTTTTATAACTAATACTAGAAGTGACATAACATCACTTCTGTCCTATTCTATTGGTCACACAGACCTACCCTGGCATAGTGTGGAAGGAGACTAGGCACAGGAAGGAGAATACCAGTAGTGGGGATCATTGAGGGCCATCTTGGAGGCTGGCTACTACAAAAATAGTTGCCCATGTTAGGGGAGGGGATTGGGATTGGAGGATGGGGATAAAAACAAACAAACAAACCATAAAAACCCAATGTATTGAGTATTGAGTATGCCAAGCCCGATGCTGGAGATATAATGGTGAGCAAGACGAGTCATTTCTGTCCTCATGGATTGTGTAGTCCAGTGGGAGAGACAGATGTTAACAAAATAATAACTACATGTAAAGTTTTAAGTGTGATAAGTTCTCGGAAGAGAATTACGTGGTCCATGAAAGCTTAAAATGGAGCTGGGGAGCAAAGAAGTTTATTTGTGTGTGTGGTGGGAGGAAGTGACATTAGATCAGAGGAAAGAGTATGTGCAGAAGCCCTTGGGTTTGATGAGAGCATGGCATCTTCAAGATTAGAAGAAGGCCAGTAGGTTAGAGAGGTGAAAGGTTGGTAGGGGCTAGATCACGTAAGGGCCACATAGGCCATGTTAGGGGCTTAATCTTTATCCTAAAGCCTATAGAAGGGAAGCTACTGAAGAGTCTCAAGCAGGGGTATAACATAATCAGATTTAGGTTTTGAAAGATACTCAGGTTGCCAAGGTGAGTGTGTTTTGGAGAGAGGCAAGAATGGGTGCAGGGACATCGGTTAGGAGGCTCTTCCATTGCCCAGGTGAGATGTGATGATGACCCATGGCAGTGAAGATAGTGTTGCACCCCACTGGTCCAGCAGCAGGAGTGGTTTCAAGGGGCACAGGTTGGATTCCAAAAAAAGAGGCAGAAAAAGCCAAGTTGATCAGATCTAGCTTTATTAAGGAACTTACAGACAGAAGTTGATGCCAAGATTCTTGGGATGGACTGTAAAGCACCGAGAGCCACTTGGGTAGAGGTCCGTGCAGGGCAATGTGGAGTGTTTTTTTTTTTGCTCAACAGTTTGGATTTACACGTGCAAAGACATGTCTAGGTCACTGCTTGATAAGGTACTTTGGTTCTCCTCTAGAGTTCTATGTGGGCAGGACCCATCTTGTATTGTTCATGGGCCTCACAGAGAGATGTGGGTATGAATTCCAGAGATATTTAGAGAAGGCAAAGTCCATAGGTCTTGGTGATGTATCATATAAAGGGGGGGTGAAGGAGAGGCAGTGCCAGAAATGATCCCAGGGTTTCTGGTTTGTGAAACTGGATGGATGGTGATACTATTCAATGAACCCGAGCCCTGGAAGAAGTCTGACATTATGGGGGAGATCATGAGTTCAGTTTTGGACATACTGAGTTTAAGATGTCTTTGAGACATCGAAGGTGGCTATCATGTAAGTCTTTGACTATATGGGCTGGGGGTTTGAAGGAGAGGTCTGAGCTGCTGATGTAAATTTGTGAGTCATTTCTATAATTGAAGCTAGGGGTGTGGATGACAGCATGGTGTGAGAAGAAGAGAGGGAAACTAGGGTGGACCTGGGGGATGCTGACATTTAAAGGCTAGGTAGAGGGGGGTGAGCTACAGTTGAAGCTGAGAAGGAGCAACCAGGGAAATAGAAGGAAGACCAGGAAAGGTTGTTTTTTTTTTTCATCTAGAATAATGGAGTGGTTAATGGTGATGAATAATGTTGAAGGGTATCAAGAGAGAAAAGAACTGAAAAAAAATTCCGTTGTTTTTAGTGACATAAAGGTCATCGGTGACCTTGGCAAGATGTGTTTCAGTGGAGTTATGGGGCTGGAAGTTCAATTAGAGAGGATAGAGAGTGAGTAGGGGGTGAGGAAATGGAGGCGGTGGGTGTAGACAACTCTTGCAAAGTCGGGCTGAGATTTTCCCCTTTGCAGCTATTGTGAGGACGGCTTCATGCACTGTACCATGAGTGGAGTCCCGGGAAACCTCTTGCCAGACGTTGTCCTCAGCAGTTCCCTGTCTCACCGCAGTGAGTATTGTACCCCTGGCAGGGCTCCTTGCCTCCCCCTGCTCAGACTTCAAATTCGTAGAGTGGGGGGAGAGCGGGGCTGCGTTGTCTGTGTGTGTGAGCATTCAGGCATGAGTCTGCCTTTGTCTAGGTTTGTCTCAGTTTCTGTTTACGTGTGACTGATGTTCAGGCCTAGGCATGTCTTTGCACGTGTAAATCCAAACTGTTGAGCAAGAAGTATTTTATTTTGGGGAAGGGAAAAGACTGAATTATCTACAAGACTGATTCAGTGAGACCTCTGTTTTGCCCATGGTGACCTAACCCATTGAACAACTCTGAGTTGCCTTGATTGTGATCAAAATCACTCTCCTTAGATGGCCTGGATCTTTTTTCCCATGGACATGCTGATGAGGATAGCTCTTTAGAAAGCTTCTCAAATGAATTTGGAAGAGGAAGGTTTGTGCCAGTTGTTTTTAGCTTGAAGGTCCTGGTTAGGGACAAGGCACAGAGCGGAGAAGGGGCTGACACGGTGCTGGTAGGACCATATTCATGTTTATGGATCATGAGGGCCTTATTTGCTTCCAGAAGGATGCTCCTTGCTTAGAAAGAACTCTTCTGCAAAGAGGGAGAGTGGTGCCATTAGGCAGATAGTTGGGCTGTTTTCAACTACCAGCTTGACCTCATCTCTCTCTGCCTTTCACTTTCCATAACACTCCCTCTGTCCAGGTGACCAGCTCTCTGTGCCATGCTGCTTGTTTCCCAGGTTGCCCTGGATGAGAGGTTTGCTTTCCTGGATGACTGATTGGGGAACATCTCTCTCTCAGCTTATGCTCGGGGCAAGCTCCCAAGCATGTGGGTGGCTTACAAGTTGAAATCAGGACTTGTGATCACAGGATCGCCAAATTCTTCTGCCTCTTGCTTTCTCTCTTGTTGTAGCATCTTCCTCGTGCTCCCCCTGTAGACTTGTCTTTAATGCTTTCGGCCTCTCTTGCTGAAGGTCTTCCACTCTAGTCCCTGGAAGGTAATATCTTTTTCAAAATTAGGAAACTTTTAGAATCCTGGGAAGACTTGGAAAAGCCACTTAGCCTTTTGGAGTTCTAGCTCCTTAACTTTTATAAGGCTAGAAATTCTGGCTTCCTCACCCACAGGAGGTATTAAGTGATCTAAATGATGCTAAGCACTCCAGGGTTTTGAAAGAAGGGTGCTGTCTCAATCTTCCATTGTCATTACTTACTCAGTCCACTGTTGATACCTACTAATTGTCAGGAAATGTGATCAATCAATGAACAAAGTAGACAAAAACCCCTGTTTTCACGGAGCATATATTCTAGTGGGGAGGAGATAGGTGGACAATCAACAAATAAATAAGTAAAATATATGTAGCATATCAGACGGTGATATGTGTCCCAGAGAAAAACAAAGAGAGAAGGGGAGATAGGAGTGTCAGGTGGGGGATAGGATGTTGCAGTTTTAAGTAGAGTGGCTGTGGATGGCCTCCCAGAGAGAATGAAATTTGAGCAAAGACCTCTTAAAGTCATTGTGGCCAAATGACATTCTCTTTCTCATATTGGAAACCCTGGTGGCGTAGTGGTTAAGTGCTATGGCTGCTAACCAAAGGGTCGGCAGTTCAAATCCACCAGGTGCTCCTTGGAAACTCTATGGGGCAGTTCTACTCTGTCCTATAGGGTCGCTTTGAGTCGGAATCGACTCAACGGCACTGGGCTTGGGTTCTCATATTAGGAATGGTCCTGTTGGGTCCTGCTAAGGATCCTTTTTAGCCTAGGTCTGAAAATTTCTGCAGTGCATCCTGCTACAGAGGGATCAAGGGGTATGAGAAGTGGGGCCATTAGACAAATGAGCTGGGATCGGGAAGGCTGCCATCAGTGTAGGCCAAAGGTCAGAAGCTCAGACGATGAGGCTGCCACCTCTGTCCCACTCAGGGGACATGGGTCAGGGCTAGACCTGATTAAAGCTTAGGCGGCACCTAATACCAGGGTATGGGCAGCTTGGAGTCTCTCAAATTGAGTGACTGCACCAAGGGTACCAAAGGACAGTGTCGAAGATAGATCCATTCACTCTTTCACTCATCATCTCTTTGATTTTCCTACCTCCAAGGCAAAAGGAGCCTATCCTGCCGGCCCCCCATGGTCAAGTTGGTGTGTCCTGCTGACAACCCCCGGGCTGAAGGGCTTGAGTGTGCCAAAACCTGCCAGAACTACGACCTGGAGTGCATGAGCACAGGCTGTGTCTCCGGTTGCCTCTGCCCCCCCGGCATGGTAAGATGGTAGCCACCCCACAGCTGCAAAGTTGGCAGCCTTCCCTTCCATTTTCCTGCAGGCTGGGATGAGTGAGTGGGCTGTGGAGCCAGAGAGAGGAAGAAACAAGCTAAAAAAGTAATAGAGGTGGTGGTGGTGAAGGGGGAAGGGGTCAGGGAGAGTCCTCTGTGTCCCGGTCAGCTGCCAAACTCAGGGAGGGAGCTGGTAGGAACATGTCCGAAGTTGATCCTGATGAGATCTGACAAGTATGTAAGAACTTAGCTCACAGGGGTGCTATAAGAAGCAATGAAAGTATTTCCAGAAAATACTTACAAGAAAGAACAGGCGTTTCCACTAGAATTTTCCCAAGGGCTGCCATATGCTTATAACTTTCTATTTCAAGAGAAGACATTGATGTCCCAGCCACACTACTAACAAGCCACAGGCCCAACAAGTCCCTTCTGCACACTGAGCCTTGATGTTGTCGTCTGTAAAGTGAGTTGTGAGGTCCTGGGCAGCTCTGAGCATTCCATGATTCTGGGGCTGAGGCTGCTCTCACACAGAGTGTGGCCAGCAGTTCCATTCCATGGCCATGCTGGTTTGCATCCACCTGGCTCCTTCATGCATCCTCCAGGGCTTCTGCTGGGGTGAGGGTCCGAGCATGCACAGCCTCCTTACCTTTCTCCAAAGTCTAATCTTAGGCTGGTTTTATGTTAAACATGTTATTTCTTGTTACCCAGAAAGATGCAACTTCTGGATTTTTCTCTTTAAGATGCTTCCTGTCTTCTTACTTCCTCTGACTCCAATTCCCCATATCCAAAGTGAGCGGTGAGGGGTTGGGGTGGGGGTTGTAGAGGCCAGGATGGGAGAAGACAGGATGGCTTTCACATGACTATGGAGGGGCACTAATGATGCCTGGGCCTCGACTTGGAAACCCTGGCAGTGTAGTAGTTAAGTGCTATGGCTGCTAACCATAGAGGTCAACAGTTCAAATCTGCCAGGAGCTCCTTGGAAACTCTGTGGGGCAGTTCTACTTTGTTCTATAGGGTCACTATGAGTCGGAATCGACTCGATGGCAGTAGGTTTTGGGTTTTGGGCCTTGACTTGGGGGGCGGTGGTCTGGGCTGTGGGAACTGCCCATGCTCTGTAGAGAGAACTTTGGCCCATCACCAGTGTCCTTTAGGAGGCCTGGAATTGAGGTTTGTGCAGATGGACGGCCTATCTACTTTCCTCCCGAACGCTTTCTCTTCTAAAACAGAGAAGCTAGCCCGCATTAATTCTCCCCTGAACGTTCCCCTCTGCCGTGGCTTTTGAGGATTCTGGAAATGTTTTTGGTAATAGGGGAGCTAGAGATTGGCTACTGAGCACCCCTAAACCTGAAGGTCTTGCTTGGTGCCTTAGCAGAAGGCAGATATTCAAGGAGGACCTATAAGGAGGGGAACTGAGACCTGGGCAGGGACAAGAAATAGGACAGGGGAGGGAGAAGCTTCCTTATTCTTTTTATCCCCACTCCTCTTATTTTGAGTGTCTCAGAGATTTCGGGGACATGGCTCACTATTCCTTCGCTGTCTCTGGAGGAGAAAGTCTCCTGACAGCAGAGAAGACTTAGATAAGGAAAGAGACATTGTCTCAGGAGATTATGTCAGCATCAGGGACCCTTTTAAATGAATTTTTCTTTTTAACGAAGGAAAAAAACAAAGATAGACATAAATATTACTAACCACAATAATTGCATTATTGTCCCAAATCTCAAGAGGAGATTCAGCCCTCAAGTTCAGGTGTAGCCCTGCCGTGAGGAGCTCATTTGGCATTCCCGAAGGCCTATGGCTGCATCCTGAAGACAGTATTTGTATACCTGTCACAGAACAAGGGGACGCGTACCTCAACAGCAGGGAATTAGAATAAACTCAAAAGCTCGTGTTGTATGAGACTGGGTTATTTTCACAACTGCTTCATTGTGATGCCGACTAACGTGCAGGTTGTTGAGGCCAGATTTGGCAGCCCAGAAAAGGCCGTGTAATTTATTAAGTGTCTGTGGCGGGTTGGCCGCAGCACGGGACACGTGTTCTTGGCTACAATGCAAAGAAAATGGGGCTGGAAACACCCTCTTTGGGCCCATCTGATGGCGCAGACGTTGTCCCCTGGGTAAGACATTAAGGCTGTGGCCTGTTACCAAGGGCTTGAGGGGAGGGTGTCAGGGATTCTTCACATTGGGAATTGTAAAGGGGAGGGAAATAGCTCTTTCCTGGGGGCAACTCTACTGAGAGCAGAAGGAGCCCCCAAATAGGAGTCGAAGTTGGAGGGCCGAACTGTCGGCCTAGATTTCACGATTTTCTGGCTATGCGATCTTACACACTCACTCATTCTTTCTTCCAACCTCAGTCACCTCACCTGTAACACGGACGCACTATTCCTGTCCTGGCTTCAGTCCTGTGGGCACAAAAGGTACTAATGTGAAAGCACTTTTAAAACCAGGAAGTGGTATAGAATTGTCAGAAATCGCTTTACTTTACTTGTTATAAATAACCAAAGTCGAGACTCAGGTTTCACCACTCAGCGCCCCCTGCTGTCCACATGATAGACTGGTGAAGGACTGGTTTTTTGTTTCCAATTCATTGTGGACCAGTGCTTTTGCAAATCAGTAAAAGGAATTGTCAGAAAAATGAAACAGAAAGCAATGATATACAAAATATGAGTCCCTCCCAATTTTTGTTATTAGAAACAACAGACGTGATATTTATCTGTCAAATTGCCATCATAATTCTCAAACGATCTGAATTTTGGTCTTAGACCATCATGGACCAGCCTGGATTCATGGCCCACACTTTGAACAGCACTTCTCTGGGCTGGAGATTGCCTCTGTTTCCTTCAAGGAAACTCTCAATGTCCATGTTAGGCTCAGCAGCACCTGTCTGTGATTTGCCCAAGGCCTAGCATCTGCTCAGAGCAGAGTTTTCTGGTCCATGCCATAAGTTGCAGACCCCGTCTGCTCGTGCCACAGCTGCAGGGGCCTGCCTGCACAGAACGGGGAGAACAGGGCTGCTTTTGAAAAGTGGTCAGTAGCATGCTAAGCGACTCGCTGAGACACTGAGTGGACGAGGCATGGCATTGGCACCGTATACTTCTAGGTTAGAATCCTGGCTCCTGATGTTTACCTAAAAACCAAAAACCATTGTATCTTAATTTTCTCACCTGTAAAACTGGATTAGAAGGGTTGATTTGAAGACTGAAAGTGACAGAGGCAGGCACATGAAAGGTGCTTCATAAGCGGAGGTTTAGTAACCATAGGTCCCTGGGTGGCACAAACAGTTTGTGCTTGACTACTAACCTGCAGTTTGGTGGTTCAAACCCATGCAGTGAAATCATGGAAGACAGGCCTGGTCATATTCTTCCGTAGAAATTACAGCCAAGAAAACCCTACAGTTATACTCCGTAACACATGGGGCGGCTAGGAGTCAGAGTCGACTTGACGGCAACAAGTTTTTGTTTTTAGTAACCACTATTCTCCTTGGAAACCCTATGGGGCAGTTCTACTCTGTACTGTAGGGTCACTATGAATGGGAATTGACTCAGTGGCAATGGGTTTAAAATTTTTTTTTTTATTCTAAAAAGTTCATGGAAGAAAGCCATGAGTCATTATGAACAGAGAAGCTATAGGCAATTAGCATGCACTGGGAGCAACTTTGCAGACCCCAGTGTTCACATTCTGAGACCCACTGGATCAAGAAAATGAGGGGGTTGAACTAGAAGGTTTCTCAAGTCTTTTTATTTAGTTCAGTAAGTCTTGAGTGAACTTCTTGCCTGAAGCGCCGCTCCTTGAAGTTAGAATATTACTGGCTACCACTAGGTGGCAGCAAAGCACAACCCACTGCACCATCCATGTCCTCCAGATTCCAGCCAGAGTCTGGGGGCAGATTATCCAATAAGCAAGGTAAGCACGGGATTACTTGTGCTTACTTATTGATCTATAGTGAACAATTTCACATGGGTTTCACTTTGATGTGGTATGGAGGCCCAGAGTTGTCATTCTTTCCAGGAGCATCGTAGAGTGCAGAGCTAGAACTTAGAAAGAATCTTTAGAGTCTACGCCTTCAACTTGTTATGTAACACGTGAGGAGACTGAGGAAGGACAGGGAACAGAACAAGCTCAAGAATGCATGTTTATTAGTGGGAACTCTGATCTTCTGATTCTACACCAGGGCTCCTTCATTTCTACTGTCTGCCTCCCTCTGGGAGACTAGGCCACCAGGTGCTCAAATACTCAGGCCTCTGGGGAACGTGCAGTATGGCTGTGTGGGAGACTCTCACTTCCCCGCTGGAACCTAGAGGGTACCCAGTTCTGCTGGTTTTAGGATTTCTCTTTGTGGCTGGGAAGGAAGTGCGTTCATGTCCGTGGTCCTTTTGGTGCCCAGTTTTTTCACTTGGCCAGTATGAAGGCTGGAGAGACTTGGCATTGTTTTTTAGCCTAGAGCTTGGGCTCAGGGGTCCATACAGAGCGGGCTTCACATGTGGGCATTGTAAATCCTATGATGTAATTTTAAGAGGCCCAAGAAAGCACTCCTGCTTCAATATCTCCTGCACTCCCCACAGTTTGTCACCTAATCAGACTTACTGAAATATAATAACCGTAAATTCATCCTGGTTAATAAGCAAGAGCTTAAAAAAAAAAAAGCTTAAAAAGTATCAGTTAATGTTGAGTCAACTCTGGGTTTTCAATGGCTGATTTTTCAGAAAGTAGATCATCAGGCCTTTCTTCTGAGGTACCTTTGGGTGGACTCAAACCTTCAACCTTTCGGCTGGCAGCGAAGAGCATTACCCATTTTTGCCACGCAGGGACTCCCAGAGCTTACAACCTCCTAAATCCTCATAGGAAGAATCGTTCACACCATAGAGAGTTATTTAATCAGATTCCTTTTTTTTTCTAGCACCTTTGTAGTTGAAACCAACTGTGAGCTGGAAGTATTGATAGGGTAGGGGAACAAACAAGGGCTGTTAGAAGGTAAGAAGATTTTGGAGAATGGGTCAGTATAGAGTGTGTGCATGGGATTGGGGGAAGAGTGGGGGCCACCTCCTTCGAGAGGGAACAATTTTTTTCCCCACTTCATAATTTTTCTTGGGGCTGATCATGACCTAGTAGCATGGTCTCATCTTGAGCCATTCTACCTCAAGATGGCATGAGTTAATGAACAACAGTGACAAATATTTCTGTCATGTTTTCTTCTGGAGGCTTCATGAGTATTAGGTGTATTCTTAAGTCTTCTGAAGGACATCACAAACTTTATCTTTTTATCCTTTCAGTGTTCCAAACGGACAAACACTAGGCAGAGATGATTCTCTTCATTTTGAACATGAGGCTTAAGTGACTTGCTACAGAATTCAGTTGGGCATTTTTACAGTGTCTTAGGCTCCATGCCTGACCAGCTCGTATCCAGATCCTAGTCATTCCTTGCACTGTGGCTTTGTCTTTCTATCTCCCTGAATTTCTACATGCTTTGGGGTTCTCTGAGTGTTTATGGCTGGGCTGGTGTTATCTGATCTTCTCTCCCAAGTCAGGAAGCCTCACACTGAAGCATGGCCTAGAAACACTTTCCCCTTCTTTTAAGGTTATGTTTTGTCTCCTCTCCAGTTCTAACTTAATGGATCTAACCCACGCCACTGGTACCTTTACAGCAGTCCTAATTTAATATCAAAGTCCTATTTTAATATTGTAATCCATCAATTCATAATCTCCTTTTACTAAAATTAGTCAGGGCAAATTAGTCAAACTTAGTCAAATCACGCGGTTTGTCAGTGAGAGCTCAGCAGGAGGGGGAGGCGGGCTTGGCTGTGGCGGTGGCAGCAGCAGTGGTGGCAGTTTTACCACCTGGCCAAGTGGGGGTTTGAGTTGTATGCTCGTCTGGGTGTCCTTGGACTCACATCTGGGCAAGGGGAAGAGCTGCCTGGGCCATGGATGTATGGGACTTTTTGTCAGTGGGCTGAATATCCTGTAGAAAGGTCTGAGAGCCCTCAACCCATCCTGCTTGAAGGTAAGGGGCAAGCACATGTTCTTCTGAGATGAGGTGGGAGCACTCCGTTTCCTGGAATCCACCTTATCTATCGTTTTATCTCAGATAATGCGTATTGTTGGAATGGTCTCCATTAACAGTAGGAGTGAGTGGTGGAGAGAGCACACGGTAAGGCTCCCTAGCTGGACATGTCAGTCATTCTTACCAGGTGCCAGACCTTGGACTTAAGTCAGAGCTGACAAAGCTTGGGGGGTTGTGGGGAATGAACACTAATTGTGACAGAGCCTTTGAAGACTCCATAGAGAGACATTTTTCAGCCCTTTCCTGTTCCTATCAAGCTGCTGTCTCCCTCTACTGGGCGCTTAAGCTCATTGATTTCCGAGAACAGTGGTGGTAGGAGGCAAGGGCCACCAAGAGTGTCATCACCTGCACTTTCCTTGCTCCCTGCACTTCCAAACTGCACTATCACTTAGATTTTAAAGGACTTGGGGACACCGTCTGAGGCTGGGTAAAGATGGTATTTAAGTTGTAGAGGTTCCTCGTCTTATCCTCAGCTCCCCCAACACCCACCATAAACATACACATATACACACACATACACATACATACGTATGCACACACTTGCATACACACTGGATTTTAGCCCATCATCCAACACACAAGCCCTTGCTCAGCCTACAGACCTCTCAATTCCTAGAGCTTTATCTAATTCCAAGCCCTGGAAACTCAGGCTTATCTGGGGAGTGACTGGATCACATTGGTCCTGATCCGTCCAGACCAGGAGATCTTGCCCCACAGGTAACTCTAGAGCCAAAGTGTCATCGTCCGTTCATCTGGGGGTGACCCAGGGCTCTTTTAGATCACTCAAGGCTAGGCCAAACCAGAGCTTGCCTTCTAGAGCTGGGACAGAGCAGATCTACATCTTGGGGTCAGAGTGGGGCCAGCTTGTCCTGAGTCTGTTGAAGCCAGCGGTTCTTAGTTCTTATCCCCTCCACCGCTTGCCTTAACCCCAACAGAACTGAGGAGTATAACATGCTCACATAAGTGATCTTTTAATGGGTGGAGGAACAGGGAAGCAGAGCGTGCCGCCATGGAGGGTGTATTAGAGTATCAGGGAATTGTCTGAGGAGGGGGCACGTGTGACTTGAAAAAGCCACAGACACTGGTTTTGGTCCCGGTAAACCAGTTGCTGTTGAGTTGATCCCGACTCATGGTGACCTCATGTGTGTCAGAGTAGACTGTGCTCCATAGGGTTTTCACTGGCTGATTCTCTTGGAAGTGGGTCATCAGGCCTTTCTTCCAAGCTGCATCTGGGTGGACTCGAACTGCTAACCTTTTGGTTAACAGCCAAGCGCATTAACGATTTGCACCACCCAGCATCTCTGCCTAATTCAGCCTTCACCCCAGGGTATTAAGTGCATATTAATTGTATTAAGTACGTTGTTCATTTTATTCAGTTTGGAAAAAAATTTAAAAAGAAAATTCTTCCCTTTCCTATCCCACCACGTCATTTGGAGGCAACTTCTATGTTTTCTTCTAATTGAAAGAAAAAAAAAATATATATGTACATGCACACATATATATATATATAGTGTTTCATCATTGGGACCATATGTGTATACAGTTTTCTTCTCTGTTTGACGGATTAACAGCACAGATATTTCCCACATCATTTACAATTCCTCCAAAGGACCATTCTAATAACTCCACAGGATACCATCACATTGAGATTCCTTAACGGATTTAATCATCTTTCTAATGTTGGACACTTGGTTGTTTCTATTTTTTTCCAATGATAAATAATTCTACATTAATCTTTGTCCATAACTCTAAATATTTCTTTTGGAGAAATTGTCTAAGTGGAATTACTAGGTCTAAGGATATGCACAAGGACCCCTGGTGACACAGTGGTTAAGAGGTCAGCTGCTAACCACAAGGTTGGTGGTTCAAATCCACTCAGTGGCTCCAAGGAAGAAAAGACTTGGCGATCTGCTTCTGTAAAGATTGCACCCTGGAAAACCTAATGCAGCAGTTCTGCTCTGTCCCCTAGGGTGGCTATGGGTCAGAATGGACTAGGCAGCCCCCAACAACAAGCATGTGTACATTTCAAGGGCTTTTGACACATGTTGCTGAAGTGTCGTCACAAAGGTGTACCAGCTTCCACTGCCTCCGGCAAGAGATGAGAGGGCAGAGGGCAGTCAGAGTTTCAGTGCAGATGGGAGCCCATGCTCATCCAGCCCCAGCCTGGGCAGGGGCTCCCTGTCGGGGACTGGCCTGTGGCCGAGGCTGACCCCTTGGCTCAGTCCCGGTCCTGGGGCTGGCCTCATTGGTGGGCTCAAGCCACAGACGACGCATCCCCAGAGGGGCTTTAGTTCAGTCACTATGGCTCCCACGGCTTTTGGGTTCTTTTCCCTTAGGTCCGACATGAAAACAGATGTGTGGCCCTGGAAAGGTGTCCCTGCTTCCATCAGGGCAAAGAGTACGCTCCAGGAGAGACAGTGAAGATTGACTGCAACACTTGGTGAGGCCCTGGGAGGGCTTTCCTGGGGACACAGCTACAAGGGAAGTGTAGATCAAGAAGCTCTGAGGAGCAGTTGTGGCCACAGGGCCTTTGAAACTTGCTTCCAGCACCCTGTCGGACTCTGGTTACTCTTTTTCTTTTCTCTGTGCCTCTGTTTCTCCATCCGTAAAATGGGGAGAATCTTTAGCATCACCTGTACTCACCCTGCATAGACACTATCTTAGAGATTACTATTTTCACACAGGGAAGTGGGGCCTGGGGATGATAAGCCTTGTTCCATATCGGTGGTTGTATATGTCACTCATCTGGCAAAGATCCCTTATACTCCATTGTAAGCAAGTTCCAAGTGTTTGTAGTGGTGGTTTGAGAGGGGAACTTGGTGAGGGTAGCTGGTTTTTCTTCTCTTTTTTCCTCATCCCTCACTCTGCTCAGCCTCAGCCTTTGACTTCTGGGCAATTCCAGCTTTCAGTAGAGGCCTGTGTGGACAGAGGCAGGAAGGGCTGGGACCCCAAGGGGGCTTAGCTGTCTCTGGGGCCTGAGGTCTGCATTTACCACCTCTGACGCACAGAGTGGGCGTCCTGATGTCAGCTCTGGTTACAGGGCGGCAGTGGGATGGGGTGTGTGGCAGTCGACAAATGACCATAGATTTAAACATAAAGCTACATACACACAAAATCTCTCCTGGCAGAAGTTCACAGCTGATCACTGTTTTCCAGACTCAGAACTTTCTTGCTCTTCTGTCTTGGTTTTTCCTCATTAGCCTCAGAAGAATTTTAATCTCCATGTCTCTCTTTCGTGTAGACCCTGTGGCCACTCTCAGGCAGCTTCCAGGGAGAAGCTAAGCTTTAGAAAATCTATAGCAGGTGGTCCAAAGAGAATCCAGGCTTCTTCTCTGGCTGCCTGGGTCACCTTCAATGGTTTCTTCCCTTCTGTGTGCCTCAGTTCCCCCCTTGGTGGCTTCCCTCTCTCCTGTTGGATCCCATGCTCTGAAAATATATAAGCACACACCAGCAAAGTGTCAATGAGCTCCATGCTCCGCAGGCTGCAGGTCCCCTCCCTCCTTGAGGGCTTCCACTCTCTCCTCATCTCTAATGCCCAGATGAACTCCTCATACTCAGGTACCCAATTGGTCATCCTTGTCATTACTCTTCCTAGTGTCTGTCGGGACCGCAAGTGGAACTGCACGGACAAGGTGTGTGATGCCACGTGCTCTGTGATGGGCATGGCCCACTATCTCACCTTCGACGGGCTCAAGTACATGTTCCCTGGGGAGTGCCAGTATGTCCTGCTGCAGGTGAGATGGGGGAGAGGAGGGGAGGGTGCTGTCTGTCTCTAGAGGGAGTAGGAGGTACTGACTGCAATTCAGGGGTGGGGGTTCCACGTTGGAATCTATCTCTAGAAACTCTGGAGGTTGGTTTCTACTGGAGTAAATTTCCAACCCCTAAAAGAAGGAAACCCTGGTCGTGTGGTGGTTAAGTGCTATGGCTGCTAAGCACAAGGTCGGTAGTTCAGATCTGCCAGGCTCTCCTTGGAAACTCTGTGGGGCAGTTCTACTCTGTCCTGTAGGGTCACTATGAGTCAGAATTGACTTGATGACAACTGGTTTGGTAAAAGAAGTGTCTAAAGAGGTAGGGGATTTGAGACTCAAGAGTGCTCGTCCATTTCCCTCCAGCTCCACTGGAGACTTGTAAGAACAGGATAGAAGCTCATTTGTTGACCAGGATTGGTGTGGGTGAGGCTGTCATCAGCCCATATTAGCACCAATGTGAAATTAGGAAAAGGCATCCATTCCTTTGGGCAGACTCAGCCTCAATCAGGATGCACAGTTTGGCAGGCGTGGCCCAGGCTGTATTCCAGTCCCCACCCACCCTCCCTGCCAGCACCCTTGTGCAGTGAACAGCCTACATGACCATCTACAGCAGCTGTGGACAGGGAGATGGTTGAGATGACCCCTGGAATTTACTTCTAGCCCTATGATCCTATTGCATTCTCCACCATTTTCTTTTCTAAACCAGCACAATTCAGAATGGGGAGGCAGTGGGGGCTGGGGCACAGAAAGTCATACTGCCCAACAAGATGAGAAAGAGCCCAGGAAATCCTCTGCTTCCCCCTGCCCAGTACATGGATTCCTGTAAATTTCTCTTGCTGCTAACACTACATGGGTAACCAAAGAGGTGAAGCTTTAAACAAAGGTGGTCTCTCTGACTCCATTCCCGGGAGGAGGGGATGGTCTGAAGGAAGGACCACGAGCCATGGGAGCCTTAGCCCCAGAGACTGAGCTGCAGATCTGGTGAGTCAGCAGCCTTGGTGACTGGGTGCTCTGCCTGCAGAGCATGCTGGGAGCAGGGCAAAAGCAGCAGCGGCAGCTCCACCCAGCTGCGCCTTCACCTCACATACCGCAGGCCTGGCCCAGAGAGGCTTACGGTGTACTGGTGAGGCAGAAATCGTCCTACAGACACTGTGACCTTAGGGTATTTTCCCCTCCAGAGCTTCCCCCAGATTATATATGCAAGCCTTTCTTTTGATTGTTTTCCTGCCTCCCACCCTTGGTAGCAAAAGGTGACACTGTTTTTGGGGCTCAACTACTGAGCCAATTTCAAAGCAGAGCAATAAGAAAGAGACAACTAATTCAGTGCAGCTGGAAGCAGCTGGCTCAGCACCTACTGCTCCCGATTCTTCCCCCGCCAGGCAAAGCTCTCCCAGCAGTTTTCGAGTCCCCCTTCAGTGTGTGCCCCCTTGTGTGTTGCTAGAAGTCTCTGGGCAGATTAGACAGTTCAGCACTTGGCTACTAACTGAAAGGTTGGCAGTTCGACCCCATCCATAGATGCCTTGGAGGACAGGTCTGGCAATTTGCTTTTGAGAGATCATAGCCGTGAAAATGCTATGGAGTAAAATAACCCTGTATGTATATAGGAACCCTGGTGGTGCAGTGGTTAAGAGCTTGGCTGCTAACTGAAAGGTTGGCAGTTCAAACCCACCAGCCACTCTATGGGAGAAAGATGTGGCAGTTTGATTCTGTAAAGTTATAGCCTTGGAAACTCTATGGGGCAATTCTACTGTGTCCCACAGAGTTGCTATGAGTTGGAATCGACTCAACGGCAACTGGTGCTTGTTGTTTGCTTTCCTTCTCCACAGCCAGTTTCATTGTCTCCTTCTGATACTCTGTCCTGGGTCTCCCTTCCCTCTCTCCCTTGATTCTTTGGGAGATATCAGGACTCAACTCTTCCTCCTTCAGAAAAATCTCAGCTGGTAACAGGAACACATGGGGCAGTTTATGAAGCACTTGTACACTTGTTCCTTCTTTTATCTTCGCGACAGTCCCATTAAGTTGGCTGATCCTCGTCTTATCACAGGGCACATGGAGTGTGTGTGTGTGTATGTGTGTGGGGGGGTATCGGAGAGCGTATGACTTACTCTAGGTTCCACAATAAGTGGTAGAACTAAGACCCACACCTAGTTTTTCTAAGTTGAGTGCTGAATTTTTGCCCTTCACCCCACAGTGATTAATAATCATAGCCACTGTGGGAAGGTATTTGCTGGGAACATGTTCCCCTTTGTTCATTTTCTACATGTACAGTTGACCAAAAAGGACCAGTGACCCCTCATCCTCTCTTCCCAACTAGAAATGGTAGCTCAGGATGCATGGAACTCCTTCACATGGCATTTGGTTACATTTCTGGGCCGGCAGTCCAGAGGGATCCAACCAGAATTTAGAGCTATCAGATGCTGTGTGGTCAAACTGTCCTGGTTACCTGGGTGGGACTGAGAACCAGCGGGCTGTAGGTAAGGGCTGTTAGCCTGATGCACATAAAAGCATGCATTTTCTTCTTCTCCCTCCTTCTCCCTTCTCCACCTTGTGCTCCTCACCACTCTCTCCCTCCTACCACTGACGGAAGACACCTGCTTCAGTATGTAGTGGCTGAGAACGACACACCTGAGGGAGCTAACCTGTGCCTGTCCCTCCTCAATCTCTCTCTCATACACACACACATACACACACACACGCGGATATGGTGACATCCTGTAACACATATCCAAAGGCCTGAGACGACAAGATGCCAGTCTTCTTATCTGGATAGAGGTAGCAGGCATAACATTTCTTTCCTGGAACCCCCCTTACCCCAGGATTACTGTGGTGGCAACCCTGGGACCTTTCGCATCCTGGTGGGGAATGAGGGGTGCAGCAGCCCGTCAGTGAAATGCAAAAAGCGGGTCACCATCCTGGTTGAAGAAGGAGAGATTGAACTGTTTGATGGGGAGGTAAGTGCCGGCCTCATCCTCCCCTTCCTCATTTCCCGCTTTGTTCTCTGTCAGCTTATTAAGAGCACTTATCAAGCAGTTATTTAGAACTGGTGTGAATGAAATAATGGGCAGCCATTAAGAGAACGAGGTAGAGATGTATCATCTTATCCTGACGTGTTATTCTGTGAGAAGAACAAGTTGCAGACAAATATAGATGACATGACCCCATTTTAGTAACAGATACAGGTGTGGAGAAAGATGTGTAACTCCATCTACATTGGTATAAGAAGAATCAGTGCTTACCTCTGGGGGGTGGAGGGGAGAAATGGTGACAAGGGGCTTTGCCTGTTTATTCCATGTATATGTATATATGTGTGTGTGTATATGTATATATATAAATAATATTTTATTGTGTATTATTATTATGTATAACATCCCCCCATAGGCCAGCATTCATTTATATGTATTTTTGTGGGGGCTGGGGTGGGAAGTATTGGGCTTATGGGGGGGGTTTACTTTCTTTTATGTTTTCAGTTCTTTTCAGATAATATTTTTCAGAGATCTCTGTATAAGATTCTCGAAAGAGAATTAAAAGATCCAGTCTCTGTGTGCTAAGTGCTTAGAAACTGGTTCTCAGAAGAGTACACAAGAATCATCCAGGAGATCTCATTTACAATGTTGATCCTGGGGCTCTTCCACCCTGAGATTTAGTCTCAGATGGGAGGTGGGGCCCAGGAATCTGCATTTAAAGTGGCAGGGATTCTAAGGCAGGTGGGCCCTAGACCTCACTTTTGGAAAAATCTAGCGGGCTCAGCGTGTCTGACTATGTATAATCCTAGGAAGACAAGGCTCTGGGACCAAACCTATCATGGGCAGTTACCTGTACTTTGTTCCACAGCCTCAGACTGCAACCTAGCCTTTTTGCAGATACGTGCTGTTGAGCTCGGGATGGAGGTGGCCTCTTCACCATTATGGAAGAAAACTGTTTAGCTAGCATCACCATTGACTGGGGGGCAACAGTGTCAACTCCATTTCAAAGCACACTCTATTCAGGACAGGTGGCAGTGGTGATATTGAATAGGTGTGCAGACATACGAGCCATGAATTTGCACATATGATTAGCCCTTCCTGTTGTATGTCACCAGAAGAGGACCTTTGCAAGGGGGTGACAGGCTCTCAGTATCAGCCTCAGTTTTATGGATTAGATGGTCAGCCAAGCACACTGAGATGGGCTTTGAGGAAGGCACTCGCAAGGATTCGGCCAAGTCAAGGGTGCAGGCCAGAGTCCTTCTGGAAAACCAAAATACGTGATTCCTGGCAGAGAAGCGTGTTCTTCAGTCTCTCTGTTCTCCTGCGGCCCTGATATCTGATCACAATGACTCTGGGGAGTGGGAGAAGGGAAGACACAGTAAAGGTCAGAGTGTGGTACCCATTTTTATTAAGGGATAGATTTTTTAATCAGTTGGCTAGAGGTGCTTAAAATCATTGCCACATTTAATATCCATTGAGGAGACCACATGTATTTAAAGATGAAGTGCCAGTAAAACTACTTTTTGTGAAGTGATGAAGATCTGCTGATTGGTCTGGTTGTAGTTTTAATCTTATGATTTGGCTGCCACCTCTATAATCATCCCTAGTCATAGACTTCTTGGCAGGTGGCAGGTGAGATGGACACAGGCATGTCCAGGCATGGTCCTGGCCCTGACAGGGTGAGCCCAGACTCAGTGGGGTTGATGACAGGTGTGACTCTGGAGGGCAGTAGAGACAGATAGGGTGGGTGTGGGGTAGAGGGAGGGTCTGAAAAATCATGTCCCTCCTTCCTCCTCCCTGCTTTCATGCCTTGTCTTCTGCCAGGTGAATGTGAAGAGACCCATGAAGGATGAGACTCATTTTGAGGTGATGGAGTCTGGCCGGTATGTCATTCTGCTGCTGGGCAAAGCACTCTCTGTGGTCTGGGACCACCACCTGTCCATCTCGGTAGTCCTGAAGCAGACCTACCAGGTCAGTGGCCTTTCTTGCGTTGTTCTTCAGCTTGTCCGTGATCTGGACCTTCTTCAGCTTCCCAAGTGGCTGCCCACTGCCCCTCCCTGGTGTTCCTAGAGAAAGTGGTCATCTAGTCCAGCCTGCTTGACTCAAGGTTTAGAGCAAGCCGTGGCCGGCTCACTCTGGGTCTGCCTGTATGTGGGAAGGATTGAGGGTTGCACATACACGAACAATTCATTGACTGGTTTTGCTAGGCATGCAGCTGATAAGTGAAGAAGGAAATAAAAGATTAGGCAATAACTTTTCCTTAGGTTTCTTAACTCAAGAGGCAAACTCATCATGCAAAACATTATAAACACTGCAAAGTATTCTTGGGTGTTGACTTACCACTGAGCCACAGGTCAGCCAGTTTTGAGAGCTATTGTAATATTGCTGATAACCTACTTTTGAGAAAGCTTACAGTATCTGTTTGTTAGGACTTTAAATTTTTCTCTAACTGGCGTGCATGTGATAAGCAGCGCTGTCTACTATGGTGGCTGATTTAGCCTTTGCAGGGATGACCTTCACAGAATCTCTGATAGCGCCATCCATTTTCAGCTTGTGCACACAAGTGAGGGGTACATCCTTACTTCTTCACGGAGCAGCCCATTCCTTTCCTGGAAGGCATTAACAACTCACTCATTCATTCATTCAACAAATAGTTATTGAGTTCCTTGTATGTATCAGGAAATCCCTGGGTGGTGCAAATGGTTAACACACTCAACTGCTAATTCAAAGGTTGAAATTTGAGCCTATCCATCAGTACCTTGTAAGAAAGGCCTGGTGATCTACTTCCAAAAAATCAGCCATTGAAAACTCCAGGGAGCACAGTTCGACTCTGATACACATGGGGTTGCCGTGAGCCAGAGTCAACTCGATGGCAGCTGTTTGTTTCTTTTTTTTTTTAATTATGTGTCAGATGCTGCAGACACTGTTCTAGGCACTGTGGAAACAGCAGGGAAAACACCAGACTCTTTTTTTTAACGTTTGTTTTATTTTCTTACTGCTGTTGTAACAAATTACCACAAACTTAGTAGCTTAAAACAACATAAATTTATTATCTTACAGTTCTGGAGGACAGAAGCCTAAAATTGGTCAGCAGAACTGCATTCCTTCTGAAGGTGCTAGAGGAGAACCTGTTTCCTTGCTGTTTCTAGATTTTATAGGCCACCTGCATTCTTTAGCTTGTGGCCCCATCCTCCATCTTAAAATCTGTCTATCACTCTCTGCTTCCATTTGTCACATTGCTTTTTCTCACTCTGACCCTCCTGCCTCTCTTTTATGAGGACCCGGTGATTACATTGGGCTTACCTGGATAATCCAGGATAATCTCCCCATCTCAAGATACTTAATTGAATCATATTTGCAAAGTCCCTTTTGTCATGTGTCTTAGTTACCTAGTGCTGCTATAACAGGAATATCACAAATGGGTGGTTTTAACAAACAAATTTATTTTCTCACAGGTTATGAGGCTAGAAGTCCGAATTTAGGATGCTGGCTCTAGGGGATGGCTTTCTCTCTCTCTCTGGGCTCTGGAGGAAGGTCCTTGTCTCTTTGAACTTCTGCTCCTGGGCAATCTTCAAGTAGCTTGGCTCTCTCTTCCCCATCTCTGCTTGCTTCTTAATCTGCTCCTTTTATGTCTCAAAAGAGATGGACTTAAGACATACCCTACACTAATACTGTCTCATTAACACAGAAAAGAAAACCCATTCCCAAATGTGATTATAACCACAGATATGTTGTTGTTGTTGTTGTTAGGTGCCATCGAGTCGGTTCCGACTCATAGCGACCCTATGCACAACAGAACAAAACACTGCCCGGTCCTGCGCCACCCTTACAATCGTTGTTATACTTGAGCTCATTGTTGCAGCCACTGAGTCAATCCACTTTGTTGAGGGTCTTCCTCTTTTCCGCTGACCCTGTACTCTGCCAAGCATGATGTCCTTCTCCAGGCACTGGTCCCTCCTGACAACATGTCCAAAGTATGTAAGACGCAGTCTCCCCATCCTTGCCTCTAAGGAGCATTCTGGCCGCACTTCGTCCAAGACAGATTTGTTTGTTCTTTTGGCAGTCCGTGGTATATTCAATATTCTTCGCCAACACCACAATTCAAAGGCGTCAACTCTTCTTCGGTCTTCTTTATTCATTGTCCAGCTTTCACATGCATATGATGTGATTGAAAATACCATGGCCTGGGTCAGGCGCATCTTAGTCTTCAGGGTGACATCTTTGTTCTTCAACACTTTGAAGAGCTCCTTTGCAGCAGATTTGCCCAATGCAATGCATCTTTTGATTTCTTGACTTCTGCTTCCATGGCTGTTGATTGTGGATCCAAGTAAAATGAAATTCTTGACAACTTCAACCTTTTCTCCATTTATCATGATGTTTTTCATTGGTCCAGTTGTGAGGATTTTTGTTTTCTTTATGTTGAAGTGTAATCCATACTGAAGGCTGTGGTCTTTGATCTTCGTTAGTAAGTGCTTCAAGTCCTCTTTACTTTCAGCAAGCAAGGTTGTGTCATCTGCATAATGCAGGTTGTTAATGAGTCTTCCTCCAATCCTGATGCCCTGTTCTTCTTCATATAGTCCAGCTTCTTGGATTATTTGTTCAGCATATGGATTAGATAGGTATGGTGAAAGAATGTAACCCTGACGCACACCTTTCCTGACTTTAAACCAATCAATGTCCCCTTGTTCTGTTCGAACAACTGCCTTTTGATCTATGTAAAGGTTCCTCAAGAGCACAATTAAGTGTTCTGGAGTTCCCATTCTTCACAGTGTTATCCATAGTTTGTTATGATCCACACAGTTGAATGCCTTTGCATAATCAATAAAACACAGGTAAACATTCTTCTGGTATTCTCTGCTTTCAGCCAGGATCCATCTGACATCAGCAATGATATTCCTGGTTCCACGTCCTCTTCTGACCACAGATATAGGAGTTAAGATTTACAACATGTATTTTTGGGGGACGCAATTCAAGCCATAACACCGTGTAAAGTAACATATTCACAGATTGAGGGGATTAGGATGTGAACATCTTTGGGGGCCATTATTCTGCCTACCACAACCCTTGTTGAGATGATATTTTAGCGGGGATATTATTTTGGATAGGATGGTCTGATGAGGTGACATATAAGCAGAGTCTTCAGGGAGCGAATGGAGTGAACCATGTCAATATCTGGAGGAAGAGACATGTGTGCAGGTGGACTGGCACATGCAAAGGCCCTAAGATGGAAAGATGCTTGGAGTGTTTGAGCAACGACTCCAGTGTGGCTGGAGGGGAGAGACTCAGGGTGAATGGTAGGAAATGAGGGCAAGGACCATACCACCGGGAGGAGGCTGTTAGGCTATGTAATGATCTTTGGCCTATTGTCCAACTGTGAAAACATTCTTCCTACATGTTTCCCAGCAATTTACATTCATTGTACCAAGCCAAATTCTGCTTATTGACATAAAATAGAATAAATCACATATCTTTGTCCCAAGAGAGGGTTCTGACTATGTTGTGAGAGTAGATCATCTTTTCCAGGCCAAACAAGTTCAGTTCCTTCTGTAGTAGTAGTTTTTATTTGATGGCTTTCATTTATTCAGTAACTACTTGTTGAGGATGTATTATGTACTGCACATGGTGATAGGTGAACATGGAGTTGAATAAGGTATTATACCTTCCTCAGTGGCATTTCTTATAGAGCAGCCAGTCTGCTCTGGCCAGGCTGCAGTTCTCCAGGTAAGGGGGCTCACGTGTCCATGGTAAAGCTTTTGTTTGTGTTATTAGGTGCCATTGAGTCAGTTCTGATTCTCAGCGACCCTATGTACAACAGAACGAAGCACTGCCTGGCCTTGCGCCATCCTCACAATCATTGTTATGTTTGAGCCCATTGTTGCAGCCACTGTGTCAATCCATCTCGCTAAGGGTCTTCCTCTTTTTCGCTGACCTGCTACTTTACCAAGCGTGATGTCATTCTCCAGGGACTGGCCTGTAATATTCCCTTCTTGGATCTTTGTGCTCTCACTGATGTAATGTTGAACCACCATCTCTCTCTGCTCATACTCTTATTGGGGAAGGGGAAAGTTCAAACTGAGGGTTCCAGGGCCAAGGCTGCCTTATTTCCACTTCTGCCCTTGGTTCACTATGTGAGCGTTGCTATGTGATGGTCTCCTTGTGAATCACCTTGGTTTCCTTAACTTTAAAATGGGGCCAGTGAGGAAGCCCAGGAAAGGCCTTGGCCAGGGCAAGGGTCTGCTGATCACCCTTGTTCCCCCTCTGGGTCTCCATCCATACCCCCTATCCATCCCCCTCTTCTTCAGATGACCCCTGCTGCCTTTGCTGCCTGGAACTTCCTCCTTCCTCTTCAGAGAGTGTGCTCCTGAGGTTTATAGTGCTCATCCTTTCTACTTGCCTATCCAGGAACAAGTGTGTGGTCTGTGTGGGAATTTTGACGGCATCCAGAACAATGACTTCACCAGCAGCAACCTCCAAGTGGAAGAAGACCCTGTGGACTTTGGAAATTCCTGGAAAGTGAACCCACAGTGTGCTGACACCAGGAAAGTATGTTTGGGTCTGTGTGGACTGAGCCTGGGATGCCTGCTTCCTCCCTGGGGTATGGGGGGATGAACTGCTGGTGGGACCGGGGAAGAGGATCTCTGGATCCTTGTGGCTCGAGCACACCCACTCTGACTGTCTGACTGTTGGCTGATCTATTTGTTTGCTCCTGCCCTCCTCCCTCAGGTGCCACTGGACTCCTCCCTTGCCACTTGCCACAATGACATCATGAAGCAGACGATGGTGGATTCTTCGTGCAGGATCCTGACCAGTGACCTTTTCCAGGACTGCAACAAGCTGGTAAGGGCCTTGAGGGTAACTGGAGACATCCTAGTGCTAAGGGCACTCAGAGCTCGAGCTCCTAAAATGAAGGTCTTTGAAATAACCTGTACCTTTTTAAGGAGCCCTGGTGGCGCAACGGTTAAGTGCTTGGCTGCTAACTGAAAGGTTCAAACCCACCCACCAGCTCTGTGGGCGAAAGACCTAGCGATCTGCTCCTGTAAAGATAATAGCCAAGAAAACCCTATGGGCAGTCCTACTCTGTCACATGGAGTCACTATGAGTCAAAATCGACTCCGGGGTATGCAACAACAGGCAACTCTTTAGTCCCTTTCTTGGCTTCAGCCTGGGAAACAAAAAGGGTAATGGACAATTTCTGAGGAGAGCAATGCCTGAAAAAACATTTCCTTCTATGCAGTGTACAGCTTTTCTTGGCATCTGCCAGCACTTCTCTTTTGGACTTGTTCGTCCATTGAATTACCTTGTCTCAAACTTGAGCCAGGGATTTTCTTTTCCCAGCACCCCTTTATTTTTCCAGACCTAAGCACTTCCTCTCACAAAACCCTTCAGTCCTCAATTCTTCCACAGAAACTCTTTTCTGACCTTACCTTGAGTTTTCATTTTTGACTCCTTTTTGTGTCTTTGTCTCAAATGGTGGTAAGGAGTTCCCGATACAAAGTTGAATACAGTACTCTCTCTTTCTGTATATATCCGTATACATACACACATATACCCACATACATGTGTGTGTGTGTGGATATGTGTGTTTATATATGTACATGTGTACACACATATACACAGTCATGTACATATGCTGCTGTGTAGCTTGGCCACCATGGGAGTGACTGGTTGAATACATGTATCTAGCTCTCTTTATATCTATCCAATGATTGTTAGTCCCTGAAAACTCCAAAGGATACTTAGGATTCCCTGACTTGGTGGAAACACTGGACATCTAAACTGGAAGAGGGAAGACAGTGAGAGGAACCAGGGAAATCAGGACTGTTGGAACCTTTTGAAACAGTGACGCCACTTAATTTCTGAATTCATTTCTAACAGAACTTCCCTAAAAAAGGCTGGTGTGTGCAGTAGTATGTTTTGGGAGCCAGGGAAAGTGACAGTTGATTATTGTAATTGTACATAGATGGCAGGTAGGCTACCCCTCCAAGGGTCCAGGGTCCAGGAGTCCCCAGTGCTGTCACATATCCAGCATTCTAGCCCCATAGCACCTCAGTGAGCCAACCTTAATGGGACTTGATGTATTTTCTCATTCTCTTTGCTGAGTTGAAGCAAGGAAAGAGAGTGACCAGTTTGTGTGTCTGTGGAAAACACTCAAACACCCATGAGGTTGGAGGTGGGTTAGGAGGAGGGATAGATGACTGGTAGGCAGACAGATAGACAGAAATGTTCCTTTGAACACTTCTCAGGCACCTCATATTCTATGAAAGCCTGGCAACACTGCTTTATCCAAGGTTTCTTGCCGGAATCCAGATTAGAACCTAGGAATCCTGCCTTTTCTCTCTTTGGGACCATTGAACTACATTTCTCCCTCTACACTGGAGCCTCCTTTCCGTTGCTCTGACCACCAGAACATTCTTACCCAGACCAAGAGCCAGAGTTCCTAAGTCCCCAGCTCCAGGCCTAGGCTACCCTGTGGGTCCCTTTGCAGGTGGACCCTGAGCCATACCTGGATGCCTGCATTTACGATACCTGCTCCTGTGAGTCCATTGGGGACTGTACCTGCTTCTGCGACACCATTGCTGCCTATGCCCACGTGTGTGCCCAGCATGGCAAGGTGGTGACCTGGAGGACGGCCACACTGTGCCGTGAGTCCTTACGTTCTTCATGACCCTCAGGTGCCCCTCCCCTCACCCCACATGTATTAGACTTGAAGACTTGTAGGGTACAGGAGGACACCATCATGGGAGAAAAGGTAGAGTCCTAGTATGGTGATGGATGACCAAGGGGTGAAGAGAGCTTAAAGAGATTGATGTGTGCAAGGAGTTAGTATTATGGGGAAAGAAGGGTCAGGGATTCAAAATGTTAATATGTGGCGACTTTTCTTCCAGAGAAATTCTGGAAGAGAGAACCCTGACGAAGAGAAGAAGGACATCAATATACATCTTTAATTAGTCACCATCATATTTATCAATATGACTGATCAGCTCATACATTTATGTAGAACCTTCCTTCCACAGGTGCAAACAGCTAATCTTTTTTACATGCCTATAAAAAACCCTGGTCGTGTAATGGTTAAGAGCTACAACTGCTAACCAAAAGGTTGGTAGTTCAAATCCACCAGGCGCTCCTTGGAAACTCTATGGGACAGTTCTACTCTGTCCTGTAGGGTCACTCTGAATCAGAATTAACTCTACCACAATGGGTTTTTTTTGGCATGGAAAACCAACTCAGGGCCACTTAGCTCCTGGTTTAAGTGGTTTAGAAATCCAGAAGTCTCTAATATTGGTGACTCTCAGTGCCAGAAAAGTCCTATTGCCTTTAGTTCTCAGATGTGATCATCACCTCCCCCAAAGCCATCATCACTATCAGTCTCACATCCGCCTATTCTGGGCCTTCTGTGCAGTCCTGGCTTCTTGGGTTGCACAGGACTGCCTGGTGCTTGAATAGTCATGGCCTGTTTCTTCTGTCTCGACAGCCCAAAGCTGCGAGGAGAGGAATCTGCGGGAAAATGGGTATGAGTGTGAGTGGCGCTATAACAGCTGCGCTCCTGCCTGCCCCATCACTTGCCAGCACCCCGAGCCACTGGCATGCCCTGTGCAGTGTGTGGAGGGCTGCCATGCACACTGCCCTCCAGGTAAGGGTTTAGCGACATAGGTACTCAGTTTCTGGGTGGGGGCTCAGGCTGGAGGGAGGGAGTATGTTGTTAGGAAAGGTGTTTACCTGTCCTGCCTCTTCTCAGCCTTTACCCGGTGGTATCCTGTCCCCAGCCCTACAGCCCTAGGTTCTGTTTCATGAACCCTTTCATCAAAGTCAGTCCAGCTATGATTTTTGTCAAGCTGAGCACCTATAAAATTATTTCGTATGACTCTTTATGGGTTTGGAGTCCCTGAGTGGCTCAAATGATTAAGTACTTAACTGCTAACTGAAAGGTTGGAGGTTCGAATACACTCAGAGGCACCTTGGAAGAAAGGCCTGATGATCTACTTCTGAAAAATCAGCCATTGAAAACCCTATGGAGCACAGTTCTACTCTGACACAAGTGGGGCTGCCATGAGTCAAAATTCACTTGATGGCAACTGGGTATTGGTTTATGTGTTTATCATCTAGAGCAGCATTTTCTGATGCAATGATGGAAATATTCTGTTGAAAGGTGACTCAGGTGACTGAGGAATTAATTTTTGATTTTATTTAGTTTTACTTTATTTAAATTTAAATAGCTACATTTGTATTGCACAGCACAGATCTAGAGTTACTGAATATATTTTTCTGTGGAGCAAAAAGACCCTTACAGATAAGATTTCATTTATCCTAGGCTTGGGGGAGGTGAGGTAGGGTGAAGCAGTACACCCTCTCCAATTTTACAGAGGAGTATATCCAGGCACAAAGAAAGAAGGGGATCATCCCTAGGTGCTGAAGTGACCATTGAGGGAGGCAGGAGTAAACCCTGAGCTGGCTTATGGGACAGGCCCCTTTAGGTAAAAGAGGATCCTCCTTGTGGGCAGGGTGGGAGTTTTGTCTCTTGACGAGAGTTTGTTGTGCAGGGAAGATCCTGGATGAGCTTTTAGAGACCTGCGTCAACCTTGAAGACTGCCCCATGTGTGAGGTGGCGGGCCGGCGCTTACCCTCGGGAAAGAAAGTCACCTTGAACCGCAGTGACCCTGAGCACTGCCAGATCTGGTAAAACAGACTCCCTGTTTGTTTGAAGTGATGAGGTTTACCATGTTCTCTGGCACCTGCTCAGAGACTTAGATTTTGGATAAAACTAGCTATGAGTTGAGAGATTGAATTTTTTAATTCGGTTTGTAGAGTTTGCTTCTCTTTCTTTAAAGACAGGCTAGACCTCTTCCCCCAGATATATTTCTCGAAAGGCTTTTACATATACCTTTCTTGCTGAAGGCAGGGCCTGGTTTCTTATTGTCCCCAGAGGTCATGTTTGGTCCAAGGACAGGTGTCTATGCAAGTCAGATTTCTTTTTTACTGGAAATAGATGTGCTGGAGAGGAAAGCGAGGTGGAACCCCTTTCCCCTCAGTATAATGTAGACACCTTGGGGACCACAGCCAAGGTCACAGGACATAACTTTCGTAAGTGGAGGAAAACACTCTTGCCTGTGATTGTAGGCTGTCCCTGGAGAGGGTTGCCCCTGGGAAAGTGGCCTCTGAGGAGGTGAGCAGGAGTCCTCGGGTGAGCTCTAAGCTTTCTGAAGTTTTGTGTGTAAGTAGGGAACGTTTATTAAAATGCTGATATATTTAACACCACTCCCTGACACTGATCAAGCCTTATGGGAACTTAAACTTGAGAACTTAAATTCACTGGGGAGGGGGCTGCGGCCACAGCTGCCAGAGTCAGATCCTGCCGCAGCCATCTGTACAAACAAGAGCAAACACTGCCTGGGGTGAGTGTTCTAGCAAACACAGGAAACTAGAGAGTATGTCACTCATGCACTGTTAGCCAAGGATTAAAGCAATGAATTGTGTGGGCCATGAGGAAGGAGGAATTAATTGCCCACCTCCCTTATGGTGAAATGGAGACTACAAGGAAGAAAGGAGGGGTGAGTCCAATGGTGGCTTGGGAGTCTGAGCCATAGGGCCTGAGAGCTTCGAGCCTTCTCCCTTCCTTCCTCCACTGGCACATGAGGAGGGGCAGCCACCAGGGAACACACTGCGACTTCAAACAGGGTGTGGACAATTGCTCCAGAGAAGGCTAGGGACATTGCCTGGAAGTCAAGCCACAGGTCAAGCTTCTCAGGGCTCAGGGCACAGATGCCTTATCTACTCTTCTGGGAGTGCTGAGGGCAAGTGGCCTCAAAGGCTGAGGGAGAAGGTCCTAGCCTGCCTGGTCTCCACCTCAGGGTAAATTGATTTCACTTGTGGTCAGGCACAGACATCCTTGGGTGGCGCAAACAGTTAAACACTTGACTACTAACTGAAAGGTTGGAGGTTCAAACCTACCCAGAGGTACCTTGGAAGACAGGCCTGGCCATCTGCTTTTGAAAGGTAACAAGCCTTGAAAACGTTATGCTGTGAAGTTCTTCTCTGTAACATATGGTAAACCAGAATCAACTTGATGGCAAGTGGTTTGGTCTTTTGGTTTTTGGTGGTCTGAAAAACCCTGCCACTTTCCAGGACATTGATGAAAGGGTGATGTGACCAGAAGGGCCTGAAAAGTTGGCCTGGTGGTGTAGGAATTTGTGTGTGGGGCAACTGCTCTGCTATGGGTTTGTCACATGTCCTTGTGGCTGGGTATAGGCCCTAGCCAGTACCTGGCACATAATAGGTGCTTCCTACATGTCCATTGGGACAATGAATGAATGAGCTATTCTTTTTTCCTATGTCTAACACCTTGGAGACCCTGTAGACTACTCCCAAGTACTTTATCCTGCTAGATAAACCAGGGAGTTTGGGCCTGTATCCATCTTTCCAGAACTTTTTTACTCCTGTTTTTCCTCTCTTCCTTAAGGCTCAACGTGTTAAACACGGTTCAAAATTCATATAGGTAAAATCCTGTTATAATAAGTGTTACAAAGCACTTACTTTCAGTAGAACATTTAAGAGTCCAGGTTAGTGTCAACTTTTTGTAGCAATACTTGTCCTTAGAGATACTTGCAGTAAGGTTTGGATTATAATTAAATATTGATGTTGCTAGAGCCTTAGGTTGAAAAGAAATGTTTCAATATCTGTGTGGTTTTCAGCACATAGCCTAGAAGGAAAAATTTTTTCTACCACCAAGAATGGGTTGAAGCTTAGGCTTCTAGAATCAAGGGGAGCCTCTGCTTCAGAGAGGGTGGTGCTCTTTGGAGACGTGTTAAAAAATGATGTCTCACCTATAGAAGGTGGAATTTGCAGAAGACAAGGAGGGTGTGGAGTGCATCCCTGGGAGTAGGAACAGCATGGGCAAAGGTGTGGAGCCCTGGAGCGGTGTGACAAACTTTCCGAGCTGCATGTAGGCTGGCATGGGGGAGTGTCAGGCAGAGTGGGAGATGAGGATAAAGTGGTAGTCGGGGGCAAGGACTTAGGAGGTCTGTGTGTTTGGAAGAGGTGGAGTGGACCATACCTGCAGGAGGAGGGGACCCCTCTTAAAAAACAAAACATGTCTCACATGGGTGGGGAATGTTCCATAGAAGCTGAGATTCAGGTGGACCAGGCGGACAGTTCTATGTTCAGTGGTTCTTGTCTTAGGGTTCTCTAGAGAAACAGAATCAGTGAGATATGTATAAAGCATATGTGCGTGCGCGCGCACACACACACACACACACACACACACACAGATTAGTTGGCTCATATGATTGTAGGGACTGGCAAATCCAAAATCTGTGGGTTAGGTGACAGGCTGGGGATTCCTGCACGCTTTCATCCCAAGATCTGTAGGCCAGGTGGCAAGGAGTGCAGAGTAAAGTTCTACCAAGATATTTATTTATAGTCTGGACGCAGAACATACCCTAGGGAAGCTCCCTTTTCAATTTATTGATTGATTACATTACATTAGATTACATTATGGAACATCAACTAGACTAGTGTTTTGCCAAACAGCTGGGAACCATAGCCTAGCCAAGTTGATACATATAATTAACTATGACAGCTTGAATTGGGCTGAGACATACTCATAGGTTCTTCCTGAACCATTTCGTTTCTCCCCTGTGCTGCAGTCACTGTGATGGTGTTAACCTGACCTGTGAAGCCTGTCAGAGGCCGGGAAAGCTTGTGCCGCCCTCAACAGTAGCCCCAGTCAGCGTCACCACGCCGTATGTGGAGGACATCTCAGAGCCGCCCCTGCATGACCTCTACTGCAGTAAACTGCTGGACCTGGCCTTCCTGCTGGACGGCTCCTCCAAGCTGTCGGAGGCTGAGTTTGATGTGCTAAAGGTCTTTGTGGTGGACATGATGGAGCGGCTGCACATCTCCCAGAAGCGGATCCGTGTGGCCGTGGTGGAGTACCACGATGGCTCGCACTCCTACATCGACCTCAGGGACAGGAAGCAGCCTTCGGAGCTGCGGCGCATCGCTGGTCAGGTGAAGTACGCAGGCAGCCAGGTGGCCTCCACCACTGAGGTCTTGAAGTACACGTTGTTCCAAATCTTTGGCAAGGCCGATCGCCCAGAAGCCTCCCGTATTGCCCTGCTCCTGACAGCCAGTGAAGAGCCCCCACGGTTGGCCCGGAACTTGGCCCGATATGTGCAGGGCCTGAAGAAGAAGAAGGTTATTGTGATCCCGGTGGGCATTGGACCTCATGCCAGCCTCAAGCAGGTCCGCCTTATCGAGAAGCAGGCCCCTGAGAACAAAGCCTTTGTGCTTAGCAGCGTGGACGAGCTGGAGCAGCGAAGGGATGAGATTATCAACTACCTCTGTGACCTGGCCCCTGAAGCGCAAGCCCCAACTCAGCACCCCCATGTGGCAAAAGTCACAGTGGGCCCCGACCTCTTAGGAGTTTCTCCCGTGGGGCCCACAAGGAGCCCTAAGCCCCTGAATGTGGTGTTTCTCCTGGAAGGGTCAGACAAGGTTGGCGAAGCCAACTTCAACTGGAGCAAGGAGTTCACGGAGGAGGTGATCCGGCGGATGGATGTGGGCCAGGACAGCGTCCACGTCACCGTGCTGCAGTACTCATACATGGTCACGGTGGAGTACCCCTTCAGCAAGGTGCAGTCCAAGCAGGACATCCTGCAGCACGTGCGGGAGATCCGCTACCAGGGTGGCAACAGGACCAACACTGGGCTGGCCCTACAGTACGTCTCAGAGCACAGCTTCTCTACCAGCCAGGGGGACCGAGAGCAGGCACCTAACCTGGTCTACATGGTCACAGGAAGCCCTGCCTCTGATGAGATCAAGCGGCTGCCCGGAGACATCCAGGTGGTGCCCATCGGAGTGGGCCCACATGCCAACGTGCAGGAGCTGGAGAGGATCAGCTGGCCCAATGCCCCTATTCTCATCCAGGACTTTGAGACCCTCCCCCGAGAGGCTCCAGACCTGGTGCTGCAGATATGCTGCTCTGGGGATGGGCTGAGGATCCCCACCCTCTCCCCAGCCCCAGGTAATGCCGGTGCCTTTGTGTCTAGGTGTGAGGGCTTCGGGAGGGCAGGAGCATGGCCATGGGGCTGCATCATCCATTGAGGTGAGGTTCTTGGGCTCTAATCCTGCTCTGTGTCCTTGGTCCAAGCCCTGCCTTCAGCTGCCTGTGTTTCCTCATCTCCCAGGCAAGGAGATAGATTTGTGATGCTTTTTGGGGTAGGATCTTTTCTTATTGCGTGTGCTTTTAAATTGGAAGGTAATTCATGGTTACTGTTGAAATTTAAACAATACCAAGTTTATGGGGTATAAAGTGTAAATCTAACTTTATCACAAAGCTTCATCCTCACTCAGTCCCACTCCCTGCCTCAGAGGCAACCCTGATTAAATTTAGTAACTATCAGCTCCCTTTTGGCCACACTGGGTGGATGAAATTATTCTAAGTAGGTGACATTATTTGGAGCAAAGCCCTAAAGATATACATGTCAGGGAAGTCAGGTGACAGGTAGCAGGGTAAGTCCTCAGACTCTGCAGCCAGACTGCCTGAGTTTGAATCTCCCGTCTAATACTCACTAGCTGTGTGATTTGTGGCAAGTACTTAACCTCTGTGGACATCAGTCTCCTCATCTGTAAAAAGGGGGTAGTGATAGTACCTACTTATAAAATGCTTAGAACAGTGCCTAGCATATAACAAATGCTAAAAGAAAAAACAACAACAACAACAAGAAAGAAACAAAAAAACTTTCTACCACTACTATAATTCTTGCCTTCTGAATCAATACAGATATCTAATCAATTCCTAGTTCTTGCATGTCTTTATTTGGTATGTTTGGGGCCATGCCAGAATAGCCAGAATAGCTAGCTTTCTTTTAGCATCTCTTGATCCTCACATTTGTTGTCAGTGCTTCCTTTTTTTTTTTAACAGAGCCACAGATTTATTTAATTTCTCGTGATTTTTCTGTTGAGGATAACAGTAAAGACATTATCTTATCAAATCTCAGGATGGGTATTTAGACTACAGTGTGTTTCCTTCTATGATCATGGCTTTGCCCCCAAACATTAAAATGAGCACTGGGCATATATCATTAGAATACCTTATAATGTCTGGGTGGTGCAAAGGTTAATGTGCTCGGCTGCTAACCAAAAGGTTGGCAGTTCAAGTTCGCTAGAGGTGCCTCGGAAGAAAGGCCCGGGGATCTACTTCTGAAAAATCAGCCATTGAAAACTCTATGGAGCATAGTTCTTCTGACACACATGGGGTTGCCATAAGTTGGAATCAACTCAGTGGAAACTGGTAACTGGTAACAGTACTCTAACCTACCACATAAGACCTGAGAACTCATGAGCTCATTTTCCAGGGATGTGCTGCTCTTTAATTTCCTTAGGCCATCTTCCTGTTTTACCACTCCAATATTTCACTCAATTCTAGAAGAGTTGCAGTCCCCTGTTACCGAGGGAGCTGATGACTCCTGATTTCCTCTGTAGAATTTTAAAGTAACTTTGGGTAGTGTTGGAGTCTTCCCAGTGTCTCTAAACCTGGCGTACTCCTGGGCCCTCTTTCCCTTCTCCTGGCCCATGTTGCCATCGCACAGGACTAATGGAGACACCTTCCCTCATGGTGCCACATGGTAGACAGTGCCCTGCAGAGCCCATTGATGTGGGTGTCTTGCTGCTGTGGGCCTGGTGGCTGAGTCTTCTTTTCCCAGCTGGCACCTGTGTGCCGACCTCCCCGGTCCCCTTTGCAGACTGCAGCCAGCCCCTGGATGTGGTTCTTCTCCTGGATGGTTCCTCCAGTCTTCCAGCTTCTTACTTTGAGGAAATGAAAAGCTTCGCCAAGGCTTTCATCTCCAAAGCCAATATAGGTGAGTGATGTGCCTAAAAAGACAGGTTAGGAAAAGGATCCTTTTGGGGTTCCACCTGATTCAAAGTGTGATTCCTCTTTTCTCTTTCTTCTCAGGGCCGCATCACACTCAGGTGTCAGTGCTTCAGTATGGGAGCATCACCACCATTGATGTGCCATGGAATGTGGCTCAGGAGCATGCCAACTTACTGAGCCTCGTGGACCTCATGCAGCAGGAGGGTGGCCCCAGCCAAATTGGTAATGTGGGGCCACAGACCAGACCCAGAAACTTATCTTCTGGTCCTAATTCTTGATATAAGTGATTGAGTGACCTCAGCTAGTCACTTTGCTCTTTGGGCCTTGTTTTCCTGTACTGTGAAGTGAGGGGCTGATAACTCCCCCAGGTGTCTTGCAGATCTAAATTGTATGTTTCTCTGAGTTTCTGAATCTAGCTTTGGAATGACATAAAGATCCACTGGGAGACAAGATGCCAGCTGGCTTAGAAACCCCTTTTGTCACAGTACTGACTTGGGGTGGTCTGTTCTCTATTCCCAGGGGATGCTTTGGGCTTTGCTGTGCGATATGTAACTTCAGAAGCCCATGGCGCCAGGCCAGGAGCCTCCAAGGCAGTGGTCATCCTAGTGATGGACGTCTCCATGGATTCAGTGGATGCAGCAGCTGATGCCGCCAGGTCGAGCCGTGAGTGTCCAGTGTACCATTAGAAACTCTCCTAGAGTGCTAGAGGATTGGAAGCAGACAAGGCTTGGTTTCCGATACCCCGGGTGACTTTAAGTGCTCAGTAGTCACGTATGGCCTGGTTTCAAACAGCACAAAACCGTCCAATCATTGTGCTATTCGGAAACCAGACAGCAATAAATGTGTTTATCCTTCATCTGTCTGCATGCTTTAGGTGGCAACCTTCCATTCCTCTGCGTTTGCCCGTCATGCTTAGGGGTGGGTCATACCTCTAAACTTTTCAGTTTTAAAGTGGTATCCTATTAATTTTGGTCTCACCAAAATGCCATGTCTGAGGCCAGAGTGATTCATTGTGGGGTCCTGAGAATGGTCAGGGACCTTCATATATTCAGAGGCCTTTACCAACACCAGCCTAATGGTATCCTTTAAGATGGATGGACAAGAGACAAGGACACACTGTAGGAAGGATGCAGACATGTTCCAGCCTTGTGCCCCACAAGAACTTGTGCTGAGAGTATCAACAGAATGTGAGCCAGAACAGGTGGTGTAGTGCTGAGGGAGGGCTGGGTGAGGGAGTGATGTTAAGTCCCTTCGTGACCACCTGGAAGACTGTTCTTTGAAAACTCTGCTCTTCTGTGAAATCTTCCTGACCGTGTTCCTGAGAGAATTATTCACTGCCTTGTCTGTACCACGTCTCAACTACTCAAAATGTGTAAATCACATTGGATTGCTTTTATTTGTTACATATCTCCCTCTTGCACAAACTTGGAGTTCTTTGAAGGGAAGGGCAAAATCTTGCTTATTTTTGTATCATTTGTGCATGATGCAAAAATAGGTGCTCATGTAATGTTTGCTGAATGAATGAATGAATTGACAAGATTTTGAAATGTATTATTTTAGGAAAGAGGACACTGAAAGATCAGCAATATATATTTAGATGACACAAGTTGAGCTTTACAAAAGCTGGAAAGTTGCTGCAGAAAACCAGTTGTAACCTTGAGCAAATTGCAAACACCTAGAACTTTCTAGAAAATGGAATCGAGGAATTTTAGGATGGAGACGATTCTCCGGTAGCATCAAGAATCCAGAGAAAGACTTTTATCAGGAAAGGAAGCAATTACAGTCTAGAGGGAACAGATGTGAGCTTGGGCAAGTCATTTAACCGTTCAAAGCCTCAGTTTCTCAATGCAAATGGAAGCATGCATACTCTGAACTCAGCCCTGTGACATCTTTTCTTCTCCCCTTACCTGCACCCCCTTGGTGATCTCATTCAGTGTCACAGGTCTAACTACATTTATACGTCAATGACTTCGAAATCCTTATCTCCAACCTAGGCCTCTCCCCTCGACTCTACCTAGATGTTCTCATAGGCATAAACTCACAGTTCATAAACTGAACTCCTAACTCTCACCACCACTTCTCCTCCTCTGACAGTCTTCCCCATCTGAGAAAATGGAAATTCCATCCTTCTGGTTGCTCTGGTTGAAAACCTTGACTCCCTTTTTCCTTATACCACACGTGCAATTCATCAACAAACTATAGCCCCATCTTCAAAATACATTGAGGATCACACTACTTCCCAGTACAGCACCACTGACTCCCCACTCCAAGCCCCCATCATTTCTCACCTAGATTGTTGTAATAGCTTTCTAACTGGAACCCGTTTCCACCCTTGCCTCCTGCAGGTCTTTCTCAACATAGACGTTGTGGTGATCCCTTAAAAATTGAAGCCAGCTCGTGTCACTCCTTTGCTCCCAGCTGGCTTTCTGTTTCATTCAGAGGACATGCTGGGTCCTTACTGTGGCCTACACATTTTGCATGGACAGAGCCCTGTACCCTTTCCTGTTCACTTTGCTCCAGGCGTCCTGGAGTATGCAAGCATGCTTCTGTTCTGTGCCTCTGCACTTCTGCTCTCTCTGCTTGGAATGTTCTTCCACCCGATACCCTCTTAGATATCTTCCATCTTTACTTCAGGTCTCTGCTTCAATGTCACCTTTTCACTGAGCTCTTCCCTAACCACCTTATATGAAACAGTAACATCTACTCCTAGGCACTCCTCATTCTCCTTACCCTGCTTTGTTTTTTCCATAGCACTTATCCACACCTGAAATACTATATATTTACTTATTTGTGTGTTTATTGTCTGTCTCTCCCCAGTGTAAGATCCATGATGACTTTATCTGCTTGGTTCACTGCTGTGTCCCCATTACTTAAAATAGTACCCGACACATAGTAGGTGCTTGTTAATATTTGTGGAATGATTGAACATCTCCCTCAGAGGCTTGTGTGAATAGAACACAATGGTCTGTGGGGCCAGTCTGTAATACAGGAGCCTCTATACAGATGCTAGATGTAGCTTCAGGCCAGTCTGATTTGAGCGCACCTGACAAAAGCATGTTGACACAGACCCTTTCTTGTTCCTCTGCGGCTTCTAGGAGTGACAGTGTTCCCTATTGGAATTGGGGATAGGTATGATGTATCCCAGCTGAGGACCTTGGCTGGACCAGGTGCAAGCTCCAATGTGGTGAAACTCCAGCGGATCGAAGACCTCCCCACCATGGTCACACTGGACCAGTCCTTCCTCCGCAAGCTATGCTCTGGTGAGACTTGTAAGATCATTATTTATTCCTCTTCCCCCACCAAAATCCATTCTAGAGAGCCAGGGGTGCCCATTCATAGGGTTTGGCCTTGAAAGAAGATTGCTATGTAGACCAGAAACTTCAAGTGTCTGTTCTTGATAGGTTTGTACTACAAACTTTCAAGGAGTCATCGCAGGTTCTCTGTGTATAGTTTTCCTTCCAACCTACTGTCCTTCTAAGATTTAGGAGGGAAAGCCCATGCCTATTTGTGCAGAGGGACCTTAATTAAACAGAAGAAATGGAAGATATAATCAGGGAACCCCAACATCCTGCAGATCATGGTCTTCCCATCTCTCTGTACTCGCCCTCGGCTTGTGTACAAAGGACTTTAGAAATACAATAACACAGAGTCTAATATCAACATCCCATATTTTGTAAGTTAAGGGTAAGGAACTATTTTTTTTTTTTAATCCATGTATTTTTTTTTTTTTTTTGGCCTGGTTTTATATATTTTCCTAATGTAATTAGCTGTCAGGCAAAACCAGCTACAGAGTTATTGCCCTTTTCTGCTGGATGATAGCTCTCCTGGTAGGAATCTTCAAGTAGATCTCTTTCAAGTTTTTAGGAGCTTGCCTCATAATGCAGGAGGCACTGATCTACCCATGAAAGAGGAAAAGGAGATAATGATGGTGAAAATGCTTTGTGAACTGTAGAGGTTGCCATATTATCAGTGTTGTTATTATCATCATTATTATTAGTAACCACAAAGCATGTTTGAAGAACCACAGGATGACCACCTTACCTGTGTCCTCTCTGTTGAACCCACTCAGGTTTTTTTCAGAATTATTTTGACTTCCAGGGCTAGCCCAGGTAGTCCAAGCAGTCATTGTGAATGGTTTAGAATTTCTAGGTGATGGGTGGAAACTAAAGTCTTGTTTGTGTCTCTTTCAGTGTTTGTTAGAGTTTGTATGGATGAGGATGGGAACGAGAAGAGGGTAAGTTCCTTTCTGTTGACTTTGAAAGAAAAATCATGAATGTATGTTAGGGATCCTTATTCTCACTGGCTAACTTTTCCTCCTTTGTTCTCAGTCCAGGTCTCCTTCTTTTAGAGACCACCTGTATATTTGTGTCCTGCACCCTATCTCATGTACAGCCTTCTTGCCATTTTGGCCTATATCCAAATCCCAGTTTCTATGTCCTCAGAGGTGGTCAGTGACCTGGAATATGGTTTTAGAGTTGGAGTCCCTCAACCTATTCGTTGCCTGAATCTTATTCTTTCTTCTGAGCAGCCTGGGGACGTCTGGACCTTGCCAGATCAGTGCCACACAGTGACTTGCCTGCCAGATGGCCAGACCTTGCTGAAGAGTCATCGGGTCAACTGTGACCGGGGGCCAAAGCCTTCATGCCCCAACAGCCAGTCCCCCATTAGGGTGGAGGAGACCTGTGGTTGCCGCTGGACCTGCCCCTGTGAGTCTTTTGCTTCAGCAGACTGAACAGTGTTAAAGGGGCAGTGCGTTTAGGTTGGCTTTGCAGAAAGGTAGACCAGAAGCCTACCAGCCCAATTCACCCTTTCCTTTCTCACCACACACGCAGAGTACTGCCTTCACCTGTGTTCCCTCCCGCCCATGCTCCTTGGATGTGCTTTCATCCAATCTCAGGGATCATTATTCTCTTCCTCTGCTTTTAGGAGCCACTTCCTCAGGTTATGCATCACCAGAAGGAGGAATTGTTTTCTGTTATCAGTGTTCAGCTTGTCTGTTGGCAGGTCAACGTTAGGGGAACTACGAGCTTGGGGTGTAGCAGTGGAAATCCAGCAGTGATAGAGACACCTCCCCCAAACTCTCCATTCACACCTACAGCTCTGTGGGGGCTGGGTGTAACTGTAGGTCATCACAGTGGTCTGGTTTAAGAGGAAGACATGCTCAACTCCTCCATCTCATGTAAGCCAGTGGAGAGCATTCATCCGTGGGTGTGCCTTAGCCCTCTGTCTCGTGGTTGGGAGAAATTGGTTGATTACTGTAGTCCCTACTCTCCAGTGGCTAGATCATAATCATTATGTCGAGTAGACACAACTTGTGGGATATAATCAGAACTGTATTTTATATCCCCTTCTCCCTTTAGAATATATTTAGGGGGGCAAGTTTTCTCTCTGGCCAAGGAGAAACTAGGAAATTCTAGCAGACCTCAAGACATTTCTGCTTCTTCATAAACAATTCTATGGTCACTTTAACTCATAAAACAAAGTCTCAATTTGGTAGTTAGAATGCCCACTCCACTTTGAACTTGATTTAGCATTAAAACTTCTCCACAACCCTGGCTTGGGCAGCCTGCCTGCTGGGAAAGGGGTGTGGTTAGCTTCTTTCCCAGCTTGGAGCACGGCGAGGAGTTGGAAGGGAGTTCAGAAAGTTCTTGTGTGACTGGCGCTGCTTTGAGATGGCTCTGCACTCTGGCCTGGCAGGTGTTTAAAGCAGCCTCTTTTTCTTGCTAGCTAGTTGGAGGCTTCCTCAGAGGCATCCCTGCTCTGGCTCCTCTGCTACCCAATCCTGTGAGAAGTAGTTCATCTTCTTTGGCTGGCTGCTCTTTTCAGTTTTTTTTATTTTGAAATAACCACAGACTTAACAAAAAAGCTGCAAAAATAGCACAGAGAATTGCTGTGTATTCTTCTCTCAGGTTCTCCATCTTATATAACCATGGTACCCACGCCAGTGCCGTCGAGTGGATTCCGACTCATAAAAAAAAAAAAAAAAAAATTTTTTTTTTTTTTTTATATATAACCACAGTATAAGGATCAAATTTGGGAAATTAACATTGATTGTCTCAGTAATGTCTCTTTTCTGGTTTAGAATCCAGTTCAGAATCACGTCTTACATTTAGTTGGCATGCCTCCTTAAACGGCTTTGTAAATCTGGAACAATTCCTTAGTTTTTCTTTGATTTTAATGACCTTGATACTTTTGAAGAAAACTGGCCATTGACTTTGTAGAATGTCCCTCAATTTGGATTAAATTCAGCTTATAAATTTTTTTCCTTCTTAGTGCATAATAGCAAGAGGCACATGATGTCAATTTGCCTAATTACTGATGACGCTAACTCTGATGGCTTGGTTAAGGTGGTGTCTGCCAGGTTTCTGTACTATAAAGTTACTATTTTTCTCTTTGCACATAATAACTATTTTGGAGATACTTTGGAACTATGGAAATATTCTGGTTTTATCATACTTTTGCCCACTAATTTTAGCATCCATTGATGACTCTTGCCTGGAACAATTTTTACGTAGTGTCTGCCAGATGGTGATTTTTGATTTCCATTATTCTCTCCACACTGACTCATTGGAATTCTTCTGAAAGAGATTTCCCTTATCCTCTGTTTAATTAATTCAATTCATTATTCATATCCATATGAATTCATGAATTCTTATTTTATTCTATGGGGTATATCAATTACTAGCATTATTTATTTGTTGCTCAAGTTGTCCCATATTTGACCATTGAGAGTCCTTTCACTTTCACTTCTGTGTCGTTTTAACATCTTTTTTTCTCGATTTTAATTAGAAAAAAAATACTATTCCTCGTCATGTTTGAGTTCTTTACTTTCTAGTACCTTAAGATGTTCTAGACTCAGAGTTTTCCTGTGTCCTTCCTGGAGTCAGCCATTTCTCTAAATAATCCTGGTTCTTTTTATTGTAGAATGATATTTAGAAACAAAGATCTGGGTGCCATTTGTGCTCAGTGATACTGGGATGTCATTACTCTCTCAGCAGACAGAGCTAGGCAGCATACATATGTATATGGACATTATCTCTCTCTCTCTCTCTCTATCATCTCTATCACCCACCACCTAAACTACGAGTTACTATAAAATTGACACCTCCAATTCTAATCTAATACAGTCTAGCCTTTATCCTTTGCTTTCTCTGACAGTGAGAAACACATCTCTCATTTCCACAATGTATTTATATCTTGATTAGTCTTAGAATGCACGTAAAGTTTCAGAATTACTAACCCACGTTTTTATGAAAAACAATTCTAAGTAAAAAAAAAAAGTACATATAAAATTTTATTTTACATTTAGATACTAATTCACTTGAAGTTTATTCTGCTGCATGGTATAAAGTGTAGATCTAATTTTATCTTTTCCAGATAGCTACCCAGTCATTCCAGTACCATTTATTGAAATGTCCATCTTTACCCCGGTGATTTAAGATGACACTTTTATGTACTAAATTCACATATGTGCTTGGGTTTATTTCTGGAATTTTTGTTCTATTCCATTGGTCTGTCAACCCATGCATCTACCAGGACCCCCTGTCTTTATAAAAAACTCCACTGCCGTTGAGTCGATTCCGACTCATAGTGACCATATAGAACAGAGTAGAACTGCCCCATAGAGTTTCCAAGGAGCGCCTGGTGGATTCGAACTGCTGACCTTTTGGTTAGCAGCCATAGCACTTAACCACTACATCAGTATGATTTAATATATGGCAGACTACTACCTTTGTATAGCTTTTCTTTTTCAGCATTTTCCTGGCTATTCTTGCGTGTTTGTTTGTCCATCTCCTTATTTCAGCCTTTCTGAAATTTAGGTCTGTCTCTTGTATAGGGCATATAGTTGGATATTTCTTTTGAGCCAAATTGAAAATATATATATTTTTAGAGTAGGTGAGTTAAGCCTCTTGTCATTAATTGCTATGATTATGTTTGGTCTTGCTGTCTTAGTATTTTGTAATGATGTATGTTTTGTTATAATTATTTCTCTATGTGGTGTGTATTCTTTGGCTTTTTACTTAAATTTTTTTTTTTCTTTTTGGTATTTGGGAAGGTTTATAGTTTTTTTCTGGTCATTATCTTTGTACTTATACCCTTTTTAGTACCTTAGGCTGCTTGTCTTCTTTTTTTATTTATTGTGCTTTAGGTGAAGGTTTACAGCTCAAGTTAATTTCTCACACAAAAATTTATACACATATTGTTATGTGACCCTAGTTGCAATCCCAATAATGTGACAGCACACTCCCCCTTTCCACCCCTGGGTTTCCCGTGTCCATTCAACTAGCTACTATCCCTGTCTGCGTTCTCATCTCGCCTCTGAACAGGAGCTGCTCATTTAGTCTCGTGTATCTACTTGAACTAAGAAGCATACTGTTACATGAGTATTATTTTATGTTTTATGGTCCAGTCTAATCTTTTTCTGAAGAGTTGGCTTTGGGAATGGTTTTATTTCTGGGTTGACAGAGAGTCCAGGGGCCATGTCTTTGGGGGTTCCTCTAGTCTCAGTCAGACCATTAAGTCTGGTGTTTTTACATGAATTTGAGTTTTGCACTACATCTTTCCCCTGCTCCATCAGGGAGTTCCTGTTGTGTTTCCTGTCAGGGTGGTCATCGGTGGTAGCTGGGCACCATCTAGTTCTTCCAGTTTCAGGCAGATGGAGTCTCTGGTTTATGTGGCCCTTTTGTCTCTTGGGCCAGTATTTTCCTTGTGTCTTTGGTGTTCTTCCTTCTCGTTTGCTCCAGGTGGGTTGAGACCAATTGATGCATCTTAGATGGCTGCTCGAAAGCTTTGTAATATTTTAATGTTTTGGATTCTGTTAAGGCTTGGTTTGTGACCTAATGTGTGGTCTGTTCTGGAGAATGTTCCATGTGTGTTGGAAAAGAAAGTATACTTGGCTGCTCTTGGGTGGAGTGTTCTGTATTTGGCTATGAGATCAAGCTGGTTGATTGTAGCATTTAGATTTTCTGTGTCTTTATTGAGCTTCTTTCTGGATGTTCTGTCCTTCACCAAAAGTGGTGTGTTGAAGTCTACTATTATTGTGGAGTTGTCTTTTTCTCTTTTTAACGCTGTTAGAGTTTGTTTAACATACTTTGGAGCCCTGTCGTTGGGTGCATAAATATTTATTATGGTTATGTCCTCCTGGTGTATTGACCCTCTAATCATTATATAGTGTCCTTCCTTATCCTTTGTGGTGGATTTTACTTTAAAGTGCATTTTGTCAGAGATTAATATTGCACTTCTGCTCCTTTTTGATTGTTGGTTGCGTGATATATTTTTTTCCATCCTTTGAGTTTTAGTTTGTTTGTATCTTTGAATTTAAGGTGTGTTTTCTCTTGTAGGCAGCATATAGATGGACTGTGTTTTTTTTATCTGTTCTGCCACTCTCTGTCTCTTTATACACGCATTTAGTCCATTTATAGTCAGTGTAATTATTGATAGGTATGAGTTTTTTTTTAATGAGTTTAGTGCTGTCATTTTGATGTATTTTTTTGTGTGTATGTGTTTTTGACAGTTTCTTTGTTCCACTTAATTTTCTATGCCATTGCTTTTCTTTATTTTCTTTTCATCTTTTTCATTGTTGTTGATTTTGTATTTGCTGAATATGTTTTTCTTCTTTTTTATTTTGATATGTAGGATTGTTAGTTTCCTTTGTGGTTGCCTTAATATTTTCCCCTATTTTTCTAAGCTTAAACCAATCTTTTATTTCTTGATACCGCCTTGATGTCTTCTCCGTATAAAAGATCTATGACTACATTATTTAGTCCTTCTTTTTTGTTTTAATGTTGTCATCTTTAACATATTGACATCTCTGTTTCCGTATTTTCGGTGTTTTAGCTTTGATTTATTTTTGTAACTTCCCTATGTGGGTTGATGTCTGATTGTTCTGTCCTGTGTTCTAGTCTTGGGCTGTTATCTGATGTTACTGATTCTCTAACTTTAGGACTTCCTTTAGTATTTCTTGTAATTTTGGCTTGGTTTTTACAAATTCCCTTAGCTTCTGGTTGTCTGAAAATGCCCTAATTTCATCATCATCATATTCGAGAGAAAGTTTTGCTGGGTATATATTCTTCGCTGGCATTTTTTTTTTACCTTCAAGGCTTTACGTATGTCATCCCATTGCCTTCTTGCCTGAATGGTTTCTGCTGGGTAGTAAGAGCTTAGTCTTATTGACTCTCTTTGTAGATGACTTTTCATTTATCCCTAGCCACTCTTAAAACCCTCTCTTTATCTTTGGTTTTGGCAAGTTTGATTATAATATGTCTTGGGGACTTTCTTTTGGGATCTACCCTGTGTGGGGTTCAATGAGCTTCTTGGATAAATGTCTTCTCATCTTTCCAATATCAGGGAAGTTTTCTACCAGCAAATCTTCAACAATTCTCTCTGTATTTTCTGTTATCCCTCCCTGTTCTGGTACTCCAATCACTCATAGATTATCCCTCTTGATAGAATCCCACATAATTCTTAGGGATTCTTCATTTTTTTAAAAATTCTTTTATCTGATTTTTCCTCAAATAAGTTGGTGTCAAGTGCTTTATCTTCAATCTCACTAATTCTGACTTCTATTGCCCAAATTCTGCTCCTATGAATTCCTATTGAGTAGTCTAATTCTGAAATTTTATTGTTAGTCTTTTGGATTTCTATTTGCTGTCTCTGTATGGATTCTTGCAGCCTGTTAAATTTATCATTATGGTCTTGTATAACCTTCTTAAGTTCCTCTGTTGCTTTGTCTGTGTTTTCCTTGGCTTGGTCTGTGTTTCTGCTGATCTCCTTCCTGATATCTTGAAGAGCTCTGTATATTACTCTTTTGAATTTTACCTCCCGTAATTCCAAGACTCTCTCTTCTTCCAAGAGGTTTCCAGGTTCTTTGTTTTGGTTGCTTGCTGAAGCCATCATGGTCTGCCTCTTTATTGGATTTGATATGGACTGTTGTCTCCAAGCCATCAATAAGTTATTATATTTATTTATTTTATGTTTGCTTACTGTGTCCTAGCTTCTTGTTTTGTTTTGTTTTGATATGCCCGAATAGGCTGGTCATGTGAGCCACTTTGATTATTGACATCTTTGAAGCTCTCACGTCCTATCACCAGGTGATTAGACGTGCTACTAGGTATGTGAGACCAGGAGTCCATTTACTTTTCTTGTGTGGATTCAGCTCAGATGTCTACATTGTTGGTTACTGAGTGTGTGGTGCAGGCTCTCACCTACAGTCCTAGTCTCACCTACATAGGGGTGATTGGAGCAGGCACAGCTATCTGGCTGCAGTAGGGGGTTATATGCTAAGCAAGGTAGGGGGCTGATGGCTGCCCCTGAGTGCCTGGTTGGAAAGCGTGTCCCTGTTCCCTAGAGCGCATAGGCGGGTGGGTTTTGCAGCCAGAATTTGGGCACCCAGTACTGTTGGCTGTAAGAACTGGGAGTCACCACTTACTCTCAGATACCTGTCTTGGTGGCTAGGTGGAGTGGGTAGAGCCACCAGTCCTCAGGCCCCTGATGGGGGTACGTGAGGACCCTGCGTAATGGGTAGGGTGGTGTCAAATGTTATGAATCTGTCACTCCCCCTTAGCTGTTGCAGTTGAAAATAGGCTTCAGGTACGTACCCTACTGTACTATGCTAGTGAGGGCCTGTACTATTGAAATGGACCCACACAAGTCTAGGCAGGGGTGAAAGGCATTCAAAGTCCATGAACCCCTTATGCCTGTGCCCAGGCAAAGGGGCTCTGCCTAGTCTGAGGTCCCAGTTTAGGGGAGCTGGCAGGTTATTTTTTCCTGTTTGTTATTTGTATGTTAATATGTTCCCTCTCCAAAGCTGGAAAAATGGCTCAGGGCGTGTGATAAGTCCCACTTCTGGCCCAGGGGGCATGGCAATTGCTGAAGCCAGTCAGGGACCAGAACAGAGCGGGGAAGGGATGGGTGAGTGGGAGAGAAGCATTTCCCAGAGGGGGAAGAGTTTTTTTTTTTTTTTTGATCCCGCAAGGTAGGTTAGATGCTTGCACTTAACTTTCGCAGATCCAGTGCTGCTTTCCTCTGGTTCTGCAGGCTTATGCGGACACTCCACCACTCGCTTTCTCCCAGTGTGGAAAACGCCTCCCAAGTGCTACTGCTTGCCTCAGACCCCGCACGCCGGCCAATCCAGCCTGGAGAGTGCTGGCCAGATCAGGTCTGGTGACTCCTTGCTGCTCCTGAACTCTGTCTCGCTCCCCCTGCCACTCGGTCTGACGCCTCAACTTTGTCTTGGATGCTCAGGGCTCCTAGATTGTGATGGATAATTGATTCACTTGTTCTTTTGGTTCTTTGTTGTAAGAGGGACCACAGGAAGCATCTGACTACTCTGCTATCTTGGCTCTGCCACAGTCCCTTCTTTCTTATTTAATTGTTAATTTTTTGGTTTTTCACTTTTCAAAGACATCCTTTAATGTCTACCTGTTGCCTATAAAATACAATAATCTCTCTCCTTTCCCATTATGTAGTTGCATTATTTCTACTTTGTCATAGCCTGTAACATTTGTATGTTAGTCTTCCACTCTTCTTTTATTTTAGTTTTAGATCTATGATTACATATATAAAAATGCTCTCTTTACTTGTTTTGTTATTTCCCAGTCATCTCTTAGTAGAAGGAAATTTGTCCTCTCGTGGATTCCTCAAGGAGGCCTCATGGGTATATAATTTCCTAAATTCTTGTATACTCAACAATGCTTTTCTACAATCTTGATACTAGGAGGACAGCTTGGCTGGATATAAAATCTTTTTTTTTTTTTTAAACATTTTATTGTGTTTTAGCTGAAAGTTTACACAGCAAATTAGTTTTCCATTCCATAATTCATACACAAATTGTTCTGTGACATTAGTTGCAATCCCTGCAATGTGTTGGCACTCTCCCCATTTCTACCCTGGGTTCCCCGCTTCCATTTGTCCAGTTTTCCTGCCCCTCCTTGCCTTCTAATCTTTAGTTTTGAGCAGATGCTGCCCTTTTGGTCTCATGTAGTCAATTGTTCCATGGAGCACATTGCTCATGGGTGTCATTATTTTATAGTCCAGTCTATTTATTTGGCTTAAAGGTGGCCTCCAGGAGTAGTTTCAGTCCCATATTTGAAGATTATCTTAGGGAAATAGTTTTAGGGGTTCCTCCAGCCTCTACTGAACCAGTAAAGCTGGTCTTTTTTTTATGAATTTGAATTGTCTTCTACATTTTTCACCCATTCTAACTGGGACCTTCTGTTGTGTTCCTGGTCAGAGAAGTCAGGTGGGCACAATCTAGTTCTTCTGGTCTCAGGCTAAGGAGGCTGTGGTTCATGTGCCCACTATGCCTTTGGACTAATTGCTTCCTTGAGTCTTTGGTTTTCTTCACTCTCCTTTGCCCCAGACGGAAAGAGACCAATAGTTGTATCTTAGATGCCCAATTACAAGCTTTTAAGACCCCATACGCTAGTCACCAACCTAGGATGTAGAACATTATCTTTCTGAACTGTTATGCCAGTTGACCTAGATGTCCCCCAAGACTATGTTCCTTAGCCTTCAAGCACAGTAACTCAGTCCTGCAAGGTTTTTGGATATGTCTAAGAAGTTTCTATAACTGGGCCCCCTATATGCTCTATTACATATATGAATATACATGCAGTACATATGAATATATATGTAGAAATATCCACAACCATACCTGTATATGCCTGTATGTATACTGCTATATAACCTTCCACACCTACTTAACATACATATCTACCTGTGTATCCACTCACAAATTATTGTTTGTTATTACTGTTGTTGCAGTATTTTATATGTTATAGTATTTACTGTAGTTGCCCTTTATTCTTGTGTGCCTCTCAGTGTCTTCCTTTGCCTTGGTCACATTGTGGCTGACTTCCCCTGTATTGTGTATTGCCTTTTCTTTCACCAGAATTAAAATGTGTCTACTATCTATTTATTTATCTTTCTCTTTCCCTCCCATTCCTGGTAACCATCAAAGAATGCTTCTTTCTTTGTGTAAATCTATTCTCGACTTTTAATAATAGTGGTCTCATACAATATTTGTCCTTTGGTGATTGACTTATTTCACTCAGCATAACTGGGTATAAAATTCTGGATTCATACTTTCTCTCATTAATGCTGCTCCGTTTTTTCCTTGCTTTATATGTTGTTTTGAGAATTCTGATACTAGTCTAATTCTTTTGCCCTTGTACATTATTTGATCTTTTTGCTTGGAGACCTGAAGGATTTTTTTTCTTTATCTTTGAAGTCTAGTAGTTTCACTGTAATATGTCTTAGAGTTGATTTTCCTGGGTTAATTTTTCTGACATCTGGCATGTGCTTTCAATATGTAGAATTGAGTCATTTTGATTTCCAGAACTTTTTCATGGATTATAGTTTTAAACATCAGTTTTGTACCATTATTTTGTTTTTCTTCTTCAAGTGCCCTCCTCCCCCCTCCCCCCGCCTTTTTTTTCTTGTCTTACAGTTTCATCACTTTCTTTCTGACTCTTCTTTCATTAACTCATCTTCATTCTCTTGGTTGTTTTCTTGTTTTTCTTCAGTATTCCTTATTAAATTTTTATTTTAGTTTATTCTCCATAGGGCTGTTATGTCTTCATTCCTGAGATGATTTTGCCTTTTTTCTTCCATGGGTTCAATCCATTATATTTCTATTTATTCCTTTTTTTGGTCCATTTCTTTTCTTACTTTTTGAAATGCTGATTCAAGGTGGTTTTCATTTTCACAAATGTTTATTTGAGTATATTTAATTTAATTTGGAGTGTTGGCTTAGTTTTCTTCTGTGTAATGGTTGACTTTTTTGGAAGTGCAATTCTCATTAGCTGAAGAGTGTTGATTCTCATTTTCTGATATTTTCGAAGTAACTTTGTATGTAAACTTGCTTAGTTTACTTATATTCATTTTGTGAATATGAGGTTTTATAAGATTTCTAGCTCAGCGATACTCTGTTCTGTCAGTGTAGCAAAATTGTTTCTTTAGATTTTTGTGTTTGTTTTTGGTATGCAGAGAAGTTAAATGCCCTCTGATCTTGTATTTTTCTGTCTTCCAGAACATTAATTTTTCCCTTTTGCTTCCTTTTTTCCATCACCACCCAGTTGCCAAATATACCTTGCCATTCCATTTTGCTGTTTTCTCCCCCAGAAGCTATGTCTTTCAGAGATTGTCACTTCACATTGTATATATTTTAAGTCCCTGCACTGATCTACCAGGACGTGTTTAAAATCTTTTTATGCTTGGCATGGACTTCAGTTTCTGGTAGTGGTTTTAGAGACATTTGTACTTGCTGCTACCTTTAATGCCTTCTTAGGAGTTTTTCTCAGATTGCTCTTGTTAATGACAAAGGCTGGTGGTGTGAACATGAGAGATTGTTTGCTAGGATTTAGTGATATTTTTCCTGTTTTACTTAACATTATTTAAAGTTTGGGCATTCTCTATCTTCTGGTTATGTTGGAGGCATGGCTTTTGTATAGTTTAATTTGTTCTGTATTGTCTTTGGAGGATATATAGGGATGTTGATCTAGGCAGTTACCATTGTCTATCGTTACCTGGTTGTCTTTTTGAGTATTTACATCTTGGTCTGTTTAACAATTCACTTCAGTATCTGGTATCCATTGTATTTTGACACTTTAGTCAAAAGTTTTACTATGATCTGTCATGTCTGTGTTGTCACTCAGAAAGAATGACTAGGAATATGTTGAAGAAAAGGAGAGCTATAGACAAAATAATTTCAGGGGTACTTATACCAGGTATACTTTATTCTGTAATGAACTGCTGTTTTTGTCTCATATATTATTTTTTAATTGGCCCAACCTAACTTTTTCTATATCCTGAACACTGAAATATGTTAATATATGTGGTTGATTTAAACTGATCAGTAAACTGGAGTATGATATGATGTTTGGCTGGAAGGCAATTTGGTTCAGTATTTCAGAGATGAAGGAACCTCAAGTTCTAATATACCCACAACCCAGAAATCTCCCTGTTACTGCAAACTATTGGATTTCCTTTGTGGCTTTGGCTTGTTCATAAGATTTATAGATCTATTTATTGAACACCCATCTGGTGTGCATCAGGCATTTTATCTACATTGCAACTAATTCTCATGATAATCCTGTTGTACAGTGGAGATAAGAGAGGATCACAGAAGCTAAGTAATTTGTCCAAGTTCACAGTGCAAACAAGTGGTGAAACAGAAGTCAACTCTGGGTTTCTCTGGTTCTAAAGTGTCCATTCCACTGTAATGGTTTATCTTATGATGGACATAGCCGTTTTCATTAACCTGCCAAATGTGCGCTAAAACCATTCCTTTGCTTCGTGATTTATCACATTCGTACAGAAGTTGGGAATAGATTCCTTAGACTTGACAATGTCCACAGCTGGAGCACTTGGGGTCACTTGCAGCATGGATGCCAGTAGGCCAGTAGCAGTCAGGGCTGTCACTTGAAAATTACTGACTACACAAGGACTTTTATTAAGGGATTGTGAGTTTATGGGCTCCTAGGGAGGCTGTTCAGCTCAGACAAATGGTGCATCCAGAGCCATCATTTATTAGCGAATGTGCTGCCATGTAGGTGGAGGTTGCTCAGGCCCAGCTGTGAGTGAGGGATACTGGCGCAGCCTTGCTGTTCCACTGAATCTGCCTTTCAGTTATTGGGCTTTTATTCACTTACCACTGTAGACGTGGTTGTGGTTTGTCTGGAAAGCTCATCTCCAACTTCATTTAGGCCCAAGATTTGCTTTCAAATGGTTCATGGCAGTGGTGCCTTCCATGTGGGGATTTTTACTGAAGCATGTTAGGTAGAGGCAAGATGGTTAGTATTTGCAAATGCTGTTTTAATAGGAACCTTGAGGGTTTGCTGATTATGTGAAAGAATGAGTGGCAGATGAGGGAGTGCTGAGACCCAACTGTTTGTTTTGGCTCTGGAAATATTTCTCTTGTGCAATCTCTTAAGGGATAAAGTCAGCATGGCCATTTGTACCATTAGTCATTGGCAGCTGAAAGGACACATGTGTCTTTACGTGAACTCTCTTTACAGTGAGATCATGAGCTTATGGCTTGCTTAGCTCCTTGTGATTTCAACGAGTCATAACACCCCTGGAACTTAACTTCGTTTCCTGGGCCAAAGCATCCTGGTAGAGTGGATCATTTGCTCAGTGCATTCAATTTTTTGGAAGTATGGTTCTGTAATTTGCCACGTTTTCATGTAATACTTATCCTTCTAAACTTTGTCCAGGAAAATATTTCATGGCCAAGTGTGACATACCTAAGCCACTCTACGTCTCAAGGTCTCGGTTTCCTGAATCTGTAAATTGAGGAAATTGGACTCTGTGACCTAAAGAGCCCTTTTGGTCCTCAGCTTTATCTTTGTGCAACTTGACAACACCTTCTCCTTTGCATTTAGCAGGTATGGGAGTTTGGATAATGCCACATCCATCCTTTGCTCTCCCCTGTCTAGGTGTGTGCATGGGAAGCTCTACCCGGCACATTGTGACCTTTGATGGGCAGAATTTCAAGTTGACTGGCAGCTGTTCCTATGTCCTATTTCAAAACAAGGAGCAGGACCTGGAAGTGATTCTCCATAATGGCGCCTGCCACCCAGGGGCACGGCAGACATGCATGAAATCCATCGAGGTGAAGCATGATGGCCTCTCGGTTGAGCTCCACAGTGACATGGAGGTGAGAGTTACTTTCTGTGGTTCCTGTGGCAAGACAGCTGCAGAACCTCTGGGAGGACACATGGACCTGGTGGGAGTTAGTTTTAGCTGATGCTCCTGTTAACTGGCAGAGCACCACCTTCTTAGGAGGCGCTTATAACTGTCTCCCTTGTCTCGGTGTGATTCCATGTTGTTCTGGGCCCAGATTTGGAAGAAAGGATCAGTTTTAGGCAGCATTAAACTGTGGATTTAGTCCCAGTTTCTGGTGCTGGAAGAGAATTGAGGTTGACTTCAGGGCTGTTTATCCACTAGGCTTTATGGGCCCAGTGCCTAGGGGCTAAAAAACAAAAAAACAGGGCTTTTCAATGGCTTTGAAATTATTTAGGGAATAAACAAAATTTATGGCTCCAAAATCTGAAAATAAAACTGCAAAACTGATATAAATAAATGTTTAATTAAATGTTTGCAAAAGGTCACATTATGCCAGCTTCATTACTTGTTTAATTTAGAAGTTATAAATATTTCATTACACGTTTGAAAACAATTTGTAGGTTAGATTTTGTCACTTTGCAAACATTCCAGAATATGCACAATTGCTGAAAAATCACATTTAGTTGTATATTACATGAGTAACTCATGGCCAAAAAATTTAAAATCAGAATGATAAAAACCGATCTAAAAAATTTACAGCAAAAACTACATTTATTATGGGATGTGATTATATCTTAATGTTTGATATGATATGGGGTGAGGTCTCCAAAGTAAGAGTTTCTAGTGACCAAAAAAAAAAACCTTAAAATAGTCCTGTTAGACACTTCTGGAGATAAGTCGCTAGTGACTTTGTACAATGCTATTTTCCCAACCTGTCTTTAAGGGGTTGTTCTTCTCTGTTGAGAGCACATAGACTCAGGGTTCACATTAACATGCATGGCGCTCTGTACAGTATTATAAGAGCCTGTTCTTCTGTCAAGCTCTATAAAGCCCCTTTTCAACAACAGCTGCTGACAAATATTTAGGTTACTGGATAACACTGGAGTTGAGTGTGATGAACTTGCAGGGACTGTCAGTAACATTAGTAAGAAACAAATATTGGAGTTCAAGGATTCCTTATTGTTATGACTACTGATGAACTCATTTTCTTCTTTGGGCAGGTGACTGTTAATGGGAGACTGGTCTCTGTCCCTTACATGGGTGGGAACATGCAAGTCAGTGTTTACGGTGCCATCATGCACGAGATCAGATTTAACCATCTTGGCCATGTCTTCACGTTTACTCCACAAAACAATGAGTTCCAGTTGCAGCTTAGCCCGAAGACTTTTGCTTCAAAGATGTATGGCCTTTGTGGTAAGAACATTTTCTCTTCCCCTTCCTTACTTAGTGTACTCTCGGGACTCTTGAATGCCTACCTTTCTGGGTCCTGTAACAAGGACTACAGTTCAGATCCTGGTGGGGATTGAGAGAGGCCAGGTGTCTAGCATCAAAGTGTTGGCACCCAAGGCTTCCAACCTTGCCTTTCCTTGTTTCTTTAGGAATCTGTGATGAGAACGGGGCCAATGACTTCATGCTGAGGGATGGCACAGTCACCCCAGACCAGAGGATGTTCATCCAGGAGTGGACCATACAGCAGCCAGGGCAGACGTGCCAGCCCATTCCTGAGGAGCAGTGCCCTGTCTCCAGCAGCTCCCACTGCCAGGTCCTCCTTTCAGCCGTGTTTGCTGAGTGCCACAAAGTCCTTGCTCCAGACACATTTTATACCATCTGTCAGCAGGACAGTTGCCACCGGGAGCAAGTGTGTGAGTTGATTGCCTCTTATGCCCACCTCTGTCGGACCAATGGGATCTGTGTTGACTGGAGGACAAGTGATTTCTGTGGTAAGTCTCCGTATGTACCCTTCAAAATTCTCAAGACCCACTAGCTGCGGGCTTGTTTAACCTCTCTGGGCCTCAGATCGTTTATCTGAGTAATGAAGATCAAAATCCCTGTATTTCCTATTGCCTAGGATTCCAGTTAGGATCAAATAAAACGGTAGATGTGTAAATAATTCAGACACAAAATTTCTATGTAAATCAAAGCATGGTTCTATTAGTATTTCTATATTTGTGACGAATGTGATTTTAATTAGAAACATATATAGGCATCAGCAAAATACAATATAATCAGTCACTATTGAATTTGAAACTCTACCAAGCTTTAGCAAAGGCTCACAGGGTAGGCCATGCCTGAGCAGGATTTTGAAGTGTGAGTAGAATGTTCTTCTTAAATACTAAGAGGCTTCTTAATTACAAATAGCACAGGATGGGTAGTATCAGTCTTTCCCTCTCAAGGTCAGCTTCTTACTTAGACTTTGCATTTATTCATTATTTAATATGTAGGCAATACCAAAAATGAATCAGATATGGATCTTGTCCTTAAAGGGTGCTAGGGTAGAAAGAGCACTAGACTTCAACACCCTTAATTATCAAATATAATCCCTGACTTTTTGAGGACAATCAATATGTACAAGAATCTTGGAGCTCTTTGAGTTTGTTACCATAGAACTGTTGCAGCTCTAAGCTGGGGCTGGAGGACCTGGCTGTCCTAGTCCTAGCTCAGCTGGAGATTGGCTGTTTTCTTAGCCTCTGTGGACCTATGTTTCTGCCTCTCGGAATGAGTTAGGTTTCTTCCAGCTCTGACTTACTCAGTCCATGGGGACGATGCTGCCTCTTTTCAATCTGCCTGCAGATCAAAGGGCAAGTATTAGTTTCTAAGTTACTTACAACACCTTCTCTATTTACTAGTTTCTTTGTGTAATTCCTGGGTGTTGATTATGCATATAGAGGAAAGCTCCTGTTGTTCCACATCATTTAAAACCTTTTTCGCCACTTGCCTTGGCACTGTGAGAATGTGAAGAAGGGGTTGAGCAGGGACAGAGCAGAAGTGAATCACCTTGTAGCTTTTCTCCCAAAGCAGCTATTCGTAACTGTGGATTCCTTATTTAATTTTATTAAAAAAAAAAAAAATCCTTTTTTTCAAACATGGAAAAAAGGAAAAAAATCCTTTTATTCAAATGAAAGGATCACAGAGCTTTCTAAGACCATGCAGATTCACATAATCAGGTAGGATTAGATTTAGCTGCAAGAAGCTGATCAGAGGGAGGCGGCTCCAGTTTTTTTCTGGCTCTCCAACTTGATTCCAGCTTTTTGCTCTGCCCTTACTTGCTCAGGCTTTTTCCTCATGGTTTAAGATGGAGTTCTGGCTATCACATCCATGTTCCAAGCAGCAGTTTGGGGCAAGGAGGCAGAAAGGGCAAAGGGCATGCATAACTGCCTTTTAAAAAAGATTCCGTGAAGCTGCCATTCCATTTCCAGTTCATTAGTCAGAACTTAGTCACATCGTCATGCTTAGTTGCAAGGGAAGTGGGGAAATGTAGTCTTTATTCTGGGTAGTCATGTGCTCACCTAAAACTTTCACTTCTTTGGAAGATGGGGAGAATAGAAATTGGTGTCTGTGCCCCAGCAAGTATGTCTGTGCCCCAGCAAGATGCTCCGCCACCCCATCAGCTGTGTCTCTGTTCTCTGGCTGGTGCGTACCATTGCAATGGCCTCCTTCTCTGTTTGCAGCTATGTCGTGTCCACCCTCGCTGGTGTACAACCATTGTGAGCATGGCTGCCCCCAGCACTGTGAGGGCAATATGAGCTCCTGTGGGGACCATCCGTCGGAAGGCTGCTTCTGCCCCATGCACCAAGTCCTGTTGGAAGGCAGCTGTGTCCCCAGGGAGGCCTGCACCCAGTGCATCAGTGAGGATGGAGTCCCGCACCAGGTAAAAGCCCTGGCCTCTCACCTTTCCTCCAGGGTTGCTTCCCTTGGGGTCACTGGGGTGAAGTGTACACCAGTGATTGGCACCTTCAGGTTTGGCAGCAGGGGTCAACTCTTTAAGGGATCATCGGGGGATAGGGAAGCAATACTGCATGGTGATTTTGGAGTCAGACAGATCATGGTTCAAATTTTGGGTCTCTCATACATTAGTTGTGTAATCAAACATTGAAGTGTTAAAATTGCTACATTATTATTATATTCATATAAATAGAATGCTATGGAACCCAGAAGAGGATGGGAACAGAATATTTTGTGGCAATGTCTACCATTATTAGGATATATTATGTACCTTGTATCGTGCTTACCAGTTTGCTGTTGATTCCAACTCACAGTGACCCCATGGCTGTCAGAGTAGAACTGTGCTCCATAGAATTTTCAGTGGTTTATTTTTTAGCCCTAGTGGCACAGTGGTTAACCGTTTGGCTGCTAACCAAAAGGCCAGCAGTTTGAATCCTCCAGTTGCTCCTTGGAAACCCTACAGGACAGTTCTACTCTCATAGTCAGCTCGATGGCAATGGGTTTTATTTTTCAGAAGTAGATCACCAGGCCTTTCTTCTGAGCCACCCCGGGGTAGGCTCGAACCACGAACCTTTTGGTTAGCAGCTGAGTGCTTTAACTGTTTGCACCAGCCTGGGAGTCCACATGTAGTGCTAGCATCGTGGTCATTTCCCTCAGGTTTTGCTGGTAGTGGTAAGGTGTGCTCAGAGGGAGGTGGAGATGGTCTCTATCCTCTTCCTTGGCGCATTGTAATGAGAAGTAAGCTCAAGTTGGCAAAGTGTTTCTGCTTTCCTCAGTGTCAGGTGGCTTTAGGGCCCTGAAAGCAGGATGCTTGTGAATTTTATTTTAGGGTGTCCCACGTTCCTTCTTGCTGACCCAATTTCCCCTTTCACTGCCCCTTTCACCTGCAGTCTAACATGTTAGAGTATGCATTCAGGTCGTATGAAGAATTAAATAAATGCTTCCAAATAGTGCAATAATTTGACATAGAAACAGTTATATTAATATATATATTTTTAAATCAAGCAGTATAAAATTACTCAATCATAAACTTTGAAAGGACCCCATCCAGTTTTTGTTATTTCAGAAGGTATAGTCTAAATGGATGAAAGCAAACATCCTATCCAGCCACCTGCATTTCCAGCTTTTTACTTTCGCAGCAAAGAATAAAATTGTAATTTAAAGAACATTTCCATTTAAATGAATTTGTTTCTTTTAACTGAGGAACAAAGCCTAGAAATCCTTCCTTCAGGGAAATAAACCAGAGATTAAATCTCTTGTAACTTTGGAAGGCAAAATATTTGCCAGTTTCCATAGCTCTTGTTTATTTTACACAATGCACTTTAAGCCTGCATTCGTAGCAGGCTCAGAAGGAATCCAGAGCCCTGCACGCTCCGTCCCTCTTGGCATTGGTGATGGTGGTGGGAGCGGGAGGAGTGCTCTGTACTGGGCAGGTGCTGACTGGGTTCAGCAAGAACCATGGCCAGTATCCAGAAACTTATTGCCTGGAGCCTCCCTTTCCTCCCTCTTTGTCTCTGGTATTCCCTAGCCCAGCTCCAAAAAAAAAAAAAAAAAGCCCCAAACAAACAAAAACAAAAAACCCATTGCCATCAAGTCAGTTCCAAACCCCTATAGGACAATACAACTGGCCCACTGGGTTTCTAAGGCTGTAATCTTTGCAGAAGCTGACTGCACATCTTCTCCCATAGAGAGATGGCAGCTTGTGGGTTCAAACCACTGACATTTTGGTTAGCAGCTGGACACTTAACCATCAGGACTCCTTTAGCACAGCTCTGTGCTTCCTAATTATGTCTTTCATGGAATCCTACAACTGGTGATGGTGGCTGACTGGCTTGTGTTCCTTCACTTTGAAGACTTCAATTTTTCCCTTACCATATTCTCAGTAGGCTGTTCTTGTGTAACCTTTATTAAATCTTTGACTCCAGCTCACTTGCTCAAATACCTGTCCTGTCTTGGTACTAGTAACGCTCCTGCCCGGGATGTGAGAGGACTGCGTGGAGTTGGCTTGTAGTTGATGCAAGAGTGCCATCTGCTGGTCTGTTGGTTGTATAACGTAGCCAAGGCCAGACGGGCCCTATTGGCAGCACATCTAGAAGTGCAGCTGTGAAGACCTTTTTCAGAAACCTTTAATTCTCTCCCCTTCCTGAAGCGGGCCCCATTAAAGCTTCCTGGGAAAATGAAAATCCCTGGAGAAGGGGGTTTAACATCTTCTTTTGGTCATCTGTTTGGGGGTTGCCCACTCTTAAGATAGTTGGCAAATTGTATTATTAATTCTTGAGTTTAGTTATCTGAGGCCCACATATAAAAAGAGGAAAAAAAAAACTTTAAAATGAAAATATGATCCTCTCCTTTCTCATCTCATCACTTTTGCCATTTAAAGATCAGAATATAGATACTTTGATTTGCCATGTTCTTGGCATCGCCATCAGTGTACAAGATCAGGGAAAATGCAGGGCAAAGAGAGGCCTGAGGATATGGGAGATGTTTTCTCTCCCTGGTGCCCTCTTCCCCCCACGCCATCACCCCATACAGCCCTCTGTGGCCAGTGCCTGTGCTCATTGCTCCTGGATCTTTCCAGCCCCTTGGGGAAACGCTGGCATAGCAGCTACTGCGGCTTCTTTTTTGGTTTCCTGTTCCTAGTCTGGAGCCCTGGTGGTGCAGTGGTTAAGAGCTCACCTGCTAACCAAAAGGTTGGCAGTTCGAATCCACCAGTTGCTCCTTGGAAACCCTGTGGGGCAGTTCTCCTCTGTCCTATAGGGTCACTATGAGTTGGAATTGACCACGGCAAAGGGTTTGGTTTTTGATTTTATTCCTAGTCCTTCCCTTCTCCATCCCTCTCGCTGTCACTAGATTTATCTTTAATACTCTGCCTTTGAGGCAGGGTCCTGCTTACTAACCCTCAGGGCTGCACTTTGTCTACCAATTTAAGTGCAAATTCCTAAAAGATTGAAAGTCCTCTGCGATTGTCTGCACACTACCTGCCTCACCTCCCACCATGCCCTGGCCACCCTACCCCATCCCCACATGCCCACATGAACATACCTTCCTCCATGCCTTTGTTGGCTCTCTTCTCCACTTGGACTCCTTCTCCTTTCCTCTGCCCAAATCCTTCCTGTCCTCCATAGGTGTGCCTTTCCAAGACCTTTCTGCAACAGCATCCCAGCCCTAGTGAGCTCTTCTCTTGTACTCCTGTGGCTCTTTTACTTTTAAAAGCAGCTTTATTGAGGTATCCTTTACGTATAATAAATTGCTCATATTCTTTGTATGTATATACCCAGTATACATATATAGTATTCATCACAGTCAAGATAATGAGTATTTCCACCACTCCCAAAAGTTGTCTCATGTCCCTTTTAACACACCCTCCCAACCTCCACCTCTTGTCCCCTGGCAAACACTGGTCTGCTTTCTGTCGCTATAGATGACTTCACATTTTCTGGAATTTTATATACATGGAATCCTGCAGTATGTCCTCCTTTTGGTCTAGCTTCTTTCACGCAGTCTAATGCTTTTGAGATTCATCCATGTTATTGCATGTAATCTATGTATGGATATATCACAATTTATTCATCTAATTCAATTTCTATTTGGTTATTCAACTTTTCATGGGTGGGTCTTATTTCCTTCACTTGACTGTCAGCTGTTTGAGGGTAGGGACGGTGTGTTCAGTGCCTGCCACCCTCATGGCCTGGGCAGTGGGACCTCCTCATAGTAGGCACTGTGACTGTTCATAGGAGAAGAGTACAGACATTATAAACATTGTGCCTGGTGCCAGAATACCAGGTTCAAATCCTGGATGTGCAATCTAGCCAAGTTACTTAACTTCTCTGTGCTTCAATTTTATCATTACTAAGGGTAGATAATAACAGTGCTTACCTGATGGGGTTATTATAATGATAATAAAGAAAATGAATGTAAAACCCTTAGAAAAAATGTCTCAAACATGGTAAATGTTAATTATTACTGGGAGGCAGCAGAGCATGTTGTTGCTGTTGTTAGGTGCCATTAAGTCAATTCCGAATCTTAGCAACCCTATGTACAAAAGAACGAAACACTGCCTGGTCCTGTGCCATCCTCACAATCGTTATGCCTGAGCCCATTGTTGCAGCCACTGAGTCAGTCCATCTCATTGGAGATCATTGGTCTTCGCCTTTTTCGCTGGCCAAGCATGATGTCCTTCTCCATCATGATGTCCAAGCATGATGTCCTTCTCCAGGGACTGATCACTCCTGGTAACATATCTAAAGTACATGAAACAAAGTCTCACCATTTGTATCACCTATGGACTTCAGTGTGATACAAGAGTGTGATACAAGAACCCTGTTTTCTTGCTTTGCTATTATAGCGCCACCACCAGAGAAGACTGTAAAGAATGCTTATAAGGTTTCTAAATGCATAGTTTGTGATTGGTCCCTGAGTTAACATAGCAGGGTGGAGATATTCTTTCTGAGAGACCCTGATGCTTCTACAGCTCTTTCCTCTCAGAACCTCACAACTTCCTTTCAACCTGCTTTTATTCATCTTTGGGGTTCTGAAAAGGAAGGCCCAGGAACTGGCCCTCGCCGAGGGGAAACCAAGCCAGAGGTGGGGGAAAAATGAATTCCATGGACTCCAGGGCTTTGTGACCTGAAGCATCCTGGGACTTCTCTGACCCTTGTTCTCCTCTCAGTTTCTAGAAACCTGGGTCCCAGACCACCAACCCTGTCAGATCTGCATGTGCCTCAGTGGGCGGAAGGTCAACTGCACCTCGCAGCCCTGCCCCACGGCCAGAGGTGAGTGAGTCCACCCCTCCTTGGGGCAACTGGAGGAAGAAGAGCCTCCAAGGTCATCCAGCTATGCTGTCTTCAGATCTGGTAGACCAGATCCAAACCTTTGGCCCCTAGGTTGATTTCCTTGACCCAGCCTGCATCCCCCATGCCAGCCCCAAACTTCTTTACCTTGCTGGGCTTGGGGATCCCCATTCTGGCTCTGGAATAGATCCTCTCAGAGTTTAATTCTGCTCACCTGTAACCGTCTTGGCCCTCAGACTCGTAGCACCCTAGGAGGTAAATTTGAAGGTGTCAACAGGACACAAAGAGGGAGACTTATTTTATCAGAGGTCCCCCACCTGAATACTCTGATGGGCCTCCCATACAGGCTCTGGGCTGGTTTTCAGTGAATAAGAGTCTGCAATATTTTTGACCCTTCTCCAGGTAGTATACCACTGTTTATTTCCCTCTGACTTAGTGGCCTTTCTTTCCTTCTAGCTCCCACGTGTGGCCCATGTGAAGTGGCCCGCCTCCACCACAATCCAGACCAGTGCTGCCCAGAGTATGAGTGTGGTATGTGTCCTACCTTGGACATTTCTCCAGGGTCCAAACCCCAGACCCAGGTGAACCATGTCATGGGTGCTGAAAGGTGGATGTGGTCCCAGGCACAGATAGTTGAAAGGTGCCGGCAGACTGGAGGTGGGTCAGGGCTGATTAGATTTTCCAAAAAGTGGAAAGAGTAACTTCTGGAAAGTAGGATTTGTTTGATAGAAACATTCTGCTGTGGGCTATTAAATGTAAGACTTGAGAGTAGAAAAGAATGGCATGCTTACTGGAGTGAGGGGCCACAGAGGTTTACTTAAGAAACAGCCATGCCAAAGTAATCCATTTTCCTTCTCAATAAGATTCTGAGGATACTAGATCTAGAGAGAGCCACACACAGGGCACCTTGATTCAGCAAGTTATTTGTCGAAGGGTTTCACGATAGGTTTGCGCCCTGAATTGTGAATAGTGGACTGAATAATAGTATAATTAAATGAATTCAGAGCTGATGGAATTAAAGCTAATATGACAGGAGATCTCCAGTGCCCTTGTCCCTGTCCTGTCCAAAGCTTTTATTGATAATATGGGTAAAGACATAAAGCACAGCTTGTAACATTGGCAGTCATGCAAATCTTCCAGGGAAAGCAAATAGATCAAGGGACAGTCCAAGGATCTAAGAAGAATGAAATAATCTGAGAAATTGATTTAAGCTGATAAAATTTATCAGGGATAAATAGAAGTCCTGTGGGGGGGGGGAATCTAACCTGAGAACAATTTGTATAAAGTAGGTCTTAGAATGCTAATGGTAGAGAAAGCTGGAGGGGTCATTTAGTTCAAGTCCCTCATTTTATAGACATTATTAGGCCTCTACAATATGCTAGACACTTTGCCTACATTATTTCTTGAAATCCTCAAACTAGCCTTATGAGGTAGAGTTCCCACCTACGAAAGAGGAAACTGAGGCATGCAGGGTTCAAGTGATGTTACTGAGATCTGGAAGTCCTAGCAGATGACAAGAGTAATCAATATGAGCTTATCATATGATTTGGATCTACCAATTAATCAATCTGTATATTGTCTATATATCTACCCATCCATCCATCCGTCCCTCCGTCCTTCCGTCCCTCCGTCCCTCCATCCGTCCATCCAATCATCATCATCGTCTATCTAAAACAGTTGAAGTCTGCGTGTGTAGGAAAGTAGGATCCCACTCACAGGTAATGAAGGAATAACCTCACTGAACTCTGAGTGGATGTCTCTCTTTCCTGGCCGACAGTGTGCGACCTGGTAAGCTGTGACTTGCCCCCAGTGCCTCACTGTGAAGGTGGCCTCCAGCCGACACTGACCAATCCCGGAGAGTGCAGACCCAACTTCACCTGTGGTAAAGTCTCTATGGATGAGAAGGGGTTGGAATGGTCACTCTTGCCTGGCCTGGGGAAGATATCCTACTTCTTGGGGACCTGTTTCCAGATCATGTCATTTTATGTATTCTAGTTAGCTGAACCTGGGTTCAGGGTATGTCTGGAACAAAGGGGTTAAAGTCACATCTGGACTGAATCCTCTAATAAATCCTTCCAGCTGTATGCTGCTGAAGATGTGTTGGAGATGGACACACCTCAGGCACCTCCCTCTTGGGTCATATTAACAGGCAGTTGGGCTTGAGATGGGGAAGACTCCAGAAACCAACCTTTATTTGCCCTGATCTTCCCCTACCTCCACCCTCCCATATCCCATGGAAAAGAGGGAATGTCCCCTTGGCTTGTTCTTATCATTGGATCTTATTCTCAAACAAATTTATAGGTTTTTTTTTTTTTTCCTCTGTAGGTTTACATATTTAATCACTAAACGCCATAATTTAAACATAGGGTTAAACTAAAGTAAGAAATGTGAAGCAATTAATTCTGTATTTAGCTATTAAGAATACCTACTCTAAGTCAAGTGGAGTTCTTGTCCTGTTGATTTAGCATCTGGCTTCACTTGAGTTCCTAGGTGTAAGACCTTGAGGGTGGGAGGATAAGACATTATATATGATGGAAGTTGGGAATAGGCAAAGGGCACAGGGTTAGAATTTGGCATTTTTAAAATGAGATTGAGGAGTTGACAGGATGGCTGGCACTCTTTTATTCAGCATTGTTGAAGGACCTACCACTACAGAGTATTGTTCTAGGTACTGAAGTAGGAATAGCCCTGCAGATAGGATCGAATAAGCACCCAGCATGTAACAATGGTTCCCAGCTCGTGGTGCGTCCAGGCCTTCCTATTGTTACCTGGGTCTTAGAGATTCTGTATCTGGGGTTCCTGGGAATCAGTAGCTGGAAGAACCCTACCTCTTCCAGATATACATGGAAAGGTGATAGAGCAGGGCCTGAGCAGCCTTCACTTCTCCGTGAGAATTCCTAGCTTTGCATCACTCCTTTTGATTAATGTTCTTACGCTTCTGCAGTCTGACAGCTTTTAGGTATAATTGAATGTCCTGCAGCCCCTGAACTGGGCTATCATTCATTACTGCTTTAATATTTCTGGATCCAGACCTTACATTATAACTGAATATTCATGAACCCTGGCTGGGTGCAATCCTTATGCGGCAGGACTAAGGGTATCTCTTCGTGCTGCATCTCAGCCTGCAGGAAGGAGGAGTGCAGAAGGGAGTCCCCGCCCTCATGCCCCCCACACCGTACGCCGACCCTTCGGAAGACCCAGTGCTGTGATGAGTATGAATGTGCTTGCAACTGTGTGAACTCTACAGTGAGCTGCCCACTGGGGTACCTGGCCTCAGTCACCACCAATGACTGTGGCTGCTCCACAACCACCTGCCTCCCTGACAAGGTAAGGGCTGCTGGCTCTTGCAAGGATGATGGCCAAACACGTGCTTGTCACGGAAGATTCATCTCTACCTAACCTTCCCCTCCTCCCCAGACCAAGCATTGCATGGCTTGGTGGGCAGGCAGTCAGGATTCCAACTTCAGCCTAAATGAAAATTTAGTTAATCCAGGAGGTAGAGAGAACCTACTGTGTGCTCAGTATGGCAACGTGCTGAGTTACAAACAATATATAAGACGTGGTCCCTACCTTTAAAGAACTAATTTCTAGGCCTTTAAAGAACTAATTTGTAGCCTAGATAAAGGAATAGTATGATTGCTTGGATCATTTAGAGAGTAGTTAATAGTTTACTCATTTGTTAATTGCTATTAATTCATCCCTCCCTCCCTCCCTCCCTCCCTCCCTCCCTCCCTCCCTCCCTCCCTCCCTCCCTCCCTCCCAGTGTTTACTGAGAAAGTACTATGTTCTACCAGAACTGGTACTGTGCTATGCGAGAAATGTAAGATGCAGTCCCTACTTGTGATCTTGTTAGTACATATAAGAGGATAATCTATAAACTGAATACAATAAAGTATCAATGGATGGTACAGTCATTAAATGGGAATAGCAGTCTTATAGGGGAGAGATCACCAAGAGGAGCTATCAAGAAAGATTTAATTTGGGGGAAGTGGGAATGAAGAATGGGACTTGAAATGGGTCAGAATTGCAGCAGGAAGGCCCGAGAATAGTCACATAGCTTGTTGGGTTATTGATGGCAAGTTCTGGAATGAACGACCAAGGGAAGCTGCAGTTATCTTCCCCTGGAGCCTGTTAGGGCAAGAACAGACACTCATTTACCTGGATGCTCTAGACTTCTGGTTCCCTCTGGGTGCTCTTCCAGCTGAAGGTGTCTAAGTGTCCAAGTTCTAGAGAAGCAGGAGCAGGTTTAAGAGGTGTTGGCTGCTGCTGCTGCTTTTGTCTGTATTCTCTTTCTCCTCCCTCCTTTGCTCTTTTTTTTTTTTTCCCCTACTAATGTTTCTTATGTCTCTTTATTCTATAGTAGTTCCCCACTTTTTATACCTTGGTTTGTTGGAGAAGCTGGATCATTTGTCCTATAGAATGTTATGCATTCTGGATTTGGCTGACAGCTTGCTCATGGTATTGCTTGATGTGTTTCTTCATCCTCTGTATTTCTGGTAGACTAGAAATTAGACCTGGGGATTAATTACACTCAAGTTCAATTTTAGGGAGTGGTGGTAGTGGCAAAAATACATCAAAGGCAATGCTGTGTGTTTCCTATTCCATCATACGAGGAGGCTCATAATGTTCAGTGGTTCTGCTTTTAAAGATAAGACTGATTACTGGATTTAGGTGGTATCAATTTTTTCTCCAACATAAAGTTTCCCCCATCAATGTTTTAATGAATAGTTTTAATATCCATGATGATTGTTACCTAAGATTCCTTACTGTATTAAGGGTCGAGATGTGTGACTTTTTTTCTAGTTGTATCATTCTTCTGCATTTATTTTCAGGAATTTTTCTATAAGGAATAACCCTCCCCCAGCCACTTTTTGGTTGCTCTGAATGGGATTCCTTTGGAAATGTTGTTGTTGGACGTGGTCCAATAGGTTCCTACTCATAGCGACTCTACGTATAACACAATAAAATGCTGCCTGGTCCAGTGCCATCCTCACAATCGTTGCTATGTTTGAGCCCATTGTTGCAGCCATTATGTCAGCCCATCTTGTTGTAGGTCTTCCTCTTTTTCACTGACCCTTTACTTTATCAAGCTTGATGTCCTTCTCTAGGGACTGGTCCCTATGTCTAAAGTATGTAAGATGAAGTCTTGCCATCCTTGCTTCTAAGGAGCATTTTCGCTGTACTTCTTCCAAGACAGGTTTGGTCATTTTTCTGGCAGTCCATGGTATATTCAATATTCTTCACCAATACCGTAATTCAAAGGCATCAATTCTTCTTCAGTTTTCCTTACTCATTGTCCAGCTTTCACATTCATATGAGGTGATTGAAAATACCATGACTTGGGTCAGGTGCACCCCAGTCTTCAAGGTGACATCTTTACTTTTCAGCACTTTAAAGAGGTCTTTTGCAGCAAATTTGCCCAGTGCAATACGTTATTTGATTTCTTGACTGCTGCTTCCATGGGCGTTGATTGTGGATACAATTAAAATGAAATCTTTAATAACTTCAATACTTTCTCCGTTTATTGTGATGTTGTGAGAATTTTTGTTTTCTTTATGTTGAGGTGTAATCCATACTGAAGGCTGTAGTCTTCGTTCTTCTTCAGTAAGTGCTTCAAGTCCTCTTCACTTTCAGCAAGCAAGGTTGTGTCATCTGCATATCGCTGGGTGTTAGGGAGTCTTCCTCCAATCCTGATGCCTGGTTCTTCTTCATATATTCTGGCTTCTTGGATTATTTGCTTAGCATACAGATTGAATAAATATGGTGGAAGGATACAACCTTGACATACACCTTTCCTGATTTTAAATCATGCAGTATCCGCTTGTTCTATTCGAACAACTGCCTCTTGGTCTATGTACAGGTTCCCCATGAACACAGTTAAACATTCTGAAATTTCCACTCTTTTCCAGTTGAAAGCCCCTGCCTAGTCAACAAAACACAGGTAAACACCTTCCTGGTATTCTCTGCTTTCAGCCAAGATCCATCTGACTTCAATGACGATATCCCTTGTTCCATATCCTCTTCTGAATCCAGCTTGAATTTCTGGCAGCTCCCTGTCGCTGCATTGCTGCAACTGTTTTTGAGTTATCTTCAACATAATTTTACTTACATGTGATATTAGTGATATTGTTCGATAATTTCTGCATTCTGTTGGATCACCTTTCTTTGGAATAGGCACATGTATGGATCTTTTCCAGTCGGTTGGCCAGGTTGCTGTCTTCCAAATTTCTTGGCATAGAAGAGTGAGCACTTTGGGAAAAGCAGGATAAATACTTGATTCTTTTTTCTTTATCAATTTTCAGAGTAATGAGTTGGTGCTCTAGCAACTTTCAAATGATGACCAGAGAGTTTTTTGGTGTGTGTGCCTAGTAACATTGTGAATTCATAGGTATTTGTGTATTTGATTAAGGATCCCTGGTGGCACAGTGGTTAAAGTAATCTACTGCTAACTGAAAGGTCGGCGTTTTGAAACCACCAGCGGCTTCTCAGAAGAAAGATGTGGCAGTCTGCTTCCGTAGAGGTTTACAGCCTCAGAAATCCTATGAGATCGCTATGAGTCAGAATCGGCTCTACTGCAGTGGGTTATGTATTTGAGTAGTTTGAATTCATTGTAATCTTTATCCTTTTTGATATTAAAGTTGTTTTATCTGATGCAGATGGGAGCCCCTTGAAGGTGGTTCTGAAGTCCTTTGACATGGCCTCATTAGTCCTTGATAGCTTTCTTCCTTTCTGAAACAACAAGGTGTACCAGGCTCATCTTGGACATTTCCTGTCCCAGACCTAAAATGAGACATTTCACCAAGGAATCTTGGTACCTTTTAATGGAAATGATATTTAGACACCACAGATGGGGTACCAGAATGCCATTGTTCCTGGGCTTTCATTGTTTCTAGGTGTTTTTGGTGGACTGAGCCTAGAAATACATATTTTTAAAGAGAAAAAAAAAAAAAAACTCCTAAGTTCGTAGTGATAGTTCCAATTAAAATTTCAGACTACAGGGTTTTACTTCTATGATTTTATACTTGTATCACTTCTCTTTTAAGTTGAAAATCTTGGTTCCAAACATAATTACTTATTGGCTTTATCTTACAATATGCCTATGATAGTTTCAAAAATAACAGTGCCAGTATTACTGTTAACGATTTAAGATTGTTGAAAGCAGTTAAGATTTCTTTGCAGTTCTTTTTTCCCAAGAATGTAACCTATTAGAGATGTGCAGTCAAAATACGTGGTTTTAATACCGCTTGAAATAATTGTTTTCTCTGCATGGTTATAGCAGTGACTAGATATCGAGTTAATCAGATATTTCAGTTTTTAGGGGTTGCTTCTTACTATATTTTTTTAAATTTAATTTTTAATTATATAAATGATTCCAAAGGCAAATTATAAAGCAAGATACATTCCTAAAAGCTTCACTTCTATCCCTGTCTTTTCTACCTTGTTCCTTCCCTGTTCCCTATGATTTACCATCTTTATTAGTTTCGGGCATATCCTGCCATTGCTTCTGTTTGAAAATGTAAGAAAAATTTTTATATTTGTATTTCTTCCCATTTAGCTCAGAAAGGGTAGTATATTATAAATTCTGCCCTGAACTTTTCTTTTTTTCAGTTAACTATGGATACTGGAGATTATTCTGTATCAGTTTATAGAGATCTTCCTTATTTCTTTTGGTAGCTGCATAGTTCTCTGTTGCATTGATATACCCTAATTTATTCAGCCAGTCCCCTACTGATGGACATATGGGCTGTTTCAATCTTTTGCTGTTCCTAATAATGTTGTAACAAGTAACCTTGTACATCGGTCATGTGTTTTTGCCAATGTGTCTTGAGGATAGATTCTTAGAAGTGAGATACTGGGTCAAATGGTAAATGCACAAATACTTCTGCTAGATACTGCCAAATTTCCCTCTACAGGATTGGTAACATTTTCTAACAGGCTTCTTAATAGGGCTCACTCAATAAGTTCATTATACAGAAGCTACAAGACTGAGCAAATAATATGATAAGTGTTTAAAAATGTTTATACTGCTCTTATGTGAATGAGGGTGGAGACCTGACCTGTGTGATCTTGGAGGGCAGACTTGGGACTAACTTAAAAACTGTCATTAAATCCACTGGTCAAACAGCTTCCTTAGCACCTCATTCCTACAAAATAAAGTCTAAACACTAAATATGGCAGGCATCCCAGGCTTTACATCTTCTGATCCCAATCAACCTTTGCAATCTTTTTTCCCACATCTCTTCTGTAGCCTATAGCACTTCCAAGTAGGATCCCTTTTCTCTCAAACACACCCCACACTCTGTGCCTCAGAGCCTGGCCTGTATGTTCCTTGTCACTTCTGGACCTCAAAGGGACACTCATTCACAGCCCCTGCCCAGTCTCCCGTTACCTTCAATCCGCTCCAGGGGCGCAGAAGGCTATATGTAAGTGTGTTCTAAGTTCAAGGATGTTACTGAATCTGAGAATTAGAGTCAAGCTTTCTGTGTAAATAGGAAGGAGCTAAATTCAGTCAAGGCAGCAGTGAAACTGGGCTGAGGTAGCCAGTGTGTTATACCTGGGCCTGTGAAGGTCTCACAAGGGACCACTCCCAGGGTAGACCAGGGACAGCTCTTCTAAAGCTGGTGGGCAGGGAATGGAAAACGAGAAAGTCTACTTTAGAAACATCTCTCCATGTGGGCAAAGACCATGTTGGTTTTTTTATTGCTGTGTTCTCAGCACCTAGTGCACCTCCCTACAGGACAGAGTGGAACTGCCCTGCAGGGTTTCCAAGGAGCGCCTGGTGGATTCCAACTGCTGACTTTTTGGTTAACAGCCAAATGCTTAACCACTGCACCACCAAGGCCCCTTCCAACACATAGTAGCTACCTACTGTTTGTTTAAATTGACCGAATGAGTTCACTCACGGCAACCTTTGTGTCTGCAGGTGTGTGTCCATCGAGGCACCATCTACCCTGTGGGTCAGTTCTGGGAAGAGGGCTGTGATGTGTGCACCTGCACCGACATGGAAGATGCTGTGATGGGCCTGCGTGTGGTCCAGTGCTCCCAGAAGCCCTGTGAAGAGGGCTGTAGGTCGGTAAGTGGGGCAGATGGGCTGGTACTGAGGAGCAGCCAGGGTAGGGAGATAGGGGAGGAAGGCTCAGGAGGGGGCAAGAAAGACACTTTGCTAACCTCTGGTTCAAGGCCAGAGGTGAGGGGGAAGAAGGAGATTGGGCTGGGTAAAAAGAAAGAATCTTGAGGAAAGGTTTGCTATGTTATTCTTCTGTGATTGAGTCTTTGGCTTATAGTCATGTCTATTGTAAGCTCCAGAGGGCTGTGGAGCTGGCTTAAGATGTGGAGAGGATTAAAGGCCTAGAAAAGAGGATTTGATATCGTCTCCTCTCTTCCACCTTCCCCCGACGTGTCTGTCAGTTTGTCGTACCACGGGGCTTGTGTGTTGCTGTGATGCTAGAAGCTATGCCACCGGTATTCAAATACCAGCAGGTTCACCCATGGCAGACAGGTTTCAGCTGAGCTTCCAGACTAAGACAGTCTAGGAAGAAGGACCTAGAGGTCTACTTCTGAAAAGAATTAGCCAGTGAAAATCTTATGAATAGCAGCAGAACATTGTCTGATATAGTGCCGGAAGATGAGTCCCTCAGGTTTGTAGGCAGAGTGGGGAAGAGCTGCCCCCTCTAAGTAGAGTTGACCTTAATGATGTAGATGGAGTCAAACTTCCAGGACCATCATTTGCTGATGTGGCAAGACTCAAAATAAGAAGAAATAGCTGCAAACATCCATTAATAATCAGAATGTGAAATGTACGAAGTACGAATCTAGGAAAATTAGAAATTGTCAAAAATGAAATGAAACTCATAAACATTGATATCCTAGGCATTAGTGAGCTGAAATGAGCTGGTATTGGCCATTTTGAATCAGACAATCATATGGCCTACTATGCTGGGAATGACAACTTGAAGAAGAATGGCATTACATTCATCAACAAAAACAACATTTCAAGATCTATCCTAAACTGCAGTGCTGTCAGTGATGGGATAATATCCATATGCCTACAAGGGAGACCAGTTAATACGATTATTACTCAAATTTGTGCACCAACCACTAAGGCCAAAGATGAAGAAATTGAAGATTTTTACCAACTTCTGCAGTCTGAAATTGATCGAACATACAATCAAGATGCACTGATAACTACTGGTGATTGGAATGTGAAAGTTGGAAACAAAGAAGGATCGATAGTTGGAAAATATGGCCTTGGTGATAGAAACTATGCTGGAGATCACCTGATAGAATTTTGCAGGACCAATAACTTCTTCATTGCAAATACCTTTTCTCAACAACATAAACAGCAGCTATACGTGTGGACCTCGCCAGATGGAATACTTAGGAATCAAATTGACTACATCTGTGGCAAGAGATGATGGAAAAGTTCAATATCATCAGTCAGAACAAGGCCAGGGGTTGACTGTGGAACAGACTACCAATTGCTCATATGCAAGTTCAGGTTGAAACTGAAGAAAATTAGAACAAGTCCATGAGAGCCAAAGTATTACCTTAAGTATATCCCACCTGAATTCAGAGACCATCTCAAGAATAGATTTGACATGCTGAACACTAAAGACTGAAGACCAGACGAGTTGTGGAATGTCATCAAGGACTTCGTACATGAAGAAAGCAAGAAGTCATTAAAAAGACGAGGAAGAAAGAAAAGACCAAAATGTATGTCAGAAGAGACTGTGCTTACTGTTGAACATCTAGTAGCTAAAGCAAGTAAAAGCTGAACAGAAGATTTTAAAGGGTGGCTCTAGAAGACAAAGTCAAGTATTATAGTGATATGTGCAAAGTCCTGGAGATAGAAAACCAGAAGGGAAGAGCATGCTCAACATTTCACAAGCTGAAAGAACTGAGAAAAAATTCAAGCCTGGAGTTGCAATATTGAAAGATCCTATGGAGGAACTATTAAATGATGCAGGAAGCATCAAAAGAAGATGGAAGGAATATACAGAGCCACTGTACCAAAAAGAATTGGTTGACATTCAGCCATTTCAGGAAGTAGTGTAAGATCAGTAACTGATGGCACTGAAGGAAGAAGTCCAAGCTGCACTGAAGGCATTGGTGAAAAGCAAAGCTTCATGAACTGATGGAATACCAATTGAGATGTTTCAACAAACAGATGCAGCAGTGTAAGTGCTCATTCGTCTACGCCAAGAAATTTGTAAGACAGCTACCTGGCCAACCGACTGGAAGAGATCCGTATATGCCTACTTCCAAGAAAGGTGATCCAACCGAATGGTGAGCTTCCAGACTAAGACAATATCATACCAAAGTCAAATTTTGGTGAAAATCATTCAGAAGTGGCTACAGCAGTATATTGACAGGGAACTGCTGAAATTCAAGCCAGATTCAGAAGAGGACATGGAACAAAGAATATCATTGTTGATGTACGATGAATCTTGGCTGAAAGCAAATAATACCAGAAAGATGTTTACCTGTGTTTTACTGACTATGCAAAGGCATTCGACTGTGTGGATCATAACAAATTATGGATAACATTGTGAAGAATGAGAATTCCAGAACACTTCATTGTGCTCTTGAGGAATCTGTGCATAGATCAAGAGGCAGTGGTTTGATAAGAACAAGGGAATACTGCATGGTTTAAAGTCAGGAAAGGTGTGTGTTAGGGTTGTATCCTTTCATCATACCTATTCAGTCTGTATGCTGAGCAAATAATCCGAGAAGCTGGACTATATGAAGAAGAACGCAGCATCAGGATTTGAGGAAGACTCATTAACAACCTGCATTATGCAGATAACACAACCTTGTTTGCTGAAAACGAAGAGGACTTGAAGCACTTACTGATGAAGATCAAAGACTACAGGTTTCAGTAGGGATTACACCTCAACATAAAGAAAACAAAAATCTTTCACAACTGAAACAAAATTGCTTCACAACCAATAAGCAACATGGTGATAAACTGAGAAAAGATAGAAGTTGTCAAGGATTTCATTTTACCTGTATCCACAATCAACACCCATGGAAGCAGCAGTCAAGAAATCAAATGACGTATTGCATTGGGCAAATCTGCTGCAAAAGACCTCTTGAAAGTATTGAAAAGCAAGGATGTCACCTTGAAGACTAAGGTGTGCCTGACTGAAGCCATGGTGTTTTCAGTCACCTCGTATGCATGAGAAAGCTGGACAGTGAATAAAGAAGACCAAGAAGAACTGACGCCTTTGAATTGTGGTATGGGTGAAGAATAGTGAATATACCACGGACTGCCAAAAGAATGAACAAATCTGTCTTGGAAGAAGTACAACCAGAATGTTCCTTAGAAGCAAGAGTGATGAAAGTACATGTCACGTACTTTGGACATGTTATCAGGAGGGATCATTCTCTGGAGAAGAACATCATGCTTGGTAAAATAGAGGGTCAGTGAAAAAGAGGAAGACCCTCAATGAGATGAATTGCCCCAGTGGCTACAACAATGGGCTCAAGCATAACAATATGACGATGGCACAGGACCATGCAGTGTTCTGTTGTACATAGGGTCTCTATGATTCGGAACCAACTTGAAGACACCTAACAACTTCCACCTTCAGACATCAATTAGCCTATTCCCAGAGCAGACATACATCCTAAATTTCCTGAGATTTTCCCAATTTCAATGCACTATAGTATTTCCACATAGATTGATGATTTTCAAACCGTGTTTACAGTTTGAGGTACAAAACACATGACCATTGTTCCCTGAATTCTGTTTTTAATTCCTTTCGTGGTGGTTTGCCCCTAAGGCTCCCATGTGTTCTGGGACACCCCATTCTTGCACATTTAAGGGAGATTTGTGAGTCAAATTCTGCTTGTGGGTTTAATGCTGTTTTCTTTCTGTAGATAATAATGTTAAAAGAAGTGTTTCCAGGGCAGGCAAGCACATACATCTTGTAGTTGCTTTGTAAATGTTAATAGCAGTGGAGATAATGTTCTTGGTGCCACTTCCAATATGCATAGTTTGATGATGGAAGGGAGGGCTCAGAGAGAACCCAGAAATGGGAGAGTCTATTCAGTTCATCTGCTTTTTTGCCTGCACTGCTGGTACAGAGGATGAGTGGGAGTTGCTAGGCACCTTTGAAAGAGCATGATGTTTTGGTATCCAGGTGTGCCATTTAGTCACGTTATGTCCTCATGCAGGGTATGGAAGGCAATGGAAATAACTTGCTGTCAAAAAAAGAGAGTGCTGTTTAGATGTCATTTTTATAAAATTGGCACCCAGTATATTTTGTGTTTCACTAGGGCATTTTGATTGCCAGGAACAGAACCTACTCAAGCTAGCTAAATAAAAACGGGATTTATGGAAAGCACACAGGGGAATCACTCACAAATGAAGTGCAGTAAATGGGGGTGAGTATTATGGGAAGAAAGGGTAGTGGTGGTTCAGTGGTGGCATTCTTGGCTTCCGTGTGGGAGACCCAGGTTCGATTCCTGACTAATACACGTCATATACAGCCACCACTCCTCTGTCAGTGGCGCCTTGTGTTTTGCTGTGATGCTAAACAAATTTCAGCAGAGCTTCCAGACTAAAACAGACTAGGAGCATAGGCTTAGTGATCTACTTCTGAAAATCAGCCATTGAAAACTCTATGGATCACAACAGCTTGATCCCCAGCTGTTCAGGGAGATGGCACAGGACTAGGCAGTGTTTCATTCCATTGTGCATGGGGTCACCATGAGTCAGAGGCCAACTCGACAGCAGCTAACAACAACAGTCATAGAAAGTGAATGGTGCTCAGACAGTATTTCTCTCCATTTGTCTTGTGACCTCTTGTCTCTGCATCTTTATGCTCATCTTTCCCAGCTTCTCACTGCAGACCAGCTTCCTCTCTGAGGAAGTTTTCCTTTCTCATAAATTTCATTTGCACATAGCTTTATCGAATCTGGCCTCAACTGAGCATGGACTGTTCAGTTCATCCTTGTCCAATCTGATTTATTTAATCTTTGTGTTTCATAGATTAAATTGTCAAGAAAAGAACTGATGGGCATAGCTTAGCCCATGAATTGTATCCTCTGTCTGGTTCTCATTCTGGTCCAGACAACTGTTGGGGAGGGTGTATGGTCATATGCATAAACCTGACTGTCTGGATGGATGTCTTCCACAGAGGCTGTGGGGATGTGGGCCAAAAAGGAGATAGGAGTGGAGGTCAGAGGAATGAATGGAGAAGGCAACATGTCTAACATTCTTGACCAGATGATTGCTCTAGAGAAATGAATTCCCTGTCTTAGAGGCTGAATGTTCACATCTTCTGGGGAGAAGAGGGCTTCATGATTTAGTTAAAGCTGAGGGAATGGGGAAGGCTAGACTTTGATCTGTACTAAGTATTGAGTTGCGGTGGGGGATTCAGTGAATTTAGAGATGGCTTTTTTAAAGACTTCATTTTTCAAAAAGGGTAGCATCAGCTCTGGTCTTCTCACTAGAGACATTTGGGCCCATCACCTGAATTCATTTGTAGTCTAGGTTTTGACGAAAAGAGTACATCCTTGCCTTATCTTCTGATTTTTCTTTTCTGAAGCCACAGTCTGTAAAAACACCACCTTCCCTGACCTCCTCCACAGTTCTCTGCTTCTCATATCATAAAAATGAAGTAAAGTGACCAAGAGGCATTGCTGGCTTCCCAAAGAGTTTATAGGTGGGTCTACATGCCTATGGCTTTGCTTCCATGTTGACAGTAAGAGGAATTCCAGCACTTTCAGAGAGATGTACAGGAGTGACACTAGAATCCTAAAGGTATTAATTACTGTGTTCTGTGTTTCCTTGAGTCTTTGTTTCTGACTCCCATGAGACTTCATTTCTTTTATGGCATTTTGTATATTCTGTTTTATAATGTAAGGTGTCTGGATTATATTACCCTAATTTGTTGGCTCCTACATAATATCTAATACATCATAGGTGCGCAATAAATGACCTAGAATCTCAGCTGAAAGAGGTTGGGGACAGCTCACTGTGTACTGCTATGACGCGGGTAGGGATATCAGTAGGTCCCATGGAGATGGTGTGAGGTTCAGTCAAGTCTCTAGAGCTCTTATGCTCCCCCAGAGAGAGGCATCAGCCAGACCAAGATCGAGTGTTGTGTGCATCTTCTGACTTGTCCCTGGTTGTGAGTGCACTTGGGGAACAGAACAGGCTTGGCATCCATACGCATTCTCAACAGCTGCAGCTACTCCTTCTCTCTTGAGGACACAGCTCCAAGATGAAGCATAGTCCTGGGTTTTTTCTCCTTGGCTCCTGGGACAACCACATGCGTCATTGTTTTGCCTACCCTTTGTACATTGCTTCAGACTTTTCAGTAGAGGGTTTCAATCCAAGTCCCTAATGCTTTGGCCACATTGAAGAACCTCCTAGAGACGAGATGGGTTGGCAAACTCCAGGATGCCAATCTCCCTAGCAGGCTTCCTGGGGAAGGTTGGTCTCTGCTGCACTCTCATCTTAGTTTTCCTATGTAAAGAATACTGTGCCCCATAAATGAGTAGGAAGCCCATCTTTGCACTCTGCTGAGAGGTATTAGGATCAGGTACTCACCTTGTATAGGTATTTAGCCCTGTTAAAGCATACATTATGTCCAGATGCTAAGATAATAACAATTCTTTTGCTCTGATTCATCCTGAATGTTCTCCCCCAGTCAATGATATATCCTAGATATGGCCATAATAAAGGTCAGGTCAGTTATCTTCTGCTAAGCAAATGCTGGAATGCCCTTAATACTCCCATGGACTGGATCTTGGTCTTAAAGTGGAAGCTTTCAGAGGGCAAGGTTATGTACCTTATGCTGGTGTAAGTCCTAGCTTAGTGACTTAATGGTTGATGCTTTCTAATTGTTTCTTGGCATGGTCTGAGACTGGTTGATGACAAAGATGAAAATGCCCAGTCCAATTCCTCCTTTGCAAAACCCCAGGGCCCAGTACTCGTGGCTTTACTGCTGGCCTGTCCTTACTCTTTGTTCTTTCTGTCCAACCAGGGCTTCACTTACGTCCTCCATGAAGGCGAATGCTGTGGAAGGTGCGTGCCATCTGCCTGTGAGGTGGTGACCGGCTCACCGCGGGGAGACACCAAGTCTTACTGGAAGAGTGTAGGTCTGGGCCCGGGGGTGGGTGGGAAGGAGGGTAGTGATGTCACCAGCCTGGGAGTCCATGTCTGCGGTCCAGCGTTGACCTTGGCTCATCTCTAAGTAGGAGCGTGTTCCCTATCCTTTGTTTTCCCCATGGAGAGTTTAATCCAGCTGTTGGTATAATCCAGATGTCCCCTGGGATTACCTTGCCCCTTAGGAACTAGATAAGATTGCCTCCTACTTCCCATTTTATGGATTTGGAGAGAGTCCAATTTCCTCTCAAAGATTTGTGTGAAGTTCCAGGGGACTGATGTTCTGTAGTCATCTGTGAATCCGAGGCCCTGCTTCTGCTGAGTGGCTGGCTTCTGGGGGCCTCACCCTCCTGCACGTGCTGTGGGCCCACCACCTTCCATAGCCCCATAGGTTGCAAGTACTGTTCTGTACCACAATTGACCCCAGTATGGTCCTCACGCATTCCACTGATTTCCATCAAAACCTCCCTGATGGTTTTAGGGAGGTGGAGATATTTACAACTGAGAGAAGCATACAATATTTCTGTTCCTAAAAATCCCTCAGCTACTTCTGCAACTCTGGCTGTAGCGTATTGCTGTGTTGCCTTTCCTCACTCCTGTGTTCTCCTGCCAGCGTCCCGTCATAGCCAGATCCCAACTCATTTGCTAGAGCAGAATGGCTTAGCTTTCTCTTTTGTGGGCTCCACTCCTGTCCACCTGCCCACAGGTGCTCATGTTAATTCAGGATGCTTACCAAGCCATTTTCCTGAACACAGAGGATTCCCTTCTCAAGAATTTTGGTCCAGATGCTGGGATAATTGTTCTTTTGCTCTGATTCATAAGGATGAAATGGGTAGTGTGAAGCCCTGGCAGCCTCAGGAGATGGGTGCTGGAAGAATGGGAGGTGCACACATGGGCCTTCGCCTTCTGTCTCCTTTCAGTAAGACTGAAGTACACCGTGTTTAGAGAGGAAGTCAAAGGGTTAACTGTCTTGCCTTTGACCTTGCCCCTTTCCTTTTTACCCAGGCCAGTTGCCTTTCTCCTCAGTGATAACAGAATGACTTATTTAGCTTTTTCCAGATGGGTTTCCACCTCCCTGCTTCTAACCCGAGTTATGTGTAGATTTCCCTTCCATATGTGCCCCCCTTCAGTTTGCCTGCTCCCCTCATCCTGGACTGAGGCAGGTTTTGTCCCCTCCTCCCCAGGGCCAGAATCCAGCTCAGACCAGAGGCTAATTTGCCTTGGTGGGGTCTGAGAGTTGGTCCCTTTGAGGCTCAGTATTCCTGCTCTCGTGGTCTCTCATCCCACTTTGTGGCTCACACAGCCCTGTCCCACAGCTTGTATCCCAAAATGAGTGTTTACCAAGCATAATGTGAGAATGAGCTTCTCTCTCCCAGCCGAAGTCCCCATCTTACCTACAAGACTTGGGTGTCAGCAATGGTTCAGTTGCTACTGCTGCTGGGAGCATGTCAAGGACTAGAGGGGGTTGTGGGTTGTGGGGTTGTGGGAATGGATCCTCTTAATGGGTCATCTTAATGGCCAAGCTCATCAAGTAAATAATCAGAGGAGACATAGGTCAGAGGTTGGACTCCTGCAGTAGGAAGGCCTGGTCATGGTGATCCAGAGTGGGAGTGAAGAGAGAAGCTGCAAGTATACGGCATTTTCTGCTCCTTATTTGGAAAGAGAAGAAAGGGAGCTGGAGCTGAGAGAAGAGGCCAGGGCCTAAAATGAGTGGCCAGAGTGTATCTATTTACATAGTTGGTTCCTGGTCTACACAGACAGCGCTTGTTGTAACATATTTTCCAGCAGAACCTCTCTGGTGACTTTCTGAATCATGTTCATGGCCACTTTCAGTGCTTTACATCTGTGGAGCAAGCCCTTGAGGCCAGGCCCACCCATCCACAGCCCTGGATACCTCAGGGACATATAACTATAAGGGTCAGAGGCCAGCGCTCCAGCCAGCTCCACATAGGAGTTAGATATGGAGCGAGGCTGGGGAAATGGTCAACTCCTCTCTGTACCTCCTCCATGCCAGCCTCTGCTGTGACTTCTTGGTCAAAGTGCCCTTGAGTCTCTGGGCTCAGCACAAAGCAATGTTGAGGCTAGAAGGGAGTGTTTCCTGGCTTCCCTAAGGGCTCACTCAGGTGGTTGAAGATGGTGGCTGTTGGGGAACAAGTGACTCAGCTAGGATATTGGTCCTGGTGGCTTTAACCCTGACTCACTGAAGGACCTGCAATGAGCTCCATTCATTTCCTCTGTGGGCCTTACTTGCCTCTTACCCCGAGCTGCTGCCTGGTAGGATTTGGACATTAAGCTGGGGCTCACCTCCAGGGTCTACTCCAGGGCCCACCTCCAGGACCCAAACCAGCCCCTTGAGAGAACAGAGCACTCCCATTCTGACCTTGGGCCCCGACCTGTCCCAGCACATTTGACTAACTCAGGTGCTCCACAGATTGGCTCTCGCTGGGCCTCCCCCGAGAATCCCTGTCTCCTCAACGAGTGTGTGCAAGTGAAGGAGGAGGTCTTTGTGCAACAGAGAAATGTCTCCTGCCCTCATCTGGATGTCCCCACCTGTCCCACTGGCTTCCAGCTGAGCTGCAAGACCTCTGAGTGTTGCCCCACCTGTCACTGTGGTAAGGCGTGCTGGCCAGAGGCTGGGCTGGGCCTGTGGCCCCACCTTCAAGCCTGTCTTCCCCTACTGACTTCTGAGTTCTTTCCCTTTTAACAGTTAGGGAAATGGGCAGGATCAAAATCTTCTCATCTGTGCCTAATGTTTCTATGAGAAAGCCAATAAGATGAGAAAAGTATAACAATTTCCTGAAGGTCACCCTACGGCTAGCACTGTGCTTAATGAGGGCGTTGTACCATTATCTCATGTGATCCCATGCAGTGGGAGCTGTTACTACCTCCATTTGTGCAGGTGAGGTTGGTGAGTGGTAGAGCTGGGTTTTAATGCTAGGCTTCCCTTCTCTGATCCTAGAGAACACCTTCTCAATCATATGCTGTATCCCTTCTGATAGGGGAAGGGATTCCAACTCCCTGGGTGCTAGAAAGGGTTAAGTACATGACTACTAGCCAAAAGGTTGGTGGTTTGAACCCACCCAGGGGCACCTCAGAGGACAGGCCTGGCGATCTACTTCTGAAAGGATACACCCTTGAAAATCCTATGGTGTGCAGTTCTACTGTGCACGCATGGGGTCGCCATGAGTGGGGATCGACTTAATGGCACTAATAACTCCTGCCTACAAGCAAACAAACAAACAGAAATTAAAACAAAAGCCAACTCTCTCCACCACCCTGCCTTATATTCCTTGTGTGACTTTATCTTGGGACTTAAATTTTAAGAGTAGAACTTTATTCTCTCATAAACTCAAATATCCTCTCAGTTATCCCTTCCCGTGAATTCACTTAAACAAGTGCTGTCCTCTTGAGAGTGGACAGGGATCTGCTCACTGCGGGCTGGCTGGTATGGAAGCCCTCCCTTGGCAGGTCTGGGGGAAGAAGGCCCCAGGGACTCTGGCAGCAGAACCCACAAGCTCTGGAGGGAGGGCTGAGAGAAGGATGGGCAGATGGAAGAGAGAGGCCTAGAAGGGGGCAGGGTGGGGAGAAGGCCCTGAAGGGAAGCTGCTGGGCCCTGCTCCCAGCGCACACCCCTGTTCTAGCCAGGGCATGTTCTGCACACTCACGCTCTTCACTTCTCTCCCTCCCTCAGAGCCGGTGAAGGCCTGTGTGCTCAATGGCACCATCATTGGGGTGAGTGGTGGGACAGAGATGGGGTGCTGTGTGAAGAGTGGGGCAGCCAGGGCCAGACTGCCATTCTAAAGTGGAATGAAAGGAGCCTGGGAGACCTGCCTCCAGCACACTGTCCATTGCTGGCAGGGCCTCTGAGGCATCTGGAAGCCTGGGCTAGGGACAGTGTTCTCTCTAGGCCCTGGGCCCTGCTGTCTAGCACCCACCTCTTGGCTTCCATCCCAGGCACATGGCCATTCCTGTGTATACAGAGAAGTACCCAGAAGTCATTGCGCACATTTCGGCCTGTCTCCCACTCACACTGGCATGAAGCCCTCACTCTTATCATTGCCATACTTGAGGTGGGAGGGCAGGACAGGATACAGGAAGAGCATCAGGTGATGGCTTATGGCAGCTACAGGTCGTCAAGTGGATGGGTGGATGAGGCGAGGGAGGGTTGGGGGCTGGGGAGGCCAGGGAAACCTGACCCTGGTGTCTTTGGTTCCAGCCTGGAAAGAGTCTGATGATCGATGTGTGCACAGTTTGCCACTGCACTGTCCAGCTGGGAGCCATCACGGGGTTCAAGCTGGAGTGCAGGAAGACCACCTGTGAGGCCTGCCCACTGGTAAGACAGAGTCAGCCAGGACTGAGGGGGTCCCCACAGAAAGGGGACACACAGACCCAACTCTTGTGTGAACCAAGCAATGGGACCTCCCTGAGGTCTTTAAATAAACCTTTCATTATTTGCTGATTATGGAAAATATTTGACAACTATAAAGAAGAGAGTAAAAGCTACCCACCCAAACCATGGGCCTCAGAAATAATTATAATTTTGTTTTGTAAATTTGAAATATTTTCCTCCTGTGTTTTTTATTGAACATAATATTTACAAGGCTTATGATACTGTAAGGAGCCCTGGTGGTACAATGGTTAAGTGCTTGGCTGCTAACTGAAAGATCAATGATTTGAACTCATACAGCAGCTCCTCAGGAGAAAAGGCCTGGCAATCTGCTCTTGTAAAGATTACAACCTTATATACCCAATGGGCAGTTCTGCTCTCTTCTGTGAGGTTGCTATGAGTCGGAATTGACTCAACGGCACACAACAACAACATAATAATACATCTACAGTTTACAGCATATGTATTTATACTTACAACACCATTATAAAAAACATCACTAACATTCTTTGAAAATATGAATGATTAATAAGTTAAATATTTATCAGACACTATGTGCAAGGCTGGAGCCCTGGTGGGACAGTGGTTAAGAGCTTGGCTGCTAACCAAAAAGGTCAGCAGTTTGAATCCACTAGCTGCTCTTTGGAAAGCCCGTGGGGCAGTTCTACTCTGTTCTATAAGAGTGCTATGAGTTGGCATAGACTTGACCGCAATGGGTTTGGTTTTTTTGGTTTTATGTGCAAGGCTGCATGGCTACATAATATTCATTTGGATGGAAATGTCTCAACATATACATTTTATTATTGGGACAGTGAGATGGTTTAAAGTATTTCACCCTGATTTTGCCAGGTCAGGATGACTGTGTTTGCTCTGAATGAACGCTTCCTTAGAATGGATTCTGGGAAGGTCAATCATCCTTTCTAATTTGGTAGATGAAAAACGACAATTTCTTGTTTTAATTATGTCTTTTAGTCCCGTCTCACTGGGATTTTATGAGTACCGTGTAGGTAAAGCTGGGTGTCAGGACAGAGCCTGAAGCTCTGGAGGAGGCCGTAGATTCGTCCTCAGACTCGCCTCTGAGTTCAGGACTTCTGCTGTTACAGGAAATACAATTGGTCCAATGAGTTTCTTGTGAATCAGATGCACAAAGTATAGTAATAGCTCTTTTAGATGGTGTAAGGGGAGGGCTTCTCCCTCATCTTTGTGAGGCAGGAGGCTGGGGCCACTGGGGAGTTGGTGGGGGGAGGTGGGGAGGGGAGCCGGTTATAGGCAGAGCAGCACAGTTGACCGGAGGGGTTGGGGCATAGGGAGGGGATGGGGACGGAACAGAAACAGAATGGGAGCTGGTAGGTTATGCAGATAGTTCGTATGCTCTTGAGGACAAGGGCCAAGTGTTCTACATGTGTGTCCTGTATGGCACTTTGTACAGTGTCATGTTCAGATAAGGGCTTAATGAAATATATGTAGAGCGGATGGTTCTATAGGAGACACAGCTCTTTCTGACAGAATGGTTCAGAGAGAACATTCCTGCCTTAATTAGAAAGAAGCCAGCTAAGCATGTGCTTTTTTTTAGAGTTTTGGTGCAGTTTGTGTGTGTATGTGTGTAGCTAACTTCCTAGAATACATTTGGCTTTAATATGGAGTGAGATAATACTATCTGGGGCTATGTGACACCCCCTTTCTGTGGGTGTTCATTGAACTACCATCTAGGCAGTGATGGAAGGAGAGGAAGGCCATAGCCTGCTTTCTACAGTGTGAGCCTGCCGACCCCCTAACAGCACCCTCTGGTGGTCAGAAGGCAGTATGGTAGCCTCTTCCACGTTGTAAGAAATCCTACTTTAAAATCCAGTCTAGATGTGGGTTTCTAAATATTATAAGTAAATCCCTCTTGGCTTTTGTATTTTTCCTCCTTGCCTCTGAAATCTCCTTAGGGCAGTATACTCATCTCCTTGCTCTTGAGCACCCCTGTGTTAACTCTACTGTCCCCAACCCAGTGCCGTCGAGTTGCTTCTGACTCATAGCGACCCTATAAGATAGAGTAGAACTGCCCCATAGAGTTTCCAAGGAGCACCTGGTGGACTTGAACTGCTGACCCTTTGGTTAGCAGCCATAGCACTTAACCACTATGCTACCAGGGTTTCCAACGCTACCGTGCATCTCCCAATTCTGCTGAAACCTGCCCAGGTGACTCCATTGTAGCTCAGGATCCTTAACCGGTCTTATTATTCTCCTCTGCTATGAAGGGCCACAGTGAGGCCCTCTGGAGCTGGGGGGAGTGGTGGTGAATTAAGTCCAGGTGGGTCTAAAGTGTTAACATCGCCAAAAAGATGGGAGTCCAGGCAAGACAGTGCTTACACCTAGCAGGACATCAGCAGAAGGCTGTTTGTGCTGCTGAATGGTAGAGCTGAAGCTTGATGTGTGAGCTGTCAAGGAAAGCATGAGGAAGGGAGGTCACCCTGACGTGGAGCACTGAGAAGCATCCCAGAGGAGGAGGAACCTGAGCTGCCCTTGAGCAGTGGCTGGAATGTAGAATAAAGGCCCTTCCATGAAGGGGCAGACTGGCAGATGGAAGCAAGGGTTGGAATAGAGAAACAGGGAGAGAGATAAGACTGGGGAGCTTTGAGCAGCCCATGAAATTTATGGAAAGAAGCTCTGAGACATGTGCAAAGCAGAGTTTTGCGGGGAGGAGGGAGCAGAGGGAGCACGGCTAATTGGTTGCTCAGAGCTAAACAACGGAACTTGGCTCAGCAGGTAGAAGTGAGAGAGACGAGAGGATGTTTCTAGCCATAATGGAATGTTCCATCACAAGCCCATTCAGCCCTGCCCTTCTGCATGCATGGTGGCATATGGAACACATACCCGGGAAGTCCAGCAGGGCTGACACAAGCCCTCGTCATGGTGTGCAGCTGTGGTCTGTCTTGCTGTGCAGGGCAGCAGACACGCAGGAGGGCCTGTCTGCCTTATTCAGTTCTGCACGTGGTTCTGCTGTCCTCCCTCTTTGCCAAGTCTCACCACAATCTTAAAATAATTGCCCTTCTCCTTATTACTTTCTGCCTCCCCTTTTTTTCCTCTCTGTTCTTTCACCTCCTCTGCCTTTTCTGATTCTTTGCCTAACTTTGCCCTCTCCCCCTCTGGTGTCTGGATTTTGCCTTCCAGGCCCCTTCCCCTTCACTTTGCAGTCCCCTCCTCCGCTGGTCTCCCCCTTTATTTTGTAAAGGTTTTGTCCATTTTCCTCTCCTCAGCCTTGCTGAGGGGAGGACATTTCCTAGTCTCTTCTTCCAACACTCACTAAAAAATGCCCAAGTCCAAGCTCCCATGAAATCCTGCCTGGCTTAAGCCTTATTTTATTTCCTCCTTCTGACTCTTAACCACTCACATTCCCTCGTAATGTCTATTCCATCTCTTTTCTTCCTTTCCCATGTACCTCAGTCATGTACCTTTCAGGAATCGTGCATTTTTAAAAATACAGCTTAAAGTTCACAACCGAAACCCTGCCTAATGGCCCTCAAATTCCACTAGTGTCATTTGGAAGTGGTGTTTTTGGCCTGGGCCCAGTCTCCCTGTTTCTGTGCTGAGCTCTGTCCTCACTGCTTTCTCTATTGCCTCCTCCCTGAGGACACATTGAGGTCATGGCTTGATTTATGGGCAGCAAACTGTTTAAATTCACTTAAGCGGAGGCTTACTGACTCCTAGCCTTGCCTACTGGTTAGCAGCCCTCAGTCCTTGTGCACTGAATGAGGGAAATGATGTGGAAGGACAGGTCTTCTGTCTAGGTGCTCCAAATTTTCCTGTTAGAGATTCATGCTGAAAAACCCTTCAGAACCTCAGTGAGTGGATCTCAAAGTGTTGATTAGTAAATGTGGAAAAGGAGAAAAGGAATGACAATGTAGTTTCTCACGTAAGGAAATGTGTCCTTTGTAAAATTTTGAGATTACGTTCCTCGGGGGGCGTGGGGAGAGTTAAAAAGAAGCTTTCATTTTTATGAAATAGTGAGACAGTTGATGGTGGCTTTTTATTGTTTGTTTTATTAAAATTATTTAAAATACTGTTACTTTGGAAAATAAAAAGTTGGTAACCCCATGTTGTGGGGCCCTGGTGACGAAGTGGTTAAGCGTTTGGCTGCTAACCAAAAGGTTGGCAGTTCGAATCCACCAGCCACTCCCTGTGGGGCAGTTCTATTCTGTCCTATAGGGTCTCTATGAGTCATAATCAACTCTACAGCAATGGGTTTGGTTTTTAACCCTGTGTTGTCTCCCAGATTTGGGGACATTTTTATAAGATAGTAAAATCTAGCAGTCTGGAAGCTGCTGCTTTCTCAAATTCAGATGTAAATGAAAGACTCTCACCTTAAGCCACTACCAGTGAGCTCCCAGCTGAACTCACCTGTCAGTGAATGTAGGCGTGCCTGTGAAGTGCTGAGTGCTGAGGGTACAGCCCTGAACAGCAGAGATGTAGTCTGGAACTTAACAGCGTAGACATAGTTTGGAACTTTTATGCGTGTCAAGCAGAGAAAAAAAAAATCTAGGATGCATTTTTAAAAATTACAGATTGTGTAAGTGTTGTAAAGAGTGTGTGTGTGTGTGTAGTGTCAGGAGTCTTGGAAGACCTCCCTGATCCAATGATATTTAAAATAATGACTAAACGGTTAGAAAAAGCTATTTACCAAAGAGTGGGGGGAGGTGCGCTCCGGGTAGAGGGAACAGCGTGCACGAAGGCCCCAAGGTGGGAAAGAACTTTGCGTGTTCACGGGCCTAGCAGATGCGTGGGGATGGATTGCGGAGAGTGAGGGAGTGGTGGTACAAGATAAGGTCTGAAAGTTAGGAAAGGGCCAGATCTTGTTGGACCTTGTAGGGCACGGTAAAAAAAAAGGGAGATTGACTTTTATTTTAAATGTAATGGAACACCATAGAAAGTTAAAAAAAATTTTTTTTTTGTATATTTATTTTAAAATGATGTATAATTTACCTACAATAAAATGCAGCTATTGAGTGTAGTTCGATGACTTCTGATAAATGCATAAATGTGTGAATTACCAACTTCAGTTCTGTCAATTTTGCTTCATGTAATTAGGAAGCTCTGTTATTAGATGCATACATAATTAGGATGTTTATGTCTTCTTGATAAATATCGTCTTTTATGTTTTTTTTTTATGTTATGAAATAATCGCCTTGTTTTTTTTGTAGTTTCCTCATCTTAAAGTCTCCTTTGTTTGGTATTAATGTGGCTATATTGGTGGCTTTCTTATTCTTAGAGTTTGCATGATAAATCTTTTTCCATCTTTTTATTTTCAACTTCTCTGTTTCTTCTCATTGAAAGTGCATCTCTTGTATAGGTCTGACAATCTCCATTTTTAGTTAGGATTCCTCCTCTCCCCTTTACATTTAATTTGTTGATACGTTTAGGTTTAAATCTACCAGTTTTTTTTTTTTCCTGTTCATTTTATATGTCCTCTCTGTTCTATTGTTTCTTTTTATCTGTCTTCTTTTGGTTCCATTGAGTTTTGTTTTTTTTTTTCTGTAGTACACGCAGTCCCCGGGTTATAAACGTTGGACTTAGGTACAGCCTGTAGTTATGAACCAACCCCGTGAAGCTTATTACGTTAAAAATTCGAGGTATATGCAATGGTTTGTAACAACAAACAGGCATCACTTTGTGAGTCCCATCAAAACATTATTATTATGTTAAAGATGTTTTAATGTTCTCAAAGTATTTCTTTAATATTTTTTATGCATAGGAAAGGTACACTATATACTAAGACAAACATTTGACTAACTGACGTTAGATACGAACCTGTACCTAACAGTTCCGATTTATGTACAAATTCGACTTAAAGACAGACTTAGGAAAGGAACTTGTTCGTGATGCAGAGACTGCCTGGATTTCATTTTAGCTCCTCCAGCCTTGGAAACCTTATGTGGCAGTTCTACTCTCTCCTGTAGGGTCCCTATGAGTCAGAATCAACTTGATGACAACGGTTTTTTTTTTTTTTTTTGGTTTATCAGCGTTTTAACTATTTCTTTATGCTATTGTTTTAGCGATTATTTTAGAGATTGCAGTATGCATCCTTGGTTTAGCACAGTCTATCTCGATTTAATATTATAGCATTTCATGTGTAATGTAATGTTCTCCAATACTTTGTGGTATTGTTGTCATTTTCTTTATTTCTAGACAAGAGCTAAGCCTCACAATATATTGTTTCTGTTGTTTGTTTTAAACAGTCAGTTGTTTTCTGTAGAATTCAAGAACTAAAAATGGTATTTTATATTTACCTACACATTTATCATTCCCACTGTTCTACCTTCCTGTGTATCTGAATATCATTTCCTTTCAGCCTGAAGAACTGTTATATCATTTCCCTTCAATCTGAAGAACTTTTTTTTTTTCATTTCTTTTAGTGTGGGCCACATAGCAATAAATTATCTCAGATTCCATTCATCTGAAAATGTTTTTATTTTACCTCAAATCTGTCTTGGAAGAAGTCCAGCCAGAATGCTCCTTAGAAGCAAGGGTGGTGAGACTTTGTCTCACTTACTTTGGAATAACTTTGGATGTTATCAGGAAGGACCGGTTCCTGGAGAAGGATATCATGCTTGGTAAAGTGGAGAGTCAGGAAAAAGATGAAGACTCTCAATGAGATGGATTGACACAGCAGCCGCAGCAATGGGCTCAAACATAGCAATGATTGTGAAGATGGCTCGGGACTGGGCAGTGTTTCATCTTGTTGTATGTAAGGTCACTATGAGTTGGAACCAATGAGGGCAGTACCTAACAACAACACTGGATATAGAGCTCCAGGTTGACAGTTTTTTTCTTTTATCACTTTAAATACAGGCTTACTTTGCTTCTAATGAGAAGTCAGCTGCCATTTTTTTTTTTTTTTGTTCCCCTGTGTGTGCTTCCCTCCCATGGCCTCCTTTCTGGCTGCTTTTAAGAGTTTTTTCTTTATCTTTGGCTTTTGGAAGTTTGGGTATATGCTTATGAGTCATTTTCTTTTCTATATTCTTATTTGTTTTCTAATCTATTCTGTATTTTTAATTGTGCTCATATGCAGAACTTGTACATAGACCAAGAGGCAGTTGTCTAACAGAGCAAGAGGATACTGCATGGTTTAGAAAGGAGAGGTGTGTGTCAGAGTTGTAACCTTTCACCATACTTATTCATTCTGTATGCTGGGCAGATAATCTGAGAAGCTGGACTATATGAAGAATGTGGCATCAGGGTTGGAGGAAGACACATTAACAACTTGCAATATTCGGTTGACACAACCTTGCTTGCTGAAAGTGAAGAGGACTTGAAGCACTTACTGATGAAGATCAAAACCACAGCCTTCAGTATAGATTACACCTCAACATAAAGAAAACAAAAATCCTCACAACTGGACCAATAAGGAACATCATGATAAATGGAGAAAATATTGAAGTTGTCAAGGATTGCATTTGACTTGTATCCACAATTGATGCCCATGGAAGCAGCAGTCAGGAAATCAAATGACATATTACATTGGGCAAATCTGCTGCAAAAGACCTCTTTAAGATGTGAAAAAGCAAAGATGTCACCTTGAGGACTAAGGTGTGCCTGACCCATGATATTTTCAGTTGCCTCATATGCATGTGAAAGCTGGACAATGAATAAGGAAAACTGAAGAAGAATTGATGCCTTTGAATAATGGTTGTGAAGAATATTGAATATTCCACGGGCTGCCAGAGGAACGAACAAATATGTCTTGGAAGAAGTACAACCAGAATGGTCCTTAGAAGCAAGGATGGTAAGACTTCATCTCATGTTCTTTGGACATGTTATCAGGAGGGATCAATCCCTGGAGAAGGACATCATGCTTGGTAAAGTAGAGGGTCCGTGAAAGAGAGGAACACCCTCGACAAGATGGATTGACACAGTGGCTGCAACAATGGGGTCAAACATGGCAACGATTGTGAGGATGGCTCAGGACCTGGCAGTGTTTCATTCTGTCGTACATAGGGTCACTATGAGTTGGAGCCCACTTGATGGCACCTAACAATAGCAAGTGTTCTTTATACTTTTCCTACTTGGGATTCATGGAGCTTCCTGGGTCTGTGGGTTGATTTTTTTTTTTTTTTTAATCAAATTGGGAAACATTTCAGCTATTACTTCTTCCATGTTTTTCTGCCCTATTTTTTCACTCCTCTCTTTCTGGGATTCTAATTACGTGTATATTAGACCACTTGACACTGCTCCACTGGTCATTAGGGCTCTGTATATTTTTTTCTAGCCTTTTTTTCTCTCTGTGCTTTAGTTTGGGTAAATGCTATTGATACGGTCTTAAAGATTATTGATGCATTCTTTTCTTGTGCCCTATCTTCAGTTAGTTTCATCTAGGGAATTTTTTATGTATTGTGTTTTCTAGTTGTAGAATTTTCTTTTCTTTTTTAAGTCTCCAGATCTCTTTTGAAATTCCTCATCTCTTTTCCTTCCTCCACTATGTCCATCTTTTCCTGTAGACTCCTTTATATATTTATCGGAGTTGTTTTAAACTTCCTCCCTGCTAATTCCAATACCTGGATCATTTGTGTCTGTTTCTATAGAGTGATTTTTTTTTTTTGAGTGTTGACCAAATTTTTCAATTTCTTTGCATATCTAGAATTTTTTTTTATTATGTGTTAGACATTATATATGTGTTGAAGAGACTTTGAATTATTATTTTCCTTTGATGAATTTGGTTTTAGCAGGCAGTTAAGCTATTGGCAGTTCACCTTGAACTAAAGGAGTCTTGGTTTTAGACTGCATTGAAATCAAACCAAACCCATTGCCACCAAGTTGATTCCGACTCATAGCAACCCTATAGACCACAGTAGTACAGTCCCATAGAGTTTCCAAGGAGTACCTGGTAGAGTCTGTCTTAGTCATCTAGTGCTGCCATAACAGAAATACCACAAGTGGATGGCTTTAACAAAGAGAAATGTATTTCCTCACAGTAAAGTAGGCTAAAAGTCCAAACTCAAATTATCAGCCCCAGGGGAAGGCTCTCTCTCTGTCAGCTCTGGAAGAAGGTCCTTGTTCTTAATCTTCCCATGGTCAAGGAGCTTCTCAGACGCAGGAACCCCGGGTCCAAAGGACGCGCTCTGCTCCTGGTGCTGCTTTCTTGGTGGTATAAGGTCCCCAAGTCTGTGCTTGCTTCTCTTTCCTTTTATCTCTTAAGAGATAAAAGGTGGTGCAGGCCACACCCCAGGGGAACTCTCTTTATCTTGGGTCAGGGAGGTGACCTGAGTAAGGGTGGTGTTACAATCCCACCCTAAGTCCTCTTAACATAAAATTACAACCACAAAATGAAGGACAACCACACAATACTGGGAATCATTGCCTAACCAAGTTGACACATATTTTTGGGGGGACACAATTCAATCCATGACAGATTCAAAGCGTAGACCTCTTGGTTAGCAGCTGTAGCACTTAACCACTACGCCACCAGGGTTTCCTAGACTGCATTAGAGAGGATCTATTTCAGTATTTCCCTTAGTCATAGGGTGAATCCCTTAGTCCCGGACATAGTTTTTATGCCTAAGCCTTGGCATTTTGAGATTTCAGTGCAAACCTGAGATTTTTACCTAGTCCCTCTGACTTAGTAGGATTTGGACTCTGAACTCTTGTCTCCTCTGTGGTGTGCAGCTGCTGAAATTTCTGCTCTTTCAGCCTTCTAGATGTTGTTTTGTTCCTGGTATCCTTGGTGACTCCCCTCTGAAGTTCAAGGATCGACCAAAGATTTGAGAGTCTTCTCCCTTTCTGGCTTCCTCTTTTCTGGGATTTTCCCTTTAGTTTTCAGCTCCTCTTAAAAAAACAAACAAAACAAAACCTGTTGTGTCGATTCCAACTCATAGTGACTCAACAGGACAGAGTAGAACTGCCCCACAGGGTTTCCAAAGAGCAGCTAGTGGATTTGAACTGCCAACCTTTTGGTTAATAGTCAGTCAAACACTTAAACCACTGCCCCACCAGGGCAGCTCCTCTAGAAGTTCCAAACTCTGTCCTCTTAATCCTAAGGCCAATATGACTACAACTTTTGCCTTGAGTTCCAGCTGCCCAGTGCCATATAGACTGCCCTAGTGGAAAAAGCTATTTAAATGCAAATCTTGCTCATTATGGTTCTCTCTTTCAAGGATTTAATACCCTACAGTTTATCCCTGCTTTTGGTCATCCTCCAGTGCCTTTAAACAACTGTTTTTAATATTTTATCGAGTGGTTATAATTTTCAGTCTAATACAAGCTACTTTGATATCACCAGAACTGGGATTCCACTGAAGATTTTTAAGCAGGGGAGTGACATGACTAGACTTATATTTTAAGAAGGTCATTCTAGCAGCTGTGGGGAGACCCATAGTAGGGGGGCAAGAATGTAGGTAGGGAGACAAATTAAAACCATTCTTAGTGTCCAGCTAGGTGATGGCAGAGGACACTAGTCAGGACAAGCAATGAGTTTGAGATCTATTTTTGGCAAGATTTGGTGATGAGTTGGGGGTATGAGAAAAAGGAAGGAGTCAAGGATGACCCACAGATTTCTGGTTGAGCAACTGGGTGATGACCCAATTTGCAGAGATGAGAGACTAGAGAAGGATGAGATTTGGGGCAAACGTCAAGTTTCATTTTGGATATGTTAAGTTTTAAGATGACAAAAAGATAAACAATTTTCACACAAACAATTGAATTTCTAAGTATGGAGCTCAGGGGAGAGCTCTAATTTCATAGGTCTGGTTGCTAGAACTTAAGTGAGATGTACATATGTGGAGGGAAGGAATGCTACCTAGGGACTGAGAGCTAACAAAAGTTAGTTAGAATTGGGTGTTGACTTTCTGAACTCTAGGTGAAACTGCTGGATAGGAGAGATGGAAAGCCAGCAAAGTAAAAAAAACCTGCTTATAAATGGGATATTCTGGGGAGGTCAACTATGGCTACTTTTCCTCTTGAATTCAGGGTTACAAGGAAGAAAAGATCCAAGGTGAATGCTGCGGGAGATGTGTGCCTATGACTTGCACCATTCAGCTAAGAGGAGGACAAGTCATGACTCTGCAGGTGGGAACAAGTTGAACTCAAGAATTCCTCTTCATATCAACAGCCTGGTTTCTTATTTGGGGATTTTTTTTTTTTTTTCCAAGAAAGGGGTACTAAGCTTGGCTTAATACTGGCTTCTTTTTCCACTTTTTTTCTGATCTCATAAAGAAAATATTAATGCCTTACAGAAGGCCCAGACTTTTTCTTTGATGTAGCTGTTTTGTTCTTTTTAACAACTGCATGGCTGGTATATGGCCTCATAATTGGGAGTTGGTTTAAGATTTTCCCCAGCCTCGAGAGTGTATTGGTCTATGAGACTGGACAGAAAAACAGGGCAAAAAAAGTCTGAAAGGCAGAATTAGCTGGTGGGGCTGGGAAGTGGTGCCCCGGCTCATCTGTAGTTCAGTTATCAATTAGCCGTTTTATTCTCACTTTGTCTCAGTCTGAACAATCTGGGGATTCTCTACACTTATGCAGCCCTGCTTATAGTAAGGAGTCACCGGATGGTACAAATGGTTAATGTGCACAGCTGCTAACCAAAAGGTTGGGGGTCTGAGTCCATTCAGAGGCATCTCAGAAGAAAGGCCTTATGATCTACTTCCAAAAAATCAGCCACTGTAGAACACAGTTCTACTCTGACACACATGGAGTTCCCATGAGTTGGAGTCAGCTCCACAGCCACTGGTTGGTTTTGGCTCATAGTACATAGGTTATAAAACCGGGTCTCCACCTCTGTTATGTATCCTAGGCTTGGAGACTTTATGTATGCTGTCTCATTCTTGTTTCATAATTCTCTGGAGGACCAGGAGCCAAGGCCGTGGTTTGATGTGGCTTTGTAACCCAAACATGGTCTTCAGATTTGCTCTACCCACTTCCCGTCTTTCCTTTCAGCGTGATGAGACAATCCAGGATGGCTGTGATAGTCACTTCTGCAAGGTCAACGAGAGAGGAGAGTACATCTGGGAGAAGAGGGTCACTGGCTGCCCACCCTTTGATGAACACAAATGTCTGGCCGAGGGAGTAAGTAGTTGAGTTCAGGCTCTGCTTTCTTCTTGATTGTCTCAGTCTTTTACTCTATGAACAGAGTCCGTCTCTTCTCCTGAACATCAGACAGCCTAGCTGTACTGTGATTTCCCAGTGTCCAAGGGAGATCAGTGACTCAGTTTAGGAATTGATAGAATTACAAAATCAAAATCTGATGGAGACACAAGACTCTGCAATATATATAGGATCTTTAAAAAGTCTTTCCTTGGGAGAGACTGACTCGGTGATCCTTGAGTAGAAAGATGAGAGATTTCACTAGTTTCCAGACTCCACTGGGAATGATGATCCTGATAGCTCTGTTGGGAGAGAATTCAGAATAATCAAAATTGTTTCAGCATGGCCACGTAGGGTTGTCAGTCTGCTCACATTTGTGATGGGAAAACACGGTTTGTATCTGACAACTTAAGCTCAGGGCAGTGAGTCCAGAGCCAGGGCTTGGCCCACGATGATCTGAAAGCTGTCGATTATGTACTGTTTGTGCCTAATCTGGGACTTCATTGTTTTCTTAGGGGAAAATCATGAAAATTCCAGGCACCTGCTGTGACACATGTGAGTACATTACCAATAGTCTGTCCCTTGAAACTCATCAGACCAAGTCCAGGGGCTGTTTTTTGGAATAAGCTTTATTTCAGAAAGATAACTTCTTGTTCACAGGTCAATCACTGTGTTCACACCTGTGGGGAACAGCCTCCCCTCCCAGACTATGCCCCCTGCTCAAATTCCCTTTGAAATGCCTGTGAAGCAGCCCCTTCATGCCTTCCTCACCTTCCTCCAAATTCCTTACTGTCTCTAGCCTCTTATATGCCTTTCCCCTCATAGAACTTTCTGTTACTCCTAGTCTTATCATGAGAGGATATCTTCTCTCTCCAACCTGAGTGGAGGCTCCTTAAGGACAGGCATCCTTGATCCATGACCTGGACAGAGAAGACACTCAGCACACATCTGTTCATTGAGGGTCATACCGTTTTCTTAAAGAGAAAGAGAAGCCATCAGCTAGTTCATATTTAGCACTACTTTGTGCTGTGGGGGCTGCAGAGAACATAGAGTCCCCTCTCAAGGGTTCACAAGGCTGGTCCAAGTTTATTAACATCCGCTTCTTCACTCTCAGCCCTTCCTGAAGTTGCAGTTATGTTATACTGATTGGTCCTAATAGCTTACAACAGCTTTGGAGATAAGGCTCAACAGGTTTGCCCATCAGACAGTATTCCTACCACACATTCTTGTGTTCATGAGTACAAGTAACGTTCAGTATCTCAATGCTAGTGCTCTATTTTCTGAATATAGAATTACTTCCATGGACTAATTTCTTATTTAAAAAATTTTTTGGCATTGGGTTCATGTAGAGAAGGGAAGAGTGAAAATACGAATACCTTCGATGTTCAGCCATTCATTCTTTCCTTGATGACTTACTCTGACAGCCCCTGTAATTGCTGTAACCAAATCACAGATTGAAGAAACACACCTTGAAAGCATCTCTTTCTATTATTCCCATCTGAATGGTTTAAGGATGTGAAATCAGGAAACCATCAGAGAAGATGAATTCTCTCTAAGCACACTGCACGTGGAATTTGGTTGAGGCTGTTATCTGCAAAACCAGCAACAAGGGGCTTTTGTTAATCAGTATGTTCAGGAGGCTTTGGGACCCTTTGTAAGGAAAATAAGCCAGGCTCAGGGATTTAGATCTACAGGAAAAAAAAGAAAAAAGTATGTTAGCCTAAATATGTTTTCCTTCATTCTCTAAGTATAATTGGCAGGCTTTCCCTTTAAAATGAAATTATTCAGAAGCTGGGAGGCAGGTTAACATATAGTTAGGGTTGATTTAGATTTGGAGCCAACCAAGAGTGGAAAACTCCCAGTGTTCAGATGGGAATGGTGAGCTGCCATTAAATCTTAGGCTTCTCAGTGGGGCAAGTAGAGATTCAGATCTGGATGCCACCGACACTTATATGTAAGGAAACTCATGCCAGTAATTTGGAGACACCAATATCCAAGGAAAGGACTCCATGAAGACTCCTAGGGGTCTTCTTGGCTCCCACAGAGGCAGCAAGTGCCCTAATATAGCCATGGCTTTTGCCTTGCCTATTACTTGAAGGCAGAGATAGATAGATATTAATTATATTTGTTGGATACTTCATTGCCCATTAGTTTCTGGATGTAGCTAGAAGCATGAGAGGATTGCCCTAACCATAATGGTTTTTAGAGTCTATAATTTTATAAAAGCAAATCTCATACATCTACATCACCAAAACACAGAATCTAGATTCCTCCTTCAATTAAAATTATACCATTAAGCAATTAAACCCAGTGATAACTGTATCTCTGAATATGATGGACCAAGAGCAGCTTGAAGTGAACCAGGATAACTTAATTCCTCTCCCTGTGGCTGGCCTTCTTTATTAGTTTACTGTGAAACTGACCTATTTCTAACCAAGTGAGGGGCCTGGGGCTGAAGAGTGTTCTATAGAACCCCAGGCAGGTCCCAAGTCCCATCTCTCACCTGTCCCATAGGTGAGGAGCCTGAATGCAAAGATATCACTGCCAGGCTGCAGTATGTCCAAGTAGGAGACTGTAAGTCCGAAGAGGAGGTGGACATTCATTACTGCCAGGTAAGGAGTCCCTGACTTCACTGAGGCCTGAAGTGGGATGGGCTGAGCCTCCTTGTTTGGACACATCTCTGTGGTTATGCTCTAAAATGATCTGGAGAATGAGAGGTGAAAGGAACTGAAGCATTTTTTTTTTTAAGTGTATGTTTTGTTGAAGTAACTGGAAGCTTTAGGTCCCAGAAGAAGGAGAAGAAAAAAAAAAACAAAAAACTGAGGAATGGCTCAACAAGTCCCATATAGAGAATGGGGTGTTATTTATGAGAGATGGGGGCTACAGTTCCTGAAGGTCAATCAAACATGCACAGAAGTTTCAGCTAGAGGGATTTGTGTGGGATATTACCATGTTGTTGTTAGTTGCTGTTAAGTCCATTTAGACTCATTGCGAGCCCGTGTGTATGGAGTAGAACTGCTCCATAGTCTTTTTAAAGCTGTGACCTTTTGGAAGCAGATTGCCAGGCCTGTTTTCCGAGGTGCCTCTGGGTGGGTTCAGCTAGTAGTCAAGCATGCACCACCCAGGAGCTCTGGATATTACCATAAGGACAGATAAACAAAGAGTGAGAGGAAATTTTGGAAGTCTCTGAGAGATCTACCCTTACATATTGTCTAGCTCTCCTGGGTTTCTATGGTCCAGGCAAGGGCTGCCTTACCTGGAGGTGGGGGTAGGAAGCTGGCTGCCCCAGAGCCCTCAGCACTGAGGATTCTTGTCATCGCAATGCCCGCCTCTCTCTGCTCTGTTGCAGGGTAAGTGTGCCAGCAAAGCCATATACTCCATCGAAATGAAGGATGTGCAGGACCAGTGCTCCTGCTGCTCGCCGACGCGGACGGAGCCCGTGCGGGTGCGCCTGCACTGCACCAATGGCTCCGTGGTGTACCACGAGATCCTCAACGCCATGCAGTGCACGTGCTCCCCCAGGAAGTGCAGCAAGTGAGGCCAGGCAGCTCCACTGCCTTGACCAAACCCGCCAGTTGTCAGCGTGCTGCTCAGTCTTCTGCATGTGCTACTCTTCTGCCCTGCTGGGCCCACAATAAAGGCTAATCTCTCATCTCACAAAAGGTTGTTGGTTCGCTGCGTCTTTCAGGCCAGACGGCACCTGTAGGCTGGGGAAAGTTGGGAGGGAGAACACACTCCAGCCCTAGTGTCTGTGGGCGGGCGCTGTTGAGTTCTGGGAAAAAGTAATGTCTTGCCTCAATTTTTGTTTGTTTGTTTCTCGTGCCCCAGGGGGTGGAGAGGGAATAGTGTGGAGCAGGTCTCAGAAAACTCAGCCCCATGGCCTGAAATGAGAGGGGCTTGCTCGGGAACACCAGGCTCTGAAATCTCTGAATCCAGGGGCTTCTGGGCATAGCAGAGGGGTGGGTTCAGGAGCCTGGCTCCTGCCAGGATAAAAACCCTTTGCCGTCAAGTTGGTTCTGACTCATAGAGACCCTATAGGACAGAGTAGGACAGCTCCATAGAGTTTCCAAGGAGCGCCTGGTGGATTTGAACTACCAACCTTTTGGTTAGTAGCCATAGCTCTTAACCACTACACCACCAGGGTTTCCTGCCAGGATAGATACAGCTATCGATCATCAGCATGGCTGGCGTTGTGGAGAAGGTTTTTTTTTTTAAACTAATTTTTATTGTGCTTTAAGTGGAAGTTTACAGATCAGGTCAGTCTCTCATACAAAAATTTACATACACCTTGCTATACACTCCTAATTGCTCTCTCTCTGATGAGATAGCACAGTACTTCCCTCTACTCTCTCTCCTCATGTCAATTCGGGTAGCTTCTGGCCCCTTCTGCCCTCTCATGTGACCACTTGATGCAAGAAGCTCATTCTTCACCAGTATCATTTTCCATCCCCTATTCCAGTCCAATCCCTGTCTGAAGAGTTGGCTTTGGGAACAGTTCCTGCCCTGGGCTAACAGAAGGTCTGGGGTCCATGGCCTCCAGGGTCCCTCCAGTCCCAGTCTGACCATTAAGTCTGGTCTTTTTACGAGAATTTGGGGTCTGTATCCCACTGCTCTCCTGCTCCCTCAGAGTTTCCTTGTTGAGTCCCCTGTCAGGGCAGTCATAGGTTGTGGCCGGGCACCATCTAGCTCTTCCGGTCTCAGGCTGATGTAGTCTCTGGTTTATGTGGTCCTTTCTGTCTCTTAGGCTCATAATTATTTTGTGTCTTTGGTGTTCTCCATTATTCCTTGTTCCAGGTGGGTTGAGACCAATTGATGCATTTTAGATGGGCGCTTGCTAGCGTGGAGACTGTGTTTGATGAGATGTGCAAGGATTTCTCTGAGCCTTGACTGACAAAGCTCCTGTGTCCCCTCAGTGGCCTCAGTGGGGCTTGTGGGGAAAGGGGGCTGAGAACTGAGGGGGACCTGGAAATGCGGCATTGACACAGGCAGGAATGTGATCCCTCACAGACTCAGCTGTGAGCCCCAGACTTGGAGGAAGACTGGGCTGCACACATGGCCCTTGGTCAATTGTGTGGCCTCAAACAAGCCCCTTAATGCTTCCAAAACTCAGTTTTCTCATGGAAAACAGGAATGCCAGTCTCACACATGGATTTTTTTGAACATTTCATTGGGCTTCAGGTGAAAGTTTACGTAGTAAATTAGTTTCCCATTCAATATATCATACACAAATTGTTCTGTGACATTGGTTGCAATCCCCGCAGTATGTTAGCAGTCTCCCCATTTCCACTCTGGGTTCTGTGTTTCCTTTCATCTGGTTTCCCTGTCCCCTCTTGCCTTCTCATATTTGCTTTTGGGCAGATGTTGCCCTTTTGTTCTTGCATAGTTGATTGTTCTTAGAAGCACCTTCCTCACAGATGTTATCGTTTATTTTATAGGCCTGTTATTTGCTGAAAGGTGATCTCTGGGAGTGTCTTCGATTCCACATTAGAATCGTGTCTTAGGGTTATAGTCTCAGTGGTTCTTCCGGTCTCTATCAAACCAACAAGTCTCCTCTTTTTTATGAATTTGGATTTTGTTTTACATTTTTCTCCTTCTCTAACCAGGACCTTCTATTGTGATCCCAATCAGAGCAGTCAGTAATGGTAGCCAGGTATCATCTAGTTCTCCTGGTCTCAGTTTAGTGGATGCTGTGGTTTATGTGAGCCATTAGTCCTTTGGCCTAATTGCTTCCATAAGTCTCTGGTTTTCTTCACTCTCCTTTGCCTCAGAGAGGAAGAAACCAATAGTTGTATCTTAAATGGCTGCTTGCAAGCTTTTAAGACTACAGACGCTACTCACCACAGTAGGATACAGAATATTATTTTTATAGACTATGTTATGCCAACTGACCTAGATGTCCTGAGACTGTGGTCCTTAGACTTAACGCCCAGTATCTCAGACCCATGAAGTGTTTGGTTATATCTTAAAAGTTTCTATAACTGTGCCCCCATGTGCTCTGTTATATATATGAATATATGCACCAAACCAAAAACCAAACCCAGTGCCATCGAGTCAATTCCGACTCATAGTGACCCTATAGGACAGGGTAGAACTGCCCCATAGAGTTTCCAAGGAGCGCCTGGTGGATTCGAACTGCTGACCCTTTGGTTAGCAGCCGTAGCAGTTAACCACTACGCCACCAGGGTTTCCAAATATATACACAGCACATATAAATACGTATGTCGAAATATCCACAACCATTCCTATATATGCACGTGGGTGTACTCCCATGAGATTTCCCACACCTATTTAGCATACATATCTACCTGTGTATCCACTTGTAAATTATCATTTCTTACTGTTGTTGCAGGATTGTATATGCTATAGTATTTACTGTAGTTGCCCTTTATTCTCTTTGTTCATTTTTGTTTCACTGGTATTTGTTGAGCACTTAACAGGGGCCACACGCTATAGTAGGCATTTACATACATGATTTCTGTTACTCTTCACAAAAAAAAAAAAAAAAAATTTTTTTTTTTTTCACAACAAACCCTGTGGTCACTCATGAGGTTTTGAGGATAACATAAAACCTGAAAGTCCTCTGCAGTCTGTAAATTGCTCTATAAATGTAAGAAGTGATAAAAATGGGGAAAATCAAAGCTCAAATGGGGAAATAAGTGACTCTAAAGTTGTGGGCAGAGCATTAGGATTTCCTTTATTCTAAACGGTGAAGGAACTGAGTTTATTATGGGCTTTATGCTGGATATCAAGGTCCTATCTAACCCAGACATCCTTTAATGAAAGTGGAAGGGGCGCAGATAACATCAAAACATCACCTAGTCCTCACATCACTAACTGGTACTGTCCCTCTCAACTAGAAATTGTCTTTCCTTAAAGTTTATGAAAAAATATTTCCATGTGTGTGCTGGCAAGATGGTGGAGACTCATAGTGTGGGAGAGAACACCCGTGAAAATGAAGGGAATGTCGATGTGCCACAAGAATTTGATGGAGATTTTCATTCCAAACTCTTCTAACACAGGAGAGATTCAGCTCATTGAAAGTATTGGATGATAGAGCTGGAAAGGACTGAGACACCATTTAGTCCATTGCCTATCCATCCCTCACTACTTTACAGATGACGAAAGCAGCTCAGAGAGCTCAAGCGACTTGACATAGGGTCACACACTGCTGTGTGGCAGGGCCAGGTTCAGAATCCAGGTGCCTTGACTCCTAGACCAGAACTCCCAAGCCACTCCACCACAGTCGCATGATCCCTGTTGCTTATACTTTCCCTGCTACCGTGGAGCCTGGTGATGGCTGCGTTTCTAGGTCTCACCCATTTCTGTTACTGGCTGGGATTAGCCTTAAGAGAAGATACATTACAGGAAAATGGCCTGGATTATATTGAGTAGATTTGGTGCAGCGTTTAGTGGGGTAGAAGGAAGAAAGAACAGATAAACGTTTTATATAACTGCTCAATAATTCAAAGGTTGTCATCTCTCCATCCATCACCCTGCCCCCAACTTTGAGTAGCCTCTAAGGTCTCTGCAGGCAGGAACCAGATCTAGGGACAGGGAATTAACTGTCGCTCTTCTGACTGATTGCCTAACACTCTACCTGGGGACAAGGTGTTATTGGAGGCAAAGGGCCACAGAGCAACTCAGTAGGGAGGTTACTTCTTCAGCATAAGTTGTCAATTTTCCAACAGCCTGTGCCTTGATAGCCTGACTTTCTCCTTATATTTACTGATTTTACTGTCAAGAAAAAAGGTGAATCAAGAAAATTGCAGTTTTGATTAAAAAGAAATTGAGAGGGAACAAAAAAGGATGCAGAAAGAGAAACTGGTGGGGAGGTGTGTCTTAGCAGCCTTGCCTTATTTTAGAGCTATTTTAAGGGCACGGTCTCCCTCTGGTCTCAGGGACCCTCTTTTTATTTTTTTTTGCTGTCCCTCAGACCGGATGAGACAGAGTTGCCGAAAGCAAGTGTTTTAGGGGGAGTCTGAGATAGGGAGTACACAGGGACTGAGGAAGTGTTGGAAGTGAGAGGAAAAAAATGGAATGGATAAAGGCACCATGGTGGAAATTTTGAAAAGGCATGGAAAGTGAAAAGACATGGAGAAAGGTCCCTGGAAGTAAATGGGGAGACAGGCATTGTTGGGAGAGAAAGAAGTCTATGGCAAAGGGTTTTGAGCCCAGACTCTGGAGCAGGCTACCTGCTTTGGGATCCTGGTTCTACCTCTTAGAGGCAGGTTACTCGATCTTTTACATTTCAGCCTTCTGATCTGTAAGATGGGCATACTAGTAGTAATTACCTCATACAATGATTGTTAGGATTAAAGTAATTACTAGGGTAAAGCACCGAGAAGAGTGCCTGATGAAGAGCAAGTCCTGTCTAAACATTAGTTACCATTACTCTAAGTAGCTAGAATAAAACCCTGGGTTGAGACACAGTACTGGTTTTCCTTCTGGCTCTGCCCTTGACTCCTTATGTGATGTCATACACTTACTCCCCTTTACTGCCTCAGGCTCTTTGTCTATAAAATGGGGAGAAATCATCTGCAGACTACCTTATTAGTATTAAAAAAAAAAAGAAACCCATTGCAGTCAAGTCGATATCGATTCATAGCCCCATAGGACAGAGTAGAACTGCCCCACAGGGTTTCCAAGAAGTGCCTGGTAGAGTCAAACTGCCGACCTTTTGGTTAGCAGCTGTAGCTCTTAACCACTAGGCCACCAGGGTTTCCCCTTTTTAGTACAGGAGATAACATTCTTTCAAATTTAAGGTCAGTGATCATAATAGTATCAGCTTGGCCTTAACATAATACTTTTTCATTTCCTGTGTCCGGATAGGATCGCTATGAGTCGGAATCGACTCCACCGCAATGGGTTTGTTTTTTGTTTAGGTATTAATGAATTTATTTAACTTCAGGGCATCTTGGAATTGTAAATCCCAGCATCCAGAATGGGCCTTTGGAGGTCTTCTCTTCCATCCATCTCTGACCAGGTATCCAAAATGTTCCAGAGATGATGCTCCTTCTTTTCCAGGGATGGAGCTTGCTATAACTACTTCCTCAGCCCTCCTTAACCCCGCTCCCCTTGTCTCATAGGGCAGCTCTTACAGTACTTTCCCTCCTCCTGCTTTTTGCTGTCATCTTTCAGCCCTACCTGTCCCCAGTGCAGCTACTCCCAGCTCCTGCTCCTTTTCTTCCTGCTTTATCCAGGGAAAGGTGAGAGCAGCTGGTGGCGAGAGGGAGTGAAGGCAGGTGTAAGAGGGAGGCTATCCCTTCGACAGTGGACGGCCCTTTAGGGTAGGTGAGACTGTTGGCTGGATTGGAAACTAATCAGCCATGCGATTCCTCCCCCTCCCCCTCCCCCCCACCTCACCAAGATAATCCGATTGAAATGCTCACGCTGGAACCAGTCTGTGAGGCGCCCCCGAGGGTCTTGTCAAGGAGAGCAGGTCGCATTTTCTGTCCCGCCCCTCAGCTCCATCAACCGGAGCTTGTCCTGGACTTAACCAAGAGAACGCGCCCCTTTCTCGACGCCCCGCTGCCAGTGTGCTCAGGGCGCCGGGGGACGGCTCCGGGCCATTGGCCTGGGCAGCAATGGGGGAGGAGGCGGTGGCAGGCGAGGGGCGGGCGTGTCAGTCCCAGCTGAGCCGAAATGGAATAAGCTCCGCGGAGGAATAAGCCTGTTCAGACGCGAGCGCAGCCGCGGGCGAGTCCGGATTTGCAGTCCCATTTGCTCGAGCCATGGCCACCCCGGCGCTGCGCGGTGAGTCTCCCCTGCCAGAGGGCCCTGGGCATCCGACAGGCTGTAGGAGGGAGAGGGGCTGGGGTTGAAGAAGACGGCACCCTAACGCCTGTCTCTCAGAATTGGTGACTCCAAGTGAACCTGGAGAGTGGAGAGGTTGGTATGGGGAGCTGACCCCTGGCCACTGACCCCTTTGCCACAGGGTAGGGGAGCTTAGGGACGCCTTAGCAGTTTCTGTGTCGAGTTAAAAAAAAAAAAAAAAAAACTCAAGAAGAGGGAAAGTTGGACAAGAGGCAGAGGATTGGTGCAGCTGCTTTTTGATGGAGGGTTACCAGGTCCTACCTCTGCGATTTTGTCTCTTCTGGTGACAAGTCCTTGGATGTTTAGAGTCTATGTGAGGCACGCAAACAGCTAGCCTGGTTTGATTCGGAATCTGCTGAGGGGTTCAGTTTCACCCTCAGTAAATTTGACTTTGACATCCCTGGACTATCCTCACAGTTTCAGAAAGTCTCTTGCAGCCCTTTCCTAAAGGAAGGAAGGGCTCAGCCGTTTACACCTCAGGCGGGGGAACACGCAGATGTGCCTTTTCCCGGGCTTTTAAAGAGAAGCAAATTGAGGTGGAGTTTGGGGAGGAGGATATTATTCTGCACCACCTCCCACGTTATACTGATAGATGTTTGGGCAGGGTTGACTTTGCCTGGGAGAGGGATTTTGTTGGATATCTTGTTTCTGGTGGTTCTTGAGAGAGGCATATAGTGGGGGAGGTTCCCACTCCTTTGGCATGAAAAGGAGCCCTGGTGGCACAGTGGTTAAAGCGCTCGGCTGCTAACCGAAGTGTTGGTTTTTCGAACCTACCAGCCTCTCCACGGGAGAAAGATGTGGCAGTCTGCTTCCATAAAGATGTCAGTCTTGGAAACTCTATGGGGCAGTTCTGTTGTGTCTTATAGGGTAGCTATAGTCGGAATCCACTCTATGGAAATGGGTTTCTCTGGCATGAAAAATGAGTTGAGGAGAATGAGAGGCAAACTTTGGTCATAGTCCTGATACTCTGTGAGCAGATGTGGAAGATACCCTTAGGGATTATGTGGCTCCTGGTCCAGGGTGGAAGGTCCCATTGAGTAAGGTCATATTTGAGCCCAAAGGCAAGTTGCAGGTGGAGAGAGGACAAGGTGGGGGTTCTTCCAGAGGACTATGATCCTCTTGGCCCCTCCACTTTCCTGGACTTTGTCCTTGTGACCTAATGTCACAGTCCTTGCCAACTGTCTGTATTTCACCCTGGACCAGCTGCTGGGCACCCAGGGCCCATGTGTCCCTCTCACTGTGCCTTGCTGTGTGGCTGTCATTTTGGGAGCAAAGGGCCTGGTGAGGTCTTTTTCAGCATCCTCTTCTGCTCTCTGAGCTGCTTCTCCGTGGGTACCTCGGCCACTTTGCACTGATTGAAGAGGCTGTGTGAGGTGTAGGGTTGGATTCCAAACACCAAACTCCAGCTCTGGCCCAGTTCCTTCTCTGCCATCTTCCATCATGGGCGAGGCTGGAGGGTAAGAGGCATTTGGGCCTAAAGTGGCTTGTCTGTGTTTTTTGGGGGATGAAGGGGACCCTTTTTCTCTAACAAGGGCCTGATTTTCTGGAAATTCTTCAATGGAAAACATTCTGTGGACCCCTTCTGCTGGCTGAGTGAAGCCTGCCCTACCCTATGCAGGGGGTTCCTGAAGCACGGGGACAACAGAAATTTGACAGTTGGAGATGAGAGTCTTACCTCTACTGTAAAGTAGAATCAATCGCTATTTGCGATGAGGTAGTTAGAGAAGGCCTTTGTGAGGAGATAGTTTGAACAGAGATTGCATTAAATGAAGGAACAAGCTATGCAGATATCTGGAGAATATTCCAGGTAAGGAATTTCAGTTGAAAAGATTTGGAGGTAGGAATGTGCTTGGGCTGTTCAAGGAACAGCAGGGAAGCCTAGTGGCTGGAGCAGAAAACTCATGAGTAAGAGTGGGAAGAATGAGACTGGGCCTTGTAGCTCAGGCCATATGTTCTTAGGACTCAAAGGGAAAGGGCAAATTAACATTTATTGAGCACCTACTATACACCAGATGCTGGGCTGAGTGCTTTGCCTCACAACAATTTTGGGTATTGATATTAAGCTCATTTCATAGAAGAGGAACTTGAGGTTCAGAAAGGTTAAGAAATATGCCTATTGTATCGTGTTAACTACTCAATTATCATTGAAGGATGAAGCCAGCACTCAAAACTTAGGCCTGACTCCTCAGCTTGTACTCTCCCTATAACCTCACCTTGTTGCTTTTGTTCTGCTCTTAAAAGTTGTTAGAAGGAAGTGTCGATGTTAGTAAGTGGGGGTGAGAATGGGTGGAACTGGGTCTTAAGGGTGATCATTAATTTTGCAAGGCTGTCAGGCAAATTGGAAATCCTGGTGGTGCAGTTGTTAAGTGCTATGGCTGCTAACCAAAAGGTCGGCAGTTCAAATCCACCAGGCGCTCCTTGGAAACTCTATGGGGCAGTTCTACTTTGTCCTATAGGGTTGTATGGGTCAGAATCGACTCGATGGCAGTGGGTTTTTTTTTTGTGGGGGGGTGGTCAGGCAAATGCTGTAGTCATATTTCAGGCAGGGCTGTGCCTTCACACTGTTTCTTCTCTGGAATCATCATGGTTAGTTTATCTGGGGAGGCAGGTAAGCCTGAGAAGGCTCGTCATCACCCAAACTCCTAAGAAAATCTGCCACCTTGTTATATACTGGGGACGTGCCTTAAGGAGCACAGATTGTTGAGTTCCATGTTGAGGGTTCAGAGACACATGGGAAACTGACCTAGTGACACTGGGGACAGGAGACTTTCCCAGTATCCTGATGGCCTCAAAGAAACCTGACTTACTCTGATATTTCCATATTCTGAATGCTATCCACCTATAATTCAGCTCAAATCAGTTCAGAGGACACCTACTGAGCCCAACTTCATGCCAAGTCTGCAGTCCTGGGAGGTGCAAATGGTTAAGCACTTGATGACTAACCGAAAGTTTGGTAGTTTGAACCCATCCAGAGGTGCGTCGGAAGAAAGACCTGGTGAACTGCTTCCAAAAGGTCACAGCCTTGAAAACTCTGTGGAGTGCAGTTATGGGGTTGTGTTAGGGTTTTCTTTTCTTCTTCTTCTTCCTTTTTTTGTATGCCAAATACTGTGCTCAGTACTATAGTTACAAAGATCAGTAAAGGCACACTTACCCATGAAGACCTTACATTCTAGAACCTTGGTACCCTAAGAGGATCTTACTACTTTAGTAGCTACAAGCCCCTGTTATTGGACATGAGACAGAGGGGGTGACAGGATTGAGTGTAGGCTTGTTCTAAATAAAACCGGTTGCTGCTGAGTTGATTCCAACTCATGGGGACCCCATATGCATCAGAGTAGAATTGTGCTCCATAGAATTTTCAGTGGCTGATTTTTCAGAAGTGGATTGCCAGGGCTTTCTTCCAAGGTGCCTCTGGGTGGTATTGAAACTCCAGCCTTTTGCTTAGCAGCCAAATATTAACCATTTACACCACTCAGGGACTCTGTTCAGAATACACCGATGAATTAGCCCTATCTGTACTTCAGGTTTTTAAGATGTACAAAAGGTCCCTCTTTGCCTCTGACTGGCTACCCTTCCCTTCCTTCAGTCACCTTGATGGAGATTTCTGGGAAATAACTTTTAAGCTTGTCTGTCTGACAATTCTCCATCTTGTTTAACCTCTGCTGAAACTACTAAAGGATTGCAATTCTTCCAATTAGCTGGTGTCACAGTCTCCTTTGTTTAGCAAACTCAAGTATAAAGCACACCCCTCTCGTCTCTTCTGACCTGTTCACTGACGGAGGGATGATTTCCATGTTTTAGCAGTCATTGATGCTTGTTGTTCATCATAGGCTAATTAAAAATAGTTTTTTTTTAATTAAAAAGTAATGATACATGTCCATCATGAAATAATTTAAAATACAGATGAATAAGAAAAAACGAAAATATACCTCTAATCTTCTACTTAGAGGTAACTATTTTTAACATTTCTATATTTAAAGAATATTTAGTATTCTTCACCCAAATTCCTTTTTAATTCATTTTTATTTTTGCCTATAAATATGGATAAATATTTCTATTTATTAGTTCTCAAAAATTCCTCCACCCCCCCAAAACCAACCTAGATACAATAAAACTTAAAACAATGATAACCTAACAAAAGCCAAATAATGAAGGGATGGGAGCATATTATTAGATCAGAAAACCTAGACTAAGAATAGCTACTGTAATCAAGCAAAAACTTATCTATGAGCTTCCTGACAACCAGGTCAAGAAAAGAAGCACTAAGTTACATGGCTCTCATTCTCTAGTAAAAGGAAACTAGTTCATCAACATTAAACTTTAAGAATGTCAGGGTGACTGTATATAAAATGCTGCCCAACATCATGAGCTATAGTTCTGTTAGCTGTTTTTTGAAAAAGAATACCAAACTAAAAAAACAAAAAGAAAACATAACCAAAAAATCCATTGCTGACTCACAGTGACCCTGTAGGACAGAGTAGAACTGCTCCATAGGGCTTCTTTCTTTTTTTTTTAATAATTTTTATTGTGCTTTAAGCGGAAGTTTACAAATCAAGTCAGTCTCTCACACAAAAACTTATATACACCTTGCTAATATAAAAAAAATATGTATATATATACACCTTGCTATATATATATATTTTTTTAATATACACACCTTGCTAAGATATACACCTTGCTACATACTCCCAATTACTCTCCCGCTAATAAGACAGCCCGTTCCCTCCCTCCACTCTCTTTTTTCGTGTCTATTTTGCCAGCTTCTAAACCCCCGACCCCCTCATCATCCCTCCAGGCAGGAGATGCCAACATAGTCTCAAGTGTCCACCTGAACCAAGAAGCTCACTCCTCACCAGCATCCCTCTCCAACCCATTGTCCAGTCCAATCTATGTCTGAAGAGTTGGCTTCGGAAATGGTTCCTGTCCTGGGCCAAAAGAAGGTCTGGGGGCCATGACCACTGGGGTCCTTCTAGTCTCAGTCAGACCATTAAGTCTGGTCTTTTTATGAGAATTTGGGGTCTGTATCCCACTGTTCTCCTGCTCCCTCAGGGGTTCTCTGTTGTGTTCTCTGTCAGGGCAGCCATCGGTTGTAGCCAGGCACCATCTAGTTCTTCTGGTCTCAGGATGATGTAGTCTCTGGTTTATGTGGCCCTTTCTGTCTCTTGGGCTCATAATTACCTTGTGGCCTTGGTGCTCTTCATTTTCCTTTGATCCAGATGGGTTGTGATTCATTGATGTATCTTAGAAGGCCTCTTGCTAACGTTTAAGACCCCAGACGCCACTCTTCAGAGTGGGATGTAGAATGTTTTCTTAATAGATTTTATTATGCCAATTGACTTAGATATCCCCTGAAACCATGGTCCCCAAACCCCTGTCCCTGCTATGCTGGCCTTCGAAGCATTCAGTTTATTCAGGAAACTTCTTTTCTTTTGGTTTAGTCCAGTTGTGCTGACCTCTCCTGTATTGTGTGTTGTCTTTCCCTTCACCTAAAGTAGTTCTTATGTACTATCTAATTAGTGAATATCTCTCTCCTACCCTCCCTCCCTCCCCCCCCATAACCACAAAAAAATGTTTTCTTCTCAGTTTAAACTATTTCTCAAGTTCTTATAATAGTGGTCTTATACAATATTTGTCCTTTTGCAACTGACTAATTTCACTCAGCATAATGCCTTCCAGCTTCCTCCGTGTTATGAAATGTTTCACAGATTCATCATTGTTCTTTATCGATGTGTAGTATTCCATTGCGTGAATATACCATAATTTATCCATTCATCTGTTGATGGGCAGCTTGGTTGCTTCCATCTTTTTGCTATTGTAAACAGTGCTGCGATAAACATGAATTTGCATATCTCTGTTCGTGTGCCTGTACCCGTTGCCGTCAAGTCGATTCCGACTCATAGCGACACTATAGGACAGAGTAGAACTACCCCATAGAGTTTCCAAGGAGCACCTGGTGGATTTGAACTGCTGACCTTTTGGTTAGCAGCTGTAGCTCTTAACCACTACGCCACCGGGGTTTCCTCTGTTCGTGTAAAGGCTCTTATTTCTCTAGGATATATTCCGAGGAGTGGGATTGCTGGATCGTATGGTAGTTCTATTTCTAGCTTTTTAAGGAAGTGCTAAATCGATTTCCAAAATGGTTGTACCATTTGACGTTCCCACCAGGAGTGTATAAGTGTTCCAATCTGTCCACAGCCTCTCCAACATTTATTATTTTGTGTTTTTTGGATTAATGCCAGCCTTGTTGGAGTGAGATGAAATCTCATTGTAGTTTTGATTTGCATTTATCTAATGGCTAATAATCGAGAACATTTTCTCACGTATCTGTTAGCTGCCTGAATGTCTTCTTTAGTGAAGTGTCTGTTCATATCTTTTGCCCATTTTTTAATTGGGTTATTTGCCTTTTTGTAGTTGAGTTTTTGTGGTATCATGTAGATTTTAGAGACCGGGCGCTGATTGGAAATGTCAGAGCTAAAAATTTGTTCCCAGCCTGTAGGTAATCTTTTTACTTTTTAGGTGAAGTCTTTGAATGAGCATAGGTATTTGATTTTTAGGAGCTCCCAGTTAGCTAGTTTTTCTTCTGCATTCTTGATAATGCTTTGTGTACTGTTTATGCCATGTATTAGGGCTCCTAACATTGTCCCTATTTTTTCTTCCAAGATCTTTATCATCTTAGATTTTATATTTAGGTCCTTGTTCGATTTTGAGCTAGTTTTTGAGCATGGCGTAAGGTATGGGTCTTGTTTCATTTTTCTGCATATGGATATCCAGTTATGCCAGCACCATTTGTTAAAAAGACTGTCTTTTCCCCATTTAATGGTTTTGGAGCATTTGTCAAATATCAACTGCCCATATGTGGATGGATTTATGTCTGGATTCTCAATTCTGTTCCATTGGTCTACGTATCTGTTGTTGTACCAGTACTAGACTGTTTTGACTACTGTGGCGGTATAATAGGTTCTAAAATCAGGTAAAGTAAGGCCTCCTACTTTGTTCTTCTTTTTCAGTAATACTTTACTTATCCAGGGCCTCTTTCCCTTCCATATGAAGTGGGTGATTTGTTTCTCCATCTCATTAAAGAATGTCATTGGGATTTGGATCAGAATTGCATTAAATGTATAGATTGCTTTTGGTAGAATAGACATCTTTATAATGTTAAGTCTTCCTATCCATGAGCAAGGTATGTTTTTCCACTTACGTAGGTCTCTTTTCCTCTCTTGCAGAAATGTAGTTTTCTTTGTATAAGTCTTTTACATCTCTGGTAAGATATATTCCTAAGTATTTTATCTTCTTGGGGGCTAATGTAAATGGTATTGATTTCTTCTTCGAAGTTCTTTTTGTTGATGCAGAGGAATCCAGCTGATTTTTGTATGTTTATCTTGTATTCTGATACTCCGCTGAACTCTTCTGTTAGTTTCAGTAGTTTTCTTGAGGGTTCTGTAGGGTTTTCTGTGTATAAGATCATGTCGTCTGCAAATAGAGATAACTTTACTTCTTTCTTGCCAATCTGGATGCCCTTTATTTCTTTGTCTAGCCTAATTTCTCTGTCTAGGACCTCCAGCACAATGTTGAATAAGAGTGGTGATAAAGGACATCCTTGTCTGGTTCCCGTTCTGAAGGGAAATGCTTTCAGGCTCTCTCCATTTAGGATGATATTGGCCGTTGGCTTTGTATAAATGCCCTTTAGTATGTTGAGGAATTTTCCTTCTATTCCTATTTTGCTGAGAGTTTTTATCATGAATGGGTGTTGAACTTTAGCAAATGCCTTTTCTGCATCAATTAATAAAATCATGTGATTCTTGTCTTTTGTTTATGTGGTAGATTACATTAATTGTTTTTCTAATGTTGAACCATTCCTGCATACCTGGTATGAATCCCACTTGGTCATGGTGAATTATTTTTTTGGTATGTTGTTGAATTCTATTGGCTAGAATTCTTGCATCTAAGTTCATGAGGGATATAGGTCTGTAATTTTCTTTTTTTATGGTGTATTTACCTGGTTTTGGTATCAGGGATATGCTGGCTTCATAGAATGAGTTTGGGAGTATTCCGTCCTTTTCTCTGCTCTGAAATACCTTTAGTGGTAGTGGTGTTAACTCTTCCCTCAAAGCTTGGTAGAACTCTGCAGTGAAGCCGTCCAGGCCAGCGCTTTTTTTTTTTATTGGGAGTTTTTTGATTACCTTTTCAATCTCTTCTTTCGTTATGGGTCTGTTTAGTTGCTCTACCTCTTTTTGTGTTAGTTTAGGTAGGTAGTGTGTTTCTAGGAATTCATCCATTTCTTCTAGGTTTTCAAATTTGTTAGAGTAGAATTTTTCATAGTAATCTGATATGATTCTTTTAATTTCAGTTGGGTCTGTTGTAATATCACCCATCTTATTTCTTATTGGGGTTATTTGCTTCCTCTCCTGTTTTTCTTTTGTCAGTTTGGCCAATGGTTTATCAATTTGGTTGAGTTTTTCCAAGAACCAGCTTTTGGTGTTGTTAATTCTTTCAATTGTTTTTCTGTTTTCTATTTCATTTAGTTCTGCTCTCATTTTTATTATTTGTTTTCTTCTGGTGCCTGTGGGTTTCTTTTGTTGTTCTCTTTCTATTTGTTCAAGTTGTAGGGATAATTCTTTGATTTTGGTGCTTTGTTCTTTTTGTATGTGTGTATTTATTGATATAAACTGACCTCTGAGCACTGCTTTCGCTGTGTCCCAAAGGTTCTGATAGGAAGTGTTTTCATTCTCATCGGATTCTCTGAATGTCTTTATTCCATCCTTAATGTCTTCTATAATCCAGTCTTTTTCTGAGCAGGGTATTGTTCAGTTTCCAAGTGTTTGATTTCTTTTCCTTGCTTTTTCTGTTATTGATTTCCACTTTTATGGCCTTATGGTCAGAGAAGATGCTTTGTAATATTTCAATGTTTAGCATTATGACCTAATATGTGGTCTATTCTAGAGAATGTTCCACGTGCACTATGAAAGAAAGCATACTTTGTTGCTGTTGGGTGGAGTGTTCTGTATATGTCTGTGAGGTCAAGTTGGTTGATTGTAGCATTTAGATCTTCCGTGTCTTTATTGAGCTTCTTTCTGGATGTCCTGTCCTTCACCGAAAGTGGTGTGTTGAAGTCTCCTACTATTATTGTGGAGCTGTCTATCTCACTTTTCAGTGCTGATAGAGTTTGTTTTATGTATCTTGCAGCCCTGTCATTGGGTCCATAAATATTTAATATGGTTATATCTTCTTGGTATATTGTCCCTTTAATCATTATATAGTGTCCTTCCTTATTCTTTGTGGTGGATTTAACTTCAAAGTCTATTTTGTCAGAAATTAATATTGCCACCCCTGTTCTTTTTTGATTGCTGTTTGCTTGAAATATTTTTTTTCCATCCTTTGAGTTTTAGTTTGTTTGAGTCTCTAAGTCTAAGGTGTGTCCCTTATAGGCAGCATATAGACGAATCGTGTTTGTTAATCCATTCTGCCACTCTCTATCTCTTTATTGGTGCATTTACATTCAGGGTAATTATGGATAGGTATGAATTTAGTACTATCATTTTGATGTCTTTTTTTGTGTGTTGTTGACAGTTTCTTTTTCCCACATAATTTTTGTGCTGAGATTATCTTAATATATTGTCCTTTCCTCATATTTGCCGTTGTTGATTTTGTTTCTGCTGAGTCTCTATTTTTTTCTTGTATTTTATTTTGATGAGTAGGACAGTTTGTCTCCTTTGTGTTTACCTTATTATTTACCCCTATTTTCCTAAATTTAAACGTAACTTTTATTTCTTTGTATCGCCGTATCTTCCTCTCCATATGGAAGGTCTATGATTACATTTCTTAGTCCCTCTTTATTGTTTTAATGTTGTCTCCTTTTATATAATAACATCACTGTTACCCTGTTTTGAGGTTTTTTTTTTTAATAATCTTGCTTTGTTTTTTTGATTTCCCTGTCTGGGTTGACTTCTGATTGCTCTGCCCAGTGTTGTAGTCTTGTGTCGATGCCTGATATTATTGATTTTCTAACCAAAGAACTCCCTTTAGTATTTCTTGTAGTTTTGGTTTGGTTTTTACGAATTTCCTAAACTTCTGTTTATGTGGAAGTGTCCTAATTCCACCTTCATATTTTAGAGATATTTTGCTGGATATATGATTCTTGGTTGGCAGTTTTTTTTCCTTCAATTTTAAAAATAGGTTATCCCATTGCCTTCTTGCCTGCATGGTTCTGCCGGGTAGTCCGAGCTTATTCTTATTGGCTCTCCTTTGTAGGTGACTTTTTTTTATCCCTAGCTGCTCTTAAAATTCTTTCTTTATCTTTGGTTTTGGCATGTTTGATTATAATGTGTCTTGGTGACTTCCTTTTAACATCTACCTTATGTGGAGTTCGATGAACATCTTGGATAGATATCTTCTCATCTTTCACAATATCAGGGAAGTTTTCTGCCAATAAATCTTCAGCAATTCTCTCTGTATTTTCTGTTATCCCTCCCTGTTCTGGGACTCCAATCACTCGTAGGTTATTTCTCTTGATAGAGTCTCACATGATTCTTAAGGTTTCTTCATTTTTTTGGAATTCTTTTATCTGATTTTTCTTCAAATATATTAGTGCCAAGTGATTTATCTTCGAGTTCAGAAATTCTGGCTTCTACTTGCTCAATTCTGCTCCTCTGACCTTCTATTGAGTTGTCTACTTCTGTAATTTTATTGCTAATCTTCTGAGTTTCTGATTGATGTCTGTCTATGGGTTTTTCCAGCTCATTAAACTTTTCATTATGTTCCTGAATAATCTTTCTAATTTCTTCAATTACTTTATCTGTGTGTTCCTTGGCTTGTTCTGCGTATTGCCTCATTTCCTTCCTGATGTCTTGAAAGGTTCTGTATATTAATCTTTTGTATTCTGGCTCTGGTAATTCCAGGAATGTACTTTCATCTAGAAGATCCCTGGATTCTTTGTTTTGAGAGCTTGTTGAGATGATCATGGTCTGTTTCTTTAGTGACTTAATATTGACTTTCTCCGAGCCATCTATAAGTTATTATATTAGTTTATGCTTGCTCACTGTGTCATAGCTTCTTGCTTTGTTTTGTTTTGGTATACCCAAATGGGTTGCTTGAGTGAGCTAGCTTGATTATTTTCGCCTTTGGAGCTCTGATGTCCTGTACCCAGATGGCTAGAGCTGTTATCAGGTATATCAGTCTAGGAGTCCATTCAGTTTTCTTGTATGACTTCAGCTCAGGTTTCCAGGTAGCTGATCATCAAGTGCATGGTACAGGCTCTGTCCTACAGTCTTAGAAGGGCAGGAGTGATTGGTGTATGTACTGGTATCTGATTGCAGCATGCTCTGAACGAGGCAGGGGGCTGAGAACGAACCACCAAGTGTCTCTGAGGAAAGCACGTCCCATTCCCTAGAGCATGCAGGTGGGTGGGTTCTGCAGAGGGACCATGGGCACCCAAAGTTTTTGGCTGTAAGGACTGGGAGGTATCAGTTATCCTTGGATCTCAGTCACGGGTGGCTGGGTGACCTGAGTGGAGCTACCAGTCCTTAGGCCCCTGATGTGGGTAGGTGAGGACCTTGTTTAATAGGCAAAGCAATGTCAAACATCAAACACCCACCTCTCCACCGCACAGCTGAAACGGTTGGAGTCTGCCAACAAGGGCGTATTCTCCCAAAATAGGCCCACACGGGTACATGCAGTGGGGAAAGGTGCTCAAAGTCCACAGATTACTTATGCCTGGATGGGAGCCGCTTCTGTCCTGAGCTCCTGTGGTTAGTGGAGGTGGCAAATTATCTTTTCCCCCAATTGCAAATTCTTTCCTTCTCCAAGGCCGGGGGGATGGCTCTAAGTGCTCAACAGGGCCTACCTCAGGCCCAGGAAATTCAGCCGCTGAAGTTGGCTTGTGGGTGGGGGGATGCGGTAAAATATATGCAAAAAAAAAAAAAAAATGCAAGTACTTAGCTTTTGCCGAGGGCACCGTTCTTCTCAGGTTCTGAAGGTGTGAGTAGGCTGTGTGGCTGGCTGCTTCTCCCTGAGGAAACTGCGGCCAAAAGCTAGTATCAGCATGCCGCTGCCACCACTCTGGGAATGGTGCCTGAGGGCCCCCCTGCGATTCAGGTCCGGTAACTCCTCTCCTCTTCTGAACAGTCTCTTCCTCCCCCTGCCCCTCAATTCATTTTCTAAGCTTGCCTTTGAAGCTCAGGGCTCCCAGCTTGTCACAAATATACCCGTTTCACTTGTTTTTTTCGGGTCTTTCTTGTAAAGAGGGCTCGCCTGAAGCGGCTGTCTATTCCACCATCTTGGCTCTGCCTCCTCCACAGGGTTTCTAAGGAGTGGGCTGGTAGATTCAAACTCCTAACCTTTTGGTTAGCAGCATGAGCTCCTAACCACTGCACCGTATTCATATAACAGAATAATTGTTACATAAATTAAAAAAAGGCCTGACTGACATTCCAGTCATAGGTAGCATGAAGATTCTCAGAAAAAAGTAAAAAAAGAAAGAAACAGGGAAAGATACAAATAAACAAAACACAAAGAGCATAATCTCTTGAGGGATATGCAAAATCACCCAAGGAATCTTCTGAGGTTATACGAACACCATCAACATTTAGATGTATCTCTCAGAGAAGTGTTCGTCACCGCTCCTTCTCTCAAACTTTGAAAAGGATTGCCATGCTAAGAGCTATTCCTGACAGAAGTGTTTTGTATCCCTTTCATATATAGAAAAGGACAAAAGATTGATAGCCACAGGATTAAATGGATTTTTAACTACTGAGTTTTCTATATACTATAAGCCAGGCGCTCCTTGGAAACTCTATGGGGCAGTTCTACTCCGTCCTTTAGGGTCGCTATGAGTCAGAATCGACTCAAGGGCACTGGGTTATAAACCATTACTTTTCATTTATAGGCTTGACCCAATAGTTGGGTAGGATATGAATTCAGTGGCTTGTAAACAACATTTTAAAATACATAATAGGGTATAACAGACCAAAAAAGAATAAAATCAAATTGAAAAGAAAATATCAAAGTATATTGCCTTCAGTAAAGATAAGTATTGTTTCATAAAACTTTTGTTTTGGTTATGTGTGTGTGTTTAGTTGCGATGTAAAATGTATTCCTTATCATGGCCGTGATCAAAAGCCTTTGAAACACTCTGCTTGTTATGGAGTGAATTGTGTCCCCCCCAAAATATGTGCTGAAGTCCTGGCCCTTGTACCTATGAATGTGATCCTGTTTGGAAATAGGGTTTTTCTTTATTATGTTAATGAGATCATACCAGGTAGGGTGGGTCCTAAACCTAATCACTTCTGAGTTATAAAAAGAGCAAAATAGATACAGAAATACAAATGGGAAAGGCAGACACCAAGGAATGCCAAGGAACGCCAAGGGACTCAAGGGTCTAGGAAGGACTTCTCGCCAGAGCTACCCTCTGAATTTAGACTTTTAGGTTTCTGAACCGTGAGAAAATAAATTTCTGTTCTTATGAAGTCTGTAATCAAGTCTTTTTTAAATTTTTCATCTTCTTATTATTGAGTTGTGAGAGTTCTTTATATATTCTAGACATAAATTCTTGTTCAGATATATGTACTTCAATTTTTTTTTCCAGTCTGTGGCTTTTATTTTTATTTTCCGAATATTATTATTTGAAGAGCAAGAAGTTTTAATGTATTTCTTCTTTTATGGCAGTGTTTTCTGTTTTGTAAGAATTTTTTGCCTACTCCAAAGTGGTGAATGTTTTTTCTTCCTTTTTTTTTTTAAGAAGTTTTGTAGTTTCAGCTTTCATATTTAGATTTATGATACATTTCTAATTAATTGTTGGGTGTGGTATGAGGTAGTATTTGGGGTTCATTTTTTTTTTTTTCCCTGCACGGACACCTCGTTGTTCCAGCACCATTAGCTGGAAAGACTATTCTTTCCTTATTGAATTACATGCATTAGTATATAAATTTTATAACCAGCTTATTAATTGTTTCAAAAAAAGCTGGCTAGAATTTTGATTAGGACTATTTTAAATTTTTTAATCAATTTTATTAGGACTACTTTGAATCTTTAGATCAAAAATCTTTGAAACTTTAGATCAATGGGCATCTCAACAATATTGAGATTTCCAATCCCTAAATGTGGTATGTCCTGGGCACTGTAGATGTTACTTTATTGTCTTTTGAGTCTCCATTGTTTTGATGAAAAGCCCGCCTTAGTTACTTTTCTTATTATTCATTTATAATATCTTTTGTAATCTGATAGCTTTCATGATTTTTTATTTTCAGTAGTTTGACTATGATGTGTGTGTGGTTTTCTTTGTGTTTTCCTTGAGTTTGTTGCAATTCTTGAATCTGAAAATTGTTGTATTTTATTAAAATTTGGGATGATTCTAGCCACAATTTCTTCAAATATTTTTTCTACCCTATTTTCACTCTCTTCTTTTGCTGGAACTCCAATCACATGTATGGTTGACTATTTGATATTGGCCCACATGTTCCTGAGGCTCTGTTAAACTTTCTCCAATATTCAGTCCTCTATTCTTCAGATTAGATATTTTCTATTGATCTGTCTTTACGTTAAGGAGCCCTGGTGGTGCAGTGGTTAAGTGCTTGGCTGCTAACAGAAAGGTCGGCTGTTCAAACCCACCAGCTGCTCTGTGGGAGAAAGATGTGGCAGTCTGCTTCCGTAAAAATTACAGATATACTTTGTCCTATAGGGGCGCTGTGTGTTGGAATTGACTCAATGGCAATGGGCTTGGTCTTTAAGTTCACTGACCCTTTCTTCTGCCCTTTCCAGTTTGCTGTTAAGTCTATCCAGTGAATTTCTCTTTAGGTTTTTGTACTTTTTGGTTCTAGGAATTTCATTATTTTTAAAATAGAAGCTTTATTAAGCCATAATTAAAAAAATAAACCCATTGCCGTTGAGTCAAATTCCGACCCACAGTGACCCTATAGGACAGAGTAGAACTGTCCCATCGAGTTTCCAAGGAGCGCCTGGCGGATTGGAACTGCCGACTCTTTGGTTAGCAGCCGTAGCACTTAACCACTCTGCCGCCAGGGTTTATGTGCCATAAATTAATTCAGTGGTTTTTAATATATTCACACAGTTGTGTAACCATCACCACTATTTAATTTTAGAACTTTTTTTTAAATCACCCTAAAAAGAGACTTCAGGCCCATTGGCAGTCATTTCCATTCCTCCCTCTTTCTAGTACCTGGAAACCACTAATCTACTTTCTGCCTTATGAATTTACGTGTTCTGGACATTTCATATACATTATATGGTCTTTTGTGTCTGACTTCTTTCACTTAGCATAATTTTAAAAAATTTTATTGTGCTTTAGGTGAAAGTTTACAGCACAAATTAGTTTCTTCTTCAAAAATTTATGCACAAGTTGTTTTGTGACGTTGGTTGCAATCCCCTCAATGTGTCAGCACTTTCCCCCTTTCCCTTCCCACCCCAAGTTCTCCGTGTCCATTCAGCCTAATGTTTTTAAGGTTCATCCATGTTGAAGCATGTCTCAGTACTTCATTTATCTTTATGACTGAATAATATTCCACTGTATGGGTATGCCACATTTTTTTTACCCATTCACTTGGGTTGTTTCCACTTTTGGCTATTATGAATAATGCTGCTATGGACATTCATGTACAAGTTTTGGTGTGGGCATGCATAGGTTTTTAATTCTCTTGGGGGTGCACCTAGGAGTGCAATTGCTGGGTCATATGGCAACTCTATGTTTCAATTTTTGAGGAACTACAGACTGTTTTCTAAAGTGGCTGCACCACATTACATTTCTATCAGCAATGCACGAGGGCTCCAATTTCTCCATATCCTCACCAGTACTTGCTATTGTCCATATTTTTTATTATAGTCATCCTAGTGGGTGTGAAATGGTATGTCATTGTGGCTTTGATTTGGATTTCCTAATTACTAATGATGTTGAGCATCTTTACGTGTGCTCAATAGCTATTTGTATATCTTCTTGGAGACTAGTCTATTCAGATCCTTTGATCATTTTTTAATTAGATTATCTTTTGTTATTGAGATGTAGGCATTGTTTATATATTCTGGATATCAAACCCTTATCTTCTGTATTATTTACAAATATTTTCCCCCAATCTGTGGGTTGTCTTTTCACTTTCTTCATGGTGTCATTTGAAGCAGAGAAGCTTTATAATTTGATGAAGTCAGTTTACATATTTTTGCTTTTGTTGTTTGCACTTTTGGTGTCATATTTAAGAAACCATTGCTTAATCTACAGCCATACGGATTTACTCCTATGCTTTCTTCTAAAAGTTTTGTAGTTTTATTTGTCACAATTAGTTTTGTGATCCACTGTGAGTTAATTTTTGTGTATGGGGGGAAAGAGTCCACATGAAAATGTTGAGAAGACTATTCTTTCCCCGTTTATTGATACCCTTGTCAAAATTCAGAGGTTTATTTCTGGACTCCTAATTCTACTCATTGGTCTGTTTGTCCATCGTTATGCAGTACCACGCTGTATTGATTATTGTAGCTTTGTTGTAAGTTTTGAAGTCAAGAAGTGTGAGTCTAATTTCATTTCTTTTTGTTCTAATTTGTAGTTTTTATTTCTGTTCAGAGTTTCCCTATCCTTTCTCTCATTAAATCCATATTTATCTTTAATTATTATAACTTCCTTATATTAGATGTTTAAATTCTTTGTTAAATCCAAAATTTAGACGATCTTGAGATAGATCTTTATTGCCTGCTTTTTGTTTTTACTATTGGTCACATTTTCCTGTTTCATTGCACGTCTAGTAAGTTTTGATGGCATACTGGACATTGTGAATGATACATTAAAATCTATTATCTTCCTCAGAACAGGTTTTTTACCCACTTCTTGCAGGCAGTTTAATTCCTGGCTTATCACTTCGAACTTAGGCTTGATTTTCTACTTTGTTAGGGCTTATTTGTGAAATTCCAAGGTATTTCACAAGACTCTAACTTAGTAGGATTCAACCCCTAAACTCTGTCTCCCCTGTTGATCTTTTTAGGACTTTTTGTTTGTTTGTTTCTTTGTTAAGGCAGGTCTTGATTAAGCCTTTATTTAGGGCATGGTTCTTACTCCTAAAATTAGGTTTCTGGTGTGTCAGCTGCGTATGGAGTGTTAGGGTATGTTAATGAAGTCTTGTTACTCTGACTGGGATGGAACTTCAGCTTCAACATCTCCCAGTACTGTTTGACCTCTAGTATCTCTGTTCTTTTCTCAGTTTTGTAGCAGCCTCTCTCTGTATGTACATACAGTGATATACATATATATATACTATATCTCACCCAATGCATGTGAAGCCTAGCTCTCAGCCAAGAGCTTATGAGGGATGAGGGATCCCCACACAGCCTGAGGGGCCCTTCATTTGCACACATCCTTCCTCTCTTGTGCTCTGCCTCATAATTTCCAGCCACCTTAGCTGCTCCAAACTTTGATCTCTGCTTCTTCAGTTCAGTGGGATCTCCTTGCTCTGCCTGGACTCCAGTTCCCTGTACCCAGTCAAGAACTTTTCCTCATGGGGCTAAATTTGTGAGACTCCTTTCTCTCAGGGATTGCACTCTTGTGCTGCTGGTTGTTCAATGCCTGAAAATGGTTAAGTCATATATTTTATCCAGTCTTCTTGTTGTTTATGGTAGAAGGTCAACTCCAGGACCAGTTATTGTATCATTACCGGAAGCAGGAGATCTTGTCAGCCAGGCTTTTTTTTTTTTAATTGTGCTTTAGATGAAAGTTTACAGCTCCAGTTAGTTCCTCATACAAAAATTTATACACATAATGATTTGCAACATTAGTTGCAATCTCCGCAATGTGACAGTACATTCCCACTTTCCACTCTGGGTTTCCTGTGTCCATTTGACCAGTTCCTGTCCCTTCCTGCCTTGTCATCCTGCTTTTGGACAAGAGCTGCCCATCTGGTCTCGTATACCTGATTGAACTAAGAAGCACATTCCTCAAGTGTATTATTTTTTGTTTTATACTCCTGTCTAATCTTTGTCTGAAGAGTGGGCTTCAAGAATGGTTTCAGTTCTGGGTTAAGACTGTGTCCAAGGGCCATAGTTTTGGAGGTTTCTCCACTCTCTCTCAGACCATTAAGCCTGGTCTTTTTACATGAATTTGAGTTCTGTTCTACATTTTTCTCCTACTCTGTCTAGGATGCTCTGTTGTCTTCCCTGCCAGGGCAGTCGTTGGTGGTAGCTGGGTACCATCTAGTTCTTCTGGGCTCAGGCTGGTGGTTCTCTGGTTCATGTGGTCCTTTAGTTCTTTGGGCTAGTATTTTCCTTGCATCTTTGACTTTCTTCATTTTCCTTTGCTCCAAGTGGGATGGGACAAATTAACGTATCTTAGGTGGCCACTCACAAGCTTTAAGACCCCAGAACCCACTCACCAAAGTGGGGTGTAGAACATTTTCTTAATAAACTTTGTTTCGCCAATTGACCTAAATGTCCCCTGAAGCTACGGTTGGTTCCCAGGCCCCAGCCCCAGCTACTCTGTCCCTCAAAGTGTTCGGATGTGTCCAGGAAACTTCTTAGCTTTTGCTTTCAGCCAGGCTTTTAATTAAAAAATATTTTGTTCCCGAATAGTTTCAGATGTAGTCCATTAGCAACGGGCAAAATGACAGAGCCCTCTAATGTTAATTCAAAAGTGATCCTCGTATTTTAGAAAAGAGCATTGTTTTATTTGCTTATTTACAATGAGAATCTAAGATTCTGATCTTAATTCTTGTTCTGAGGGACAATTTGATTTTGCAAGTACCTTCAGGAAAAGCCAAAATTTTTCTTTATAAACAAATTTGTGTTTGCTTTGCAAAGTTCTAGAATTCTATACCACAAAACATAGAAGAGGTGACTTTGCTCAGAAATTCCTCTCTGCTCATCTTTTCTCCATTCCTATTTTTTCCACCTACTCTTTCATTGAACCCCTGCTAAGTGCCAGGCTGTGCTAAGGGTCAAAGAAGGGTCAAAGCGATATCCAGCCCCTGGCTTGGAGTATCGTTTCCCACCTCCGGTGTGCAAAAATGTGAGGGGATTGTTAAATTTGTCAGAGAAGTTTAGGAAAGGCTCGACTGAGGAAGATTTTGAAGTATGAGTACCTGAAGTGGATAGTATTTCAATGGACTGAGTTATTGCACTTGTAAGTAGTAATTTATTATTATCCACTCTGATAGTGAAGGGTACTATATTAGTTAGGGTAATGATCAGCTAGCTGCTGTAACAAATAGACTAAAAAATGAGTAAAACACAACAGTTCACTTCTTGCTAATGACAGTAATAGTCCTGGGTAGGTAAACAGGTTGGCAGGGTGGCTCCTTTCCATACTGCTATTCAGGGACCCAGGGTGATGGAGGCTCTGCAGACTTCAACTATGACTTCCAAGATGGGCTTAAAAGGTGCCATTCAAGTTATTTGAAAGAGGAAAAGAGCATGCATGGGAGATTTCTATGGGACAGGCCTGGAAGTAGCACTTGTTACTTCTGTTCACATTCCTTTGGCTAGAATTCAGTCTTATGGCCATCTCTAATTGCAGGAGAGGCTAGGAGATGTGGTCTAGCTGTGTGTTTGGGAAGAAGGGGAGAACATAGATTTGGGTACACAGCTAGTAGTCTCTGTCATAGAAGCCTATCAAAAATAATTTTTGTCTGGCATATTCACACTTAGTAAATTGTATTAGAGTTAACAGGTTTACACATTTGCCTCCCCAAATGGGCTGTGAGATCTTCATTCTTCTTTATATCTCTAACACTCCGCATCCAAGACAAAGCAGGGTATATGTTAAATGCTAATTTAATGGTTTTTGAATGAATGTGTGCCTTAATAGTGAGCTGGTATGACAGTTGTTGGCTAACAGATTCAGTTACTACTTGAGGCTGCTCCTGGAATGTCACATATCTATGTTGTCAGCTTAGAGAATGATGCTTGTCTTTCTGTTTGTTATGGCAGGTAGACATGCCTCTAGTCAGTCTATAAAATATATCAAACCATGGGCACAATTAAACACATCTCACAGCATTCAGCATTTGAATTTACTTGGACTGTGTAGAATCTATTCCTACCCTTTCTGATTCTCAGGTTGGTATTATGACCAAGGCTCTAATGAATGTTTCAGAAGTCAGGGAGCCAAACTGAAGCTGCTTAAGTGGAGGGCCCTGCATCTGGTTGAGACACATACTACTTCCATACACTGTGGGCCAAAGCATGCTCATGGGTTGCCAGGCATGGTAGTTTTTCTTCCTTATCCAGTAGCAGGCTTCCTTTGCTCCTGGGTTCATGCAGCACTCACGTTTTTTATCCTTTTTTTTTTTTGTGGTGAAAATATATGTAATAAGACATTCACCAATTAGACAATTTTTACATGTGTAATTCAGACAAACAAATCTGTCTTGGAGGAAGTACAGCTGGAATGCTCCTTAGAAGTGAGGATGGTGAGGCTTCATCTCACATACTTTGGACATGTTGTCAAGAGGGACCAGTACCTGGAGAAGGACATCATACTTGGTAAAGTAGAGGGTCAGCAAAAAAGAGGAAGACCCTCAATGAGATGGATTGACACAGTAGCTGCAATGATGGACTCAAGCATAGCAACAATAGGCTCAAGCATAGCAACGATTGTGAGGATGGTGCAGGACTGGGCAGTGTTTCATTCTCTTGTTCATAGGGTTGCTGTGAGCCAGAACTGACTTGATGGCACCTAACAACAACAACAACATAATTCAATGATATCAATTATATTCTTCATGTTGTACAATCATTATCCCTATCATTTTCCAAATTATTCACCACCATAAAAAAAAAAAAGTTTTTTTTTTTTTTATTAACAAAAGCTCAATGACCCCTAAGCAAAAACTTCCCTCTGCCCTCCTCCCATACCAGGTAACCCCTAATAATCTTCATATATATTTGCTTATTTCATATAAGCGGGATCATACAGTATTTGTAATTTTTAAATTATTTTTCTCAGCATAATGTTTTCAAGAATCATCCATGTCGTGGTTTTGATTTGCATTTTTTTTAATGGCTAATGACTTCGAGCCTCTTTTCATGTGCTTGTTGGCCATTTGAATGTATTCTTTGGTGAAATCTTTGTTCAAGTCCTCTGCCCACTTTTCGATTGGGTTGTTTGCCTTTTTATTATTAAGTTTTAGCACCCACATTTTTAACACTCAGGCCAAGGCAGTTCTCCAGTTGTAAATTTTTATCCCCACTGTGCTAAGTGGCACTTCATTTTTTTTGCTAAGATTATCTTGTTCAAGTTCTAGGGGGTGCTCTTTCTTCTAATATTTCAGGATCTTTTGACTAGATCTGTTCTCACCTCTGTGACACTGTTAGTGATTCTGTAGACCAATGATCTCAATCCTCGCTGCACTATAGAATCACCCAGGCAAATCAAGTTCAAATCTGTGGAGATGCAACCCAGGCATCAATAATTTAAGCTTAAGTGATTCCAGTGTGCATCCGGGGTTGAGAACCACTCTGTGTCTCTATTTGCCCTCACCTTTCTTAACTGCTGAATCCTAATATTTTAAGACTGGGTGCCCCTGGCAGGCTCCCATTCTCCCACGGAGTAGTTCTCATATGCTTATGCTTTCCCTTCTCCAAGACTACGTCTCCTACTTCTGTCCTTGTGATGTGGTGATCAGAACTTCATTGATGGCAAGTAAGGAGGTATAGTAATTTTAAGTAAGAGCAATCTGTTTCGGGGCCAGGCCACAGCAGCCTAGTAGAGGTTGAGTTATGAGGGGAAAAAGTATCTTGTAAGCTTTGCCCCCACTAGTTATTATGGGATCTCCAAAAACCAAAAAACCAAACCCATTGCTGTCGGTTCAATTCCAACTCATAGCCACCCTGTAGGACAGAGTAGAACTGCCTTACAGGGTTTCCAAGGAGCAGTTGGTGGATTCAAATTGCCGACATTTGGTTAGCAGCCAAACACTTAAAATCTGGCCCAGTAATTCTGGGAGCCCCAGGGGAGTCTCAAGTGTGCTCACGAACAATTCTAGCTTCTACATGGTTTTACCCTAAATGGTTTTACCAGTGTACTTGGTGCTTACTGTTGAGACTTGCCTCTTCTCAGAGCTGTGTAAAAGCATTTACCTTGCCCCTAAAACTGATTATGTGCTAGGCCCTGGACTAGGGGTTAAGGACCCAGTGATGAACAAGAGAGACACTGTACCTGTACTTAAGGAGAGTACAATCTAGCAGATGAAGCTTACTGTCTATGTCGTATAAATTTACTCGTATCAGTTAACAAAGGCGTAACATAGGGAAAATTTATGAGTAATACTTACAATCCATAAATATATTTGGAATTTTTCATAAAATTCTCCAGTTCATTGGTATCCCTCACATCTGCTAATTTTTTTTTTTTTTTTTAATGACCCCAGCATCTCACCCAGACCTGGGGACTCAGTGGCCTAAGAATGGGAGTTATGATTGGAAGAACTACCTCGGGATTTAATGTTAGATCAAGTCCACTTTGGGCAACAGAAACATGTTCCACTTTCTATGAAGAGATGGAAATAAGAAAGAGATCTTTAGTTTTGGTTAACCAGGAGAAAGAGATGGATCAGAGATGGGAGATGCTTGGGGTCAGGGAGGGGTATGAGGGACATTGAGGGAACCTACCAAATACCCCCAGTACAGAAGTCAGTCAGCTTCCTTTAGGTGGTGTGTGTGTGTGTCTGTGTGTGTGTGTGTGAGTGTGTGTGTGTGTGTGTAGAGGGACCGAGGGCAGGATTATATTTTGTTCACCGTGGAATCATCATATTCTTTTGTGTCAACATTCTTGCAAAACAGGTTGTAATTAACTAGCTAACAGAACAGTTTTGACCAATTATGTTGTAGACTGGTTACTTCCTTCTTCATGACATACAGGAAGGGACATTTATGCCTTAATCTCATTAGCCACACTCCAGACCATAGTGTAGGATGGGCTGCCAATGGGTAGCTTTCGTTTGGGCAACTCATTGAAGTTCTAATCTGTGAAATTCTTCTTTGAGGGAAGCACTTCCTAAAATGAATTTCTTATTAATTTCTTGTCCTTTATTCTAAGTTTTAGGATTTTGGGACTTGTCTTAGGCTGGATTTTCTAGAGAAGCAAAACCAATGAAATGTATTTGTATGTGCATATATATGTACAGAGAGAGAGAGAGATTTAGCTCAAGGAAATGGTTGTAGAGACTGGCAAGTTCCAAGTCCATGGGTCAGGCATCAGGCTGGAGGCTTCTCCTGACTTGTGTAGTTACAGGCTGCTGGCTCACAGCTGTGAAGGCTGACGAATCCAAGATGGGCTGGTGAGATGGCAGGCTGCTGGCCCAAGTACCAAGGGCTTGAGGTCAGATGCTGATAAGCTGAATGCAGAAGCCAGAGCAGAGCAAAAGCCAGCAAGCTTTGCCAGAAAGTCCACATATTTTGGATAGAAGCCACACTCCCAAGGAAACTCCCTTACAACTGATTTGCTACTCACAGCAGATCCCATCATGGAGGTGATCACATTATATTGGATCTCATCATAGAGGTGATTACATCACTGTATGACTGCCATACTACATCATAACTGTCAAACCACTGAGCCTCACCACCCAGACAACTTGACACACAACCTTAATGATCACAGGCCTGAACATTGACTATAAATCCTATTTATAAAAAGACTTTTATTAAGGGGTGAAGGATGTTAAGAATGTCCAGCTATGAAGGGACGGATCAAATTGTCTTGGCAGCCCCCCTTCCTTTTATGCAATATAGCTTAGTGGTTATAAGTGCGAATTGTGAGTATGTCCCTTACTAGCTGATGACCTTGGGCAATTTACCTGAGCTCTCTATGCCTCAGTTTTCTCATTAGTAAAATGGGGACAACACTAGTACCTATCTCATAGGGTTATCATGAAGATAAAATGAGTTGATACATGTAAAGTGCTTTGAACAGTGCCTGGAACATGTAAGGTGTTAGGTTTTAGTGTTGTCATTGTTGGTGGTATCGATGTTCTGATGATGATGGCAGGTCTGTGTTCAGTTCAGCACAGGGGAATTCATCCTGTTTCAAAATTCATAAGAAAGGATTCTGTAATTTCTTACCTATTACCTCCAAACATTTATCAAGCACCTATCGCATCCAACGTCCTATGCTAGGAATACCAAAAAAATCAAACCAAACCCGTTGCCGTTGAGTTGATTCTGACTCATAGCGACCCTATAGGACAAAGTAGAACTGCCCCATAGGGTTCCCAAGGAGCGCCTGGTGGATTCCAACTGCTGACCTTTTGGTTAGCAGCCATAGCTCTTAACCACTGCACCACCAGGTTTTCCGTGCTAGGAATAAAAATGTATAAAACACAAGTTTTATACATTTTCCGTGCTAGGAATAAAAATGTATAAAACACAAGTTCTTGAGGACTTCCCTAAGCAGTAAGGGAATGCTTGGGGTAGGAGCCAGACTTAAGCTGTGTGGAACTCAGACAAGTGGAGAGAACATTCTAAGCAGGGATAACTGTACCAGCAGAGGCACAGAAATGAGAATCTGTTTGGGGAGTGGTTTAGCTAAAGAGAAATGTTCTTATCTGATAGAAGGATTAGGTAGCAGAGATATGTAACAACTGCGTATGAAAGTCTTTGAATGCCAAGCTGTTTGTAATTTTTTCTCAAGGTAATGGAGGTTTTTGAGCAGCAGGGTGACCAGTGGAATAAACATTTTATGAAGGGTAATCTGTAGCAAAAAAGGAGTTAGGAATCTGTCCATCCATCCATCCATCAATCCATGCACCCATTTTTCCTTTCTTCCTTCATCTGTCACCCCACTCTAGCCAGGGTGATCTTTCTTTCTTTTTTTTTTTTCTTTAATTTTTATTGTGATTTAAGTGAAAGTTTACAAATCAAGTCAGCCTCTTATACAAAAATTTATATACACCTTGCTATATACTCCTAGTTGCTCTCTCCCTAATGAGACAGCACACTCCTTCCCTCTACTCTTTATTTTCATGTCCATTCAGCCAGCTTCTGACCCCCTCCACCCTCTCATTTCCTTTCCAGACAGGAGCTGACCACATCTACTTGATCCAAGAAGCTCACTCCTCACCACTATCATTTTCTATCCCTCAGTCCAGTCCAATCCCTGTCTGAAGAATTGGTTTTGGGAATGGTTCCTGTCTTGGGCTAATAGAAGACCTGGGACCATGACCTCTGGGGTCCTTCTAGTCTCAGTTAGACCATTAAGTCTGGTCTTTTTACGAGAATTTGAGGTCTACATCCAACTGCTCTCCTGTCACTCAGGGGTTCTCTGTTGTGTTCCCTGTCAGGGCAGTCATTGGTTGTAACTGGGCACCATCTAGTTCTTCTGGTCTCAGGCTGATGTAGTCTCTGGTTTATGTGGCCCTTTCTGTCTCTTGGGCTCATAATTACCTTGTATTTTTGGTGTTCCTCATTTTCCTTTGCTCCAGGTGGGTTGAGACCAATTGATGCATCTTAGATGGCTGCTTGCTAGCATTTAAAACCCCAGATGCCACTCTCCATAGTGGGATGCAGAATGTTTTCTTAATAGATTTTATTATGCCAATTGACCTAGATGTCTCCTGAAACCATGGTCCCCAAAGCTCCGCCCCTGCTACACTGGCCTTCGGAGTGTTCAGTTTATTCAGGAAACTTCTTTGCTTTTGCTTTAGTCCAGTTGTGCTGACCTCTTCTGTATTGTGTGTTGTCTTTCCCTACACCTAAAATAGTTCTTATCTACTATCTAATTAGTGAAAACCCCTTTCCCTCCCTCCCTCGCTGCTGTTGTAACCATCAAAGAATATTTTCTTCTCTGTTTCAACTATTTTTTGAGTTCTTATAATAGTGGTCTCATAAAATATTTGTCCTTTTGCAGCTGACTAATTTCACTCAGCATAATACCTTCCAAATTCCTCCATGTTATGAAATGTTTCACAGATTCATCACCGTTCTTTACTGATGTGTAGTAATTCCATTGTTGGAGTATACCATAATTTATTTATCCACTCATCTGTTGATGGGCACCTTGGTTGCTTCCATCTTTTTGCTATTGTAAACAGTGCTGCAACGGACATGGGTGTGCATATATCTGTTCTTGTAAAGGCTCTTATCTCTCTGGGATATATTCCAATGAGTAGGATTACTGGATCAAATGGTAGTTCTGTTTCTAGTTTTTTAAGGAAGCACCAAATCGATTTCCAAAGTGGCTGTACCATTTTACATTCCCACGAGCAGTGTATAAGTGGTCCAGTCTCTCCACAACCTCTCTAACATTTATTATTTTGTGTACTCTAGATTAATGCCAACCTTGTTGGAGGGAGATGGTATCTCATTGTTGTTTTGATTGCGTTTCTCTAATGGCTAATGATTGTGAGCATTTCCTCATGTATCTGTTAGACACCTGAATGTATTCTTTAGTGAAGCACCTGTCCGTATCCTTTGCCCATTTTTTAATTGGGTTATTTGTCTTTTTGTAGTTGAGTTTTTGCAGTAGCGCATAGATTTTAGAGATCAGACACTGACTGGAAATGTCATAACTAAAAATTTTTTCCCAATCTTTTTACTCTTTTGGTGAAGTCTTTGCATGAGCATAGGTATTTGGAGGGTGGTCTTTCTAACGTAGTTCTAATCATGTTGCTCCCCTGCTTAAAATCCTTCATTGTTATTAAAACTTGTGAACTCTGCATATTAATACAGAGTAATTTGGGGTGGCTACAGGGTTGGAGAGAAATATTTAGGGTCAGAAGGGAAAAACTTTTCAAAGACCAAAGATAAGAAAAAGCAATTCATCTTCTGGAAGTTGCAAGTAGTTCATCTACTCTGGAGTGTGTGTGTCTGTGAGTGTTGAGCGGGGAGGGAATAGAGGCGATGATACTGGGAAAGTTGACAGCAACAACTGGCAAAGGGCCTTGCAGGCCATGTTAATGAGTTTGCACCATAAACCAGAAGAGTCCTTTCTAGATGCTGCAGGTCTATCACATAGTTGGCCACCTACTAGGTCTATGTGGGTGGCAAAAGCAGCAGAGGAGGGAGGCACTCCTTGCCCTCAGCAAACTGACATCTGAAACAGTCAAACCAGGCCACAGATTGCAAAGGATCCTACAGGTGTAATTGCCTTTGTACCTGGAAATGCCTTTCCTCTCTTGTCCATTTGGCAGAAGCCTACTTGTCTTTTGGAGATGTACCTCAAAAGTCATGTCTTCAGGAGGCCTTTCCTGACAGCCCTAGGCAGAGCAAGAGGTCCTTGCTCATACTCCAACATTAGCTCCCCTCCTATTCCTGAAATTTTCTCCTTATTAGTCAACTTCCTCACTAAACTATGAGCACCTAGGGGTTGGGGAAAAGGACCATGTTCTCTTTAGCTTCGTATTTCCAATGTATTATGCCTTCAAATTAATAAATAACTAAGAATTTGTTTGGAATGAATAAACAGAAATGTGAAAGACTTTATATGTATGTGTATATATACATATATATTTATGGTATATATACATATAGATTTTATATATGTATATAGGAGGTAAGTCAAAAAGTATTGCTATAAAATCACAGAAACCTTTACTTAAAAAAATACCAAAATGTAAAGCTATTGTTTCTAGACATATCCTCCATCTAGGTCTATGCACTTCTAGAGGTGGTGTTTCCATCTCTCTAACTCTTCCCAGAAGAATTCTGCACTCTTCGATTAATACTGCATCAAAATGGCAGTTTTGGTATCCTCAAGGGATTCAAATTTTGTTCCTTGGAAATATTTTTTAAATTTTGGGAACAAAAAGAAATCTGAAGGGGCAAGTTCTGGGCTGTAGGGTAGATGGAGTAAAGTTCTCCAATGAAATTCTTGTAGGACAGCCCTTGCTACCCTCGAACAATGAGCAGGTACATTGTCATGATGGAAAAAAATTCCTCAGTGCAGATTTCCTGGCCTTTTTCTCACCAATGTAATTTTCAATATTCTTAAAACTTCTTCATAATAAGCCACTGTGATCGTCCTGTGTCCTTTGAGAAAATCTATCAAGATTACCACTTCGGAATTCCCCAAAACAGACACCATAACCTCCTGAGAGGTCTTCCCTTTCTTGGCTCATCTTTGAGGTCTTCCTGACCTTCCTTAAAATGCTTGATCCATCTAAAAACTGTTGTTTTATGTGGGGCAGCATTTCCATAAACTTGTTGCAAAGCTTCAATGATTTGGGAAGATGTCCACTAGAGTTTTGTTAAACATTTGATATTAGCCCTGACCCCCAAATCATTTTTTCCATGGCATAAAAAGTATCCATTTTTTTGAAGACACCCTAATGAGACTAAGACGAGTATTACTGAGAGAACTTGTCTGCTGCCATCCACTGGTCACAGAGACATGTTTAAACATGTTTTCTTTGGAATAAACTCATGCATGTATGCAACTAGAACCCGAGTAGCAATATTTTTTGACTTATTCTTATATAAATAAATGTGTGTGTGTGTGTGTGTGTGTGTGTGTGTGTGTATGGAGCCCTGGTGGCTCAGTCGTTAAGAGCTACTGCTGCTAACCAAAAGGTCAGCATTTCCAACCCACCAGGCACTCCTTAGAAACTCTGTGGGGCAGTTATATTCTGTCCTACAGAGTTGCTATGAGTCAGAATCAACTTGATGGCAACAGGTTTGGTTTAGTTTTGTGTATATATATATATATTTACAGAGAGAGAGAAAGAGAGAGCCCTGATAGCAAAGTGGTTAAGAGCTCAGGTTGCTAGCCCTATGGGGTAGCTCTACTCTGTCCTATAGGGCCACTAGGAGTCAGAATCAACTGATGGCACACAACAACAACAACAACAATGTGTATATATATATATATATATATATATGTATTTGTTGTGTGTTGTTGAGTTGATTCTGACTCATAGTGATCCCATGTGACAGAGAAGAAATACCCCATAGAGTTTTCTAGGGAATCTTTATGGGAGCAGATTGTCAGGTCTTTTCTCCCAAGAGTTGCTGGGTGGGTTCAAACTGCCAACCTTTCAGTTAGCAGCTGAGTGTGCTCTCTCTATATATAATATACATCACATATGTTGTTGTTAGGTGCCGTTGAGTCGGTTCTGACTCATAGTGACCCTATGCATAGCAGAACAAAACACTGCCTGGTCCTCCCCCATCCTTACAATCATTGTTATGCTGGAGTCCATTGTTGCAGCCACTGTGTCATTCCATCTCGTTGAGGGTCTTCCTCTTTTCCACATATGTATATGACAGGTAGGCAGTGGCCACATCATGAAGGGCCCGATATACCATACTGGACAATTTGGTCTTCATCCTCAGAACAGGGGGAAGCCACTGAATGGGAAGTAACTTCACGAGATTGTTTCAAAATAGTAATTCTAGCTGCAGTGTGAGCTGAAGGTTGGAGAGGCATAAGATTAGTGGCTGGGAGACCAGTTAGCTCTGACCTGAGTTCAAGGTAAGGATGCAAACTGTGGCCGTGTCATCATCAGGCAGGGGACAGATGGGCATTGGGGAGAGAGGACTGTTGTTAAGCCAAGGGTATAATACAAGCAGAGCTCAGGGGATGGATTGGCAAATGGCTCTTTTCATGTGTTGGAAACTGGAAGGTCATCCTTGTGAAACCTCGACCACAGAGACAGAGATAGGTGCTATTCATCAGGACCTGTGGTGTGAAAGTTGGTGTGATCAGCAGAGCCTTTTGATTCAAAGTTGAAGCCTGGAAGCTCAACTTTTGGCTGCTGTCCAGGGTCAAATTCATGCAGGAAAGCAGGGTGAGGTCTTGGCACGAGGGTTGATCCTAACCAAAATCCATCCATCCCAGGATGCCTGAGGACAGGTCCATGGTGAAGGCCTTCAAAATCTGAAAGTGCCCAGGTTTCTCTGAGGCTCCCAAGAAGTCCTGCCTGTTAACATGCCATCTCTGCCTGAAGTTCTTGTTCTTAGTCCTGCCTTTATCCCTGAGAGAGAATGGGCCCTCTGTCTCCCCTTGGGGCAGCCCTGGTTCCGGCCAGTTTTGCCAGAAGCAGTGGCCTTGAAAGACTGGTGGTAGAGGCAGCCCTGATTTCAGAAAGCTTTCTACTTCACCTTCCACTGGTTGATAATGAGACAGTAATGATGCCAAGAGGGAAACTTCGAGGAAAAGACCTGCTGTCCAGCTCCCTCAGGAAACCTTCTCCTCCTGCTGTTCTCTCTTAAAGGCTCTGGAAACCTCCTAGGGCCTGATGACTCACCTCACCCTTAGTGCCTGGTGAATCCAGTTCCTGCTCTTTCTCTGCCTAGTCTGGCCCTGCCTTGCTCTTGATTGGTCTCTTGGTCTCCTTTGCTTTGTTTTTTCACCATCAACTACTTCACGAGGTTTTCTGTTTCTCACTAGCTCTCCAGATTCTACTCCTGCTCTTCTTCCTTGTACAGAAGGCCTCTTTAAAGTGTTAAAAAGCAAAGATGTCACTTTCATGACTAAGGTGTCCCTGACCCAAGCCATGGTTTTTTCAGTTGCCTCATGTGCATGTGAAAGCTGGACAATGAAAAAGAGAGAAAAATTGATGCATTCAAATTGCGGTGTTGGTGACAAATATTAAATATACCATGAACTGCCAGAAGAATGAACAAATCCGTCTTAGAGAAATACAACCAGACAGGGAAACTAGAGTACTGGAAAGGGAACAGCCAGGAAGCAATTAAAGAAAATACTGACACATTGTAAAAAATGTGAATAACATCTCTGAACAATATGTGTAGATATAGTCAAATGAGAACCTGATTTGCTGTGTAATCTTTAACCAAAAAGACAATAAAATATTATATAAAAAAAATACAACTGGAATGCTTTTTAGAGGCAAGAATGCTTAGACTTTGGGTCATTTATTTGGACACATCAAGAAAGACAAATCGCTAGAAAAGGACATCATGTTTGGTAAAGTAGAGGACTAGCAAAAATGAGGGAAACCCTCAGTGAGATGAATTGACAGAACAGCTACAACAATGGGCTCAGACATACCAAGGGTCATGAAGACGGCACAGGACCGAGTAGCGTTTTGTTCTGTTATGCATGAGGTCTCCATGAGTTGGAGCCTACTCGATGACAACTAACAATAACAACAAAAAACAATAACAACAACAATGACCAAAATAGTAGGTGGCCTAAGCAAAAGAAGAGTGGGAGGGAAGCATGATCTAGGCAGAGAGAAGAACACATGCAAGATCCTGGGCTAGGAGGGAGCACGGTGTATTAAAGAGACCTTAAGCAGGACAGCCTGGCAGGAATGCAGAGCCAGCAGGACATGGTGAGAGATGAGGTGGAGATGTGGGCAGAAAGCAGATTATGCTGCACCTCACAGCCCAAGAGCTATGAAGCACTGGAAGTTTCTACCCATGAGGGATATGAGGGTGTCATGGCCCAATCTGCATTTGAAAGGACACTCTGGCTGTCTTGTGGAGAACAATGAAGGGGATCTAGGGTGGAGACAAAGAGACTTGTCAGAGGCTATTGTAGTAATTCAGGTGATTGAGGATGATAGCTTGGACTAGGGTGGCAGTCATGGAGGTGGTGAAAAAACAGATTTGGGAGATATTTAAGGGGTAAAATTCATAGAATTGGTTCAAATTATAAATAGGTGATTATGGAAGAAGGCTATCAAGACTGCCTCTACATTTCTGGCTTGTGGACTGAGTGGATGGTGGCACCATTGGTAGGGAAAGGGAGCACTGAAAAGGAATCATGTTGTAGGGAAGACCATAAGTTTGGCTTTCGACATACTGACTTTGAGTGGTCATCCAAAGTGAAGATGCCAAGTAGGCAGGGGAATGTATGGACTTGGTGATCAGAGGAGGATAAGGGCTACAGGTAAAACTTTGGGGCTTATCAGCATGTAGGTGATCCTTAAGCCTCAGGAGTGGATGAGAGTACCTAGGGAAAGAGAGTGTAAGGAAGAGGCCCCAGGTCCAAGCCTTGTGAAAACCCATATAATTGATCCAGGATGAGTGAGCCATGGCCCCTGCCCTCATGGCACCCACAGCCTGGAAGGGCATGTAAGTCATGGACACACCAGGAATCTGTTGTTCAAGGTGGCATGTGCTGAGAGCCAAGCTAATGAGGGAATGAAGGAGAGATTATTTCCAAATGGGGTCACACGTTCCATAGGCTGTATATGATGACCTTTACTTCTGTTTCATCTCAATTTATCTCTTCTAAGTGTCTTAAGGAATTCCCTAGAAGTGTGTTCACCTGCCCCACCCTCCCTGATGGCCAGGCTTCACTTACTTCCCCCTGCCCCCTCAGCCTTCATCTCTCTTCTCTTAAGCCAGCTCTCCTGCGACTTTCCATGTCTGTGTCATTATAACCTGGTATGTCTTTCTGGGGATTCCCTGGGTGGAGCAAACAGCTAAGCACTCGACTACCTAGCTGAAAGTTTGGTGGTTCAAACACACCCAGAGGTGCCTCAGAAGACAGGCCTGGTGATCTGCTCCCCAAAGATCACAGCCTTTGAAACCCTATGGAACAGTTCTACTCTGTACACATGGGGCCACCATGAGTCAGAATCAACTTGACAGCAACATGTCTTTCTGGAGCTGGGGTGATTGGCCGTATGCTGAGCTATAGTCATTGAGGGCAGGGGGCGGGGAGCATGAAAGCAGGACCTCAAGTCAGCTGTGATCCAAGTGTCAGAGGGCAAGCAGAGGGAGCAGCCAGAATGCCTTGGGGATGGGATTGGGGCTGGAGGTAGCACCTTTGAGGGATGGTGTCTTCTGGACAGTGTTTGACTAAAGCTTTGGGCTGACTCTGAGTCCGAGCTGCCCTGAGTCATAGTTGTGAGTCTGAAGATAGCTGCCAAGGAAGGGTGGTCCTTGGGTGAGCGTCATCTTCATCCCCTGCCCCAGTTATGTATCAGGATAGCCTTGGGCTTCCTAGGCATGTATCCAGAGCTTCGAGGCCTTTTCTGAGGAAAAGAGACCTTCTGTTCTAAGTTCTGCCCTGGTCAGTTGGGGGACAGGTATGCAGAAAGAGGCAAGAGATGATGATCCCAAGAACAGGAACCAAGGAACCAAGGAAAGAAGCCCCTCTCTTAGCATGTTGAACTGGAGGCCCCCCACTGTTGGTGTTCTGGGAAGTTACTCCATAGCCTTCTCTGCCTTTCAGAAGCTGCCCACTCTTCAAGATCCAGCTCCAGGCTCATTCCTCCAAGAAGCCTACTTTGACTTTCTAGCCTTTCTAGTCTCCCTTCCCCGTGCCTTCCCCTGACATCTACAGACTAAAAAAAGGCCACAATATAGAAATGAATTAGGAAAGTTTTCTTCTGCTGGTCACAATTGTGCATGTCAGCTCCATCTTATAAATAGATTATAAATTTCTCAAGTGCAGGAACCAAATGTTCTAGGCTTCCTGAAACTGCCCAACATACTCAGAGCTGAGCGCATAAGAGGCTGCTCAACAACTTGGTAACTGACCGGAAGTCTGTTTTGAGTTTATAGCTGGTAGCACTGTCTTTTGTCTACTCATCCCTCCCTCCCTCCCTCCCTCCCTCCCTCCCTCCCTCCCTCCCTCCCTCCGTCCATCCATCCAGCAGGTACTCAGGACTGATCCTACTGTATAAGGTGTGATTTCTGCTCACATAGAGCTTATATTTTAATGAAAAGAATAAGCTTATAATAACCATTGTTGATTGCACACCCATATGCTAATCACTGTTCTAGATACTTTGCATGCATTATCTCTCATTCTTATTTATCCTGCAAGTTTGAGATTCTCCTCATTTTACAGTTGAAAGAAGGCACAGAGTTAGCAAGTGGCAGAGCTGAGGTTAAGCCCAGATGCATTGGGCTGTTTCTCAAATGTGGGAATAGGTTGAGTCTGACTAGCTGTGAGACCTTGACAAGTCATGGGCCCTGCGTGGGAGTGTTTAATCTCTCAGTCCTCTCCAGTTCTAGCATTCTGCTATTCCATCACCAACAGGGGTCTTTCCTCTCTAGGGAGCGATGCCAGAAGCCTCCTGAATAGCACTGCCCTTCTGCTGTTTGGGCTGCTTGGGGTGGGTGAGAGAGAGCTGTAGAGCACTGATGCCTTGAGGGGGGCAGCAGGTAAGTGGGGACCCCTCAAGGGCATCAGAGGACAGCCGTCTGTTCAGAGGATGCCCCTGACCTCAGTGGACCCATTGTTGGGCCCTTTCTTGCTGTCTCCTGGAGGAGCCTGGCTGAGCTGGAATGGTGTGGGGGCTGGCCGGGGGGCTGGCCTGGGAAAGACCCTGATGCCTAAGCCACTGGCATTAGTTCAGTGTCTCTCCAGGCAGTACCTTACCTGCCCTGGCTCACCTGACGCCACCCTTCTCCTCTTGTCTGGGAATTATGAGAGATTATGACAGCCTTGATCTAAAGGAGCTCTGCCAGGGCTCCAGGCCCTGGATGTGGGGGAGGAGGGACAGGACCTTCCACCCCTGCTTCCTTCAACACTCTCCCCTGTCCTGTGGCCAGTGCGAACTTGGCTGACTCAGGCTGGAAGAGGAGACTGGGGCCACCAAGCTTTTCCTCCCTCAGTGCCTCCTGCCCAGGGTTCCTCACAACCTGACGCTGTTTTGCCTCCCTTGTCCCTCTCACAGATATCCCCCTGCTCCCTGGCTCCCCACGCCGGCTGAGCCCTCGGGCAGGGGCCAGAAGGGGCCTGGGGCCCAAGCACGGACAGCAATACCTCCTGGTGCTGGGTTCCGGAGCCTCAGGTCAGCGGGGCAGTTCCCAACGAGATGCTGACCAGCCCTCCAGTGCTGAGAGCCCCCACAGCAGCTCTGTGAGTACTGGAAGGATTGGGTGGAAGGGCTGCCCTGGTGGAGGGCCCCAAGGGAGCCTTTAGGTTGGGGGACCCTCAAGTTGGGAGGCTTGTGTTCGTGTCTGTGCAAGACACCCTGGGTTCCTGTTAGGGCCTTTTCTCTTCTCTCTCTGCAAGTCAGGCATAGTTTTCCAGCAACACTGGTGTCTTCTGGTCAGAGAAGGGTCAGGAAAGGAGAAGGTGTGAGTGGCCAGGTGATCCCACCTGTTGGTCTTCAGGCTCCCTGGCTCCCTGCTCACAGGTCTGAGAAGCCAGTATCCTCTGCTGTGGTGGCTCCAAGTCTCTCCCCTGTGCCTGGCTCTTCATCTGGTTGCCCTGGTGACCTTCTCAGGTGGCTGCAGAGGCAGCTGGGTATCAAACCAGTAATAAACAGGGAAACACCCAGAGGGAGGGAGGTAGGTCCCTCCTCTGCTCCTGACTTGTGCTTTCTCTTCCTTTCCTGGCAACCACCCCATCCCTGGGAGTGAAGAGAGCAGGAGGCAGTTCTCCCTGCTGTCATCTTTGACTGGGTCTTCACCAGTGGCTAGAGAGGAAGAGGAAGAGGACAATGTGGGGCTGTGAGGTGCTCAGTGTATAGTGAATTCCTGTGGGGTGGGAGGGTGGGAAGTGGGCCAGGTGACCAGGATTTGGCCTTTGTTCCAATGGATCCAGAGAACTTGCCAGTAAGTATTGTCTGTGTGTGCATGTGGAGTGCTTGCAGGCTCGTCTGCAGATATGCAAGGAGGTGGTACACGTGATGTGTCACAGTGCACATGGAGGGCTGTGTGCGTGTTAGAGTGCACTTGGGCATGTGCGTGTGTGCACAGACACACTCGTTCACAGGAGTGCTGGTGCAGAGAGACATGAATGTACGTGACTGTGTACATTTGTAAGTGCTTGTGTGCGTGCATGTGTACAAGTGGGTGTGTGGTTCTGTGTGTAGAGGCAGGTGGTGTGGATGTACAGGGCTGACGGCTGTGTATACAGCCTGTGTGTGTGAGCATATGTGCATGCATGGATGCTGGATGGTGTGTAAAATTCTGATGCCCGGGCTGTGGACAAAGGGGTGGAGGGCTGTGTGGGTTGGCTGTGGCAGGTGAACTTAGGCCAGCTGATCCTTTCTCAGGGGCAGTTAGCATCTCTGGGCCTGAAGAGCTTCCTTCCTAGGTCACAGTCCTAGGCTCAGAGCATGGGATCAGCCTCCTCTCTCTCTCACCTCTCACTCATCAGGTCTCGCCATCCCTATCCTATTCTCTCTGGCCAGGTCATCAACAACTACCTGTATGCCAACGAGCCCTTGTCTTCGGAGGCCCGTCTGAGCCGCATGCACTTCCATGACAACCAGAGGAAGGTCGACTACGTGCTTGCCTACCACTACCGGAAACGTGGGGCTCACCCTGGCCACGGCTCTCCCGGCCACTCTCTGGCAATTGTCTCCAATGGGGAGATGGGCAAGGAACCCCATGCTGGGGGCCCCGGTGACATTGAGCTAGGGCCACTTGGTGCCCTGGAGGAGGAAAGGAAGGAGCAGCGGGAGGAGTTTGAGCACAATCTGATGGAGGCTGGGCTGGAGCTCGAGAAGGATGTGGAGGTAAGGTCGGGCAGGTGACAGGGACGGTGCCACAGAACTGGGCTCCTGGAGATCTGTGCCATCCTGCAGGTAGCCCCGGTTTTGTTCTGTAGGGACATTGTTTTCTGGTGGGGATAACAGAGTTTCTTGCCTAAGGACCTGAGGAAGAGTCTTGGTATTGCTAGTGCCTCCGCCTAGGGGGTTTTGGATAGTGGGGTTGCCAAGTTTGTTCTTTGGGAGTTGGCTAGTCAGAAATTGAAGAGAAGACATTTCTTTCTGGCTCTCTTAGCCCTATCCTGTGGCCCTCTCCATAATGGTTTCCTTGAGGTGAAGACTGATTTTAGATTAAAATTCCTATGAAGGGGATCTAATTTACTAAGGATGTGCTTGCCTGAGGCTCCTTGTGGAGCTGATTATTTGGGCACTGAGTTGGGACATGTATCAGATACATTTTGTCAATGCGTGAGCTGTATATGCCTTCAGCCTCGATCAGTAGTCAGACTAGGGGAATCTCTGGAAATCTCTTTATCTGTGTGTCCACCTGTCTACCCATTGATCTGTCTGTCCGTCTGCCCATTCATCCAACCATCCATCTATCCATCCGTTTATTAATTTTCTTATCAATCCTTTCTCCAGACCACAGCGATTCTTTAAAAGTGCCCTGAACCCCGCCATCCTGTCCAGACTCATCTCCTGCCCCTCCCACACTCCCATATCCTACTGTAACCCGTTGGCCTTACCTAGTCTGTGGGTCACTCTTACCCCAGGGCCTTTGTGCTGGTTGCCCCTCTGCCTGAGGCATTCTTCCCCAGACCTGTGCATGCTCCCTCTCTCCCTTCAGGGCTCTGCTCAAATGTTACCTCCTTCTAGATGTCATCACTGACCATTCTAGCTACAATATCCCCACCCCTGTCACTCTCTCTCTCTCTATCCCTTGGCACTCTCTTACTTTTCTTCATCACACTTGGCACTGCTACCTGAAATAGCTTGATAGATTTATTTGGTTATTGTCTGTGTCCCCTGCTAGCTCCAAGAAGGCAGGGATCTTGTTTCGTTCCCTGATCTGTGCCTAGCACCCGAGACAGAGTCTGGCACAGAGTAGGTGCTCGATAACTGCTTGTTGAATAAATGGGTTACCTCCCTGAGTTTCAGGTTCAGCATCTGCAAAACAATAGATGTCTTGCTGGGTTGTCATGATGGAGTATGCAAAACATTTAGCACAATGTCTGGTACATAGCAGGTGTTCAATAAATGCTTATTATGATTATGACAAAAGGTGTTATGCTGAGGATTGGAATATTATTCTCATAAGCGACTTGCTTTGTAAGATTTAAGTTAATGCTGTACCCAGACTGGAAGGGACCCCAGGGGCTACTCATCCATCCCTCTGTCCTCAGGCAGGATGACACATGGCTGGGCTCACACCCTTGTTGTACTGTCCATCCAGACCCTTAAGGCAGAAGAAACTCCTCTGGTTATTCTTCCCACCAAGGTGGAGAGAGGGTGCTCTTTCAGGGCTAATTTTCAAAACCCAAAATTCACTTGGTGCTGTGTTTAGGGCCTGGTGGGAAGATCTCTCCAAGGTGGTGGTGTGTTTTGAATGCCACACAAGTTGCTCTTGGCATTTAACACTGTGGGAGACTGCAGTGTCAACTCCTGTCTCTGGCTCTCAGAGAACAGAGGCTTGGGCTTGTTCAGCTGCTCATCAGAAAATAGTGTATGTTGTGTTGAAGAGGGTAGACTGTGGAATCCAACTACATATATTCACATCCCAGTCCGGCCATCTCCTAGCTCAGGAACTTAGGCAAGCTACTTAACTCCTTTACAGAGTTTCCTCATCTGTAAAATGAAATAACAATGCATTGATCGCTGGGTTGTTATGAAGATGAAACCATACAACCTATATAAAGTACTGCTATGGATTGAATTGTATCCCCCTAAAAAGTGTGTCAATTTGACTAGGCCATGATTTCCAGTATTGTGCGATTGCCCACCATTTTTGTCATCTGATTCGATTTTCTTATGTGTTGTAAACCCTGTCTCTATGATGATCATGGAAGCCCTGGTGGTGTAGCAGTTAAGAGTATGGCTGCTAACCAAAATGTTGGGGATTCTAATCCACCAGGCGCTCCTTGGGAACCCTGTGGGGCAGTTCTACTCTGTCCTATAGGGTGGCTATGAGTCAGAATCGACTCAACAGCAGTGAGTTTTTTTTTTTTGGTATGATGTTAATGAGGCAGGATTTGATCTACAAGATTAGGTTTTGTCTTAAGTCAATCTCTTCTGAGATATAAAAAGAGAAGTGAGCAGAGAGAGAGTGGGACCTCAATACCACCAAGAAACTAGAGCTGGGAACAGAGCAGGTCCCCTGGACCAGGGTCCCTGCACTTAGAAGCTCCTTGAGTGGGAAAGATTGATGACAAGGACCTTCCCCTGAGCTGACAGAGAGACAAAGACATCCGCTGGAGCTGGCATCCTGAGTTCAGACTTCCAGCCTCCTAGACTGTGAGAGAATAAATTTTTCTTTGTTAAAGCCATCCATTTGTGGTATTTATGTTATAGCAGCACTAGATAACCAAGAGTACTTAGAACAGTAACACTAAGCTTGTATATAACCTTATGTAAGGTTGCCAGATTTAGCAAATAAAAATAAAAGATGCCTCTTTAAATTTGAAATTCATATCAACAGTGAGTGATTTTTTAGTATAAGTATGTCCCATGCAATATGGGGGACATACTTATACTAAAAAGAAAAAATTTCATTGTTGATCTGAAATTCAAACTTACCTGTCCAGGCAATGCTTGGTACTATTCTTAGCATTGCTGCCCATCTTTGCTGCCCAGCGTGTTTCACTTTGGTTGCTATGGGATTTTCTGGGTTCTGGCTAGGAGGAACTAGGAGGGCACAGAGATGGCTTTTGGGACTGACCAGCGTCAGATGGGGGTGTGGAGCGTGTCCTGTCAACTTCTGTTGCCAGAGCCTCCACCACTCATATAGCCGTCCTAACTTACTGTTGTGTGGTATTCTCACTCTCTCTCACTTTTCTAGAGTTTGGGATCTCTGATGCAAACAAAGAGTTAATTGTTCTTCTCAATTCATGGCACATTATTATTATTGGTCTGCACAAAGACCCTTTATTTATTTGTTTAAAGATCCCCCTTAATCTCCATTGCCTAACCCTTCCACAGACAACCATTACAGTGTGTACTGTGTTTCTAGAAAATGTATAGTAGTGTTTTTAGCTATATGTTTTTTTTTGTTTTGTTTTGTTTTAAGTGGTCTTTATTGCTTAGAACAGATTTAGACTGAGAAAAATTGAGAAGATAGTATGGTGAGTTCCCATATACCCTGAACTCATTGTTAACATCTTGTATTAGCATGACACATTCTTTACAATTAATGAACCAATGTTGTTGTTATTGTTGTTAGGTGCTGTCAAGTAGATTCCAACTCAGAGCAGCACTATGTACAACACAATGAAACACTGCCCGGTCCTGCACCATGCCCACAATAATTATGCTTGAGCCCATTGTTGTACCTACCATGTCAATCCATCTCATTGAGGGTCTTCCTCTTTTTTGTTGACCCTGTACTTTACCAAGCATGATGTCCTTCTCCAGGGAATTATTCCTCCTGATAACATGTCCAAAGTGTATAAGACCCAGTCTCACCATCCTTGCTTCTAAGGAGAATTCTGGTTGCTCCAAGACAGACTTCTTTGTTCTTTTGGCAGTCCATGGTATATTCAATATTCTTTGCCGGCACCACAATTCAAAGGTGTCAATTCTTCTTTGGTCTTCCTTATTCATTGTCCAGCTTTCACATGCATGTGATACTATTGAAAATACCATGGCTTGGGTCAGGCACACCTTAGTCTTCAAGGTGACATCTTTGCTTTTGAACACTTTAAAGAGGTCTTTTGCAGCAGATTTGCTCAATGTGGTGAGTCTTTTGATTTCTTGACTGCTGCTTCCATGGGTGTTGATTATGGATCCAAGTAAAATGAAATCCTTGACAACTTCAATCTAAAATCCATACTTTATTCATATTTCTTTAGTTTTTAACCTAATGTTCTTCATCTGTTTCAATATCCCATCCAGGATACTGAATTATACTTAATTGTGGGTCCTTTGGCTCCTCGTGCCTGTGACAGTCTCTCAAAGCTGTGTGTATTTTTACTTTACGTAAAAGGCATTGTATCTGATAGCCCATTCTGTTTCTTCCTTTTTTCTCTTCGCACTGTATTTTTTGGACCATTTATGTTCATACATACATCAAATCTATTATTTCTAATGGATAAGCAGTTTGCAGCCACTGGTTTACTTAGTCACTCCCCTCATAATGGACACCTAGGTTGCCTCCACCTCTGTGCCAAACAAGGTTGACAATGAATTAGCATCTCCTTTGGGACTGGCATTCCATGATCTTCTCTGTCCATTTCCTCCAGCCCAACTTGCCACCTGTGCCATGTCAGTGCTAAACACTGGTTGGAGATTCACCAGCTGGATCTCCTGTGAGGATCCCCCGGGGGGCCTGTTGGGGTCTGAACAACTCCTCTCTGTGTCAGGATACTCAGCCTCTGGCCTCCAGTGCCTGGAACTGGCACATCACAAGAGAGGGGACGTCATCTGACTGCACCTGCTGGCAGTTTGGAGAGCAGGTGCGTGCGTCCACCTGCCTAGCTGCCCCCACCCTTCTGGGCTGAGCTGCCTTTTAGGCTCTGGCTTCGCTTTGACTTTAAGATAGATGGAGGGGAAATGGGTTTCTATTAAAGACTCATTGAAATTAACTCAAAAGAACTTTTTGCATCCACCAAACTCTGATTATCTTAGAATTCATATCCGATACTAGTTGATATCTGGGCCTACTTTTGATAGGATTATAATTGGCATGTACTCTCCATTTGGTGTTCAGTTTTTTATTTTATGTGCAAATTTCTATGTATTCAAATTGTCCATGTTCATATTTTACAGACTATTCAGTATTTTATCGATGACTATACAATAGTTTGCCTACATATTTTCTTATGTTTGGCTATTTGATTAGAATTTCATTTAGAGACACCCCTAGAACTGCTTATGGGTGACAGATAACCTGCACCCTCACTGCCAGTGCACATGAAGGAGGGCCTCCTGTTTGGAGAGGTGAAGGTTGATTGAAGCAGTTCAGGAAACTCATCCAGACTTGAGCCTCCAGAGTTAGTTTCCACTTGTCCTGATGGCGCTGTAGAGGGGCTTAGCTGAACAAGGCCTCCCATAATACGTCTCTGGGGAGGTTGACCTGCCCATCTCCTCCCACTCTCTCCCCAACTCCCTGCCTTGGCCCAAAGGCCAGCAGCACAGAGGCAGAGGCTGAAAAGCCTGGGTGTCACCAGGAGTGCATCTGGGGTGGGGGTGGGGAGGATGAGCACTTGGTGGGCTTGGAGGCCATGTCTGTGGACCTTTGTCTACCCTGCAGGCCCTGAAATTCCAGCAGGTATGTCCCAGAACTTCATCTCTGTGGGCATCTAGATCTTCCAAACTGGGAATGGAGGAAAGGGCATGGACAGAGAGGTCAGGTGCCTCCTGGCTCAGGACTAGCTTCTCTGCGGCAAGGGCACCAGAAAACTGAGATCAGAGGCTGGTTTTGTCCAGTGTGGTCTTCCATCTCTAGCAGATCCATGAGCTGTTTTTGGTGGAATCAGGCAAGGAAGGGGCAGAGTGCCCAAGGGAAGGCCCCAGAAGCCCACGCTTCATTGAGGAAGTAACATTCTCCTCCCAGACTTAGCATCAGGTGGGAACCTAAGAATGACCAGAATCCTTTCTAGTCAGAGAAGAGACCTGCTCCCCAAGCCATAAGATGTCCTGACTCCTGACTCCTCACACTCCAGGTCAGGCAGAGCTGGAAGTCTGACATCTCAATCCAAGTTCCTGCACCAACAGAAGAATAGGTTAGGGGACATGGGTGCATGACATCATGACCTCCCAGTAGCTGTTTGTGTAGGGCTCATTTAGGGGCTAGAGTTGAAGGCCAGGAAAATCACAAGTCTTCTCGCTTTCTTAGACCCAAAGATCTCTTGACCTTTGTTACTACTCCCTTTTCCCACGTCCTTTTCAGGAAGAGTTTTTATACATTGGATTGAACAGCTGTCAGGACTACCCATCCTCCTAGGCCCTTAGGGTTGGAGTGGAGGGAACCTTGGAAGGAGTTGAAGGTGACTTTGGGAAATTCCTCTGTCTTTAGAGTTTGATTTAATCCATCGTGGAGCCCTGGTGGCACAGTGGTTAAGAGCTTGGCTGCTAACCATAAGGTCAGCAGTTTGAATCTACCAGCCCTCTTTGGAAACCCTATGGGGCAGCTCTACTCTGTCCTATAGGGTTGCTATGAGTCGGCAACAGGTTTTTTTTTCTTTTGGTTTATGTTTAGTTTTAAGGAAGGAAACCAGCTTTACTGAGTGCCTTCTCTATGCTGCACAATATGCAATGCTCCGGGTACTTGTGCTTCCTCATTTAGTCCTCAGGAATTCTGTGCAAGGTTGGGGTTATTCCCATCCTTTTAAGGAAATAAGAATTAGGCTCAGAGAGGCTCAATGACTCAGCCAAGGTAACAGTGCTACTAAGTGACCCAGCTAGGATTTGAACATCATTTGAGCTTGCAAGCTTCTGGGGTCTTTGACATTCCAGGGAGAACTGCCAAGCACTTTACAGTAGTTTCTTATGCCTGCCTTTTCAGAATTCATGGAGATTCTCTGCAGAGGATTGGAGTTGTTTATCCAAGTCAACCAACCAACCTACCAATCAACCAACCAACCAAACAACCAGTTGCTGTTGTGTTGACTTCAACTCATGGCAACCCCACCTATTTCGGAGTAGAACAGTGCTCCATACAGTTTTCAGTAGCTGATTTTTTGGAAGCAAATAGCCAGCCCTTTCTTCTGAGGCACCTCTGGATGGACTCAAACCTCCAAATTTTTGGTTAGTAGCTGAGTGTATTAACTGCTTGCATTGCCCAGGAACTTCAGGGAGGACTGGTTTAGGAGGTACCTGGTCTTCCCTTTAAAGAAGGAGTATGTGGATGTTGGAGCAGTGAGCGCCATCAATTGTCCTGGCCTCTGAGCTTTCTACCCCTCTCTGAAGCTCCAGGCCAGCCCTGGGTGACCATTTCTTATTTCAGGGTACCAATCTGCCATGCCACAGACTAAACACCTTAGACTTGCCTTTGTCTTCCTCTCTTTTAGCCTTACAGAGCTCGTGTTGAGTCAGCTTCTCATCTTATAGTTCTTGAATCTTGCTTGACTTTGCTTTAGTTGGAGAGCTAGGAGTTAGAATCCTTAGGAAATCCTGCTGCTTTGTTTTCTAGGGCGACGCTGTCCCCTGGAGGTCTTCCTGTTCATTGCTCTGCTTTGGGCATTGACAGAGGGCTGGAGTGAGAGGAGCGGTGGATTTCCATGGGATTGTGGGCTCCCAGACTCTGTTATAGAATTAACCCATTTACTCCTCGGGTTTCGGATGGGAGTTCACATACTTAGGAAGGGCTATAGTAAGAGTGGATAAAATAATAATGTGGATTTTAAGGAAGCCCTGATCTGTACTCTTTCTTGGTGATGGCTGCTAAGCACTCATGAGTGTGGGTAACAGTCACGCTGCTGTTGACTTGCGCTAATGACTGGGGAAAATGTGATGATTTCCCCCTGGCCTTGGCTGTGTTCCTGTCCCACTTGCCCCATTCTGAAGCAGCATACTGGAGTCTTGGGCATCTCACCTGACTCTCTTTCCTACCCTAAGGGATCTTCAGGGAACACAACAAAGGCAGCTCAGCAGCCCCTGCCCCTGGGGCTCCACAGCTGAGTAGAGCAGAGTCACAGCAGGGCAGCTTGGGTTGCATCTCAGAGGGGAGGCCTCTAGACAGCCTGGGTTGGGGATAGTAAGAGAAAGCAAGGAGTGAAACTGCTCCATAGTATTTTCAAGGCTGTGTCCTTTTAGAAGCAGATCACCAGGCCTGTCTTCCCTGGCACCTCTGGGTGGGGTCAAACTACCAACCTTTCAGCTAGTAGTCATGTGCTTAACCATTTACATCACCCAACTCAGACTAGGAAACTGAGTTGCTGGAATGTAAGATGCCTTGTAAACTGGTAGGTAGCAGGGCTCTGACTAGAAACCAGGTGTCATGGATTAAGTCCCCCCAAAAATGTATGTATCAGTTTGGCTGGGCCATGATTCCCTGTATTGTGTGATTTTTCTATATGTTGTAAATCCTGCCTTTATGATGTTAATGAGGGAGGATGGGTGGCAGTTGTGTTAGTGAGGCAGGACTCAACCTACAAGATTGGATTCTGTCTTGAGGCAATCCTTGAGATATAAAAGAAAGAAGCAAGCAGAGAGACAGGGGGAGCTCATACCACCAAGAAAGCAGTGCAGGGAGCAGAGTGCGTCCTTTGGACCCAGGGTCCCTGCGCAGAAAAGCTCCTAGTAAGGGGAAGATTGATAAGAAGGCCGACAGAGAGAGAAAGCCTCCCCCTGAAGCTGATACCCTGAATTTGGACGTTTAGCCTACTTTACTGTGAGAAAATAAACTTCTGTTTGTTAAAGCCATCCACTTGTGGTATTTCTGTTACAGCAGCACTAGATGACCAAGACACCAGGTCTCCTAACTCCTGTTCCCATTCTCTTAAAATTAGTCTCCAGGGATGGTGTCCCATTAACTAGTGGCCTGGGCCTGTTCACCAACTTTATTCTTCAGAGCTCTGACAGGCTTTGGGCTGTTTCCCAGATCAAATCTGCATTCAGAAAATGAAGATTTGCCACCCTTGAAGCTAATTAGTCTCCACGGTCACCCAGCCTTGAAGATAAACATTGCTCACTGGGTCTAGTGAAAAGCAGTCCAAGTGTTTAAATAGAGGTGGAGGGGAGATGAGATGTGTTCTTTCTCATCTTTTATGTCTGATGTCTTTGATGTCTCAACATGGGGCTTCTTCTCGTGGTCTCTACAATTCCTTCAAAGAGGCTGGAAGGAGGAATCCCAGGCTTTAATTTGCCAGAGCTCACCCGACAGTACCGGAGGGCAAAGATCAGCGAATGACATGATTGGTCTTGAGAAGGGCTTCTGGATTTTCATATATTGTCCGATATAGTGCTGGAAGATGAGCCTCCTAGGTTGGAAGGCATTTAAAACACACAGAGGCCACAACAATGGCCTCCAGTGTACCAATGATCATGACGATGGCCCAGGACTGGGCAATGTTTTGTTCTGTTGTACATGAGGTAACCATGACTTGGAGCTGATTCAACAGTAACTAACAACAAAGGCTTCTGGCCTGTACACCCCGTTAGCTGTGTGTGCTTTCCCTATTGTTACCAGCTGCTATATATGATGTGCAAGAAAATGAGTCATAGGATGTTAGAGCTGGAAGAGACCTTGAGATCATTTCTTCTAATTCCATCAGAGAGCGGGAACTGAAGTCCAGAGAGAGGATGTGATTTGCACAAGGCCATGCTGCTAGTTAATACCTTAAGCAAATTAAATATTGATTATATAGAGTCTGTGCAAACAAATAAGTCAAGAGGCTCTAACTTCCTTCTGTTAGATATGTCTTCCTTGGAGCTCAATTACTGTCTTCCTATGGGGCCGATTCCCACCTGGTGGGACTGGTGAGGCTGTGCTGGTGGTTTATGGCTGGTGGCTGGTCTGAGTTAACAGTATGCCATGCTGACTGTCAAATATTTTGAATATCATTCCTGCTTCTTACTATCATTTTATGTCAGTCTCTGTATTTGGTGGAGACAGGGTCAGGGAACAGCTCATCTATCCTGCTAACCATTCCTACTCCATGGCTTTGCTATATATTTTGGGCTCTGAGACAAACGTTGAGAGAGAAGGCTTTTCTCCATTTGTCATTTGGAAAGTTCAAAGTCCTTTGGTCCAGAGGTTGCCTGGGCAGTCAGTGCATCCACACAGACACTTGAAAGGGGAGCAGCTGGTAGGGGTGACCTGCCAGGCTCGGCCTCTGGCTCCCTTTCTCCTGTCTTATTTAGCAATCACTGACTGAGCATCTGCTAGGTGCCAGTCCTGGGCTGGGAGCTGAGGACACAGAGGTGAATCAGACCTGGTCCCTGACTTCATAGTCTATTCACTTTGGTCATAGTCTATTCCCCCTTAGGAGCTACTAGGGGAGGCAGAGACCTGACAACAGAGAATCACACAATGAGCTTGGAAGTGCAGTCTCAGAGGTGTGAACACGGTAGTGGGAGAGTGACCAACGGTGTGGGGGACTTGAAGAAGTCTTGCTTCTGCCCTGAAGCTCTTGGCTAAATCACCTTCCCTCCCCTGCCCCCAGATGCTCAGGGCTCCAGCAGAAGTGAGTAGACTGTGTCTCCTACCCTTATCACATCCCCAGGAGGGATTCGCTCTCAGCAAGTTTAGATGCTGGTGAGGACTGTGGAATTTAGAAGCCTTAGCCAAAGTGGATGCTGTATGTGGCAGGCCTCTTTTTGGGCATTGGAGGTCTGGAGATGAACCCAGGGTTTGCATCTGGTGCTTGTTAAATGGCAGGGTGGGTCTTGGGGCAACTTCACCCTTGAGTGTCTCTTTCTCTTCACTGCAGACAGGATCTTCCTGCTAACCCTGGTCAGCTTATTCGGGTGCTACTGATTCCTTATACCTGATGACCCCTGGGGTTATGTGGCAGCATAAGGGGTTCTTGTGGATAGAATCCAGAGGTAGAATTCAAAACTTGTGTGGGAGAAAATTACATTTTTATTTCCACTAAAATTTAATTGAAATGTAGCATTTGCCTCAATTAAGAATATAGGCAAACACCTACAGTACTATGAGTTCCTGTGACTTTGTTGCTAATGGAAATCACACATTTATTCATATCACGTGATAGGGATGCACAGATCTCCAAAAGCATTTATGCTCGTCCTTACTCTTAAATTATGGTAATTTTGAGATGTGCTTTTAGGTCTTGTTACTTAATGTGCTAATAAAGAAACAAGTATATTACCATATCACGTACTTACCTTTAAATATTTTGATAGCTGCATTCATATATACTTGGTCTCCTTGTTATCCTATATAATTATTTTATGCATTAAAAGCATTCTGAGAATGGGCCTGTACACTTCTTCAGACTACCATAGGGCTCAGTTGTCCCAAAATGGTGAGGAACCCCTGAACATACCCTGGAGAACGTAGGAGAAGCCCTGGGAGGTGAGCAGAAGGGAGATCAGATGGGGACACCCACCAGCTGCTCTCTGAGCGCTGACTGGTTCAGAGAAGCTTCCTGTAGAGTCTTGGTGTAGGGCATGGCTAACCGTGCTTTGAAGGCATGCACTTTAGTCCATGGTATGCCTAACTCCAAGAAGGAAATGGAGTGGAAAGAGGACTGGGCCAACCACCAGAAGACCTGGGTTCTAGGTCCTGCCCTGCCATTAAGTAGTTTTTTTCTGGACCTCAACTTCCTCATCTGGAAAAGGAGAAGGTGGGGGCATAATCGGGGGCTCTCAAAGTATGTTCCTTAAAGGACTGGCTTTCTACGACTTGGACCAAGGTGGTATTGTTGTTGTTGGCTGCCAATGAGTCAGCCCCTGACTCATGGCGACCCCAGGCACAACAGAGTTAAACACTGTGGACCACTGTGATCATAGGGTTTCATAGGCTGATTTTCAGAAATAGATCACCAGGCCCTTCTCCCTAGTCTGTCTTAGTCTGGAAGCTCTGCTGAAACCTGTTCAGCATCATAGCAACACGCAAGCCTCCACTGACAGTCTAATGGTGGCTATGCCTGAGGTACATTGGCTGGGGATTGAACCCAGGTCTCTTGCATGGGAGGTGAAAATTCTACCACTGAACCACCACTGTAGTCTATGCTAAAAGAAAAAATTGATAACAGTTTTTCCAATTTACTAAAAAATTACACAATAAGGAGAATTTTCTGAATTTAAAATTGTTCTTACATATCTTTTCCTTAAATCTTTGGAATCTGTTACTCCATGTCTGCCAGCAAGTGCTTATAGAAGGCAAAAGGAGTGGATGAGAAGTAAAAGAATATTGACGGCAAAATGTAGAATTGGCCAATCGTGTTTAATTTCGCACTTAGTTTTGGTTGTGATTCTCTGTTGCATATCTTTATAGGTTCTACTAAAATTGTTCTGAGCTTGAATGTTGAATTAAGCATATCAGTGTTTTAAGGGCTTTGCAAGGTGTTCTAAGGAGGCCTGATGGTACAATGGTTAAGCACTCAGCTGCTAACGGAAAGATTGGCAGTTTGAACCTACCCAGCAGACCCTCAGGAGAAAGATCTGATGATCTGCTTCCGTAAATTTTACAGCCAAGAAAACCCTGTGGGACAGTTAGTTCTACTCTGTCACACGGGGTCACTATGAGTCAGAATCGCCTCGAAGGCACCCAACAACAACAAGGAAGGGGTTCTGCAAACAGCATTGTGCCCTGGGGGTGTTCTACCAGCTCTCATGGGTCTACAAGGCCTCTCCCTGCTCTGACACTCAGTGAACCTACAATGCCTGAAAACGCACCCAGCTATGAAGTTTGACTTTTGTTCTGGATGAGCAAAGGGGTGAGTGGGCTTGGGAGTTTGTGTGAAACGATGGTCTTTCTCCAGAGGAGACAATGCTCCTGTTGACATCCATGCTGCAGACAAAAGCAATAGTGCACCTGACCCCAGCCTTCCTTGTTTTGTGTACCACGCTTGTAAGGGAGAACAAACTAACAGTTACAATGGAAGCGACAGGAAGAACAGCTGGTAGGGTGGTTAGCTGTATTACTGTCTACTGAGTTGGACAGATGCGTTGTGAGACCCCAGCTTCCCGGTTCCTCTGTTCCTCTTAGCTCATTTAAGCCCAGAGGGTTGGCCATTGGTGAATCGCCCCAGCAAGAGTCATGGAGATTGCCATTTATAGATTGGGGAGCCCTGGGGTGACTCTGATGTCTTCCAGAGTGTGTTTACCATTCCTTGCTGGTATTTGCTGCACCTACCAGGCCAGTGGCCACACTGTCTGTCCAACTCAGCAGCCCAGGAGATTGGGGTGTGGGCCTGGACTAGGGGTTACTGGTATTCTTATAACTGCCTTGTTGAGTTTCCTCTTAGGAATCTCTTACTGTCAGGTGTTGAGGGCTGGGGTACATCTGGCTGTTGATGTTTTAGTCAAAGCCATGCTTCTCACTTCTCTCTGAGCTCTTCCAGCTGAGAGATCTTACACTTAGCTCATCTGCAGGCCACTGGAGGGTCGAGGCTTCCCAGGCCTTGGAGAGGGCCTGTGGGTTTAGCACCTTTTTAGGAATAGGAAGTCAGAAGGAGTGGGATTTGATGGGGTGGATGTGTGGTTATGTTGCGTTTTCTTCTTTGTCAAGTGCGGACACAGGAGCCCCCAGAGGCGTCAGAGTCAAAGCCCCGGGGCCCTCGGATTTGCGTGGGTTCGCTGCAGGCTCCCTGCACGCACTGCCCATCCCTGGTTACGGTGTTGTGTGTGTTGCTATGTACTGTTCTCACTATGCACCATGGAGCTTCAGACCAACTCAGGCCTCTGCTTGTGAGTGGAGTCTGGGGTTCCCTGTTCTGCTGGCTGAACCTTTAGAAAATCAGTAGTTCTTTGTGGGATTTATCTTCTGTCCTTTTCCACGTGGACTTCTCCAGCATTATGCTATAGTGGGAGAATCTTTGGGTGTGGAGGTCAAAGAGTGGGGTTCACATACTTGCGGCTTTGTACAAGTTTCCTAGCCAGGCTGGGTCTATTTTCTTATCTAACATCTATAGCCAACACCTTCCATTGATGAAAATACTTCATAAATTATATTGTTGTTGTTAGTTGTCATTGAGCAGGCGCCGACTCATGGTGACCGTATGTATATCAGAATGAAAAGTTGCCATCTTCACTGATTGTTGGTGTGTTTGAACCCATTGTTGTGGTTATTATGTCACTTCACCTCATGAAGTTTTTCCCTGTTTTCACTGACCCTCTCCTTTTCCAAAAATGATGTCCTTTTCTAGTGATTGGCCTTCCCTGATAGTGTACCCAAAGTAACCGAGTTGAAGTCTCACCATTCTTGCTTCTAAGAAACATCCTATTTCATAAATTATAGAAAGTCATTAAGTAAAAGTGTCATTATTTTTACAGTTCTTTGTTTGAATGGTGTGTGATGCCTTCTTGTCCTAGGCTTTTCTCTTTGCCAGTGGACCCAAGCTGGCTCTCCCGCTCTGTGTTTGTGCTTGAATTTTCTCATTCTTCTGCCCACCTTCCAAGCTGAGTTGAATTTCCCGAATGAATGAAAATGCCTAACATGTGGATTCAGCATCCACAAGAGGAAGAGGTGCAGGGAGTTTACTGTCTAGTTGGGAAATGAGAGAACGAACATTAATGAGCAGAGAGCTAACAATTCAAAGCATTATATGCTGATTGCTTCTTCTCTGGGCTCCTCAAGCAAAAGGAATCACAAATTTCAGTTATTTGAATATCATGATCATGATTTTGAATACCATTGCTTACCAGTTTCATGATTTTAGGCATAGCCATTTATTATCTCTACTGTTATTTGCTGAATATTTTGGTGAAATGGACTCATTTTTGAAGCTTAAATTTCTTTTAAAGGGAAATATTATATCATTATCAGAAATGGAGAACCAACATCACTGTCCATAAATAGACAAGTGTAAAGAAAAAAATCACAACAGAACCAAAATAATATCTGCATTTTCTAGCTTGGTGCATTGGCTGCAGAAGATCTGAGGCTGGGGGTCTGCTCACCCTTTAGAAGAGGAAACTTAGTTCTAAGGAGGTGTTAAAGATGTATTGGTATCAAACTGATAATGGAAAAGGGACCAACTTTCTCATTTAACAAATGGTATCTGATGCTGTGTTGTATCTCTCCATGATCTATTATCCCTTGTTCTATACTTGGGTAACATGACAGCATGTCCAAAACACTTAGTGCACCGTCTAGGGCTATACCTGTCCCTGGCTAGATTGGACTCTTTGAGAACAGAGACCGTGTCCTATTCTTTTTTTTTCCCCCTATGGTGTCTGGCACATAGTAGATAGCCAATGATGTTTGCTGAGTTGACTCCAGGCGTTATAGAGTTGTTCAGGAGAGGGAGAGATCTCCAATGGCTAGGGTTGACAGGGAAGGCTTTACAAAGGAGATGGAACTGTTTCCTCCTAGCCCTGCCCCACCTACAGCAGCCTGAAGTCCTTGCTCAGTAGTTCCTTTTTCTTCTCTCCACTGGAGGGCCTTCTCTGATTCCTACCCATTTGTCTTTCTGTAACACTTTTGCTTTTGATTCTCTCATCTCCTTCCCAAAGCAAGGAAAAAAAAAAAATCAAGGCAATCTCTAGACCCTCAGAGCCAGCTACCCTGAGGAGAGAGCTCAGGGGAGCAAAAATTAGAAGTGTGGAAGGAAGAAAGGCAGGAGGAGAGAAAGAGAGGGAGAGGAAGAAGAAGGGGGAGAAGAATTTGACTCAGGAGGCCTGTAAGGTAAACTGAGCCCCTGAGCAGACTGCCCTCTGGCTCAATGTTACAGGTATTTTGTTGACCTCCTGAGGGAAGAGGTTGAACCCTGGGGTTGCTAGCAAATTTTTTCTTTCCATCCTTTCTTCCTTTCTTTAGGTGTCTCCCTCTCTTCTTTCAGCACCCTGTAGCTCTGAACCATTTGGCAAATTCCATATCCATGGTGATCACTGTTATCATGGACTTGGTAATGTTTGTGTTTATGTCAGTTTGCTCTCCATGATTAATTATAAAATCCTTCAGAAAAAGCCACACACTATTTCCTGTGGACGATATTCAGGAACTGTCTGCATGACCCGTGGGCTAGGTCCTGAAGACCTGTCTGGTGGCAAGCCTAACTTTCATCCGGTCACTAGAAATCTCATCATTGCCAGGAATATCTGTTCTCTTCTTCCTGCCTTTGGGGCCTTAGGGCTCCTAGATCCTTCCCTCTCTGATCATTTTGCTGCTGCTTCTGCGGTAATTAGTCACGATAACAAACACTCCTATTGTGTTTGTTTAATTCTTTTAACAACCCTACAGAGTATTTGGGGTCGCTGGGTGGTACAAACAGTTACTGCACTTGGCTGCTAATGGAAAGGTTGGAGGCTTGAGTCTACTCAGAAGCACTTTGGAGGAAAGGCTTGGTGATCTGCTTCCAAGAAATCAGCCATTGAAAAGCCCTGTGAAGTGTGGTTCTACTCTGACAGACATGGGGTCAACATGAGTCAGAGTTGAATCGATGGCAGCTGGCTTTACTGGTTTTATAGAGCATTTATTGTTCTTACCCCTATTTTATAGGTGAGAGAACTGAGGTTACATAACTTGCCCAAGGTCAGCCAGTAAGTGACCCAGACCCTGCGTCCTCAATCCCTGTAGGCTCCTGCCTCTCCAGGGAGACTAGACTGCTCCTGCTGTCTGGGCTTGATGTGGGAAGGGGGTGTCCTTGCTCCCACCATTGGGATTGTCAGCAGCTTCAGAAGGTTCAAAGCTGGAGAAGGAAGCCTCTGAACTTGAATGTATTCTCCTGAGGGCACCACTTACCACTTATCACTTTGTTTTCCGCTCCCTCTGTTCTGCCCACCCCTGGCTTTCCTCCTATCAGCCTATATGGGAGGGCATGGGTTGAGCGCCCCGCTGGATCTCTGCTTGTTGTTACTAGCTGCGGCAGGTTGGCCCCTGACTCGTGGTGACCCCATGCATAATGGAATGAAATGTTTTCCTGTCCTGTGCCACAGATCGGACTGCTGTGATTCATTGGCTGATTTTCGGAAGTAGATTTCCAGGCCTTTCTTCCTTGTCTGTCTTAGCCTGGAAACTCTGCTAAAACCTGTTCAGCATCATAGCAACGTGCAAGCCTCCACTGATAGACGGGTGGTGGCTGTACATGGAGTGCATTGGCTGGGAATCTAACTGGGCCTCCCACATGGTAGGCGAGAATTATCTACCACTGAACCACCGACTCCTTTTAATTACTCACAGCTGTGTTTGTGGCAGGACTCAATCTGCCCAGAAAGACCTCTGAGACTGTTGGGTGGATCCGGGAGCCAGCAGGCAGGGGTGAGAGACAGCAAGGGTTCCCGAGAGAGTGGCTGGGGCAATGACAGTGCAAGATTGGAGAGTGTGCAGGGAAGCTGTGCAGCCTCTGGGCAGCCTGGTGTCTGGAGCCGCCTGGGGTCTCTGGCAGGGGGGAGAGTGGAGCCAGTGTGGAGCTGGGCTGGGATGACCCGGAGGTGTGGGTACTGCTCGTTGCTGCTGATGGGCATCAGGAGACATGATGGTAGGGCCGGAGCGAGTCTGCCTTGGGCATTTCCAACTTGCCTCTTCTTTGGCTTCCCTGTCCATGCAGATTTCCCACCACCCTACCTCTTTCAAATCCACTCTCAGGTCCCTCATTTGGACCCATCAGTATAAGCCTGCATTGCAGCAGCCGAAGCAGCTTTAATAGGGATCAAAGCTTTGGCTAATGGTGGTGTACTGGTCACCAGCTGGTGGGACGAGGCTCTGAAAATCACACAATATTGGCTTTTTCCTTTATCAAGGACTGTGGACACAGATGGGACTTTCTCCTTTTGCCACAGCTTTCACAAGCTGCTTACATTGGAGCCTAATGCTGGGTCCACCACGTGGCTTTCAGGGTGCAGTGCCCTTTATGTGCACGGGCCTTTACTGGCCTGGGGTGAAGGAGGAGGACAGTGACATGGTCAGCACATTTAGGGATATCAGAATTTAATGAAAGCAACAGTGGGCAAAAGTGGCCCAGGGCCATGCAGGATGACCCTTGTAATGAGCAGGTTTATTCCATGAATGGGCTACTTATGGAGGGTGAGTGGTTAATCTGCTCACTGCCTCTTGCATCTGGGTCATTCCCTCTTGCTGTTAGGATGCTCAGGAAATGGAAGCTAATTCAGTCATTAATCTCAGTCTAAGCCAAGAGGAATTAGACAGGCAGGCTGCGTTCTTCCTCCCCCAAATGCAGAGTGCAATTCTTTCCAGAACAAAAGGGCTGTGATTTACCTGTGCTACCATTTGCCCTCACTAGTTTGGGTAATTGCAGATTGTCAGCACAGACATTGCTGTCTGCATATGTAACTGGCTTGCTATAATGACTGGAGTCCAGAGGGGCAGGACTGGGAACGATTCCTGAAGGAGGAACTTATGGTATAAAGCCAAGTACAAATGCCAGACTGAATCTGAAACCCGGCTCAGCCACTCAGTAATGTATGTTGTTGTTAGCTGCTGTCGAGACAGCCCCTGACTTACAGCGACCCTGTGCACATCAGAACAAAAGGCTGCCCAGTCCTGCATCATCTCCATAATCTGTTGAGGACTGAATCATTGCGATTCAGAGGGTTTTCACTGGCTGATTTTCACAGGTAAATCACCAGGCCTTTCTTCCTAGTCTGTCTTAGTCTGGAAGGTCCGCTGAAACGTGTTCAGCATCATAGCAACACACAAGACTCCACTGACAGACAGGTGGTGGCTGTGCCTTGGCCAGGAATCAAACCCGGGTCTCCCAAATGGAAGGCGAGTATTCTGCCACTGAACCACCACTGCCCCTGAGTAATGTATAACCTTGGGCAAATCATATGAGATCACTGAAGTTTTCTCATGTATAAAAATTATCTGGTTCCGTTATTTTGAAGAAGGCTGGCACATAATAAAAAAACCAAAAACCCATTGCAGTTGAGTTGATTTTGACTCATAGCGACCCTATAGGACAGAGTAGAACTTCCCCATAGAGTTCCCAAGGAGTGCCTGGTGGCTTTGAACTGCCAACCTTTTGGTTAGCAGCAATAATACTTAACCAGCACACCACCAGGGTTTCCAGCACATAAAACCTGCTGCCACTGAGTCAATTCCAACTCATAGCAACCCTATAAGACAGAAGAGGACTGCCCCAAATGGTTTCCAAGGAGTGCCTGCTGGATTCCAAGTGTCGACTTTTTGGTTAGCAGCCGTAGCTCTTAACCACTACACCACCAGGTTTTCCATTCCATTTCCATTCTGGCACATAATAGGTACTTAATATTTGACAAGGAAACAAATGATTAAATGAGATATGTGTGTCAAAGTGTCCAGTGCAGGTTCCAACATATATCAAAAGCTTAGTATTAATTTCTCTTCTATTTCCTTACTCCCAGGTTCAGAGATCCCTAAAATATTTTTTGTCTTTTTCCTGCCTCTGGGCTGACCTGCCTATAAATTAATCTTCTATCCTAATTATTTCCCACCCCTCTTTTGATCTGGCCTTATGGACCAGGGTAAGATCCTAATGCCCTCCAGATTGTTCAGATTCCATGGAGGATACCTTCAGAAAGACAGCTGCTTTTTCCTTTCCTCTTTCTGGAGTCCCTGGAAAGCTCTGTAAGAGTGAAGACACCATAGGAAACACCTCACCAGGAGGCTGAATGGGCCTCAGGAAGACTCATCTGGAATCACACAGACCTTTATATTCCTGGGCCCATGAATAGGTCACCTTTGTACCCTGGTTTGAGCTAGAAGTATAGTTTGCTATGCTGAAAATCCATTTTTAAAATTCACATCAAATTTTAAGTACGTTAATATATAGTTTAGCTTAACTAGTAAAAAAATGTCTGCCTTGAGCTTTATGCTCTTTCAAGAACTTTCTATATGGGATCAAATTGACAATAGCAACTGGAAAGATTAGATAGGAACCTTGGAGGGCAGTGAGTTTATGCTAATGGGGGAAGAACAACTCAGAAAAGGAGGCAGAGAATGGTTGCACAACTTGAAAAATGTAATCAATGTCACTGAATTGTACATGTAGAAACGGTTGAATTGGGGTATGTTCTGCTGTGTATATTTTCAACAACAACAATAACAAAATCAATAAAAATTTTAAAAAGTAAATAAAAGACCACAAAAAGTTTTTTTTTTTTTAAGCGTATTGCTGTAGGTTATTACAGTGAGCCCTTTGGTAAGGTGAATAATTAGCTGTAATTTATCTGCTTGGTAAACCTGGACTTTCAAATACCAAGAGTGCTTGGAGATGCCATGTAACTTTCTTGCTATGCTTTAATCGAAGAGATTCTAAGCACGATGTAGCCTATGAACCTCCTGCAGGAAGAGAGCACATATAAAGTGCCTCTTTTACTTGCTCGTTTGGAATCTCCAAATTCAGGAGGTAAGTTCTTCTTGAGGTCTAGCCTATATCCCTCCAGAACAACCTTATGTTGGTGAAGGAATGGGTCAAATGACGTATATTGATTGGTCCCACTGGGTCCAATGTGCATGGGGATTTGTCTCGGAGCTTCATTTTGAGGCTCCCATGTCCTAGGCAGCAGAGCTGTCAGCAGATTGGAGCTCTTTTCCCAGCTCTGCCTCTGATTCAAAGGAGCCCTGGTGGCTCAGTGGTTAAGCTCTGGGTTGCTAACCACGAAGTCAACAGTTCGAACTCACCAGCTGCTCCGAGGGAGAAAGATGTGGCAGTATACTTCCGTAAGGATTACAGCCTTAGAAGCCCCATGGGGCAGTTCTACTTAGTCCTATAGGGTTGCTATGAGTTGCTATGAGTAGGAATCGACTTGACAGCAACGGGTTTTTTTGGGTCCCTGTCTCAGGTTAGATCCCGTGACTGTCCCAGTTCTTGAATTTCAGTGTTTTGAGTTCCTTCACCTCCTGACTCCCATGGCATCTGCAACTCACAGTTTTCTGCAGATCCACACATTCCTGGGTGGCCTGCATACAACGTCTGGAGATCATCTTGTCCAAGCCTTGCTTCTGGAGCAGGCTGCCCATGTCCAGTTCTTCAGACATCTTCCCAAGGACTTCTCCATCTCCTCAGCTGATATCTCCCCATTCTTTGTAGTGACAAGGTCCTTTCTGGGGTCTGACCCTAACCTCTCTTGCTGCTACCTCAACCCCTTGGTCCACTTAGTCCTGGCCTCCAGGGAGGCCAAGAACAGCTGTGCGGCCCCACCCCTGTTCCTTCCGTGTTTTCGTTGGGGTATCACCTCTGTGCATCCAGCCGTGAATCCCCCAGCAATTTCTTTGTCACCAGATCGCATTGCAAGCTCCTGTCCAAATGCTGTCTGACTGCTTCCTGTTCCAGGCATCTCCCTCCCACCTGAGTATTTGTGTTTCTGATTATTTATCCCCAGATGCAAGGGCCGCATTTTTCCAGGTTGAATCTGCTCGTTGTTACTTCCTGCCTGGGTTTGCTAACATCTCCAGGTCCCTTTTGCAGCCATGGCTGCAGGCTTACTTAGAGGGGGAAAGGCAGATTTCCAGCCTTCAGAAAGGAAACCATGTAGTGAATGGGATGGGGAGCGCCAGTGACCCTGCTGAGAGGGGCTCCACCCAGCCTGAAGTCAAGCTTTCCCCAGGAGGATGTCTGAATTGATGGATACAAAAACCATCAAAGTGCTACCAGCGGGGGAATGACCTAGACTGAGACCTGTCCCAGCTGCTCGGCAGCTTTCTCTTAGTCTCCTGAGCCGAGAACAAGGAGACATCTTCCTACCCTCTTGGCCTTGGCTCGTTCCAAACAGCCATCACCAGTTCTAATTAAATACTCAGCAGATGAAGTGACCGCGCACCAGATGAGGGAGTTGGGACTATGCTGTGTGCTTGGCCATTTCCTGTCCAGGCTCCATCCTTTGGGAAGGAGGCTGTGCTGGGATGGCAGGGGCCACAAGTTACACGTAGAGGTAGAGTGAATCCCCTCCTTTTTTTTTTTTAAGGAAGAGTTTATTTCATTTTGTTTTTTCCTATTTATTTTACTGAAAGTCCTTCATGACTCAGAAAGTCAGAGTTGGAAGGGGCCTTTGAGAGTCTCCAACCTACATCTCTTATTTTACAGATTGAGGCCCAGGAAAGTCCAGTAACTTACTCAAATTCACAAAAAGCATTTTAAGTTGCCATCTGCCCTCGAGATGGGTGCTAAGCATTGGGCATGGAAAGTTAACTCTCCATGACTAGGGAGGGCAGAAAGGGATGCCTGATCTAAATCAATCTGTCTTCAAGGGACTGAGTCTCAGTTGGCCTGCTTCTTTCCATAGGCTTACTTGTGTTTACTTACTCATCTGTAGTGCACAGTTTCACACGGGTTTCATTGGGTAATCCGTCCCTGCTCTTTGCTCACTCTTTTCAACCATAGCTAGAAGTTGGAGCTGGGTGCAGTGGTACCTCTCCACTCGCCAGGGCTCTTAGTTCATTGTGATTGAATTGAAATCCAGGAGTGCGATATGGGGCAAGTTGAATGCTGCTCCTGAGAAAGCGTGGCTTAAAAAATAAATGCATGCATCCTGCCCCCCCTTCCCAATTCTCTTCCTCCCTATTCCACTATAGTTTCTGAGTATTGAACATGTTGCTAGTTAGGAGAGTCCCTCAGAAGATTCTGATGAATTTGGAGTGATTTCAAAATTCATCTGGGGAAATAAACAGCTGCAGCACGAAACAGAAACACACACACTGTGTTGCTGTGTCCCCCCCGCCCCCCAACCTAGGAAAAGTGTACACACCCAAACCATGTGGAAATGCAGAAATCCACGTGAATGACCTGAAGGCCCACCGAGCAAAGGAAAAGGGATTAGCTGTCCCACAGCCTGGCAGATACCATGCCAGGAGGCTGCGTGGTTCTAAGCACGCTCGCCTGGACTCCTAGGACCATTGCACCCCTCGTTTGCAGAGCTTTTTGCAAAACAGAGCTGCTCCTGTCTTCTAACAGCCCTTAGGGAAGCGGGAGGAGGAAGGGAACAAAACATACGTTGGTCACCTGAGTACAAGCCAGACTGACACTCTTAACAAAATTATTGTGAAGTCATAGTTACTGTCAGGTTATTCTTCCCATTTTACAGAAACTGAGGCTTCTGGAGATTAAGCTGGGATTCCATTTCCACCTTCCACAACACTGAGCTGCCTCTTCATTCCCCTGAGTGCTATAGACCTACCCGACTGACGATCTCCGAATCTGTGGTCTCCGAGGGGGCTGTGTGATTTTGGGGGGCAGCTGATAACCCACTGAGTGCCTCTGTTTCTTCTGCTGGAAATGGAAATTATGCTATTTGGCTATTTGGCCCATTTGTTAAAATTCTTAATAACATGAACTTCGCAGTCCTCTGAGGTGTAATCGGCAATGACTTACTAAAGAGATATTTGCAGGCCCTCTAAGCTGGAAACAGCATCCAGAGACGATCCTTTCCGTCAGAGTCTACTATGCACCCACTATGTGTGGCCACTGTGCTGGGCAGAACTGCAGGGTCCCAGGTCAGGCAAACAGCAGGGGAATCTCTTCCACCTCCTGGAGAGAGGGCAAGCTTCTAGGACCCCAGCTTTGTCTCATACGCTCAACTCTTTTTTCTGTATTTCAAAAATCCTCTTTCAACCCTATTACCTCCTCCAACTATGGCCTGCTCACTCTCTGCCCCTTCATAGCCAGGCTTTAAAAAGTAAACTTTTAAAATGGAAATATGACATATGTACATAAAAGTGCACAAATTCTAAATATACTACTTGATAATTATCTTAAAGTAGACTCGTTTCTGTAACCACCACCTAACTCAAGAAGCAGAACATCCGGCCTCCCAAAAACTGCCTTTCAATCCCCCCAAAACGTAATGACTCTCCTGACTTCTGGCATCACAGATTACGTTTCTTATTTTGAACCTTATATAAACGAAGTCATGTGGTATATATTTTGTGTCTGGATCTTTTTCCTTAAGGTGAAGTGTGTGACATTCATCTGTATTGTTGAGTGTAGCAGTGATTTATTTTTGTATAGTATTTCATTGTTTGAATGAGCCACAGTTTACTTACCTGTTCTACTTCTGATGGGCTTTAGAGTTGTTTCTTGTTTTAGGCTATTATGAATACTGTTGTTATGACTATTCTTTTACATGTCTTCTGGTGAATGAATTTCTGATGGGTATATACCTCTGAGTGGAATTGCTGAGTCATAATGGTATGTGTATGTTGAGCTTCAGGAGATACTACCCAACAGTTTCCAAAGTGTTTGTACCAATTTATATTCCCCAGAAACAGTTTACGAGAGTTCCAGTTTTTCCACACCCTTGTCAACACTTGGGATTGTCAGTCATTTTAGTTTTAGTCATTCTGGTACATGTGTAGTAGCGCCTTATTGTGGTTTTAGTTTTTATTTTCTGATAACTAATGAGTCCAATTTCCAGTCCTGACTACTAGTCCAGGGGAGGGAAAGAGAAGTGCAAAAGCTGATTTTTCACTCTACTGTGGGAATGAGGAACAGATGGAACTCATTCATCTATCTTACATTCACCGGAATGGGACTTTTCTTCATTTACATGCTCATTGCTTTGGCCCTATGATATCCCCTGTTCCTTACTGTAATCACTTTAGACCCTTTGTAGGCCCAAATCATTCACTGTATCTCTTAAACCTGGAGTTTTGTGCCTTAAGTGAATACTAATAGAACTTTAACTATATTTAAAATTCTTTCTTTTAGTCCAGTGGTTCTCAAACCTGAGCATTACCAGAATCACCTGGAAAGCTTGTCTATGATTATATTCTTTTCATATAGTTTTATTAGTGGTTATTCTTCATATTACAATGGGTATATTAAGCTTTTCACAGTCTAGGTAGAATCAGTATTTTATCACCTCCAGTAGAATGTAGAAACTTTACCATCTTTAAGTCCTTTTGCCCTCGGCCCCTTTATATTGTAGTTGCCTTATGTATTACAGCTATATAAATTGAAAACCTCATCAGGGAGTGTTGTAATTTTTGCCTTCAACCATTAAATATATTTTAAAAGAACTCAAGAAGAGAAAGCTAGTCTTTCTTATTTACACAGATATTTATCATTTAAATTCCTCTTCCTTCATTCCTGATGTTCTACTGTTTCCTTTTGGTATCATTTCCCTTCTGTCAGAAGAGCTTCCTTTAGCAATTCTTATAGAACCAGTCTACTGTCAGTGAATTTTCTCGGGTTTCCTTTGTCTGTGAAGTATCTACTTTACCTTCATACTTGAATGATACTTTCACAGATTGTGGAATTCTGAGTCGACAGTTGTTTTAGCATTTAAAAAGTATTGTTCCACTTCCTTCTGGCTTTCATAGTTCCTGATGATAAATCTACATAAATTGAAATAATTATTTTTCTATAAGTAATGTTCTGTTTATCTCTGACTACTTTCAAGGTTTTTTCTTTATCTTTATTTTTCAGCAGTTTGATTATGGTGTGCCTGAGTGTGGATTTTATTGAATTAATCCTATTTGGAATTTGCTGAGCTCTTTATTTATCAAAATTGGAAAGCTGAAGCTTTTATTAAAAAATATTTTATATATATATATATATTTCCACACTGCATTCTTATTTCTTCCCTTCTGGAGTTTTAATAACATTAATGTTAGATTTTTCTGGTACTATCCCAGAGGTCCCTTAGATTCTGTTCATTGTTTTCAATCTTTCCTTCTTTCTGATTGTTCAGATTAGATAATTTCTTTGATTTCCTCAAGTACAATGACTTTTTCCACTCTCATCCTTATTCTGCAATTGAGTCCCTTGAGTAAGCTTTGTATTTTTTGGTTATTGTATTTTCCAGTTTTAAAATTTCCATTTGGTTCATCTTTATATTTTATATTTCTTTGTTGAAACTATATTTTTCCATTCATTTCAACAGTGTTTGCCTTTACTTCTTGGAGCATTTTTATAATAGACTCTTTAAAGTCTTTGTTATATAATGCCAATATTTTTACCATCTTGGCATTGGCATCTGCTGATTGTGTTTTCCCATTAAAATATATCCTGATTCTTTGTATGTTGAGTAATTTTAGATTGTACCCTGGACATTTTGGATATTATGATATTGGATATTATGAAACTCTGGGTCTTGTTTAAATCCTACTTGTGTCTTAGCAGATAATTGATCTGGTTGGCTTCAGGCTGCAACTTCTGACCAGCTTTCTATGGGTTGTGGTTTCAATATGTTTCCTTTTCAAAGACCTGTGCTATTTGGACCTATCCTGTAGGTACTACCCAGTGGCCAATTTGGGACCTGGGCAGTGATATGGAACCAGATTTTGAGAACCACTGGTATAGTCTGTCTTTTAATAGAGATGAGAAAATTCTTCATCCAGGGTATAATGTAGTCCGGTCCTCAAAATATATGGTATGCTGTTTAGGATCAGATCCATGCGTGTATAGGTTGGAAGTCAGCAGAGAAGTTCATGAACAACTTTATGGGGTCACTTTGCTGAGCTCCTCCTTCTCCATTAACTTCTCACTACTTTCCAGGTCTCTGAGATACTCTTTTCCATTCTTTGTCCAGAAATTTGAGACTTTAATTATCCTCCTTGCTACATCTTCCCACAGTGAACCCATGTCTAGGGGACAGGTGGTGGAGAAGACAGAGAGGGAATAAAAGCAACAGGGGTTCACCCCACCCTCTTGGGAACACAGCTCCTCTGTTCATAGAGGAAGGTTCCTCTCCCTCAGAGTTTTAAGTGCCTGTTGGCTGGGGTAAAGAGGATGGAGAAAAAAATGAGAGGATTTACTTCACTCTGTCTGAGTGTTAAGAGACCCCTTTCTTATTTCTCAAGCCATAATAAGAGGGTTTGTCTTGGGGCTCCCTCTTTCAATGCTGATACCTACTTATGGGTTTTGGGCTCTCTTGAGTCTAAACTAGGGGATACTGTAGGGGAAAAAAAATGCTGTATTCATTAACAGTTTGGTGATACTTCAAATTACATTATTCTCCTCCAATCTGCCCGTTACTGTTTACTTTCAGAGTCCTCAAATGGCTGCTTTATGTATTCTGTTCAAGTTTTATAGCTGCATTTAGTAGAAGAGACAGTCTTGTTAAGAGAAGAGACATCTGCTTACTCTATCTTACCTGGAACTATGAGACATCTGCTTACTCTATCTTACCTGGAACTATATATAGAGCTTGTTAAAACACAGCTTTCTGGACCCTACCCTGAGAGTTTCTGATTCAGTAAGTTTGGAGCAGTGTCTGAGAATTTGTAAATTCTAAGAAGTTCCCAGATGCCGCTGATATTGCTTGTTCTGGAACCCCATTTTGAGAGTCACTGGTGTGGTCTATCTTTAAATAGAGATGAGAAAACTCTTTATCCAGGGTAGAATATAAGTCAAGTTCCTTAATTTTAATAATAATCAGTGCTTTATTGTCTACCATCTAATAAGCTAAGGGTGAAAAGACAATGGAAATCCTTTGTTGAGCATATGAGGAGATTAAAAGAATCAAAACATTGTGGAGTACACTACAAATTGCTTGGCCAGACAGGAGTCATGGATAATGCTTTCCTCATATAGAACTCGGAACTGGAAGAAATAAAAGAGGCTGTTGCAATGGGGAATTTCCATTATCAAGATATCGGCTTTAAGTATAATTCTTTAATGCAGAACATCTAGCAGCTTTTGAATTGCTGTGTTTCTAGGCTGTATCCTTGAATATAGGAGCAACCATAAGAGCAACTACATTTTGGTCTTAATTGTAAATAAAAGGGAAGAGCTGGTTGGCAAAAGGAGAACCCCAGAGCCCGTGTCATCTTGGCAAGGATAAAAATATAGAACATGAAGCATGGGCAGATATATGTCCTAGACTTAATGAGTAGATTTTTTTTTTTTAATTATAGGAAAGGAAAGGTAAATATTATCTGAATGTGGATCACAGGAATCAGAATTTTAGAAAAAAGAAATTGAGGCAATGGTAAATAATTTCTAGGTGGCAAAAAAAGAGGAGATATTTGAAGAGAAGTGTGTGGCTCTATGCAGCATATCAGGGTGTAAAAGAACATACCCAAAGGATGGAAAGAGTAGATTATGATGAGGTCTGAACACAAATGAAAAGGCAAACACTTATATGAAGTGAGTTAGGGAGGCCCAAGTCCTGCATGAGCTGCAACTTGTGAAACATGGTAAAGGCCAACACTGCAAAAAGAAGAAGATGACAGGTAACCAAGCCTGTGAGTGAATAGCTAGATATTCCGTTGTGCTGAAGAAGGAGACAGTCACTGAGTACAGGTTTGTGTATGAGACAGTGCGAGATATTCATCCAGCAGTAACTGCAAATCAATTGTGTGCCAATTCAGATGTTGCTCCTTTGTGAATTGTCCCCTTCTTGCTCCTCTGAGCTGCCCCTGTTTCCTGTATATACCTTCACTGTGAGCCTTGTTGAATTGCACTATAACTAAACTGCAAGTTCATCTCCACTTTGAGACAGTGGGCTCCTTAAGGACAGGGACTGGGTCTTTTTCTGCATCATCCCCTAGTCCCTAATACAGGGCTTGGTAAGTAATTGCTGAGTTTAAGTCTTTCTATCCCACACTTTGATGTGGTCCTTTAGGAAAATTCTAGAAAATAGAGTGTACTGAGGAAAAATAAACTTCAGATTAAGACACCTGTAAAAACAGAGCAGTACGTTGATCTATTCTGACATGTGTACCTCTACCCAGGGCTGTGGATGGAAGGGCCTCTTTTGATGGGGCCCTAAAAGGCTTAAGATAGGGTCCTGTTCCATGGCCCAATGGGAGTGAAAAGCTTAAGGTGGACTCTGGCCTGTGGACTGGCATTGGGGCAACCAGCATTTCAGAGCAGCTGTCCTGCTAGAGGAATGAGCCCTGTGGGCCACAAGGGACCTTGCCACCTTTCTCAGATCCCTGGGGGAGATTTTCCATGCTGCCAAGGATTCAATACTGGTGGGAATTAGAGTTTGGCTTATCACCTCTGGGAAGAGCTGGTTTCCCCAGACACATGTCAGGGCAGTAAAGGAAAAAAAAAAAAAAAAGTAAAATTTTTAAGCCCCAGGAGCCACAAACCAGAGAGGCACAAACCTGATGTGTACTATTTTCCATCTGTGTACCCATTCTTGCTTGTCCCCAGACACATTGCCTCTGTCTTTAATTTCTGAACTCTTAGCCCTGAGAACCTGCATTATTTGCACAACTGCCATGAGTCCCCCAGGCCACCAGGAAGCGGTCAAGAGCCTTGGAGAGGCCCTTTGCTAAGTGGGACTCCACAAGCCTTAATAAGTTCATGCCCCCTTTAAGGAAGGGTTGGATTTTCCGGTCTGCCTGGAGGCACCTTTAAAGAAAGGCCTGGTGACCTACCTCTGAAAAATCAGCTATTGAAAACTTTTGACATACCTAGTGGTCCCTTGAGTTAGGGTCCACTTTACTTTTTTTTTTTTTGATTTTTACTTCTCAGTCAGGTACTGATCTAAAATGCTTCACTTTCCCACATCCTTGAAACTCTATTTTAACATTCCTAGGTTAATTGTCTCACTGGTGGCTGGCACATTTCAAGCTCAGCCCACTCAGTGTGCCACACAGGGCTGTTTAGAGAATAAGAGGAGACATAATTCTGGCTCCCAAGAAAATCACAATCTGGGGAAGGAGATAAACCCATTGCCGTCGAGTTGATTCACCCTACAGGACAGAGTAGAAGTGCCCCATAGGATTTCCAAGGAGCATCTGGTAAATTTAAGCTGTAGGCCTTTTGATTAGCAGCCAAGCTCTTAACCACTACGCTACCAGGGCTCCAATGGCTCCAGAATCCCCTCCTAGTGGAGCTGTCCTGACTTCTCCCTCTAGTTGTAGAGGGTGCCCCTTCTCTTGACTGGGTTCCCGGGTATGCATTACACTTTGGGCAGGTCTCTTTCTACACTGTGATTACTTTTTTACCCAACTGTTCCCCAGCAGCCTGTAAGCTCTTTGAGGGCAAGGATGGTGTGTAATTAATCTGTGCATTTCTAGGGTGAGCCATGTAGAATGGTGCATGAGTACTCTTGCTTTGGGGCCGACAAACCTGGATTCAAATCTTTGTGCAAGCATCAAAAACTTTCTTTACCTCTTGTTAAAAGTTGCATTTTTATTAAAAAAAAGGGGAGGGGGTAGAGGGAATGACTCAGTAGTACCTACCACATAGAGGTAGATGGAGGTTACAGAAGATTATGCTTATAAAGAGCTTAGAGCTATGGTTGGTATTTTGCAAGTACTCAGAAAAAAGTTAGTTCCTCTGTTTCCTGCCGCAAGTTTCTCCATTCTTCTTTCTCCACCTCCTTCTTTATTTCCAGAGCCTCACACAGTGCTTGGCACAGAGAAAATACTCAGAAAATGTTAGCTGAATGCAGAGAGACAAAATAGGCTCGTGATTACCAGGAGCTGGGGGGGCAGGGGAGGGGGAGAGGAGGAATGGGGAGCTGTTGCTTAAAAACAAAAACAAAAAGAAAAATCGCTCTTAGATAACCAGTCTTAGCTTTTGGGTATATTAGCTTCCCAGTTTTCTAATATATATGTGCATATATTTTTTAATGTACAAATAATGTTTTATAATCTGCCTTTTTTCACTTTTTTGCTTGATAATGAATACCTTTTCATATCGACAGATATACTCTGCTTTTTCTTGAATGACTACATCATATTCTATTTGTTTCATTGCATATTTAATCAATATCCTATAGTTACACACAAAAGTTGTTTCTAATTTTTCCCTTTATTAAAAAAACAGTCAGTTGACTGACTAAGAAAATGACTGAAGAGAGAAAGCAAACTGTGGCCTAGTGCTGTAACTGGCTAAGCCTCCTGGGGACAGTTGTTCTTCATTTGCTTGGATACTGTTGGCATGGCTCTGCTGTGAGGTAGAGGAAGGTGGGCAGCTGTGGGGTCAAACTCCCCATCATGGAACCAGTGAGTTCTCAGAGTGGTTCTCGGGCCCCTTCGTGAGTGATCTTGAATCATACATTTTCACTGAAGGTACTGCTGTGTCAGGTAGGGTTACTTAAGTAAATAATTCAATACTGGAAGATTTAATTTTCACTTTTCCAGATTTCAGTGAATCCATCATTACATTTCATTGGGGTTTGAGGCTAGTAAATGCAGCTCTGTGGATTTCATTAATATCTTACTCTACTCTGCTTTTAATCTTGCTTGGGATGGTCAAGGCAGCTTGAATTTATAGGCTGGAAAGGACCTGAGAGAGGTTGTTTGTGCATGGCCCAACTCCAGGTTCGGGACCTCTCTTCCTAAAATGCAGGTCCTAAGTCCAAGGTCAGGACTCTATCTGCATTCTTCTTTGCCTATTCTGGCCACTTCCTGGGCACCATTGGTGATAGGACCTGCAGTTGGTTCTGGTTAGCCCTGCTGATGGAAGGGGCAGTGGCTCAGATATCCAGAAAGACAGATGCGGGGAGCCATTTGCCTTGGGTTTGGCTGGAGTTAGCCTTGATGGACTAATGTCTTATTTCTTAAGTATGTGTGCGTTTGTGGTCAAGGTCTGCAATTCAGATGAAGGCATGACTGTATCAGTGTAGGGGTCCTAATTAGCTATGGACAGTCCCCAAATCATCCCCATTGTGGCTTATTACAGTTTACATGGTCTGAGAGTTGTTCTAAAGAACTCAGGGCGTGCTAGTAGTGTTGCTCAGCAGTTAAGGGCTTAGACTCTGGAGTTAGACTGCCTTGGCTCAGATCTCGGCTCTGCCACTTACCGATAACCTTAAAAAGTTTGGTAAGTTTCCAAACCTTTCTTAGGCTCACTTTTTTTTTTTTTTTTTAAATCTGTGAAGTGGGAAAAATAATAGTGTCTACTTGGTGGGTTTGTTGAAAGAATTAAATAAGATAATGCATTAAAAGTCCTTAGTACAGTGCCTAACATATGGTAAGTTGCACATTAAATATTAGTTATTATTATTATTATCATCTGCTATTATTATTTCATTATTTCAATTTATTATTATATCATTATGTCAATATTATTATTATTCAATAATATAATAATTATACTGATATTATTATATCGATAATATAATAATAATTATTATGTCATCTGAATGAATTCTTACAGCCACCTCCCTTTGCCCAGCCTTGGTCATTAGTTAGTAAGCAAGAACCTCAGACATAGTCTGCTCTGTGTCTTTGGTGCATTTTCCATGCAGTAACTCTCTTTCTGCAAAACTCTGAGACCAGTTCATCCAACCTGAAGGCTTGGTGAAAGCTCTGACACCTTGTAAAGCCTCACTCCTTCCTAATAACTTTCTATATGAGTCAGCGGCCACCCTGAGTGTTTACACTTCCGGACCCCAAGGGTGGGGAAGGGGTGGTGGCTGCCCCTGGCTTTGTCAGCTTCCAGGCAGCCAACTGGAGAGGTCAGCCCCACCAAAGGAAATTTCGTCTGGCTTCCATGGAATAGGAATATTAATCTGACAGGAGGCCAGAGCAGCCTGGACCAGAGGGAGATGAAATATTAGAGCAAGAATGCAGTGCTTTCAAGCTCTGGTGGAATCAGGCAAAGGATGGCTGCAGCAAATCGGAACCAGATTTTTGAACATGATTGTATGGCGGTTGATGGGAAAGTGGTGTTTGCGCCTTGGGGTTCCCTCTGCTCTCCATTAGCAGCCCTGCCCTGGGACTGTGTTGACCATTCTTCACTATGCTGGGGGAAGAGAGTGGGTTTGTGGGTCAGCCTACTGGCTTCTTTTCATTTTTGTTTGGCCCATGTTCTGTCTGGATGACCTAGCACAATCTGCAGGTTTAGCACGTTCTCTTAGGTCCCCGACCTAAGTGGCTGTTGTTTCCTTCTAATACACACTTTAAGGCAAGGTAGAACCACCCTCACAGGGCAGGTTGGGCACCTTCACCTGGGCACCAGGAAAAGTCTCCTAGGGTTCAAGTCGTGTTTGCCTATTCATCGCCCCTGAAATGATGCAGAAAGTCCAGACTGTCCCTGGGCCAGTACAAGGCTGGCCTCTGGGTGCTCCCAATCTGCCCTTGCCTTCAGGGCACCTTCCCAACACTCACTGATTACATGTCATCAGGAGATAGTTGTTCCACAGGGCCAGCAGGTATAGCAGGGGAAAGCAATGGTGGGCAATGGGGCACAAGGACAGGCTTTCAGGTCTGCGCTCAGCATTCTCATCTTTGGACACATGAGGCAGGATGAGGATAACACCTCTGAAACTGGAGCTGCCCTTGTGCTTTGAAGGGATGCTGGTAATTTCATCCCCTTCACTCGTGAATTTTATTAGGCCCTTATGGATGCAGCTAGAATCACTGCCCACACTGGGTGTTATCAAGTATTGCCTGGCACCTTACCTGGTGAGAGGCCCAGATTCAAAATGTTCTTCCCTTTATTTACTGTTAAAGGACCCATATAATGTTAAGTGTGCAGGGTCTGGGGGTAGACTACCTGGGCTATCTATCTCTATTATTTACTAGTTGTGTGGTCTTGTTTCCCATTTTAAACTTTTTTATGCCTCAGTTTCTTTATCTGTAAAATGGGGATAATAATATATGCCTCACGAAGCTGGTTTTAGGATTACGTTAGATAATGCATGAAAAGGATTTAGGGAAGTACCTGCCACACAGTAATCAATCAGCCAATGTTAGGTATGATTATTATTAATTATACATATATTACACTGTTTAAAGTAAATTAAGTAAAGCCAGAAAATGTCAGAGCTAGAAATGACTTATGAGATCAGTCCTCTCCTCCATAGATAGAGAAACCAAGGCCTAGAAAGGCAACATGTCTTGCCAAAGCCCCCATTCCAGGCAGCAGAGGAGCAGGGACTTGAAATGAAGACCTGGATTTCCTGTCCCATGCGTCACCGTGGGTCTTCTTCAAGCTTGATGTGAAGAACATCTAGACACCCAGATAGCTGAGCAGACCTCAGACACAAACTCATGCACAAACCCACACACTTGTTTGTGTTATTTCCCATTGATGGATGAGTGACTAAGGGAAAGTGACTCAGGATGCATATTAAACAGACAGCTAGGTGACATTTTTATGAATGTGTGTACACAATGCCTTTAAGTTTATGAACAAGCTGGTGAGGATCAGGGCAGAGTGAGCCCAAGCTATTTAAGTCCAGTGCTGGGGCAGAAGCTGTCTCCAGCTTTGATTCAGCAATAGTCAGACTAAGTGGACTTGCCCCTGAGGGATGTGTGTCTTCTACCTTGGGTCAACCAGAGCTCTACTGGAGTGTGTGTAAGGCTCTGTGCTTGAGCCTCAGATATTTAATTGGCCTCAGTTTTCAGCCTCCTAGGTGGGGGCTGTCAGGAAGCTGAGGAAGGGAAAACTGAGTGTTACCTCTAAACCATTAATGAGATTTTAGGCTGACACAAGCTGTGCATGTTAGTGGGCTTATGGGGCTTCCACCAGGGCATGCTGTGAGCATTTAACCCTCCTTCGCAATAAGGGGGCTCATGCGGAGCCCCTGCAGGAAAGCCACAGAAATATGTCTCTGCTCGCATGCCATCCTTCTTTGCTCTCATGTCTTCCCATTGGCTCATAATTTCATCCTTGTCTTTAAATTTCTCTCTTTGTCTCCTCTTCTTCTACCCTCACATCCATCATCTCTCACCTGGACAGCATCATGTGGCTCCAAGAACCCCAGAGTGCCCTATGCAGTGCCTCTTGGACTCAGTTTGATCAGGGTCCCTCTGTCTTTTCTCTTGGGGCCTTAGTCTGCTGCTGCTGCACTTTGAGTCAGGGAAACACAGACAGCTTTGTTTGGAGATGTGGGCGACTCGGCGATGTCCTTTTCTCTATTCCTTTGCTCCTCCCTAATTGTTCTCTCAGACCACCCAGCTAACACCTCTCCCAACTTTGATGTCGGTTTCCTCCAAACCTTGGAAAAGAAGATGTGTCACATGGCTTTTGTCCTTTGGCCACTAGTCCCTCTGATGTCTGACCAAGTTGTGAATGTCCTCTGTCTAGTCAGCAGGCCAGGACCTGGAGTTGGCTGAGTCCCTATTTCTTGCCTGTGAGGAGGAGGACAGACCCCAGCCTTTCTGCTTGAAAGCATCATTATGGCCCATGGCTCTCAAATTTCCCTTCCTCAGGAAGATAGAGAGAAGTAGAAGGTTCTGAATTGTACAGGAATGGGGTCCCATCCCAAAAAGTCACTTCAAATGTGGGCTTCGCATTTGTACTATGGAGCCCACAAGCCTAGTGTTCTCTGTCCATGTCGTCCTGGTATACGTGGGGTCGATGAGACCTTGAACTGAAGATAGGTAATGGACTGCAGTGACAGTTGATCCAGATCAGAGTCCACTAATACTGCCATCATGAAATACCAATATAACCAAGAAATTTTCTGCCTGTTCCTTTCCTTCCCATTCTTAAGACCCTTGAAGAAAAAGACTCCACGTTTGCTTTCAGTGACATTCAGCCTTTGCCTTTCTATCTAAATAGCTGTTTACATTTTTAAATCTTTTTCTCTGACTTCCCTAGCCACCCACTCCACCTTACCACCCACTTCCAACCATAGCCTGAAAGAGTTAACTCACTTCACAACCCTAGCCAGGAAGTCTCTATTTGCCGATAGGATCAGCCCAGGACGGGCATTACTGAAATTGCTAATTTATTTCTATAGCTTCAGTCTCCAGCCTGGAATGGAGACCAAAAGTGTTCCAGACATATTGTTTGTTTAACAAAGGAACATTCTTCCAGCCGAATGGCTGTTGGGGTTTCTGGTTTGATTGGTTAGCCCTTCGAAGTGGTTCAGATCTCTCTTGTTAGAGCTGGTGGAGTTGGGGGCTTAGGGGTCCACGATCTCTTCCAATTGTTGTATCAATAGTTCCCTGACCCTGGTCTCTTACCTGGCTAAAAGCTTTGACTTCCCTAACATTGTGCCTGCATTCAGAGAATTGGTTAAAGCTGTAAATCTCACAAAAATGAGTGTGTTCTGTGGCCCTGGGAGAAATTACAGGATTGCCCCTTTTGAATTTCAACCACTTTGGCTTTGAGAGGGCTGTTGATTTTATTATTGATCATTGAGTTTGATCTGATGCATTTCACAGAGACTTGGCTCCTGCGACTGTGCTGTTGGCTCCAGGGGCAGCAGCTATGCTGATGACGAGTTTTTCCGTTCCCCCCGCCAGAAAGCAAGAGGTGGTAGGGTAGACACGCACTTATTCCTCCCTTCCTTCTGGAAAGTCTGATTTGGATACATGTGTATATGGGCTTCTTTAGAATACTGATGGTTTGTTTTAAAATTGCTCTTGACATTCTGCCAAATGCAGGGGGATAGATGAAATGACCTTTGGAAAACCCTTCTCAGTAGAATAGTGAAGAATTTTTTTCTTGTAATTCTATGGATTGTACATTTCTTCTTTCTGTAGATATATGTAGAATACTAGAAAATTTAGCCTGGAAGGAATGCCCTGAAGTCACATTTGTCCATCTCTCTGGCTCAGAATAGAATCACCACAAATCCAATCCATGATGTAGACAGTGAGTTCAAATGGGGTTGTAAATACGGAAATGCTTCCAACTATCCATCCATCCATCCATCCGTCCATCCGTCCATTTAATCAGCATTTACCAAATACCTGCTAAGTTCTAGAAACTATGCTAATCTGCATCCTTATCATTTAATTTTTTTTCTTGTTATTTCTATTCCGTGAGAAGAGATCATTTCAATCCTTGTTTTACTCAACCTTTCCATTGCATTTGACACAGTTGACCACTTCTTCCTACTTGATATTTTCTCTTTCTAAGGTTTCCAGGGTCTGTAATATGATTCTTCTCTGGGTTTCCTCTGTATCTCTGGGCATCCTTCTCATTTTCTTTCATATGTTACTGTCCCCCATTGTCTTAGTCATCTAGTGCTGCTATAACAGAAATACCACAAGTGGATGGCTTTGACAAAGAGAAATTTATTTTTTCACAGTAAAGTAGGCTAAAAGTCCAAATTCAGGATGTCAGCTCCAGGGGAAGGCTTTCTCTCTGTCAGCCTTCTCATCAATCTTCCCCCAGACTAGGAGCTTCTCTGCACAGGGACCCAGGGCCCAAGGGCTCTGCTCCCAGCACTGCTTTCGTGGTGGTTTAAGGTCTCCATCTCTCTCTGCTTGCTTCTCTCTTTTATATCTCAAGAGATTGCCTTGAGACACAATCCAATCAGGTTGAGTCCTGCCTCACTAACACACCTGCCATCCATCCTTCCTCATTAACATCATAGAGGCAGGATTTACAACATATAGGAAAATCATACAATACCGGGAATCATCACCCAGCCAAACTGATACACACATTTTGGGGGGGACTTAATTCTATCCGTGACGCCCATCCACCACTGAAACGCTGGTGCTCACAGAGTTCTCCCTCTGGCTTTCTTCTCTCCTCTTCCCCTTCCTTTACTCTTCTCCTTATGTATCTTTTTTGAAGGCAATTATAACAATGACTATGGCTTAAGTTGGAGTCCTGGTGGCTTAGTGGTTAAGAACTATGGCTGCTAACTAATAGGTTGGCAATTTGAATCTACCAGCTGCTCCTTGGAAACTCGATGGGGCAGTTCTACTCTGTCCTATAGGGTTGCTATGAGTTGGAATCGACTTGACAGCAATAGGTTTTGGTTTAGTATGGCTTAAGTTATTAGCTACCTGCATATGATGACTCCCAAATACTCTTATTTATCTTGCACATGTCTCTTGGGCTGCAGGCTCTTATATCTGCCTCCTAAAAATAAGCACATAGATATCCAAAGACATCTCAAACTCAATGTGTTTATAAATGAACTCAGCATCGTCTTTGTCATATCTGCATCGTCTTTATTCTCTGTCTTGGTGGTTGTCCTAACTGTTCTCCCAGTGACCCAAGCCAAAAATCTGGAAGCCTCCCTAGATTTCTTCTTCCCATCACATGCAGTTGGACACCAAGGTATGTCTGTCACATTTCCCACATCTCTCTCCCCATCACCTTCCCCAGTGCCGTGATCCTAATTCCAGCACTCATTGTTTCCTCTTGCATGATTGCAATATCTTTTAACTAGTCTCTGGATTTGTGCTATATAAGCCATCTTTATGCTGTATCAGAGTGATCCTTTTAAAATGCAAATCTGATCAAGTCATTTCCTTATTTAAAATCTGATGACTTCTAGACATCTACTAAGATCAAGTTCAAACTCCTTAAGCATGTTGTAGCAGGCTTCCGTGATTTGCCTCTTGCCTACCTTTTTAGCTTTGCCCCCAGCAAGTCTCTCCACTCTATAACTTCATACTAAAGATACTTGGTAGGATCTAGGCATAGCAAACCATCGCCAAGCTGCTTCTTGCCTCCAGGCCTTTGTCCAGGCTCTTGCCACCATCTGGGATGTTCTTTCCTCCCTTGACTTCTTAGGTTCCTTCCTCCCCACCTCCAGTTCACCCTGCATATGTTGTTATAATTTGTTTTCAGGTCTGTTTCGTGTCTATATAGTGAGCTCCTTGAGGGTGGGTTTGGTGTCTTTTATCCCTGTAATCCCGATGCTTCTTGCAAGGTCTTATACACAGAGAATGCTCAGTAAATGTTTGTGGCTATACAGCCCCCTAAGATTAATTTTCTCTTTTAATCTGTATCTGAGCCAAAGATACTTAGAATCTTGTCTGTTTAGACTTTTTCTTCTATCTTACCACTTTGGAAATTCACTCAAAAACATGTGGACTTTTGATGTTGGCTTTGTTTCTTGTGTATGGGTTACCTGCCTGCAATTTCATCTGCTGTTTTATTTGAAGAAAAAATTGCTAATATGGACTCACTCGGCTTCACTTGGCTCCTGAGCCCTGACTCTGGCTCTGCTTGCCTTCCTTTTGCCCCCGTCCTCCTACCTGGGGAGGTGGACATGCAGACAGCTTTATTATCGGGCCACGTTTTAAGTGGAGAAGAGTGAAGAGCATGCAGTTGTGTTTTTGCAGGCCTTCCATGCTTGTGGATGCAACAACCATCCCACTTCTAATTTTTCCCAGTGGTCAGCCCCACTTTCTTTTCTTATAACAAGTGTCAAGCTGAACCAGAACCTGATTAGTGATCTGCTGTAAAACAATATTATAAAGGCATCCCTTAGCTTCCTGCTCCATTTCCCGTTAAAAACCCAATTCTTATTGAAGCTGCTGGACAGCGTGTTCTTTCAAAAAAAAAAAAAAAAAAAACCAGTTCCCACTGAGTGGATCCTAACTCATGGTGACCCCATGTCTGTCAGGGTAGAACTGTGCTCCATAGGATTTTCAATGGCTAATTTTTCGGAAGTATTGCCAGGACTGTTTTCAGAGGTGCCTGTAGGTGGACTTGAACCTCCACCTTTTGGGTTAGGGGTTGAGCACATTAACTCTTTGTACTACCTAGGGACCCCATGTTCCTTCAGAGGAGTGCTAAATCTTAGTGCCACCTCTCCTAGCTTCTCTAAGCAAGAGAATATCCCATTTCCAACATGTTTGTGTGTGCACAAAGGATGCTATATGTGCATCAGTGTGAGAATGTGATGTTTCCATTATTCTTTTGGGTCATTCAGAGGTCCCCAGCTTTGTTGGTGTTGGGCACTGGTTCCTTTGCTGTGTGGGCCCAGTTTAAGAGGATGTCAGTAATGCTAATATCTGTGGCATTCATGTTATAATTATCAAATGTTTAAGACACACCTACCTTACTCTGACCGAGGCATTGTGCTAGGTCTGGGACTACAGGGGCGCACAGAGCTGGTCCTTCCTGATTAGGCAGCATGGAATTATGGAAAGGCATTCAAATCAGACAGATGTGAGTATACATCTTGATTCTACCACTTCTTGCTGTGTGGTCCTATGTAAGCTACTCAACCTTTCTGAGCTTCAGTTTCTTTATCTCTAAAATGAGGAGTATTCTATTTCTCTTATAGTGTTATGGTAGGAATTAAAGAGAAAATATTTTAGGCACAATCTGGTTGGTACAGTGCCTCACACTTAATTCACATTTGGAGAATCAGAGTAATTGTTAACTATTACTGCCGGGATTGCAGCAAAATACAAAACCAAAATGTAAGCCTGCTTTCAGTGATAATAATGGCTAGAACTTATAGTGTCTTAGTGATTTACACATATTAACTCATTTAATCCTTACGGTAATCTTGTGAGGCAGACACCATTATTATTTTATCGAGGGGGGAGTGAGGCATAGGAAAGTGAAATTACTTGCACAAAGTCAGACAGCTGGTAAATAGCTGGCAGGGGATTTGAACCCAGGGAGTCTTGTGTCATAATACTTTCTCTTAACCATCATACTATACTGCCTGCCCATAAAACACCCAGCCTAGTAATGTTTCTAATAACCATTAGCTTTTTATGTTAGAATGAAAATTAATGAAAGAACGTTTACTTACTGTCTTATTCCATAAAGTCAAGTGAAAATAATGCTCCAAGATCCTAATCATATTTTAGAACATGATTCTTACTGAATCCTTGGGACCATGACCAGAAAAGTGGAGCAGGTGGGACACTTCCTTCCTCCTCAGCTGGCCCTTGCCCTGTCCCTGGCACCGTTCATAATAAGTCTGATCTGTGTCTGCAGAGGTGGTTTGAAGCTAAAGATCAGCATCCTGCCTCACTCACACCCCTGCCCTGGACTTCTCTCTAATAAATAGCTCAGCTTCCTTCATTCATTTCTCATAAAATGTGGCTTTGAGTTCTTTTATTCTTCTCACTGCTCTACTTGAACACTCCCTGATTTTTCTGACCCTTTTAAATGCATCATTTGGTTTGCTTTTGCTGAAAATAAGACTAAAACTTATAGCATTTTAGTGGCTTACGTATATTAACTCATTTAATCCTTACAATAATCTCGTGAGGCATATACCATTATTATTTTATAGAGGGGGGAGTGAGGCATAGGAAAGTGAAATAACTTGCACAAAGTCAGACTGCCAGTAAGTGGCTGGAGGGGGATTTGAACCCAGGCAATGTTGCATCATATTACTTTCTCTTAACCATCAGAGAGGGGATCTTCCTCTCTGTCATTCTAGATGCAGCCCAGGCTACATGAGGTTTTTATAGTGGCCACGTCATACCAAAGCCCTGGGCCTGGATCTGCTGCTCACTGCTGTAATTTGAGCAAGTCATAGCTTCTCTGAACTCAATCTGCTCTTCTGTAGAATGGGTACCATTGTACTTAATCACAAAGGCTTTGAAGGAATCAAGTGGCCTGATGTGTTTATTTGGTCTCTGTTACCTGCAAAGCCTAATGAATGTGTTAGCTATAGATATGAGGCATCTGCTATGGGTTCAGATGAAAGAGACTGGATGCTCCCACAGATGTCTGCCTCCCATGGTTGATCCCAGTCCCTGGAGAGCTATTAGTTGGGGATAGTTAGTGCGGGAAGGGGTGGAGGAATGTATCCAAAAGGTGGAGTGTCTGGTTAAAACTTTTGATCAGGAGATGTGCCCTTTGATGTAGCAGGATGGAGTTTCTTCCAAGACAGGCGCAGAGGCCAGCCGGCCAGTTTGCCTTCCCATGCAGTTTCTGGAAGGCATGGTGCAAACCTGTGTGTCTGGGTCTTGGCCCTGCACCACCCTCCCGTCAGGGACTTTCTGCTTGCCTGATATCTCATGGGCTGTCTTGGTGATGATCTCTTTAGGTTATGAAATGTGAAACATGTATCATCAATCAGAGCATTAATAGAACAAACATTTACTGGAAACTTAAAAAAAAAAAATTAAGACCTACGAGGCACAGTGTTGGACCCTGACCTAGTTTGTTAAAAGGAAAAGGTTGGAAGCCTAGCCACATGCCCAACAGCCCCTCTCTTTTAAATTTTCTGCAGTATCCACACCCTGGTCTTTTTTCCCTAATCTTTTATGTACTTCCGTAGCTACAGGCTCCTTGAGGGCAGGGCCTGTGTCTAATTCATTATTATGAGCTCCTCCTTGTTCATACTGAGTAAGGCTGTGACTCAAGATACATCCCACCCTAATCCTGCTTCATTAACCTAACAGACTACCCATTCCCAAATGGGACAATAATCACAGACATAGAGGCTAGGATTTACAACACATCACAAAATGGAGGATTATTATGTCAGATCACAAAATGGAGGATGACTACATCATTATATTGTTGCAAATGCACTGAGCATTGAGACCTCTATGTGGATCTTTCTAAACATGTAGACTTCAGAGATGGCTGCTATGCACTTCCATGGACAGCCTTTGGTTGGGGTGGGGGTAGGGTGATGCTATGGCTGTGCAGCTCTGACTGGTATCCCTGCAGCTGAGAGGCTCCTCCAGAGGGCTACGTGACTGCCACTGGGCGCTGGACTGGCATTGCCTCTCCTCATGCAGTTTGTCATATACTTTCTGGCCACCTGTAGAGCCTTTCCTCCCAAATGCCTCACCACCACTGATCAAGGAACTTCTTCAAATGCTGAATGTCTCCCAAGCAGTCCCATTAGCTCAGGGAGGATTCAGCCGGGATGCCATGTATCTTTGGTGACTGACAGAAACACCTAATTTTTCCTGATGTGTTGACGGAAAGGCTAGAGGAGCAGCCAGAGACGACTCTTCAGCCCAGCCCAGCCCTAATCGACAGGACATGCTCCTCCCAGCCTCCTTCAAGCTTTGAGCAGACTCTTCTTGGCTTCCCCTAGTAGGCTAGCAGGCTGGCCAGGCCCCAGCCTAAATTCCTCCAACGAGACTGGGATGGGCTGGGAACCGGATGGGAAGAGAGTGCACTAGGGCATATGGTGCAAAGTGAGTTTGACAGTATTTGCCCTGGAGTCCCAGATATATTATTTGTCATCTGTGCAGCAACCCAAAATGTGCCCAGAGCCAGTGGTTTAGCTGGCCCAGAAATAGGACCAGAGAACAGCATGGGGCCAAAATTCAAGAGCCCAGGGACACCAGGTGTAACAAGAGAAAAAAAGCTGTCTTTGGCACTTTCGGGGAAAATCACACAGTTCTGACCCTGGCAGGGCCTATAACTCTTTAGTCCTCACCCCTTATTTTTTATTTCCTGATCTATAAATAAATCACTCATTTATAGTAGCCTTGCAGATAAGGATGGGGCACTGTCCAGGCCAATTCACCAAATATTGAAAAAAAAAAAAAGAGCCTCAAGCACAAACTACTCAATGACCACATGAAACTAACACATACTGTGTACACACCTGTGGGTGGTTGAAAGAATAATTTCTTTACAAGGAGCAGCACAAAGTTGGTTCCTATGAGGCAGACATTAAAGATGTCCCAAATGTCCAGCTTTTCCAAAATGTTGTACCACTTCATCATCTCTAACATCAACTACTCCTACCCCTCTCAGTACTTTCCCTCCCATCTTTCGGTTCCGTTAATTCACTGCAACATCTTGCAGAACTCACGAACCATCAAGGAAATGGCTCACACAGTTGTGGAGGCTGGCAAGTCCCAAATCTGTGGGTCAGGCGTCAGACTAGAGGCTTCGTCTGACTCATGTGGTTGCAGGGGCTGATGAACCCAAATTGCTGGGTGAGATGACAGGCTGCTGGCTCACAAGGCTGAGAAAGTTGGTGAGTCAGGTCAGATGATAGGCTGCTGACTCAACTTCCAAGAACTGGAGGCCAGATTATAATGAGCTGGATGTAGGATCCAGAGCAAGAGAGAGAGCTTTGCCAGAGCTTTCATATATATGTTGGATGTAGAAAGGAAACTCCCCATACTTGAGCAAGGCAGTGCAAGGGTGTAACTTGAACAAGAGTGATAAAAGTGGTGAATGGGGTATGGGTGGTGACTTGAGTCATACCCTCTAGTAAGACAGTGACTCAAGATACATCCCACCCTAATCCTGCTTTATTAACATAATAGACAACTTACTCCCAAATGAGACCATAATCACAGGCATAGAGGCTAGGATTTACAACACATCACAAAATGGGGGATGATTGCATCAGATCACAAAATGGAAGACATTTCATCACACCGCAAAATGGAGGATGACTACGTCATCACATAATTGCCAAATTATGTCATTATGTAACTGCCAAACCACTGAAAATATGGCCCAGCCAAGTTGACACACAACCTAAACCATCACAGTTTCCATACACCTTATATGCATTAGCAGCAAGCTGCCCAGTCCCCTTGGTGGGCCACAAACACCTTATTTGCATAGCCCCACTCAATATTGTGTGGGAATCACAAAGGCTATGGCTAGAAAGGCCATATTAAGTAATTCACTGCACTGTGGTGGTGTTTCCTTCACCTTCCTCCACTTAATCTCTGTAATGATCCTGGGAAGGAAGCTGTTTTCCCCATTTTATGAATCAAAGCTCAGAGAGGTTAAGTAACTGCCAAGGGCACACAGACAGTGAACGATAGGGCTGTCAGATCCCAAAATCTCTTTCTTTCCCTTATACCACACCTTCTCCCAGGATTCTGTGCCCATCCTTTCCCTGGGAAAGGACTATTTGGTGGTTTGTTCAGAGCCCTGACAGGACTGGCCCTTTTTGTGGACAGGGAAAGTAGAGGTCTAGGTGGCATGATTTTTTTTTTTTTTAATTGAGTTGTAATTCTCGTATCATAACATTCACCCATGTAAAGGTTCAGTTCAGTGGCTTTTAGTGTATTCACACAGCTGTGCAGCCATTGCCTTGGTGACATAATTTGAGTCTCTTTTTTTTTTTTTTAGAAAGGCTCCAGGACCTGCAAACCCTCCTCCCAGCCTCCAAGTGGGCCTGAGTGTCTGCTGTTAGTGATTGAATTGAGTTAAAGCATTCGTTATGGATTGAATTTTGTGTCCCCTCCCCCCCTCCACCATATGTGTTGGAATCCTAATCCTGTGGTTATGACCCTAAACCTGTAGCTATGATTCTGTTTGGGAATAGGGTTTTCTTTGATATGTTAGTAAGGGCATATCAGTGTAGGGTGTGTCCTAAACCTGATCACTTCTGAGTTATTAAAAGAGCAGATTAGGCACAGAATCAAGCATATAGGAAAGGGTACCTCTATAAGTCAAGGAATGCCCGGGAATGGACAAAACTGAGACCCTGATTTGGACTTTTAGCCTCCAGAACTGTGAGAAAATAAATTTCTGTTCTTTAGTGCCACCCACTTATGGTATTTGTGTTATAATGGCACTAGGTAACTAAGACAGCATTCAGTCCCCCAGTCCCAGTACAGATGTAGGGGGTCCGATCTTCATCAGTGTCCGTCTTAGTCATCTAGTGCTGGTATAACAGAAATATCACAGGCGGATGGCTTTAAGAAAGAGATGTTTATTCTGTCACAGTCTAGTAGGCTAGAAGTCTGAATTCAGGGCACGAGCTCCAAGGGAGGTCTGTCTCTCTCTGTTGGCTCTGAAGGAAGGTCCTTGTCATCAGTCTTCCCTTGGTCTGGGAGCATCTCAGCACAGGAACTTCAGGTCCAAAGGACATGCTCTGCTCCTGGCGTTGCTTTCTTGGTGGTATGAGGTTCCCATGTCTCTCTGCTCATTTATTTCTTTTATATCTCAAAATAGATTGGCTTAAGACACCACTTAATCTTGTAGACATCATCAATATAACTGCCGCTAATCCATTTTATTACATCATAGTGAGAGGATTTACAACATACAGGAAAATTACATAAAATGGTGGACAATCACATAAAATGATGGGCAGTCACACAATATTGAGAATCATGGCCCAGCTAAGTTGATGGATATTTCTGGGGACACAATTCAATCCATGGTAGCGTCTAATGCCTCAAAAGAGTTTCTTTGTTACAGATTAATGAACCAGTCCCCTGAATGGGGGGACCTGGGTTAGACTACAAGATCCTTGAGGAATTTCCAGAACTTCCTACCTATGTCTGGACAGGGTATGGGTTGGATGTTCGGCAAGCTCAGAGGAGAGAATGCCCAGGGCGTGGGTCCTTCAGAGCAAAGCTAGAGGCAGGCGGGGGCTCCTAGGGAGAGCTCTGGGAAATAGCTGGGAGCCCTGAGAAGGAACAATAGGATAACTGAAAACATATTTATTCCTGTTTCATCTACCTGGACATGGTAAAAGCTGGCTGAAGTCCTGGCACCAGTTTTTGGACTGCTTACTTGATTCTACTGGTTGTAGGATAAATAAAACGAGCTTAGAAGATTGTATATCTCTCCAGCTTTCTCTGGTCTCAAAAACATTCATGAAACTTTTTTGAGCATGCCTCATGTACAAGGCCTGTGAATGATTCTAAGTAGTTTATGCTTGGCTTTCCAAGAAAAACCAGCGTGGGTCTCCTTGTGTGCTGTGATTTAAAGAACTGGATGCCTCTGCTACTCATTGGTAGGTTTCTGGAATCCCTCCATTGGCTCTCTTTGGTCCAGGGAACTGTTCAGAGTGCTTACTCTACTCTCGACCCTACGCCAGGTGCATAGGCACACAGGATTTGATAATAAACTTTCAAGAAATCATTATCTTATTAAGTCCTTTAAAAAATATATCCCTGGGAGGGATTCTGCTTTGGTATATGAGTCATTTATAGCCTATGTAGATGACTTTTTCAGAGTATATTCTGAGTGTAGGTTTTGCTTTGAGATAATGGAAAGAACACTGAGTGCTCTTATCATCTCTCTCCTGCTGTTTTGCAGTGGGTCAGCATCCAGTGGGCTAAGACTGGGGCCACGGCTAGCCCATATGGTGCCTTTGTGCCAGTTAGAAAAAGATGTGCCTTCCTCAGAGTACTTCACTTCCCTTTTTTGAAAATCATCATAATATGCCGATTTTGTTAGATCAAGATACTTTATGACCATCTGCCAGAAAATTGGCACATCTATGATATCTTCTATATCGTTGGTAACCCCTTAATTTAGAACCTTGTACAGTGCATGACCTGCACAACTGCATGTAGCCCCCCTGGTTAGGAAAACAAATATTGGTGTTCAATAAATACCCTTGTTTAGTTGGTATCTGTTACATTTATTATCTAGTAGACATGTGCTTCACTTTGAGTAGGACATTTGATTCTTTAATGGATTAAAATGTGAGAACAGGAAAGAGACCCTTGGGGGGGAAAAATGAGAAGAAATACATCTAGACTGTGACTCTGTGTTCTAGCTCACACCTGGGTTCTCCCAGGAGGCTGGGAGATTTACAGTCCATTAAATTACATTTGCAGTGGAATGACTGAAAGACCAGTTCTTCAGGCTAAGGTGCTGATAGAATTCTCCTTCTTCATGAAGTCAGAGGATCTCTCAGTGGGAGAGGACTTTCAGAGTTCAACCATGTCATTTTATAGGTGGCAGAAAGCAGAGGCCTAGAGGCTCAGGTGTGACTTTCCAAAGGTCCCACAGATAGTAAATGGCAGAACCAGCACACCAGAACCTGGGTCTCTTGTCCCATCACTTGTCTTTCATCTCTCTCCCACTGCCCTAGGAGGCCTAGCAATTCAGGAGTAGTGTGGCTTGAATGAGCAGAAAAGACTATGAGCTTTCTTTCTCCAGAGATTTCTCAGGGTGTTGGAGTATCCTGTTGGCTTGGGATGTAATGAACTTGCTTGCATAGAAGGTAACTCTAAAGACACCTTTGTCTCCAGGCTTCTCTGAAGGAGATTTTCAGCACATTTGGCATTTTACCTTCTTCTCTTGTCACACTGAATGCCAAAGTAGGCTGAGCAAGTTTTTAGTATTTGCTTCTTTTACCCCTTAAAACACATGTGGTTACCCTCAACAAAATCCAAAACACTGAGATAATGCAGAGTATCTTCTCTTATCACAATGCGATCAAAGTAGAAATTAACAATAAGAAGAGCAAGGAAAAAAAAATCAATTACATGGAAACTGAATAACACCCTGCTTAAAAACCACTGGGTAATAGAAGAAATCAGAGATGGAATAAAAAAATTCCTAGAATCAAATGAGAATGAAAACATATCACACCAAAACCTTTGGGACACAGCAAATGCAGTGCTCAAAGGTCAATTTATAGCAACAAATGCAAATATCAAAACAGAAGAAAGGGACAAAATGAAAACATTAGCTACACAAGTTGAACAAATAGAAAGAGAACAGCAAAAGAAGCCCACAACCATCAGAAGAAAGGAAATAACAAAGATCAGGGCAGAAATAAATGAAATAGAGCATAGAAATACAATAGAAAAAATCAACAAAACCAAAAATTGGTTCTTTGAAAGATCAACAAAATTGACAAACCACTGGCTAAACTGACAAAAAAAAAAAAACAAAACAAAACAGGAGAGGATGTAAATAACCCAAATAAGAAATGAAATGGGGGACATTACAACAGAGCCAACTGAAATAAAAATGATCATAATAGAGTATTATGAAAAACTACAACAAATTTGAAAACCTAAAACAAAAAAAAAATTTTTTTTAGAGGAAATGGACAAATTTCTAGAAACACACTACCTACCCAAGCTAACACAAAATGATGCTGAAAATCTGAACAGACCCATAACAAGAGAAGAGATTGAAAAGGTAATAAAAAAAAAACTCCCAACAACAAAAAAACTCTGGCCTAGATGGCTTCAATGGAGAATTCCACCAAACAGTCATTGAAGAGCTTACACCGGTACTACTTAAACTATTTCAGAACATAGAAAAGCAAGCAATATTGCTGAATTCATTCTATGAAGCCAGCATAAACCTGATACCAAGACACCACAAAAAAAGAAAATTACAGTCCAGTATCGCTCATGAATATAGATGCAATAATTCTCAGCAAAATTCTAGCCAGTAGAATTCAGCATCATATCAAAAAATAACACACCACGACCCAGTAGGATTTATATGAGGTATGCAAGGATGGTTCAACTTTAGAAAATCAATGTAATTCACCACATAAATAAAAGGAAAGAAAAGAATCACATGATGATCTGAATTGATGCAGACAAGGCATTCAACAAAGTCCAACACCCATTCCTGATGAAAACCCTCAATAAAATAGGTATAGAAGGGAAATTTCTCAACATAATAAAGGGCATCTATGCAAATCCCCCACGTGTCTGTCAGTTTGTCGTACTGTGGAGGCTTGTGTGTTGCTGTGATGCTGGAAGCTATGCCACCAGTATTCAGATACCACCAGGGTCACCCATGGAGGATAGGTTTCAGCTGAGCTTCCAGACTAAGACAGACTAGGAAGAAGGACCCGGCAGTCTACTTCTGAAAAGCATTAGCCAGTGAAAACCTTATGAATAGCAGTGGAACATTGTCTGATATAGTGCTGGAAGACGAGCCTCCCAGGTTGGAAGGCACTCAAAAGACTACTGGGGAAGAGCGGCCTCCTCAAAGTGAGTCAACCTTAATGATGTGGTTGGAGTAAAGCTTTTGGGACCTTCATTTGCTGATGTGGCATGACTCAAAATGAGAAGAAACAGCTGCAAACATTCATTAATAATTGGAACCTGGAATGTACGAAGTATGAATCTAGGAAAATTGGAAATCAGCAAAAATGAAATGGAACTCATAAACATCGATATCCTAGGCATTGGTGAGCTGAAATGGACTGGTATTGGCCATTTCAAATTGGACAATCATATAGTCTACTATGCTGGGAATGACAACTTAAAAAAGAATGGTGTTGCATTCATCGTCAAAAAGAATGTTTCAAGATCTATCCTAAAGTACAACGCTGTCAGTGATAGGATAATATCCATATGCCTACAAGGAAGACCAGTTAATACGACTGTTATTCAAATTTAGCACCAACCACTAGGGCCAAAGATGAAGAAATAGAAGATTTTTATCAGCTGCTGCAGTCTGAAATTGATCGAACATGCAGTCAAGACGCATTGATAATTACTGGTGATTGGAATGTGAAAGTTGGAAACAAAGAAGGATCAGTAGTTGGAAAATATGGCCTTGGTGATAGAAACAATGCCAGAGATCGAATGATAGAATTTTGCAAGACCAATGACTGACTTCTTCATTGCAAATACCTTCTTTCACCAACATAAATGGCGACTATACACATGGGCCTCGCCAGATGGAACACACAGAAATCAAATTGACTACATTTGTGGAAAGAGACGATGGAAAAGCTCAATATCATCAGTCAGAACAAGGCCAGAGGCCGACTGTGGAAGAGATCATCAATTGCTCATATCCAAGTTCAAGCTGAAACTGAAGAAAATCACAGCAAGTCCACGAGAGCTGAAATATGACCTCTAATATATCCCATCTGAATTTAGAGACCATCTCAAGAATAGATTTGAAGCATTGAACACTAGTGACCGAAGACCAGACAAGTTGTGGAATGACATCAAGGATATTATCCATGAAGAAAGCAAGAGGTCACTGAAAAGACAGGAAAGAAAGAAAAGACCAAGATGGATGTCAGAGGAGACACCAAAACTTGCTCTTGAGTAAGTATGGAGCAGCTAAAGCAAAAGGAAGAACTGATGAAGTAAAAGAACTGAACAGAAGATTTCAAAGGGCCTCTCGAGAAGACAAAGTAAAGTATTAAAATGACATGTACAAAGAACTGGAGATAGAAAACCAAAAGGGAAGAACACGCTCGGCGTTTCTCAAGCTGAAAGAACTGAAGAAAAAATTCAAGCCTCGAGTCGCGATAGTGAAGGATACCATGGGGAAAATATTAAACGACTCAGGAAGCATCAAAAGAAGATGGAAAGAATACACAGAGTCATTATACCAAAAAGAATTAGTCAATATTCAACCATTTCAAGAGGTGGCATATGATCAGGAACCGATGGTACTGAAGGAAGAAGTCCAAGCTGCTCTGAAGGCATTGGTGAAAAACAAGGCTCCAGGAATTGATAGAATATCAATTGAGATGTTTCAACAAACAGATGCAGTGTTGGAAGTGCTCACTCATCTATGCCAAGAAATATGGAAGACAGCTTCCTGGCCAACTGACTGGAAGAGATCCATCTTTATGCCTATTCCTAAGAAAGGTGATCCAACCGAATGTGGAAATTATAAAACAATATCATTAACATCACACACAAGCAAAACTTTGCTGAAGATCATTCAAAAACAGCTGCAGCAGTATATCGACAGGGAACTGCCAGAAATTCAGGCTGGATTCAGAAGAGAACGTGGAACCAGGGATATCATTGCTGATGTCAGATGGATCCTGTCTGAAAGCAGAGAATACCAGAAGGATGTTTACCTGTGTTTTATTGACTATGCAAAGACATTCGACTGTGTGGATCATACGAAACTATGGATAACACTGCGAAGAATGGGAATTCCAGAACACTTAATTGTGCTTATGAGGAACCTAGGCAGTTGTTCGGACAGAACAAGGGGATACAGATTGGTTTAAAGTCAGGAAAGGTGTGTGTCAGGGTTGTATTCTTTCACCATACCTATTTAATCTGTATGCTGAACAAATAATACAAGAAGCTGGACTATATGAAGAAGAAGGAGTCATCAGGATTGGAGGAAGACTCATTAACAACCTGCATTATGCAGATGACACAACCTTGCTTGCTGAAAGTGAAGAGGACTTGAAGCACTTACTAATGAAGATCAAAGGCCACAGCCTTCACTATGGATTGCACCTCAACATAAAGAAAACAAAAATCCTCACAAATGGACCAATGAACAACATCATGACAAACGGAGAAAAGATTGAAGTTGTCAAGGATTTCATTTTACTTGGATCCACAATCAACAGCCATGGAAGAAGCAGTCAATAAATCAAAAGATGCATTGCTTTGGGTAAATCTGCTGCAAAGGACCTCTTCAAAGTGTTGAAGAGCAAAGATGTCACCCTGAAGACTAAGGTGCGCCTGACCCAAGCCATGGTATTTTCAATCACATCCCCATGTGCATGTAAAAGCTGGACAATGAATAAGAAAGACCAAAGAAGAGTTGATGCCTTTGAATTGTGGTGTTGGCGAAAAATATTGAATATACCATGGACTGCCAAAAGAATGAACAAATCTGTCTTGGAAGATGTGAGGCCAGAATGCTCCTTAGAGGCAAGGATGGCGAGACTGTGTCTTACATACTTTGGATGTGTTGTCAGGAGGGATGAGTCCCTGGAGAAGGACATCATGCTTGGCAGAGTACAGGGTCAGCGGAAAAGAGAAAGACCCTCAATGAAGTGGATTGACACAGTGGCTGCCACAATGAGCTCAAGCATAACGGTTGTAAGGATGGCATAGGACCGGGCAGTGTTTTATTCTATTGTGCCTAGGGTCACTATGTGTTGGAACCGACTCCACAGCATCTAACAACAACAACAGCATGCAAAACCAATGGCCAATATCATTCTTAATGGAGAGAGTCTGAAAACATTCCCCTTGAGAACAGGAACGAGACAAGGATGCCCTTTATCACCACTGCTGGAAGTTCTAGCTAGAGCAATAAGTCAAGAAAAAGAAATAAGGGCATCCAAATTGGTAATGAAGAAGTTAAACTGTTCCTTTTTTTTTTTTTTTTTTTCCTATTTGCGGATGATATGATACTATACGTAGAAAACCCAAAAGACTCCATGAGAAAACTACTGGAACTAATGGAAAGATTCGACAGAGTAGCAAGATACAAGATAAACTTATGAAAATCAGTCAGATTCCTATACACCAATGAAGAGAACGATGAAAAGGAAATCATGAAAACAATACCATTTATAATAGCCCCTAAAAAATATAAAATACTTAGGAATAAATCTAACCAGGGATGTAAAGGACCTATACAAACAAAACTACAAAACACTACTGCAAGAAACCAAAAGAGATCTAAACAACAACAACAAAAAGAGATCTATATAAATGGAAAAACATACCATGCTCATGGATAGGTAGACTCAACATTGTGAAAAGGACAATTCTACCCAAAGCGATTTAGAAATACAATGCAATCCTGATCCAAATACCAACAACATTCTTTAAAGAGATGGAAAAATTTATTATTAACTTCATGTGGAAAGGGAAGAAGCCCTGGAAAAGTAAAGCACTATTGAAGAAGAAGGATAAAGTAGGAGGATTCACACTATGTGACCTCAGAACCTACTATACAGCTACCATAGTCAAAACAGCCTGGTACTGGTACGACAGATACATTGACCAATGGAACAGAATTGAGAACCCAGATGTAAATCCATCCACCTATGGTCACCTGATCTTCGACAAGGGCACAGAGACCATCAAATGGGGAGAAGACAGTCTTTTTAGCAAACGGTGCTGGCAAAACTGGATGTCCATCTGCAAAAAATTGAAACAGGACCCATACCTCTCACCATATACAAAAACTAATTCAAAATGGATCAAAAACCTACATATAAACCCAAAATTATTTTTTCATAGAAGAAAAAATAGGATCAAATCTAGAAGCCCTAATACACAGCATTAACAAGATACAAACCACAACCAACAGTATACAAACTCCAGGAGATAAACTAGATAACTGGAATCTTCTAAAAACTAAACACTTATGCTCATCAAAAGACTTCACCAAAAGAGTAAAAAGAGGACCTACAGACTGGGAAAAAATTTTGGCTATTACAAATCAGACAAAGATCTAACCTCTAAAATCTACAAGAAAATCCAACACCTCTACAATAAAAAGATAAATAATCCAATTAAAAAAAGGCAAAGGAAATGAACAGATGCTTCACCAAAGAAGACATTCTAGTGACCAACAGACACATGGGGAAATGCTCGTGATCACTATCCAATAGAGAAATGCAAATCAAAGCCACAATGATATACCATCTCAACCTGGCATTACTGGCACGAATCAAAAAATACAGGAAATAACAAATGTTGGAGAGGCTGCAGGGAGATCGAAACTCATATGCACTGCTAGTGGGAATGCAGAGGATACAACCATTTTGGAAAATGATATGGCACTTCCTTAGAAAGCTAGAAATAGAAATACCATATGATCTAGCAGTCGCACTCCTAGGAATATATCCTAGAGAAATAAGAGCTGTCACACAAATAGACATATGCACACCCGTGTTCATTGCAGCATTGTTCACAATAGCAAAAGGTTGGAAACAATGTAGATGCCCATCAACAGATAAATGGATAATCAAACTGTGGTACATACACACAATGGAGTATTAACACAACGATAAAGAACAATGATGAATCAGCGAAGCAGCTCATAACATGGATGAATCTGGAGGACATTATGCTGAATGAAATAAGTCAATCACAAAAGGACAAATACTGTACGAGACCATTACTGTAAAAACTCGTGAAAAGGTTTACACACAAAAAGAACCTTTGATGGTTACGAGAGATGGGAGGAGTGGGGATGGAAAAACACTAAATAGACAAGTGGTAACTTTGGTGACAGGGAGGACAGTACAAAATACTGGGGAAGCCAGCAGAACATTTACAAGGCAAGGTCGTGGAAGCTCCATAGACACATCCAAACTCCCTAAGGGACTGAATTGCTGGGCTGAGGGCTCTGGGGACCATGGTCTCAGGGAACATCTAGCTCAATTGGCATAACATAGTTTATAAAGAAAATGTTCTACATTCTACTTTGGTGAGTAGCGTCTGGGGTCTTAAAAGCCTGTGAGTGGCCATCTAGGATACTCCACTGGTCTTACCCATTCTGGAGCAAGGACGAATGAAGAAGACTAGAGATACAAGGGAAAGATTAGTCCAAAGGACTAATGGACCACCTCTAACTCAGCCTCCACCAGACTGAGTCCCATGCAGCTGGATGATGCCTGGCTACCACCACTGACTGCTCTGACAGGGATCATAATGGAGCGTCCCATACAAAGCTGGAGAAAAATGTAGAGCAAAATTCCAACTCAAAAAGAAAGACTGGACTTGCTGACCTGACAGAGACTGGAGAAGCCCTGAGAGTATGGCGCCTACACACCCTTTAGTTCAGTAATGAAGTCACTCATGAGGGTCACCCTTCGGCCAAAGATTGAACAGACCCATGAAACAAAATGAGACTAGGGGGGCATACCATCCTGGAGGCAAGGACTAGATAGCAGGAGGGAACAGGAAAGCTGGTAGTTAGGGAACCCAGGTTGAGAAGAAAGAGTGTTGACATGTCGTGGGGTTGTTAAACAATGTCATAAAACAATATGTGTACTAACTGTTTAATGAGAAACTAGTGTGTTCTGTAAACCTTCATGTATAATACAATAAAAAACAAACAAACAAATGTGGTTAGTGAGAACTGTGCTGTTCTTGGATTTATGTTTTTTTTTTCCTGGCTTCTTCCACAGGAGGGCAGGAACCTGATTTCACAGTGACCCAAGATAGCAGTTAGATTTCTCTCCAAGGCCAGTGAGCCTTAATCAAGTTCCCCGAGAATGAATTATACCTCATTCTCCTCATTATTATTAACATGATTATTAATTATAAAGTTTTCAGCTGAAAGAGGGCAGGTGCCTCAGGGGACCACTGTGTTGCCTAAGTCAGAAGAGCCCTTGTCGTATGAGGGATGCATCTGCCTCATTATTCTTCCCAGGCTCGTCATTCAAGGCGTTCTGTTTTCTCCTGGGCCCGAGTGACCTCTGGTTTGTGTTCTGGCCTGAATAAGGGTTAAAAAGACAACGTGTATTTGATTCAGGGCTACAGTGCGCTGGCATTGTGCTAGCATTGAGTGTGTAGAAACAGACGCTTCAGACATAATTTTTGACCCATGAGGGACGGGAGAGAGAAGGTTTTCTCTATGTTATGTTGTTTGAGATAAGTCAACCCTCATTTTTATTGAAAACTATCAGGGGCTTGCACTGTGTTGGATACTGTTATGGACTGAATTGTGTCTTCCAAAAAATTATGTTGAAGTCCTAACGCCTGTACCTGTGAATATGACCCTGTTTAGAAATAGGTGTTTTCTTTTGTTATGTTAATGAGGCCATACCGTGTAGAGTGGGTCCTAAACCTAATCCCTTCTGAGTGGTGTCTTGTAAAAAGAATGAAATAGACACACAAGTACACACACCCAGGGGAAGATAGATGCCATGTGAAGATACATCTATAAACAGCCAAGAAATGCCAAGAAAGGCCCGTGCTACAGCAGTGGAGAGAGACAAAGATTTCCCCTAGAGCCCACAGAGGGGGAGGGAGAGGAGGGGAGGAGGAGAGGGGAGGAGAGGAGAGAGGCCCTAAGAGTCTGGCCCCTGGACACCCTTTCAGCGACAAAGAAAGATTAGCCTGCTGAGGCTCTGAATTTGGACTCATAGCGTCAAAACTGTGAGACAATAAACTCCTGTTCTTAAAAGCCACAAACTTATGCTATTTTTTGTTACGGCAGCCCTAGGAAACTAAGACAGATACTAGGAGGGACACAATGAGCTATAGAGCTGAGTCTTTGTCCTCCTAGAGCATAGAGTTTAGCTGGAGATAAGAGAGCCAGGCATGGAAAGATGCCCATGGTTGAATGCAGTTCTGCATGTCATAGATGAGTGATAAGCAAGGAGCCTGGCAGAACTCACCTTAGGAGTCCAGAAGGGCTTTTTTGGACAAGGTAAGACTTGAGCTAGAGCTTGAATGGAGGATTGCCTTTGGAAGTGAGCCTGGGAGAATGCTAAATGGCCCTGGCTGGACAGGACCCTAGTCGATCAGCTCAGCCATGGCCAGCATGTTCTCCATTTGGTCTCACCTCCTGGCTTCTCCACCCTTGCTTTTTGCTCGCCTCTTGCCACCTGTCATCTGCCCCACTCCAAGTCCTGGTCTCCTCAGCCTGTTTTCAGCTCCCCCTTCCCCTCCAGTGTCTATGTTTCTGATTATTCCCCCCAGTTGGGTTACTTGGATTTTTCTGCATTGAATCTCATTTTGTTATTTCCTGTCCCATATTTTCTAAACTCTCCAGGTCCCTTCTCATTTATTTCTCCATCTTCTCTGGTGTTGTTTGCAGCACCGCCCAGTTTGTTATCATCTGCAGATTTAATTACCATGGTTGATGACCCTTCTATTCCAGACCGGAGACTGAGAGGAGGGACTGGTGTCTCAGGGCCCGTTCAACAGAGGTGTATGCGTGCAGGGTCACGGCTGTGGAAAAGCCTGTTTTGGCTGCGTGGAGGGGACATGTTCCAAATTGGGCTCTCGCCTCATATTGGGGAAAAAAATGCCCCAGGAGCCAGGTTTTTCTGGGAAAAAAGGGAGGATGCTGGAAACTGGATTGCACAAACCCCCTCAATTCAAATTCCTCTGGCCAGAAGACACCGTCTGCAGAATCTAGTTATTAATAGCATCTATTGTATGCCAGGCATTGTGCTAGGCGCCTTTCTTGTATTATTGCTAATCCTTACAAACACCCTGTGAGGTCACTATTGTTTCTGTATTATCTTTTTGTTTTACTGCAAAGGACACTGAAGCTGAGAGATTATACAGCATATCCATGGTCATGCAGGAAATACGTGGCAGAGCTGGGATTTTAAGCCAGATTCCTCTGAGTTCTGAGTGCTTCTTTCAGTGCACCCTGCTTCTCAGAGACTTCATCTACTTTACCCCTTGCCCCCAAACCACCTAAGACCAATGGATTTATTCATGGTACTCTTGACAGATGGGCTAATTCTGGATATTTTTAACAGCCCACAAAATAATCAACTCCACTGCTCTTTTTTTTTTAATTCCGTTTAATAGCGATGAGTCTTTCCTGAATGTCCCTGAACAACTCATTAATTAATATCGTATCCCTGATCTAGAATTTCTAATTTCTAATTTTTAATTTTATTAGGCTCTTTAAGCTCTGCCTTAATATCTCTCAAGTCTGAGCCTGATAGTGGAGAGGGTATGGTGATTGGCAACGCTGACTTTTTTTTTTAATTGTGCTTTAAGTGAAAGTTTACGATTCAAATCAGTTTCTCGTACAAAAACTCATACACACATTGTTATGTGACCCTAGTTGCTTTCCCTATAATGCGACAGCACACTCCTTCTCTCTGCCCTGTATTTCCTGTGTCCATTCAACCAACTCCTATACGTTTCTGCCTTCTCATCTCTCCTTTAGACAGGAGCTGCCCACGTAGTCTCATGTGTCTACTTGAGCTAAGAAACATACTCCTCACCGGTATCATTTTATATCTTATAGGCCAGTCTAATCTTTGTTGGAAGAGTTAGCTTTGGGAATGGTTTTAGATTTGCGCTAACAGAGTGTCCAGGGGCCATGTCCTCTGGAGTCCCTCCAGTCTCATTCAGACCATTAAGTCTGGTATTTTCACTAGAATTTGAGGTCTGCATCCCACTGTTCTCCTGCTCCATCAGGGACTCTCTGTTGTGTTCCCTGTCAGGGCAGTCATTGGTGGTAGCCAGGTACCATCTAGTTCTTCCAGTCTCAGGCTGATGGAGTCTCTGGTTTATGTGGCCCTTTTTGTCTCTTGGGCTTGTATTTACCTTGTATCTTTGGTATTCTTCATTCTCCTTTGCTCCAGATGGGTTGGGATCAGTTGATGCATCTTAGATGGCTGCTTGCTAGCTTTTAAGACCCCAGATGCCACTCACCAAAGTGGGATGCAGAACATTTTCTTAATAAACTTCGTTATGCCAGTTGACCTAGATGTCCCCTGAAACATGGTCCCCAGACCCCTGCCCCTGCTACAAGTGTTTGGTTGTATTCAGGAAACTTCTTAGCTTTTGGTTTAGTTCAATTGTGCTGACTTCCCCTGTATTGTGTGTTGTCCTTGCCTTCACCTAAAATAATTCTTGTCTGCTATCTAATTAGTAAGTCACCAAATTTGTGGCAATTTATTATGGCATTGCTAGGAAACTCTCAAGGGCTCCCTGATGAGGGGGATTCTCTATCATTGTTTATCCTGTTAAAGATATAATAGATCTAGGTGAAAGATGGATTGGGTCGATCTATCAAGATGACTGTTGTGAAGTTCATGGGCAACAGAAGCATGGTGGACAGTGTGGCCAGAACAGGTCACATCTCCATCTCCATCCTCTCACTCCCCTGTTTCCACTCTGCTTGGGCAAGCCAGTCTCCACATGCCATGCTTATTCTTCCCTGTGCCTTTGCTCATCCTATGCCTTCTCCTCCTGCCTCCCATGACCCTCTTTGCATATGCAAATTCCACCATGACTTTCAAAGTGCAACTCAAGTTCCCTCTCCATAATAGCTTCTTTGGCTTCTCTAGCCCAGAGTCAGCTCTTCCACCAACTTATATCAGTTAGACCTCTTGGTTCCTTTGATAGAAAACCCAACTCAAACTGACTTAACAAAGGGAATTTATAAGCTCATGTAATCACAAAGCCCATAAGCAGGTCTGGTGAGGCTTGGTCCAGCAGTCAAATGATGTCCCCAAAGACCCAGTATTTCTCCATCTTTCTGCTGGACCTTAGCAGGGTCCAGTTCACTTTCTTATTTACTCAGTGGCCCCTTGGCTGACCCAGGCCTTCCCTTTATGGAGCAAACTGATTGCCACTATTCTTACCAGGGAGTTGTGGTGGCTCAGTGATTAACAGCTCGGCTGCTAACCAAAAGGTCAGCAGCTTGAATCCACTAGCTGCTCCTTGGAAACCCTCTGGGGCAGTTCTGCTCTGTCCTATAGGGTCTGTAGGAGTCAGAAATCAAGTCGATGGCAATGGGTTTATTCTCCGTAGAGTTCTGGAAAAAAGAGATGGCTGTCTTCCCCAGAAACTCTGGCCAACATCTCCTCCTATCCAGTTGGTTCTGATTACGTTATAAACATATTCTAGAACCAACTGTTGTGGCTAGGAGGCTGGGTAAGTAGATTGGCTTAAGCCAATTGAGCTTATTTCTGGAGTTGGTGGTAAGGTAAGTCCTACTAAAAACATATGGCTAAGAATCCAAAGGGCAGTTTCTCTTAGACAAAATCTGGCAACTATTGATGGGTAAAAGGGAAGACAACAAACAAATGAACATTCATTAGTTGCCTTGTCCCTTTGGACATTAATCACCTCAGTCATGATGTTGTTCATCTGTCCCATGTGTTAGATATCATTTATCTGGTTTCCAAAGAGACTGAAAGCCGTGTGATGGTATGATGGCTTATATTTCTTTTGTATGCCCTTAAATCTTATCACACTTCTGAGCATACCGTTGTTGCCCAATAAATACTTGTTGAATTGAAATATGTTGGGCTGACGAAAGCGTAGGAAATATTCCTTAGGGGAGAGGCAAGTTATCAATGAGAACAGACAGGGGCATGTCTTTGGGGGAGGGGAGGGCTAATAACTGAGAACATGAAGGCTTTATAGACATGTATTGCGGAGGGAAGAAAAGTATCAAAATCAGGAACTCACATAAGTTTTGAGTTAGGAGGGACACTAGAGATGGGGTATGTTTAGAGGTAATATGATGAGATTTTAAATGTCTGAAAATGCTACTCTCTGAGTGGGATATTTATTATATGGGCTAAAGGGAAAGAATATTGGAAAGAAGATATGGGCAGTCCTGCCCAAAGGTTTGATGACCATTGAATTTAGTGGTGCTCATTGCTGATCCTAGGGTAACCCTATGATATATTGTCCAAACTGGGACATTTTTGAGAATACTGAAATGTTAAACTAGATGAGTTGATGAGGAAAGAGAAATAAATTGGGACTATCCCAAGCCAGCCCAGACCTATTGATCATTTTGGTTCTGAGAATCTACCTACCACAGGCTAAGGAACTCTGCCCACCACTCACCATTCCTCTGTTCCTTTGGGCGTAGAAATGCTCCCGGTGTCCTGAAGGGGGCGAGTGTGAAGCACACACACCACTGAGGGGCAGGATTCTGCAGCATCTGATTCCACTTGCGGGATGTCCACTGTCCAAAATACTTTGACAGTGACAAATAGGAAAGGGCAGCATTTTCCTCTGGTCTTTCCTCATGGTTTATCTGTGACCTTTTCCCCTCTGTTTGGGGCCGGGCCTGTGTGTCTGAAGGTCAGTGGTTATCCCCCTGGCCTGCCTTTGTTTTGGGAGAGGCCCTGTCCTCTCTGCCAACATCTTCAAGGGCTTGTGGATTTCCACCTTCTTTTTGGTAGAAATTCGGTCTCTGGCTCTTAGATTCTGTTTAGCCTGTTACTTTCTGTACTGTAAACTCCCAAGAGAAATGTTGTCTTTTATTTTCAGCTTCACATGGTGGTGTTCTGGTCGATGCCGGGGGCTGTTGCTGTGGTGGACTCAGTTATGATTTCCCTCATGTGGGATCTGAGAAGCGTGGTGTGATCCCTGCAGAAGTCAGTGAGTCATGGCTATGCTACAAGATTTGAGTAACAAGGCAGGGATTTTGCAATGGCTGCCTGAGCCCTGGTGGTGCAGTGGTTAAGTGTTCAGCTGCTAACTAAAAAGTTGGCAGTTCAAATCCACCAGCCACTCCTTGGAAACACTATGGGGCAGTTCTACTCTGTCTACAGGGTTTCTGTGAGTTGGAATCGACTTGATGGCAATGGGTTTTTTTGTTTTTTTTGCCTGAGCTTGGCCTTGTAAGAACTAGCTCTTTAAAAAACCTTTTTATATATACTTTATAGTTTGCAAAATACTTTCATGTATATTATCTCATAGAAGTCACTGGGTGATGCATACAGTTAAGTGCTTGGCTGCTAACTGGAAGTTTGGTGGTTCTAATCCACCCAGAGGTGTCTTGGAAGAAAAAAACCTGGAGATCTACTTCTGAAAGATCACAGTTGTTGAAAACCCTGTGGAGCAGTTCTACTCTGAGACACATGAGGTCGCCATGAGGTGGAGCTGATTCGGCAGCAACTGGTGTGTCATCTCATATGATCCAGAGATACTGTGGAATTATTATTATTTTTAAACATTTATTAATTAATTTAAAAGCAACAATTTAAAATCCATTACATATTAACATCTTTTAATGAAAAATAGTGGTATTTTTCAAAACAAAAAATTGTGAGAAGCATGGCATTGTTTTAAATTTTTGCAAATCTTTTATTCCCCACATTTATTGAGATATAATTGGTATATAATCAACTGCATATATTTAAAGTATCTAATCTGTTTTTTTTAACATATGTACACACCCCGTATGTACATACCCATGAAAAAAAAAAATTTTTTTTCTTTACCCATGAAACCATGACCATAATCAAGATAATGAACATATGGATTATACCACAAATTTTTCTTGTATCTGTTTGTAATCCATCCCTCTCTCCTCCAAGTTGTGTTAGTATTAATCATTACTATTATTTTAAAATTGCCTCAGAGAGCTTTGGGGGCTTGTTGAAAAGGATGCAATTGGCAAGTAACAGAGCTGGGGCCAAGACCAGGTCCTTGGGCTCTAGTGCCCATGGTCTTTTCGTGACCTGTGTTGTGTAGTCCATTTTGTATTTCTTCCCACTGTTGAATTTTTCAAGTAGAACAAAGCTCAACCATTTTAGAGGGGCCTCTGCAGCTCAGGGACCGGGTAGGGAGCAGGCTTTCTCAGCCCTTGGTGTGTAAGAGGGTCTGACTCTTCAGCTTTCCGGGGATTCCCTTGCTGCTTCACCTCTGCTTGCCTGCGCTTTGAGCAGTGGTTCCCTGGGCAGCTCCTGTCTGGGGTGCAGTGACATTTGATGGGCAGAGTAGAGACTGTGGTAGCTAGCAGGTCCAGAGATAATCTCTTCTGGGTGACTGTCCATTTTGGTGGCTGACCCAAAGGATTCTCCCAGCCAGGAATGCCCTGCTCTTCCAGGAACTTTTTGCAATGACTAGATGGGCGGAGTTTTCCTTTCCTAGAACCCTGGCTGAGTTGTCCCTCAGTCTTTGGCTGGGGACTAGGTGAACTCTTTTATAGCAGAATAGTCCTGCTACTGGTTGTTTTAGGTTTCTGGAACAATGTTCAGTGGACATTTGGTCCTGCCCACTCCCTTTGGTGATCACTGACCTGTCTTCGCCTTGGCCAGGCAAGGACAGAGTTGGAGATAAGATTCCCGTGCTCTTGTGTAGGGGATCCCAGGACAGCGAGTGTTCATCTTTCCTCCCCAAGCCTGGGAGTTCTTTCCTGTGCTTAATTCTAACTCGCTGTGTCCCTGGGAGGTCCAGGCAGAGTCTGCTCCCTGATCATAGGTTGGAAGTCCCTGATTGCTAAAGGGTTAAGACTTTGGTGCCTTGGTGTTCATCTAATGGAGCAGTCGTGAGTCCTGGTCCAGATGAGTCCCTGCTGTTGTTTCAGAAGTCCTCTGTCTTAAGACTGCACCTCACACTCCTCCTTAGCCTGTGTTGGTGGTTTTCCTGACCACAATCTCAACACAGCAGGGTTGGTAAGGGTATCAACTATGATGCTCTGAGAACTCAGGACTCCCTGGGGGTTCTCTCAGGCCCACTGTGGCACCATATGCCTTTAGCCCTTGGTGAGCCAAGGGTTGATGATATCCTAGAGGTTCAGGGGATTTGTCTCCCCTTCTCCCCACCTCCACTGCCTACAGGATCATCTCCCCACCTTTCCTCTGGCCTCCCCATTCCTGGGCCACGATGTGCTGCAGCTGATGTTCTCGGCTCACAGCAGGGCCCGGGACCAGAGTACACACAGGCCTCTGGGGTCAGCGTTGAGGTGGCTTGGCAGGACTGTGTGGGAAGGAGGCTTGTGGAGTATCGGTTTCCAGTGTTTGGCTGGGATGCCTCCCATTCGCTCTTGTCTCTCTAGAGGGAGGACGTGGTCTTGGGAAGCCACATGCAATCTTTGGATAATAACAACAAGACATAAACAATACAGATAATCTCAGCAGGAGTGCCTGGCCCCCAGTCCCTGCTGAGGGCTTCGAGCAGCTGCTACGGTGGTATAGAGAGGTGGTTGGGGGTGCCATTCTCCCCTCTGTTTCTCTATCCCCCATCTACCTAATCTCTCACAAAGGGAGGGGCTGAAAGATTGCCCCTGGCATGGATTGGGAACCCTCAGGGGTGAGCAAAGCTGCCCTTCATAGGCAGTGTGGGTTGGACCCTGGAGCTAGGAGACTGGATTCTATTCCTGGCTCTGCTACTAATTAGCTGTGTATCCATCCCCAAGCAACTCAGCCTCTTGGGCTTCAGGTCTTCTTGAGAAAGATATGTTAGATGTCTTGGAGGTGTCCTCCAACTCCAGAGTCCTCTGACCAAATCAGTTCACTCTTCTGAAATTTCACTGTGTCCGTTGTAGGCTCTGGTTTGAACTGCCAGCATGGGGATGCTGAATGGAGTGGCAGGAGGGGCGTTTGGGCATCATGGAAGTCTGACACTTGGCAAGTAAAGCTACCAAAACCTTTACGTTTGAAAGGTGTTTTGTTTTTCAAGGTATCCCTGAATCTTCTCCTCAGTGCTATGATACTACTTTAAGCCTATAAGGCAAAGAAAATCAGTTGCCACTGAGTTGACTCTAACTCATGGCAACCCCAGGTGTGTCAGAGTAAAACTGTGCTCCATAAAGTTTTCAATGGCTGATTTTTTGGAAGTCAGTCTCTAAGCCTGTCTTCTGAGGGGCTTCTGGGTGGATTTGAACCTCCAAACTTTCAGGTAGCACTTCAGGATGTAAACTATTCACATCACCCAGGGACCCCTAAGGCAGAGAATTCCCAGGTATGTCCAGTTTTATTTCAGTTCAGGGTATGTTTGGTGAGCACCAGAGTAAGTTTGTGACTATGCAGGAAAAGGAAAGGGAGCACTGATCTGCACGTACTGCGAGGACCCAGGCTACAAATAGAATGGAGAAGCCCTCCTGCCACATCTTTATAAGGTCCCTGGTCACCTGGACACTTGAATAACTTTAGTTGTGGGAATGAGAGAAACATTCAGAAGTGACACTTGGGGGTAATTTGAATTATTTCCTCGAAACTAAAATAAATTTACATTCTATTGGCAAAGGTTACCATTTACTTTCTGGACCATGGTAACTATTTTTAGAAATTGTTCACACGATCCAAAACGGGAGCCTACTAGGTGTAAACGTATATTGAATTTGTCATAAACTTCTTTTATTCAATAAATATTTACTGAGCACTTATTATCTGCCAGGAACTGTGGTGACTGCTGAGGTCAATGCAATAAAGACGGACACATTCCTTGTCCTCATGTAGTTTAAGTTCTCACCAGGAAGACAGGCATTAAGCACCTAATTACACAATGATTGCAATAGCGGAAGGAGGACAGGGAGCTATGTAAGCAAGAGCAGGGGACCGAGCATAATCCAGGGGCTCAGAAAAGGCCTTCCTGAGGAAGTAAAGTTTAAGCTGAGACCCAAATAGGAGTTGGCTGGACTGGGGGTGGGGAGAACTTTATGAGGGAGGAGATAGAGTGTGAGGAGGTTCTGAGATAGGAAGGTGGTTGGATGAGGAGGCTCCAAGGTGGGGGAAGCTGGCTGGAGCAGTTGGAAGCCAATGAGAAGGGTTGTGTGACTAGAGTCTGGGGCAGAAGAGGAGTTAGTGCTTTTACTAGTTGCCATTGGGTCGATTCAGACTCATGGTGAACTCGTGTGTGTCAGAACAGGACTGGGCTACGTGGGGTTGTCAATGGCTGATTTCTCAGCAGTTGATCACCAAACCTTTCTTTTGGGCACTTCTGGATGAACTTGAACCTCCAACCTTTTGGTTAGCAACCAAGTACATTAACTGTCTGTACCATCCAGGGACTCCAGAGCCTTTTACAGATTGTGCATATTATCAGCCCTTCTGTTAAGTCAACTTTGGAGAGGAAGGGAAGGAGGGACTGAGAAGACTGGCTGGTTACACAGGGTACAGATTCAAGATCAGTGACTTAGTGGTGAACAGGTCTGGGAAATCATATGACAATAATACAACTTAAAAGACACTGATAAACTTAAGAGTCAGGTTATGTTTGAGGAGCGTTAATTTCCTTTGACCAGAGTACTCACACCCTCTTCTTGAATACTTCTTCCCGACTCCAAAGAACTGGAGAAACAGAATTTGCAGGCTGTTTTATGAAAATAGAATTACAGTGAAAGGAGCTGGATAGTTTTATGGGACATTTCAACAGAGCTGGAGAACGTTATCTGCTCCATCATGTATTTCACGTTTCTTGCTACTGGCATAATTGTGTCCCCCAGATGGATCTGCTTAGTTTCCCTGGAGAAATCTTTGTGTACTGGTTCTCCCTTTCCTGATGACCAGAGCAAAATTATATTACAGCTCATTTTACATGAACTTAAATTTTAGATGCCTGATGAAATTTGGGAGCTCCTCCAGTTGTGTTGACTACTCATTTACAGACTCCTTTTTCAGAATGGGTTTTATCCTCTGATGGCTAATGTCTTACTCTTTATGTTAAATTTTATTTGTATCAGTTTCAGAAAGTAACATGCACTATATTTTGAACCTGTGAATTCCTTTAGGTTACACAGGGCATTTAGAAAATCTTGTAAATGATTTTAAAAGTGCAAGGCAGTAAGCAAATCAGGATAAATTATTCACAGTTTTAATCTAGCAGGAGCTGGTTTTCCCAAAGTCCTTTCCATCAATTGCAGGTATTTACTGAGGAGCTGTTGTGTGCCCAGCTCAGTACTAGGTGTTTGAAGGATGCACAAGATGGATCAGGTAGGTGGCGAAGAAGCTTTACCTTAGCTGTGTAGAGCTAATCACCATAGTAATGGCTACCATTCATTGAATATTCCATGTTTCAGGCTCTGTATCAGAAGCTTCACATACTTTATCTCTAATCCTTTCAACAGTCCTGCAAGGTTTTCTCATCCTTTTATGCAGATAAAGAAGCCGAGGCTTATTTGGTTAAGTAACTTGTCCAAGGTCCTACAGCTGCAAAATTCTGGATTCAAATCTTAATCTGTCTAGGTCTGAAACCTAGGCTCTTTCCACTCCCCTACAAATGGTTTGCATTTGGTTGGTAACCGAGAGGCTGGTGGTTGGAACCCACCCAGCTCACTGCGGAAGAAAAGGCCTGGCGATCTGCTTTCTTAAAGATTCCAAAAACCAATCAAACCCACTGCCATCGAGTCGATTCTGACTCATAGTGACCCTACAGGACAGACTAGAACTGCCCCATAGGGTTTCTAAGGCTGTGCATCTTCACAGAAGCAGACTGCCATATCTTCCTTCCACGGAACCTGCCAGCCTTTTGGTTAGCAGCCGAGCACTTTAACCACTAAGCCACCAGGGGTCCTCTTTAGATTCCTAGGGTTAGTAAAAAGAGCTTCTGCTTTCATGATGGCTTTGCTCAGAGGTCTTCAAGTATTTGTTTTCTCTTTAGGGGACATAGCCAGTCACACTGGCTAATATTTCACATCAGCTTCTATGTTTTTCTTTTTATGAGTAGGTAACAACATTGTATGGCATGAAAGGAACATGATGACTAGATGTTAGCTCCATAAAACTGCATTCCAGCTTTTATTTTCATTTAAAACAAGTTCCATTTGAGGAGAATAGAGGAAAAGCATGCCTTGCTGGAGGGAATTAACCTACCCACTTTGGGAAAAGTTCTGCTTTAGTTAGTATAACATTAGCCTGCAATTGATACTCTAAAATCTTAGTTGCTAAACAAGGCACGATTTTGTCTTTCTCTCATGTAAAAACCTGGGAGGTGTCCAGGGCTGCTACGACTCCTCATGGAGCCAGGACCCAGACTTTCACTCTATACGTCGTCACTATTTCTGGCCTTGACTTTGACCTCATGATCTAAGATGCTTGTATTCATGACTGAAGCAGCAGATTGGAGAAAGGGAAGAAGTAGAAGGGGTAAAAGGCACCCACTTGCTGTTTCTTAAGAAGTTTACCCGAGGCTGCTTGATAAAACTTCCACCTACATCACATGGGGCAGAAATTAGTGTTATGGTTACACCTAACTGCCAGTGAGGCTGGGAGATGTAGACTTGATCCTGTACGGCCATGTCCTTAGTTAAAATCGAAGAAAGTGAGAATGACTATCAGGGGACAGCTAGCAGTCTGCCACCAAGGCCATGAGACTTGACCCTTGTTGCTCCCAAATCTTTTTCAGACTTTGAACATCTGTAGCCACTTAATGAAATATTTGATATACACCTGAGCCACCGATTCTATCAAGTTGAAAAAGATTCATCACAATTTAAAAATAAAAAAACATACGAAAACAATTAAGTCATGATTTTATATTCGCGAGGGAGATGATACTGTTTGCTGTCTTTCACCAAGAACATCATATCTGGGGCCATGATGGGGAGCTCGGGCTCGCCATCATGATCGGTCAGGTTCACAGATGGTTGTTTTTCTTCTCCTTTATTTTCAATACATTAGAAAAGCTTAAATTTTGCTTAGTAGTAGCAGCAAGTGATTGATGACTGTAATAGGTCTCGATATTCCACCAAAGATGAAAATGAGAGAGATTTCTCACTGAAGGCCACTTTCCGGGCTTTGTTAGAACTTTATCACACTTGGAAGCTGGGAGGTTGAGTATTTCATCTTAGAGCTGTCACATCAATTTCTTATTCACTATTTGATTCTATTTTAGTCTAGAAAGGGTGTCTTCATGTTCTGTTACAGCCTTTGGATGCAGCTTTTAAATACAACCCATAACGTCATTTCTGTCTCCAGTAAGAGAAGATGAACAAAACTCAAATTCCTAAAAAAAAGGCCAGACTTACTGGCCTGATACAGATTAGAGGAACCCCCAAGACTATCTCCCTAAGATACCCTTTGAACTTGAAGCTGAAGCCCCTCCCAGTGGTCGCCTTTCATCCAAATAATAAATTAGCTTATAAAATGAACAATATCAACTGTAAATACTGTGCTCCCTTAAATAATCAACTATATGAGACCAAAGGGTCGACATTTACCCTAAATCAAAGATGAGAAGCTAAGGAGGGGCAGGGAAGCTAGATTAATGGAAACAAAAGAACATTTTTCTCCTTTTCTGTCTGGAATCTTCTACTGCGTCCCTGGTCAGAATGGTCAGTAGTGGTAGCCAGCACCATGTAGTTCTTCTGGTGTCAGGCCAGATGAGGCCGTGGTTCACGTGGGCTATTACTCCTGTAGACCAGTTTCTTCTTTGAGGCTTTGGTTTCCTTCATTCTCTTTTGTTCCAGACGGGTAGAGAGCAATTGTTGTATCTTAGATGCCTCCTTGCAAGTTTTTAAGATCCCAGATGCTACTTACCAAACTAGGATGTGGAACGTTATCTTTATGAACTCTGTTATGACAATTGACCAAGTTGTCCCATGAGACTATGGTCCCAGGTCTTCAAGCCCAGTAATCTAATCCTGCAAGGTGTTTGATTGTGTCTAGGAAGTATATGTAACTGCACCCCTATGTGGTTTATTATATATGAATATATATGCAGTGCACATAACCATGTATACGTATGCCTACACATACATCTGTACATGTATGCCCATATACTCATATGTGCCTTCCTGTACACATATTGGAAACTCTTGTGGCACAGTGGTTAAGAGCTAAAACCAAAAGGTCAGCAGTTTGAATTCACCAGGCACTCCTTGGAAACCCTGTGAGGGCAGTTCTGTTCACTCCTATAGGGCTGCTATGAGTGGAAATCGACTCAACAGCAATGGATTTGGATTTTTATTTTTTATTCATACGTATGTATACATGTCTACCTAGGAACCACACATGTGTGTTTGGGTTGCTATTACTGTTGTTGCAAAACCTCATACTATAGCATTTACCAAAATTGTTCCTTATTCTTAAGTACTTCTTAGTATCTTTATTTACCTTGGACAGGTTGTGCAGATGCCATCCATATTGGGTATTGCCTTTCCCATCACCAAAAATAACAACTGTCTACTGTCTAGAAAGTGATTCTCTCTCCCTCCCCCTCCCATCCCTGGTAGCCATCAAAGAACATTGCTTTCTGTGTGAATACCTATTCTTGACTTTTTATAAAAGTGAGACCACACAATATTTGCCCTTTTGTGGTTGATTTATTTCATTCAGTATAATGTCCTCCAGATTCATCCATGTTATGTTTTGTGTACTCTTCATTATTCTTTATAGTTGTGTAGTATTCCATTGTAAGTACGTACCACAATTTGTTTATCCATTCATCTGTTGTTGGGCATTTAAGTTGTTTCCATCTTTTTGCTATTGTGAATCATGCTGCAGTGAACATAGGTATGCATATTAATATTTGTGTAACTGCTCTTATATCTCTAGGATATATACCTAGGAGTGGGATTGCTGGATCATATGGTATTTCTATTTCTAGCTTTTTGAGGAAGCACCATACTGTTTTCTATAGTGGTTGTACCATTTTACAATCCCACCAGCAACGTATAAGAACTCCAATCCTCCCACAACCTCACCAGCATTTATCGTTTTCTGTTTTTTTGAATCATTGACATTTTTTCAGGGGTGAAGTGTATCTCCTTGTAGTTTTGATTTTGCATCTCTCTAATGGCTATGGCCTGGGCAGCTCAGTCAGTAGAGTATCAGACTTTTAATCTGAGAATCCAGGGTTCAAGTCCCTGTTCAGGTGTTCTTTCACTTTGGAAACCCTGGTGGTGTAGTGGTTAAGAGCTATTGCTGCTAACCAAAATGTCGACAGTTTGAATCCACCAGGAACTCCTTGGAAACCATATGGGACAGTTCTGCTCAGTTCCTATAGGGTCACTATGAGTTGGAGTTGACTCAATGGCAACAAGTTTGATTTTTAATGGCTAATGGGAGGTGCTCTGGTGGCACAGTGGTTAAGAGCTCAGCTGCTTACCAGGTCAGCAGTTTGAATCCACCAGCTGCTTGGAAACCTTATGGGGGCAGTTCTGTTCTGTCCCATAGGGTTGCTATGAGTCTGAATCCACTTGTGGCAACGGGTTTTTGATGGCTAGTGATTGCAAGCATCTTTGTGCATTTTTTGGCCACCTGAATGTCTTCTTTGGTGAAGTGTCTGTTCATGTCCTTTGCCCACTTTTTTTATTGGATTGTTTGTCTTTTTGTTGTTGAGTTGTTGAAATTTTCTATGTATTTTAGAGAGTAGACTCTTATCAGATTAGTAATTGCCAAAGATTCTTTCTCAGCCTGTAGATTTTCTTTTCACTCTCTTGGTAAAGTCTTTTGATTAGCATATGTATTTAATTTTTTGGAGGTCCCATTTATCTAATTTATCTTCTGTTGTTCATGTATTTTTAGTTTTGTTTAATAAACTGTTTATGTCAAAAATTAGGTCCCTTAGTTTTGACCCTATGTTATCTTCCAGGAACTTTATAGTTTTAGCTTTAACATTTAGATCTTTGATCCATTTTGAGTTAGTTTTTGTGCATGGTGTGAGATATGGATCCTGATTCATTTTTCTGCAAACGGATATTCAGTTTTGTCAGCACCATTTGTTAAAGACACTGTTTCTTCACCATTGAATGGACTTCGACTCTGTCGAAGATCAGCTGCCCGTAGGTGGAAGGATTTGCTTCTGGGGTCTCAATTCTATTCCATTGGTATATGTGTCTGTCATTGAAACAGTACCAAGCTGTTTTGATTACTGTGGCCATATAGTAAGTTTAGAGATGGGGAAGTGAGAGGCCTCCTGCTTTGTTCTTCTCCAATATTGCTATAGCTATTCAGGACCTCCTTCCTTTTCATATAAAGCTGGAGATTAGTTTTTCCCTTTTGTTAAAGAATGTTGTTGGGATTTGGATCAGGATTGCATTACATCTATAGATTTCTTTGGGTAGTATTGACGTATTCATGATGTTAAGTTTTCCAATCCATGAACATGGAATGTTTTTCTGTTTATATAGATCTCTTTTAGTTTCTTGCAAACCTCAAAACCAAACCTGCTTGCTGTTTGGTTTTTTTGATTCTGACTCATAGCAACCCTATAGGTCAGAGTAGAACTGCCCCATAGCATTTCCAAGGAGAAGCTGGTGTATTTGAACTGCTGATGTTTTGGTTAACAGCTGAGCTCTTAACCACTGTGCCACCAGGGTTCCTTAGTTTCTTGCAATAGTGTTTTATAGTTTTCCTTGTATAAATCTTTATGTCCCTGGTTAGGTTTATTCCTAGGTATTTTATCCTTTTGGGGGCTATTGTAAATGGTATTGATTTCTTGATTTTCTCTTCAGAGTCCTCCTTGTTATTGTAGAGGAACCCAACTGATTCTTGTATGTTGATCGTGTACCCTGCCACTTTGCCAAATCCTTCCATTAGTTTCAGTAACTTTGTTGTGGAGGCTCTGGGATTTTCTGTGTATAAGATCATGTCATCTGTGAATAAGAATAATTTTACTTCTTCCTTTCCAATTTGAATACCTTTTATTTCCCTTTCTTGCCTTATTGTTCTAGCTAGAGCTTCCAGTACAATGCTGAAGAAGAGTGGTGACAAAGGACATCCTTGTCTAGTTCCTGATCTGAAGGGAAATGATATCAGTCTTTCATCATTGAAAATAATTTGGATGTTTGTTTTGTATATATGTCCTTAATTATGTTGAGGAATTTCCCTTCTATTCATATTTTGCTGAGCTTTTATCAGGAAAAGTGTTAGATTTTTATCAAATGCCTTCTCTGTGTTGATTGAGATGATCATGTGATTCTTTTTCTTTATTTTATTTAGTGGTGAATTCTGTGGATTGATTTTCTAATGCTGAGCCATGCTTGCATCCCTGGTATAAATCCCAATTAGTCATGATGTATTATTTTTTTTGCTATGCTGTTGGATATTGTTGGCTAGAATTTTGTTGAGAATTTTTGCATCTATATTCACAAGGGATATTGGTCTGTAATTTTCTATTTTAGTGGTGTTTTTGCCTGGCTTTGGTATTAGGACTTTGCTGGTTTCATAGAATGGATTAGGGATTATTCCTTCCTTCTATGTTCTGGAATAGTTTGAGTAGAATTAGTGTCAACTCTTCTCTGAAAGTTTAGTAGAATTCTCCAGAAAACCTGTTGTGAAACTGACTCATTCTTCTACCTTATAAAACATGATATTTTATCCCAGAAATGGGAGTAGGTTCCAGATGTTCGAATTACTAAATATATTGTGGTGCTGCCATTTGAAATCATAGAAATAGCCTTTGCTTGCTTTGTAAGAGTTCCTGGGTAACACAAATGGTTAACTGCTCAGCTGTTAACTGAAAAGTAGGGGGTTCAAGTCTACCCAGAGGCACCTTGGAAGCAAGGCCTGGCAATCTACTTCTGAAAAATCAGCCACTGAAACCCCTGCAGATTACAGTTCCGTTCTGACACACGTGGGGTCACCATGAGTCGTAGTTGACTCAACAGCAACCAGTTTGATTTGGTTTTGGTTTGCTTTGTTTGCTTCGTTAAAAATATTTTTACCTCATTTATTACTTCAAAATCAGTAAGTATACTTCAGTGGGGATAAGCTGTCTGCCATGTGCTACCTATTTCTCTGCTCAGAGCACCAAAACGCAGATAGTCAGTGCGTGAGTTGGTGGTTTTCGCTGTTATCTTCAACCCTAAACCAAGGTCAGAGGGCATATTGTTGAACAGCCACTGTTCTTTGTGAACAAAGCCGAGAAAAGAGTTCCAAAAGGCACCACTGCTTTTATGAGGACAGTAACACCTTTGTTGCACACCAAGTGGGTGCCTTTTCTCTACTTACCTCCCTGTGTCCTGCTTCACAAAAAACACACTAATTAAACAAAAACATACTTTCTCCTGTGTCACGGGCTGTCGGGGGTAAAGGGCACCAAGAGCTGTGAGTACTTCTTTCTATATAGTGCTCTTGCTAGCACCTGACCCACACTCTGCCCCCGAAAGGTTCACCCAAATATAAATGGCATGTGGTCTACAGATTGTCTGTGGTTTCCAGCAGTCATTTGATGAAAGAATTTTGCTCTCGGCTTGTTTCACTTTCTTTCTGGACACAATGTTTGTGATTAATTTTACAGGTAGTTTTACAAGTGTCTCACTAATAATGAGACTTTTACTTATTTTTTTTCTGTTTGGCTTTGATCTCCTTTCATTCTTTATGAACAAATTAAGTTAATGCTGGTATTTTTCTATGTGTACTTGTTGTTAAAAAAATTTGAAGCCATACGAGTCCTCAGGTGGCACAAACCCTTGGTTACTAACCAAAAGATTGTCATTTTGAATTCACCCAGAGGCACCTGAGAAGAGAGACCTGGTGGTCTACTTCTGATTTTTCATTGAAAACCCTATGGAGCAAGCTCTATTCTGACACACATGGGATTGCCATGAGTTGGAATCCACTCTGTGACAACTGGTTTTTATACTTTATTTGAAGATGAGGCAAAAACTCTGATCGCTCCATGTTATAATCTGACATAGTTTTATAAGAGACAGAGTACCATGACGAAGGCCAAATGGCTTGCTGGGCCAATAAAACCACATTTTCAAATACTTATTACTGCATTTCCTTTCCCCTCTATTTTTGACTCTTTGGGTGAAATCAGCACACTCACCGAATCACTTGTCCTGGGACATGGATTCACGTTCTATGTTCACACTGAAGCCGTGTTCACGATTTATATTTATGATATTGTTTGAGTTGTACTATTTACATTATTACTGATATCACTACTTCTAGGCTTCAACAAGCCACTTTTGTGATTTGGGGCTACAACACAACGCAATAGTAGAATAAAACTACAAACTTCACTATAAACAATGAAACTATGTGAACAGAGATGAGTGGCAGACTGTTCACTGAAAGCTAGTGAAGTAAACCAATCAACTGTTACTACGAGAGCAATGGGCTTTCTGGGAGAATTATAATTACTTACATTTAAAATCTGTGAACACAATTGTTTTAACTCTTTTTTGCTCTGAAGCCACCAAACTTTGAGGGACCACTCTTTGGGAACACTACGCTGCAGTTTTCAATGAAAACATTTCTGGAACGGAACTGGTGGACGGGATATGGCGTGGAGGGGACTGGTCCCTGGTGGGGTTTAAAGAGAACAAAAAGCAGAAAATAAAGGAACAGCAGGGCCTTTAGGGCTTCTGGTTGGTGGAAGTTGGGGAGTCAGGGATTTAAGCTGTGTCCTTATAAATGTTTCTATTTCTTCTTCTTTTATACCTTGCAGAGTAAAAGCCAGGGATCCATTTTTGTCCGGATACATGCCCCGTGGCAGGTGCTGGCCAGAGAAGCGGAATTTTTGAAGATCAAAGTTCCCACCAAGAAAGTATGAGCATGTTTCTCCTGAGCTCTGGGGTCTCACGAGGGCTGGATGGATGCTAATACAGTTTGGGAACAGGGCCAGGTGGGATGTGGGTTTTGTGGAATTGAAATCACACTTGCATCCCCAGGGAGCCTAAGTATGTGACCATGGTGTAGGTGGGACACGGAGGAGGGTTGGGGTGGAGAGAGGGGCTGGGTGTGAGAGAGAGTCTTTCACTACAGAGCACCACCTGGATTGTGTTCCACAAGAAGCCAAAAATCACTCTGATCTGCCTTCTTAATTTCTCTGTTATACTTTCTTTTTCCCTCCTTCTTGGGCTCCCCACACTGCCAGCATTTCTTTAGGGTGAATGTAGCAGTGGAAGCACACAGCAAGCCATGTTGATAGCAGCAAACCTGCGAAGACATCTATTCTGGTTCTGATCTCCCACTAAGTATTGGATGGCAGTGGGTTTCAGTTATCTCCTCTGTAAAAGAGAAAGTTCTTAATCCGGTGAATTCATCAAAATCATCTTGGAAGTGTTTTCAAAATGTTCATGCCAATATCCCACTTCTGGGATATTTGATTCAGTTGCTTGGTATGGAATGAGGTCCTGGCATCAGTATTGTGAAAAAAAAAAAATCCTCAGGAGATTCTGATGTCCGTCTGCGTTGAGAACCACATAGTTTACACGATTTCTGAGGTCTTTTTCAGCTGTAACAGTCTATGTATGACTTAAAATATACTTCAGGGAATTCCTAGATGACATGTTTCTTGTAAAACAAAACCCAGCAAACAGCTCCAAAGAGAAAGAAAAATGTGTCCACAGATCCCCCACTCTTCTTATTAGGCATGATAGGGGAAAGAGTGATCATTGACTTTGACCGCCTGAGATGTCTCTAGGAATGGTCATGGGGCAGATAATGCTCTTATTTAACCATGGGTGAGCACACACACACACACACACACGCACAGAGTGTTGTTTCACAAATGATGACCCAGCTTTGCAGAGTGCATCTCCATCATTCTAACTACCACTATCGTAATTTCCACCCTCCCCACCATTAACAGGATTCCATAGTCATTGCCTTCTGCACCACCCTTCTTCTCATCCCATTCCCACTATCAGTAGCATTGTGTACTGTCAACATCACCATTTTGATTTACTTCGTTGGCTATGCTAACACTATCTTCTCTATCAACAGATCTACTGTCTCCATCAAAAACCACTTATTCTTACCTTTCAGTCAAATGATAGATTGGGCTATATAAAATAAACAATAACACCCGTGAGGAATGTACTTCTTAAAAAAATCAACTATATGAGACCAAAGCAAAGATGAGAAGGCAAGAAGGGGCAGGGAAATTGGATGGATGGAAAGGGGCAGGTGAAGTGGAAATGGTGAGTGCTGACACTTTATGGGGATTGTAACCAATGTCACAGAACGATTTGTCTATGAATGATTGAATGGGAATCTAATCTGCTGTGTAAACTTTCACCTAAAACGCAATAAAATATATTAAAAAAAAAACAACAACCACTAATCAAATACCTGCATGTGACTGATGCCGTCATGACTGTCCTACACAAGAAGGCTGAAGTCTACAGGTTCTGTCCTTAGTGATTTATTAAGATGGACAATCAATCCCTCCATGGCAGGTGGACCAATAACTATTAAACAATGAGCAAACACAGACATGAATATCAGCTCCAAATATATTTTACCAATAAAAGGTAAATTCATTTTGGGTCTCGTGCCTAAAGTGCCTTGTTTCACATAGGAACGCACAAAAGAACCACACTGCTTTTCTCTTTCAGGTGAACTGCTGTGTTCTTTGTCTCTTACTTTTAGTTCTCTCACTACTAATATCACTGTACTGAAATGCAGGCAGCATCTTAGCTCTAGAGCTTGTCTCCTCCTCAACTGATGGATGTTTCCCTGGTCTCTTGGCAGCACGACCCAAGACTTAGCCTTAGATGGAGGCTTCTGCTTCCCTCTGGTGGTGTCCTTACTTGGTCACCCCTTTCCCTTCTGTTCCTTCTGCCTTCCTTCTAACTGCGATGTATTCTTCTCCTTTCTCTTTGATTTACCTCAGTCTCATTCTCTCAGTCTCATTCTATTTGTGTCTTATTTCCTATGTTTTTGTCTCTGCTGGCTGATCCTTGGAAAGAAACTGAGCAAAACTTTAATGTCCACGCTATTGCATCCACCCCCACAGGGTGATGCATTTAGCAGGAAACGTAGAGGCATAGAAATGTGTATTCTTCTTCTGTCTTTCCTTGTTGCCTCTCTTCTTTGTTCTCTTTCCTATCCTCCTTTCACTCTCATGCTGTTCCTTCCATTCTTCTTCTTCCTTTCACCTCCTTCTCCTGATGCCTTTTCCTAGCCTCACTCTCTGTACTTTGTGCACTCACCACACTTCTTATTTTCTACCACTTTCTTCTACTTCTCATCCTCAGGCTCAGCCCCCAAGTAGTGTCTGCCTCTGGTTCCTCTGGTGTTCTCAAGCTCATAACTTTGAAAGTATAGTTCTGCTTAAATGACATATCTTCCCTCAGAGTTTAAGTGCCACCATACATTTAGCCTTTTGGAATTTACCATCTGTAGTTTAGGCAGAACCTACACTTGAATTTGTAAATGTGATGATTAGGGTGAGGTCATATTATAAAGCAACTGTATCTGAGTTTCCCTCCACTTCCATTTTGGTAGCTCAGGATGGTAGACTGCGCTAGGCTAGTCCTCAGAAGATAAGACCTCTATCCTTAGTTCTGCACTTATTTGCTGTGTGATTTGGGGATGCCACCTAATCATTCAGTCTCAGTTTCCTCATCTATAGTATGGATATTATAATAATATCCAGGTATTTACCTACCCTATTTTTTTTTTAAGAAGGTTGTTGTAAGGATTCAATTCTTAATCCTTACAGGAGTTTATTATTATGTCTGTTCTCAAGTTTTTTATGTGTATTCTCAATTCCTAGTCCTCCAGCCAATTTCATTTCTGACTGAATAATTGGCTATCTCTGATGGGATTGGTAAGACAGTCTTTGGAGAAGTACTGATGGGCAAGGAAACAACACATGCCCTCAGGGAGCTTACAATCAAAGGGCACGAAAGGAAGACTGCATGTGCCCAGACACCGAAGCACTAACTAAATACTGTCAAATAGCAACTGATTAGCTCAGCACAGATTCTGTCTGTGAATGTGGTAGGGTAGGGAGTCTGGGGAGAGCAGGGCAGGTAGTTGCTCCTAGAAGGTTGTGTCTAGAGATACAACAGACACAACTTTTCCCAAAGTTTCTGGGTCCCATACTGGGCACAGGTGGACGGTCCTGGCATCCCTTTGAGGGTTTGGCTGTATGGCCCCAGATCCTCTTTTTGTCCTCAGAATGCAGTGGCTAGTAGTTGACCTCACAGAGGTTGTCATAAGCAGGAGGGGGACAACTTGGTATGCTGAGTATGTGCATATTTGCAAAAATTAATCTGAGAACATGATCCCCAGGAGGTAGGCTAAGCCTAGTTGCTGAGGTGGGAGAGGACCATGGAGAAGGGAGGATGAGATAGGGCAACCTGTAGAGGACTAACCTTGGGTCTAGTGGCATTTCTTTCTGTGTTATATGGGTTTGGGAAGTGACTAAAACGAGAATGAGCCACATTTGCAGAGAGCCACATCCTGGGGAGGGGAACATGGAGGAAGAATGAGGCATGGCGTGGGATCAGTTAAGTAAGCATCCTTCAGGTCGGAGGAGGCCTGGATCATAACTCAGCGAGGTCCAGAGAGACAGGGAAGACAGGGAGGAAAGCATGAAATTGAGGTCTCAGACCAGACAAATCCATAGTAATGCATCCAGGGACTCGGAGTCCTGAGCACAGATATTAACTAGGAGGGAGAATCTTGGAAGGAAGTATTTGTTTTCCAAAAACAACAATAGAGGAGCCAGCATTTTGTGAGGGACACTCAACATCCCACAGGAAGGCTGCGGGAAGGCCTGGCCTTTGGCCCCTGAGCAGCCGGGGAAGGTTGGAAATGGGTGTTTAGGGGCAGGTGACTTTTTCACTTATACTCTTTACAAGGATGGCTCTTCTACCACTTGGGATTGTGGTGAACACCCATGTTGCTTTTTCATTCATTTATATATATGTACACTCCCTTTCTCACATCTTACATTCAATTACTCCCCAAGTTCTGCCTCTAGCAGAGACAAGGCAGGGGAACGGACCAGGGGAGATAACAGAGTCTATGAAGGTGGACTTCCTTGTCAGAGAAAACCTTAGCCCAGCCAGATTCCATGAAACTTTGAAGAAGTGACATGCCTGGGATGGGTGGAAATCACTCTTGTCCAATCTGTCAAGGCTTTTGTAGCTATCATTAATAGAGTCATGGTGGTTGTCCCTAGGAGCCTGGAAGGACTTTAGCTTATGAGTCCTTTGTGTGCAAGTAGATGCTGTTAACGTTCAGAATATTATACCTTTTTAGGAAAGCAGACTCAGAGCTCTGCTCATCTTCAAAACAGGAGCGATAAATGTCTTAAAGGGCTGTTGTAGGAGTAGTGATGATGTATGTAGAATGCCTAGCATAGACCCCCACACACTCGTTGCCATCAGGTTGGTCCTGACAAACAGCGATCCTATAGGACAGAGTAGAACTGCACCGTAGGGTTTTCAAAACTGTAATCTTTATTATTATTATTTTTTTAATTTTAATTTTTTACCATTTTTTTTATTGTACTTTAGGTGAAGGTTTATAGAACAAACTAGTTTGTCATTAAACAGTTAGTATACACATTGTTCCATGACATTGGTTAACAAGTCCACAACATGTCAACATTTTCCCTTCTCAAACTTGGGTTTCCCATTACCAACTTTCCAGTTCCCTTCTGCCTTCCAGTCCCTGTCCCAGGGCTGGTAAGCCACTTAGTCTCATTTTGTTTTATAGGCCTGTTCAATCTTTGGCTGAAGGACGAACCTCAGGAGTGACTTCATTACTGAGCTGAAAGGGTGGCTGGGGGCCATACTCTCAGGGTTTCTCCAGCCTCTGTCAGGCCAGCAAGTCTGGTCTTTCTTTTTGAGTTAGAATATTGTTCTACATTTTTCTCCAGCTCTGTTTGGGACCCTCTATTGTGATCCCTGTCAGAGCAGTCAGTGGTGGTAGCCAGGCAGTATTTAGTTGTACTGGACTCAGTCTGGTGGAGGCTGTGGTAGATGTGGTCCATTAATCCTTTGGACTAATTTTTCCTTTGTATCTTTAGTTTTCTTCATTCTTCCTAGCTCTGGAAGGAGTAAGACCAATGGAGTATCCCAGATGGCTGCTCACAGGCTTTTCAGACCCCAGATGCTACTCACCAAAGTAGAATGTAGAACATTTTCCTTATAAAACTATGTCACGCCAATTGAGCTAGATGTTCCCTGAGACCATGGTCCCCACAACCCTCAGCCCAGCAATTCATTCCCTCAGGGAGTTTGGATGTGTCTGTGGAGCTTCCATGTTCTCGCCAAGGCTGTAATCTTTATTGAAGCAGACTGCTACATCTTTCTCCCCAGGAGCAGCTAGTGGATTTGTACTGCTGGCCTTTCGGTTGGCAATTGAACTCTTAACCACTGTACCACCACAGCTCCTTCCTAGCATACAGGCCTACACAGTAATAATAATAATATATTATTTATGTAGTATGATAACCCAACCATTGCCATTGAGTGAATTCCGACTCAGTGACCTTATTGGACAGAGTAGAACTGCCTAATTATAGCTGTTATTATTACTGTTGTTGGTATTGTTGTTTATGCTCAGTGTGTGTATGGCCTCACAGTTGGCACCAGACTGGGGCTACCTCTTCTTGCTCTTTCTCCTTCTCTCTTCACAGCCAGCATCTGTGGTGTTGGGAGTGGGTGGGTAGGACCAGGCCCAGTCCCTTAAATCTGCCAAGGCAGCCAGAGGCCCTGACATGGAATCAATGGAGAGGTAGGAACAGATGGCCTTTGGACTACATGCTGAGAGATTTCTGTTTCCTAAAGCATGGGTCCTTGGGGTATCTGCAGATGTGATGGCTCCGTGTGTGAGGTCTGTGATATAGTCACTGGGAAAACCAGCAGGAAGACGGCACAGGCAGGAGGGAGGGCTGGAAGGGCACCCTGTCGAGGGATATACAGCAGGTGTGGCCAACAGAGGCTGTGAGTCCCATTACTGGCTCTGTACCATGAACCAGGGATTATTTGACTCATGTCTTAGCCTATTTCCAAAAACAAGACTTGAGGTGGATTACAACCAAAGGCATGAATACAAATGGATCATTTTAAAAAGAACACACAGAAAAGAATCATGTAATTGGGGGGAAGGAAGTAGGGCTGTACCCACAACCTGTCTGTCAGTTTGTCATACTGTGGTAGCTGGGTATTGCTATGATGTTTAAAGCTATGCTACTGGTATTTTCAACACCAGCAGGGTCGGTCACCCATGATGAACAGGTTTCAGTGGAGCTTCCAGATTCAGACAGGAAGAAAGGCCTGGAGATCTACTTCCAAAAATTAGCCAATGAAAATCTTATGGATCACAACTGGGCATTGTCTGACTTGCTTGCCTTGGACCTGTCATCAGGAGGGATTAATCACTAGAGGAAGACATCCTGTTTGGTGAAGTAGAGGGCCAACAAGGGTAAGATGGCTTTGCACAATAGCCACAATGAAGGACTTGAATATTCTGGTGATTGTGAGGATGACGCAGGACCAGGCAACGTTTTGTTCTTTTGAACATAAGGTCAGCAAGAGTTATAGTCCACTTGATGGCAGCTATCTATCTATCTATCTGGAAACCCTGGTAGCATAGTGGTTAAGAGCTACAGCTGCTAACCAAAAGGTTGGCAGTTTGAATCTACCAGGTGCTCCTTGGAAACCGTATGGGGCAGTTCTACTCTGTCCTATAGGGTCGCTATGTGTCGGAATCGACTTGATGGCAACGGGTTTTTGGTATCTATCGACGGCACTGGGTTGGGTTATCTATCTAACGAGGGGTGTACAGGGGAAATAATGATACTAGAAGTAAAAAATAAGGGTGGTTGATACATGTGAGACAGAATTCCATTCTGAGCTTCCTGGTATGCCTTTTTTCTGTTGCTAAAGTCCAGTTGCTACATAAAGGACGTGGACAATAAAAGGGACTATATTTTCAGTAATGTTCTTTGTATGGCCATTTCTTAAACAGATTCTGGATAAAAACTGAGGATGTAATGTAAAATTGTAGTTCAGGCGGGGTAATACTACAAAGTAATGTCTGTATATTTCTGATGAACCAGCTTGACTCAAAGATAAAGGATATAGCAGAAATGCCACTAATACTTGAATTCCCAACATGGCACCCATATTTTAAAATATTTTTATCTACTAAACTGGATATATTAAAGAATAACTCATCTTTTCATTCACTGGAAATCTATAACCATCATTAAGAATTTTCTGACCAGAATAAGAAAATCAGTCTTACCACATTGAGCTAATATAATTCCAGTTAAAACGCAAACAAACCTGAATTTTAGTTCACCCGAGTGCCCCCTTTGTTGTTGTTGTTATTGCCACGGAGTCAATTCTGACTCACGGCGACCCCACGTGTGCAGGGTGGAACTGCTCTATAGGGGTTTCAAGGCTGTGACCTTGTGGAAGCGGAAGCAGTAGGCCTGTCTTCTGAGACCGGGCAGGTTTGAACCACCAACCTTTCTCTTAGTAGTCCAGTGCTTAACTGTTTGTGCCACCAATGGACTTTCTGAGTGGTGCCTTAGGAGGAATACATTAATTCCATTAAGCTTTGTAAACGGTTGGAAATTGCACACAGATATCTGTTACTGCTTCTCTAGAGATTCCAATTTGGTAGCCATGGCTTTTGGAAAAGTTCCATAGGCTGGTGCCCACCCAGCCTCAGGACCTCTGCCTAGCCAGGACCGTGGTACCTCTTGCTTTTCAGTTACCACACTTGAGGTTTGTGCTTTTGAAGTTCAGGATCCTTTTCCTCTGGGTGTCTGACAGAAAGCTATTGGCAGACACTTCAAGACTTGGGTCTCTGACAGGCTCATAGGCTTGCTCTGCATCCCAAGAATCCACTTGGCATCTTCTGTGATTGCTTGGACTAGACTTGTTCAGTTCTCGACGTTGGGTTGTGGGGTTGGTCAGAGCTGTCTTTGTGCAAGGTCTGAGCAGAAGCAGGGTCCCCCTGGGTGACCTTGGCCTGTCTGTGTCTACTTCTTCACATTCTGTTTCTATTTTGAGGAGATAGAAAGGCCTGGGACTGGTTCACCTTGCATGGAAGAGGGGAGAAGATCTGGTGATGGTTAATGTTGGGAAGAGCTGCTTATTTAATTCAACACCTGTTTTTCCATTTATACTTCTCTTTCCAAAGACACTTGTTGGTTTGATGAAATAATAACATCTGCCTTGGTAAGACATATCTGTAAATAATGATGTTAACATTTTTTTAACTCTGTTAAAATTTCATAATTCTTACATTTAACTTTGAGGAAAAAGGTTCATAAAACCATTCTCAACAACGCCAATCAAAACAAAAAAGATCCTGTAATAAAAAAACTTGTAGCAATAGGCATAAGTGGATAAATAGATAATTAAATGAATTCACTCATAAATACAGCTACCCGTATGCAGTGTTCTTTACTAAGATCCTTACATGCATTGTTTTGTTTTTATCTTCTCAACAGTAATATGAGATAGGTAGTAGATTTAGCCTAGTAGATGAGGCAACTGCAGATATGAGAGGTTAAGGAACTTGTGCAAAGTCACACAGCTTGACAGGGATAGAACCAGCACTCGAACCCATGTCTGTCCGACTCCAAAAACCAAAAATGCTCCTACTTCTCATTTCACTCAAGAATCTACAGCTCGAGGCAGGGTGGCCTTGAATAGCATTTCTTGAAGTATATTCCATAGAATGATAGTCTTTTTCTTTATATATATTAAAAAAAAAAATTTCCACAGTCAAACTCAAGAATTCTGACAATTTACCTGGCCAATTAAAAGTTATGAGAAGCCTTGCAGTAAAGAAAACGGTTCAATTTTGTTTAACTCGTTTCTTGTTAATATATTTCCTGTTCACGTTAATATGAGTGGGAACCAATAATCTGCAGAATATATTCTGGGGAATTCTGCCCTAGATTAAATAATCCCGGACTGGTACAGTTAAATAATTAAAATTTTTATTATTATTGCCATGGACTAGTTTAGTGAATTACTTGACATTCCTGTACTCCTCTTCTGTGGAGTAAGGAGGTTGGAGCACCAATTCTCTGTGATAGCTTTAAAGTGCTGTGGTTTGTAGGTAAACCAAAGGACTATTCGTTAATTTTCCCCCTGTTGTTATTAGCTGAGGGACCTGAGGACAGATACGCTTTGGGGTTATTCACACTCCGATTGTGTACAAATGATTAACAATAAAAATGTCCCACCCCTGCCATCTCCTTAAGCTGCCTTTTAAACGAGTTCCTACATTTACCCTATGGTGTCGTCGTGGCACAATGGTTGGATGCTCAGCTGCTAACCCAAAGGTTGGCAGTTTGAACCCACCCAGCCACTCTGAAGGACAAAAGACTTGGCAATCTGCTTCCATAAAGATTACAGCCTAGGAAACCCTATGGAGCAGTTCTGCTCTGTCACATGGGGTGGTCCTGAGTCAAAATCGTCTCAACGGCCCCTACAACAACAACACTTACCCTATGCCTGCCTTTTCCCCATCTGGGGCTGGGCTGTGTTGCTGAGCCTGGTACCACCCCTGGTTTTCTCTAAGTCCTTCTGCCCATGGTAAACTGCTCTCCTCTACATCTCTCCGTGGAGCGACCTGATTTAGACTCTCCTCGAAAGCAGAGTACTTTACTCTCTCTTCCAAGGGCTGGAGCCTTTTCAAACGTTTTAAATTTCTCCCCTAGGTCCTAGAATGATCTTTCCATCTTCGCTGTATAAACATGCCCCACATAATCTTTGCATCCAGCCCAAATCTCTCTTCCCTCATAAGCTTTCCTGTAGTCCTTTAGCCTGGACTGATGTCACCTTTTCTGTACTCTTCGTCAACCTAGAACCAGCATGTATCTTGCCCTTTAGTTTTTCTCTAACTGCTTTGGGTGCCTTACTCTTTTGTCTCCAGATGTTCCATAAGCCTCCTGAGAGCAGAAACTATGTTTATGCTCTTCACAGGAAGCAACCACACTGAAGACTCTAGTATGGTGTTATGTAAAAACCAAAACCCTTGCTGTCGAGTTGATAACTACTTGTGGCAACCTTGTGTGTTACAGAGTAGAACTGTTCTATAGAGTTCTCTTGGCTGTAACCTTTACAGAAGCAGTTCATCAAGCCTTTCTTCCATGGCACCACTAGGTGGGTCTGAACTGCCAACCTTTAGGTTAGCAGTGGAGGATAAACTGCTTTTGCTCTCCAGGGACCCTATGTAATAATAATAACCCGGTTGCCGTTGAGTGGACCCTGACTCATGGTGACCTCATGCGTGTCAGGGTAGAACTGTGCTCCGTAAGGTTTTCAAGAACTGACTTTTCTGAGGTAGACCCCCAGGCCTTTCTTTCAAGGTGCCTCTGAGTGGACTCGAACCTCCAACCTTTTGGTTAGCAGCTGACTGCATTAACTATTTGCACCACCCAAAGACTCCATAATACATAATAAATGCTGGATTGATTGGCCAGTTGTTGCCAAATAATTTTTGCTCCCCAAGCCCTAGGAACATTTTGTGGCTGTGATCCTCAGCCGAGTCCCTCAGCATAATAGTGGGTATTTTCAGCTCACAGCTGTATGTAAGCCAAACCAAACCCAACGCTGTGAGTCAATTCCGATTTATAGTGATCCTACAGAACAGAGTAGAACTGCCTCATAGGGTTTCCAAGGCTGTAATCTTTACAGAAGCAGACTGCCACATCTTTCTCCTGCGGAGTGGCTGGTAGACTCAAACTGCCGACATTTTGGTTAGCAGCCTAGTGCTTAACCACTGCGCGGCCACAGCTATAAAAAAAAAAAACTCAGAATCAGGAGTCATCCCTTTTCCCTCTCACCCTGACCAATTCCTTTCTTCATCAGATGGTGATTTAATTACTCATTGGGGCTATTTTGATAGTGTAGGAAACCTCTTCGATGACCAGAAAATAAAAAGCAGGAGAAACTTCCTGAGTTTTACTGAGGATGGAGGACTTGTGGATCCTTGGTCATGGGGAGAAGGGTCACTGTCTACTCAGTTCTCAAGATGCCTTTCTGGACAGATTCATTCATTATTATCGTCAATAACCTTTAAGTGAAATAGAACTGTTACTGTTTACATAAGGCTGGCTGTAGCTGGGGCCTACCGCTTGTTATCATTGCCTGTTCGCAAACATTTGTTTTTAATAGAGACACAGCTGAAAGGGCAGGGCTTGTGTTTGATATCTTTATAGGCTTTTTGGTGCATGCTTTTTGATTGCTACTTAAATAGGCTGGAAAGAGTACAGAATGCTTTAACTTTTTATTCTTCTTGTTTTGTGTAATTCTTCTCATGCTCAAAAATTAGGAAAAAACAGACCCGTGGCACCTAAGCACTGCGGTTTCAGTGAGGAGCCCAGGATGACACACAGCTCTGTTCTGGGTGTGCTTACTGGCCTGGTAAGACCGCAGGCCCTGCAGACCCAACCGCGGACCTCTTAGCAGACAGGCCTGAAGCTAGAAGTATGAAAACATTACAGAGAGTGAATTTAAACATTTTTATTAACTTGTTTTTAGCTCACAATTAAAAAAAAATAGAACTATAAATAGTGGTTTTCTTTTTGAATGCTTTTAAGAAATGTCTGTCTGAGCTGGGATAGCACATTACAGACGGGGCTGGCTGGGACCTGGACCCTAGTCCCGATGGGGCTGAGAGCAGAGAACAATGGATAGGCTGACCATCTCCTTTATCATCTAAAGTGGGGCACTTCTGAGAGTGAAAGAGTTATTAACAATAGACATCCAGGACAGCAGGAGACACTGGGGCAGGTGGTCACTCTCCCCACAGGAGGCGTGGGAGCAGGTGGCCCAGCTTGGCCATGGCTGCCCCTGTGGAGGTATGGGCAGGGGGTTGGCAGTAGGTGGAAAGCAGAGAAGCAGGAAAGGCAGTCAGCTCCGGCCCCAGGCCTTGAGGGCAGAGCTCTGACCCAGTAAGAGCTGGGGTCAGCGATGTGCTGGCTTGTAGCAGCTCCTGAGGCCTGACAGTTAAGTTTTCAGGAATTTCACAAGCCAGTTTTTACATCATTGATAGCTTGAAATTGGCCAACGTGGCGGTATTCACCCCCCACCATGCTTGTTATCCATTTACCAGCACACTACTGATGATGATGATGATGATGATGATGATGATGATGAGAGCTTAGAGAAGGGAACTGGGAGCAAAGCCAGAGTGGGACCTTGGGCTAGATCTGTCCCATGATTGCAGCAAAGTTGAACCCGAGGATGTTAGGTGGTTCCCGCTGTGGGCATTAAAAGCCTCTAGATCAGAGAGGGGTCAGGAATGACAGTGTCTATATCAGGGACTAAATGATTTCCATATCTTCCATCTCTGATATAGAAATCAATTTCCTACCATCCTTGCTCATTCTGCTCCAGCCATCCTGGCCTCCTTAATATTCCTCTAAAATGAGAAGCGCATTTCCATCTCAGGAACTTTTTGCTTGATGTTCCCTCTGCCTGGGAGACCTCCTGCAGACACCTGCCGCACTCCCTCTGTCTTTCCACTGGGTCTCTGCTCAGGTGTCCCCTCCACAGACAAGCCTTCCCTGGCTTTGCTGTCTAAAGTTGGTCCCCCTACACTCTCCATTCCCCCATCTTGTTTTTCTTTATAACACTTAGCGGTACCTGATATTATATCACATATTTCTTTTTCTATTGTCTGTATCCCCAGTGGACACCCTGGTGGCGTGGTGGTTAAGTACTACGGCTGCTAACCAAAGAGGTCAGCAGTTCAAATCCGCCAGGCACTCCTTGGAAACTCTGTGGGGCAGTTCTACTCTGTTCTCTAGGGTCACTATGAGTTGGAATCGACTCGACGGCAGTGGGTTTTTGGGTATCCCCAATAGATTGAAGCCTCATGAGGACAGGAACTTTGATTTGCTGTATAGCTGCAGCTAGAACAGAGCCTGGTATATAGCAGGCACTGCATAAATATGTGTTAATGAATGAAAGAATATGTCACACCTGCCAAATCCAATCCAATGGTGGTAGTTCCCTGGAGAATGATGTTGAGATTGCTTCTGGGGCCCCATCCAAGAGCAGTAGGAAGGAATGCTGTTTGCAGAGAGCATTAGTAGCCATTTCTGATCTAGGTCATCGATAGCCCTTTTAGTTACTAAAAAGAAAATTTAGGGAAGGTCTAATTGTATGTAGAATGTGATTGAGTTGTGTGTAAGATCTCCTAGCCCTTTGAAAGCTTACATTTTTTGTTCATTTACTCATTCATTCATTCATTCGGTGGCTGTTTATTGAGGATCACTATAAATGAGATACAGTGGTGAGGGCTGGTGATTCATTGGTGAATACAACTGTTTCCTGGCTTCATGTGGCTGTCAGTGTGGTGAGGATTCAGATATTATATAAATGGTTATGAATTAGGAGGCACCCACGGGAGAAAAAAGAGCATGGTGCGTTGAAGAGAGAAGCCAAGCAGAGGAAACTAATTTAGATGAGGGAGTAGGGTGGGCAGGGAAGGTACCATTTGAGCTTGCCAGGAAGGGAGGAGAGGTGAGTACCTCCTGGCAGAGGAAACGACATGTTCTCAGGCCCCAAGGTAAGAAAGTCCTGGCTGATGCGAGAGAGGAGGCCAATGCCATTGCAGCACAGGGCCTTGGGCAAGGGGCCTGAGGCTGAGGCGGGAGACACAACTCATGCAGGGCCTTATCAGCCACCTCAGGATTTTCAATGTTATCCCAGGTTTTAAAAGTCAGTAAACATTCATTCATATGTAGAGGACATACTGAGAACAGAATTAAAAACTGTAAAGGAATACAGAATTAGACAGTAGAGAACTTACATTCTGTAAATAAAGGACTGTCCACATTCAGGGTGGCTACTGGTAAGAAATTTACCTGTCAGCACAGGTAGGAATGAAGAGACTAGCTAGCTCCTTTTCTTTCCCTTTTATTTATTTATTTTTGTATCTTAAAAAAACACAGATTTATTTTCTTATGTTATTCCTGGAGGTTAGAAGTCCAAAATCAGTATCACTGAGTTCAGGTCAAGGCATCAGCACAGCTAGTTCCTTCTAGAGGCTCTCAAGGAAGAATCTGTTGGCTTGCCTCTTTTTTTCAGCTTCTAATAGACACCTGGAAACCCTGGTGGTGCAGTGGTTAAGAGCTATGGCTGCTAACCAAAAGGTCGGCAGTTCGAATCCACCAGGCGCTCCTTGGAAACTGTATGGGACAGTTCTGCTCTGACCTATGGGGTCGCTATAAGCTGAAATTGGCTCCATGGCAACAGGTTAAGTAGGCACCTACATTCTTCCGTGGCTCATGACCCTGTCCTCACATCACTTTAACCTCTTGGTTAGCTCCTTTTCTTCATGTGCACACACAAAGTCCCACTCTTGGCTCTAGGTTGCAGTAGATCTTAGCAACCCCCAGGGATGTTTTCGGTTCCATTGGTAAATGGCTTGACACTCAAGGGTAAATGTGCTTATGGGCAGGGGTGAGGATAAATGTGCAGCAGCATAGAACCCCTCAGGTCCTGGCTCAATGCAAATGGTGCGTGTGTCCCTCTCTGCTCTCTCAGGCCCCTCCTGGGGGCCATCCCAGCTGGGAATGAGAACAGTGGGATGGATTCAACTGCGTCTTTAGCTTCTCTTCCTCATCACTTCTCTAGCTCCAGAGGCTTCCACCCTTGCCCAGCTATTGACTGGTGGTGCCACTTTGCACATTGTTAGACTTCTCTGTGTATCTGAGCCTTTTGAAATTAAAGGTGACTAGAAGGGTGTGAGGGGTCCCTGGTTGGGGTTAAGTGCTGGACTACTAGCTGAAAGGTTGGCGGTTCGAACTCACCCAGAGGTACCTTGGAAGACAAGTCTGGGGATCTGCTTCCAAAATGTTATAGCCTTGAAAACCCTATGGGGCACAGTTCTACTCTGCAACACACGGGGTTGCCATGAGTTGGAATCCACCTAATGGCAATTAGTAGCAGGGTGTGAAGGCCTGGCAATCTATTTCTGAAAATGTTTTAATGTCCACATTAAAACTGTATGGATCACAATGGTCAGATCTATAACAGATCATTGTGCACAGGGTTGCCATGAGTCAGGGTCTGACTCAACAGCAGCTAACGACAATAACAAAAGAAGGGCGTGATGCTAATCCTCAGTCCAGCCCTATCTCAAGATGAATGAGATGCCATAAATAATAACAGCTGAACTTCGGTTATCCACAGTGACTGCAGAAGGAGCAGAGAAAAGTATGAATAAATTAAAACAGGCGAGTAATCTGAATTAGTTTCTGCTTAGCTCTGGGGTGTAACCAGGGACTCAGGCTCATAGCTGGGGCCTGTGCTCCAGCTCTAAGCCTAGACCGACTCTCCTTGGCTGGCCTTTCTTGCCAGCTGCTGGGATAGGTCCTCTTAGGTCACGGCCGATGAATGACTCATGGATAATCAAGATTATATTTTTTATAATCTTATAAACATGTTAGTAAAATTTTCTGTGCCTCCTTTTCTGTATCTGTAAAATGGGGACAGTCATACATATGCTGTCCATGTTAGATATCACTCTTGCCTTTGTTGCCTGCTCCCCAGGAAGGCACATGATTTCAATACAGGAAGGAAACAAATCCGTCCTCAGACCACACTGCTGTGCCCCTCTGAAGGGGAGAGACTGAGGGAGACAAAAGGGGAAAAAGAAGTATGAAAAGAAGGAATCTCAATAAGCCCCTTAGACTGTGACAACGAGGCCAAGTAAGCCTTTATGAGAACCACATTTAAGCCCTGGAATAAAAAGTAAGAGCAGCATTCTTTAAAAATTATTTATGATTTTAAGCACATGAAAGGCATATCGTGTACCCAGGGAGGGCATAATGGGGACCAGCTGGCTAACATGTGTCTCACCATTTCTAGGGATGTTCCTAATTCTCTGATGTCCAAGAATAACAGCATGAACGATGCCATTGGTGATTATATTAGTAATAATAAAGAAGATGGGGTGCCTTCCTGGATCCTGCTGAATGCCAGGGAACCCAGGCTGCTGGGTGTTGATGGGGGCTGAAAGGGGAGCTCTAGCCTACTCCCTTCCAAGGGGCAGATGGTAGAGCCCCTCCAAGGATCGCACCCTGGGTGAGGAGTCAGGAAACCTGGGTTCCAGGTTTGGTTTTACTACGGACTCAAGAAATTCCCTCACCTCTCAAAGTCTCAGTTTTCTCCTCTGTAAAATAAAAAAGCTAATATTACCAGGACAGTGGTGGCTCAGTGGTAGAATTCTTGCCTTCCATGCAGGAAACCAGGGTTCAATTCCCAGCTAGGCACCACCTGTCTGTCAGTGGAGGGTTGTGTGTTGCTGTCATACTGAACAGGTTTCAGTGGAGCTTCCAGACTAAGAGAGACTAGAAAGAAAGGCCTGGTGACCTGTTTCTGAAAATCAGCCAATGAAAATCCTATAGATCACAATGGCCTGATCCCATTGTGCAATGAGTCACCATGAGTCAGGAGCTAACTCCACGGCAGCTAACAACAACAACAACAACAACAACAACACTATCTGGTAGGCCCACGTGGACTCCGGATGAAATGATGCCCGTGGAAGTGCTGGATACACTGTAAAGCATCCTGTAAGGGTAGGGGTCATCTTTGTACTTCTCCAGGACTTGGCACAATGGACCACCAAGCTCAGGATCTGGGATCTTAGAAGGTGCCTAGAAATATTTGTGCCGTGAGCAAATGCTTTTTTCTCATTAAACGTTTAAAGCCATAGAATGTTACACTTGGAAATACCTTAAAAGCTATTGAGTCGTTTATGGTTTGTTAGGTGGATCTGGAACAGTATTCAGTCTAAGGTTAATTATCTCCCACTACTAATCAAGGCCTTCTAGAGTACTCTATCTAATGCCCTGTGAATTATGTGATTTTCCAGTCTCACTGGTGGGAATCGGTGCTATTTCCAATCCTTTCAAATGGTTCTTTCTCTAGTTTCTGGTAGTTTCTTCACACACAATTGCTAAATACTCAGGGGGTACCTTCTGCAGATCTCTGGGGTTGTGTTCATCTCTTTCTCTCCTCTCAGATAGTCTGTCCTTTGATCTCCCCAGACTTTGAGCTCTGTCTCCTTGACTCAGGGAGTATACCAGGCTCCCCCTTCCTCCTTCCTGTACTGTGGGTTGGAACCTCTCTTGAGGCAGTGAGCTGGGGCAACTGCAGGACTTAGTCCCTCAGGGATCACTGGCTTGAAAACCATCGTTTCAGGTATTCTCTTTGGGTGCTTTGTTGTTTCAGGTGGAAGAGTAAATCTGGTTCCTGTTCTTTCATCATAATGGGAAGTAGTGGTTCCCCATCTTTTGCAACGAACAGTCTGAGAGGGGTGGTGATTTGTCCCTCAAGGTCACAAAATGTGTTCGTGTCAGCAAGGACTAGGGCCATTGATTCAGTAAACATTATTGTGTTCCTCCTGCGTGCTAGGCCCCGTAGCTATAGAGGTGAACAGGACATGGTTCCTGCTCCCCAGAAGTCCACAGTCTGGTGGGGAAACAGATACGTATACCAAGAATTAGAGAAGAGTATGATAAATTTTATGACACAGATATTCATCCACAGGGCACCCAGGAAGCATCGCAGGAAGGGAATGGACAAGGAAAGTTGGTATTTGAGCCTAGTACTCCAGGTGAAAAAGGAGGGTGAGATTTCAGAAGCAGGTATAGCATGTACAAAGGCATGGAGGTAAGTAGCAGATCCTCCTTACCTTCTTTTTCTTCTAAGCCTAGTGTCCATGGTATGACACCACAGGCCCACCCACAGGTATTTTTTTGTGTATTCATGTCTGCCCCCATCCCCCATAGAGTCCCTGAAGCCTGGGGCTCTTCATGGGAAATCTCTTTCCAGCTTAAGTCTATAGTGTTTCAACCTAAGGATCTTCGTTGTAGGGTCTTGTTTAGGGCTGTGGAGCTGGGTGTTACCATGAGGTTTCTGGTGGGACTCTGGTCTTCTATAGCTTTTGCATTTTTCCTGGAGGCAGCTGACGGAGATTACTTTCAGTGATTTGGAGCATCTCCTGTCAACAAACAGTCAAAATTTACCCCAGCCCCATTCCTTGTCCCTCTAGAGACATACCGTGAGAGCCTACTCCTTTTAACCCATTCTCTAAGTGAATCCTACCAGATCCTTTGCCAAGATGGGACTCAGGAGCTGCCTGAAGGTTTTCTGCCAGAACAAGGCCCTGAGATAATTGCACGGTTATAAATTTGCACCTACTGAATACAGGCGTTGCTGGCCCTCACCAGGGTGAGGGTCAGGAGAGGAAGACTTCCAGCCAGACAGGGCCTTTAGACTTTTGACTTCATTCCCCCTTCTGTTTTCTGTCCACCAAATCCTGTTATAACTGTTCTGATCTCAGTCTGGGCTCCTCCAGTGGCAGCAACTGCTCCCATCAGTGCTGGTTTCCCAGAGATTTATTATTCATTTGGAATATTTTGAACATTATCCTACCTTCAAGGAAATTATGGGCTAAAGGGGCAGCCAACCATTAATTAAATAATTGCCCAAATAAATGTCAACTTATAACTGTGATACATGCTATGAAGGATAGAACTGTGAGGCCATGAAATACTGTGAAGGAGGGACTTGACCTTGTCTGGAAGCCAGAAAAGACTTCCCCCAGGAAAGTGGCAATGGAGTGAGACCTCAAGTGTGAAGAGAAGTTGGTGAAAAGGGAAGGAGGAGATGAAGAGTGTAGAGAGTGCAGCATGTTGAAAGAATTGACAAAGGGTCAGTGGCTGGATACTGTTAGCAAGGGGCTGTGAGACAAGATAAATGTGGACGCTTCTGCAGGGTCTCATGGCCTGTGTTAAGAATCTTGGTCTTTATCATAAGAACAGTGGGTAAGGCTTTCTAGTAGATATTTGTTCCAGAAACATCCCTCTGGCTCCAGTGCGGAGACTGAATTGGAGGTAAGCAAGAGTAGAGTTGCCCATGATGAATGTATGTGCTGTCACTGAACTGTACGTGTGAAGATTGTTGAAATGGCAGGGATTTTCCTACCTATCTATTAAAAAAATATAATTAAAAAATTAAATTATTTAATTAGAAAATTAAATTTAAAAAGTGTAGGGTTGCTAGATAAAGTACAGGATGCCCAGTTAAATTTGAATATCAGATAAACAGTGAATAATTTTTTAGTATAAACATGTCCCAAATATTGTGTGGGACATATTTATACTAAAAATTATTTACTATTTAGTATAAGTATAATTTCTTAGTTTAAGTGTGTCCCAAATAGTGCATGGGACATAATTATATTAAACAAATTGTTAGTTGTTTATCTGAAATTCAAATTTAACTGGACACCCTATATTTTTGTTAAATCTGGCAACCCTAGGTAAGAGAAGATGAGGGGAGACCAGTTATTATTGAAGTTGAAGGTTCCCTAGATGAGAGTGCCAGAAGTGCAGATGGAGAGGAGTGGACAAAGAAGAAGTACCTTTGGTTTTTCCAACTCTGCCATTCCAAGGCATCTGGAGGACAGGATCCATCAGCTTCCCTCCTACTCCGAAGCTTTAATTGCCACGCACATGTGTGTTCAAAGACACACGGTTACGGATGCAGGGCATGTGCCTGGTCAAAGCCTGAACTAGATGACCTATGAGACATGGCTACTGGGGCAGTGTGAAGGGTCACCTTTCTACCCCAGGCCCTCCAGGCCCTGAGATGCCTGAGGGGTAAACTCTGCATTGCAGTGACTGATGTGTGTGAAAGAGAATGGTGAAGAGCCTTTTGATAATACAGGCAATATTGTAAGTTTGCACATTGTTTTTTCCCAGGAGAATGCATGTCTTAGCAAACGAAACAATAGAACAAAGCAGTCAAAAACACCACTGGCTTTGCCCAAGGGTTCAAATACCAACAATCATTAGCTGAGTCTATACTCTGTATGATCTTGGCTGAGATACTTAACTCCTCTTGATTCTGCAGCATATCCTTTTTTTTTTTAATTTTTAAATTTTCTTTTGTTTGTTCCCCAACATAGAGAAAATTAGAGAGAACAGTATAACCAACACCCGTATAACCATTAGCCAGATTTGATCGTTGTTAACATTTTGCCATATTTCATTTGTCTGGTTTTTGCTTAAATGTGTTAAACTATAGTAAAGAGGACAATATGCCATTTTATCCCTAATATTTTCATACACTTTTCTAAAATTAAGAACATTTTCTGGAAAATCCTGAATACCATTTTCATACCCAATAAAATGGAAAATAAGTCCTCATTATCTTTAAATATCATATCTGTATTCAAATTCAATCACTGTTCCCAAAAATGATATAGCTGGTATATTCACAACAGTGTCCGTATTGTATTAAGAACCATGCCTAGATTGAATTCATAGTCTTTGAGGTTACTGAAAATATCAGAGCTTTGGGGAGAAGAATGGATTATCCTGGATGTAAATATCCTAACTTGTTAAATATGGAAGAATCAAGTAGGCAGAGATTGGAGAAACCCCTGAAACTATGGCCCCCGGACACACTGTTAACCCAGAACCAAAACCATTCCTGAAGCCCACTCTTCAGACAAAGGTTAGACAGGACTATAAGACAAAAAATAACACACAAGAGGAGTGTGCTGCTTAGTTCAATCAAATATAGGAGACCAAAAGGGCAGCTCCTGTTCAAAAGCAGGATGAGAAAGCAGGAAGGGGCAGGAACTGGTAGAATAGACACAGGGAGCATGGAGTGGAAAGGGGGAGCGTGCTGTCACATTGTGGGGATTGCAACTGTCACAAAACAATATGTATATAAATTTTTGAATGAGACATTAACTTGAGCTGTAAACTTTCAACTAATGCAAAATAAAAAGAAATATTAATAATATATATATTAAAAAAAAGAATAAGCAGTCAAGAAAATTAGGTACTTTTGCATAGCCATTACTAATACTTTGGGGGGAAAAAAACAAACCTTTTCTAAAGGAAGCTGTAGGAAGACTTATGGAATGTGCAGTATATCCTTAAGATTAGCACTGATATATACCCAGATCCAGGCACATAGTAAATGCTTAATAAATGTATATTCTGCTCGAAAGAATGATCCCCTTGTTTCAGAAAGCTAGCGCATTCTTCTTCTTCTTACCCAACCTCACTCAATTATCTTCTTGATTCACAGCTTTGGTTTTGTCACTGTCCAGACTGTTCCCTGACTTCCCATTCTGCGTGCGGCAGGATCTCCATGCCTGGTCTTAGTCTGCCTTTCTGCCATCCCTGTCACTATCCCCTGCCCCGCATTAGAACTCCGTGCTCCGAAGAAACCAAACCACTTAACCTTCCTTAAACTCAGCCTGAACTTCTCTACGTTTTTGTTTGCCTGAGATTTCTGTTGGTATCTGCTGAAGCCTTATTCATAAAAATATTTATGAAACAATGTTAAGAGAAAAAAGTGGCATACAAAATTGTATATATAGTATGTTCAAAACAAAATAAAGCATGTGTAGAAAACAAAATAAATGCCCATCTCTAGGGAAAGGGCTAAACAAATTAGAATCCATGTCTAAATACTAGGCATCCATTAAAGTTGCTGTATATGAACTGACCTGGAAGGATAGCTATGATATATTGCTAAGGGAAAGAAGCAAATTATAGAACAAAATCACACATACGTTTAAAAAGTGATTGCCTTATATAGTATGGCAAGAGCTGGGATAAGATACACTCTAAATTGTTACTAGAGGTTTCCTCTGGAGAGGAGAGTGGGATTGGGTTGAAAGTAGGAAGAAGTTCTTAATTCAGTTAATACACTTACCCGGTTTTCATTTGATAGTTAACTAGAATTGTGTTAGTTTTGTAATTAAAAATTAAATTAACATGCGTAGGAAAAAGATTAGAAGAAAGAAGTTGGTTATGCTTCAGTTATTATTTTGGGGAGGTAATTATTTTTTTCCTCCTACTTATTTTATTAAAGAACAAAGTGACAACAACAAAAGGTTACCTTTATTTTAAAGTTCAGCTGACCTGCTACTTCTTCCATGAAACTTTGTTCTTATTCTGCAACTGGATGAGCTGTCTTCTTTCTCTGAACTCTCAGAGCACTTTGTATACCTTTTGTAGCATTTATCTCAGTCTGCTTTATTAGTATTTCTGCACATGCCTTATTGCCCTTCTAGATTTAAGCAACTTGCAGATATCACGACAGAGACAAAAGCAGGCTTTTGAGTCAGGAGATCTGGATGTTGGCTCTTGTTCTGGTTATCTTTTGCAGCATGACATATTGCCCCAAACTTAGTAGCTTAAAACAATAATCATTTTATTATGTCTCATGATTTATCGCTCAGGAATTTGAGCAGAGCTGGGCTGGGTGATTTTTCTGCTCTACGTGGCGTTGACTGGAATCTCTTGGTGATATTTAGCTTGTATCTGGGCTGGTCAGGAAGGTCTAAGGAGCCTTCACTCCAGGACTGACAACTGGCAGGCAGCTGGAAGGCTGGTGGGCTCAGCTAAGCTCCTTTCCCTCTCTGAGTGGTCTCCGGAGCTCTCCGTGGGCTTCTTCTACAGAGCAGTTCAGGGCTGCAAGAGACCAAAGCAGTAGCTATGTCCATCCTCTTCAAGGCTAGGCCTGGAACTGGCACAGTGTCACTTCCACTGTACTATACTGTTCAAGCTCACCCACACTCAACGGGAGGGACAGATGGCACGACTTGAGAGGAGAATTTGTGTCAAAAAGTTTGCGCCCTTCTTTAATCCACACGACTTTGCTATTATGAAGTATAACTTCATGCGTCAATAAGTGTTAATTACTGTCTCGGTCCCAGCTGCAGGCCTTACCCAAGGCAGCGCCACTACCAGTTGCTGTTAAGTTGGTTTTAACTCATGGTGACCCTACATGTGTTAGAATAGAACTGAGCTCCACAAGGTTTTCGATGGCTGAAATTATGGAAGTAGGTCACCAGGCCATTTTTCTTACACACCTCTGGGTGGACTTGCACCTCTGAGTGGACTCAAACCTTCAGCCTTTTGGTTAGCAGCTGTCCTAGTTATCTAGTGCTGCTATAACAGAAATAACACAAGTGGGTGGCTTTAACAAACAAATTTATTTTCTCTCAGTTTAGAAGGCTAAAAATCTGAATTCAGGGTGCCGGCTCTAGAGGAAGGCTTTCTCTTTGTTGGCTTTGGAGGAAGGTCCTGTCTCTTCAGCTTCTGCTCCTGGGCAATATTCATGTGGCTTGGCATCTCTCTTCACTTGCTTGTTAATCTCTTTTATATCTCATCATAACAAAGACAGCCGCCAAGCGCGTTAACAGTTTGTACCATCCAGGGACTCCTTCCCTAAGGCAGATAGATACTCATTAAATATTTAATATTTTGAAGGAAAACTCATTAAAACACAGATATTTCCTAAGAGAAACACTCCAGGAAAGTGATACTGGATGTACATAGAGCATGGTTGAGTTGTAAATTACAGTCTTTGGATTAGGTTGACATGAGTTAAATCTAGCCTTTGCTACCCAGTTGCTCTCTGTACGACCTCTGTTGGCCCAGTTCACCTTTCTCGGCCTTAAATTTCTCATAACACAGTCATGGTATTACCTGCCCAGCTGTGTTGCTGTGAGCATTAGAGCTAATATGTGTAAAGCTCTTGGCATAGTAACTGGCACATAGCTTCTCTTAAGATGATATAACAAAGCCATATGGAAAGTTTGGATTCCTTGCTTGTTTCTCTTCACTGGTCACATCCATTAGCACATATAATTGAGAGAGGGTTCACGGCCCATCTCTTCGTGAAAACAATGGGGGAAAGGGAAGACTCCTACTTCTTGTTTCTTCAGATCTTCTCCTCTCTCCGGAGTGTCCCCTTCCAGAGACTCTGTGCCCCTTACAGCTTGGGTTGGGAAGTCATTTTTCTCTGAGCGTTGAGTGTGGCCTCCTTGTCAGACCTGTGGCTTTGCCTTTCATAGATGTATGAGATCAAAGCAGATGGCAGCATTGCAAAGAAGTTCAATGAGATTCTGCAGAAGCTGAGCTCACCCCTGCAGCCCAGAGTCCCAGAGCACAGCAACAACAGGATGAAAAACCTCTCCTATCCATTCTCCAGGGAGAAAATGTACCTGTGAGTACTGAAGCTGCTGGGGTTGGGATGGGGGAGAGGATATGGAGAAACAATGCAAGAACCATCTGGCACCTCAGCCCTGGGTCTCACAAGTGGGTGTCCGGATGCCTGGGAGAGGGAAGACGAAACATGTTCTTATGACGAAATGTTCCCTGTGTCTGCTTTGTGATTTCCCTTCCCCTTTGGACATTTATTCAGTAGCTTATGGGAAAACCGGTAATTTAACCATTTTGCATGGTGGATGGAGAATCAGGGAGCAGCCAGCCATAAAATTTAGTACTCTGTAAGAAAATCCCCTGTAGGGATAACATTCAGCCCAGTTTCCAGTCTAATAGGGCTCCAACATGGTGCGATAAAAGTGGATGAAGTTTTTGTGTTTCTGTATTCTCAGCTGCTGACCCTGCCATCCCTTTGTTCCAATGGGAGAGGGAATACAAGCTCTTTACAAGGAATGGCCATTTGGGAAACATTTCAACAAGGGAGCCATGGCAGGGAGTTTAGGAGATGCGAGACTGAGCATTATGTAATTCTGCTTTAGGACCTAATGAGAAAATAAGTAACTAACAGGAGTGATAAGAGAATTGAGAGAGACAGGGAAAGTATGGGACATGGAAAGGCAGAGAAGATATAAGGATATGTTCCTTTGGTAGATGGCATTCATGGGGTAGCATTTCTGCTGTTTATTTGAGAATATCTGCTATCTATCTTTACCAGGTTAGATAGTAACTCTGTATACACATGTATATATATGCTGCTCCTTTAGCCTGTAGTCCCTCATTGAATCTTTACACCCTCAGACCTTGTGAGGTGGCCAGCCAGATGTAACTATCTCTCTGTTACTGAGAGGAAACCAGGGTCCTGGGTCTGACATGTTAACCTCTGGGTTGCTGTCCTTTCTGCCACCCTGTGCTTCTTCCCTTCCCTGCCTTCGTTCATGCCAGTGCTGGTATCTGAGCTGCCGCCACGTAGCTTCTGCTGTCCTTCAGGTCCAGCTCGCAAGCACCTTCTTTCGGAAGAATCTTTCATTCTTTCCAACCAAAAGTATGCTCTCCATCCTCTGCCTGGTCATAATAATGACCTTCACATTACCATATTCTACTTTGCATTAGTTAACTTGCAGACACGCATACCCTTGTGACTGGTGGCTCCTGGGGAGCTGGGAGCACGTTTTATTCATCTGTGTACCCTCCAGCACAGTGACCTAGGCACAGTAAACATTCTGCAAGAGTGTTTTTTTTTTTTTAAGTGAAAGATCAATGTATGAGGTTTAGAGTGTACGTGGGTCTTGCATAATTAGGAGTATGGTATCTAATTGGTGTGACAACATTAAATAAAATTTGAAAAAAAATTCATATTCCCAACACCCTGACTTTTTGTTTTTCCTGTCTTTGTCTATGCATAGACATATTTTTTTGTGCATACTTTCATTTTTAAAACTTAACATACTAGTAAGATATTTTTCTGTATGTCTATGAAGTTTTCATAATTATAATTAACAAGAGTTGCATGTTAACCTATCACAGATTTTGGAAATGCAGTGTATCTCTATAAACTTTATTACAAATGACTTCGTAATGAACATTTGTATTTATATAACTTTTCCTTTTGTTATTTATTCTCAATGATAAATTTATGTGGCAAATTGTCACAATTATTGGATCAAAGAGTATAATCATTGTGAATGTGTGTATATCTTATACATCTTGCTATGTTGCTTTCAGAAAGGTTGTACGGTACCAATTTATACAATCACCAGTGGTGTTTGTGTGGGATTCACCAGAACTTTACCAGCATTGGGTATTACCATTTTTCTGCTGTGGTTTTTAAATAGAAGTCTAGATCCAGTAGGTAGAAGTTTTCCCCAGGAACTAGGGGTAGGAATAATCATATTTGCCATGTTGAGGCTTCACCTTCTTTCATTCTTAGTTTGGTGGTTAGTACAAGATTTTGCTGAGGCATTCTCCCTAAAGTATAATGAATAAGTTCTCATGAAACTAAAAATTGGATGAAACTCAGAGGACATTAGCCATTCCATTTTTTCTTTTTTAAATCTCCTCATCCCAAATTTTCCCAAAAAGTTTAAAAGTCTTTGTGCTTCCATAGACAACTGAATATCTAATTGCCTTCTGAGATTGTTCCATCCTGAAATAGGATTCTTCAAAAGAGCTCTAGACCTTCTTCACCACTATAGTGAACTCTAAGGCACAGATTTTTGGTGTCACGGAAGCACTCTTTCATGGTCTTTTGGGCTCCAGATAGAAGGATTCTTGGTTTGATATGGGCATGGGGTGATAGGTGTCTCGGGACAGGGGTAATGAAAGGAGTTTACCATCTGCTTTCTTGGTGTCTCCAGGTACAACATCCAGGATAAGGACACTTTCTTTGATAATGCCACCCGTAGCCGCATTGTAAGTAAACAGGTGTGGGGGGCTGGCGCGGGGGGGGGGGAAGCTGAGCACCCAGTTTGGCAAGGCATTCTCCTGGCCCTCCTTGCTACCTCCCATCACTATTTGTTTACAGTTGCCTAGCAACTGAGAGATGTATCCAAGAGCTGCCCGACCCCGGTAGCAAAAGAAACAGCAAACAATCAGCCTTCGCTCAGGGCTGGAGGAGAGTGTCTTCTCTTTATGGGTTCCCCATTAAAGCCCTTCTTAGAATCACAAAAACAGGGAATGTCAGAGCTGGTGGGGACTTTAAACCCAACAGGTAACCTCCATTGGTTTACAGCTGAGGAAAATGAGGCTCTGAGAAGCAATGAATTGACAGCATTTATATAGATTGTTAGTGTTCCAATGAGCACTAGAACCAGTCCTGTTGATTGCTGGGTCCCTGGGATTCTTTATGCATTTTTTCTTTCACCCCCAAAGGAGCCATGTGCATTTATATCACAGGGAGTACTAGAGCTTACCAATTTATCCAGGAATAAAAAAGATCAGCCCATTCAATAGAAAGTCAAAATTCATGACCATAGCCTTTCTTCTCCAAAATCTTAACTAATGACTTCAAGTTTTTTAATTCTGTGGGATGATTGATTCTAATGAAAATCTGTATCTGGCCTGTGCCTCTCTGGCCCCAACCTGAGCAGGAGGGTGTATCTCTTCATGGATCAGTTTATTTTCTACCATCCTAGACGTCATTCCACCTATGGGCAGAGGAGAGAAAGAGGGGCCCAAGGAATGTTAGAAACTTCTCATGCCCTCAGTGGGAAACACAGGAGTGTGTTTCCATTGATTTCTAGGAAAGAAATTACATTCCACCAGGAGGAGGAATAAGGGTTTGATAACTAGAAGGACTTCTAAGCCAAGAAGGTGATAAGAGAGGATAAGAAGGATAATTAACAAGGGACAGATGACTAAGGGAAGCTACAGAACATTTTCCAGGCACACTGAAAACACGGCCTTAACTCTTTGCTTGTAGGTTGCACAAAAAGACATCCCAGGTCCCTTAGCCTAGCATTTTAGGAAGGTTTAAAATAGCATATGATTTCTTTTCCCTTCCTATGAAAAAAAGAGCATAAACTTCCCATTTGCTTGGTTGATGCTATTACAAGCCATTTAAATCTCACCGTGGCTTGGGTCCCATGTCTGTGGGAGAGTTATAGAGTGTTGTGGAGATTAACCGATAATTGCCAAGTGCCCGTAAAATAATACAATGCCATATAAATGCTGTTCCTAATTATTATTGCTGTTGAATTAATGCACCGTATTATAAGCAGAACTAAACACTCTCGGGCCCCATTCTGCTGGAAGTTATTTATTCAGCGTTCCCTTCAGGTCTGTGGCTACAATATGGGAGTGTGAATGATGATGGAGTAACATCTCTTGTTCAGCTCTCCTCCTGGAAGCTTCTTCCTTCCTTTCATGCCCTTTTCCCAGCCTACCCCACACTGTGAGTTTTGTCCTGGGGTTTACTCTGCCCTGAGGTTTTAAAAGTCTGAGGACCTTGCCTATCTCTGTAAACACCCTCCCTGTGCCCTGTGCTTTGTGGGTGTCTGAGCAGTCCAGCTGCTTGTCCAGAGCAGACTTCCTTGCCACCTGGCACAGGATGTAAGCCTCCTTGGGACCCACCAGGAGGTTACCAGTTGACCAGCAGGTTTATACTAACCCACCTATGTCCCTATCACCTCTGCAAGGAGTGCTCTCGGCATCGCTCCTTCCCGTGTGAGAGCCGGAGTCCCCTGAAAACCCACAGGGGTGGAGACGAGGAGTGGGGCTTGGAGGCCTCTTCAGGCACATGCATGTAGGTGTGCGGTAGTCACTGAGCCCACCTTGTGCCAGTAGCTTGCTGCAAGCTGTGGAGTCTCAGAGGAAGTGTAGGACATGCTGTGATTGGGGAGGCAAGATTGGAACTCAGAAAAGAACAGAAAAATAATAAAACCAATAACCAACATGTGGACAGTCCATTTCCAATTACAAAAACTGGCTTATGCATTGTATTACTGGTTCTGCAAAGCAGCTCTGTGCCAGTGCTGTTACAGACAAGGAAACAGACCCACAGAGAGCTTGTACAGGGCCCCTCTTCTAGGAACCAGGGCTAGCACCGGATTTGTCTGACTCCACATCTTATGCTTTCCCTGCTGCCTCATGCCTCTCCCATCAGAAGGAACCCAGGCTAGTGCGGACAGCATTTCTCCTTGTAGCCCTCTCCCAAGCACCTTGTTGAGGAGGGCTCCCCTTCCTTGAGGTTTCCCATGTGGGAGCCAGGCACTGTTCCCTGCACCAACGAGGTGCTTCCATCCTAGCCCTCAAGAGGGCTGCGTGGGTCTGTGACTGGCTGGTGTATGTTTTCCTTCCTGTAACTGCGGTCATTTTATAGTCTTTTATTTATTTATTTTCCAGGGTGTGGTGAAGGAGGGGAATGTGTGAGAGGGGGTTAAACTTTGTTTCCTCACAGTACTCAGGTTTGAATGGATTTGACGTGCAGTACATGAGCTCGGCACATGCTTGGCTTCCCCCTCACTCAAAATGCATTCAGGCGCCTTGTCCATCCACCGCCCGCTGCCCCACAGGCTGCGGTGACGCACGGTGGTCAAGGCGTTCACAGCTCTGCTGTCGTCCCGTTTTAGGTGCACGAGATTCTGAAGCGCACAACCTGTTCCCGAGCCAACAACACGATGGGTAAGGACCCCTTCCCCCATCGGTGGGCAGAGTGCTGACAGAGTGCCAAGGGAGCCAGGGCTGTCCTTTCAACAGCTCACTTGGTGGGCAGCAAGGAGCAAAGTGAACACCCCACGTGGTGGCGGCTGCTTTAGCTTAGGCTGAGAAAGTCTGCCTTGTCTTCCAAGAGCAGAGAACACCCCATTCCTGGATGTGTGTGGTAGGGGCTGCTTCCCAGGCTGCTGCAACTTCTCGACACCTTCATCCCAGGCCTCTTGCCTTTTCTCTCACTTCCTGCTGCTACCTACATACCTTTCACCCAACCCTGATATTCAGCAGCACCTCTCGTCAGAATCTCCAAAAATTTTTAATCATCACCTAAAACATGGTAGGTTTTTATTTTATTTATTAAGGGAAGGCACCTGAGAGGTCCTTTAGTCCAATTTTTTTTTTTTTTCTTCAACTTTATGTATGAAGGAACTGACACCCAGAGAAGGTGACTGGCTTGTCTGAGGCCACACAGTGAGTGATGGGAGAGTCTGAATGTATCTCTTCTAAGTTCAGCATTCTTGTCACCATATCTGGCTGAATCTGTTTGGCTTGTGGTTTGTTTTTAAAATATAAGGGCATTTGCTTTTGAAGCAGGAACCTCAGCATTTGAGAGCTTGCAGTATAAGGCTGGCAGCCTGGATGCTTACAGGTTGTGCAGAAGAATACACGATGGGAGAGGGACAAGTGTGAGGTTTTTCTTCGGAAACCCACGCCAGAGCTTACCCATGCAAACAGTTGTCCTTTCCACATTAATCACTTCGGCAGGTTGAACTCTCATACCAAAGGTGCTGCCATCACTCAAAACGGCTTTTGAAACCTTTGGGGGAACTGCCTATCAAATAGTCTTTCAGTCACACTCTGTGGTGACAAATATCTGGATTCTGAGGGAAGGGTAGTGTTGAAAAGACTCCAAAGTCATTTAGAGTCAAGTCTATTGAATAAAGTAGGCAGTCAAGCTGAAGAATAATAACAATGATGATAATAATAAAAGCTAATATTTGAGAATTTATTGTGGGGTTCATTAGCTGCCTTAGTACCAAGGGAGGAGTAGTGGAAAGGAAGCAGAACAGGTTTTATACAGTGATAGTGTTTTAGACCAAAGTATGTCTGACCCAAGCCATGGTATTTTCAATTGCCTCATACTCATGTGAAACCTGAACAATGAATAAGTTGTAAAATGAATAAGGAAGACCAAAGAAGAATTGATAACTTTGAATTATGGTGTTGGCAAAGAATATTGAATATACCATGGACTATCAGAAGAATGAACAAGTCTGCCTTGGAAGAAATATAGCCAGAATGCCCATTAGAAGCAAGAATGGTGAGACTTCATTTTACGTACTTTGGACATGTTGTCAGGAGGGACCAGTCCCTGGAGAAGAACATCCAGCTTGGTAAAGTAGAGGGTCAGTGAACCAGAGGAAGACCATCAACAAGATAGATTGACACAGTGGCTGCAATGATGGGCTCAAGCATAACAACAACTGTGAGGATGGCACAGGACTGGGGAATGTTTTGTTCTGTTGTATATAGAGTCACCATAAGTTGAAACTGACTCGACCGCACCTAACAACATTATTTTTAGAAGAGCCCGTGATCTCTCAAAGGGGTAATTATGTAGGGCTATATTTGTTTTGGTGGATTCACTTTTGCTATAAAATTCCAAAAAACACTCCAGTTTTTAAAAATCAAATCTTTCATATTATGTAATTTGTCTGGAGCATGGCGCTGATGAGGCAAGAGCATGAGTGAGTGAGGCAATTAGCCCAAATCCTCTGGGCGTATTGGTTAAGTGCTATGGCTGCTAACCAAGAGGTCGGCAGTTCGAATCCACCAGGTGCTCCTTGGAAACTCTATGGTGCAGTTCTGCTCTGTCCTATAGGGTTGCTATGAGTCAGAATGGAGTTGATGGCAGTGGGGTTGGCTTAGTTCCACAGGATGGACTAAAGCCCTCACTTGGAGCAGCCATTTTGCTCTTGGTTATAAGGACGGTCAAGTATTGATAATAACAAATCTTCTCATGCCACTTTGATTTAACACTTGTATATCATTGGTGACATGGTCAAGGACAGTTTTGAAGAGTGCTGTGTCTTCAGTGGAGATTGGTTTGCAGTGGGATTAGGAATGAGGGTAAGTAGAGGCTGCAGGTATAGGCAATGTTTCCAAGAGTCTTGGCTGTGGATAGGAGGAGAGAGAGTAGTAGCTGAAGGTGGACTTACAGTCAAAAGATTCTTTTTGTTTAGTTCTTTTTTAAAGGTAAGAACACACTAAGAAGATTTTCAATTAGTTGTTATCAATACTTGCTGTCCTTGTAACCAAGAGAAAAATGGTTGCTCTGAGTTTGTCTACTAGATTCGCCCTTTGAAATCTTCTGTTCAGCTCTTTTACTTCATCATTTCTTCCATTTGCTTCAACTACTCTACTTTCAAGAGCAAGTGTCGGAGTCTTTTCTGATATCCATTTTGGTCTTTCTTTCTTTCCTGTCTTTTTAAGGACATTTTGCTTTCTTTAGTATGATATCCTTGATATCATTCCACAACTCGTCTGGTCTTCAGTCATTAGTGTTCATTGCATCAAATCTTAGTTCCCACATTTTATTACTTCTTCTCAGTCTTTTCTACCTTAACTTTCTACAGTTTCTACAGCCTTCTTAATTTAACCTCCATCTTCGGAAAGCTGATAACCAGCAAGGTGTTGCTGATCTGCCAAACTCTGACTGTTCTCTTTCTACCTCATAAACCAGACTTTCTTTGGATCCTCTTCCTTCTCCCACAGCTTAGATATTGTCTTTTCCAAGTTTCTTCGGTCTCTTTTCTCTTGTTACGTCCTTACAGATGACTTGCAATCATCTATTTCTACTCCTGCTTCTTCTTCTTTTTTTTTTTTTTTTTTTTACCAATTTCAGCCCAGTATTTCCATTTCTAACTGCTGGATGGACACCTCCACTTGGATGTTTACCAGCACCTCAAAATCATTATGATGTCCACTTCTCTCTCTCAGCTACTTTTCCTCATATTAATGTGACCATTATCTTCCCTCTTTTCTCTCATGCTGTTCTCTTTGTCTGAATGTCCTACCCCTAATCTCACCCATCCCTGTCTCTAGATCAAACATCACTTTCCTACATATTCTCCTTAATTCTTTCTCCTTGGAATGCCCATCAACTCAGTCTCTTCCTTGCTGATTATCTCTGTCCATGGCTTAGAATCCCAAGTTCTTGAGGTGTGTCTCAATCATCTTTGTATGCCCAATGCGTCTAGCTGTCTGTCTTATACATTCTACTCAGTCAATTTTTTTAGTGAATTAGTTAAAAAATGCCCAGCTGCTAGTCCACCTCAGTTGCTGGTGAGTACTTGAATGTGTGTGTCCACGGAAAATGACTTAGCTTCTCCACAACTCGGTTTCCTTTTATGCAAAGTGGGGATAATAATATTGATCTTACAGAGTCATAAGGATTTTGTTGTTATTTTTGAATCACATAGTTTTCAAAAAATTTTCTTCCCTTTTTGTCCTTCCAAAAACATTGAGCACCTGCTTCATCTCAAACAATGTTATAGAAACCAAGGATGCCAAGATGAACTCCATCTCATTTCTACCCTTGAGAAGCTTATAGTTTAGCCATGATGACAGACATCCAAACAGATAATTTTGAGATAATATGGTAGAGATGTACAGAGTACAATGGAACACAGGGGAGGTAGCAATTAATGTGTATGTATGCTCCTAAGTATCAACATAAATTATCTTAGTTTCATAGTTCCCAGGGCAAGTAGATCTGTCAGGAATTATCATATACAATCACTAATGGGTACAGGGAAAATAAATAGCTGGTTCAGGGTCACACACTGAGTCACTGACAGAACTGGACCTAGAACTAGGGTTCCCTGGCTCTAGCCCTATTTTCCCTAGCTTCAGGATACTTTTAACTAGGGGTGGAGTTAGGTTGGGTCTTTAAAATCTGTTGATCCCAGACGTTAAAGTTTTGTAACAAGGGACACATTCTCAGCAGAGAATAAACCTAAAAGCCAATTTTCAGGTGGTGTGACTTCTGCCTAGGAAAATCAGGTACTCTCTAAGCTCTTTGGTCAACTTACTGTCTTATCTAGAAGAGTAAAAAGAATGAGGAATCCTTAACACTGTGAGGACTCAAGATAATATGGACCTTTGAACCATGGGGTAAATTTTGCTTTTATTGCCCTTGCTGCTGGATTTAGAAATGTAGAAGGGAAGCAAGAATGGCCAGAATTGGCCTAGTTTCCTCTAGAAGGTTGTTACCTCATAAAAAGAGAAAAAGGGGGACCAGAACTTGCTTGAAATTGTCCAAAGTTTCTTTGATCCTCTATCTTTGAAATTACTTTATAACTGCCTTTTGTATGGTTACTACCCTTGTGACCAACTTACAAAGCTTTATTCCCTTTCCCATTGTATCCAAGGAAAAAATTAGAAGGTAAAAAAGATAATAATAATTAAAAAATACCCCCTAGTCTTAAAAGCCTGTGAGTGGCCATCTGAGATACTCCACTGGTCTCATCCCTTTTGGGGGCAAGGGAAAATGAAGAAAACTAAAGACACAAGAGAAAGATTAGTCCAAAGGACTAATGAACCACAACTACCATGGCCTTCCCCAGAATGAGTCCAGTACAACTAGATGGTAACTGGCTACCACCACTGACTGCTGTGACAGAGATCACAAAAGAGGGTCCCATAAAGAGCTGGAGAAAAATGTAGAACAAAATTCTAACTCAAAAATAAAAGACCAGACTTATTGGCCTGATAGAGACTGGAGAAATCCTGAGAGTATGACCCCTGGACACCCTTTTAGCTCAGTAATGAAGTCATTCCTGAGGTTCACTCTTCATCCAAAGATTAGACAGGCCCATTAAACAAAACGAGACTAAAGGGGCACACCAGCCCAGGGGCAAGGACTAGAAGGCAGGAAGGGACAGGAAATCTAGTAATAGGGATCCCAAGGTTGAGAAGGGAGAGTATTGACATGTCATGGGGTTGTTAACCAATGTCATAAAACAATATGTATACTGCTCAATGAGAAGCTAGTTTGTTCTGTTAACCTTATCTAAAGTAAAATAAAAATTCTTTAAATTAAAAAAAAGTTTCCTAATTAAAAAAAAAGCCCTCATTTACCTAGTGTTATCACTTTTTTCTTTGTAGACAATACATTTTGGTTGAATGCTTACTTTTGCAAAGCATTGAGATACGTATGAGTTGCATGTATTGATTTATTTATATCCCTGCTCTGTTCCACAAAAATTCTGAGGTGGCTTACAAGAAAAACAATCAAACAGCATAATACAAATAATAAAAAATAAGAACCAGGGAAAACACAAATTAAAATAGAATGTCAAAACCAAGAGGGGGAAAAAATAGAATGCAAATATTCAAACCATAAGTTCCCTAAGTTGCTGTAATTGGGTTGCGCATTTGACCTTGAACCAAAGCGAAAGGGAAGTATGACCAATGATGTGGTTCTTACTGTCTATAGCAACATCTTTTAGTGCAGAAATATTTCTACAGTCTATTACACAATTCCTTATTTTCTTATATAGAACATACCAACATAGTATTCTATATATCGATGGATACGTAACCTCTTCTGGATGATTCAGGATCATCATTAAGGACCTAATATTTTATATGTTTCCTCAGGGGTTATAATTGTATTATTGGGATTGTTTGCCCTACACTGTTCTGATTTCTTGAATTCTTGACTGTGGTAACCTACCTCCCCTCCTGAATTTTGCTGTCAGTTTTGCATAGCTGTTTGGGAGCCAGAAAGACAAGCTCACTAGAATTTTGGGTAAAGAGAGAGCGAAATGCATTGAGTGAGGGTCTGAGGGATTCTGCTGCAGACAAAGAACATATAGTTAGGGAGTGGGTTTTATGAGATCTACTTTAGCTGTTCATAGATAGCTTTTCTTTCTTTTGTGTTCTCTGTTGTTTTAGCTGAGACAACCAGATAAGTGATCTCCGTCAAATAGTGTATTAATGTAACAAAAATAATGATGACCCCTTGCGTGTGTGCAGTTCTATGCTTTTCAAAGCACTTTCACACTCATTATTTTATTTGAGCCTTTAAACTACTATGCAAATTAGGCTCAACAGATGTTAATCTAATTTCACAATAGAGAGATTAAATGGTTTGCCTAAGATTACAATGAATTGGTGGTGGCACAGCAAAATTTAGAACCCAGGTTTCTTGACTTTTCCTCAGTGTTCTTTTAAATTAATCAGACCGTAAGTTGAGTCAAGTTATTGGGGAATGCTTCCCAGAGAAGGTGGGAACTAAGCTCTTCCCAATGTAATATTCATTCATTCATTCAACGTTTATTAAGTACCTATTATGTGTCCCGGGGGAAACACTGGTGGCGTAGTGGTTAAGAGCTATGGCTGCTAACCAAAAGGTTGGCAGTTCAGATCCACCAGGTACTCCTTGGAAACCTTATGGGGCAATTCTACTCTGTTCTACGGGGTTGCTGTGAGTTGGAATCGACTCGACAGCAATGGGTTTTTTTTATTATTATGTGTCCCTCGATGGTGCAAATGGTTAAGTACTTGATTACCAGCTGAAAGGTTGGTAGTTTGAACCCACTCAGAGGCACCTTGGAAGACAGGCTTGGGTATCTGCTTCTGAAGGGTCACAGCCTTGAAAACCCTATGGAGCAGTTCTACTCTGCACACATAGGGCCAGCATGAGTCAGAAGCAACTAGACAGCAACTAGCAACAACAAATAATGTGTCATTCATAGTCTAGAACTAGGGAATAGGGTAACGAATTAAATTAACGCAAATCCTTGCCCTTATCGGGCTTACATTCTAGTGGTAGGAAGCAGAAAATAAACCAATAAATAAGTAAATGTATAGTACGTCATTTGGAATAAGTATTGGAAGGAAAAACTCAAGCAAGGTAAGAAAATAGGGATGATGCAGAGGGATGGGGTGGGAGTGGTATTTTAAATAGGGTGGTCAGGGAAGGCTTTGATGTTGAGGTCACATTTGAGGAGAAGAGGGAGCAATCCATGTGACTGGGAAGGAAAACAAAGAGTACAAAAAAGACATAATGGGAGCAACTTCAATCAGTTGGGGTCCCAACAGGAACAAGTGACACTCAAATTAGGATAGTTCAAAGCAGGGATGTTTATAAAGAAACACTTTGCAAAGGTGTGGGCAAGAAGTAGAAGAACGCAAGGGATAGTGTGGTAACCAGGAGTTAGCAGCAGTGGAGCTGTTACCGTCCCTAGACCCACGACAGAGAGAGAGGTTGCTGGAACACAGGACAGAGTCAGGTAGTGGAGGCCGCCTTGAGGGGAGCAGTGAAGCAGCCAGCACAGTTCAGGGTGGAGACTGGGTAACTAAACACTCCTTCTACCCTCTTACCTGCTGAACCCAGTGGGAAGCCAGAGAGTAGGCGACCCCGCTTATGTCAGACAGAGAAGGTGGGAAGAGTATGTCTAGAAGCGGGAAATGGAAGATATCAGGCACACACTCAGCAAGGCTGGAGGAGTGGGTAGCAGTTCCAGATCTGGGATGAATAAATTGTAAAACTTCAGACAAGTCACTTTCCCTCTCTGGATCTGTTTCATCCTCATAAAACAAAGGTGGAGGGTGAGGTCACACAATGCTCTCTAAGGTCCTCTGTGGCTCTAACATTTCTTACACTTGTGATTCAAAGGAACCATGCGGTTTTTTTTTTTTTTTTTTTACATACGTGCCAATGAGGCTCAGAGAAAGGATTAGCTATCCCCTGAGTTCATAGAGAGCAGGTCCCAGGGCCATGGCCAGGACTTGGGGTCAGAGGCCAGACCTCTGAGAGGATGGGGATAGACAGTTAAAATGAAAGAGAAAATAGGAACAGGGATGATTAAGTGCTATTGGTGAGATTGGTTGGAAGCAAAGATTATACTCCTAAATCAATTGCTTGCTCATAACCATGGGCAATATTTCTCAGGTGTAGTCACATCCATCTGCATCAGATTACCTGGTGCACTTGTTAAAACCACGGCTGCCCGGGTCCCATGCCTGATTTACCCAATCAGATTCTGTAGGGGCAATGACCAAATATCTGCTTTTTAAACAAGTTACCCAGTGGTTCTTAGGAACTCTCAAATTTTAGAGAGGGTGGGCTGTCACAAGTGCTTTTTGACCTACTTACGATATGAGCAGGGGCACAAAGTGCTCTGTCTTCTTTCCACAGTAAAGTGAGCTTTAAAGTCATGTGACCATTGGTTTTCCGAAGAACCCAACGATAACCAAGTCTAGCATGTCTGTGAAGGGCCTAGTTTATCCTTGTTGTTGTTATTTTTCTAACATTCGTTCATATATTTGTAATGTTTCTAACATTGGAACATTCAGTTCCTTTTTATGTTCTCATCAGCAGTTGACATTCTTGAATTATCTTTGTCTCCTTTTTCTTTTCTTCATTCATTGATTTTTTTTTTTATTAAAAATTAGTATAAGATGGCAAAGCCAGGGGAGCTGACCTTGAAAACATATGGTTAGATTTGCATTTGGTGTTTGATTGTCTAACAACTGTTTTGGATTTCTGCTGTCATCTTCAGGACAGGCAACTCAACTGTTCCCTCTTACTTACCCCTGGAAGTGAGAGATTTGCTACAAATGATGTTCAGATAGTGAATATACTTGTGAGTTTGGGTTCTGCATGGTGGTAAAATGTGTGAGTGATCAGAAGCTTGGCCTAGCCCCGTAAGGACTCCTTAATCAACGTCGCATCATTAATGGCCAGCTCTCAGGGCCCTGGAAGTTCACCCCATTATTCAACGACTTTAAAGTGCACTTTACCGTGGAAAGAAACCGAAGCACCCTCGACCATATCAGAGGAGGACAAACGCCTTTCCTGGCCCTTCGTATGGAAGTTATTGTTGTCTTTTCATGGACAGAAAATTACAGATTGATGGAGCTGCATTTTCATGGACATTTTGGTGTTAGAGCATTTAAACAAATATATGCTTTGGACATCTCCACTCCCCACTCAGGAGACGATGTCTTAATTATTTTGACCGAAGCCAGACCATGTTGTGTGTTGTAAACATCTGGTTTATCATTCATCCAGCTGAACTGGTTTATATTTTGTTAGAAGAAAAGGCTTTGGATTAAAGGCATTTAAGTAATTGAACACACATCAAGACAATTTGGTGATGGGTAAATATAGTCTCTGTTAAATGCACAGTCTGGGGGCTCTGGTTTAGATTTGCATCCGGCTGGAGTGCAGGGATGAAAGCAGAATGCCGGGTAGACTGTGCCTTGTTCTGGGGGGAATCAAAACCAAATGGGTTTTCAGGAGCTCAGCATCATTCCTCTAATACCTGTCCCAGTGGATAAAAGTTTCCTTTGAGTGTGGCCTGGAGGGAATGGAGCTGTGGTCCCTGTCACCCGGCAGCACTCGCAGGTTTAATGAGACTCTCTTTGGGAGGCAGACCATAAACTTCTGTGCTTTGGTTGTTACTTTGTGTCCAGAAAACCAGAGCCGTCTCTGAATCTAAATGCCAGGCCTCCGGTTTTCTATTTTGAGTGTGTGTTTTCAGGTACCAGTCCTGGGGTCTGTGCCCACCTAGACTGTGTTTCTTTGCCCTGATCTCTATGGATGCAGAGGGACAGTGTTGCAAAAGGCCTGGCTCGATCAGATGAGAAAGCAGCTTTTTCCCTTTGGGACTGCCGTTCTAAGCAGCAAGTATGAAGTGCGTGGTGATTTGGAGGAGAGAAAACCATGGAGAGGTTGGAGATCAGAGACAGGGTCCTCAGTAGGTCATGCTCTGTTTGAGCTGAGGCACTGCCTCTCTTTACGGGTACAGGAGAGGGGGATGTTCTCTGGGCTTTCCCCTTCTCTCTGCCCCTCTCCTGGGAGTTTTAGGACAAATGATTGGGTCTCTTTCTCTCTCTCCTTGGATCTATAGCAGAGATGAAAGAATATAGATGTGATCATGGAGAAGAAAACTTTGCCATTATGGCCAGATGGATCATGCATGATGGAACCAATTAGCCCGTTTTTGCTGAAGGAAAGGAAAAAATTCAGAATTTCAGTTTTCAAAGCAGGGACTCTTTTTAAAAATATGTTTAATTCTTTTCTTCTTCTTTAAAACTGATTTCCATGCTTGTTTGGGGGTAGAATCTAGGTTTCTGAAGTCTGTGGGTAAAATAAGAGGCCAAAGCAGTTCCCATTCTCCGGTGAAATGGTGGGTGAAGAGTTGCTTTTCAACTTGCCGTCCCTGTCTCCATTCCTCCTTTTATGTAGGAATCCTTTGGTGGTGCAAATGGTTAACATGCTTAGCTGCTGACTGAAAGGCTGGTGGTTCAAATCCACCCAGAGATGCCTCAGATAAAGGCCTAGTGATCTACTTCTGAAAAATCAGCCATTGAAAACCCTATGGAATGCAGTTCTCTTCTGACACACATGGGGTCACTATGAGTTGGATTTGATTCACTGGCAACTGGTTTGGTCCTCTACCCCAGCGACTGCTGATGTGGACTGCCCATGTAGTACCGGCTGAAAAGGAGGGAGTACATGGCCATGAAGGACAGAGAAACATTGAGTTACAGCATTTGGGGACCTGGTTATCTTATGAGTTATGGCAACCTCAATTATACTGCTTCCAAGGCAAAGCGCTGTTTGTCTGGGCTTCCTCTGTTAGGAAGCAGACTAATCAACATGTGTTTAAATTTTCCATCTCTGCATCAGCAAGCATAGGATGCCAAAGAAAATTGGAGTAGTAGGGAAGGTGGGTGCCTGGGATAAACGAGAAGAGACACTCGGATAACTTTAGCCACAGGACTGGGTTACTCTTAAAGACCATTATACCTTCACGGTATTCACGGCAATAAGCTACATTTCATGAGGGTCGCAAGTGAAAGAGAAGTGTTCTCTGACCTCAGGTACCTTGCAGGATTTGGGGGGATGCGAAATAAGGAGCAAAGGACACCCTAGAAGTGAAGTGAGCCACCCCGTTAGACCATGCAGAGCAAAGGAAGTTTTATTTGAGATAGGGGTAGTATGTGTGGCTCTGGTCCCTTGATGATTTGAGATCTTTTTGAGGATCTGACAACAGGACCTGGGAGTTCAGATTCTCAGACTAGTACTCAGTAAGCGTAGCAAGGCAGCTACTGTGCTGAGCAGAGCTGAGAATGAGCAGAAGAGTAAGTAGGTGAAACACCTGTTTAGCTTTTTCTGTGCAGTTTTGGGGCAGTCTTCAGGTTTGCTGCTGTGGCAACCATAGGGTGTGAGTGCAGGGGCTGGGTGGGGTAGTGCGCTAGGTGTGGTCTAGTTGGGTCCCTACCTGCCTGTGATGCTTCAGCCTCTATCTGCGTCGACAGCCCTTTTGTAGCTTTGAACTACATCCCCCACCCCCGTCCACTGCCCCCTCCCCACTTGGGACTCCTCCCCTTGATTATTGTAGGGTGCCTTCACATTGCTGTGGTTATGGCTCTTGAACTGATTAATGATACTCAGAGTGGAATTGTAGTCTTGTGAGTAAGACAAATCTGCAGCTCATTGAGCCACCAGGGCAGCCATCCCCTGACCCACACTCCTTTATTCACTCTCTGCTCTTCCCACATCCCCCAAAGTTGTTTCTGATGTTTTATGTTCAAACTGAGGAGGAAACTTAAAATCAGGAAAGGACTGGCCCATTGGTGACTTGGCAGCACCAAAATGCTCAGCTTTCAATTCACTGGGAGAGTGGACACTCCCTTGCCCTCCCTAGGGCTCCACTCCTGCATGAGGTCATGGCGCTTACGCTGGCATCCTACATCCTGGAACCACGATGAGGCAGGCGAGGCTTGAGGAAGAGGAGGTTGTTGGAGAAGAGAGGGTTGTTCGAGAGGCTCTGTGGTCTCTGAGCATGTGGGTGGGGCGCTGGATGGGAGCAAGAAGCGGAAAAACCATGAATTTTAATGAGTAAATATTGTCTAGATTTGTTATCCAATCTTGTTGCTCTCCAGAGCCGCACACAGTCAGATTACTTAGCATTTGGGCATCACGTGGGTCTCGCTCCAAAGCCAATTATCTCCTCATCTCACTACTGTCTGCAGTCTCTCTGGAAAGAATAGTTCAGGGCAGAGAGTGTGTGCAAGACAGGGGAAATCACTGTGGCCCAGAAACTTCCCCCTCCTCCTCCCTCTCCATTTAAATGTGGATCCTAGCAAGGCAGGATCCTTGGTACTGTGAGTTACAGAGATATAATCCCTCCCATCTGGAAGCCAGCAACCCAGGACAGGCTATCCTGACTCAGACAGAACATACAGACCACTTTATAGTCTCTGAATAAAACCATGAATGAAACAAGTAAATAAAAAGGACTTTATGGTGAGCAGAAGGTTCTCTGTTGTGAGTATACTGGAGTTATAGGGACAGGGCCATTCCTCAGTTATCATATGTTTAATGGGGTCTGCTATGTGCAATTTAGTCTGGTCAGCTATCTGAGAGGGATTAAAAAGTGAATCCCTTCTTGTGTGGTTTTCAAACTTTTGGTTTTAGGACTTCTTTAAGCTCCTAAAAATTACTGAGCACACCCTAAGTGCTTTTGTTTAGGTGGGTTATAGCTATTGATATTTATTACATTAGAAAATAAAACTGAGAAAAAAGTTAAAGCACAAATACATCAGAGTGATGATGTCATCACATGTCAAGTGTTGTCATTGTATTGTTAGGTGCCGTCAAGTTGATTTTTGACTCATAGAGACCCCATGTGACAGAGTAGAACTTCCCCATAGGATTTTCTAGGCTGTAATCTTTATGGGAACAGATTGCCAGGTCTTTTTCCCATGGAGCCGCTGGGTGAGTTCCAGTCACCGACTTTTTGGTTGGTAGCCAAGAGGTTAACTGTTGTGTCACCATGTAGCCTCTGAAAAACTCCACTGTGTACTTGTGACAGAGTAAGAGTGAAAAAGCAAGGAATGTTTTAGTACGGTTATAAAAATAGGACTGACCTCACAGAATACCTGAAAGGGACTTGGGGACTCTTAGGAGCTCCCAGACCACACTTTAAGAACTGCTGCCCTACTGCCCTATCTCAGATACTTTATGGTCTATGCTGGCAGGTAAGTCATTAAGTAGGCAGTGGAAATGAGTTCAGATAAACTGCTCTGGGATACTCAAACACATGCTTTTATTGATTGTCATTACAATAGCCCATAAACCATTCCTGTGTTGTCACTGATTGCAGAGATTCGCCCCTGGTGGCTATGGCCATGGTGGTGGTGGTAGTGGTGCTGGAGGGTAACTAGACTGGAGCTCTCTGAATCTCTGAGGACAGAAGGGATGTGAACTTTGAGAGAGCATATTTGACATTGAAACATAACTTTGTGTTTGGGAAATGAAAACGTATCTTTTTTTTAAAATGAGAACTGAAGCTTGACCAAAGCTTCTAGGCTGCGAGGCCATAGAGGAGAACACAGTGCTTCTCAGCTGAGGGGTGGGTGGGATATTTAACAAAAGACAAGGGTTAAGCTGAGAAGTCCCTGCCCTAGAGTTACAATTTCCATCTTCCTTTTTTCTGTAGGTATTAACTCTCTGATCGCAAACAATATCTATGAGGCTGCTTACCCTCTTCATGATGTAAGTACCTTTTTAATCTATGTGCTCCCTGTATTCTTCACAAAGTTGAAAACCGTAGGCAACACAGTGGGTGTATATATGCAAGGCAAGGCTAGAGTGACTCAGGAACATTGAAATACCTTGGCCAACTCTGGACTAGTCATTGCGGACAATAGTGCCTAGTTTGAGTTTTGCTAATCATCTTAAACTTTGTCTCTCCAGTGATTTCCCCAGATGGTGACATGAACTAGTTTTGGTCTGAGCTTTGCCTAAACACCCCAACTCCGTTTTGGGTGAAAGTGTGAAAATGCAGACATGCATGTAGGTGATTAAAGGGAGGAGATGGTGGTGCAGGCGGTGGGTGCCAGTGGAAGGGAAGTCAAAGGCCTGGATAATACAACCTCATTTCATTCATTTCAGACCCCTAAATGACTGGAAGTGATATTTTGTTTGTGACAATTTTGCGCTGATGTGAAATTCCTCATCACTCTGCCAGTCAGAAGTCTTTTTTTTCATACTTTAATGTTTTGGAAGGAAATCTCTCAAAATTCCTTTTAAAACTGTTTGGTTAAGTAAAAACAAGCAAACATAAAACAGAATGGCCATAATTAAAGCTTTCCTTGACTGAAAGTAATGTTTTAAACACTCTATAATATAATACAATGATATTCTCTGAGGCGATTCATGAAGGACTTGCCTGGTCCTTGAACTAAATGCCCTCCCAGCTTCACAATTGACCTGAATGGTCATGGCTAAGCATCTGTCACACAGTGATGCATATGAGGCTGCTAAGGTAGGAGCCCTGACTACTCTAGTGGGAGTTTCCCAGATGGCAATCTTCTTCTCACTGACCTCTTTGCTCTGGGAATGTATGATGTCACGTTCTGCCCATTATCAAAGGGTGAGCATCACACGAGCCTGGGATGATTTTCAGATGAAGTGTTAGCTGGTTCCAGGCACAGGCTCTGCCATTGCATTTGCTGTGAGGAGGTCCGGGGTGATCTCTGAAACATATGTAGGTGAGCATCTTTGTGTGAAAAGTTATCCATAGGTAACCTTGCAAGTATTGATGACTAACAAAATGGAACATTGGCCCCATTACCATGTCACGCTTTTCACCTTCCTTAAATGGGAATGAAAAAGAAGATGATATCAGAGAATAAAAAAGAAAACCATTTCTCATTTGGCATCCTTTTTTTTTTTTTTTTTTAATAATTCCTTGGCTTAACCCAGCATCTGTTTCTCTCCTACAGGGTGAATATGATAGTCCTGGGGATGACATGAATGACAGAAAGGTAAGCCAGCCTTATATTGCACTGAGCAAAGGGAGACTGATTGTTTTAGGCACAGAAGACCATGGGTGGATGTGGAACTGGGTAGAAATATCCTAATTCTTCTATTTACCTGCTTATCTATTTCAACAGTTCTTTCCCCACTTCTCTCCCACCCCAAGGAGGCATTTGGAAATGTGAGAGGCATTTCTGATTGTCACAATGACTGTGGGTTTGGGGGCAGGGGCATGTTACTGGCATTTAGTGCCTGGAATGGGTCAGCAATGCTAACTGTCCTAAGATATATCCAACAGTTCCACACAGAAACATTATCCTATCCCCAGTTGACAAGAAAGCCACAATTGAGAAACACTGATACCCAAACTCCTTATTTTAGAGACAGGGAAACTGAGGCACAGAAAGATTGAGCACCTTGCCCAAGATCACACAGCCACAATATACAGAGAAGGGGCTTGGAACGCCTCTGACTCTCCAATCCAGTGTTCCTGCTAAAAATGTATTATTATCCATGCCACTATGGCTTTTTTTGGGTCATCTCTAAGTTATTCTTCTCACCCTCTCTGCAGGCAGCTGGGGTATAGCCCAAATTATAGAAGAGAACTCTGAGGGAGCTGGGGGGTCAGTCATGCTGCATATTTAGGCAGCTAGGAAGTAGAGATTACAGTTAGGAGAGGGAGAAGGGTTTCTTCCAAAGACAGTCACAGCTCCTGACTGTACAGCTAGCCACCTAGATCTAGCTCCTTCTGTTTGCTCATATACTGGGAACATGTGTGTCCCTTCCTCCCTGCCATGGCCTGGCACTCTAAGGAGTACCCCAACCTATTTAGGAGGAACTTCCCCATCTATCTGACTGTCAGCCTCCTCATGCCAGCCTCTTGCACAGCTTCCCCCAGCCTTCAGCAACTCGGGTGAGCAGAGAAGGTGGGTGAGGGTGGGAGGGGTGAGGAATTGAAGCCCAAGACGTTTCCCTCTCCCTCAATTCTTGTCTGGAAAATCGTTCATCCCCCAAGTTGCCTTTTGAGCAGCCTTCTTTTTATCCTGCCTATTAGTCCTTGTTATGAAGTGTTAAGTATTAAAAACATAAAAGGTCTTTTCCAGAAATACTGCTGTGATTGCTTACACATGTCCCCTCTTTGCCTGCCCAGGGAATCTGCTGTAGTATTTCGATATCTTAACCTCATCTGTTTTCTATCTGATGCTAATAGTCTCGGTGTTTAATTTCCTGAAAAGTCCCGGATCAGATTTAAAGGAAAAGGAGGATGCATTTCTCCCCACGTCTCACCTCTCTCGCCCCAAACGTTTTCTGTCCTCCTACTCTTTAATTTCACATTCCTCCCCTTTAAATGGTAACCATCATCCACTGGTTGCCTAGGAAACCCCTTGCTGGGTGGTGGTGACTCCAACCAGTCAAGGTAGAGCATTACAGGAACATTCCAGGGACCAGGAACTTATGGGAGAAATCAGTCAGCCCTCTGTTATCTGCACCAATGGAGAGAGAGAATTATAGACAATCCAAAATAGATATGTATTTGTCTTTGGAATGACATATGATTATTATTAACAACAACAATACCTTTTTCCAAAATATTTTCCTTCTAGAAAATGATTTGCTTAAGCCAATATAATTATGCCCTGAGCACACCACAGCTGGTAGAATGGGTTGAATCTGGGAGGCAGGGAGAGACCAGCTGGAGACAGATATGTACCTTGGTGGATAATTCCCAAAGTCAATGTCAGAAGGATGCACAGTGAAGATGAACAAGTATCTTTGAAGACAGAGGCGCCCTTTCTTATGGCTTATCCTTGGGTTTTCTGGCCAGTTCTGGTGTCCTGTTTTCCTCTGCCAGGGTCATGGTTAGGGAAATAAGCTTTGTCGTCATGGGGTTAAGAGAAACCACAGTGAGAAGTGGAAGCTTTTATTCTGTCCATCTTGTTGGGAAACTGATGCCCTTCCAGGAGAGGAGACTGATTGGAATGTCCATAGGTGATGGTGAAGTCATGACTAAGAAGGATCCCCAAGTCAAAATCCCAGCCAATGCTGACAGCCATTTAGACATAGCGTCTTGCGACCAGCAGTAGGGGTTCTCCTTAACAGTGCTGGGTTAATTTCTGCAGTTTCTGTGGTGTATGGGTGGTTCCTAAAACATATCCTAAAGAAGAAAGAGTAAAACCTCTGAGAATATGCAGCATATTGATCAGCTTTTATTACATTATAATAATCTAGAGTTCTTCGAGATGCTTGCAGAAAGGATTTTGGTTAGACACAGGAAGAATTTTCTGCATTCAGACTTGGAGGATGTGGAGAAGGGTCGTTGATCAGTGGTGTGGGGTTTCTTCTCTGGGGGCCTTTAGGGATGGTTTGCAAGGGTCTCCCAAGCTGCTCACCCTCCCGCCATCACCTGGATGTTTTCCTTCACTCTTTCCCGACATTTGTGGCTGTTACCATGAGCTCCCTGAGGCCCAGGCTCATCTTAGATGGATCCAAGGCAAGCCCGAAGGCCCTCGAGAATGGCAACTGTCTACTCCAGCTTGCCAGGCGAAGTTGTGCAACCTCGGTGACTCAGCCCCAGCTAGAGGCAGGAAGTCTCTCTCTCTCCCTTCCTGGAAGGCAATTAAGAAGAAGGGCCTTCCCTATGGAGAACAGGGCTTTCCCGCCTTCCTCGAAGCCAGAATTTCAGGAAGAAAGAGCAGCCTGGGTGTGGATGGGTCCCTCCTGACTTTCAGCAGCCACCTAGCTCCACATTTTTCAAACCTGCCTGATTCCTTGAGGATCCCAGAGAAGTGAGCTGTCACCATCTTCTGTGGTCTGCCTGGCCACTGCTGGCTCCCATGGTGTTGCCACCCACTTATAGGGGAGAACACAAGGCACAGCATTGCAATGTGGTTTTCTTTAGCATTGTTTAAACCCTTGGTCCTAGGTTTTCCAATCTGTGCAGGTGATTGCCCTCTCTTAAAAAACAACGGTAACAACTACAACAACAACAACAAAAGCCTATTGCCATCAAGCTGATTCCAACTCATAGCAACCTTATGGGGCAGAGTAGAACTGCCCCATAGCGTTTCATAAGAATGGCTGGTGGATTTAAACTGCTGACCTTTTGGTTAGCAGCCATAGCTCTTAACCACTGTGTCACCAGGGGATACTTAATAAGTGACCCACTAAAAGATGGAGTGCAAAGAGTCCTCGCATTTTAAAAGCCTGCCTTTCTGACAAGAAAGGTAATTTTCTTCTTGGATCCACTTGGAGGATTAATTTTCCCACTCTACACAACTCCCATTTTACTAGTAGAGAAGTTGAGACCTAGATAGTGGACGTGACTTGCCAAAGGTTACAACAGGTGAATGCAGGATCCAAGTCTTTCCAACTGAGGGCCACCCCCTGCCCCCATGAATGCATCTGAATTGATTACAGCTGGCATCTTGCTGCCTGCTTCAGCTCCAGCTGCTCTCTGAGGACCTTGTAACCTAAGAGCACCTTATTGCTAACAGCACCTTGCTGTTCTTGGACACTGGTCATTGCAAAGGGTTTTAACACTTGGGTTCCTTTATCAACTGATCCACTGTCAAACAGGGTCCCTAGGAAGCTGAATTTGCTGCTTGTAAGCTCCAAGTCCATCAGATGGGGTGGAGCCTGTGGGTTGTTGCTTCCTGCTATAAAAATTTGGGGTCATAAGGACATGCCTGGAATTATATCTTCTGAAGTAAGGAACTGCCCCTTAAGCAGGACCTGTAGACGCTCCCTGCTTTATTTTTGGGCTTGGCCAGTCAGTAAAGAGAGAACATGGTGTAGCTGTAAGGGCAAAAGTAGATTTGATAAGAGGTACATTAGAAGGCCCTAGATTCTGGGAGTTCAAAGGCACTGTTACAAGTTGCCATGGCCATCTCCCTGCACTGCATCTATACCGTGCTCATTATCATGGGGCAGAGACTCCAGAGCAAGTCTCCCTTCACCTTGACTTCTAGGCTGTTCCGGGAGCCTGGAACCTGGAGTTTAGCATAATCCGCTTAGTCTCTAGCCATATGTGATGAAACTTTGTCAAACTGGGGGAGGATCTGCAGCACTCTTCAACTCCCTCCCTGCCTCCCAGGGGCAAGTGATAGAAGGATGTGAGCTAGTCTGGGCAGAGGCAAGTGGGTATTCAGGGATAATTGCTGCATCACCTTCTGGATTTGGTATTCTGTGGCTGCAGCTGTTTTTTAGTGGCTTCCTCGTGATCCCTTCCTTTGTGTCCATGCAGGCCCACTGTATCAAGCTCAGAGAGCTCTCTTGGCTCCTCCTTTCTATGCCTCCAACCTGTGAAAAAGAGCAGGGATGTTTTACTTTGTGTTGGGAGGGTATCACACTGAAAAAGGGACATTCTGAAGGTTTCTCAAAGTGATCTTGGATCTTAGTTTAGGCCTGAGCCAACTGGGCCATCCTGGCTTTTTGGAGCTTTGTTGATTTTCCCATTTAGGGTGGTGGCAAATATGTGTTCCCAGACCCCAGTTTTGGCTGGGCATGTGACTTGGAGAGGAATTTGCTCTGGAGATCAGAGCCTCTGAGGCTGGCAGTGACGTCCCACAGCCCTCGAGGGGGGCCCCGGCTGTATCTCCTGACGTAAGCTGGCCTCCCTTAGGGATGCAGATGATGTCACTGTGACAACCAGGTGCTGGGTTTGCACCTGGTGAGGTGCCCAGGGCTTGCACTCAGGAGAGAGAATCAAAACCCAGCTCAGTAGATGCATCCAAGATGGGGTGGTGGTGGTGGTGACAATGGAGGAGACGGAATAATAACATAAGATCAGGTTAAGAGCTACCTACCTGGAATCAGCAACGTCAAAACTCATGAATTCAGACTGCCCTCTTCTCATCATGCCCTGTGTAACCTTGTTTTGTCTCTGGGTTTCCTTCTTTGCAAATGGTGGTAACTATGGATGCAGTTTGTTCTGTTGGGATTTGTGTAGTTTCTAGTTTTATTTTCCAGTTGTTGAGAGATACTATAACAACAAAAGTTTATACCTGTTAAGTAGCAAAACTAATTCTCACTTCAATTTTAATATAATGTCTTTAAAGATTCTTATGTGAAAAGGATGACGTTCTTCAGGGCTGGCGTTCAACTGGTGTTCAGCTAAACATTTGGTCAGAATAGCTTCTCATTGACAGAATTCCTTGTGAATTCTGTGTGATGTGTGAGGAGATGTGATGTGTAAGGAGCATAGAGACCACAACAAGGCAGCAACTGTATTATAATAATCTATCATTTATAGGCATATGATTATGTGTCAATATCTATTCAGTGTGGATAGTTAGATCATGTCCAACTGATTGTCCATTGTATAATTACATTATTAACGAATGAATGATCTGTGAAGCTTGTTGGCAAATGTTTAATACTGTTTTAGTTATCTAGGGCTGCTATAACAGAAATACCACAAGTTTATTCTCTCACAGTCTAGGAGGCTAGGAGTCTGAATTAAGGGTGGCAGCTCCAGGGGAAGGTTTCCTATTTCTCTGTCAGCTCTGTGGGAAGGTCCTTGTCATCAGTCTCCCCCTGCTGAAGAGCTTCTCAGCACAGGGATCTCGATTCAAAGGACTCGCTATTTTCCTGGCTCTTGTTTCTTGGTGGTATGAGGTCCCCCTGTCTCTCTGCTTGCTTCTCTCTTTTATATTTCAAAAGAGGTTGACTCAAGATACAACCTAATCTTGTAGATTGAGTTCCACCTTATTCACATAACTGCCTCTAATCCTGCCCCATTAATATTATAGATGTAGGATTTATAACACATAGGAAAATCACATCAGATGACAAAATGGTGGACAGTTGTACAATACTGGGAATCATGGCCTACCCAAGTTGACACACATTTTGGGGGAACACAATTCAATCCATAACAGATACTAAAATATTGGGGGGAGCGGTTTGCCCCTGGGATTGATTTACAGGTTCTGTCCATGAGTCGGTTTTGCCAAAGGTGCTATGAAAACACCACAAGATGGTGTTGCCTGGTTTGTTCGATGCATTGTTTCTGTTTTAACCACCTGAACGTGCGTCACTCAGGTTTTTGCCTTCTCCCCTCCACTGAACCACTCTCGTCAAGGTCATTAGTGACCCTTAAGTCAGTGAATCCAATGACCAGTTCTCCATTCTCATCTGACCTGACCATCAGCAGCATTTGACTCTGCTGGTCGTTTTCTTCTCTTTGAAACCTGTTCTTCCCTTGGCTTCCAGGACATCACACACTTATGGTTCTCTTCCACATCACTGGATGCTGCTTCTGTCGCCTTTGCTGATTCTTCATCATCTCCCAGACCTTTAAGTGTTGGCATGATCCAAGGCCCAGGTCTCAGACCTCTTCTCAGTCTACTCTCTCTTCCTTGGCAATTGAATCCATAGGCTATGGACTTTAAAAAAATCATCTCTCTGTCTTTTTTTTTTTTAATTGATTAATTTTTATTGTGGTTTAGGTGAAAGTTTACAGCTCAAGTTAATTTCTCATACAAAAATTTATACAGATATTGTAGTGTGATGTTAGTTGAAATCCCTGTAATGTGGCAGCACACTCCCCCTTTCCACCTCGGGTTTCTTGTGTCCATTCAATCAGTTTCTGTCCCTGCCTTCTCATCCTGCCACCAAACAGGAGCTGCCCATTTGGTCTCCTGTATCTGATCGAACTAAGAAGCACAGTCTTCACCAGAATTATTTTATGTTTTATAGTCCAGCCTAATCTTTGTCTGAAGAGTGGGCTTCGAGAGTGGTTTTAGTTCTGGGTTAACAGAGGGTCTGGGGGCCTTGGCTTCCGGGGTTCCTCCAGTCTCAGTCAGACCAGCAAGTCTGGTTTTTTTTAATGTAAATTTGAGTTCTGCTTCTCATTTTTCTCCTGCTCCATCAAGGACTTTCCATTGTGTTCCCTGTCAGGGCAGTCACTGATGATAGCCAGGCACCATCTAGTTCTTCTGGTCTCAGGCTGATGGATTCTCTGGTTTATGTGGACCTTTTGTCTCTTGGGCTAATATTTTCCTTATGTGTTTGGTGTTCTTCATTTCCTTTGCTCCAGGTGGGTTGGGACCAATTGATATATCTTAGATGGCCACTTGCAAGCTTTTAAGACTCCAGAAGCCACTCACCAAAGTGGGATGCAGAACATTTTCTTAATAAACTTTGTTATGCCAGTTGACCTAATGTCCCCTGAAACCATGGTCCCCAGATCCCGGCCCCAGCTACTCTGTCCCTCAAAGTGTTTGGTTGTGTTCAGGAAAATTCTTAGCTTTTGCTTTGGTCCGGTTGTGCTGACTTCCCGGTATTGTATGTTGTCCTTCCCTTTACCTAAGATGATTCTTGTCTACTATCTAGTTAGTGAATTCCCCTCTCCCTCCCTCCCCACCCTTGTAACCATCAAAGAATGTTTTCTTCTGTGTTTAAACCTTTTCTTGAGTTCTTATAATAGTGGTCTCATACAATATTTGTCCTTTTGTGACTGACTAATTTCACTCAGCATAATGCCCTCTAGATTCATCCCCGTTGTGAGATATTTTGCAGATTCATCATTGTGCTTTATTGTTGTGTAGTATTCCATTGTGTGTATGTACCATAATTTGTTTATCCATTCATCTGTTGATGGACACCTAGGTTGTTTCCATCTTTTTGCTACTATGAACAGTGCTGCAATAAATATGGCTATGTATATATCTATTCATGTGAGGGCTCTTATTTCTCTAGGGTATATTTCAAGGAGTGGGATTGCTAGATCATATGGTACTTTTATTTCTAGCTTTTTAAGGAAGTGCCAAATCATTTTCCAAAGTGGTTGTACCATTTTACATTCCCACCAGGAGTGCATAAGTGTTCAGTCTCTGCAAAATTTCTCCAACATTTATTACTTTGTGTCTTTTTGAATTAGTGCGAGCCTTGTTGGGGTGGAATGGTATATCATTGTAGGTTTGATTTGCATTTCTCTAATAGCTTTTTTTTTTTTTTTTAATAGCTCATTATTGTGAGCATTTCCTCATGTATCTGTTAGCTGCCTGAATGTCTTCTTTGGTGAAGTGTCTTTATACCCTTTGCCCATTTTTCAATTGGGTTGTCTTTTTGTTGTTGAGGTGTTACAGTATCTTGTAGATTTTGGAGATAGACTCTTATCAGGCATGTCATAGCCAAATTTTTTTTTCCCAATCTGTAGATTGCCTTTGTACTCTTTTGGTGAAGTCTTTTGATGAGTGTGTTTGATTTTGAGGAGCTCCGAGTTATCTAGATTCTCTCCTGGTGTTTGTGCATTGTTAGTTATGGTTGATATTCTGTTTATGTCATGTATTAGGGCTCCTAGCATTGTCCTTATTTTTTCTTCCCTGATCTTTATCATTTTAAATTCTATATTTAGGTTTTTGATCCATTTTGAATTAGTTTTTGTACATGGTATGAAGTATGGGTCTTGTTTCATTTTTTTTTGCAGATAGATATCCAATTATGCCAGTAAAAATCATCTTTTTTCTGTTAATTCCCAAATTTATATCTCCAGTCTGGACAGTCCTTTGCAGTCCAGTCTTTTATGTCCATCTGCTTACTCTGGATCTCCATTTGGATGCCTGAAGGTCATCTCGAATTAACACATCCAGAACTGAACACTTGGGTCACCCATCCTAGCCTCTTCTTCATCAGTCTTCTTCATTTTTGTAAACGAAATCATCATTAATTCAATCACTCAGGCAAAGTTCTCATTTTCTTTTACCCCACATTCTACCCAACAGTAAATTCTGTTGACTCGACGTTTAAAATATAAGCAGAACCAACTACTTTTCAGTACTTTTCCCACTACCACCATGGCTCAAGCCACCATCATTTCTTTGTTGGATCATTACAGTAGCCTCCTTGTTTCTACCTTTGCTTCCAGTCTATTCTCCACACAGCAGCCAGAGTGAGCATTCTACCAGCTAAGTCAGAAATTTTCTCTCCTCTGCTGCAAACCTCGCAATGGCTTCCTTAACAACAAAGTCCAGAGTTCTTAGAATGGCCTACAGATCTCTGGCTGATCTGGTCACCCCAGGATTCTCTGACATTAACTCCCATTAGCCTCCCCATGCTTAGTCTACCCCAGCCACACTACTGCCTCCCTGCTCTTCCTAAGACATGCACTTACTTGCCTCAAGACCTTTGCATGGGAGGAGTGCTTTCGTACCTGGAATGCTCTTCTTCTTCCTCAGGGCTCACTCTCCAACTCCCTTCAGGTTTCAACTCAAACGTCTTCCTTAAACTCTGAGGAGGTCCTCAGAGAGGCCTTCCCTGACAACCCTATGTAAAATTTCGCCTTATCTTAATTTATTTTGCTTCATGGTATTTATAAATATTATATGTTTATTTGCTTACTATTTGTTTCCCCATACCAGGGCGTAAGCTCTGTGACATTAGTAACTTTGTTTTATTTATTGCTGTGTCCAGAGTCTGGACAGTGCCTGGCACATAATAGACATTCAAGAAACACTTGTTACGCGAGTGAATAAATGAATGTCAGGACTCATTTTGCTGGACTAGGTAAGGCAAGGGAAGAAAGAAGGAGAGGTTATGCATATTGGGTGTAGGACTTCCCCAGGGGATGATAAAGGTCACCTTTATTATTTGGGGAATGAGAAGCCAGTTTCTATAGTCTACTGCCTTTGGACATCTTCCCTGTGGGTATCTCATGAGAATTTTCCTAGAAGCTGGGCTCAGGGGATAAAATTTTGAGTTGGTGGGCTAGACTGAATAAGGTGAACAGTTGTCCCCCTCCAGCCCTAATCTGCTTTCCTATTTTTCTTGTTCAGCTGCTGTACCAAGAATGGGCGCGTTATGGAGTGTTTTATAAGTTTCAACCTATCGACCTCATCAGGTAAGATGTGGGAGGGGACTCTTGGGAAGGTGCAAATCCTGAAAGATCTATTATCAACCCTTTTGGCTCCTGGAAGTTTGTTGGTCAAGCAGAGGTGTCTGCTTTCTATGATCCCCTGCTTCATGTCTTATGGGTGGGGAAGCAGCTGGAGGACAGAGGAAGAGAATGGATCTGTGGGGTTCAGCGGATAATGTGGATTGATACACCATGGATGCTATCTTGAGTTTTCAGCACTGTGGTCTTTCTTTCCCTGCCTGCTCTTTGGGAAGAGCGAATGGAGCTATCTCTCTTACTCTTTTCCTTCAAACTCATCTGATTGTCCTAGGGAAGGACCTGGGTTAAACAGACTCTTGGGTTATGTCCAAGTGGTCACAGTGTTGGCCAGAGAAAGGGAAGATATGACAAATCACATGGAGAATAAGCCAGCTTTTTATGCCTTCTCCAGATTATATAGGAGTTAAGACTGGTCTTGGAATTCCTCCCTTTAGTGCTGTTCCTAGGAATGATGTGCGGTGCCTGGCACCTTAGGAATTTCCTCAGAACATTGGTGAAAAGCCTGTTGAAATGGAATGCAGTAGGTCTGACTAGTCTAAAATGGGCTAAGGGCTCTGGAAACTTGATAGGCTCTTAGAACCCAGCGTCCTTTCTGGCTGCAATGTTGGGAGGCCATGCTGTGAACTGGGAACTCACTGTTTTGAGGGTTCTTGTCCAGGTCCTGCCACTACATGCTATTGTCTCTTTAGACAAGTCACATTCCCTCTTTGGTCTTCAGGATCCTGGTTGTCCTAAACTGGAAGTTTGAACTGAGGAATCTGAGAGGTAATTTGGCACAGCATCCTCATTTGGAAAAGATGGGGGACTTGAGCTTTCAGGGGGAGGCCCTATGGCTGACCTGATGGATTCACTGCCACACAGTCGCTTGTGGCTCTTCTAATGAGCTAATTAATCAGCCTGCAAATACAGAGAGTGTTCCTGGCTGATTGCCCCGGCTGAGACTGTGAGAGGGGCAGCAGCCAGAAGGATTGAGTCCAGAGGGAGGAATTCCAGCTTCTTCTTGGAAGAAGAAAGCAGCATGGGGGCCAGGGTTTGGGCAGGTTCACCTCCTACACAGACACAGGGATGTGACAGGCCTCCCAGGAATCTGCGAGCTGGGTTGGATGTCTCCTGACAGCAGGTGTTTGTTCCAGCTGAAGACTGTTAACTAAAGTGCTTGGATTGGGGGGCGAGGGCCTGGGGTGCTTGTGACTGAGGCCCCTTGCCCAGCACCTCCCATTCCCTGGCTGCCTCTTAGGCGGCATGGGCCACCTAGACTGTTCTCTGGGCCACACCAAGGCTGCTTCCTCCATTCTTGGTGGGCTTTGATCTTTCTGTCTGGATCTCAAGTGGCCACCCACTCTGTCGCCTGTTTTCCTCCAACTACCCATTCGTTTTTTACAGTAAGATTAAAAAATAAAAAATATTCTCCCATTTCAGAGAGCCCTGTCTTGCCCCATGAGGCTTCAGGTGACTCGCCGCCAGCTAAGTGGGAAATGGCTCCAATATGCACTCATTTTTGGCCACTAGAGCAGCCTCACCTGCAAGGGAAGAATTGCCTTTGGAACTGAGCCCTGTTCTGGGGTCTGGCGTTTCCTGAATCCTCTAGAAACCCGATAGAGCTCAGATCTGTCTAGACAGGGTACGGTGTGCTGGAGTGGGGCTGGAGGCTGTCCCCTGCTCCTCGCAGATCAGGTGACTCAGGTAGTTCTCAAGGCCAGCAGCTCAGCTGGGAGGGAGAGGGAGGCTGGCACCTCAGGCATCTCCCGCACCACTGGCTGGAGGGAAGGGAAGGTGAGATAGGAAGGGATACAGGGTGGTGTGGGGAGTAAGGGGAGAACTTTCATTGTCTACCCAGTGGCATGAGGACCTCCCTGACCTCAAGGTGCTGCTGGAAAGAGAAAAAGTGATAGCAATGGGAAAGTGGAAGGAGAGGGAAGTGGCAGAGACATTAGTGGTATGCGTGGGCAAACAGAGGCAGGGAAGCCAGGAGAAGGCACCTGGAGAGCCCATAAAGAGTAAAGTGGGGTGGAGGGTATGGGAGAGGCAAAAGCTACTCTCACTTGGCAGACTCCACCTGAAATCATCACTTGCACATTGTTCCCAAGTGGCCCCCTTTTCATCTCTGATTCTGTCAAAGGTATCTCCTTCCTCCTCTTCATCCTTCAAACTTGGGACCTTGGTGGTCCCTGGGTATACCTCTACTCCCCAATCTGACACCAAGACCTGTTGGTGCCTCTTCAGCAGTTTCTCTCTCCTGCCACTTCTCCATCTTTGCTGCTGAGCCCTTTTGGGACCTGTTGCACCTGCAGAGCCCAGTGTCTCCCACCTGGGGCACTGCCACAGTGGCTCCTTCCCAGAGTCATCAATGGCCCCCACTCTGTCATAGGTTTTGTTCTATGACTAATTTGTAATGTGAATTATACCCTCCCTGTGAGCTCTGGTGGCACGGTGGTTAAGAGCTTGGCTGCTAACCAAAAAGGTCAGCAGTTCGAATCCATCTGCCAGTTCTTGGAAACCCTATGGGGCATTTTTACTCCATCCTATAGGGTCACTGTGAGTCAGAATCAACTCAACAGCAATGGGTTTGTTTCTGATGTGCCTCAAGCAGAAGATGAGCAGTGTGGTCTATGCTGAAAGATGGACAGAAGCAGGGGAGTCTTGTACAAGCTGATATGATAATTCATACAAAGGCCTGGTTAAGGTGTTTCCCTCCAACTCCTTGGGCACTCACCTCCCCATTTTTTGCACCAAGCCTCTATTCCTCCTATGGTGCCCTAATGCCCCTTCCAACACCAGTCCTTTGGAGCATTCCAAAACACTTTCCTAGGAGCCCCGGTGCCTTGGCTGCCAACCAAAAGGTTGGCGGTTTGAACCCACCCAGCGGCTTCACGGGAGAAAAACCTGGTGATCTGCTCCCATAAAGATTAGTCAAGAAATCCCTATGGGACAGTTCTACCCTGCCACGTGGGGTTACTGTGAGTTAAAATTCCGACTCAATGGCACCTAACAACAACAAAACTCCTTCCATTGAGCAGTTGAAAGTTCAGTGGGGTTGAGAAATCTACTTTTTAAAGCCCGAGGACTTGCCATCCTTCCCCTTCCATAGGGCTTAGAGCCTGAACTTGAGGTTTGGGGCTTGAGGCTCCTTTCCCAGATGTTGTAAGTGAATAGAAGGGGAGAAAAGGTGCCCTGCTTACCCTCTCCTCCCACCCAGCTGCACTGTCACTCTTGCCCAGCAGGCTGCACTATGAGACTGCTGATAGATCTCTCCCAGCCCAAGGGCCTCTCCACCCTGGATCTTACCTTTGCTCTGGAAACCTTTGAGCCTGCAGACCTGAGCTGAGTGTGTGTGTGTTTGTGTGCGTGTGTGGTGTGGTGTGGTGTGGTGTGGTGTGGTGTGGTGTGGTGTGGTGTGGTGTGGTGTGGTGTGGTGTGGTGTGTGGTGTGGTGTGTGTGGTGTGTGTGGTGTGTGTGTGTAGGAGCTGTCTGAAAAGTTCCCCGGAAGGATATTCACTAGTGTCCCGGGTAAGAGAGTGCAGCCCAGCTCACAACTTCCAGGCAGCAGCTTTTGTACCACGAGAGAGAAACAAAGTTTATGACTAAGAGAACAGGGAGAAACGATGCCTGAGCTGGAGAGAAATGGCTCTTCTAGGCCCTTTTGACTCCCCTTAGGGATCTATAATAGGGTCCTCATCGTGAGAAGAGTAGATTCTGCCCTCTGTGTTCTGGTTTAACACCCCAAGACCCCAGGAGGGAAACTGCTTTATTTTCTGGGGAAGCTTGGGGGTTTGGGCCTTTTGATTTATACAGGTCTGATTCAATATTAGTCAGGACCATAGCCTATCTTTTCCCTAAAATTAGTATCTGTTCACAGGCCAGTTTTCTTAGCTTGTGGGTTTTGATTTAGATGAGACAAAGTAATAGTCTCTAAACATCATCTGAGTTTGATTTAGCTCCTGACTAGACATTGCTGAAGCTGATGTACAAAAGCCACTGCATGTTCTAAGCATCTGCCTGTGCATGCCTGTGACAGAATGAGGAAGAGAGGGGTGCAAAAGTCTGTTAGGGCCAGGGGATTGCAGCCAGCTGACCTTGGATAACCTGCCAAAGGGATAAGGTACAGACAGCATTCACTACACCAAATCAGGGGGATAGTCTGGAGAGGGGCAAATGGCCCTTCTTCATCCCATCTCTTTCAAGGACGCCCTTCTCCACAAGTGAGGCTTCCTGTGCTTAAATCAGGCCCAGGCATGAAGCCCATTCATGTGGTGGCTCTGGATTTCTCTTGAAGTGTGGAAAATGAAGCAGCTTCCAAAATTATCTGAGAGTGATGTCAGCGGAGTCATACCATCTCAAGAGTCTTTGGTTATTTGTCTGTTGCTTGCTTTCCTGGGGTACAGCTGGAGTGACACTCTGTCCCCACCTTGCAGCATATCTCTACCATTTTAGCATTCCAGTCCTCTCAGGTCTCACCTGTGGAGAGCCTGTCCAGCTGCCTGGTATCACAGGAATTTGCTTTCCCTCCTCCTGCCTCAGGATAGGGGGCAATGGTAGTTCAGTTGTAGAATTCTTGCTTTCCACGTGGGAGACCCAAGTTTGATTCCTCACCAATGCCCGTCATGCACAGCCTCCACCCATCTGTCACTGAAAGTTTGCATGTTGCTATGATGCTGAACAGGTTTTAATGGAGCTTCTAAACTAGGACAGATTACAAAGAAAGGCCTGGCAATCTACTTCTGAAAATCAGTTAATGAAAACCCTATGGATCACAATGGTCTGTCTTCAATGATTATGGGAATGACAATGGATGGGGCGATGTTTCCTTCCGTTGTGCATGGGATCGCCATAAGTCGGGGGCTGACTCGAAGGCAGCTAACAACAACAACAATATCCTGAAACAGAGGCCATTGTCCTTGCCAGTGTTCTCCAGGACTGCCACCAGCAGGTTGTGTGATTTGATCCCTCTCTCCCTGTCTCTGGGCCCCACTTCTACCCTCTTGAAATGTGACCCATCTAAATCCTTCCAAGGAGGGGATAGAGGGAGCCACATTCTTTCTTAGGAGACTTGTTAGCAGGCCAGGCTAGGAGAGGACTGGCCACAGCTGGTTTGGGGGAGGGAAGGGAGAGAGAGAAATGTTGATCAACCCATGATTAATTATTTCCTGAGCCCTACTGCTCCTCTTGATCCTTCTCTGGGATTTTTAAAGGCAATTGGGCTCAATGCAAGAAACATTTATGAATGCTAACAATGAGCAAGTCTCTGTGCTCAGCAACATGGGGAGGCTCAAAAACGACTTTGTGCCATTAAGTATCTTGCCGTTAAGTAGAGAGACAGACATGCACAAGGCAGGATGAAGTGAGGGCTATAAGAACTATAAGTACAAACACAATAGTAGGAGACAACAGATGAAGAGTGATTGCTATTAGCAGAGTAAGGAAAGACTTCATGAAAGAGGTGGCACTGGAATTGGAAGTGTTGCTTTCTGAAGGACAGAGGTTAAATGTCCTGAATGTGTCTTCTTCTCCACTCTGGACTGCCCCATGTATGGATTTATTGCTTAGCCTGATATGGATGGCTGAAGATCACATTCACTCAAAGTCATATCTGTCCTCACTGTTGATTGGAGTGGTCAGATCAAGAACTTCATTTGCAAACCTCATCTGTAAGGATTGCTGTGCCAACATGGCCCCGTGTCCCTTGCTCTGCTCTGTAAGATAGCCGGGAATCCAGGGCTAGAAGGAAGTGAGGCTGGACCTACAGGGGAGGCTGAGTAGAGATGAAGTATGGGAGCAGCACAGATTTCAGCATCGGAGGTACTGGATTTAGCTGGGAAACATTTTGCAGGCTGGAAGGAAAGAATATCTCATGGGTCTGAAGAATATCTTCTTGTATCTCTGAAGATACGAGAGTAGATTAGACAGAGGAAAGCAGGCAGTCGCTGGTTGAGGCAGATGGAGCAGAAAGGAGGATGACAATGCTCTCTACTGTTATGTTCTGGTCTGTTTAATAGATCATGAACTAAGCCCAAAACCCTATGCCGTTTGAGTAGATTTCCCACACACAGTGACCTTATAGGCCAGAGTAGAACTGCCCCAAAGGGTTTACAAGGCTGTAAGCCTTTACAGATGCAGACTGCCACATCTTTCTCCTACGGAGCAGCTGGTGGGTTTGAACCACTGACCTTTCAGTTAGCAGTCAAATGAACGCTTTAACCACTATACAATCAGGCCTCAGAGTGAAATAAGTCAGGCTGCTAATTAAATCTAGCTGTAAAGAAGCTCCGTCCTAGTCTTCTTTTGCCCACTGCCACTCCACTCCAGTCTGTACCTTCCGGAGGAGAGGTTGCTGGTCTTGTGATTGACTCATGAGAGTAGGATTTGGAGCATGAGACTCTCAGCTCTGGATCAAGACCGCAGTCAAGGACCGTCTCAGTCTCCTGGGGGTAGACACCTATATCTCAGAACAGTCTTCCATGGATGGTGGCTGTGTTTGCTCAAACTTCCTTCCTATAATTTCAGCCATATGGTACTGATGGTGGAGCCCAAGGCACCAAGAAGCGGCACACATTCCCCATTGTTGTTGTTGTTAAATGCCGCCAAGTTGGTTCTGACTCGTAGTGACCCTCTGTAGAACAGAACAAAACATTACCCAGTCCTGCGTCACCCTCACGATCATTGCTATGAATGAGCTCATTTTTTGCAGCCACTGTGTCAATCCACCTTGCTGAGGGTCTTCCTCTTTTTCACAGACCCGCTGCTTTACCAGGCATGATGTCCTTCTCCAGGGATTGGTCTCTCTTGATAACATGTCCAAAGAATGTGAGAAGCCTTGCCATTCTTGCTTCTAATGAGCATTTTGGCTGTACTTCTTCCAAGACAGATTTGTTGGTTCTTCTGGCAGTCTATGGTGTATTCAATATTCTTAGCCAACATCATAATTCAAAGGGATTAATTCTTTCTTCAGTCTTCCTTATTCATTGTCCAGCTTTCACATGCATATGAGGTGATTGAATACATGATGGCTTGGGTCAGGAGCACCTTAGTCCTTAAAGTGACATCTTTGCTTTTCAACACTTTAAAGAGGACTTTGCAGCAGATTTGCCCAGGGCAATGTGTCCTTTGATTTCTTGACTGTTGCTTCCATGGGCATTGATTGTGGAACCAAGCAGAATGAAATCGTTGACAACTTCAATCTTTTCTCCTGATGTTACTTATTGGTCTAGTTGTGAGGATTTTTGTTTTCTTTATGTTGAGGTGTAATGCATATTGAAGGCTATGGTCTTTGATCTTCATCAGTAAGTGCTTCAAGCCCTCTTCACTTTCACCAAGCAAAGTTGTGTCATCTGCATGACGCAGGTTGTTAATGAGTCTTCAATCCTGATGCCACATTCTTCTTCATATAGTCCAGTTTCTCAGATTATTTGCTTAGCATACAGACTGAATAAGTATGGTGAAAGGATACAACCTTGACACACACCTTTCTTGACTTTAAACCACACAGTATACCCTTGTTCTGTTCCCCATGGCCACCCAGAATTCCATGGCACAGTTGCCTCCATTGCCCCTATGACCCCCTATGTCATGTCCTATATCCCAGGGAGGGAGAGAAGCTGATATTATTCTGAAAAAGTATGACAAAGCTATATATTTAGGGTTACCTTGGCCCTTGTGTGGAGTTGCTGCATGGCAAAAATAGTTAAGAACTCGACTATTAACTGGAAGTTTGGCAGTTTGAACCACCCAGAGGCACCTCAGAAGAAAGGTGTGGCTATCTACTTCCAAAAGATCACAGCCTTGAGAACCCTATTAGGCAGTTCTACTCTACACAAATGGTGTTGCCATGAGTTGGAATTGACTTGACAGCAACTGGGTTTTTTTTTTTCTTTTTTTGGCTTGGTATTGTGTCTAATAAACTCTCAGTTATCCAAACTTCTGGGGACAAACCGTAGCATCCTAGCAGTAGAAGGAAGCTCAGAGGTCATTTAGTTCAGCGCCTGACCCCAGAAGGCAGTAATTAAGAGTTCTTCTCATAGCTTATTTGTCTAACAGTTGGCCAGCCTCTGCTTGATTTTTCTTGTGATCAGGAGCACTTTGTGTCAGGGGCAGCTTGTTTCTCTGTTGGACATTTCTAGCCATTAGGAGGTCATGAAGCCAAGTGAGAACTCTGCTGATTTTCCCCCTTTTGCTTCCAGTTCTGCTCCCTGGGGCCACATGGAACAAGAGTGCACTTCTTTGTTGGGCTGCCCCTTAAATATATGAAAATAGCTATTGTGTCCATAACACCTAAGTTTTCTTTTTTCCACACAAAACACTCCCCATCCCTTCTATACCTCCTCATATGGTATGGGGTATTCAAACAGCCTCATCATCATGATCACATCCTTGGAACTCACTGGCCTGGGAAACTCAGAAGTGGACCCTTACGCACACCTTGTCCAATATGGTATTTAAGTCAACATGTATTTTGCATTGACTGTATATCAAATACTGGTTCTGGGGCTATGGACATGACTTAAGCATACCCTACTCTCAAGGACCCTATGTTCAAGGTGAGATCTCCAAGTTTGTAGATGAATACTGGGCTTTCTGGGAAATGAGGGGACAAACAGGTAGAGAAAATGTACAAAAAAGTAGCTGTGAGTATGTAAGAACACAGCATTTGGAAAAGATCTTGGGGAAAATTGACCCCTTAACTAGACATCTGTGATGATGGGCTCAGGGCTATCAGCCATACATTAGGCAAAGTTTGTTGGTGGTGACTGGCACTCTTTCTAGAAACATCCACATGATGTATCTATCGCAGTACCCTCTGATCCTGGAAACTGCAGGATTGCATATCTTAGTGGCAAAGCTTCATATGTCCAACTCAGGCCATCATACCTAAAGAAAAACTCAACCAGGCTGGAAGTATTTCAGGAGAGGAAAAGTCATGTGATCAAAGATTTGGAGAGGCATGCCTATGGAGACAGACTTAAACAAATAGGAATTCCCTTCTCTACAAAGAGGGAAACCTTGGTGGCATAGTGGTAAAATGCTGTACCTGCTAACCAGGAGGTTGGCAGTTTGAATCCACCAGGCACTCCTTGGAAACTCAATGGGGCAGTTCTACTCTGTCCTATAGGGTCTCTAGGAGTTGGAATCGACTCGATGCCAGTGGGTTTGGGTCTCTACAAAGAAAATAGAGGAGACCCCTTACTAAGTTAAAAAGATGTGTAGAATGAACATACATGTTCTTACCCAATCCTGACGTTCCTGCCTAGGGACATTCCTTTAGGCTAGGAGCAGTGGATTAAGAATGAAAAGAACTCAGTTTTAAGACCACCTTTATTTCCCATTGATGTAGTATTTGGAAAAGCCATTCTCTCTCTGAGTCTCAGTTTCCTTAGCTATAAATTATGCATCATAATGCCTGTCCTTCAGTATTATTGTGAGGGTTGAGTATTGCCCAAATACTCTGGTGGATGGGCACAGGTCTGGTTAAGTAAAGCTATTATTTATCTCCTCCCTGGTGAAAATTCATCATATCCAAAGTAGCAAATTTTATACAGTTCTTTGGCTTAAGTATAGTATAATCATAAAACATTTTTTTTATTGTGAGTCAATGTGCTGTACCTGTGCACTTTACATGTATGATCTCTGTGCTGCACAGCAACTCTGAAACATGGGAATTATTACCTCCAGCTCACATATGAGGATACTGAGCTCAGTAAGGTAAAGGGCTTCCTAAAGCCACAGAGCTCTCTCATGTGAGATTTAAACCCATACCTGTCTGACTCCAGAAACTATGTTTTTTCCCATTGTACCATGTGGCAGAAGGTGGTCTAGAGCTTCTTCCACCTGGTTATTGGGAGAGCTGGGTTTCCAGCTGTCTAGTGTTAATCCCTTCAACTACCCATCTTGGAAGGAGCACCGTAAAGTCTGTTGGTAAGGGGAGCAACTTCTGCTTGATGATAGGATCATTACTATGAACATACTTCTTTGTTCTTTGGAAGAAAGGCCTGGCAGTCTACTTCCAAAAAAATCAGCCATTGAAAACCCTACAGAACACAGTTCTACTGTGACACACGTTGGGTCGCCATGTGTAGGAATCAACTCCACGGCAAGTGGTTGGTCTTTGTTCTTAGCAGGTGGTTTCTCAAGAATTTAGGCAGGTAGCAAAGCAGAGCTTGAAAAGGCTAAAGGGATTATTGTGCTCTTGGCTGTGAGGTGAGAGTGGGCACATCAAGAGTCAGTTCTTCTCTCACCTTCTTTCCTTGGAAAAATTTGGACAAGTCATTCAGCCCCTTTGGACTTGCCACAGTCCCTCCCCCTACCAATATAGTGTGAGGAATCATTGCATCTCTTCCACAAAACCTGTAGGCTGTGTGATGGCAGGTACAACCCTTTGTGTGGGAGTCAGGGACCTCAGGTAGCTCTTAGGGATTGATTTTACCCTAAAAGGAGGGAGAAGACTAGCATGTTACCACAGACACGGCCCAACTGTTTGATCCCATGAGCCACTGTTCAGCCACGTGTCTCTGGAACCCCTGAGCTTCCCAAACCTGCTAATGATATTCCCTTGAGTGATGTTCTCCACCCACACCACATGGATATGTAACCAACATAAACAGAAAGCATCTTAACACATTGAATAACGTTGGCAGAACACACGTTACGACAACAACTGCAAGATGCCTAAATTTAATTAGCCCGGCATGCCCAGGCTTTTTGCACAGGCACATGCCCCTGTTTTAGAAACGGGAAGCCACAGTATTTTGTGCATCTGGAAGTCACAGACATAAGCAAAGAGAAAAAAAAAAAAAAAAAAACAACCTTCAAGATCCCCGCCTGGGAGACCGCCGCCCTCTAGTACCTTTCTTGGGATTATCTCAAGGTATTCAAAGACGCTGGTAGTTGGCTGACTGCCAGAGCTTGCTGTCTGCCTCTGGCCTTTTGGTTGATTCAAACGGTGGAGGGGTAGAGACACTCAGCCTGAGTCACACAGCCTGTTGAAGGGACCCAGAAAATACTTACAGAGGGCTCAGGCCTCAGATTGGCTGGCTGGGTCTTCTAGGTTTCTTTAATAGAATCTGTATTCCACTGAGCATGGCCAGGAGAGACACTGAGGGAATTGGAGGACTGAGATTTTGAACTCTTCACATGAGCATTTTAGTCAGGAGGAGGGCAAGGGCAATGGCTTAGTTTCCAGCTGTTATCGATTCTAACAAAATAGAAGCAATTCCTTAGGTTGATAGTGTGCCCAGTCCTATACCTATGGGCAGGAAGACAAGATGTTCAGCAGAGAAAACTGAATCTGCCATATACTAAGGGTGTCTCTTTGTCCCCCTCAGGAACACTCAGTTCCCTAAAAGCCCACCTGATGCCTCATGCACATTCTTCTTTCTGGGGCTCGTGCCCTTTCCTTCTTGCTCATTCTTCAGTGGGATATTCTACTTACCATGATCTGTTTCCCCTTCCTGCCAAATCCTGTAAGACCATGTCCGCATGTGGATAGATTAGCCCTTCTGTGAGGGTTTGACTGCTGTGAATGGTGAGGTTAAGCCTTCTGATGATCCATCAGCTACTTAGAAGCATCTCTATGGGGACATGGTAAAAGAAATAGAAGGTAGAGCCCCCAAACTCAGATCTTTCCCCATCCAGTTGAGAAGACTTAGTGCAATAAGAATGAAACTTAAAAGAACATGTACTTCAGTTCAATATAATCCAAGATATTTATTATCTTCTCTGTGCCAAACACAATTTTAGGTGCTGGAGTTAAAGTGGTAGACAAGATAGTTATGGACTGACCATGGCTGATCATATAATTTACCTTCTAAGCTGGGACGCTTTGGAAAGTGAAAGTCAGTGTTATTCATAATTATGCTGAGTGTACTAATCAGCTATTACCACAATAATGCTGCATAACAAAGCACTCCAAACTCTGACTTACAACAATCATTTATTTTTCTTGTTCATGTGTCTGTGGGTTGACTGGGAAAACTCTTCTCATGCTGAGGGTTAGCTGGGCTTGGCTCCAGTTCTCTGCAGGTCTCCAGATTTCCTTAGATAAGCAGCTACCTGGGGTACATTCCTCTCATGGTAGATTACAAGAGCACAAGGGAAGGCATGAAAACATGCAATCCATTTTAAGGCACTTGCTCATATCACATCTACTAATATTCCATTGGCCAACGCAAGTCACAAGGCCAGCCACAAATCTGTGGAGCTGGGGAGTATACTTTTTCCCAAGGGGAGAGGAATTAATATTTGCTAAATGATAATACAATCTGCCATGCTGAGACAGCAGATATAAACCTGTCCCAGGCAAATCTGGAGCTACGGTCCTCACTAGTCTGACCTCATGGAGCATACAATCTAGCAGGGAGCGTGCATACCACATAGTTAATTGTAAGAGTGACAAGGGTTATCGCAGGGGAAATGTGAGGATTAATGGGACTATAGATATAGGGAAACCTAACCTAGTTGGAGAAGGCCTCTGTGAAGAAGTGACATTTAAACTAAGATTTGATGAATGAATCAAAGCTAGTCAGGCAAAGACAAGGAAATGATGACAATAGCTAACATTTACATGGTGTTTCCCATGTGCCAGGCACTGTTCTAAACCCTTTGCATTTGCTAACTCACAACAACCTTTTAAGATAGATAATATTATTTTCATTGTACTGATGAGGAAATTGAGATACAGAGAGGTTATTAAGTTGCCCAAGTTCACACAGCTAGTAAGTAATAGGGGTAAGATTTGAACTCCTAACCTAGCTCCTCAGTCAGATCTCTCACTACAGTGCTACAGTGCCCTGCTCCTGTAGAGGATGCCTCAAATACTGGAGAATTAGCTCTGTGGTGGGGTTAGAGATGGGAGACCAGGTTGGGGAAGGAAGCAGGGTCCAGGTCATGAAGCATCTTATAGGCTGTTTAAAGACTTTGGACTTCATCCTAAGAAGAAGAGTAAGTCCTTGAAGGGTTCTGTGTCTGTGGGTGCATATGTGTGGGTGGTACTGCATGATAGGTTTGCTTTTACTGTTGAAGGACCTGAGGCTTTTCTGTCTGGGGCATGGAGTTGCACTTCTTGTGTCAAACAGGGTAGAGAGGTGGAGCTGGGGGGGCCTGAGGAGAAGAAAGTCTTCTCCTCTGGAATACCTGGCTATCCTCTGTCCTTCAAGAGGACTTGCAGGCAGTCTGCACAGCATGACTCTCTACGGATCCTTTTTTTTTCTTTCTTCTTCTTCTTATCCTCACCCTTCCACATTCCAACCAACCTGCAGGTTTCTCTAGGTTGTAATCCAGTGGGTGTTCACCAGGGTGGTTGCAGTTAGTGGGTGCGATAATAACCGTTGCTAACATGCACCCATCTTCACACAGCTTTATATGCATTATCTCATGAATCTCCATCGTAACCCCGTGAGGTTGGCACAATCATTGTCCCCATTTTCAAGATGAGGACTGAAGCACAGAGTAAAAAACGTCACTTGCCCCGAAGTCTCAAGCAGCAAGACTCCAGAGCTCATTATCTTAATTGCTTTGCTATCTTTTTAGGGAGGAAGCCTGTGCTGGTGACACACAAAGATGTTTCCAGAAAGGAATCCTAAGGTGATCAGATATTGGGAGGATCTGGTCAGACATTCAGATGAGATTGTAATGGGGCACTAAGATCTTTTAGAGTAAAACTGACCTGGTTTTTTAGGGGGGTATTGCCATAGATGATGGAGTCTTAGGAATTTTTAGACCTGGAAGTACCCTTGAAAGCCACCCAGAATGAACCTCTCATTTATAAAAGAGGAACTGAGATCCTCTAACAGAACAGAACTAATGAGGCAGGGGGACAGGGAAATCATGTCTGAGGCCACCTTCACATGAGGAATCTTTAATCTCTGCCACTATCACCTGCTGAAATTTAATACAGGCGGCAGCGACTGGGAGGTAGAGAGGTGTGTGGGATTAAATAAGAAGGCTGGGCCAAGTGATCTATAACATCCCTCTAGGTGTCAGTTCCTATGGCTCTACAGAGATAGAAATCTGATCCTGGAGCTGCTTTGGGAACAAGACCCAAGGTCTTACAGGGGGACCACATTGAACTAGGGGTTAGAACCTAGGAGTCTGAACCCCAGTTCTGGACTCTATCCATTGGACTCACTGCGGCCCAAGGGGACTCCCTACCTTCGCATCCCAGGATTTCTCTCTTCCTCTCACCCGATCTTTCCCCTTTACTGAACACCTCCATCTCTGTTTTCTTTGCCTCTCTGGCTTTGATCACATCTGGAGCATTTCGTAGAGTTGATGAGTGTGTGTTTTCCTGTTGGGACATATGGAGTCTATCAGAGGCACTTAAGAAGCTCTGGACAAGTGGAAAAGTCTGCGTGGCATCTCAGGGGCTGCTGGCCTGGAGGGTGGATGGCAGCTGCATGGCAGGGGACCTGGCACAAGGGCTGGACTGACTCCCTGGGAAGGCCCAGAGGCCCAGCCTAGGGACTGCTACTCCAAATGGCTTTGAGTTGTCTGGGTGGAGTTGGTGCAGGGGAAGTCCGTGTGTGTGTGCGTGTGTGTGTATGTGTGTGTGTGATATGTGTGTAAGTGGGGATAGGTTGGAATGGTCCTCTACCTTGTTGCCATGGGATGCTACCTTCAGGGATTTGCTCTCTATGGCATCTGGGGCCCTCGTCTCTATGTCCAGTGACATAAACCAGTGGTGTGTCATCTACAGGTAGACAGCGGGTGAGGAATGTAGGCAGAGGGTGCTCTGTCTGAAAGGTGACAGAATAACTTCCACTGTGTCTGCAGGCAGGACCAGAGAGCAGTGAGGATGGAGGGATGGGCTTCTACAACTAAAGAGCTGGAAACAGCCCAGCCCTCTGCCCTCTGATCAAAATCCTCTCGTGCTGTCTCCCATTAATTACCCCTTTCTTCACTGTTGGCCCTCAGTCCTCAGAGCCCCTGGGGATGGACAGAATGAAGTCTAGATGACTCTATCTAGGTGAAGATGCTTTTGGCAGGAAGGGTGGTGATGATAGAAGCTGTGAGAGTGCTTCTGAAAGTCAGGTGTCACAGTTGCTATATTTTTCCTTTCCTTTCTCTTTTTTATGGGGGAGGAGAAGTGGTCCCAGACCCCTCTGTTTACCATTCCTTTGTAGCCTGACACCTGGCAGGTGTTACAGAGTTTCTCATGGCTCCCCTGAGGCTTTCTCCTCAGCCCTTCCTACACCCCCAGGGCCTGAAGTATTTCCAGGCTTCCAGCTGTGTGTGTTTCCTTCTAGCCTCTCTTTGGTCTCCTTAAACTTTCTCCTCCCTCTTCCAATAACCCTCAGCCTTTGTCCCTTTTTCCTTCCATCCCCTGTCCTTACCCGTCTATCCCAGCTACTCTGTATCCGTTCACTCCTAGTGACATCTTCTGGCTTTGGGAACCAGTTACCATGGTCTCGCTCTGCCCCAAGTGATCTGGAAAGTGACAGAAGGCATTTACAGGCCCAGAATCTAGGTGGGGCTGGGGAATGCCACACAGAGTTCATCCTGGAAGGTTGTTGATGCTCTTGCCACTCAAACAGAGAACAGTCCTGTCTATCCATGGCTCCAATTAAACTGCAGATGCCCCTTTCCTCATGGTTAGGATGAAAACAACTGGTGGGTTGTAGGCTTTAAGCAACGAGCAAACTCGGTAGGGGAGAAGCTGTTGGAAGGTTGGCCAGTGAAAGATTTTTCCAGTCAATGTTTTTGCAGGAGGCTTCCCCAACTTCTTGGATTCCAGAGACCATGGCACTACTCTTGGGTAGCACATCTGGGAGTATGGCTCCTCCTTGGTTGTGAGGGAAGAAAGGAGAGGAGACTTACTAATTCTTCATCCATTTCATTTGTCCTGCTCCAAGAGTGGATTTAGAAAGAGGCTGGGGAGCTGAGTGAATGGAATGGGGACACACATCAGAGCCATGCCTGACGTTGAGGTTCCTGCTTTGACAGCTTAAGTAAAGGCAGAGTCAGGGAGGCTGAGCCTCAGCTCAGGATGGTGTGATAAGGGCCCAAGCTGGCCAGGCCTGGTCCCTCTAGTTCAGGAAGTAGGCAGCCACCTGTGTGGTGTGACTTGCTCACTCATTCACTCAATCATTCAATCTACTCAGCTGTGCTATGGCAGGAACTGCCCCAGGCAGTGAAAATGAAAAGCTCTGGCTCTCAAAGAGCTCAGAGTCCAAAGTAAGTCAGCTAAGACCTGCAGATGATTGATGGATGCTGAGACAGAAATGTGCCATGGGCTCAACAAAAAAGCAGCTACTGAATCTGGTGGAGGAGGCCTCCAGGAAGATGCAAAGCCTGAATTGATAAAAAAAAAAAAGGCAAGGAAGAGTGTGGAATGGGTATTCCAGGCAGGGAGGCCAGGATGTATTAAGGCATGTTGCTGTTCTTGTTAGTTGCTGTGGAGTTGGCCCCCAACTCATGATGACCCCATGCACAATGAAATGAAATGCTGCCTGGGTCTTGTATCATCCCCATGATCAGTTGTGGATTAGACTACTTGGATCCATAGGGCTTTCATTGGCTGATTCTTTGGAAGTAGATTCCCAGGCCTTTCTTCCTAATCTGTCTTAGTCTGGAAGCTCTGCTGAAACCTGTTCAGCATCACAGCAACATGCAAGCTTCCATTGACAGATGGGTGGTCGCTGCACATAAGGTGCACTGGCTGGGGTTTGAAACCAGGTCATCGAGGGGTGAAAAAGCACAATCATTCAGGGGTTTGCAAATAGTTGCATATGGCTGGAATATAGAGTCTATGTAGGGGTGGATAGAATGTAAGGCAGGAAAGATCAACCGGTAGGAGATCAACTGGCAAGATTAGATTTTAGTAATGTTATCTGAGGAATAGAAAACGTTCCTCCTAACTCCTTCTCCCAGAAGTATGTTACAGCCAAGGCAAAGTAAAGCCTTGTGGAAATGTAGCTGAGGCTGGGCCTCTGGTAGGAGAGAGGTTACCAGGGTAGGAGAATAATAGCTTCTTGAGAGGGAAATCCCAGATGAGGAAACTGAGGCTCAGGAAAGAAAACTCAGCAGCCCAAGGCCATAGCTAATTAGTGGCAGAGTTAGGACTTGTGATTGAAAGCCAAACAGAAATGATGACCTCACAGCCTTTCTCAAGGGTGGCCCTGTCTTCCCCAGTTTTAGCATTACCTGTTACCTGTAGAAATGAATGGCAGGAGTTTTCATGGGAATGTTTATATAAAACCCATACCCACACCGCAAATTCACCATCACCCTGGCGTTTTGCCATGATGCTTTCTAAGAGCTGGGTTTACTTGCTTGTGTTTCATCTCCCTCTGCTCCCTGTTCCCCTGGGGATAGAGGTTATAAAGAGCAAAGGCAGGACTCCTTGGCCAGCATCAGTAGAGGGGGCTGTATCATGAGGTCCAGTCACTAGCTCTGGGTCCTTGATAATTGGAAGCACACTTATCAAATTTTCAGTTGATACACTTGTGGGTAGTTACCTTGAAGGATAACAGACTGAAGGTTCAAAACATTCTTGACAGGATGGGACTCTGAGCCAAAACCAACAAGGTGGAATTTAATAGTGGTAAATGTAAAGTTGGTTAACAGAGTGCAGGGCAGAGTGACCTGGCTTGGCAGGCATTTGTGTGAGAGAGATGGAGGGGTGGTGGTGAGGGGACCGCAGCTAAACATCAGCTCTCAGTTTTTTGCCAAAACATGAACTTGTCTTACATTGAATTAATGAACTCCTGGGGTACAAACTGTGGGTAATTATGGTATGACCACTCTTGAGCTACCAGTCTACTGTGGAAGATGGTGTTCAATTCTGGGCACCCCATTTTAAAAGGTATAGCGACACTAGAGAAGATTCACAAATGTTGCAAATTGGGGCCTGAGGGAAAAAGTAGACTTTTTTTTTTTTTTTAAATTTGGCTGAAAAGGTGTTTTAAAAATATTAAATGTGGATATTTTTAGTTGTAGCCTATGAGCTATGATCCCCCACACTCCTTATGGCCTTATCCAGCAGCTCAGGTTTCCATTACGTGTCTTTACTCCACCTGCTTAAACCTGTGACCCTTGGGTTAAAGCAATGGTTCCCAAAGCTAGCAGCACACCAGAATCAGCTGAGAAACCTTTTCAATACAGACTCCCTACACTTCCACTTCTGGCCACGATGGTGTAACTGGCACAGGACTAGCCTTTCTGCTGTAAACAAAGAGAAACCTGGTTAAAATATATGAAATAACTATTTTCAGACATCAGTTAGGTAATCCCTGAAAGAACAAGGTAAGCCCTAGAGTTGCTCTGAACAAATAAAACAAAATAAAAGAGCAAAATAGTAGACTTAAACCCAACAGTATGGATAATTACATTAAAAGGCTTAAAGATGAAAATTAAGCAAATAAAAAAGCAATACTCAACTACATGTTGCCCCCTAGAGACACACTTTAAATATAAAGGTACAGATGGTTTAAAAGTAAGAGGAAGGACAAAGATATACCATGTAAACACTAATCATAAGAAAGCTTAAGTAGCTATGTTAATATCAGACAAAGTAGGCTTTAGGACAAGGAATGTTGTCAAAAATATGGATAAGATTTACATTGATAAAGGAGTCAATTTATTATGAAGACATAACAATTATAAGTGTGTATCTTTATGCACCTAATAACAGTGTTTCAAAATACATGAAGCAATTGGCAAAACATGAAGGAGAAATAGACACATCCAAAATTATAGTTGGTGATTTCAGCTCTCCCAGTAGTTAGTAGAACTAGTAGACAATCAGACTTGGGCAACGTTATGAATGAACATGTCTTAGTTGATGTTTGTTAGAACACTACACCCAAACTGCAGAGGACACATTGTTTCCTTGTGCACATGGACCACTTACCAGGATAAACTATATTCTAGCCTGTAAAACAAGTTCCAATGATTTAAAAGAATTGAGATCATGCAGAATATAGCCTCAGACCACAGTGGAATTAAGTCCAAGGTCATTAACGTAAAGGCTTAACATCTCATCTTGCCTTCTGCCCTTCATTGATACAGCACCACACCTCATTCAACTTTTGCAAGCTGACCTAAGCCAAGTCAGGCATGCACAATTTATCTATTTTTTTGGATAAACAATGGCAGCTTCTGAATAAGTTTTGAAATAAGTGACATATATTAACCAAACATTTATTAACAAGTGGGAACAAAGAAATAGTTCATACACCTGTTCATAGGTTTGAGGAAGTCCCAACTCACTGTTTTATTATATTCTCTGACCATTGCTTTGCATGAAAAATTTACTCCAGGCAAATAGTTCAATTCTAGAGACAGAACTTTGTCACCCTCATAGCCACTGTCCAGGAAACAGAATCCAGAGGCTCTATTAGACATAGGACTATTTTGGGGTTTAGACCAAGGCATCATCTCCGAGGATAAAGGATTCTGGCCTTTATAGATATTTATAATCTGTTCATGCCAGTGTTGGGAATATGTCTGAACTATGTCCGGCCCGTCAACATTGTTTGAATACCTCTAATTTCACCAAATGAGAGCCTTTTTCTAGCATTCATTATGCTAGTCAACAAGGCACTATTTTTGCCAGTGAAAATCCATATCTGACCTTCCACATGCTAGTTAATAAAGCTTTGGTTGTTGTTAGAGATACAAAGAATAGAAATGCTCCTAGAAGCCGCTTCTGAGTTTGGGCTTTCTGATTAGAGCACCAGCCGACCACCTGGGCCTGGGCCTTCTTGCCTGGAACCTGAGTCATAGTTTCAGCCAAGTAAGACACATACTCTCACACTTCATATGATGAAGCATTTTAAAGCAAATTCTACACCTTGCAACGTTTTCCTAGACTGTTCTCCCTTTCTTTTAAGGATGTCCAGGAAAGGAGGCCCGTTGGCCTCCCCCCGCAGCCGGTTCCAGTATCTCACAAAGTCATCAAGGTTTCCTTTTTCCCCTTCCAAAACTCCTTCCAGGAACACATTTATTCTTGTTTTCAGAGCCCCTTTCAGAATGTGCACAGCCCCTACTGTCAGCCCTGCCTTATAACTTTGATTTAAGGCTTGCAATTCCTGAGGGCAGACAGTGGGTTTGGCTGTGTTTCATCACTGGTGTGTTTACTACTGAAGGTTCATCCTGCAGCCCCGTAAATGGCTATTAACTTTCTCTCTGTGGTTGTCGCACTAATTGTTTTCTGCTTGGATAATTATTTTCAACCATCACTTTGGCGTGTAGTCGTGACTGAAATCAAAGGAAGGGCTGAGCATGTTAAGAGCTAGGAGGTGCTAATGGAAGTTTCTCTGATTTCTTGTGTGAGGGCCTTTGGAGCCTAAGAGATCAGATGTTGTTGCTTAGAGGCCGCCACGTGCGCTGACTCCTGTAAATGAGGAGACGTTTCTCCACTAAATGTTTCCAACCCACTCCCCATGTGGATATTGGTAATTTCAGGAACATATTTTATTTTTAATTAATTTCAATTAATCAGTTACTTATATTTCGAAATAATTTCAAACTTACAGAAAAACTCTAAAAGTAGTAGAAAGAACTCCCTCTCATCTGCACTCAGATTTATCAATTGTTCACATTTCGTCTATGATTCTTTCTCTCTGAACGTATTATTATTATTTCTTTTTTATTGTGCTTCAAGTGAAAGTTTACAGTTCATGTCAGTTTCTCATACAAAGACTTATACACACTTTATTATGTGACCCTAGTTGCTCTCCCTACAATGTGACAGCACACTCCTACTCTCCACCCCGTATTTCCTGTGTCCTTTCAACCAGCTCCTGCCCCCCTCTGCCTTTTCATCTCGCCTTCAGACAGGAGCTGACCACATAGTCTGATGTGTCTACTTGAGCTAAGAAGCACACTCCTCACCAGTATCATTTTATGTCTTCTAGTCCAGTCCAATCTTTGCCTGAAGAGTTGGCTTCAAGAATGGCTAGTTTTGGGCTAATAGACAGTCCAGGGACCATGACCTCTGGGGTCCCTCCAGTCTTAGTCAGACCATTAGGTCTGGTCCTTTTACTAGAACTTGAGGTCTGCATTGAACATATTATTATTGTTGAACCATTAAGAGTATGTGGCAGACATTGTGCCCTTTCACCCCCTAAATGGTTCGAAGTGTATTTTCTAAAAACAAGAGCATTTTCTTACAGTGCAGTTTTCAAAATCAGAAAATTTAACATCACTACAACTGTATACATGGGGTCACTGTGAATCAGAACTGGCTCGGCAACACCTAACAACAACAACAACAACAACATTATTATCTATTTTACAGTCTGTATTCAGATTTCAATTGTCTCAATAATGTCCTGTATGACAGTTTGTTTTCCCAGACCAGGATCCATTTAGTTGATATATCTCTTTAAAAAAAAAAAAAGACAAAACCCTTTGCTGTCCAGTCATTTCCAATGCCTAGCGACTCTATAGGACAGAGTAGAACTGTCCCACAGGGATTCTAAGGCTGTAAATCTTTATGGAAGCGGACTGCCACATCTTTCTCCCACACAGCAGCTAGTGGGTTAGAACTGCCCACCTTTCAGTTAGCAGCCCAGCTCCTAACCGCAGCACCACCAACCCATTGCTGGAGATTCGATTCCAACTCATAGCGACCATAAAGGACAGAGTAGAACTGCCTCACAGAATTTCCAAGGAGTGCCTGGTGGATTCAAACTGCTGACCTATGGGTTAGCGGCTGTAGCACTTAACTACTATGCCACCAGGGTTTCCACTGCACCACCGGGGCCCCTTTGTATCTTTTCTGGAGTCCTTTCTTTGACTTTCATGACATTGATATTTTTGAAGAATAAAGACCAATTATTTTGTAGAAGGTCTCCCAGTTTGAGTTTGTCTGTGTTTTCTCATGGTTGGAATTAGGTCACGCAGTTTAGCATAAGTGATGTATGTGTTTTTCAATGCATTGCACCAGGAAGCACTTGATGCTGGCGTGTCCCATTTTTGGTGATGTTAGCTTTGATCGCTTGATCATGAATGGTGGTATCTGCCAGACTCCTCCACTGTGAAGTTACCGTTTCTTCCTTTGTAATTATTAGGTAGTTTAATGAGGCGATTGAGACTATGTAGATGTTCTGCTCCTCATCACATTTTCACTCACTGCTTTTAGCATGCAGGAACTGTTTCTGAATTATCTCTTGCATCTATTGGGATGGCAACTTGAAGGAAGAGAGCTTGGAGGAACTCTTCATTAAAGGCTCTGGCATATCATCATTCCTTGTCCTGGTTCTCTAAAACCATGGAATACTTCCTGAAGAAAGCAGGCTTTTTGAATGATAAAAGCTGAGGTAGAGAAGGAAGATTGACTTACTTTAAATGTCAGTGTGTGGGGGATGGGGGCAGTGAGCAAAACTGTGGAAATGAGAGAAGGAAGCTTGCCTAGGTAGATGAGAGTAAAAAATCTCCTTGTCGAGTGAGCTCTTGATTTGGTGCTGTCAATGCGCGGTGAGTTTCATAGCTAATAGATGAGCAGCCTGTCAGGCTTCCCTTTTATATAAAGAAGCTTCGACCTAGAAGGACTCTTTGCCTCTGGACAAGAATCATCAGGAAGGTCAAGTAGGTTGGGCTTGACTTTTAGGTACTTCCAGAGGGGAGACACTAGCCTTTCTTATAAGTCTGACACTCCATTAGTCTGACTCTAGTGCGTTTCTATTGCAGAACTGGAGGGTTGGAGGCAAAAACAAAAACAAGTCAGCCGACGTCCCTACCTTTAAGAAACTCATACTTTTCTGAGAGATGCTTCAAATGACTGTCCTCCATCCCCTTCAAAACTCTACCATCTTTTAACTCTAAAATGGATCCACTGTTTTTGGAATTCTCTGTGCTCTAAATGCTTTTCCTCTCCCTTGGTCTCCTATGATACTTTCACTGTTACTTAACATTCACTGCCCAATAATGTTCATTATGTTTGCACGTGGAAATGATCTTGGTTCTAGATATCCATATTTCATTGGTTCTAGGAGTCCACAGATTGTCAGATGCACGTTTATTTCATGTAATACCAAAAAAAAAAAAACTGCCAATTAAATTATGCCATACTATCTTAGTTGCATTCTTATTTCAGAGATGTTAAAATGTAAAAGAAAGTATATTTTAAAACTGATGAAATGTCTTATAAGAACATCAGTGGCAGAACCCATCGTTTGTGCTTCTTCACTCATTTATTTATTTACCCATTCAGCATTTATTAAACATAAAATGGTGTGCTTGTTTTGGGCGGTTTGTGTGCAAAGAATTCCCTTCAGCACCTAGATAAACCTTGAGTTTCAGCCCTAGCTCCACCACTTCCTAGCTTTATTATCTTGGGAAACTCATTTAAAAACCCTTTCAAGACTTAGTAATTTTCTCCTTTGAATTTTTTGTTGATACCCTGTGTTTTCACTAACAGAAGGCATGCTGATTAAAGAGCTAATTCAGAAATTTTGTTATGAATTTTGATGCCCATTACCTGGGATCACATATGTCCCAGTAGATGTCATAAATCCTGTTGATATGGGTCAATGATAAAATCAGGTTTTTTAATTTTTAAAATTTTATTTCTTGAAAATTTGAAAAACATGAGGTAAAATATGAAGGCACCTGGCAATGACTACACATACATTTTATTATAGTCTCCTTCTTCTCAGCCTTTTTATGTTTTTTCATGAAACTTTTCAAAACATGGTACAATGCATTCTTCCTTACTGCAAAAGTAGTATTTACAGCCCAAATAAATAAAGGCAAAGAATTTTTTAATCAGGAAAATTACAACTACAATGCATTTTTCATTACTGCAAAAGCAGTACTGATAGGCCAAATAAATAAAACTAAAGGAATTTGAATCTCAGGAAAATTACCACTACTATGTATTCTTCATTATAACAAAAGCAGTACTAACAGCTAAGAAGCAGAAACAGCTACCCTGAAGTAATGTAGGACTGCTCACAGCTGTATACTCCACCTGCTACATGTGGAAGCAATGACTGGGCCCTCACATTGAATGCAGGGTAAGAATAACTTATAGGAAGGAGTTTGAAACGTACCACTGTGTTGCATTATTCCATATTGCAGAGGCATTACTTACTGTTCAGAAGCTAGAAAAGCAGGGAGCCAGTAATACCTGGAGCCATGAACTGTGTCAGGGAGAAAATGGCCACTATGACTGAATGAAGACAGGGAATAGCTAATTCTCACAATTAATACATTCTCACAAGAACGTAGTAACTGGAAAACATAGTGAGGAGGTTTATTTCACAGAAATAAAGGCTAACCTGTCAAAAGTTTAGAAAATCCAGACATCCAGGAGGCATCCCCTAAGACAATGCTCAATCTACACAAAAATGAGGCTCCAATCAGGGTTTTGGAGTTTCATGGATTTCAAAAGGCTCCCATCTTGAGGCTAATCACATTAAAATCAAGCTACCTCCTCCTCAAAGAACTTCAAAACTAAAAAACCAAACTCATTGCCTTCTGATGGATTTGGACTCCTAGTGGCCCTATAGGACAGAGCAGAACTGCCCCATAGGGTTTCCAAGGAGCACCTGGTGGATTCTAACTGCCAACCCTTTCGTTAGTAGCTGAACTCTTAACCACTATGCCACCAGGGTTTGCCAAAGAACTCCAGAAGCATAAAAAGTGATTGGGCTATCACAGGTTCCACAAGTCATGAAAATTAAATTCTCTGTCTCAGTCCTTATCTACAAAATGGCGTTAATAATACCCATCTCATAATGCTGTTGTGAGGATTGGAAATAATATTTGAAAATCATCTAGCTTCATGTCTGACACAGAGTACCGTTATTATTAGAGTAGGCACTCAATTAATATTTGTAAGGATTGATTTATAGGCATGCAATTAAAATGCTTTGTTCTAAGAGTGTATTACAAATGATGTCTAAATTGCATTCTCTTCCGTCTAATGGAAGCCATTTTGTTTCATTTCCAGTGGAGCTGGAGAACAGCTGGGCACCATTCCTTTAATAAAGTTCAAGGACAGAGGTGGGGCCATCCCTTCAAGTTAACCCTGAAATTGTAGCGGGATGATGCATCACCTTACCCATCTAAGTGCGAGACATTTGGGGGCCATTTCTTCCTAGTCCCCTCTGGCAGTCCAAATGCCTGCTCCCACCTAATTGCAGTTACTTTGCTGGCTGTGAATGTTAACAACAGGGTTGGGTGCCACTGCCACTTGGATTTGTTGACCAGTTACAATTATTTTCCTAGCATGCTGAGAGGTTGCCTAAAACCATACTATGCATTTTGGTCCTTAGCCCTTTTTTCTTTCTTTTTCATTTTGAAATCTGTATGTGTTTTTCTAGCATGAAGAGAGGAAGATCGGGGTGGGGGAGTGGAATCGAATCCATATGTTGTCGATGCATTTGCCCTGAAATAATAAGAAAGCATTGTTGGGAAAGAGCCTTTGGGTGTCCTAGGAGTCACTTTTACAAGCCCTGCACTGGCCTCTTCACCTCCTCAGCCCACGCTGCCTCTTGCCAGGCTTTGAGAGGCTTGAGTTTACATGGGGATACTACTCTCTTCTCTTCTCCTGTTTTTTGCTGCTTCACCCCCAAGATCTCATCTTCTTTGTTTTTTCAACTTGAGGTGAAGGACAAATAATTAAATCTTTACTTCTCTCTGGAGCCTCAGTGAGGCCAGAGCTGATTATTGCCACCCATTGGCCTCAGTGCCTTATCTAGAGACCATTGCTTTTGTTTATCTGCAATGCTGAAGACTCTTGGTTAATTCTAGTGCCTCAAGCTACGTAGGCTAACTAGTCCCTGTGAGCCTGACTCCAATGATAGTGTTTCTTTTTTTTCCACTCCAAGCTCATGTCAGAACCTGGTTTCCTGTTTGATTCTTTTTAAGCCCACCCACCCTTCCAGTCCTTTTTGTATAATTTTTAGATGGAAAGGGCTTGGCCTTTTTGGTTTTTTAGAGATACTTATTCTTTATACATTTGCACACAAACTGTCATATGTCCATGGTTCTGAAAGAACTTTGCATAAGGGGTTTATAATATTTCTGTAAGAAGAGGGAGCTGAGTTCTTTCGGACTTGCCAAGTTCAGCAGTCCTCTCCTCAAACATTGCAGTGAGTCTCTAGATTATAGCATTATCCAGACACCTCAGCAACCATGCTGAGGATCTGAAAGCATGTAACCTTTGATTTAAGTAGCATATTTTGCACGTTCTGTTAAAGTTCTATAATTGCATACCAGTAAGAAGATGGCAATGGGGCCAAGACTGCATAGAAAATCATTCTCTAGTTCTTAAGTTCAAATATACTGGGATAAAACTCAAAAGGGGCAAAGATTGTGCACATGGAGGTTCTTCCAGAGAACTACAAGCCTGGTGACAGAATTGGGGCTCTCCATGAAAGATTCTCTTCCTAGAAATCTCCCATATGAATCACCTGCAACTTTCTTCTACTTGATATTTCCCGATACACTAAAGGTGCTTGGTTCACTTGTTTATCCATTCATGCATTCAACAGGGGTTTATCAAGTTCTTGGAAGGGCGGGGGCTTGTACAGTGCTCCATGGGGAAAGATAAAGATATACACTATAACCTGTGAAAGCCAGAACCTGTGTAAGGCAAAAACCTGTCAGAGAAGGAAAACTCGAATATTTCCACTAAATAGAGAGTGATAGAAAAGTGGTGACTGTACCCTGTCAAAGGCAGAAAAACTTGTGGGACCCAGAAAAACAAGGCAGTCCTGTCGAGTTCTGGCTTTCACAGGTTTCACTGTACAAGCACTTGAAGTGCTTGCAGTAAGGTTGGGGAGACAAGATACGCCACTTAAATAATAAGAGAACAGTAGATTTGAAAGAGCTCAGGTTATGGAGGCAGAAGACATGGTATAACTTCCAGCTTCTCCTTTTGTAGCTCAAGACATTTTTTCATCAACTTTTCATGTAACTCTTCCCTTGGCATTACCGTTACACATCATCATATTGTCCTTTGTTCCCACTGAGAACATTGAAGAACGTAGAGAACGTTGAAGAACGGTGAGAACATTTGGCTTTGGGCCAATCATTTAATCACTGTGACCTTCACTTTCTTTTCCATGGAGTTATGGGGAGAAATGCTTGTGATAGAATGTATGAAGGACCTTATAAACTATAAAGTACTATGCAAATTTTCAGTGTCATTGATAGCAATTTGGAGCAATGATTTCTACCTCACAGGGTAGGGATTAAACTGTCTATGTATGTAAAAAGCCATGGAGGTAATCAATGTATGCTCTTTCCTCCCCTTCCCTTGGCGGAGAAGAGGGCAGCACATTTGGAAAAAGAGAAGTGATCGAAAAGAGTTGCAATATCCAGGGACAGAACACACAGAATTATTTTTAAGCTGAGAAATGCACCTTGCATTTGAAAGATGAACAACCAGAGTCCAAGTGGGATTTCATATGGGAGAACCTTGGGGGAGAGCTGGGGGCTGCAAAGCTTAAGATGGCACTGCCTGTATCTCAGTGAAGAGCATCCCTTTCTCTGGTTTGGCATCCTCAGAGGTCCCAACAGGTATCTAGTGTTTTTTGAAATCCTCAACAGCAACATTGCCCACGAGCTTTCAGTAAAAGCCATGCTTTGCACCAAGACATTTTTTCATTGATCACATTTCATATAACTCTTCCCTTGGCATGGTTGTTACACATCATCATGCCGTCTTTCTTTCCCACTGAGAACATTGAAGAACATTGAGAATGTCGAAGAACATTGAGAACATTTAAGAACAATTTTTTTTTTTTGTCATGGTCACAAAATAAGGGAAAACTTTATATAGGTATTTTTCTGTCATCCCTACACATTACCAAACAGCGAACTCAAAACCGTTCTTCACCATCTTCTTCCTCTAGTCTGCGGCCTCTTTTCGTAAGAATTTTGAGTAAGGAAGGCAATAGTAGTTCATGCCTGAATCCTTTGCCTGACAGTTTTGAAATCATTTTTCATATCTTTTCTCAGTGGATATTTGCAACAACTCAGGGAGATGAAGGTCATCTTTATTTAACAGTGACACCAACTTGCTGGGGGAACTTAGGCCAGGGCCACTGTGCGACAGCCGAAAAAGTTGTTCATTGCACAGAGGGCACCTAACCACAGGGGTGTGTAGGGGCTGGAGTTCATCTAAGCCTTGAGTCCTGATGCCTCTTTCCAATTTGCAGTGTACTGCTAAATGGTGGCCCTGCCCTGGACAGAACTTTTCTGTCCAAATAGTATTAATTTTAGAATCTTTATGCTAGAAGTATTGCATATTTTTAAACCCATTCCCTCTTTTTTCTCAGTTGGGTTGGGAATTAGGAGATGATGATAGCTAACTTTTTTTTTTAATTGTGGTAAATTGTATATAACAACATTTGCCAATTCAACATTTTTACATGTACAATTCAGTGACATTGATTACATTTATCATGTTGTGATAGCTAATTTTTTTCTGTTTTGTGATTTACTACGTGTCAAACGCTCCTTCAAGCATTTAATAAGTATTAACTCACGTAAGTCTCCTACCAATCTTAAGATGTAGGGTCTAACAATATCCCTATGTTAACATCTGGTTATTGATAACGATCTTTAATAAGTCATGTAAGGCCCCACAGCCTCAGCTCCCTAATCTGTAAAATGAGAGATTTATATATAACAGACTAGTAACTTCCCCTCACTCTTTTCTTTGACTTTTGAAACTTGTATCATTTAGGGTCCTGGCAGGAAAGAGGTGGCATACTCAAATCGGTAGTTGAGGATTAAGGGAAATTAACAAGGGATGGGAAATCATGCCAGGGATCAACAACAGTTGGGGAGCTGCTAGTACCTCTAGGCCCAAAGGACAGGAAGAAGGAGTGGTTCCAGAACCAACCCAGAGAGAGCTGTGGCTGAAACAGCAGTGTAGGAGAAGGTGCGCCCATTGATTTCCTACTGGTGCTTCCCACTGGCCAACCCAGAGGCCAGAGACCTAGGGGGCCTGGTAGATGCAAACCACAGAGTCAGCCTCCTGGGGCACAGATCAGGTAGAGCAGGGTAGAGAGCCAGTCTGGAGCACCACTCAAACCACTCTCACAATAACACAAGTTTAGCCCCCCAAACTCTTAGGAATTAGGGTTTAAGTCAATATTATGTAGCATATGATCAAGAAATAATTTTATGTAAATATTTTATATATATATATATACATGTTATTAGCGGAAACCCTGGTGGCGTAGTGGTTAAGTGCTATGGCTGCCAACCAAGAGGTCGGCAGTTCGAATCCGCCAGGTACTCCTTGGAAACTCTATTGGGCAGTTCTACTCTGTCCTGTAGGGTCACTATGAGTCAGAATCTACTCGATGGCAGTGGGTTTGGTTAGTGGGTTATACATGTTATTGGATATTGTACTATAAAATTTATTTACACACAATCTTTTATAACATTCATTACACATAAAAGCAATTTTATCCTCTTCTTTTTTAACAAGTGTGGAATATGTTGTTTATATTATCACATTAAATCATGTTTAAAAAAAGCAAGACACTCTAATAAATACATTTTTAGATAGCATAGTATATCATCCTTGGTTTGAGTACCCATGTGTATAAAAATTTAGATTAAAATTATCTTCATATATTACAGCTTCAAAAGTAGACCCAAAACCTACTTTCATGGCCAGAAATTTAGTGTGTTTTCATTTTGAGATAAAAGCTTAACTAGCTTGTTATCTAATATTTATCTTTCACTTGTAAACAATGAGCTAAACAGAAGGTTTGGGCTACTGTTGTAAGGACTTCTCTGTAAATTATACATGGTAGGTGGGCACAAGCTTTAATTTCTAATAAATGAAAAGTCAATTAGATACAATTATTACTATATATGTACTCGACCTTTTTAACACTGGTTTTTGCTAATGGGGATATCTTGATACGTTGTATTATAATTTTGATCAGTTGTATGCAATTATGAATATGTGAATATCATCTGGGGCAAATTTATTGAATTCTTACTGTTTTTATGCTCTACATTAATATGTTACATTTCACTGTCAGTGTTCCTTATATTTCTCTTTGTTTAAGGTTCCATTGTGGGTAAAAAGTTATTGTTGTTAGTTGCCGTTGAACTGGCTCCGACTCATGGTGATCTTATGTATAACAGAACAAAATATTGCCCAACCCTGTGCCATCGCCATGATCTTTGATATGTTACAGCCCATTGTTGAGGCTATTGTGTCAGACCGTCTGTCTTAGTCATCTAGTGCTGCTATAGCAGAAATAGCACAAGTGGATATGACTTTAACAAAGAGAAATTTATCCTTTCACAGTCTAGTAGGCTACAAGTCCAAATTCAGGGCTTCAGCTCCAGGGGAAGGCTTTCTCTCTCTACAGGCTCTGGAGGAGGATCCGTCAATCTTCCTCTGGTCAAGGAGTTTCTCTGCCCAGGAACCTAAAGTCCAAAGGATGCACTCTGCCCCCAGTGCTGCTTTCTTTGTGATGTGAGGTCCCAACTCTCTGAGTGCTTCCCTTTCCTTTTATCTCCTGTAGGAGAAAAGGTGGTACAGGCCACACCACAGGGAAATTCCCTTTACGTTAGATCAGGGATGTGACCTGAGCAAGGGTGTTACATCCCACGCTAATCCTCTTTAACCACAGGAGTCACAAAATGGAGGACAACTATGCAATACTGGGAATCATGGCCTAACCAAGTTGACACATATTTTTGGGGGACACAATTTGATCCATGACACCATCTCATTGAGAGTTTTCCTTGTTGATGTTAACCCTCTACCAAACGAGATGTCCTTTTCTAACAATTGGTCTTTCCTGATGATATGTCCAAAGTAAGTGAGTCAAAGTCTGACTATCTTCATTTCTAAGGAGCGTTCTAGTTGCATTTCTTCTAAGACTGATCTGTTCATTCTTTTGGCAGTCCATAGTATATTCAATATTCTTCACAAACTCCACAATTCAAATGCATCAATTCTTTTTTTTTCATTGCTCAGCTTTCACATGCACGTAAGGCGACTGAAAAGAGCGTGGCTTGGGTCAGGTGTGAAAAGTAAATAGTATTTGAGAATGAGAATAAAAACTATGTAAAATGGTCAAAACCACTGAGTGACAAATGATTAGGGGAGTAGGCACGGGCGTATATGTCTCTGATCAATACTTGATATGTGCTTGGAAGCTCTCACACTGCTCATTAACAGGTAATGTTTAAATGATTATTTTATTTATAGCGTTTTTACAGAAAGAAATTGGGACACAGGCCATCACTTTCTTTTCTAATGTGAATCTCCTGGAGGTCATAGGGTTTTATAAAGCATTGAATGGCGAATCCTATTTTAGGTGATCTTTAAGGCTCCTTCCATTTTTTTATTAAAATAGAAAATAAAAGATAATGTAATCTGGGAGACTCAATTCTACATAGTCATCTACTCTATTACCTAAGAGGAGAGGCATATATAGTGGGTAAAGTATGGACTTGAAATCAGGCAGCCCTGAGCTGGAGCCTGGCCTCTCTTGTTAGCTGGCAGCCTTACACAAGTTACTCAATTGCTGTAAGCTGAATTCACTTTGTGTACATAACAGGAATAAGCCTAGTAACTACCTTACCGGGCTGTTGTGATTTCTGTACTTACTGGAGAAGACTCCCCAGGACTGTTGATCCTGAGAAAAGCAATGGATTAGCACTCTTATTAATGACTATAAAGTATCTTTGCACACACAATATTTATAGACTCCCTTTTTAGGTTTCTTTTCCAACAACCCTTCTTCTTCTTTTTTTTTTTTTTTTACCCCAGGCAGGGGAAGGCAAATAGTCCCTAGAAGTGGGGTGGAGGGTAGGTGGTAGAAGATATAAGACGTGGGGAAAGTCCCGTTAACTGGGAAGGGCATTTTCTGTGAGAGAAGATTAGCTAAAAGGAGGGAGTAATAGAAGGATGAGTTGAGATGTGATTATTCTGGCCCTTCCCTACCTCAGGGAAACACTTAGCTATTTTGGGTGCTTCCTAGTGCAAAGGGGTTTCACCTCACATCTCCTACGGTGTTGTTGTTGTTAGGTGCCATTGAGTTGGTTCTGACTCATAGCTACTGTATGTACAATAGAAGGAAACACTGCCTGGTCCTGAGCCATCCTCATAATTGTTGTTATGCTTGAGCTCATTATTGCAGACACTGTGTCAGTCCATCTTGTTGAGGGTCTTCCTCTTTTTCGAAGACCCTCTATTTTACCAAGCATGATGTCCTTCTCCAGGGACTGGTCCCTCCTGGTAATATGTTCAAAGTATGTGAGATGTAGTCTCACCATCCTTGCTTCTAAGGAGCATTCTGGCTGCACTTCTTCCAAGAGATATTTGTTGGTTCTTCTGGCAGAACCTGTTATTTTCAATATTCTTTGCCAACCCATAATTCAAAGGCATCAATTCTTCTTTGATCGTTCTTATTTATTGTAAAGCTTTCACATGCATATGAGGCAATTGAGAACATCATGGCTTGGGTCAAGCATACTTTAGTCCTTAAAGTGACATCTTTGCTTTTTAACATTTTAAAGAGATGTTTTGCAGCAGATTTTCCCAATGCAGTGCGTTGTTTGATTTCTTGACTGTTGCTTCCATGGTTGTTGATTATGGATCCAATCAAATGAAATCCTTGACAACTTCAGTCTTTTCTCCATTTATCATGTAGCCTTAGAGAATTGCAGGCCGGTTAGAGAAGCCCCATGTCCAGCATGATGCCAAAGGACCAGGGCACTGCCAGGCAGCTGATTAGGAATGGCTGCAGGAGGCATCTAGGTCCATGAGCCTGAAATAGTACCCTTTCTGCCCCACAGCCTGTGTATGGGGTCTGGAGGATCCATAGGTTCTCATGAACCGTGAACTTGAAGAGGCAGGGCTAAGGCAAGGAAGAGGCAGCATGTGCTGTAGGTGCTGGCAGGATGCCCAAGAGGACCCAGCTGGCCTGGCTGCACCTTGGTGGGTGCCCACATAATGCTGGGGACCAACCCAGCCCAGCTCAGCTCCTAAGCAGCAGAGACCATTCATTGCAGGGCTCCAAGGTCTAGACCAGGAAATGCCCGAGGGACAACCCGCAGACCAGAAGCTCCCTCCCCTCCTCCATCATAGTCATTCACTTCCGCTGCACCTACATGTTGTTGTTAGTTACCGCTGAGTCAGCTCTGACTCATATGACCCCAAGTTACACAAAACGAAACATTGCCTGGTCCTGCACTATCTTCATGATCATTGGCATGGTTGAACCCATTGTTGCCGCTATTGTGCCAATCTGTCTTATTGATGATTTCCCTCAGTTCTGCTGAGTCGCTACCAAACATGATGTCCTTTCCTAGCAACTGGCTTTTCCTGATGTCACTTTGTTGTACTGCGGTGGCTTGCATGTTGCTGTCATGCTGGAAGTTGGTCACCCACAGTGGACACGTTTCTAGGAGGAAAGGCTTGGCCATCTACTTCTGAAAAGTGGCAGGTGACAACGTTATGGAAGCCCATAAATACCACCTTCTAATGGGGATGGGAGAGAGATTCCTTGACAAAGGAGAAACCATTGTGATAGGAAACTTGAACCTTGAGTTGATGAATATTGATCCTAAAGAGACTGTCTTTAAAAACCAGAAGAGACCGAGTTCACTTCAACTGTTTTTCCTGTTTGAATCTAACTGTGATCCTAACATTAACTTTTAACATGTCTTATAAGGCTTCGTAAGCATTAAGTGATCAGAAAGCACTCAACTCGGGGCTTGGCATGTGCTACATGCCGAATAAGAGAAATGAACAAACGAGTTGCTACTGAGTCGATTCTGACTAATGGTCACCCCATGTGTGTCATAGCAGAACTGCGCTCAGTAGCGTTTTCAATGGCTGTGATTTTTTGGAAGCAGATCACCAGACCTTTCTTTTGAGGCACATGCCATTGAATTTGAACCACCAACCTTTCACTTAGTAGCTGAGTGCCTTACTGCTTGTGCCACCCAGGGACTCCACATGCTGAATAAATGTTACATTTCTTTCCTTTTTCTCTAATGCTGGTTCTTCACCAACTATAATATACTGACATTATCTCAAAGGGCTGAGGTACAGAAAAAGGACATTTCTCACGGTGAGTGTAAAATTTATGTTGGCCCTGTCTCACATTTTCACCAAGGAGAGACCTTTGCTGACTTGCCTGACTTCTTCTGTAGTTGGGAATTTCCAGGTGGCTTCTAGAAAACCAAGCATTGTGCACTCTAATTAAAGGTTCGGAACCTTTTCTCTGGCATCTCTGCACCTGCCCACAACGCTGCTAAGGGAACCTTAATCTGTTTACCTTTAATCCATCTCCCAATGGGCCAGGGAAGCCTGACAGCTTTCTGTAAGACCAGGAAGGAAGGTGCTGGGCCTGCCCTCCCGTCAGGCTGATGTGGGGTTGGCAGGAGTTGAGAGCAGAAGTCACCCCCTCAGGCTAACAGGGCAGGCTCCCAGAAACACTCCCTGTTGGCACATCTGGGCCACAGTAATCATCTCCTGCTCTCCTTCTGATTGCCTGAGAATGGCACAGGCTTCATTTGTCTCCATCACTGCCTTGGGCTGCCCTGCCCAACACAGACCTTGCATTTCTGTGTTGGCTGCTGGCTCCTGGGTCTTTGGTTAACCTACTTCATTGTGCTTCACTCAGGTGAAAACTCTACTTTCAGGTCTGATGACAGACTGGGCTGGAATGGTGTGGATGCCTGACATGGATTAAATGCAGTCTGTCCTGAAGGCAGGGGGATGGACAAAATGACCTCTAGGGAATCCTGTTGGCCTGCAGATTATAGTACATGTGGTATCTTTTTTTTTTTTTAATAGATTATATTTTTTAGAGCAGTTTCAGGTTTACAGAAAAATTGCACAGAAAGTACAGTGCATTCCCATTTACCCTGGCTTCTATCTCCACAGCTTCCCCTATTATTAACATCTTGCCTTCCTGTGGCACCTTGTTACAATATTGATACATTATTATTATTATATTATATTGATATATTATTATAATATTGATATATTATTATTACAGTATTGATACATTATTATTAAGTAAAGTCCATAATTTACATTAGAGTTTCCTCTTTGTGTTGTCCAATCCTATGGGTTTTGACAAATGCTTAATGTCATGTGTTTACCATTGCAGTATCCCACTGCCCTAGAAATGCCCTGTGTTCCACCTATTTGTTCCTCCCCTCCTTCCCCTGATGCCCTGACAACTGCTGATTTTTCACTGTCTCCAGTTCTGCGTTTTCCAAAATGTCATATAGTTGGAATCATGCAGTGTGTAGTTTTTTCAGACTGTCTTCTTTCACTTAACAAAATGCATTTCAGATTTATCCATGTCTTTTTGTGCCTTGATAGCTCATTTCTTTTTATTGCTGAATAACGACTCCGTTGTATGGATGTATCATAGTTTGTTTATTCATTCACCTATTGGAAAACATCTTGGTTGCTTCCAATTTTTGGCAATTATGAATAAAGCTGCAGTAAACATTCATGTGCAGGCATGTGGTGCCTTTTTAAACCCTTCGTTACTGAAATATAATATATATATATAAAGTTTTATATATCATAAATATTCAGCTTGCTGAATTTTTACAAACTGATCCACCCATGTAATCAGCACGCAGATCAAGAGAAAAACATGGTCAGCTCCAGAAGCCCCCTCATGCTTCCTTCTAGTCACTATTATTAACCACTATACTGACTTCTAAAGACAAATATTTTGCTTCTGAACTTTGTATAAGTGGAATAATACAGTATATTTCCTTTTGTGTCTGACTTCTTTTATTCAACATTATGTTTGTAAGATTAGTCCATATTGTGTGTAGTCGTAGGTTGTTTATTCTTATTGCTGTATAACGTTTAATATTCCATTGGGTGAATACACCACAGTGTATTTATCCCATGTATTATTTCTAGGCATTTGGATAGTTTCCAGTTTGGGACTATTGTACGTAGTGCTGCTATGAGCATTCTTGCATTTTTTTTTTCTTTTTGTGGACGTATATGCATTTCTATCAAGCATATACTTATATGTTTGATGGAGTGGCTGGACCATAGGGGATGCCTACGCTCAGCTCTAGTCAATCTGCTAAGCAGTTTTACCAAAGTGACTGTACCACCACCACTGTGTGAGAATTCTTGATTCTCCATATTTTGGGCAGTGCTTGGTATTTTTCCTCTTTTTCATTTTTGCAGTTCTGATGGGTGTGTAAAGCTATTGCATTGTGGTTTAATTTGCATTTCCTTAACGATTAAGGAAATTGAACACCTTTTCACATATTCATTGGTCACTTGTTTATCCTCTTTTATGAAGTATCTGTTCAAGTCTTTTGTTCATTTTTAAAAATTGGATTGTCTATTTCTTATGGATTTGTAGGAGTTCTTTATAGCCCATGGTATATTCAATATTATTTGCCAACACCACAATTCAAAGACGTCAATTCTTCTTTGGTCTTCCTTATTCACTGTCCAGCTTTCACATGCATATGATACAATTGAAAATACCATGGCTTGGGTGATGCACACCTTAGTCTTCAAGGTGACGTCTTTGCTTTTCAGCACTTTAAAGAGGTCCTTTGCAGCAGATTTGCCCAATGCAATGTGTCTTTTGATTTCTTGACTGCTGCTTTCATGGCTGTTGATTGTGGATCCAAGTAAAATGAAATCCTTGACAACTTCAGTCTTTTCTCTGTTTATCGTGATGTGGCTTATTGGTCCAGTTGTGAGGATTTTTGTTTTCTTTATGCTGAGGTATAATCCATACTGAAGGCTGTGGTCTTTGATCTTCATCAGTAAGTGCTTCTAGTCCTCTTCACTTTCAGCAAGGAAGGTTGTGTCATCTGCATTATGCAGGTTGTTAATGAGTCTTCCTCCAATCTTGATGCCCCGTTCTTCTTCATATAGTCCAGCTTCTTGGATTATTTGCTCAGCATACAGATTGAGTAGGTGAGATTGATAGGTGAATAGGTGAGAACAGGTGAGATTGAATGGTGAGAGGATACAACCCTGAGGCACACCTTTCCTGACTTTAAACCACTCAGTATCCCCTTGTTCTGTCTGAACAACTGCCTCTTGATCTACGTAAAGTTTCCTCATGAGCACAATTAAGTGTTCTGGAATTCCCATTCTTCGCAATGTTATCCATAATTTGTTATGATCCACACAGTTGAGTGCCTATGCATAGTCAATAAAACACGGGTAAACATCCTTTGGTATTCTCTGCTTTCAGCTGGGATCCATCTGACATCAGCAATGATAGCTCTGGTTCCACATCCTCTTCTGAATCCAGCCTGAATTTCTGGCAGTTCTCTGTTGATATACTGCTGCAGCCGCTTTTGAGTGATCATCAGCAAAATTTTTCTTGCGTGTGATATTAATGATATCGTTTGATAATTTCCACATTCGGTTGGTCACGTTTCTTGGGAATAGGCATAAATATGGATTTCTTCTAGTCAGTTGGCCAGGAAGCTGTCTTCCAAATTTCTTAGCATAGATGAGCGAGTACTTCCAGCACTGCATCCGTTTCTTGAAACATCTCAATTGATATTCTGTCAATTCCTGGAGCCTTGTTCTTTGCCAATGCCTTCGGTGCAGCTTGGATTGCTCCCTCAGCACCATCGGCTGGTGATCATATGCTACCTCTTGAAATGGTTGAACGTCAACTAAGTTTTTTTTGGTATAATGACTCTGTGTATTCCTTCTATCTTTTTTTGATGCTTCCTGCGTTGTTTAGTATTTTCTCGATAGAATCCTTCACTATTGCAACTCGAGGCTTGAATTTTTTCTTCAGTTCTTTCAGCTTGAGAAACGCTGAGTGGGTTCTTCCCTTTTGGTTTTCTATCTCCAGCTTTTTGTACATGTCATTGTCATACTTTGTCCCCTTGAGCTGTCCTTTGAAATCTTCTGTTCAGTTCTTTTACTTCATCATTTCTTCCCTTTGCTTTAGATGCTTAACATTCAAGAGCAAGTTTCAAAGTCTCTTCTGACATCCATCTTGGTCTTTTCTTTCTTTCCTGTCTTTTCAAAGACGTCTTGCTTTCTTCACATATCGTGTCCTTGATGTCATTCCACAACTCATCTGGTCTTTGGTCAATAGTGTTCAACGCATCAAATCTATTCTTGAGATGGTCTCTAAATTCAGGGGAGATATACTCAAGGTTCCATTTTGGCTCTCGTGGACTTGCTCTGATTTTCTTCAGTTTCAACTTGAACTTGCATATGAGCAATTGATAGTCTGTTCCACAGTAGACCCCTGGCCTTGTTCTGGCTGATGATATTGAGTTTTCCATTGTCTTTTTCCATAGGTGTAGATGATTTGATTCCTGTGTATTCCATCTGGCAAGGTCCATGTGCATAGTCGCCGCTTATGTTGGTGAAAAAAGGTATTTGAAATGAAGAAGTCGTTGGTCTTGCAAAACTTATCATGCGGTCTCCAGCATTGTTTCTATCACCAAGGCCATATTTTCCAACTATGGTTCCTTCCTCTTTGTTGTATATATGCACACAAATACCTTTTTCCATTCTGTGGTCTGTCTATTCACTCACTTAATGGTGTCTTTTGATGAACGGAAGTTCTTTATTTTAGAGTAACAAGTCACGTGGATTTTTAAGAATAATATCATCAACAAACACTTAACATGTTACCGTGTCCTCTTATGCCACGTCCACTCAATTCTCACATTGGCATATTTTTAACTGGGAAAAACAAAGCTTAGAGAAATTGAGAAACTTTCCCAAGTTAGATAACAGCAGAGTCAAAGTTCAAACCCAGCTCTTCCTGCTCCAGAGCCTGTGTTCTGTGATCTCTGTTTTACTACAGAGGGTACCAGTTAATATCCTGTGGATAGTATCTAGTCCTTGATGTCTTTTGTTTGACTTGCACAATTTTTTTCAATTGCATTAGTTGCCAACATTTAAAAATAAGGAGATTCACATGAAAATAAAGATTTCAAATTTTTCTTGAAAAATTGTCGCATTTGGACACATTGGTCTCATTTTCCCACATGTCACCTGGAGCTGGTGGAGCCCAGTAGTTAATGCTCCCTGTAGATGGGCCTGAGCTCTGTAGTTCTCTATGGGAGATGCTATGTTTGGTTACACCTGGCCTGCTTGAGTCATTGTTACCTGGCTCCTGTGGGCATCTGAATTTTCAACTATGCTACATTGATTTCCTTAAATAGCATCATTGATTCTTTTCCCTTCTTTGTTACATCCTTTCTTACCTAAATGGATTCTCTCTGCCTCCCTTCCCCATGTACCTAGGCTGTTGTTCCAGGAAACATTTCATTCTATTGTGCATGGGATCAGCATGAGTCAGGGGCCACTTGATGGCAGCCAACAGCAACAACAGGCTTTTGCTTAGGCTCCCTGTCCACCTCTCTGGCTGGCAGTATTTTTACTGGTAGGGAATAGACAACTGCTTATGTAAGGTAGTTATAAGACCCCCTCAAAATATTCTACCCCTTCCTTTAAAAGGTAGAGACATTGCATCTTATAAGACTGTTGCTGGATTGCAAATGTTTTCCTGGAAGAAATGACAAAATACATACTCTGTTTTATGGCCAATAAGGTTTAATTACAGGAGCCTTTGTGGTGTAGTGGTTAAAGCACTTGGCTGCTAACTGAAAGGTTGAAACCCACAAGCCACTCCATGGGAGAAAGATGTGGCAGTCTGCTTGAGCAAAAATTACAGCTTTGGGAAACCTATGGGGCAGGCAGTTCTGTTCTGTACTATGGGGTCTCTATGAGCCGGAATTGACTTGACAGCAGTGGGTTAGGTTTAAGATTTAATTTATCAGTTTGGTTTCCTAAGCACATGTCTATGGGACAATGAGAGAAAAGCTATGTCAGTTCTATGGGTGTAGAAAGTAGTTAGAAAACCTCGTATCTCTGGCTGAATGCCTCAGCTAGGATGCTATGATGTTGCAGCTGGAAAATAGCACAAGAATAGGGCAGGGCCCAAGGGGTGTTTTCTTTATGCTGAGGTAAAATCAATACTGAAGGCTTTGGTCTTCATCAGTAAGTGCTTCAAGTCCTCTTTGCTGTCAGCAAGCAAGGTTGTGTCATCTGCATATCACGGTTTGTTAATAAGTCTTCCTCCAGTCCTGATGGTGTTTTCTTTTTTGTGTAGTCCAGCTTCTCAGATTATTTTCTCAACCTCCAAATTGAATACGTATGGTGAAAGGATACAATCCTGACACACACCTTTCCTGATTTTAAACCACGCGGTATCTCCATGTTCTATTCAAATGACTGCCTTTTAGTCTATGTACAGGTTCCACATGATCACAATTAAGAAAATAAAAATTCTCACAACTGAACCAATAAGCAACATCATGATAAATGGAGAAAATATTGAAGTTGTCAAATATTTCATTTTACTTGGATCCACAATCAATGCCCACGAAAGCAACAGTCAAAAATTTCAAGTCACGTATTGCGTTGGGCAAACCTGCTGCAAAAGACCTCTTTAGTGTTAAAAAGCAAAGATGTCACTTTGAGGACTAAGGTGTGGCTGACCCAAGCCAGGTGTTATGGATTGAAAATATGTGTCAGCTTGGTTAGACCGTAGTTCTCAGTATTTTGTACCCTGCATTTTGCGATCTGATGTAATTATCCTACATGTTGTAAATCCTAACCTCTATGATGTTAATGAGGCAAGATTAGAAGCAGTTATGTTAATAAGGCAGGATATGATCTATAGGATTATGTTGTATCTTGAGTCAATCTCTTTTGAGATGTAAGAGAGATTAAACAAGTGAGTAGAGATGGGGGAATAGACATGCCAAGCTACATTAACATCATCCAGGAGCAGAAGCTCAGAAGAGACAAGGACCCTCTCCTAGAGCTGACAAAGAGAGAAAGTCTTCCTCTAGAGCTGGCGCCCTGAATTTGGACTTCTAGCCTCCTAAACTGTGAAAGAATAAATTTCTCTTTGTTAAAGCGTGTGATATTTCTGTTATAGCAGCACTAGAAAACTAAGACAGCATGGTATTTTTAGTTGCCTTTTCATATGCACGCGGAAGCTGGACGGTGAATAAGGAAGACTGAAGAAGAATTGATGGATTCGAATTATGGAGTTTGTGAAGAATACTGAATATACCTTGGATTGCCAGAAGAATGAACAAATCTGTCTTGGAAGAAGTACAACCAGAACGCTCATTAGAAGCGAGGGTGGGGAGACTTCATTTCACATACTTTAGACATGTTATAAGGAGGGACCAGTCGCTGGAGAAGGACGTCATGCTTGGTAAAGTAGAGGGTGAGCGAAAAAGAGGAAGACCCTGAACAAGATGGATTGACACAGTGGCTGCAACAATGGGCTCAAACATAGCAACAATTGTGAGGATGGTCCAGGACTGGGCAGTGTTTTGTTCTGTTGTACATAAAAGGTTGCTATGAGTCAGAATGGACTCGATGGCACCTAACAGCAACAACAAACAGGAGGTGGGTGGGTAGCTATGTGTGATCATTTTCCAACTCAGCAAATTTTCCCTGTGTATGTCCCTTGCCCTCCCATTTCCCCTTCCTCTTGGAAACCCCTCTTAGAAGTCAGTAAAACTCACTGGTGGTGCAGTGACTAAATGCTTGACTGCTAATGGAAACATTAGTGGTTCAAACATACCAGTAGCTCCATGGGAGAAAAGACCTAGTGATTTGCTCCCATAAAGATTACAGCCTAGGAAACCCTATATGGCAGTTCTACTCTGTCCTGTAGTGTTGTTATCAGTCAGAATCAACTCGATGGGACATAACAACACAGAACTCTGTATAATGTAGAAGGTTAAGGGCTGGACTCTAAAGTTAGACTCCCTGTATTTGAATGTTGTCTGTGCTGCTTACTAGTGTGTGACGTTGGGTTAGTTCATCGTTTTGTACCTCAGTTTCCTCATCTATAATTTAACTATAATAACATTAAAAAAAGTACCTCATAAAGTCATGAGGACTAAAACATGAGTTTTTTTTTTTAATTTTTATTGTGATTTAAGTGAAAGTTTACAAATCAAGTCAGTCTGTCACACAAAAACTTATATACACCTTGCTACATATTCCCAATTGCTCTCCCCCTAATGAGGCAGCCTGCTCCCTCTCTCCACTCTCTATGTCCATTCCACCAGCTTCTAACCCCCTCTACCCTCTCATCTCCCCTCCAGACAGGAGATGCCAACATAGTCTCAAGTGTCCGCCTGATCCAAGAAGCTCACTCCTCACCAGCATCCCTCTCCATCCCATTGTCCAGTCTAATCCCTGTCTGAAGATTTGGCTTTGGGAATGGTTCCTGTCCCGGGTCAACAGAAAGTCTGGAGGCCATGACCACTGGGGTCCTTTTAGCTTCAGTCAGACCATTAAGTCTGGCCTTTTTATGAGAATTTGAGGTCCGCATCCCACTGTTCTCCTGCTTCCTCAGGAGTTCTCTGTTGTGTTCCCTGTCAGGGCAGTTACCTAGTTCTGGTCTTAGGCTGATGTAGTCTCTGGTTTATGTGGCCCTTTCTTCTTTTGGGCTCATAATTACCTTGTGTCCTTGGTGTTCTTCATTCTGACTTTGGTCCAGGTGGGTTGAGACCAATTGATGCATCTTAGATGGTGGCTTGCTAGCATTTAAGACCCCAGACGCCACTTTCCAAAGTGGGATGCAGGATGTTTTCTTAATTGATTTTCTTATGCCAATTGACTTAGATGTCCCTTGAAACCATGGTCCCCAAACCCCTGCCCCTGCCATGCTGGCCTTCAAAGCATTTAGTTTATTCCAGAAACTTCTTTGCTTTTGGTTTAGTCCAGTTGTGCTGACCTCGCCTGTATTGTGTGTTGTCTTTCCCTTCAAGTAAAGTAGTTCTTATCTATTATCTAATTAGTGAATACTCCTTTCCCACCCTCCCTCCCTCCCCACCCATAACCATCAAAGAATATTTTCTTCTCTGTTTAAACTATTTCTAGAGTTCTTATAATAGTGGTCTTATACAATATTTGTCCTTTTGTAACTGACTAATTTCACTCAGCATAATGCCTTCCAGATTCCTCCATGTTAAGAAATGTTTCACAGATTCATCACTGTTCTTTAGCGATGTGTGGTATTCCACTGTGTGAATATACCATAATTTATTTATCTACTCATCCGCTGATGGGCACCTTGGTTGCTTCCATCTTTTTGGAATGGACATGGGTATGCATGTATCTGTTCATGTAAAGGCTCTTATTTCTCTAGGATATATTCCAAGGAGTGGGATTGCTAGATCTTATGGTAGTTCTATTTCTAGCTTTTTAAGGAAGCGCCAAATCGATTTCCAAAGCGGTTGTACCATTTTTCATTCCCGTCAGCAGTGTATAAGAGTTCCAGTCTCTCCACAACCTCTCCAACATTTATTACTTTGTGTTTTTTGGATTAATGTCAGTCTTGTTGGAGTGAGATGGAGTCTCATTGTAGTTTTGATTTGCATTTCTCTAATGGCTAATGATCATGAGCATTTCCTCATGTATCTGTGAGATACCTGAATGTCTTCTTTAGTGAAGTATCTGTTCATATCTTTTACCCATTTTTAAGCTGGGTTATTTGTCTTTTTGTAGTTGAGTTTTTCCTTCTCCAAGGCTGGGAAGATGGCTATAGGCGCTCAACAGGGCCCATCTCAGGCCCAGGGAAACCAGCCACTGAAGCCTGCTTGGGCGGGGTGGCGGGGCAGTAAAATATGCGCTAGTACTTAGGTTTTGCCAAGAGCGCCATTCTTTGGTTCTGGAGGTATGAGCAGGCTGTGTGGCTGGCTGTTTCTCCCTGAGGAAACTGCAGCCAAAGGCTACTACCAGCCCTCCACAGCTGCTTCCAGGAATGGTGCCTGAGGGCTCCCGGCGATTCAGGTCCGGTAACTCCTCTCTGCTTCCGAACTCTCTCCTCCTCCCCGCCCCTCAGTTCGTTTTCTAACCTTGCATTTGATGTTCAGGGCTCCTAGCTTACCAAAAATATACTTGTTTCACTTGTTTTTTCAGATCTTTGTTGTAAGAGGGCTTGCTGGAAGAGTCTGTCTATTCTGCCATCTTGGCCCCGCCCCCAACATGAGATATTTTTAATGTTCTTAGAACAGAATCTGACAAATAATACACTCTCAATAAGTAACAATTGTTATTGGTGCTGTTACACTGGCAAAAACATTAGACATGTAGAGGGTCAGACAACAAGGCATTAAATTCTTGGTTTGCCATGCACTAGTCGTATGGTCTTGGACAAGTCTATTCATGAGGTGTCAGTTTTCTCCTCTGGAAAAGATGCTGTGAGGATTAGAAGTGTGGTTAAACAATACAACCAAGGTGAAAGCACCAGGGCGGTGTTTGGCCTGCAGCTTGTATTTACTACATTTCATCTCTTTCCTGCCTTCTTTCATTCCCTCTTCTTCCAGTCGTGAGTAATGCAAACTAGCAAATGGGTGAATGTGAATTGTAATGAAGTCCCTGCTTTCATTCTTGATGTTGGTAACTCGTGTCTTGTATTTTCTTGATTAGTCTGACTAAAAGCTTATCATTTTTTAAAATCTTTTTTCTGTTGGTTATCTGTTTTCAATTTTATTGATTTCTGCTCTCATTCATATTATGTTTGCTTTGGATTGCTTCTGCTTGCTTTGGGTTGCTCTTTGTTTTTGTAGTTACTTAAAGTGCAAGATTAAATTATTATTGCAAACTTTATTATTATTTTTTTATTGTGGTAAAATGTATGTAAGAAGACATTTGCCATTTTAACCATTTTTGTGTGTACAATTCAGTGACATTAATTGTGTTCACCATGATGCGTAGCCATCACCACTATCATTTCCAACTTTTTCTTGCTTTGTAATACAAGCATCCAATGCTATAAATTTCCCCCTAAGCATTGCTTTTATAGCATCCCTCAGATTTTGATATGGTGTGTTTTCATTTTCACTCAATTGAAAACATTTTCTAATTTCTGTTGTGATTTTTTCTTTGACCCATGGGTTTCTTAGAAGGGTGTTGCTTAATTTCCAAATAGTTGCTAAAAATCCAAATAGGGGATTTTTTCCAGATATCTTTCTGCTGTTGGTTTCTAGTTTAATTCGATTGTGGTCCGAGGACATATTTTTTAAATTATTTCAGTCCCTTTAAATTTGTTGAGATTTGTTTTATGATTCAGAACATGGTCTATCTTGGTGAATGTGTACTGAAAAAAATGTATATTCTGCTGTTGTTTGGTAGAGTGTTCTATAAACATAAGTTAGGTCAAGTTGGTTGATAGTGACTTCTATATCCTCACTGATTTTATGTCTACTTGTTCTCTCAATTACTGAGGGAGAAATGTTGAAGTATCTAATTTATACTTGTGGACTTGTCTATTTTTTTATTTCAGTTCAATCAGTTTTTACTTCATGTGTTCTGAGGCTGTGCTATTAGGTGAATACACATTTAGGATTATAAATTGGCTGTAAGTCTTATCTTTGTTCATCCATATGTAATGTTTCTTTTTACTCTGGCCAAGTTTAAGATTTTCTACTTCCATCTTTGGTTTTCAGGAATTTGATTATGCTGTGTTTAGGTATGTGGGTTTTTACTCTTGTTTTTGTACTTATTCTGCTCTGAGTTCTCTGAGCTTCTTGGAAGTGTGGTTTGTTGTTTGTCATTAATTTTGGGAAAAAATCTTAGCTATACTCAATTCAAATATTTCTTCTGTCCTATTCTGTTTCTCCTGTCTTCCTGAGACTCCAGTTACATGTATGATAGACTTTTTGGTATTGTCCTACAGCTCTTGAATGCTAGATTTTTTTCCTTTGTGTTTTAGTTTGGATAATATCTATTGATTTTATTCAAGTTCATTGAGTCTTCACTTAGCTGTGTTCAGTCTCCTGATAAGTCACCCTAATGAAGAAATTTTTCATGTCTGACATCATTTGTTGTTCTTGTTTCTAGTATTTCTATTTTGCTTATTTGTATTTTCCATCTCTTTGTTGACATTTTCAAATTTTCATGCATATTGTCCATCTTTAATATTACAGTCTTCTTTAACATACTAACTCTAGTTATTTTAAAGTCCTATTTGATAATTCTGACATCTGGATCAACTTTGCTTTTTTGTTAATTGCCTTATTTCTTGACTTTTTTTTTTTTTTTGGTATCTCATATTTTTTTCATTGAATGCCAGACATTGTGTGTGAAAGGGCAGAAGAAACCGAGGTACATAGTATTGCTACCTGGAAATAAGCATGCCTCTTCTTCCGTCAAGCCATTCATGTTGGGGGTTGAATCATTCTGGTCAGAGATTAAGCTGGGTTGGGATTTCGCTGTTGCTAGAGTCATCTTCAGTGTACCACAGACTTCAGATTCCTTCAGCGGTGGGCTGTCATTACCTTGTGCTTCATGTGGGCTCTGGAGTGCTGGAAATTTGTTCCTGTTTCACTTTTGCTTTCAGCAGTTCTTACATGCCTGCGCCAAAAAAAGAGGTCTCTCTCCATGATCCTGCCCCTCCCAGTAGCCACCTGCTGTTCTATGTTAATCGGTGCTAGGCTTAAGGTGGAGCTGTAGGGTAAGGGGCTTTTGTTGCCTTGCCCACCCTCAGTCTTAACAGGCCATGTGCTCCTAGGCTTCAGGGATGGGGCTTTATCAGCATTCCTGAATCCCCCTCACCCCAAACTCTGCCTTTTATTTATGGAACTCATTGGGTGGGTCTGTTCTCCCCAGAGTAACAGACTTCTAATTTGTAATTTTGTAGGATCTTGGGCCCAAGTGGGTTTCTTGCCCATCCACCAGGGGCCAAAAAATAAAAATAAAAAAATAATAAAACTAGTTTCTGGCTAGGTGATTCAGCCTCATGGTGACCCCATGTGTGTCAGAGTAGAACTATACTCCGTAGGGTTTTCAGTGGTTGATTTTTTGAAAGTAGATCACCAGACCTTTCTTCCAAGGTGCCTATGATGGACTCAAACTGCAAACCTTTTGGTTAGCAGCTAGGCTCTTTACCATTTGCACTACCCAGGCACTCTCCACCAGGGCAGATGCTTTTATATTCAAACTGTCTTCTGGCTCCAGAGGTAGTGGATCCTTACCTAGGTCCAAGGATTGGGACCCTTCTACCATTTGCTTAAGGCTTTTAATTTGAATGAGACAAGGGCCTGGGAAATGGGTGGACTGTCATACCCATATGTTACTAAAGGAACTTTCTCTGGTCTTGCCCATTATCTTTCTCAAGAGTACTAGATAGAGACTAAAGGAAAAGAGCTTGTGAATGAGGGCAAACTCCTCTTGTGTCTGGATCCTCCAGTTATTCTAAATTACATGTTGGCCCACTCTTGGCCTCTCGGACCTTAAAGAAAAATTAGCTGTTTTCTTCTTATCCTCTTTTTTGGTGACTGCCTCTTCCACCTAGGCTCTAAGATAAAACTGTTCATATGTCCCATCTTTCCTTGAAGGAGTTTGTCATTTTTTGAAATTCAGTTCACCTGATTACCTTACAACCTCAGCTCCCTGATAAACCAAAGCAAAAAACCAAACCCGTTGCTGTTGAGTCAATTCCAACTCATAGTGATCCTATAGGATAGAGAAATACTGCCCCATAGGGTTTCCAAGGAGCACCTGGTGGATTTAAACTGCCAACCTTTTGACTAGTAGTGGTAGCTCTTAACCACTGTGCCACCAGGCCTCCAGCTCTCTGATGGACTCAAGAAAAGTTATGACTTCATAGATTATCCAGATTTCTCTTGTGGGAGTGGAAGCAATGTTCTCTTGCTGCTTTCTACATCCTAAGAGGAAGCAGAACCTCTAGTTGTGGATAAATAGATTCTATTCCATGTTCTTCTAACTCTTTCATACTTTCATCAAGAGTGAGATGAGCTCCCACTTCCCCATTGTGTTTTATGCGAGAGACTTGAGAAACAAAGTAGACTGCTCCTCTGTAGACAGCATATTTCTCACCAGAAATCTATAATCAATATTTATCTGAAAGAAGAATCTCATTTTAGAGGCTTGGTATGATAATTTACTGAATTTATGAACTGGGGATAAAAAACATATAGGTTGGTGAATTTTCTTTTTAAAAGAAGTTCTTTTATTATAAAAGTAATTCATTGACAAAGTAGAAAAGTTGAAAAATACAAACGATAAAAATAAAGGAGTTAAAAATGCACATAATACCATCATCCAAAGAAACCATTACTAATATGTCATTGCATTTTCTCTAATCTTTTTCTATGAATGTCTGTATGTTTGTTTTTGTGTACATGTATACACGGGCAAATATATGTTCATGTACTTTCTTTAAATAAAAAAAATAAGCTAGTTCAAAAAAGGTGTGTTTTTCTGTGGGTTGAATTTCTTTGGTAGTCATGAAATGACGATGTGTTCTCCATGTTTGTTACTGGTAAAGATACCAAAATTTGTGGTACAGCTTTAGTTTGCTCTTTGGGCTGAATTCCTTCTCACAGCTATTTGTTTCATATGAACAGTCAAGACAGGTGTGTATATGTGATTCCAGTGGAATGCCCTTCATTGTGAAAAAGGCCAGTTGTTGATTCCTTCGGCTGAGGTCCACCCCAACCCATGCAACTTCCATCCCTTTTTATTTATGCTGCTGACCCATTATTAGGTTTAGAACAAACAGAAATGAGGAAAGTATATGATACATCCTTAATATATGTCTTATTTTGTTTTATTTCTTTCTTTTCCAGAAAGTATTTTGGAGAAAAAATTGGACTGTATTTTGCCTGGCTGGGATTATACACGTCATTCCTCATCCCATCTTCTGTAATTGGAGTGATCGTGTTTCTTTATGGATGTGCAACAATTGAAGAAGATATTCCCAGGTAAGCCAGTTTTAAAGAAAAAGCCTCGATTTCCATATGTTAGTAATTTGGAGTTTCATCCCAGTTTGCAAGTACATTTCACACGTCTGCTTCCAAAGTCCTCACGCTCTTTCTCCTTCCCTTACCACACACATAACTTCCCTCTAGATATAGGTGTGGGAGCTACGGAATCTGGGAATGGCTTCAGAACAGTGCTGGGCATGGTCCACATAATTTTCTGGTCTGGCTCTTATCCAAGGCCAGGATCTGATGTGGGCAGGTTGATATTAGCTGTTGGAAAATAATGTCTGAGAAATGCTTTTTTTTTTTTTCTCAACTTCATGATTTTGTTCTCCGGTTTTCCATAAGACCCAAGATAGTCGGTAGAGTAGGGCTGGGTAGAAATTGTATGTCTGTATAGTCAAACACAGTTGGAATAAAATGCTGTGAAGCCGTCTGCAGGAGCAGGCAGCTCTGAAACAGGAAGATTCAGTCTGTGGTTCAGGAAACCAGAAACTGCAGGATGTGACAGGCCCCATGGCCGGGCTCTTGGAGAGCCAAGAGATAGAACAGAGATTGGTCAGTAGGGTAAAGAGAGCCTAAGAAGAAAATAAGCAATTAAAATAGCATCCTTTAGGATTGACAGTGTTACATATTAGCTGAGTGACTACATAGTTTGCTCGCTGAGTCTTAGTTTCTTCAGCTGTAAAATGGTAGTAATAACAACACCTACTTCAGGGTATTGTGTAGATTTAGAGAGACAGTGTCTGGCACATAAATAAAAGCAAACAAACAAACAAGAAAACAAACCCATTGCTTTCTAGTCAATTCTGACTCATAGCGACCCCATAGGACAAGGTAGAACTGCCCCATAGGATTTCCAAGGAGTGGCTGGTGGATTTGAACCACTGGCCTTTGGTTAGTAGCCTGAGCTCTTAGCCAGTATGCACACATAGAAGGAGATTAATAAATAATTGTTGAATGAATCAATATATGTTAGAGATAGAGTATAAGGCACAAAGGAGACAATCAATATTTAGAATTTAAATGTCTTGCCATCTTCAAAACTGTCCTGGCAAACCGAAGCATGGTAAGCATATTTTAATGCTCTGTTTGTAGCTCAAACAAAAAAGAAAAAATTTACTATAAGCCTTCTAGGGTGCCTCAAGGAATCCAACGATGGGCATGTGAGTGGCCTAAGGAACACTGGAAGGAGGAATTCCTTCTATTTATTCCCTGTCTCTGATGCTTTCTAGTATTTATTGGCATCACTGGAGGTTTTCTCCATTTGGATGTAAACACTGCTGCCAGTAGCTCATGGGTGTTATATTTTAGGGCTTAATACTTGCTGGGAGAGCAGTAGTGGTTCGGTGGTATAATTCTTGCCTTCCATGCAGGAGACCTAGGTTCAATTCCCAGCCAGTGCACTTCAAGCCCATTCACTACCCTTCTGTCAGTGGAGGCTTTCGTGCTGCTGTGATGCAGAGCAGGTTTCAACAGAGCTTCCAGACTAAGCTGGTTTAGGAAGAAAGGCCTGGTGATCTACTTCCAAAAATCATCCATTGAAAACTTATGGATCACAACTGTTTGAGCCACACCTGATCATGGGGATGATGCAGGACTGGGTAATGTTTCATTCTGCTGTGCATGGTCTCACCAGGAGTCAGCAACAACACATTCTATTGATCCAAATGAAAAAGTCCTATTGGCTCAGCTTGGCTTTGGTGGATGCCCTGGACCTGTCAGTTGTGGCTGTGGGACAAGATCACACTGTGGCAAGATGGTGTTTCCTCACCATGTGAATGAGGATACTGGACAGACTGTGGGTACCCACTGTAGTTGGGGATAGTAAAGGGGAAAGTAATAGCCATCCTAAAGGGCTGCGATTTTTTTTGAGGAAAGGGTATCCACCAGTGGACAGGAATCACATGACTCTCTTCCTGCCACGGTGTCAAGCTATAGAAATGGCCTTGCAAATTAGATAAAATGAAGGCGGCATTGTCTTCTGCCAAAGTTTAGAATAAACTTAAATATCTTGGTGTGAAAGACAAGGTTTAGATATTTTTGTGTATAAACCCCGATTGTCATCTGTCAAGTGATATTGATTGTGAGTTTTGGAACCTTTATCACAGGAGAGAGGCTGTCGGGGTTCTGCCTTCCCCAGGCCCTCTGGCAAGAGGGAAGAACCAGTACTTATCCAATACTACCTTGAGCCAGCATGGTGTTGGGTAGTTTTTGTGTACTAGTTTCTTTGATCCTGTAAGGGATCAAAGTTGTAAACTCTATAAGATAGATATTATTATTCTCACTTAGTAGGGATGGAGAAGCTAAGTGTGGCCACATAATTTGCCCAAGTTCACACAACTAATCATTGCCAGGACTGGGATTTGAGCCCTATTACCCTCTCCTTGAAAGTCTTTACTTTTTCCAATAAGCTGTAAAGTCTTCCAGGGAACTCCTATCCTTTGCAACAGCCTGGTAGCTTCAACTGGGCTTGACCAGTAATCATGGTTTCTAGAAAACATGGTTCGAGTGTTTTCCTTGCCCAGTTGTGATCTTTAGAGATTGGGGCCTCAGGTTTATGGAAACAGTGGAAAACCCCATACTGTGTGTAGACAGCTGCCAATAGAATGGGTCCAGTGCCAGTATGCTGGCTTCTATCAGGACTTAGAACTTCTGCCCTGGTTCCCCACATGCGAAAACGCGTGATGGTGGCCACTGTGGCTGGATGTTACCATGGCCTACACATGCCGCAAAGATATATGTCTGCACACATGCACGCACACCAAACATTCACACACACTCATGTATGTGTAGGTGTATATACATGTAAACTGTAGTCGTTAACATTGCAGATGTATCATATTGCCTGTCAGTGTATACGGTGTTCTATAGACTAAGACTAGTGATCCTTCAGCGGGTTGTGGAACCAATTTAATAGGTGTTTTTTTTTAATGAGCTAGAATAAGACTGGAGTCACTCAGTGAGTGGCGTAAACGGTTAGGACTAGTAGCTGAAAGTTTGGTGGTTCGAATTCACCCAGAGGCACCTTGGGAGACAGCCCTAGCAATCTACTTCTGAAAGGTCATGGCCTTGAAAACCATATGGAACAGTTCCACTGTGTACGCATGGGGTTGCCATGAGTTGGAATCAACTTGATGGCAACTAACGACAGCAACGGAATAAGATGTAGGACAGAATAGAATGAAATAAAATATTGGTATTCATCACAGGTGGGAAGGATAAGTATTGTTTCATGAAACTTTACTTCAGTTATATAGGTGTGTTTGTGGGAAGTGAATGTGTACATATTTACATACTAGAATGTGATATATTATTATTATTTTTTAAATGTGAGTCATAGTCTAAAAAGCTTGAAATTGACTGCTTTAAAACTGAAATTCTGATTGTCAGACTCAGGGAAGGATATAACAGATCAGAAAGATAGAAATAACAGAAAAAGATTAAACATTTTATGTGGAATTTTTTTAAAAAAGAACTTATTGTTAATCATAGCCACATAAATCCATCAAAATTACAAGTTCTACGGGTCTGATGAGAAGCTCACTAAACACCACTCCTCATCAACGAAGGAATATTCTCTAAATCCCAATACTGAGAGTCTAAGCAAATTCATGCTCTTTAAGTGTCTGTCCAGAGCCCTGGCGATCTGCTGCCATAAAGATTACAGCCTAGAAAACCCTCTGGGACAGTTCTACTCTGTCACATGGGGTCACTATATGTTGGAATCCACTCAATGGTACTGAACAATGTCTATCACCCACTCCTAAAAACATGACGAAAAACTTGCACTGTTCGCAGGCTTATCTTAGAGTTACTAATTTTGACATCAAACCTGGAATTTCCTATGCATATACATTTTAAAAAACAGTTTATTTTGAAATATAGATTCACAGGAAGTTGCAAAGATAGTGCAGAGAGACCTAGTATACCCTTCATTTAGCTTCCCCCAATGGTTACATCTTACAGAACTGTAGCACACTATCAGATCCAGGAAATTAACTTTGGTTGTCTGGAATTTTAAGTAGTAACTTTGATATGTGAGATATAAACATTGTTCGTAATAATTCCACGAGTGCATGATGTATCTGTAGAACTTTTCTCTATTTACCAAGGGATTGGTTTCATTTGTTAGGTACCTGCTTGTGTGGCTAAAGAAGATGAGAAGATTAAAAAAAAAAAAAAAAGCTGATGAATCTATACCATATTGAAAAAAAAAATGGTTAGTTTAGGCCTGGGACCTTAATAGAAAATGATATTTTCTAAGATAATTTTTTGAATAATTGCCTCATTGTGCCTTCTCCCTTTGTGTTAGCACAGCCCTGTGTCACTGAATTTGTGAGCAATAATTCACTCATTAAAGACACCACTGACTTTGGTGTCTTGGTTCAACTGATTCATCAGGTTATTTATCAATCCTCTTATGCTTCTTAGAAAAAAAATGATGGGTTGAAGAAATACACCGTTAAATTTATAGCCACCAAAACCCATAAACCAAACCCATTGCCGTCGAGTCGATTCCGAGTCATAGCAACCCTATAGGACAGAGTAGAACTGCTCCATAGGGTTTCCAAGGAGTGCCTGGCAGATTCAAACTGCTGACCTTTTGGTTAGCAGCCGAACTCTTAACCACTACGCCATCGGGGTTTCCTTTATAGCCACAGTTACTCCCAACTAGAAATCTGTGGATCATGCAGCTAGCCTACGCATGATTTCAATTGTAGATGGGCTTTCCTCATCTTTGGTCTTGTTTAGAGGCTGCCTCCCTGAGGGAATACAAAGTCATTTTAATGTCATCTTGAGGCAGAATTTCTCCAGAAATTTACACTTTCTTGGAGCAAAAAGAAAAAACAAACCCAAGTTCTCCAATACATATAAAGCATTCTGACTTCAAATTGAAATGATGTGAGGAGTATCCATGCTACAACGGCTGCCGTTTTGTACAAATGATTGATGGTCAACTGTGCTCTATTTTAGAAACCAATAATTTACAAAGACTAATGTTTCAGAGTGCTTTGTATCAAGTTAGTTGCTAACGATTTCTTCATTTTTGACCTTTTAGCATTGACTAGTCTTGGCTAGGATTAGATTGACTAAGATTATCCATCTTCCTAGTCTACACATTTTAAAAATAAACAAAACCTGAACAACAAAATGAAGTCCCTTTGAAAGGTGGCACTGAGGAACTCGTATGTACTCAGATACGACTTAAAAGCAAGAACTCTTTGCCAGAATATATTCAGACAATCATTTTTCTGCGTGAGTCTGTTTTTTAAGACGGTAATCTCCTCTTTGAACATGGTAATGCCTTCTCAACTACACAGTGAACACTTGTTTGACCCCATAAGACTTAAAATAAGTCATGTTCTCCAGTTACCAATAAGAACATGCCCAGATGGAAATAGCACAGCTGAACTTGTTAAGATATTACTATTTAACATTTTTTGATGTGAATGAGTCATTTTATTGACACTCGCCAATGGAGAGCATAGCGGCGAGTTAGTGGAAGAACTAAGATTTATCCTCAGAGACCTAGAGTTTCCATTCTCTCACACAGAAGGCCTTTCCCTGATGTAGACTTCATAGCTCATTAAAAACAGAAGCCTAAAAACTGAGACATGACAGACAGTGACAGCCCCTAGTAAATCTCCCAACCTTTGTCTTCTTAATAAATAAACCTAAGCATCCCTTTGGCTTCATAGGTTCCATCTCAGCACTTGCTTTAGGACCCAGGGTACCAGCTTCCTAGCACTGGGCAGGGACCTCTCACTTGCCAGCCATGCTCTGGAGCACCCTCTGCTGACTTTTTCAGTAGAAAACACAGCTGTGCTTTCAGCTCAGAGTCCCCTGCCTCTCCCCATCACTGGGTCTGCAGCCGTTCCACGGGAACAGCTAATGCTTCCTTTTCATGAAGTCTTGAAGAGTTTCTCTGCCCTTTCCCCTAGAACCAAGAGCTTAAGCATCCACCCATTCACCGAGGGGAATATTACATACCAGAGTGATGATTTCATTTGTTTTCCTACAAGTGTAATGTGTTGACGAATATTGGGGAAGCCATTTAGGGCTAGTAATTCTTTGGTTCTTGTTTATAAACATTTAAATGAGTCTAAATTTATTGGGTCCACTTAGTCACCTAACCAGTGAATGGAATTTCAAACATATTCACCAGTCCATTAAATGGAAATATCTGAGAACCGGCTGGAATATAGACCACTAGAGGTTATTTGACTCACGCTTCTCTTCCCAGGTGTCATAGAACCTAGGCCTTGGAAGATTTTATTTTACTCTTTTATTCTCCCTAATCCCATTTTTATGGTTATGATAATTCTGATTTGAAAAAGAAAAAAATGTTTGCCACCAGGTTGACTCTGACTCATGGCAACCCCATGTGTATCAGAGTAGAACTGTGCTGTATAAGAGTTTTCAGTAGCTAATTTTTTAGAAGTAGATCATGAGTGAACTTCAACCTCCAACATTTCAATTAGCAGCTGATGGCATTAACCATTTACACTACCGAGGGACTCAATCCTGTTTAGGTTGAGGTTATTAATCCTCATTCTACAAGGCCTTCCAACCCAGATCTAACTCCATTTTTCTCTCACCTGGCTTCTCCTTCCAGAAGTGAGAGCTTGTGCTGGTCTAACCACACACTCATGTTTGTTTGTCCTTGTGACTAGTGTTCACATTTATGAGATACCCAGTAGGGTTTAAGAAGACAGCCTGTGCCTAAAGAATGGATGATGGAATCTATTGTCAAACTGGTGATTTAGTTGCAACTGTTGATGTTCCCCACAACCTGATAGACTCAAGATATTTTGAAGGGACTTTGTAAGGCATCATTCAGTCCACAGCATCTCCAGCAGGCGGTCACTAACTTTCTGTTGGGCGTTTCAACAGGGAATTCTATACCTCAGAAGGTGATGTGTGCTTTTTTTTTTTTTTTTGGACAAAATATGAGTAATATTCTCAAGGTAAAGACTAATTCCAACTTCTTTCTCACTCATGGAGTTGATAAGCTTGGCCTTTCGTTTGGCGATGGTAGATGTTTTGGGGGTAATGTGCTTGGGGTGGGCTCTGCTTGAACTTTCCCTAACCTAATATCCTCTGTCTACTGTAGCAAAGAGATGTGTGACCAGCAGAATGCCTTCACCATGTGTCCTCTGTGTGACAAGTCCTGTGACTACTGGAACCTCAGCTCAGCCTGTGGTACGGCACGGGCCAGCCACCTGTTTGACAACCCTGCCACGGTCTTCTTCTCCATCTTCATGGCTCTGTGGGGTAAGTGAGCATTGTGAAACTTGCTTACATGGGAGGTGCCTTTAAATGGATACAGTGACCAAGTTTTAAAACCCCTATCCTTCTGATTACTTCTTTTAGTATTTTGTCCTTATATCCCAAGAAGTATTTTAGGGACAATAGAGTTCTCTTCATTACTTGTATTTAATCTTATTTACTCAAGTAAACAGAAATAAGAGCATCCTCCTTGGCTTTATTTTTTTCCTCCTAGATATAGATGGTTGACCTGTGTTGGCTTCTTATACGATTTATTCAGAATTTGAACCAATGCATGTTTTGAAAATCTCTAGCACAGTCCTGGTACATCTACTTAGTCATGTTGAATCATAGATACCACCCAGCACAAGACTCAGACTAATGGGGTGACTACTGTGGTCACAGAGTTGGCTAGTGGTAAAGGTGGACTGAAACTTGGTTGTCTGCTCCAGGTTTGGTGCTATTTCCAGGACATCATGAGTGTAGACTGTAGTGATTTTTTTTAGTGCCATAGTGATTTTTTCAATATTCCCACAAAAGGGATTTCTGAAGGAAAGAACAAATAGTTCCATCCATTTTCCTCCTCCTCCTCCTCCCCGTCCCCTGCGGAGTATCAGAGTAATAAAACTTTCTCTGAACTATCTATCTGACCGTAAACACACACACACACACACACACACACACACACTTATTCCTATTCTCTCAAACAAGAAAAACAACTTGGTGATAACTGAATATATCTAAAAAAGACACACCCACCTGCATTAAGAAAAGACCAGGTCAGCATGTTTCAGCCCATCTTAGTAGCCACCTGCATTTTAACCCCCCAATTTCCTCATCACTAGGGTGCAAGCCCTTCCCTTTCCCATTGGATCACAACTCCCGAGAACCACCGTTCTGCTGCAAGGGCAGCTTGATTTATCACTGGCTCTGGGGGGTCCGGAGGACATGCCAGGCTGGGGCCATGAGTCACACATCCCTGCAACTGTGAGAAGACCGAGGAAGGAGGGAGAGGTCTGTTCTCGGCAGTCCTGGGAGCACTGGAACATAACCTTTCTCTGTTCCCTGTAGGGCCTTCGACTTGGGTGGAGGACAGACTATACTGGAAAAATTCCCATACTGCTAGGCCATCAAAGAAGAAAAAAATTTCAGGGATACTCTATTTTCAAGGAGAACAGCCCCTCCCAAGAGGCATGTAGGTAGCAGTCAGCCCATCAAAAGTTGGGATGGGGAGTAGAAAGAAGCAGAGCTCATGACCATATAGCTCTGGAATTGTTCATAGGAAGGATTGGTAGAACAAACTGAAGTTGGGGCTTGTTGCCTGGGAAGTCAGAGGCAGCTGTGTGTGTCCTTGTCAAGCAGGGGCATCTTGTAGTTACCCCAAAGTCTGCTTGAACTGATTTGGAACCCAGAATATACATCTTTTATATACATAATAACACTGGGTCCATGATCCCTTAAGAACTTTCCTGGGACCTGTAATCCTTGTTTTAGAGGAACTTCATTTTCAATTATACTTTCCCAGTTTCAAGTCCCAACAACTGCCTCTTCTCTTTCCTCAATAACTGTAATGAGCAGACACCTCCCATTCCTTCTGAGACCCTCCATAATTTACTACCCCCCCCAGCTCCTCTCTCTTCCTCTAATATAGCAGTGTAGAGAAAATACAAAGGGGTGGGATTGTGTCAGAGTGTCCTTGCATAGGATAGCATTTTTTTTTTTTTTTAACAACCTTGCTGTGTTTTATGTGATTGTGCATTTGGTTATAGCAGCCCAGAGCCCCTAGGGATGATTGCCTACAAATTACAATAAAAAATAGTAAGGCCTCTCATTACCATGATTATTATGATTAGTGATGCTGCGCTGGGTGGCCTTGGCCCAGGCCGATCAGAAAGAAGCAAAGTAGTTCTATGTAGAGACAGATTCAGCCTGTTGGTGGCAGTGGGAGAGGTGATTGGATGCGGTGGGGTGTGTGGAAGAAACTAGTCGGTAAGACTTAAGTCTGTTGGAGTCTTCAAGCCCAGCTTCCCAACAGCTCTGGCTTCAAATCCCAGAGAACTTTGGGGCTGAGAAAGAGAGTAAAGCCCTATTGAAAAGGGGAGTAAAGAGGTAGAGCTTCTGAACTCTTTTCTGAATAGAGGTTGAGGACACTGACTTAGAGACCAGACAGTGCTAAATGTGTATCTCAATCCTACCCCTTACCAGCTGTGGATCCCACAGAAAGTAAGTATGAGCCTAGCTCTAGTCATGAAAGCCAATGCTCTTAGCCAAGGCACCATACTGCCTTGGGCACATTACCTAATCTTTGAGCAACATGGTCCTCATCTGTAAAATGAGTGAAACAATACCTCCCCCATAGTGTTCTTGTAACAAGAAAATGAGATATGTGTGCGAAGCACGTAGCACAGTGCCTGGCATGTAGTATGCACTTGGGAACTCTGAACTGCTCTTTATCATTAGTATGGGTCTCCCTTGCCTTCATGACTCCTCTTCTAATTACTCTTTGCTCCTCTCATCTGTTTCTGTCATCTGCCTTTTTTCCTTCATGGAGAACCCAGCCAGTAAGCATACTTTGAGCCCCACTGGACTCAGAGCCCTGCTCAGGCACTGTGAAGAGCCACAGGAAAAGGAGGAACTTTCCCCCTGTTCTCAGAGCATCCCCAGGCCAGTGCCAGTGTCAGAAGGTCAGGATGCATGCATATGAAAAAGGCTCAAAATCCAAGGAAGAAAAACATACAAATCACTGAACCAGGCTGTAGCTCCAAGGAACACAAATGTAATGTTAAGTAACTTCATATTCACCCATTCTGTGCTGCTCTCAAGGTAAGCATAGGCAGTTAAAAGCCTAGCTGTGGCCTTGGAAGGGTTTATAGTCCTATTACTATATCACAGAACCCAAATGGCAGCTAACAGTCAAGCACAGTTTGCAGTGAAGTTCTCTGGTGGCTGTCCAGGCTCTTGTCAGGAGTGGTGTAGAGGTGGAGGAGTGGCCTCAGGGCCTTTCAGGTCCCATCCCTTCCCAGGGCACCATGACAGGAAGGGCAGTAGGAGTTCAGAGGAGGGGGTGCCCATGAGGCCTGGTCTTATGAAGAGGTAGGACTTGAGCTGAGTCAGGAAAGAATGAGGGTAGCAATTGGTGGATGGGATAGAAGAGGAGGGCAATTGCACAAGTTGGGGATGGAGAAGACAGTGAGGAGATGACTTCAGCAGCAAAGCAGGTATGACGTGTGTGTTGACAACAGATGGGAGTAGATGGGTCAAGTCAGATATGCAAGGTCTCTGTCATGGATTGAATTGTGTCCCTCCAAAATGTGTGTTAACTTGGCCACTCCATGATTTCCAGTATTGTGTGATTGTCCACCAATTTTTCATCTGATATGATTTTCCTATGTGTTGTAAATCTATGAAGTTATTGAGGTGGGATTAGCGGCAGTTATGTTAATGAGGCAGGACTCAATCTACAAGATTAGGTTATATTTTAAGTCAATTTCTTTTGAAATATAGAAGAGAGAAGCGAGCAGAGAGACATGGGGACCTCATACCACCAAGAAAGTAGAGCCAAGAGCATGCGTTCTTTGGACCTGGGGGCCCTGCGCTGAGAAGTTCCTAGAGCAGGAGAAGATTGGTGACAAGGACCTTCCCCCAGAGGTGACAGAGAAAGCCTTCCTTTGGAGCAGGCACCTTGAATTCGGACTTCTAGCCTCCTAGACTATGAGAGAATAAATTTCTTTTTGTTAAAGCCATTCTTGGTATTTCTGTTATAGCAGCCCTAGATAACTGAGACAGTCCCGATTTCCAGAGAGAAGAATTCAGACCCTAAGGAGTCACCGAAAGTTTATGCAAATGAGTATTGTCATCGTCCCTCTCCTCATGCCTTCTTCACTGCCCAAGTCCCCTTGTTCTTCAACATTCAGCTTAGATGCCTTCTCTGGCAGCTAACACTCTGTCTTCTTCATGCCCACACCATTTTATCCGTGTCATTCTGAAGGCCTTGATCACTTTATTCCTTGTATTGTAGTTATTCATGATCTGTCCTTGTAGACAGTAAACTGCTTGAGAGCAAAATCCGTGTCAGATTCACCTGATCTCCTCTATCATGCCTAAAACAGTGTTTTGCACATTGTTAATTCTTTTCAGGATTACAAATTCACTCCAACTTGCTCAAATGGGAAAGCTTGAACTATAAGAAAGCAAGACAGGCTCCTGAATGTAGGAAATGAAATACAGGTGTGCTTCTTGGGAACTAGAGCTGGAAGGGCTATCAGAAACCAAAGTGCTCTCATCTCTCCTTCTTTCCAGTGCTACATGATTTCTCCTACCTCTTTTTCTCTTTGCATCTCTTAGTTTCAATTTCAAAAGAGAGAATTTGGCTGGTTCATCAGCACGTTCTGGATCTGGTGTCCAACCTAGTATAATAAACCATGGCAGGGTGTGGAGTGTCAAGTCCTTTAGAGGATGTTGGGTTTGTCCTTCAATGGGCTGTGGCTGGGGAAGGTAAACTGACTGATGTGTAGGCATGATGGGGATTCAACAAATATTTGCAAAACAAATGGAAGAATGAGCAAATGCTACTTAAGGGAGATTATTCTATCCACTGCATGCAGGATGGGTTAGAAGGCTGAGACTCTGGAGGCAGGTAGAACTGTTAGGAGACTTTTGCATGTCTCAGAATGAGATGATTAAGGTTCAGAAAAAGGAAGCGATGCTGAGGACAGAAAGTATGTATAGGCAAGATAAGGCTTGTTAAAAAATATTCCAAGTTTTCTTATTTTCTTTATCCTTCCATCCTTCCTTCATTTCCTGAGCTCAGTGATCACCCTTTTCTCGTAACCTAGAAATGGGGAAAGGTGTGTGTGTGTGTGTGTGTGTGTGTGTGTGTGTGTATGACAGTATATTTATTAGCTTTCAAGGATGTGGAATACTTTGAGCAGTTTCAGCTAGAAGCAGGAGGAAGGGGGCTGAATGCTTTAAAGAGAGCCCTTAAATTTGAAATCTATAAATTTATCCCACACCTCCATTGGTGAACCCAAAGCATACTCAGAATCCACTCTTCCAAAAAAAATAGAACTTTATGTTTCTTTCTTTCTTTTTTTTTTAAGCTACCATGTTTCTTGAGAACTGGAAGAGACTACAGATGCGACTGGGCTACTTCTGGGACCTGACTGGTATAGAAGAGGAAGAAGTGAGTTCTCTTACATACTTCCCTGGGTCCTTGTTTTGCTTTGACTCTAGAAATAGACTGTCTTGAGTGAGCCAGTTATGTTTGCTGTCACATCAGCCAGTCACTGATCTGGGGTCTCACTGTGACTCCTTTTTTTTTAAGTTTGGCTTCATGACCTAAGCCAATGTTGATTTGCCCTTAGGCAAGGAGTTCAAATCCCCTTTCTTGCTTTGAATGTAAGACATTTGCCCTGAGGGGTACCCAGATGTCCCAGTGTCCTGCCCTGGGAAAAGAGATGGCACGAGAAGCAAGCCTTACAGTAGCCTTGAGAGTTAAGTCAACATGCTTCTACTCCCTATATCATTTATGCATAGGAGTCACTCCAGTATGACTTAGGGCATATATATGTCTAAATGCCTCCGTGACTTTACTGAGGGATAGGAGAAAAGCGTGGGTGCCAGATACTGGTTGCCTTTGATGCTGATGGAAAAACAAAAACCATTAAATGACTGCAGTATAAGCCAGTGCACGGCGTGAAACTGGACTGTGAGCTAAATGGAAGAAGTAGGTTCTTCTTGAGTTTTCTGGACAGATGATGTTTAAAGTGTGAAAACATACCAGCCTTCCCTCAGGGCTCTTTTGAGAACGAGGTCCCCAGTCTTGATGTTGATGAGTTGACTGTAAGAAGTATGTGCATGGTTGCTCACAGTTTTTATTCCTCCTGTAACCCCTCCTTTTCCAGACATCAGCCCCAATCCCACTCAGCCCTCTATCTCCTTCCACTTCCAATCTCAGCTAGCTCACTCTGTTTTGACCACTAAAACTTCCAAGGGCTACTGATACCACATGTCACCATTGATTGAACAGCAAATGTGGATATGTGGTAGGAACCCCCACTAGCTATTCTTTGTAAGTGGGGGGTTGAAGACAGAGTCTAGAAGGACCAGGAGGCACTCTCAATTGCCTTAGTGCCCACTTGCAAAGACTGACCACAAACATTATGGCAACTGCATGGACAGCAGGCTTTTTCTTTACTCTAAACAGTAATTGATGAGCCTTGGCTTGAACTCAGGATCTCTGGCTTTGTGGCCCTGATGTTTTATGACCAAGCAAGTGAAATTCCAAATTTAGTCTTGTTTTGAAGCCTCTGTGGCTTCTTGTGTCTGTAGTGTGACATCATTTCTGCTCCTTAATGCTCTAGTCAGCTTACCTTTGAGCAGAGGAGTTGAGAAGCAATTGGGCCTACACGGCAGCCTCATGGAATAGAATCTACTAATCAAGTTGTGTTGCCTCCATGTATTAGAAGTGCAGCTGTAGTAGTGTGGCTTCTTCCCACCTACCTTGAGGTTTCATGTACTTCCATCCCATCCTACCATATGGCATTACTGGACAATGAGTGCCTGTACTCACTCTATTGTATTCCTTGAAAGTAACACCATCAAGGATTCTGTGACAAATAAGAGAATGTATACATGGATTCTACCTTCAGAAAGGATACAAATTAGGAAGATAAGGAACAGAGAGTAATAAAGACAATTGCATTTCTGGGAGGGAAAATGTCCAAACTAGCACTTCCAATAGCAAGAACTGCAGCAGTTCGACTGTGTGGGTGATGGAGTTGGAGCATCTTTGTCCTATTGGTCTCATTTGCTTTAGCTAAAATATGTCAGAGAGAGAGAGATTGACAGACAGTTGTGGCTGGGTGTGGGCAGGCAGTGGGGGAGAGGGGCTACATCTCCTACTCTCCTAATGCAAGCAGCAAGGGTATTTCCTAAGAAGAGAAGAAGAGACATCCTGGCATCCAAGCCTGAGTGGGGCTGGAGACAGGCTAAGTGTGTCTGCTAACTAGAGTTGAGACAGCTAGAAAGTCTCTCTTTTAGAGAGGAAGTGTAAACACACATACATAAAAGCTTCAGTTATGACTCAATACCCTCAAAATCTCAGGACCAGGCCCTTGGCAGGAATGGGATTACAATCGATTTCTCATTCTGTAAACAGATTTCCTGTTTTCTCTTTAACCCAATGAACCATGGTAATCCCCTGGGAGGTACATGCTTTGAGGAAATCGTGTGCAGCCTGAGAGTGGCCTGGCCAAGACTGGGCTTACCCGTGGCACAAGGAGACATTCTGGATGGGCTGTGGCTGAGGTTTCTGTAAGGCTCTTTGGTTCTAGGCCAAGGTTGGTGTGCTGTCCTGTGCCCCACCCAGGGCCAGGCTTGGCTGAGAGGAAGGGCAGCCAGACGTGTCTTTTTCTACCATGCATTTATATTTCAGACTTGGATATCAAACACTTGGAATTCAGTTTAATTCTGAACATATTCATTAAGCACCTACTATGTACCAGGTTTCTAGGGAGTGTGTTGAGGATGGTGAAGTCCCTGGGTGGCATGAACAGTTAAGCACTGGGCTACTAACCAAAAGACTGGTGGTTTGAACCCACCCAGAAGAACCTCACAAGACAGGCCTGGCAATCTGCTTCGAAAAGGTCACAGCCGTAGAAACCCTATGGAGCACATTTCTCCTCTGAAACACATGGGGTAGCCATGGGTGTGATTAGATGGCAACTATTTTTTTTCTTTTCATTTTTTGGTTGGGGGTGGTAAATATTGTACCAATGCAGGCATAGTCTCTGACTTCCAAAGGGTTACATTCTACAGGAATGTTGTTTGGTCTCTAAATGTTTAGAATACAATGGAGAGTATGTGAGAGAAGTTCCTCTGGCCAAGGTAGGAAGAGGAAATGCATTTTTTAATATCTGGGTTTGAATGCTGGGTAAATTTCAATGGGCGGCAATGGGAAGAAAGAGCCCCTAGGGAGGAAACAGCAAGCAAAGGCCTTGGGCTGGAGAAGCTCAGGGTATGGATAAAAAATGCCAAATGTCCAGAAGGTCTGCTTGGGTGCTGGGGACAGGAGTTGGGAAGCAGTGGAGGGCAAAGTAGCAAGTGTAGGCTGGTGGTCAGGCGTGGGTGGGTACTGATTGCTGTTCTGGGTCTCCTGTAGGTTGTGCAGGAGGCATGTGTGATTTATATAAGAGCACTACGACTTACATGAAGTGTCGTTGGCAGTTTTAACCTACGTTCTTAAAGTGAGGGGCAGGAGGGTGGCAGATATTACTTGGGCACTGGGAAGAGAGAAGCAGGGGTCCTTGAAGGTCATGATAGAAATTTTTTTCTATTTTAACTAGACATATTTTCCAGGGACACTCACGAGGTTGGCTGTTTGTAACCCAAGAAATCATTCTTCCCTGTGGTCTTTACTTACCTCCTCAGGTGGAGGGAGAGTCCTGCTTCAAGCCCATTTACCCTCTGTCCCTCCTGACTGGGGTGTCCCCTAACATGCAGTCTACCCCAGGAGGAGGAGCCTTGGTGGCACAATGGTTAAACACTTGGCTGCTAACTGAAAGGTTGGTAGTCAGCACCCAGCCGGTGGCTCCATGGGAGAAAAGATTACAGCCATAAAGATTACCACCTGGGAAACCCTATGGGGCGATTCTACTCTGTCACACAGGGTTGACAAAATTGATTTGATGACACCCAACAACAATACCCCAGGAGGAGGGGGACAAGTAGGTGTCTCAAGTCCAGGTTGTAAACCAGGGAGAAGCTGGAAAAAGAGTGGAGACCGCTTTCTTATCAGGACAGAGAAGGAGTAGCCAAACCCAAGAGACCTCCTACTATGTCTGTGTGCAGCCCCTGTGTATAGGGGCACCTGTGGAATCAGCTGGGATTACTGGGAGGGACTTATTGAAAGACTTCTTTGGGTCCTGTCTACACTTGATGCAGGGAGACCTGCCAGGCCTCAAAAGTCTTCTCTTTGAAGTGGGGTAACCCTCAGCTCAGCAGACCTCTCTTGCCCAATTAGTTTCTGTCACATCAGATCCCCAGTACTACTGGAACTTCTTGGAGAATGTGACTTTTTCTGAACACAGATGTCCTGCCTCTCCATCTCTCTCCCATCCCTCACCTATCGGACCAGCGTTAAACATGCTTAATGACTTCCTAAGAAGACCCAGTGGCTGCTAACCAAAAAGCTGGCTTTTGGAACTCACCCAGTGGCTCCACGGGAGAAAGGACCTCATGATCTGCTCCCAAAAGACTACAGCCTAGGAAACCCTATGGGGCAGTTCTACTCTGACGCATGGGTTTGCTATGAGTTGGAATCTACTCGATGGCACTCAACAACAAACAACAACAGTAACAATGGCTTCCTTGCACAAAGGAGACCAAATCCCCTGCCTACATGTGACCCCAACTCATATCTTTCTCCTCCTTGCCGAGACCTCCTAGCCACCTAGGCCTTCCTTCTGTCCCTCTAACATGCCCAGCTTGGTCTGGCCCAGTCCTTTGCATTGGCTGTTCCCTCTGCCTGGAATGTTCCTCCCCAGTGGTCTCCACATGGCCTGCTTTTCCTTGGCTTTCCCATTTCATTTGAAATGTTACCTTCCTCACATTGGCCTTCCCTGACTTCCCAATGGAAAGAAACTACCCTGATTTATTTTCTCTGTTGTTCTTATCTCCATCTGCTAGTTTCTTATTTGTGTGATTGCTTGCTTTCTATTTACCTTTCTCCACTTGAAGATAAGCTCCAAGAAAGGAACTTGTCCATAGGACCAGTGCTGAAGTCCCAGTACCTAGTAAAGAGCTTCAAGCATAGTAGGTGTTCGGTAGCTCTTTGTTGGAGACATCAGTGGAATGTCGTTCTGGATTTTCCTCTTTGGATCAGTGAAGGCTGCTCCTGAGCTGGCCTGGGTCCTTCCTGAAGAGACTGACCAGGTAGAAGTAGCTTTTAGAAAAAGTTCCCAGAGTCTTGGTGGGAGGTATTAAGTTTTGTGCTGATTTTGGCATCAGATCACCCAACTGGGAGGTTGTGTTTGGGGGACATCAGAAATAAGACTGGCCTGCCCTTGGCTGGACTTGCTGAGGCAACTGTCACAGGGTCTAGATTCTGCTCTGGCCAGGAGCTCAGTTGTCCAGATCCCTGCCTTTCAGGAATTCTATAGCCTCACCCAATCTGCTTGGCTGAAGGGGAGATTCTTGTTTGGTCTGTTTTAGCCAGAATGCAGAGCAGCCTAAGATTCTGCTTTGAGTGTCTTGGTCTTCTGTCTGTGTGCCAAGAGAGCTGGGCTTGTTCTAAACAGGCATGGGGGTCTGAACTGAGGCCCAGCACAGGGGAGGTGGGCCACAGCCAGAGCTACAGGGATGTGAAGAAATGCTTCTATATGACCTCATGGTGTGTCTTTGGAAAACCAGAGGCAGGTCAGGAGCAACCTGCCGGTCAGCCAGGAAATTCTTCTCTAGCCCTTTGCAGGTCGTGAGAGGGTAGAAGCTCCACTAGCTAGATGAGGTTTAGAACTCTATTATGGCACTCACCAAAAGATGCTGTTACAACTTATAATTCAAATCTTCTATTGCAATACTGTAGAGGAAAAGCAACCAATTACAGAGGCCATGAAGGAAAACTTCAAACTGCATTTCTCCAAGTGTTCCTTTAGGACAGTAACTGTTCCATGGGAAAGGGTGGGTTTAAGAAAATCAAGCAAGTGTCTTTACAGTAGGACGCTTCAGAGCTTTTAATATGCTCATTGTGACTCATAAAGGTGATATGTGGTATTTTCTACTTCTTTGGACCTGGAACCCTTTTTTAACTAAAAATTTCTTGGGACGCACCTTAGGAAATGCTGTGTTAGAGAATGGATGCAGGTGAGAGACAAAATCAAGTGAACTTCACAAGCATTTAGAGATTTCTGTGTGCTCAGCATGGTGCTAATTACTGTGAGGAACATAAAGTAATACAGATCAGGTAGCTAATCATTGTGTTTAGATAAGAAGACTGTCACATGTAAAACAGCTAGGAAATAACCCACCACCCGTCATCTGTCAGCATGTCATACTGTGATGGCTTACATGTTACCATGATGCTGGGAGCTAAGCCACTGGTATTTCAAATACTGGTAGGGTCGCCCATGGTTGACAGGTTTCAACAGAGCTTCCAAACTAAGACAGACTAGGAAGAAAGGCCTGGTGATCTACTTCTGAAAATTAACCAATGTAAACATTGTGGATAACAGCAAAATGCTGCCGGATATAGTGCTGGAAGATGAGCCCTAAAGTTGGAGGGCTGTACACAACAGCCACACAATGGACTCAAACATACAGTGATCACGAAGATGGCACAGGACCGAGCAACATTGTTCTGTTATACGTAATGTTGTCATGAGTCAAAGCTGACTCGACAGCAATTAACAACAACAAGAAGAAATAATGAAAGAAAAATACATTGTTGTTGTTGGTAGGTGCTGTCCAGTCAGTTCTGATTCATAGTGACCCTATATGCACAGTAGAACATAACACTGCCCATTCCTGTGCCATCCTTATAATCGTTGTTATGCTTGAGCCCATTGTTGCAGCCACTGTGTCAATCCACCTCGTCGAGGGTCTTCCTCTTTTCCACTGACCCTGTACTCTGCCAAGCATGATGTCCTTCTCAAGGGACTGATCCCTCCTGACAACATGTCCAAAGTATGTAGGACTCAGTCTCCCCATCCTTGCTTCTAAGGAGCATTCTGGTTGTACTTCTTCCAAGACAGATTTGTTCGTTCTTTTGGCAGTCCCTGGTATATTCAATAATCTTCACCAACACCACAATTCAAAGGCGTCAATAATTCTTTGGTCTTCCTGTGTATAGTATGAGCCTTAAGAACTCTAGGAATTCCAAGAGAGAGGAGCGCTCCCATTCCCCACCTGCGCTACTCATGCTAATGCAGTCATAGTCCTGGAAAGGGTGGGCGGATGTAGTAGTCATGGAGACTGGAGTGATGATGGAGCACCTTAGTGAATAGGATCACCTCCTGTTTTGTAGATTATGCTTATTAGTCACTTGCATGGCTTCTCTTCTCCAACCATTTTGGCTTAACTTGCTGGCCTTTGAGATCTCTGAAATGTGGCCAGTGATAAAGAAGCATGTATTCTCTGAACAATGGAGTCCACTGTGAGCCAGCACTGAGTCCCTGCCTACGAGTTATCAGTAAATGATGCAGGAACGTGAAGTCCTCACCCCTGTAGATAGTCAGCCTTGAGCTGGAAGCTGCAGGGAAGACCTGCCAATGAGGCCAGGTGTATACTGTTAACTTCTCTTTGAAGTGAGCCATGCACCTTCCTGTCCCCACATCTGATTTGACACTGGTTCTCTTGATGAGTTTAGGTACTCTCCCCATGCCTGTGACTCACTCTTTGGGTTTGCATTGCTGAATGGCCCTGTGATGTCTCATGAGCACAGGTGTACTTGCCAATGAGTTACTTACCTAGGCTGTACAGGAAACAGGTCCAGGCAAGTGAGTTTTAAGATTCCCTATGGCCACCAGTGACTTTGATGTATATTTGTCACCATTTTGCTTGCAGTATAATGGTGCAAGGAAGAAGTTTTGTCCTTGCCCCACTTCCAGATGTGGGACACATCTGTTTCTCCAGCTGTGATTTGGCTCATTGAAACTTAAAATTTGGGGTGTGAGGATATTTGGTGGAATGACCAGAAATATCCTTCTGCCTTTGGTCAAGCTGCTGTGCAAAGCATGTGGCTTCTTTTTGTATTAGCTATGCAGTTAACATTTCCTCTCTCCTTTCTCAACACCGGCGCTATCCCCAGGAGCGTGCCCAGGTTTGGTTTTCAGTGTGATAACAAATGTCCTGTGTCCCCTCTCTCTCCCACACATTGTGTTCTTGGTACTCCTTGTGATTGTGTGTTGTGGCAATTTATGTCCATAGTGCCCAATCCTAAACTCTGACTTTAATGTACTTGTGATTTCTGGTTATAACCTGTAGGCCAAGGTCACTCTTCCTCCTGTTTACTAACCACTCTTGGACTCTCTGGGTTTTAGGAGCACTCCCGGCCTGAGTATGAAACCAAGGTTCGAGAGAAAATGCTAAAGGAGAGTGACAAGTCAGTTGTCCAGAAGCTGGAAACAGCTAGAACAGAGAGTGATGATGAGGTAAGACACTGATGCTTGTTGCTCTTTGTCCTCTTTGTTTCTGAAGGCCTTGTTCTCATTGTGTCTGGAACACCGTAGTGAATGGAGGACTTGGCTGCGAGAAGGGGTTGATGTGGGGCAGGATAGAATGAGAGCATGGCATCTCCCATTTCCCTGCCCTCAGAGCTCTTGAGTGACAGAGTTTACCTATGACTTGATCAGTATCTCTTTTCTGGATGGTACCATCTGGACAAAATAGGAAAGCAGATCGGAGAAGAAAGAGACAGTTTAGGCCTGTTTCCTGCAGACTCCATCACCTAAATTCCTAACAACAACACAACCATATCAACCACGTAACAGCAGCTATGCCTTATCAAAGGCCTGTTCTATGCTAGGCACTGGGCAAAGTGCATTATAGATCTCATTCAATCTTCACAATAAATTGATGAGGCTGACATTATTTGTTATTTACGCTATAAGCATGAAAAAAAGTTATGTCCAGGGATTAAGTCATTTGCCAGAAGTTGCACAGTCAGTAAATAATGGGTGGATCTGTGCACCTAACCACTATGCAATACAGCCTTTTAAGTACAATACGGAAGTCAAAGGAGAAAGCAAGAAATGGATCTAAGGAGTGGCAAAGGCAAATCCACGCCTGTATTTGCTTGAGCTACTCATACAATGTTCCTTACACTTTGGTTAACCTAGGCGGGCCTCTAAAAGTAGGAACGTGATGGTGAGCATGCTTTTTGAGTTATATTTCTGAGTTTTGTAGTGCCATTCAGATATTGAAACAGAATCCATGCTGTGCACTGTAAATACTATGTGTGTATGGGGTTTGGGGGTGTTGGGGGTGGGGTTAAGGACTCCTGTTTGGCCATCTCTGTTTCTGAGTGCCACCCTTTGAAACTAAAAGTACGTATGTGTTTGTCTTTCCTAATCTGGTCCTAGAAAAAAATCAATGAGATTCAAAATCTGTTGTTTTTACATGAGCCTTTTCTCAATCTTGGATCTGAATTCAAATTTCATTTCATTTTACATTATGTTGAAATCATTCATGTTAACATGCAAATTTATGCAAGCACCAAAACAGAAGAATGTGGTGTTTTCGAGCTCAGAATACTGGCATTTTATTTTAAATAGAATTTAAACAGAAGAGCGAGAGAGAGGGTGGCCTTCAGAGTTATTTTTTTTCCTAGACAAAGAGCAAGTCCAAGACCACCAATTATTCAGTGAAATAATGAATTCATTCTTAGGAAAGACTAATCATCACCACCACCCTCATCGGAAAGCGAGCATTCTGTGTACTGTCAGCTTCAGCAACTCCACGCAACCTTCCTTCTCCACCCGAGCAATATACAATGGATAATTTTATGGAAATCACATGTAACTTTCATTGACCACTGACTCATTTAATTTTAATTCCGTAGACGGGAATGCCAAGGAGCTGGAATTGCGTACATTGAGGCTGTGGTTCTAGTATAAATGTTGCTTGGCTATATATGCATGATAGGTCAAATAACTTTCAGGAACCATGAATAATTAAAAAACATCTGAACGCATTATGAATGATACATATGTTTATGTTTTAGCATTCAGCATCTATTTTCATTACACTGTTGAGAAGGCAAAGCTCAAAGCATCTAATGCCTCAAAAGCACTGGGGGGAAATGACCTTCCCAAATGAACAGCATCAGCTCAAACTGGCCTGAAATTTGATTGTGAGAATCCTCTGTGCTTCTTTTTTGCTGCAAATCTTGCCATAGGTGAGAGATAAGGATGGAGCGTGTGTTGTTGTCTGATGGGAGGGATGCTGCTCTTGCCTGCGGGAAGAGTTGTGGTCAATGCCCATGGCACTGTGTGGCTCTAGGGGCTCCATTCACAGTGCAGTACTGCCTATGACACCATTATGGGTATGATATTTAGGGATGGAACATTCTTCTGGGGGCTAGACAGGGACTAAATCTATCTGGTGGTCTTGGGTGTGCTTTTTCCATCCCAGAGGATCACCTTGGTTCTGCCTTCACTGTTACCCTAAGGCTGCATAACCCCACCTTTTTTTTACTTTCCTTCCTATTGAATGATAAAAAGCTCCCCTTTACTGAGGGCCCAGAGTGGTACAGTAACTTGCCCAAGACCACATAGCTAGTTGTGGTGGAGCTGGTAATCAAACCCAACTCTGTGTAACCCTCAAGGCCCATTGTATTTTTTTTTTTTTAATTTTAAAGATATTGAGTCCATTAAAAAAAAGTTTTATTGAGATATAACTCTCATATATAAAATTCACCCATTTAAAGTGTAGAATTAAATGATTTTTAGTATATTCATAGACTTGTGCAATAACTCCCACAAACTAAGTTTAAAACATTTTTTGCCATCCCAAAAAGAAGCCCTATACCCATTAAACAGTAACTCCCCTTTTCCCACCTCCAGCCTAGAGCCCTGGGCAAACAGGAATCTACTTTGTCTCTATAAACCTCCCCCCACCAAAATAGATTTGCCTATTCTGGACATTTCATATCTATGGAATCATATAGTTTGTGGTCTTTTGTGACTAGCTTCTTTTATTTATATTTTCACTCTGTCGATGACATCATTTGAAGTATAAATGTTTTTAATTTTGATGTAGTTCACTTCCTCAGTCTTTTCTTTTTGTCCATGTGCTTTTGATGTCATATCTAAGAAATCATTGCCTAATCCAATGTCATGAAAAATATACTCCTATGTTTTCTTCTAAGAATTTTATTGTTTTAGCTCTTACATTTAGGTCTATGATCCATCTTGGGTTAATTTTTCTGTGTGGTGTAAGGAAGGGGTCTAGTTTCATTCTCTTACATGAGGATATCCTGTTGTCCCACCACCATTTATTGAGAAGACTATTTTTTCCCTATTGAATTGCTTGACACCCTGTTAAAGATCAAATTACCATACATTTAAGGGTTTATTTCTGGAACCTCAATTTTATTCCATTGATCTAATGTCTGTCCTTATGCCAGTATCACAGTGTATTGATTACAGCAATTGTGCAGTTAAGTTTTAAAATTGGGATGTGTGAGTCCTCTGCCTTTGTATTTCTTTTTCAGAATTGTTTCTACTATTCTGGTCCCTTCAGTTCATATGAATTTCATGACCAGTTTGTCAATTTCTTAAAAAAAAAGTTGGGATTTTTATAGGGATTGTGTTGAATCCATAGACTGATTCGAGGAGTATTGCCATCTTAACAATATTAAGTCCTCTGATTCATAAACGTGGTGTATCTTTATTTATTTATTTAAAATTTTTTTTATCTTTATTTAGATCTCTAAACTTTTTGTAGCTTTAAGTGTTATGAGTCTTGTACCTCTTTTTTTAAATTTATTTTTAAGTATTTTATTATTTTTGATTCTATTGTAAATGTAATTTTTAAAAAAAATTTATTTTTGGACCGTTCATTGCTAGGATTATGTAGAAATTGTATAGAAATACAATCGATTTTTGTGTATCAATCTTGTACCCTGTAACTTTGCTGAATTTGTTTATTCTAATAGTTTTTTAGTGGATTCCTTAGGGTTTTCTATGTATAAGATGATGCCATCTGCCAGTAGAGAAAGTTTTACTTCCTTTCCATTTGGATGTCTAACTGCCCTGACTAGATCCTCCTCTACAATGATGAATAGAAGTGGCAAGAGTGGACATTATCTTGTTCTTGGTCTTTTTTTTTTTTTTTTTTGGTCTTAGGGGAAAGCATTTTAGCCACTTGCCATTAAGAATGATGTTAGCTGTGATCCATATAAAGAGGCTTCCCTGAGAACAATTCACATCACATCAGCATGATGCTGACCTGGAGTCAAATGTTCTGCACTTGATGGGGTGATAACTATAGCACATCAGGGATGGGCCACATGGTGAGGCCTAAAGCCGGCAGACTAGGGGTCAGAATGCTGGGATAGTCATTTGGTGCTTTTATTTTTCTGGGTCTCTGCTGCCTTGGCTGTCACATGGAGACATTAGATTCTAAAGCCTCTGCAGTTCCGAGAGTCAGAGATTTTCTTTCCTGATATGCCTAGAGCCGCAGGCATAATGTTGAGCATCCGCCCATTTCTTTGGGGGGGATGGATCTTTGACTGTCCCTTATTTATCTTAAAATTATGGTAATTTGGCTGTTTTTATCTCTACTATTGTTGATAGTCAAGGGTAGGGCACAGCAGGGATATTGATAATGAAGAAATTGTAAGTAACAAATATTGGCTACTTTCTATGTGCAAGGGTGTACAGGCATTATTTCATGTAAGCCTCAGAACCATTATTATTCCCAATTTATGGATGAGAAAACCGAAGCTTAGAGAGATAACAACTCGCTCAAGGGCATGTAGCTAGTATGTGGCAGAGCCTGAGTTTAAGCCAGAATACCTGACTCAAGAGCAAGGCTCTTGACTTCTATGTTCCTCTGCCTCTCCTAGGCTTTCCCTTGACAGATCCTCAAACACTCCTAAAAAATCATGCTAGGTTTTTATTTCCTATGCTAGAAGCGGGAAGAACTGTGGTATTTGCTGGAAAGATGGGTAAGAGACAAACATGCTACCCTACTTTTTATTTAGGGGTTTTGTATAAATTTTGGTGGGGTGATGCTCTGTTTCCACTGAGGACAATATTGGGTGGAAATGGCTCAGTTTACAGCAAGATATTCAATAGACACTAGAGAGAATTCAAAAATCTAAACACAGTTAGTTATGTGTTGCATTTCCAAGGGAGAATATGGAGTCTGGAACTTTTAATAAAAGAACAGTTTTTTTTTTTTTTTCCTGGATCAGTTTGCATCTTTTCTGGAGTGATCTGTCCTGGACAGATATAAAGCTTTCCTCAAGTTTCCCTGAAGGGCAAGGTTTTTCTAGGTTCACACCAGGTAATAAAACCCTAAGTTAGAGTATAGATGGCAGGGTGCTATAGGTGGTGGGATCAGGGAGCCTGGTCTTTATCTCTTATCCCTCCAACCTTTGACTCAGCCCCTTCAAATTCCAGCTCATGCCTCCTTTTCTTTCAACAAACATTGTATTAAATATTAGTCAGGGTAAAGTCAGAAAAATAGCCCATGCTGGGTAGTTTAATGGAGGGAATATGATATAGGGAACTAATTACAAAGGTGTTAGAAGAGAAGGAAAGGCAAACAGAGGATTGTGAGGCAATCCAGAGACTAGCAACTGCAGGAAGTTGCTATCATGCTTAGGACTGGAAGGACAAAGGAAGGAGATGAAATTACCAGAACCTAGGAGCTAGGACCACCCAAGGGGGGCCAGAACCCTGGAGAAGATGCAGCCAATTCTGGAGATGTCATCTGAAACAGATAGAGTGGGGGAGAAAAAATACCCTGGCTTCCCCCACCCACCCCCCAGTCTCCCACCTGTGTCTCTTATTGGCCAAGCCAAACCAAACTAAACCTGTTGCCACAGAATTGATTCTGACTCACAGCAACCCTATGCGACAGAGTAGAACTGCCCCATAGAGTTTCTAAGGAGCAGCTGATGGATTTGAACTGCCAACCTGTTGGTTAACAGCCAAGCTCTTATCCACTCTGCCACCAGGGCTCCCTTACTGGCCAAATATAACCAAAAATCAGTTGATAAGTGGCTCTAGAAAATGTATTATTCAGGATCAGTACCTCTGACGCTGAGCAGAAGAGGGAATGGCAGAGAGTAGACCTGAGAGCAGCTGGCAAATGACTGGCACGAAAGTCCAGTCACTAAGTCAAAATAACCTCAGAACCAATTGGCCACAGAGCACTTATAAGCTGGGTCCTTGCTTTGGGAAGTTAAAAGGCTTTTGGGGAATGTTGTTCTGTGCCTTCAAGTTCATTCCGACTCATAGCGGCCCCATGTGACAGAGTAGAACTGCCGCATAAGGTTCTCTTGGCTGTAATCTTTGTAGGAGCAGATCACCAGGTCTTTCTCCATGGAGTCACTGGGTAGGTTGGAACCACCAACCTTTTGGATAGCAGCCAAACACTCAACAGTTGTACCACCAGGGTACCTTATTGGGGAATAGTGATAAAAATTTGGCAAAAAGCACAATCGTGCTTATCGCTGCCTGCCTGGCTGACTGAATAAACAAATGATCGGTTGTTCAGACCATCCTTGAGCTGTTCAGACTGTAGGGGTGCATGTGAGTGTGGTGATGTGTGTAAGCATGAGTGTGTGTGAGGAAGAGAGAAACAGAGAGAGAGACAGACACAGAGAAAAAGAGAGTGAGAGTTTGTGATGGTGTCACTGGATTGACACAGGTGAGATCAGATAACCAAAGGCTTCCAAGAGGATGGAAAGTGTTAAGGAGCAAAGAGCATATATAGCAAGCTGGGGAAATAGCAAGTGTGGACCTTAAAAGAGTTTTCCCCAATAAAACATGATTAGTAAAAGGAGTTTAAAACAAAATATGATTGAACTAGTCCCGGGAGTTTACCTCGTCGGACTTGTTGTCACCCAAATATTTATCCAGTGTGGGTGCAGGCACCTGTCTTCCCGCCACTGCCTGGCGCTGCCACGATGTTACATTTAATGAATATTTTATGGGGAACGTTGAAACTAGGAGAACATTTGCCAAGAGGAGGTCTGTGGATAAAAAAAAAATAGATGGGTGTTAATTTACTGTTCAGTGCACCACCCTGGGGACAATTATTTCAAAAGAAAACTCATCTAAAGTTAAAGCATTGAAACATTTATGACAGATGCCTCTGGCAGGCGCAACAAACATATGGAATAAATTATGCATAATTGTATGCCTTTGACGAGGCTGAGACAACAGCAACAGGAAGCTGGGAGACTGTCAGAGAGCGCAGGAGGGAGGGGAGGCCCAGGAGAGGAGATGGAGGATCCTATCTGGGTCTCTCACTCTGGGCCAAGGCTGTCCACGAAGGCCCTTGGTGGTTTATCAGAATGTTCTGTGAACTGAATAAAGGTCCCTTGGACCCTCTTGGAGGCATTAAATTAATAATCACTTGAGGGTCAAAAATATAAAGAATATTAAGAAGGTTCCTCTTTGGCAACGCAAAAAACTGGGGCTCAGAAAGGGAAGTGATTTGCCAAAGATTTACATAGCAGGTGAGAAGCTGGTTCCATTTTAAAATATTTTTATTTGCACTGGAGCCTTTGAGGTCTCTAAGCATCTTTATTATCTCTATTCCCCAATAAAGTACCCTGGTGTACAACTGTTAAGTGTTTGGCTGCTACCCAAAAGGTTGGTGGTTCCAACCTACCCAGTGACTCCATGGAGAAAGACCTGGTGATCTGCTCCTACAAAGATTACAGCCAAGAGAACCTTATGCGGCAGTTCTACTCTGTCGCACGGGGCCGCTATGAGTCGGAATGAACTTGAAGGCACAGAACAACATTCCCCAATAGCCTTTTAACTTCCCAAAGCAAGGACCCAGCTTATAAGTGCTCTGTGGCCAATTGGTTCTGAGGTTATTTTGACTTAGTGACTGGACTTTCGTGCCAGTCATTTGCCAGCTGCTCTCAGGTCTACTCTCTGCCATTCCCTCTTCTGCTCAGTGTCAGAGGTACTGATCCTGAATAATACATTTTCTAGAGCCACTTATCAACTGATTTTTGGTTATATTTGGCCAATAAGGGAGCCCTGGTGGCAGAGTGGATAAGAGCTTGGCTGTTAACCAACAGGTTGGCAGTTCAAATCCATCAGCTGCTCCTTAGAAACTCTATGGGGCAGTTCTACTCTGTCGCATAGGGTTGCTGTGAGTCAGAATCAATTCTGTGGCAACTGGTTTAGTTTGGTTTGGCTTGGCCAATAAGAGACACAGGTGGGAGACTGGAGACTGGGGGGTGGGTGGGGGAAGCCAGGGTATTTTTTCTCCCCCACTGTATCTGTTTCAGATGACATCTCCAGATGTCATGGTAGCTCCATAGACACATCCAAACTCTCTGAGCGACTGAATTGCTGGGCTGAGGGCTGTGGGGACCATGATCTTGGGGGATATCCAGCTCAACTGGCATAACATAATTTATAAAGGTATGTTCTACATTCTACATTCTACTTTCAACCTATGAGTGGCCATCTAGGATACTCCACTGGTCTTACCCTTTCAGGAGCAAGGAAGAATGAAGAAAACTAAAGATACAATGGGAAGATTAGTCCGAAGGACTAATGGACCACATCTTCCACAGCCTCCATCAGACTGAGTCCAGTACAAGGAGATGGTGCCCAGCTATTACCACTGACTGCCCTGACAGGGACCATAATAGAGGGTCCTGGACAGAGCTGAAGAAAAATATAGGGCAAATTTCTAACTCCAAAAGAAAGATCAGACTTGCTGACCTGACAGAGACTGGAGAAACCCTGAGAGTTTGGCCCCTGGACACCTTTTCAGCTCAGTAATGCGGTCACTGCTGATTTTCACCCTTCAGCCAAAGATTGAAAAGGCTCATGGAACAAAACAAGACTAAAGGGGCGTACCAGCCCTAGGGCAGAGACTGGAAGGCAGGAGGGAACAGGAAAGCTGGTAATAGGGAACCCAGGTTTGAGAAGGGAGAGTGTTGACATGTCGTGGGGTTGTTAACCAACATCGTAGAACAATGTGTGTGCTAACTGTTTGATGAGAAACTCGTTTGCTCTGTAAACATTCATCTAAAGTGCAAAAAAAGAAAAAAAAAAGATTCTGAGCAGGTGGTGGAAAGGGTTTAGTTTTAAAAAGCCTACATGATTCTGGGTGGTACGAATGGTTAACGGGCTCAGCTGCTGACTAAGATTGGAAGGTTTGAGTCCACTCAGAGGCACCTTGGAAGAAAAGCCTGGAGATCTATTTCTGAACAATTCAGCAATGAAATCCCAATGGAGCACAGTTCTACTCTGACACACGTGGGGTTGCCATGAGTCGGAGTCCACTCCATTGCAACTGGCACTGGTTGCCACCTCTGGAGAATCTGTTAGAGGCAGTGAGAAAAGAAAGAAGATTCTTAAAAAGGAAAATGCTGTGAGGAAGCAGTGAGTGAGAAACAGCCCTTGGTGTAGCCACAGTGCCCCAGCCGGGTACTTTAGAAAATATGTCCCTTTCATAGGAATTTGGGACTGACCCTCTCTGAACAGAATTTAGCATTCTCTTAAGTGGTAAAGTGTTTATGTATGGCTGCATTACGATTTTTTTTTTTAATTTAGAATTATATAAATTATACATTCTCCTCAAGAAAAGTTCTGACCATACAGATTAAGCAAAAGTCCCCCTTCACTCCCATTTTCTCCCAATGCTGTTTGTCTCCCTAGAGGTAACCACAATGACCAGGCTGCTTTGTATCCTTCCCAATCTTTTACTATTCATTTTTATTTGTGTAAGAATTCATATTTCCTTTGGTTATGGCTTTATTGACATATCCACACACATACACAGACACACATACAAAGGAGGCAATCATGGAAAAGTGGTTTTATCTTGTAGAGAAAGCTTATTAAGGCATTATGGCCTTGGTTCCCAAACTATGCCCCAAGGCTCCCCCGGTGCCATGGTGAGCCCAGAGAGCTACTATGGAATAAAAAAAATTTTTTTTTGAGGGAAGCAAAGTACTTGCCATCTGTCATATACCACACAAACTACTACCTCAACAGTTTCAGCATTAGATTGTGCTAGATGCCTTTCAATATCGTCATAAGCTGGGTTTTTAGCAGCTACCGTGCAAGTGCTGCACAAAATCAAGGTGGAACAGGAAATGAGAGCAGTGGTGTCCAAGCTGATTCCAAAGTTTGAGAAGCTATATAGTGACCAACAGGTACACAGATTCTAATAGTAAATAATTGTGGTTATTAAAGAATGAAATAAAAATATTAGTTTTTCTTTCGATTTATGCATATTTTTTAAAAAATGGCTATGAAGGTGTTAGGACCTAAATACATATTAAATTATTTAGACTTTTTTTTTAATAAGTGGGACTGTTAACTATTTCTTCAGGCTTAGGGGCACTGTGTAAAAAGTGACATATTAAGAGTACCGTGAACCAAGAAAGCTTGGGAACTATTGCATAAAGAATTTACTAAGTTCTTCAGAGATTCAAGACTAAAGCAGATAGCCACGGTCAGAAATGGTTTAAAAGATATCTGACGAGAGTTTGAAAGTTGCAGGAACTTATTTGGGGGGTGGCAATAGTCCGTGGCACTCTGTGGGCTAGGAAAGTGCCATGTGGGTGGGCTTCCTCGCCTTGACACTTGCTCTTCAGCTTTCCCAGTGGCGTCTCTTTTTAGCTGTAAAGTAAATCTGCCTCAGGATTCTTTCTTTCATTCTCTTTCGCTCTATCCTATCTCTATCATCTTTCCTTGTGTGTGTGTGTGTGTGTGTGCGTGTGTGTGTGTGTGTGTGTGTGTTTTAGGAGAGGACTGAGGGTTTCTAGTCATGGAAATCATTTGAAACCGTTTGGGATTTAAAAACAAACGTGAAGACTTTTAACTCAGAGGAAGGTGCTTTACTTCAGTCTCCACAGTTGGACTTCACGGAGAAGGGTGCCAGAGAAGTGTCGAATGTGCCCGTAAACATCTCACTGAGTGAAGCATGTGAATTATTCATCTTAAGTAGAGACTTGCTTGGGTGGCCCAGGCCATCAGATTGGGGCTCTGGCCCTCTTCAACTGACAGCCTGTTCTTAGCATCAGAGGTTCTGGCTAAGACCTTCTCTTCTCCTCACTGTATACATTTCTACTGGCCTGGATCTAAATTAAAAAGTTACAAATAAGGAGAGCCCTGAGGCCTGGGCTGTGGAAGGGAAGCTTGAGAAGAGCTGGGGCAGCCTGTGAAATAAGACCGCCATGGGTGGAGGGGAGGGGAGAGGCAGTGATCTAGCCTCAGAGCTAAGGCTGGGCAAATTCAGGATGGTATTTCAGACCAGATCCTCACTGCTTCTCACAAAAGACAAGGCCCAAATATGTGCAATGACTGAGAACGTTGGAATAGCAGCGTTGCTAATGGAAGCCAGCACATACCATTGGGATGTGTGATGTTTGCCACTATTGACTTGCAGTTTGGACTTTTCTTCTCTCGGTTTAAATGATTTTTCCATATTTGGTTTAAAGCATGTCAATTAAATTTGTCTTTTGCTGTCTGGGCCAAGGTCATTATTTCACTTCCCTAGAATTCACCGAAAGCACACACAAGCCCGTCAGGTTCCTTTGCTCTCTTTCTCTCTCTTAATGTGCCAGAAATTCAAAAGTTCTGGTTTAAAAAATCCCTCAGGGGTCAAAAGGTGTCCTGGCTCCCTCTGATTCTTTTGATGTGATGGTCACAGGGAGCTTTCAAAGAACACAGTTGGGATTGCCACTCTGTGAGTGGGGAAAGAGAGATTTCAAGGCTAGGTCCTTCTGACAGTCATTGCCCAAGCTCGAGGAGGTTCCAGGAACCTCTTCTCCATCCACTCCTGCTGCCGAGCCATGCTCCAGCTGGGGAAAAAGGGCTTAGCACCCACAGCATCCGTTACCTGCCACTGTGTGGACCTGTGTATCTCTGGACATTGCTTTCTTTCATGAAGAAAGAAAACTTAGAAGGAAAAGAAAAGATTTCCTTGCTTCAGTTTGCTTTCCCCAGAAGCAGACCCTGAGCCAATGATTCAAGTCATGGATTCGTTTGGGAGGGGATAACAGGAGACCCCAGAGAAGGAGTGGATGAGTGAGACAGTGAACGGCAGCGTGCGTTATCAAGCAAGGTACCACAGCAGGCAACTGGAGCTTCAGTCCACTGGAAAACTCTGGGCTATGGATCAGGTACTTCAGAGTTTTCTTGCCTGAGGGGCGAGGAAGCTGGGTATACACCAGCTCCCATCAGTCGTCCCTTACGGGCTGCTCCAAGTGTGTGTGTGTGTGTGTGTGTGTGTGTGTGAATTCTCCTATTCTCTTACACTCTGGCCTGCCTCGAACATGCACATGAGCAGAGAAGGTTCAGGCCACCAAATATAGCCCTTCAGGCAATGAGGTGCAGATTCTGGCACTTGAAGCTGGGCTTCTATAGTATAATGTTAAGGCCTGAGGAGATTTGGGTTAGGTACCCAGAGTATCAGGGTGTCCTACATCCTAAAGTGCCTTAGTCAAGATCCAATAAAAAATCAGAACCCTAGCAATTCAGTTCCAGTTGCCGCCGAGTTGATTCTGGCTCACGGCAACCCCATGTGTGTCAGAGTAGAGCTGTGCTCCATAGGGTTTTCAATGGCTAATTTTTTCAAGTTGCTTGCCAGGCCTTTATTCTGAGGCATCTCTGGGTGGACTCAAAACACCAACCTTTCGGTTAGCAGCCAAGCACATTATCTGTTTGCACCACAGGGAAGTTAATGAAGGGAACTAGTTAGAAAGATATCAGGAGAGCTGAAAACATGTACAAGGATAGAGAAACCATCAGAGATTAGCAGCAGCCCAAATCTGCTAGCACTCCTGGAGCTGGGGAACCAAAGTAGGAGGTGATGTTACCAGAGCCCAGTGCCAGGACCACCTGGTGGGAATTGGAACGTGGTGGAAGCTGGGGCAATCAAGGCAAAGATAGCCCAGCAGGAAATGGAAGTATAGGGGAGTTGTCCATCACTGCCTGAAGAAGAGATAGAAGGGGGAGAAACACTCTGGATTCGCCTTTCTTTTCATTCACCCAATACCTCCCATTGGCTGAATGTAGCCAGAAGCCAGTTGTCAAGGGAACCTGGGAAATATATGTTCAGATATCAACTCCCCTACACTACATATGAGACCAAAGAAGGGGAAGATCTGAGAGAAAACAGGAACAGGACTAGCATGTGTTAATAATTGTAATTCTTTACCTGACAACCCACGTGACTTCCGCCTCCAATACTGTAGGTCTTTCGTCTACATGGCTGTGTTGGGTTTGTCATCTCCAAAGCAGACTTGGGATTTCTAAGGAATTTGAATGGACTACATTTTGGGAATTAGGGAGAAAGGCCTGGGGATCTACTTCCAAAAAATCAGCCAGTGGAAACCCTATGGATCACAACAGTCAGATCCTGTTGTTCGCTGTTAGTCAGAGGCCGGCTTGATGGCAGCTAACAGCAACAACAACACGTTTGATAGGATGAGGAACATACTTCCTTCCCTTGTTTATCTCCCATTCTGAGGTATCATAGGGGTTGTTTCTGGGCTTTGTGCTTTTCTCCCGTTCGGCAACAGGAGGATCTTTGGTTCCCTGCCTCAAACGTATGGGGTCACTGAGAAAACACCACATCTTAAATACATCTTTTGATTATTGTACCCTTACTTAGTCTTGCCAAGATTTGGTGTTTTTCTCTCTCTCTCTCAATGAGGTAGATTTCCTTACATTTTGAAGAGTGAGTTTCAGAACCTGGAGCACACTTGTCTTCTCTCTCTCTCCCAAGTTATTGCCATTTGGACATGTTGGCTTTTTTCTGTTCCATAAACCCAAATGTCAACATTACTAAAAAATAGCAATCTGAATCCATGCTAACCTTGGGCTTCCCCCAATACACTCCCCCATACTTTCAGTAGTTATCGCATTCATCCTCCCAAGCTTCCTAGAAATATGTATGTCTATGTTGTCTCCTGTTATTTTAGATTGGGAATCCCACGTCGGAAGACTTCCATGACTAATTGTGCACAAAGTCCAGAACAAAGCTGATGTCAGTCTCCATTTCCCTTGGTTCTACTTTTTTTGAGTTGGGTTCACTCAGTAGCTGATTTAATCCTTAATAAGTTCAAGAACATGGTGATACATCGTTCTATTCTTATATTTTGGTGTTATTGTTTTATGTATCCAAAGCCAGATCAAGAGGTGTGTTTCATATTCACAGGCTACTACCTACAATAAAAATGAGGTACCACTATTTCAAGCATGCCAGAACTGGAGCCCAAGGTGAAAAATACACTGGAAATGGATTTTATGGAGGTGCTAAACCTAGAGGCAAAGGACTTAGGTTCCTTCAGGGGAGAGATGAGTAGAGAATGTCTTATATGTCTCACAAGTCTTACACTGCCTCAAGTGCAGGGGACTGCAACAGGGTGATGCGGGGAGGGAGAGGACCTGTGATTTAACTAGCTTTCCACATCTGTAATCTCTAGATCTGTAAACCACAGATTTCCACATCTGTAAATCAAAGCTTTTTGAAAGATGATGTCCAACTCCCCTGGGGCCTTTCGTGTTTCCATTATCTTGGCTTTTGGCTGAAATACCTGAGGTGTGGTTAGAAGAGAACCTCTGAAATGTAATCCTGTATCCTCTGGGCTAATTCAAGCATTCCGTTTTCTCTGACAAATGAACACTGGGTAGTCCTCCTGGTGGTTGGAGATACGGGGAAGGAAACAGTATTCCCAGGCCTTGAGGAGTGCCCGAGGCCTCCGCCCAGTTGTCCCATACTGATCACACCAGACGTTTTCTAGTGCCAGCCACATTGTCAGAAGCAGCACAGCCTTAACTAAGTGCTGGCCTTTGCAAAGGGACAGCTCACTCCATAGCTGTCCAGTCAATGGTTGCACAACATGATTGACGTAATTGGTCTCCAATGAATTGCACAAGTGGAAAATGTTGAATTGGCAAATACTGTGTCATCTATGTTTTTACAACAACAACAAGAAAATAAACAGCAAAGTCAACTCCTCATCTGGGCATCTCGTGCAATTGTTTTTCTGCAAAAATTCTTCTCGTGCTTTCTTAGCATTCTCATGTCTCATCCAAGCTTTCCTGCATCATCATTATATTTATGCCAGGTCCAGGGCTTATGGACCTGTGCTGCTTTCCCTGGCACCTTTGGGCCATTTACATGACTTTTAATGTGGTAGGTGATATACAAAACCTTGGAAGAGTTAATACCCACCCAGAGCCAAGCAATTCTGCTCATCAATGGCCCGGAGTTTGTCTATCTCTGGGCCTGTTGCACTGAGCCTAAGGATTCCTCAAGAAGGCCAGGCATGGTGGTGTTCAGCTGGCTGTAGGCATTTGACATCCAATTCATTTTTATTACAATAGCGCACAGTCTACCAGCCAACTTACATAAATTTTATCCTGAATTTGGGCATCTGCATCGAGTTTAGAGAATCTGCAGCAGGAAGTTTGCCCTGGAAATGGACTCAGCTGAATACTTGCACTCCTTAACGTGGAGCAGCTCTCTTCCAAGAATCTCAGTGAGCTTGTCTATAAACATGAATGAATTAATCCTCCCAACACCATTGTGTACTCTTTGCCGGCTGGAATATTTTAAGGGTCGGATGTGAAGGGACCAGCCCAGGGACCTATAGTGAGTCATGAAAGATCATGCTTACAAGCAGAGAGTTTGGACTGCAGGGCCCTGGATGGAGCCGGAGACCACTCTGTACGCTTCCATCCCTGGTGCGTTGAGAGTTAGGAGGGAGGTCAGCAACAAGCACAAAAGCTCAGGGGATACCCAACCACCTCCTGAATGGTTGCATCCTCCTTCAATGTCTTCATCACTGCCCTCTAAAACAACAATTTAATCAAGGTAAGTAACTTCTGTTTTCGCAGACTATAAAAGTAACACGTGCTAAGTGTAGAAAATCTAAAAAGGGCAGTAAAGTAGAAAGAAGAAAAATAAAATCATCCATTATTTCATCTCCCAGTAAACCCCTTTTTCATGTGTATCGTCACATGGTTGAAAAAGAATCATACTAGATAGTTAATTTTTTATCCTGCTTTTTTCACTTAGACTTAGAACATAAGGAATCTTATTAAATACCATTTGTGAGCATCATTTTAATAGGTACGTAATACTTCATAATATTATAATTTTCTTAGCCCTTCCTCCAATGGTTTAACATATGATGATCATACTTGTAATGTTTTTTCCTGAATATTGGGTTATTTTTGCAGGATAGGAGCCCTGGTGGTACAGTGGTTAAAGTGACCAGCTGCTAAATGAAAGGTTAGTGGTTTGAACCCAGCAGCCACTCCACAGGAGAAATACATGGCAGTCTGCTTCTGTAAAGATTTCAGCCTTGCAAATCCTGTGGGGCAGTTCTACTCTGTCCTGTAGGGTCACTGTGAGTCAGAATCGACAGGATGGCAATGGGTTTGGTTTGGTTTACTGTAGGGTAGATTGCTGGAAGCTCGAGATCTTTATTTAGTTAAACCAGTTCCTATTGAGTCAACTTTGACTCATGGCAACCCCATGTGTGTCAGAATAGAACTGTGCTCCGTAGAGTTTTCAATGGCTAATTTTTCGGAAGTAGATGGCCAAACCTTTCTTTCCAGGCGCCTCTGAATGGGCTCCAACCTCCAGCCTTTAGGTTAGCAGCTGGGTGTTTTAACTATTTGCACCACCCAGGAACTCCTCTTTATTTAGCTACCGGGTTCCTAATTGCATATGCTCTTGTGCTTGGGGAAGGAACTACATAGATACTGCCCTTGCCATGGCACGCAAAGCTCTAGTGTAATTGCCTCTCTTGCTGTTCACTCACTCTCTCTGAAAGAATGGATTAAGGTCAAGTCACTTACTCCATGTCTGAGAACTCTCCCATTGACTTGGGTGCCCCTCCCAGGAGAGCGGGAGGCCTTCGCTCTGCTTGCGTCTGTGATGGGAAGAGCAGATGTTCTGGAACATAGGTGGGTGGTTATCTTAGGCACAGGATTCAGCTCTGGCTAGGGAGCCATTTACATCATCCTGGGAATGGGTGGGTTACTTGTATCAAATCTTGGAGCTGTCTGCATCTTTCGACTCCATCACTAATGTGGAAAAATGATTCTGGGGCAATGGTTGGATCACAAATGTTTCTCCAATGAAGATAATTCATCAGTTGAACTAACGCCAGGTTTTGGCAGGGGGATCAGTGGGACAAATTGTGAGCTGTGGTTTTAGCTCTAAGAGGAAATGTGTCCCGGTTGGTGAATGATCAACCAAAAAATTATGAAACTGCCTGTGATAACTTGTAGCTCCTGGAAACAATTTATGGGGCAAGTAGGGTCAATCTGACTTCTGAGAAAGGGAAAGGTTTTCTTGTAGTTGGGGTGCCGATCTTTTTTCAGCTTTACAACATGTACGCACAGTGCTGACCTATGGAAAGTATTATTAATCCACAGATGAACACTTGACAAATGCTTTAATATGATGTTCTTTACTTCAGTGCCATTTTTCACTTGACTGTCAACTTTCCATCGATTGCCACTTTATCTCCCCATAGTACCGAGGGTACGCCTTCACACCATTTTGAGGAATCATGAAAATGCAGTATCAGTCCTAAAACTGATCAAATAGCGCTCTTTGATTTGGAGTGCATTTTGTGCTTTTCCTTATCTTTGCTTTTCCGGTCATATATAGGTTAGGATAGTCGCTCCCAACTATCTCATACTGTGATTCTAAATAGGTCACCCTTCAAATTCTGAAAATATTCCTTCTTAATTGGAGCTAAAATAAGTAGACCTCACTAAAAAAGAAGAAGAGGAAGGAGGATGATAAGGATAAAGAAGAAGGAGGAGGAAGCTGAAGAAAAAGAGGAAGAAGGAGAGGAGAAAGAGGGGAAGAAGGGGGAAGGAGGAGGAACAACTTACTACTATTCATGGATAACAATGGAGGCCATATTATGACCCAATTTTTTAGCCTTTATCCCATAAATGGAGTGTTCCAGGCTATTTCTAGCTCTCTGGAGGCCCAAGCAGAAAACAAAGCTGGCAGTGCACTTGCAGTCTTGTCTGACTTGGTGCTTGGCTGGTGTTTCTTAGGCGTGGTGTATGATCTTCTATGGCCTTCGCTCTGGCTGGAGGCCCTGTCTTCTCCATCCTTCTTGAATTAATGTTGCGATAGCAGCAAGGGTAGTGAGTCTTTATTTGAAGTTCCATCTTGACCCTCCTTTCTACTCAGAGATTAGACACACAACAGAGATATGGAATTAGTATGAATTTGGTTAAAATGATTCTGTGTCCTTTGAGCCTTTGCCAAACAAAGGTCACTCTGGAGTGATCTGCTCGAGCGGTCGAGAATCTACACGTGGGAGAGTGAAAAGAATGGGCCAGAAGTTGTAACAATTGGCAGTATTAAGAGAATATCGGCAGCCCTAGGCGAAGCAGGGAGGTTGCTCAAAGTCAGCAAGCGCTGGGCCAGATCCTGATGCTGAATCTTGTTTCTTCCAGTTTTAACATCCCCCTCCTCCCGCCCCATCTCTTCTCTGGCAGAACTGGGGAGCTGGCAGACAAAAGGTGGGCCTAGGTGGGTCCCCAAGAAAATAAGATTAGTGTCTTTGGGCCAGCTGAGCCCTTAGGGGAAGGGTGGAAATGGCCTAGTCTCTTTCAGCCTATATCATGGAGGGTTGAGAGTAGAAGAAGGATTCGGGATTCAGTTTGAATTTTCCTTGTTCTGGATCCAGCAGAAGAGTTTGGTGACTTGAAATCTGGAAGCTGGTTGGGTTGCCAGTATGAGTCACACCATAGGGGGCTTGGTAACAACAGTTTCGTAAACAAGCTGGGAGTTCCCAACTCCCCAGAGCCTACCATGTGTCATTTTCCATCTTTCTTCCAGGAAGCTCCATTAACCTTTTTTTCTTTTCTCTTACCCTTCTGGGATATTTAATTCATCGTTGTCACAACTGATAATAATGTTGGTACAGAGGGCTGACGGGATTTTAGCATTCTCCTTAGCCACCTGCCAAAGCTTTCCCAAAGGGGAATCATCACTTGACCTTCTGCTTTCTGGATGGAAATGCTTAAAGCACTTTGAGATCTCAAAACACTAAAGTTTGTCTAATATTTATATCTTTGGGCTAAAAAAAATAAAGAAAAAAAAGTAAAACAGGAAGAAATACATGTGTTTCATTTACTCTTGTTAAATCACTTTTGAAAGACCCAATTGTCTAAGCCAGAAACTTTGGAGTCATCCTAAACTGCTCCCTTCCTCTTCTCCACATCTAATGAGCTCCTCGTCCTTCGGAATCTACATACTTAACATCTGTTGCACTTATCCCTCCGTCTTCATCCCCTGAGTTCAGGCCCTTATCACCTCTTGCTTAGACTACTTCAGTGACTCCCTACCCGGTCTCACTGGCTTTTGTCTGTCCTCTCTCTAGACCATTTACCACACTGTGTTAGAGGGATCCATCCAGAGTGGGTGATGCTCCCTGGCTTAAAATCCTCTAATGCTTTCCAGAATGTTTAGGATTATTTTCAAACTTCTTGACTTTACTCACAACCTTACTTGACCCACCTCTCCAACCTCATCTTCACAATGAAACCTCTCTTCCAAACATTTCCAAACTACTTGCAATTCTGAGTACATCTTGCTGTGTCATGCCTTGGTGGCTCTGTAAATGATAGTCTCTTTGCATGGAATATGCTTCCCCCTTTTTATCCAGCACACTCCCTGTCCTAGAAAATTTAGGGCTAATGTCATCTCTCGGGGAGGCTGTCTCTCACTCCTTATGCTGACTTAGCGGTTGGCTCTGTAGAATCCTATGTATTTTTTTTAACAGGAGTTTTCCATAGTCATATTTATGCATTCATTGATATTCCCACCTTACCCCTCAAGATGAAATTTCTTTGGGGGAAGGTCTTCTGTCTTGTCTGATCTTGTATCTTTGGCTTCTAGCACAGGGCCTGGCTCTGTCTCAACAAGACATTTTCATTAAATGTAAGAAATAACTACCTAAAAAAACCTAAGGACTATTAAAAAACAGTTGCTGTCAAGCCAGTTCCTACTCATGGCGGGCTTCATGTGTGTCAGAGTAGAACTGTGTTCCATTGAGTTTTCAGTGGCTGATCGTCATTATTTTTAGCTTAAGTTGATTTAGGCGTGCTTAAAAAAAAAAAAAATTTTTTTTTTTTTTGGAGGCAGGAGATTGGGCCACTTGACTTTCAGAAACCCTATCCAGCTCAAGGAACCTGTTTCTGTTGTTTCATTTGGGTTGGGAGTATATTTTTAGACTAAATTAGTTCAAGGAATATCTAAAAAAAGGCCTTGGAATATTCTAAACTGTAGGAGGAGCCCAAAATAGTTAATCTACACTCTAATGTATGTTGTCCAGTATATTAAGATTACATGCACTTTTTTTAAGGTCACCAAATGACTGAAAGGGAGAAGTTGAGCATATATGAGCATCGCCTGCATTCCTCTATTTCAAATGAGAGCTTCTTTCAGGGAAGGAGCAGATCTTGGGGAATTGGTCAGTAAATTAAAGTTTCTTGCATTTATAAGACCTGCAACTTTAATTTTCTGGTCCTCAGATTATTTATTTTTTTTCTTTAAATGGAATTGATAAGAGCATGGATTCTGACTTCCTGATTTTCTCCATCAGCTTGTGTTTGGAATTTGCTCTAGGAGTCATAACTCTCATCTATTAATCAGTCCTCAAATGATTAATGTTTTTTTTATGTGATAATATATGTAACAGACCTGGATAAGTAAAGCCATCCTTTGAAGATCTCACAGTACTTTGGAAACATGAAGCTTACATTGTTAAGGGCATTTTGGTTATACAAGGAGAGTGTGAAAAGAATTTGGTGAGAGACTTTCAGCCATTGTTTAACTGTTGCCTCCTTCTTTGAGGCCTCCCAACCGAACCCACATTAACAGCCTGTTTATGTGAAAATCCGTTGCTGTGGAGTCGATTCCAACTCATAGCGACCCCACAGGACAGAGCAGAACTGCCCTATAGGGTTTCCAAGGAGCAGCTAGTGGATTCAAAAGGCCAATCTTTTGGTTAGCAGCCGCAGCTTGCTGTAGCTCTTAACCACTGCACCACCAGAACTTATAAATTCAAGCTGTTATTTCAGAAAAGGGAGGATGCAAACTAATTCTTAATGCTGGGTAAACTATTTACAGAAGGCTTAAGTGTTCTTGGTCATCTCTGCCCTGCCTCGCTGATAGAAAGTGACCTGAGTGCCAGGCCTTCTCTCTGGGGAGCTGACTACTGACTACACCATTAGTCTCTCTGAGAAGGTTTTGCAGGAGCCTTTCTGTGGCAATCACCTGTTACCAATTGGCTCAGCTTTCTGGAAGCAAAGCCTTTATAACCTTGGGCTTTCAAGGAGGTCTTCCTACTTTGCAGGGAAAATATGTAATCATACTAATTTCGCTTTCAACTTCTCTCTCCTTCTTAATGACTTTCCTTACTCTCCAGCCTCACTGCCAGCTTCATGGCCATTATTTGTCCTCTCTTATTGAATCCTCGGTCTCAGCTACAACTCAACTAACTCAACACAACAGATGTGAGTTCCCTCCTCCTCCTCTATGTCCTGCCCTTAAGCTCCACTCCCACTTGTGTTTTGTAAGTTTTCTAATTCCTGCCATTGTCCTGGACACTGGACCCTCACTACACCCACATGCGTTTTTCTTCTGCAGCTTCATCCATGGTCCCATACCCTTCTGGCCCAACATGCTTCCTATCCTTACAACACAGTTGGGTTGGGGCATGTGTTCTGGCTAGTAACAGAATTCAGTGGAGCTGCACCTCCACCACACCACTGAGGGCATTCCCAGAATTTCTCATGGTCAGGTCATACTGTTAGAGAGGTGAGAGTAAGGAGAATGGCGGTGGTGTTGGTAATGGGCTCACATCTAACTAACATCTGTTGTGTTGAGTTACTTGAGTTGGATAGCTGGGATTAGTATGATTTCAAGTTTTTCCTACAGGATAGGAAACCATTTGACCCAAAAGTGTTGCTCACAGAAAAAAAAAAAAAAATTTTTTTTTTTTTTTTTTTTTGGTATAGAAAATATGGATTCTAAAAAGGGATTGGCCAAATTATGAATGGTTGGCAGAGCCATGTATGGTGACCAAAAAAGCTGGGATGAGCCTAATGGGTGAGAATGCTGGGGAGGAGGGTCATGCCCCCTCATAGCTAGCCTGGAAGGCCTCTGGTTGGTTGCCACATCCTGGGTTGAATAAAACATGAGTCTGGCCTAGAATTTGATCTCTCTCTGGTTGTAGCAGTGGGGAGGTTCAAATATTTGGAAGGTATTGAAATTAAAAATAAACATATAGCATATCAGTGAGTGATAAGTGCTTTGAACAAAGACAAAGGCAAGGTAAAGGGAGGGGGAGAAATTTGGTAGGGTGTGGAAGGAAAGATACTATTTTTTAATAGGGTCAAAAGATCTCTGATAAGATATCATCTGAGTAGACACCATCAAGAAGTAAGAAAGCAGGCAGTGTGGATATCTGGAGAAAGGGCATAACAGGCAGAGAGAGCGGTGTAAAGGCCATCAGGCAGGAATCTACTTGATGAGTTTGAGGAACAGCCAGTAGGGAAGCCAGTGTGACAGGATCAGAAAGAACAATGGGAAGAGTGGGAGGAGATGAAGTCCCAGACCTTGTAGGGCCTTGTTAGCCACACCAAGGACTTTGAATTTCTGAGTGAGATGGGCAACCACCAAAGAGAGACATTAAGTGATAATATTTATTCTACTGGTAGTTTTTGTGACTAGCAAATATGGCAATGTGTGTGATGTTGCTTTATGAACTGGGAAGTTAAGTTACAGAATATTTCCGGAGTCACGTAACTGGCTAGGAGGTTGCAGAGCCAGACTCAAACTTAGCACCTCTGATGCCCAGGTCACCCATTGTTCCATGACTTCCTGAATCTTCCCCCAGAAAGCATGGGGACAGTGTCAGCCTGGGACCAGGTTGAACCTTTAAGTAAAGTAAAAAACACTCCCACCTTTCCAAGTCAAGAGGTTTTATAAACCTTGTTGACCGGGCAGCATTTGACTTTTGGGAGGCAGTACAGGGGCTTGTGATCTTAAATAGGTAGAGAAAAGAGAGCTGGAGCAGTCCAAGACAGTTAGAGGCTGGGCAATAGAGATTGTCATAAATTAAACACAGACCTTCTCTGCTCAGAGCTGGATGAAGGAAGCTTAAACAACAGGACTTGAGTTATTATAGGTTTTGGAGAACTCCATTAATATCTATTCAAGAATCCACAGAGTGGCCAAAAACAATAGGGGCAGAATTTTGTAAGAATTCATAGTTGTTTATGTAGTATTAAGCATGGACTAAAAGAATATAATTGTGCATGAATTGGGATACCCAGAAGAGACCCTGTGGCATACACTCCTCCAGAGGACCAGTTCATGTAGATAATACATCTGCCCAAGGGCTCCGCCTTGACCTCCCTTTGTGTGGATAAGCCACGTGATGATCGCAGTGGCTGAGGAGATAAAACAAACCATGGTCCTTGGCCATGTGATCGCAGTGGGTGAGGAGAGGAAACAAACCATGGTTCTTGGCCATGTGATCGCAGTGGGTGAGGAGGGGAAACAAACCATGGTCCTGGGATGAGGAGCCCAGGGATGGAGTCTGGCACCCTTAAATCTTCATTGTTTGTTTAAGTGGGCTCAATTTTCTCTTTTCCTCTGCCTTCCTTTTTCTTCTTTCTGTTTTTTTTTTTTTTTCTCTTTTCCCCTCCTGTCTTGCTATGAGCAGAGGACATTAACCAATGTTTACTTTGCCCTCTGTTAAATTTATTATCGTTCATAACTACCCACATATCACATACCCCTAGAAGAAAATATCAGGGCATCGCCATTCCCAATAAAATATATTCTATACACTACTAAATGGTCCTTATAAATCACCAGCTCTTAAGAAAATAAAGTGTCATAATTTTTTTTTCAGTGAAACATTGTTGGATTCCAACTGCATAAAAACCATAATGATGTACAATCTGTTAGTGAAATTATGCTTCTTAACCAAAGATATGATTTTCCTAGATTTGACAGGCAATTGATATCTCAATTACTTTAAGTAGATAAGTTTTAAACCATAACCATTTTAATATCTATACATTTTTCTAATAATTCTTTTTATAATCTAAGGTTTCTTTGTGTGTGGTTTCCTTCATATCTGAATCTTGACCAGAATCAAAAGATCTCCTCGAAAAGCACAGAAAACATGGGACACATTGGAAGTACGTATAGGCTATGTGTATGTACATACGTGTGAACACATATGAACACACACACCCACACACACACACCATGGACTAACTCGTGCTAGTGATGCTCACTCTGAGGTTCCTGAGGGCAGAACCAAGTGGTAGAAGTTTTAGGGAAGACAGCTTTCAGATTCCTTGGGGAAGAACTTAAAACAGTCAGATCTACCCAACAACAGAATTGGCTGCATCACAAAGTTCAGCAAAAGGCTGTTTTTTTCCCCCCAGAACTTTGTAAATTCCAGAAGCTTCCAAAGACAGGGTTGTTATAAAAAGAGCATTCCTTTGTGCCCGCCCATTTAAAAACCATGCTGTTGTAAAAACTACAGAAGGAGTTGCTGTCACGGCACATGGTGAAAGTGTGCCCTGCTGAGCTGTGAATGACGGGTTGGTGATGCCACAGAAGCCACATGGATGGGGGCAGGCACAGATTGGAATAGAAGAGTATGGCAGCCTTGATGGTAACGTAGGTGTTGTGAGGGGTCTCAGAGATTTTTGTATTTTGGCAAGTAGCAAATGTTTTGAAATATTCGATTACAATTCTGCAAATGTAGTATATGCTAGAGTGCCTCCCTCCCCCCTCCTTTTTAAATCTTTGTGCTCGTTTGAATGTAAGACAAAACAAACAAACAAAACTCCAAAATATAGCACTCATCCTTTTCAGATCAGATGCTGGGAATTCTGAATAAATAATCTGTCGTAGTGAGCTCTCTACTTCTGGAAGTGATCAAAACCAAAACCAAAACCAAAAACCAAACCCATTGCTGTCTAGTCGATTCCAACTCATGGTGACTCTATAGAACAGAGTAGAACTGCCCCATAGGGTTTCCAAGGATCAACTGGTGGATTTGAACTGCCAACCTTTTGGTTAGTAGCCAAGCTCTTAGCCACTTACCACCAGGCCTCCAGAAGTGATCAAGTAGAAGCTAAATGGCTTCACCAAAGACATTAAACAAAGAATTTCTGCATTGGGTGGATGGAGGAAGCTGATAATATGCATTTAAAGATGTGAAATAGTTTAAGCATACAAAAAAGTCTACCCGATAACCTAAATGAATGCCCATATAATCCTGACGCAGCTTTGCCATAAAGGACATTGTGTCATATTTGCTTCAGGTCATTTATAAAAAAAAAATGTTATTACAAATACATTTGAAGCATGTGTATACACCCCTGCTCCTCTTCCCAGAGGTTACCAATATTCAGAATTTAGTGTTTACCGTTCCTCTGGGGATTTTTATAGTTTTGCTACACATACATGTATTCATAAATACTATATAGTATTTTTGCATGCTTGCAAACTTTGTCTAAATGATATAATGCTATACATATTACTTTGCAACTTGCTTTTTTGATCAGCATTGTTTTCGAGATTTATTCCTTTTGATATGTTTTTTTTTTAGTGCATTTATTTAAACTGAATTGCCATATTCCGCAGATGACTTATACTGACATTTGCCTATCCATTTTCCTGTTGAAGGGCATTGAGATTGATCCCATATTTCCTACTACCAGTGATGCAGTTATGAACTCTCTTACACATGTGTTTGGGGCATTTATGTAAAAATTTCTCTAGGAATGGAATTGCTTGATATTATATATACACATCTTTATAGGATATAAGCAAACTGTTCTCTAAAATAATTTATCCTCCCACAAGTACTCTATGAAAATTCCTACTGTTCCACATCCCTACCAACTCTTGATAATATCCGGGTTTCATTTTTGCCAATTCATGATTATGAAATGGTATTTCATCATAGTCTTTAACTTAAATGTAGAAAAATGTATCTTATTTTTTTCAATTTTAATGTGCATATCTATATCAAAATTTGCCATTGTATTCATTTTTAACTGTACAGTCGAGTGACATTAATTCACAGTATTATGCAGTTATCACCACTATTTCCAAAACTTTTGCATCACCCCAAACAGAAACTCTGTACCCACTGCGCAGTTAACTTCCCATTCACCACTCCCTCTAGCTCCTGGTAACCTCTAATCTATCTTTTGTCTCCAGGAGTTTGCCTGTTTTCGATATTTCTATAAGTAAATTCATACAATATTTGTCCTTTTGTGTATGGATTATTTCACTTAGCATTACATTTTCAAGGTTCATCCATGTTGTGAAAGTATTAGAACTTCATTTTTTTATGGCTGAATAATATTCCATTGCATGTATATACCATACTTTGTTTATCTATTCATCTATTGATGGGCTCTTGGGTTGTTTTCACCTTTTAGGTATTGTGACTAATGCTGCTATGAACATTTGTGTACAAGTATCTGAGTCTCTGCTTTCAGCTTTTTTGGGTGTATACGCAGGAGTGGAATTGCTGGGTCATATGGTAATTCTATGGTTAACTTTATGAGGAACCATGAAACTGGCTTCCTCAGTGGCTGCACCATTCTACAATTCCCACCAGCAACAGATGAGGGTTCCCATTTCTCCATATCCCCACCAGAATTTATTTTCCAGTTTTCGATCATAGCCATCCTAGTGAGTGTGAAGTGGTATCTCATGGTGGTTTGGATTTGCATTTCAAAAAAAAAAAAAAATTTTTTTTTTTTTTTAATATGAGTCAGAATCGACTTGATGGCAGTGTTCGGTTTTTGGTTTTAGTGACTAAAGATGTTGAACATTTTTTTCATGTGCTTATTGGCCATTTTCATATCTTATTTGGAGAAATGTCTATTCAAGTCCTTTGCCCATTTTTTAATTGGGTTGTTTGTCTATTTGTTGTTCGGTTTTAGGAGTTCTTTATGTATTTTGTATTAAACCATTATCAGATATATGATTTGCACATATTTTCTCCAATGCTGTAGGTTGTCTTTTCACTTTCTTAATATATCCTTTGATTGCACACGAATTTTTAATTTTGATGAAATACAATGTATCTGTTTTTTCTTTTGTTACTTGTGCTTTTGGTGTTATCTCTAAGAATCTAGTGTCAAATCCAAGGTCATAAAGACTTACTCCTGTATTTTCTTCTAAGAGTTTTATGGTTTTAGCTCTTATATTTAGGTCTTTGATTAATTTGCAATAATTTTTTGTACATGGTGTGAGGTAGGGGTCCAACTTCATTTTTCTGCATGGTGCAATCCAGTTGTCCCAGCACCATTTGTTGAAGAGACTCAATCTTTTTGATTTATGCTTTTTTTGTGTGTCTTGTTTAAGAAATTCCTCTCTACTTAAGATCATAAAAATATCCCCTTATTTTTTCCTTTAAAATCTTTTAAATGATTGCTTTTTTACATTTAGATTTTGTGACTACCTAAAGTTTATTCTTGTGCATTGAAGTATAGTAGGAATCATTTTTTATTGTTTTCTATATGATGATTTTATTTTGCATTTTCTGGGTTACTAGTGAGCATGAAGGAGCACTGGTGGCACAATGGTTAAGCACTCGACTACTACTTGAAAGGTCAGTGATTTAAACCCACAAGCCACCCCACAGGAGAAAGGCCTGGCAATTTGCTTCCATAAAGATTGCAGCCGAGAAAACCCTATGGAGCAGTTCTACTCCGTAACACATGGGGTTCTAATGAGTCATAATCAACTTGATGGCAATAAGTTGTTTTGTTACTATGGATACTATTCATTGTTAGTCATATGTATTGCAAATACCTTCTCCCAGCCTGTGGCTTGTCTGTACTGTGACCGTGGTATCCTGTGATGAATACTGGCATTGTTTTGTCTGATGGAATTCGCTTGTAAAACAAGGATCTGATATGTATTCTGTAGCAGTTGGTACAACGTTCTTTATCTGTTTATTAGATCAAGCTTACTTATTGTGGTTTTCAAGTTATCTATATAGCTGCAGAATTTTGTGTCCTTGCATTATGAATTATTGAGACAATAATTGATTATTATTAGATCACGTTCTCTAATCACAATGCAATTAATTTAGAAATACATTTTTAAAGATTGACAAAATGACTCCTATATTTTTGAAATTAAAAATCTTTCTTCCAAAAAAAACTCATGTGGGAAAATAATTGAAATTGAATGATGATAGTCATATATCTAATTTGCTTATTTCTCATTGTATTCCAGCAACTTTTGGTTGTTATTAGGTGTCTATTCGTTTAGAATTGGTACATTGGCACATTCATTTAAAATTAATTCTTTCCTTATTGTACCACCAGCTCAGCCATGCTTAAAGAAGATGCTGCTTAATATATTTTAACAAGCATTAGAACATTTTGTGTACTGGGATTGGGTCTTCTCCACATCTAATTAACTACAACAACAGAAAAGGAAGTGTCTGTTATGTTTTCTGTGGAGACAATTACACTTTCCACAAATAATGACAATTTTGTTTTTTTTCTTTCTGTTTCATACATTTTATTTCTGTGTAGACAATTACACTTTCTACAAATAATGACAATTTTGTTTTTCTTCTTTCTAATTCTTACGTTTTATTTCTTTTTCTTGTTTTGCAATATAGCCAGGGTCTTTAGTACAGTGTTGAATAGAAATGTAGACAGTAAGTGTCTTTATTTTATTTCTGATTTTAAATAGAATGCTTTTCATATTTTATTCATAAGTAGGCTATTTGCTCTGGGGTTTTGTGGTACCATTTGTCAGATTAAAGGAAGTTCACTCCATTCCTGTTTTGTTAAAATGATTTAATTTAAATTAATTTATCACATTCTTTTCTGCATCAGTTCAGTTTTTCTCCTTTAATTCGTTAATATTTTGGACTTCATCAATAGAACTTTTAAGTTAAACTAGATGCATATTCTTGGTAAAAACCAACTTGGTAATTATGGACCTTAAATACATATTTAAGCAATTATTTACTTATTTAATATTATATACTTAGTCGTAGTGTTGTACTTGGCTTGCTAATATTTTGCTTAGGACTTTTGCATCTATGTTTATTAGTGAGGTTGACTTAGAGTTTTTCTTTCTTGTACAGTGCTTCTGGCTTTGGTTTGACGGTTGTATACACCCCATGGCACCAGTTTGGACTGTTCCCTCTTTTTGTATTCTCTACAATACATTATTGAAGGAAGGGATTATTCATGTCTCAAAACTTTGATAAATTCGGTACTAGGGTCACATAACAATGTGTGTATAAGTTTTTGTATGAGAATCTGACTTGAATTGTAAACTCTCACTTAAGTACAATTAAAGAAAAGAGAAAAAAAAAAGGAAGTTGTAAAAAATATATATATCTGGGCCAACTGCCAGGTTTTGTGGGTAGATTTTTAATTTAGGATTTTATTAGTTTCTTTTTTTTTCTATTCAGGTTTTCATTTTCTTCTTAAGTCCATATTGTTAAATTATATTTTCATAGGAAATTGTCCATTTTTCATGTATTTGCAAATTTATTGCTATGGCGTTCTTCATTGACTTGTCTTTTGAAGTTACTAACTATTGATTGTGTCTTTCTTTTTTAAAAGTCTGATCAGTATGCAAGATGTTTATCTATTTTATTATCTTTTTTAAAAAAGCAGATTTTGGTTTTATTTATCCTCCCTATTGTCTCTTTGTTTTCTATTTCATTCATTCCTGCAGTTCTATTTATCACTTCCTCCTTATTCCAGTGGGCCTACTCTGTTGTTTGTTTGTTTACTTCTTGAGTTGGGTGTTTAACGTATTAATTTCCAGCCTTACTTCTTTTCTAATAAAAGCATGTGAATGTCTTGCTGTTTAGCTTGTTCATTTATTTATTCATCCCGTAATTCAACAAGTGCAAGCACGGTTCTAAGTTTTATGGATTTATCAGTGAACAAAACAATTACAAAGCCCTGTCCTCCTATGTAGTAAATTCTGTTATGAATTCTTTATTCCATGAGTTATTTAGAAGTGTGTTTTACATTTCCATTGATGTGGGGGTGGAGAGGTTTGTAATAATGTTGGCTATTTCTAATTTACTTGCATTTTGTTTAGAGAACATGGCATGTATGATGTTGATTTTTTTGCGGGGGGGGGGTGCTTTTGAGATTTGCTTTGTAACCCAGAATGTGGTTATTTTTTTTTTATAAAAGTTCCATATGTGCTTGAAAAAGAATGCTGACCGATGTTCTTTAAGGTTCTTTTCAACTTGGCGATTGAGTGATTCCATGTCAATGTCAAATAACCCTGCCTGATCTGACATGTTGTTCAAAGTCAGAGTTGAAAGGGCCTAATTCATCTTGAGGCTGATTGAATAGTGAGTTGGGAATGGTGTTTGGAGTGCTCTCTGTTCTATGACAAGAGCCTAATGAGGACCGTTCTGTCTTGTTCTTTTAGAGAGCAGTGGGACGGAGAACCACGCAATATCAAAACCAGAAAAATTCATTAGAGGTTGTGCACAGCTGGCAGCAACCTAGCTGCTGGAGTGATTATTTAACAAACACTTACATAGTACTTAAGTATGTACCAGCCATGTCTCTAAGTGCTTTACAAGTACCAATTCACTTAATCTCCACACAGGCCTTGACGGAGCTAGCATTATTAGGCCCATTTCTTGATGAAGAAACTGGGCCACAGAGAAATTAAGTCCTAAGGTCTCACAAATAGCAAGTGATGGAGTCAGGATGGAAAGTAGTTAGTTTATGACCCCTGAGGCTATGCTCTCAACCACTCCATGATGCTAACTCCCCCATGGAACCTTTGTTAAATTCTTGTTAAAAATATGTATTTCTTCACTACAGGCTTCTAGAATCAATAATCTCTCCAGAGGTTAAGTGTTGAAATCTATATTCTTAAAGTGGTTCCAGGTTTATTCTGATATGTAGCCAGGTTCTAGAGCCACTGTCAGGTGACTCCCTTTGTTTTATGGTTGGGGAAACTGAAGCCAGAAGGGGGAAGGGCTTCGTTCACTAGTTAATGGCATATGGAGGAAAACTCTTATTGATTCCCGGAAACTTGCTACTGTGTAAGCCCGGTACGAGGATGCTGTGGAGTCCAGCCTACCTAGCTTGCCACAGGAAGCCTAGTGTACCACTCTGCAGTGGCCTTAAAAGTCTCATCCTTTCTCAAGAAGAATCCATGTAGACTGCCCGTGCTTGCTTTTCTATCATTCTGTTTCTCTCAACTATTTTTTTCTGCCCCTCTGTCTCTGTCTCTTGAGTAAATTCCTGTACTAAGGAATCAAGGCAGAGACCCTGGAAGCTTTAGAGGTTGGTGTAGGTTTGTGGAACACATTATTTTGTAGTGAGAGAGCTTTAAAATAAAATGGAGCTGGTTCAAGTGTCAGTTCTGCCACCATTTAGTTTTATCATATTGGGCTATGACTTAACCCCTCTCATCTCACTCATCTGTAGAAAAGAGCATATTAATACCTACCTCGCAGTAGTGTTGTAGGAGTCTATGGATGGAGCAAATGGTTAAGTACTCAGTTGGAGGTTCAAATCCACCCAGAGTTTCCTCAGAAGAAATTTTTGGTGACCTGCTTCTGAAAATCAGCCATTGAAAACCCTGTACAGTGTAGTTCTACTCTGCCACATGTGGGGTTGTCGTAAGTAGGAATCAACTTGATGGTAGCTGATTTGTTTTTTGTTGGTCTGTTTGTTTTACTAACATTGTGAGCATTAAATGAAAGCACTCATGTAAGGGGACTGGTATATGATAACAACATTACCACCACCACTAACACATGTTGATCAAGTTCCCATTTTATGCCAAGCACAGGTCTAAGTTTTGAGGATATAGAAGTGAACAAAGAGGCAAAAATCCCTGCATTGAAAGGGTTTGTAGACTAGTAGAGAGAGGTAGAAAATAAATAAATAAACAAATAAATGTATGATGTGTTCATTGACAATATGTGGTATGAAAAAAACAAACAAACAAACCAAAACCAAAAAACAGAATAAGGGGATAGAAAGTAAAGAGGCAGGTAAGGAGGCCCGGATTAGCTCCCAGTGACAGGTGAACAGAAACTAGATGCGGGTGAAGGAGCAAGCCAGATAGTAGTAAGAGGAAGGATTCCAGGCAAGGAAAGAGCAAGTACAAAGGCCCTATGTAGGTGCAAGCTTGTTGTATTCAAGGGACAGCAAAGAGACCAATGTGGCTGGACCAGAGCTCTTGAGAGAGGAAGTGGTTGGAGATGAAGGCAGGGAGGTAGCTGGGGTCAAGTCCTGGAGGGCCGCCTGGACCCTGTAAAGACGGTGGGTTTACTGTGAATGATATGAGAAGTCACTGAAAGTTTTTGAGGAGAGGACTGACAGGATCAGACTAACATCACGAAATGTTCATACTAATTGCTTAGTGGAAACTAGACTATGGGGGCAAGGGAGACCAGTAGGAAGCTATTGCAATGACACAAGGGGAGACAATGATGGCTTGAATTATGGTGATTACCATGGAGATTGTGAGAAGCATTCAAATTCTGGGTATATTTTAAAGGAAAATTTCTCAGTGTTCATTGATGGTGTGTGAGGTGGGAGAGAAAGAAAGTTAAGGATGGCTCCAAGATTTTGGCCTGGCAATTGGAAGACTATTGACAAAGGGAAGAGTTGAGGTAGGATGGGAAACAGGTTTAGGGAGGAAATCAAGTATTTCATTGTGACCATGTCATTTTTGTGATACCTGTTAGACATCCAAGTGGTAATGAAGAAAAGGCAGTTGGGTGTGCAGATCTGTAGTTCAGGGGCATGTCCAGGCTGGAGGGTTATTAGGATATAGATGATTTTCATCCATAAGATTATTTGAACTCACTAAGGGGGCAAGTATAGACAGAGAAAAGTGATGCCCAAGAACTAAGCCTAGGCCCACCCAAAGACTGGAGACTGAAAAGATGATGAGGAGCCAGCCAAAATAACTGAGAAGAAGCATCCAGCGAGACAGCCAAGAAAAAGTGAATTCTCAGAGGGTCAAGTGAAGAAAATGCCTCAAGAAAAAGGAAGTCATTAACTGCCCATTGTTGTGATTGGACAAGAATTTTACAATGGGATCCTGCTCAGAAATGTTGGTTGTTATTTTCCCTCTTTCTCAGTCTGTCTCCTTCTTTACCTGGTTGTGTTATTCCCTTGCCTTGTCTGCTTCGTGACCTCTGGTCTGGGAACGGGCACAGGTGACTTCCTGCCATCACACCCAGGCCATCGAGGCTATTGGCATCTCACTCCAGATTCAGGCTAGTTCTTGATACGAGTCCCATGGTAACACTGCAGGGAGGAACATGACACTCCATACTTATGCAGTATAAACTGCTGTGAAGATTTGAACTCAGACTATTGCAATTATTTCAACCTGAACCTGGCCTAAATCTAGGCCTGGACCTAAGGTCTTGGAGCCCATGTCGTGGGGGCTGGGCTTAAATGAGCCCAATAATTTGTGGCAGCATAAATTCAAGAGTATGACTCCAAACACTGTATACATATCCTTGGATTTAGCTTTCACTACTAACTTGACATCAACCAACTAAAGAACAAAAGTATCGTATCTTATATCACAAATCTCCAGCTTAAGCGCATGTCTTCCTTGAATATCTCACACAAAGAAAATACACACACAAAAAGCAATTGGTGCAAATCCTAGGAGTCACCCTTGATTCCTCTTGTTCCCACATACCCCATATTTAATCCACCAGTGAGCTCCATTGGCTCTACCACTAAAATACATCCCTAATCTGAACACTTTTCACCATCTCCACTGGACTACTGCAAACCTGGTCCAAACCCTATCACGTCTTTCCCAGGTATTGCTGCTCTTTGTTGCAGCCTCATTGCCTTAGTTTGTTTTCCGCACAGAAGCCTACCGAGCTTTTCAAAGCGTAAATCAGGTCATGTCATTCACCCACATAAAATGCTCCAGAAGCTTCCCTCGAGCATGGTCTATAAGACCCCATTATATTGGGCCCCTATCTCCATCTCTACCCCCACACTTCACCTCATGCACCACACCTGAGCTGTATTCTTCCTTTCATCTGTCTCTCAAATACATTAATTCATTTCCATCTCAGATCCTTCAACTTGCTGTTTCTTCTTCTGAAAGATTCTTTCTTAGTGTTCCCTTTGGCTGATGCTTCTCCTCTTTCTGCTGTCAGCTCATCACCCTCTCAGGGGGATCTTTCCTAGCCCTGGCTACAGTGGCCCTTCTGCTTTAGCCTGTGTAATTTCCTCTATAGTATCTGCTATGACCTGAGTTGGTCTTGCTTATTTATTTGCTTACCTCTTTTCTGGCTGTCTACTCCCTCTAGTATGTAAGCTCGTTAAAGACAGGGATCCTGTCTGTCTTGTCACTGCTCTATGCTCCATGTCTGGGACAGTTTGTAGCATTTAGGAGGTGTTCAGTGAGTATCTGCTGACCGAATAACAAGCTGAACTTAACAAAATTTATTTTAGGTCTAATTCCTGATTTTCATTAGGTTTCTAGCTTTATGTCCAGGTTGGGGTGGCGTCTTCCAAGTATAACAAAAGGAGGTGATTCTGCATAAGCCTTTGTGTCCGTTGAGACCTCAAGTGAGGAATCCTCTTTTCGAAGTTAGGAGTCATGGGATGTGCTCCACTTCGCTCCCAGCCTATGTGTTCTCCACAACCACTGCCACAAGGGGAGGTGGTACTTGGGATGCTTAACATCTACCTGGGACAGGAGGAGACCTAGGACAGCCACTCTTTGGGACTGCTGCCCCAGGATGACTTGGCCCATACCCCAGCTTGAGCTATTAGAGGCCAGGCACAGAGAATTTTACCCTGCTGAGTATGTAGACTTTCCAGAACTCACAGAGCTGGCCAAGTTATATTGACACGAAGCTGGCCAAGAGCTTTGGCTGTCTCCTTTTCCTACTGAAGATCCAAATTCAGTAGCAACAGAAGCTTCCCTGTTTTCAGAGCACCCACTCTGTTTGGCTCTGTTTTTTAAGAGTACAGGTAGACCCTGACTTACAACATATTAGAGTTACAATGAACTGCACTTATGACAGTCTGTTTTTTGTACATCTTATCGTTAGTAATATGTACCACATACAGTGTTTCAGCATATAATTTGCTAATGTTGTCCTTCTCAGATGTTCACTGGTAGATGTTCAATGTTGTGATTTATAAAGATATTGGTAATAAAAGGCAATAATACTGAAAACTAAAAAAGAAAGAGGTATTTAACTTACATCGGAACCAACTTATGACAGAGTCGTTGAAACAGAACTCCACGTAAATCAGGGACTACCTGTATGCTGTTTTAGGGGAATCCTAAGTGAGAAAATAATGAGGCTCAGAGGTGGGCAATCCCAAGGCTATAGATTTGACCCTGACTTTGGGACTGGATTCTGAGTGGTTTTGAGATCCCTGTCATCTTCTCTTCAGTGTCTCAGTATCTTCCTCAATCCCATGAGTTCTGCTGAAAAAGTATGTGCTAGAGAGTGACTTCAGCATTAAGCCCAGCCTGTCAATCAATCGATTTTCAGAGAAAAAAATCTGCTTGACTGTGGTGAGTAGCTTGAGAATTGACTTTGCACCTGCTGGGTCTGGCTGTGCAGGAACTATGCAGAGCTGGTTTCTGCAGGTGGCCTGAGACTTAAACCTGTCGCAGCTAAACTCACATAATGCCCAAGCTAAGCAGTCATGGTAGGAGTCTGTCTTAAGTCAGCATCCCATACAAGTCATTTTTCAGTAGAAGATTCAAAAAAGGGAAGAAGAATGAAAAATAGGTTTAAGTTCAATAGCTATTTGTTGAGTGCTTACTACATGCCATACACTGGGCTGGGGCCTCAACAAGGTCATATCTTAACCTGGCCCACAAGGAAGATAAAGGGCCATGATGGGCAGGTGACTTTCTTTGAACCTGCCCATTGCCATAGGTACCCCCTGCAGGAGTCTAAATTCACCTGCTTGTGTGTTATACTGGGAGCAGTTCTCAAAAGAAGGTGGGCCAGCCAAACTCAGAAATCCTGGGTGAGTTTGAAAGGAAAGACAAGAGTCAGCCATGGGAATAGGCCAAACAGAGTCAGTGAGAGTTTAGAAACAGGATTTCAGCCACCACCAATGAGCAAGGGAGTCAGGCCCTGGAGGTTACACCTAGTGAGGAGTGTAGGAGAGGCCAGGCTGCATTTAGAACAGCAGGTTCCAGGTTCTACCATGGAGGTGTGGAAATGAGTCAACCCTTACTGCCTACAAAAAGCCTGTCGCTGTGTTCATGACCCCATCTCTTCCTGTCCACTCATAAGCTCTTACTCTAAAATTATACCTTTTTTCTTGTATTTAAAAAGCTTTAACTCCTCAATATCTCCTGTTCTCTCCCCAAAATCAGGTCAAAGATTCCTCTGTCCTAATTAAAACCAACCAACAAAAAACAGTTGCTGTCAAGTCAATTCTGACTCATGCTGATCCCATGTGTGTCAGAGCAGAACTGGGCTCCATAGGGCTTTCAGTGGCTGATTTTTCAGAAGTAGATTGTTGGGATTTTCTTTCAAGGTGCCTCTGAGTAGGCTTGAACTTCCAACTTTTCTGTTAAGCAGTTGAGTGCTTTAACCATTTGCACCATATAGGGACTCGGTCCTAATTAAACTCTTTAAATATGTATTCTTCTCAGGTTATCCTGCCTTTGGTACTAATGTCTTGCCTTTTCAAACTACCATTCTTCTTCAAATTTCTACCTTGGTTTTCTTACATTCCATTTGCCCCTTTCATAACCTTGTTTTCCTCCCCAAATCTGAAACTGGTCTCTCTAAAGATCATGAAAACCAAAAACCAAACTTGTTGTCGTCGAGTCGATCCTGGCTCATCATGATCCTGTATGACCGAGTAGCACTGCCCCGTAGGGTTTCCAAGGAGTGGTTGGTAGATTTGAACTGCTGACCTTTTGGTTAGGAGCTCAATGCTTAACCACTGTGCCACCAGGGCTCCTAAAGTTTACTAGTTACCTTTATAATCAATACATCCTGTGGCCTTCATTTTCTCTTTCCTCATTCCTCTATACCTCTCTATTTTACATCTAGCGAGATCGAATCACCTCTGTTTGAGGCCCTAAGAAAGACTTGCACTTCTTGTGGAGGGGCAGCAAGATAGGGAGTCAGAAGACAGACATGCTGATCATCCTGAAATGTGTTCACTGGGAAACAGAGAGTCTTCCTTGGGACCTGGAAAGCTCTAAAGTGAAGGAACAAGAAAGACTGACAAGAAGCATGCCAGACTAGGATGAACCCAATGAAACCCAAGCTCTATGACACTTTGACATGATTGCAAAGTAATAGGCAAATCGGGATTAAGCTATGTAGCATTGTCCCTTGGGTTTGGATTAAGCAGCATGCCTAATTGAGATTTTCACCTTTTCAATTTCGACCCTTTAGATCCAGGTTTCCAAGGATTTCAGAAGATGCAGATGGGATTAGTCAGTACTTTAAACCTCCCTCAAAACAAAGACATGAGTCAAGTCTTTGTTTGGAGGCAGCTGGGGCTTTAAGAATTGAGTGGAAGAAAATCTTTTTTGATGGTTATAGCCAGGCTTTGGGTTAATTAAGAGAGCCCACTGATTACTGCAGAGAAGGGTGACTGGTCTGGTCATCCTTGTGAGGTTTATCCTTGCTCCAGGCCTCTTGTAGCTCTCAGCTGGTCTTTGCCCCTTGAGCTCCCTTTCAGGTCAGGCATCCTTCCCTTACTAATTTCCCAAAGTGTGCATGATCCAAAGCCATCCCCACTCCCCGAGGGAACAGATAGGCTCAGCCCTACTGCTCACTCTACCCTGATTCAGGTAGAGTTTTGGCAGCTTCCCCACCACAGTTGTTGTTCCAGAGTTTCAGTTTATTCTTTATTTTTCTTCCCCAATAAGGTCCTAACCACTGAAGTAGGAACCTGGAAGAAGACGAGAGCTTGGAGTGATGATTAGTACTATTTTTTAGTGGTCTCATCAGTTCTTACTGGAAATCATAATATATACATTCATGTAATGCTTTAAACTCTCAAAGCAATGTCAAGGCAAAGTCAGGAGAGGGAACCAGTGTGGTGCATTGGGCCAGACCTTTTGGCATCCTCTTAAGCAATCCTGTTTTTGCTGTGTCACCTTGGGAAAGTTTCTCTCCATCTCTGTGCCTTGTTCCCCCACATGTTTCACAGAGGTAATCATGCTCGTCCCCTCCCTGCCTCAGAGGGATTGAGAGGATGAATGAGATCATGTCTGTAAGTGTGTTGAATCCCTTGGAGAGAGGTACTATGGAAGTTCACAGATGTGGGGTATTTGTGCAGCACTCCAAGTTCTTGGAAAGTGGGGCCTCTTGCAGAGGACACCTTGCAGGCTGCTAGCATTTGGCTGAGAGCCACAGCATCCACAGCATGCAAGGGGGACTGGGTGTCCCTGGCCTCATGCAGAATCCCACCTGACCAGCCAGATTGATGGATGCCAACCCTATCCAAAGAGTTTCTTAAGCAGGGAAATTGCACAAGTTCATTGGAAGTATATCCCAGGGCTTCAAAACTCCTCATTTTGGGGAGGTCTTCTCACTGTTGAGCTAAATTAACTCCTTTCACTTTCTTTTGATTCATATTCAACGGGGTGAAAGAACTGAAGGCTATTCATTCTATTTATTGAGCAACTATTCTCAGCCAGGCTCAGGATTAGGTGGTGAATAGGACAACCCCGTACAGAGTTGAGCATCTAGTGGAAAAGGCAAATAATTGAAAAGAGTCTAATAGGAATTGTAGGACCCATGGGTGGCACAAAAGGTTTGTGTTCATCTAGTAACCTAAAGGTTGGAGGTTCGAATCCACCCTCTGCTACCATGGAAGAAAGGCCTGACAATCTTCCATAAAGGTTACAGCCAAGAAAACCCTATGGGGGCAGTTCTACTCTATAACACATGGGGTTGTCATGAGTTAGCATTGACTTGACAGCGATAGGGTTTTTTTTTCTTAATAGAAATAGTACATAATAGGTGGAAGCAGTCTTGTCTAATCATTTAGTAACGTAGCTTACCTCAGCTGGTTAAAACAGTGTTTCTCAACTGTTCTCTGTCCAAGACATGCCAGATGTTTAGTAACTCAGTTGGTTAAAATGATGTTTTTCCATTTTTTTTCTAAGTGGTCTACCTCTTTTTTTTTTTTTTTAAACTCTCTGCTCCAAACAGCTGTGTATCCATTACCCTTCCCTCCACCCACTTGGGCTGCATACATGCACTCACACATTCCTCAAGCCTCCTATATATTGGATATTTCCTCCTTACTGTCATCAATATCTTAATATCTCTGAACTGTACATGGCAAAGGTTTTGTAGCACATATATCTACCACAATAAACCACAATAAAAAAGAATACCTTTGCAAAATACCAAAATTGCCAGAAGCACTAAGTGAGACTTGGTGGGTGTAACTGAGACCAAGGTAACAAGCTCATTTCATTGTATTTCCAGTGTCTGCACAAGGAATCCCCCCATGCACCTACACTTTGTCGTCCTGTGGGGGTTGTGTGTTGCTGTGATGCTGGAAGCTATGCCACCAGTATTCAGATACTAGCAGGGTCACCCATGGCATACAGGTTTCAGCTGAGCTCCCAGACTAAGACAGACTAGGAAGAAGGACCTGGCAGTCTACTTCTGAAAAAAATTAACCAGTGAAAATCTTATGAACAGCAGTGGAACATTGTATGATATAGTGCCAGAAGATGAGCCCCTCAGATTGGAAAGCACTGGTCTTGGTCGTCAGGTGTTGCTGTAACAGAAATACCACAAGTGGATGGCTTTAACAAAGAGAAATTTAGTAGGCTACAAGTCCAAATTCAGGGCGTCAGCTCCAGGGGAAGGATTTCCCTCTCTGTCAGCTCTGAAGAAAGGTCCCTGTCATCAATCTTCTTCTGGTCTGAGAGCATCCCAAAGCAGGAACCTCAGGACCAAAGGACACACTCCACTACTAGTGCTGCTTTCCTGGTGACATGAGGTCCCCAAGTCTCTCTGCTTGCCTCTCTCCCATATCTCAAAAGAAATTGGCTCAATCCTGCAGATCTCATCAACGCAACTGCTACCAATCCATCTCATCACGTCACAATGATAGGATTTACAATACATGGGGAAAATGTCAGATGACAGAATGGGAGACAGTCACACAATACTGGGAATTATGACCCTGCCAAATTGACAGACATTTGGGGGGGCACAATTCAATCCGTAACAGCTCTCAAAATACAACTGGGGAAGAACTGCCTCCTGAAAGTACAGTCGACCTTAAAGACATGGATGGATTCAAGCTTTTGGGACCTTCATTTGCTAACGTGGCACTATTCGAAATGAGGAGAAACAGCTGCAAACATCCATTAATAATCAGAATGTGGAATGTATGAAGTATGAATCTAGGAAAATTGGAAATCATCAAAAATGAAATGGAATGCATAAAGATTGATATCCTAGGCATTAGTGAGCTGAAATGAACTGGTATTGGTCATTTTGAATCGGACAGCCATATGGGCTACTATGCTGGGAATGACAACCTGAAGAGGAATGGCATTGCATTCAATAGCAAAAAGAACATTTCAAGATCTATCCTGAAGTACAACGCTGTCAGTGATAGGATAATATCCATATACCTACAAGGAAGACCAGTTAATACGACTATTATTCAAATTTATGTACCAACCGTAAGGCCAAAGATGAAGAAATTTAAGATTTTTACCAACTTCTTGCAGTCTGAAATTGATCGAATATGTAGTCAGGATGCAATGACAATTACTATTGATTGGAATGTGAAAGCTGGAAACAAAGAAGGATCAGTAGTTGGAAAACATGGCCTTGGTGATAGAAACAATGCTGGAGATCGCATGATAGAATTTTGCAAGACCAATGACTTCTTTATTACAAACACCTTTTTTCACCAATGTAAATGGTGACTATACACATGGACCTCACCACGAGAGCCCAAGTATGACCTTGCCAAGAAATTTGGAAGACAGCTACCTGGCCAACCGACTAGAAGAGATCCATATTTATGCTTATTCCCAAGAAAGGTGATCCAACCGAATGCAGAATTTATCAAACATAACATTAATATCATATGCAAGAAAAATTTTGCTGAAGATCATTCAAAAGTGGCTGCAGCAGTATATTGACAGGGAACTACCAGAAATTCAAGCCGGATTTAGAAGAGGACATGGAATGAGGGGTATCATTGCTGATGTCAGAGGGATCCTGGCTGAAAGCAGAGAATACCAGAAAGATGTTTACCTGTGTTTTATTGACTATGCTAAGGCATTTGACTGTGTGGATCATAACAAATTTGGATAACATTGCAGTAAATGGGCATTCCAGAACACTCAATTGTGCTCATGAGGAATCTGTACATGGATCAAGAGGCAGTTGTTCAAGTAGAACAAGGGAATACTGATTGGTTTAAAGTCAGGAAAGGTATGTGTCTGGGTTGCATCCTTTCACCATACCTATTCAACTGTATGTTAAGCAAATAACCCAAGAAGCTGGACTATATGAAGAAGAATGGGGCATCAGGATTGGAGGAAGACTCATTTACAACCTGTGTTATGTAGACAACACAACCTTGCTTGCTGAAAGTGAAGAGGACTTGAAGTACTTACTGATGAAGATCAAAGACCATGGCCTTCAGTATCAATTACAACTCAACATGAAGAAAACAAAAATCCTCACAACTGGACCGATAAGCAACATCATGATAAACGGAGTAAAGATTGAAGTTGTCAAGGATTTCATTTTGCTTGGATCCACAAGCAATGCCCATGGAAGCAGCACTCGGGAAATCAAAAGACTCATTGCATTCGGCAAATCTGCTGCAAAAGACCTCTTTAAAGTGTTGAAAAGCGAAGATGTCACCTTGAGGACTAAGGTGCGCCGGACCCAAGCCATGGTGTTGTCATTTGCCTCATATACATGCAAAAGCTGGGTAATGAACAAGGAAGAGAGAAGAAAAATTGATGCCTTTACATTATGGTGTTGGCAAAGAATATTGAATATACCATGGACTGCCAAAAGAACGAACAAATCTGTCTTGGAAGAAGTACAACCAGAATGCTCCTTAGAAGCAAGGGTGGTGAGACTTTGTCTCACATATTTTGGACACGTTATCTGGAGGAATCAGTCCCTGGAGAAGGACATCATGCTTGGTAAAGCAGAGAGTCAGCAAAAAAGAGGAAGACCCTCAACAAGGTGGATTGACACAGTGGCTACAACAATGGGCTCAAGCATAACAACAATTGTAAGGATGGTGCAGGACTGGGCAGTGTTTTGTTCTCTTGTGCGTAGGGTCGCTATGAGTTGGAATCGACTTGAAGACAACTAACAACAACAACAACACAAGGAATCCACTTGACGGCACAGGTACACAAGGAGGAGGCTCAAAGAATATTCACCGAAGAAATAAACCCTCAGGAAAACAGTGTTCGTATCACTGACAGTGACCCAGCCTGTGGAAAGTCAGACCAGCTGGCATGCTTGGTTGGGCTGCTTGCTGCTGGGTTTTGGTGCCACTTGCTAGCTTCCCAGAATTGTAGCTGTCATGCGATGAGGGGTCCCAGGGCCTGAGGGAGGGATGGGTGGCCCCTACGGCATAAAACCTCCTAGCCTTTCCTTAAAATGTCCCTAGCCTTTCAACAGAATTAGTTGCTCTCCCTTTATACTTCCACTCTACTGAAATGTACTTCTGTTTTATTACTGGTAACAATTGACCATAGTCTGGGGCACTATTTAATGGTATGAGTCTGTTTCCCCTTTTTGACCATTAACGTCTTGAGGGAAGGAGTCATGTTTAATTTGTCCTTGTCTCTCGATTAATCCTGTACGTAAACCAAACACCAAACCCATTATTGTCAATTCCGACTCATAGCAACTCTAATAGGACAGAGTAGAACTGCCCCATAGGGTTTCCAAGGCTGTAATCTTTATGGAAGCAGACTGACATATCTTTCTCCCACGTAGTTGCTGGGGGGTTCAAATCGCTGACCCTGTGGTTAGCAGCTGAGCACGTAAAGGCCACTGCACCACCAGAGGTCCTCAATCCTGTACAGAGTAAGTGCTTGATAAATGTTTGCAAAGGAGGGAAGGAACATAGGAATTTTATATGTTGAAGTTCAGAAGGGGGACTCTCTAAACTCCTGGTACCTACTTAGCCCCACAAGGAAAGATGTTTTTTGAGGCAATCAATATAGGCAATAGTCCTGTAATGGTCAACAGATGTCACTGATGGCCTATGAGATTGCATTTGTGCTTTTCATCTCTTCGGGATGACATGGGTTCTCTGCAAGGGCAGGGAAATGGTGGTCCTGCCCTCCCAGGGAGCTGCCTGGGATCTGCTTGCTATGTAGAGATTGTCCCACCTTAGCCCAGGGCTAACCTGTCTCTGCCGCCTGATATCAAAGCTGCCCTTTTGCGGGTTGGGAAAAAAGACAGTCTCAATAGAATCATCTCTTCTGCCACTTGAGGGGAGTGCTGCTCTAGCTGATGGCTCAGGGAAGTGGCTGACTTCTCTGTGGGCAGAGCAGCTGTTTCCAGAGAGCCAGGCTGGCGAACAAAGGTTGCTGGACCAAGCCCTCAGCACTGCCTTGTGACCTCTTCGCTCTGTTCTCGTTAGGTGGAGGTGGAATGGTAAGGGAAGGGACAGGAGTGAAGGAAAAGACTTGACCTGACCAGGAGGGGTGGTTTGTCACTGCACCTTGTTCTTCTCATCATTTCTCAAGTTCACGGACCCTTGGGACCGTGCCGAGAATCTTGCTGGTACCCCATGAGTCCCCCAGCTCTCCCTCTGCTGAGTGTTCAAATTGGAAAGTAGCCCCTGAGTCTAACTGCCTGAGAGCCATGCCCTTCTCCAGCGTAGCTTAGCAGGTACTCTGAGCCTCTTTGCCTCTCCTTCCATTGGCCAGTCCAGGAGTGAGAGGCCTTATTCCTCATAACCAGGCCCAAGTGTGCACAGGCAGTCACCTGGTCACCTTGGGTCTCCGCTGTGTGCACTTTTGTGTGACTTCTTGAGAATCTATTATGAGCCAGACAGAGAACTAGACCTTTTACCTCTATGATCTCAGTTAATCCCCCTTATACCATTGCCAAGGGTTGGGTTAATGACAGACATTGTATAGAAGGGGAAATGAGGTACTCCAAAATAGGTTACGTGCCTAAATTCCCTAGGCTTTTCATTAATAAGCACTAGAGTCAGAATTTGCACCCAGGGCCACCTGACTCCTGAGCCTGTGCTTTGAAGCACCGTCGTAGCACTGGCCTCTCTGGGATCTCCATAGTGCACACGCAAATAAGTAAATTATACAGGCCTCTTTCTCAAATGAGTAATGGTCTGAATGGGAGTCAGGATAGCTGCATGGGAAGGAGACAGCAAAACTATCTGGGGGTGGGTGTGGCAGTGCCATGTCTCACATGCTCAGAGGGACATAGGGGGTTATAGTGGAATATGATTAGTCAAGTTAGATTTCTAGAAGTGATTTTTATTTTTTTAGCAAAACTTTGGAGGCTGGTGTAAAGATGGTTAGAGTTGTTGGGAAGAACTTGTGCTCTGTATAGAAATGACATTCCCAGGCACGAAGCTGGCTCGCCTTCAACCAAGCCTGCCCACTCTCCCATGGCCTCTAGAGAGTGGTAGCTCCCTGCACAGCATCCAGGCACTATACACTCACTGCCTGCCACTTATCCGTTTCCCCTACTGGACTACCAACTCCTCGATGGTCAAGACCTTCTCTGGTTAATTACCGTATCACCAGTGTCTGGCCCATGGCAGAAACTCAGTGGAAATTTGTTGAATTGATGCTTTGATCCCTCAAAGGAACAGTGGTCCCACTGTTGGCAATGACCCAGGCTGCTGGAAACCAGAGCAGCTGGCATCTCTGGCAGGGCTGCTTGCTGCCAGATCTTAGTGTCACACACTTCATGAACTGGAGAGCCCCAAGGTTTGGTGGAGGTGTGGGTGGCACACCTGGCATGAAGGCCCCAGGGTGAAGGCTGAACCTGCCTGTGCTTTGAGTGTGACTAGGGTGGGGAGGGGGTTGTTTACAGTCTCCCGTCTTTACTTCCTCCTGCCCACATCTGCCATGGTGAATTATAGATGTTTGGACACTGCCACATGGGCAGAGGGAAGTCCCAGGTGGAACAGATTCACGAGAGATGATGAAAACAGGAATGGAGGCAAGATGGCTGGGAGACTGAGCCTGGGGGGAGCCAGAGTAGCAGGTGAGGCCAGCGTGTTCACTGTGCCTGTCCTTCAAGGCCTGTCGTGGACCCTCCAAGAAGCCTCTTGGACCCTTCCCATCCTTTGAGCTCTCCCTCCTCCGAAGATCTCTTACACTTATGGTCGCTGTTGTCTCATTGACATGCAACTATAGTGACTCCATTTTCTGAACTAAAAATCCTGATATGTCATCTAACAATGAGGCTGAATGTTAACACTGAGGTTGTCCAGGAATATCCAATGTATATAGCCTCTCTCCATTCAACAAAGATAAGCATGGCTACCCTTCAGAATCTGATTAGCTTATCACAACCTGTTGTTGCTTGTTTTTTAAAGTTCTTACTTGTCTCAGCCCTATCTCCTCAACTGAATTAAATGTTCCCTGAGGGATCAGGGTGTACGTTGCATTTCCTTGATATTTTTGAATCACCTAAAGATCTCTAGCAGTTCATTCATGCTTTTGAGGGTGAGAGAGAGAGATTTACATCTTTCATTTGTTTCTTGATTTTTTTTTCACCCAAAATAAGGTAATTCAGTTTCTCCCCTTAGCTCTGTTTTTTTTCACCCAAAATAAGGTAATTCAGGTTCTCCACTTAGCTCTGTTTTGAGTCTTTAATTGTGGAGTTAAGTAATGAATCAGTTGCCACCGAGTAGATTCTGACTCATGGTGACCCCATGTGTGTCAGAGTAGAACTTATTTTTGGATGACTTTTCAGAAATAGATCACCAGGCCTTTCTTCCAAGGCACCGCTGGGTAAAGTAGAGCACGTTAACTGTTTGCACCATCCACAGAGTTAAGGAGAGAGAAGAAAAGGAGAAGGCTTATGATGATAATGAGGATCCCTGGTGGCATAGTGGTTTAGTGCTCTGCTGCTAGACCAGAGGTCAGCAGTTTGAACCCACCAGCTGCTCCTCGGGAGAAAGATGTGGCAGTCTGCTTCTGTAAAGGTTACAGCCTTGGAAACCCTATGGGGCAGTTCTACTCTGTCCTGTAGGGTCACTATGAGTTGGAATTGACTTGACAGCACACAACAACAACACGATGATGATAGGGCATAAAGCTGGAGGTAGTGTGCCTTACAGTCTAGGATTGGGATATAGTTTAGGATAACACAGTGGTAGAGTCCTGGGGCAAGAGGACATAAGAGAGGAGATAGCCCTGGGGGTATTGGTGACATCATCACAGCCCCTAGTTCCCACAGGGCACTGTAAATCATCATTCCTCTCTGCTTTCTCCTGATGAGACTAGACACCTCAGCGTGGGAAAGAAAATCTCCTTGTCCTCTCATCCTTCTGCTTCCTCCAAATAAGACCAAACTTCATTCATTCATTTCACCCAGATAAGTGTATTTTATGTGCTCAAAGTGATACCATCTAGATGTTTAACCTGTACATCAGTTGCCGCTTAGTTGGTTCCCAATCATCTGCCCCACTGGGTTTCCAAGGTGGATTCAAACTGCCAACATTTCGGTTAGCAGCCAACCTCTTAACCACTGACCCACCAGGGCTCCGCTAGATGTTTAGCATCTTGGAAATGGAGAACCTTAGTTTTATCATTTAATTCCCACCATTCTTGACATGGTATTAGATACATGGCAGCAACTCAATAAATCCTTAATACATAAGAAAAGAGAAGGCCTGTGCCTGGGGCTGCTGGAAGCACTGCTATCTTCACTCCTGACCACCAGCCCTCATCATTACCACTGACCTTCCACATCCCTCCCCTTTGCCTTGCCCCACCTTGAGAGAGAAGGAAGGGTACAGCCCGTAACTCAATCAAGAGCCTAAGTATTTCCTTAATAGAAATATTCATTTATTTCTTAAAATTCTGGAAGACCAGAATTCCCTGTCCAATTTTTGGTTTTGGTGAATATAGGAACTGGGAAAATTTAAGAATCCAAAGCTGAGAGATAAAAAGCCAAGAAAGGGACGGACAGGTATTAGGATAAAGAAATTCAAGATCCATTGATCTAAACTTATCTCTATGCATCTGTTTTCTTCCTTCTTCCTTGGAGAAAAGCAAACTTGATTGAACAGAAAGAACTGAGACCATTTTAAAGTAAGTTAATAAGTAAAGGAAGGGACCTCTTTTTCCATAATATTCTTGAATTATGCCTCCCAGCTTCCTGTTTTCTATTCTTATTCTGTGGATCCATGAAGACAACTTTCTAATATTGACCCTTCTGCTTTCCTGGGGGCTTTGTCAAAGGGAAGGGTAGGTTTGTACACTAAACTGGGAAACAAGAGGGAAGAAGCCCATTGACTGAAAAAATAGCCGCAGTGGGCTCCAGGAAGTAGAAAGAGGATACGAAACTGAATAAGGAAGGAAAATGTTAGAGGATGAGAGTAAATTTCCTCCTGGGTGGAAGTGACCCCAAGAGCGGTAGGGCATTTGTTCATTAACTTTTCATGTGCCTTGGATTTTTAGCATTTTTCCCAGGGATGTACGTGGGAAAACCAGTGGGGTCATGACTTCTCAGCCATTGAGTCTACTCTATACCTGACCCCAACACAAAAAACTGCTTTTAAAGAACTTTTCTCCAGGGACCCCCTGCTTTGGTCTCATCATTTTGAGAAATTGACTACTCCTTGAGTACCTTGTCTCACTCTGATTCTTCCACCCAATGACCCTGATGTCACTGTGACAAAAGTCACAAAATTCATAAAACTCATAGAAAATGTGAGCGATAGAAGGGACTGACCTTACTGATTGCTAGTTCTCCCTTTACATCTGAGAGCATGGGAGCCAGACAGGGCAAGTGACTCTATGCCAGGTCTTTTAACTGGGAGCCTGCCTGTTATTCTGGATTTATCTGAGGTCTCTCTCCTCCTTAGCAATCACCTTTCTACATGGAGCACAAGGCAGTGCACTGGTGCAAAGTCGTTCGGGTGAGTTCTATGGCAGGAGACAATGGCAGGGAGTGAGAGAAGATTCTGCTGCCACCAGTGCCTTGGAAGAACAAATTCTGCATGTCCTCCTCCATTCTGGGCTTGTCTTGCTGTGAGCCTTGGACAGACAGCTCTTTCACTCTTCCTTGCCAAGCATTTCTGTCATTCTATGTTCTATGCCCTATTATCGTTATAAGCTTTCTCATTTCCTTCTATCTACTTTATCCCACAATTAAAGACAGATGTCAGAACTCTGTGCTTAAAACAGATTAACCTTGTCTCTCTCCTTTACCCTGAGATCACCTGTGAGTCACCTCTTGTTAATTCAGAATGACCAGAATTCTAGCAGGAGCTAGCCACCACTTATCCCTACCTGGGATCACGCTCCGGGCTCTTTTCATTCGCCATTACATGGCCTTGAATTAATATGGTCCCAGGGTTGGAAAGGAAATATTATTCCTGTATATTACTACCATATCTCTGCCAGGTGATCATTTAGCCTCTGCTTGAATGCTTCTGGGGTGGATAATTCACTAGTTTATAATGCACCCTGTTCCCCCTTTTGAGGAGTCCTGGTGGCCCAGTGGTTAAGAGCTTGGCTGCTAACCAAAAAGCTGAAAGTTCAAATACACCAGCCACTCCTTGGAAACCCTATGGGACAGTTTTACCCTGTCCTGTAGGGTTGCTATGAGTCAGAATTGACTCAATGGCAATGGGTTTGGTTTTGGTTTGGTCCTCCTTTTGAACAGCGATCCATGATTTCCACCAATGAGTCCTAGCACTGCTCTCTGAGCCACACAGAAGAGGCAGAACTGCTCTTCACAAGACAGTTCTTCAGGTGTTTGAAGGTAGCTCCACCTCACTTGAGTGTTTTCCACTCCTAGCAAAGCATCTTCATTTATTTTAGCCATTCTTTACTTGACAATGTTTCCAGGCTGTCTTGTATTCTGGTCCTCTTCTCTCCTTTGTCAATTCCCTCTTAATAAGAAGGTCTCAGAGAAAAACTCCAAAAGTGGTCTGACCAGGGCTGGGTACAGTGGACCTCTTACTTCATTTGTTCCAAATACAACACATTTGTCAATGAAACCACAGTTTAGAGGCGACATCACTCTTTTGCCTCATGCTGAGCTCAGATTCAACAGAAACCCCTAAGTCTTGTTCACATGAGCTGTTATTGGCATAGCTGTTCTCATTCCCATATGATTTTCTGAACCTAAATATAGGTCCTTACACTTGTCCCATTCAAACCTACCTTGTTTGTCAGCCAATCTTGCTAGGCAACTGAGATCTTAATGGATATTCCTACTGCCAACCAGTCTGTTATGTGCTCTTTCCAGCTTGGTTATATCCACAAATTTTGTAAGCTTGCTTTCTCTGCTTTTATCCAAATCATCAGTAAAAATATTGATCAGAAAAAGGCAAAGGACAGTACCCTGTGACATACTATCAGAGACCTTCCTTCTTTGTTTCATTAATCAATACTCCTTGGATATATTTACTCAACCAATTGTAAGTCCATCTAATTCCATGTAGTACAGAAGATGGCTACATAGAAGATGATACTCAGCCTACCTCAGCAATGTGTTCCAGTAAATCCCTTGGAAAATTCTAATCTCCGTCTCTAATGTTTGCCTTGAGATGTCTCTTTCCACAGAGACTGTGGTCCACCCTGCCCAGATGTGTCAGCCTTTTCTTTGGCAGACGGGGCTGATGATCTGGCTTCCTGACCTAGAGCCCAGAGATACCCCCACCGCCCTTTTGGTGCCCTGACTATCTGGGCTGAAGCATGGGCAGGCATAGAGCCAACTTCCAGGCACTGGTCCAGAGCTTTGGTTGGATAGCCCTTTAGAATTCCTAACAGAAATTATGCTGTCACATCTGGTGAAGGGTGGAGGTATAGGGATCAAGCTATGCAACTAGCGTTCCAAACTGAGAGTCTTTCTAAATTAGCATCAGGACATCTTCAAGGCCACCCCAGGAAACTACATGTCAAAATCTGCCAGCTTCAATTATCCAGGCAGCCACTATCTCAGAACTGAGACTGAAAAGTGAAGCTTCGCAGAAAGGAGCTGGTTCCCCATTAGGGCTCAAGGGCTTTGGTTGCTTAGGGGAGGGAAGCTGTGTGTCCACATTCTCACTGTTCCCCTGGAGTGAATTTTCTCCCCTCCTTTTCTCTGATCTTGCCTCCTGCTTCTCTTGTCTAAACTCTGTGGACTTGTTTTCACAACCTTTCCCTTCATCATTCTGAAATGACACTCTTCTTTCTACAGTGGTCCTCCCCTCCATTATGTTCCAAGAGGGTGTAGACTATGGAAGAGTGGGGAGCCATCTAGGGTTGTTGCTGCCAAATTGGAAGGGGGACCCCAGAGAAGAGACCCTATTTTCCATTAAAGAAAAGAGGGGACAAACGTTCCTTTATCCCAGGAATGGAGTGCCTATTGAAAGGTATAAATCCTCCTGGGTGATCCTTGCCTTTGGTTAGGGTAGCCGAGATTTCCCCTGCTCCCCATGCTAAGAGAGGGCCTCCCACAGGATACTGTGAGTGGCCCGGTGGTGTAGTGAGAGATGAAGTTGGGTAGGACTCTCATGAACTCTGCTCTTCAGGGGAGGGGACACACATAAATAGTTCTCCAACTCACCCCGTGCACTTAACCAGCCCAGGCAGAATTGGAATATCTATTGCTCCCCTCTCTGCAAAGTTACCCATTGCTGGAGGGGAAGTAAAGGAGAGGTGGAGAGAGATGATAATGGATGCTGTGAGCTTTCTTCTTCTTTAAGGAGAATTCCAGCCCCACATGGGCAATAACACTTTCGTACCTTTTTGAATCTTCAGATTCAAAGGGACAGAATAATGTCCCTTTGCTTATATTCTGAAACAAGGCTCGGTTGCCTTCTGGGGCATATCTGCTTGTCTTTCCCATTTGTCTCATGTAGGTATGACTTCTATATGAATAGCAATTTGTCCTCCATGCCTTATTCTCTTTTCCAGCTGTTCCCTAAATGTCTCCTGGAGTGTGTTCCTTACTTTGCCTACATCATCCCCCCTCCTCAATCCTGAGTCACTTCCTCTCCTCTTCTGTGCCTGCAGCCAGGGACAGATTACCTAATAATCAAGGTACACAGGAGCTTACTTGTGCTTACCTACTAATCTGTAGTGCACAATTTCACATGGGTTTTACCACATCAGGTAAGCCCGTTTTGATGTGGTGAAACCCATGTGAAATTGTGCACTACAGATTTGTAAGTAAGCACGGGTAAGCCCCTGTGTACCTTGCTTACTGTAAGCCTGTGCATACTTTGCTTACAGGTTAATCCGCCCCTTCGGCAGCTCATGTTTCCTTCTTTTTGGCTTAGTATCAGCTTTGCAATAAATTTTTAAAGGGAAAACGTTTTTATTTTTAGCATTTTTATTTTCAAAATCTCAGGATGAAGGGCATTTATAAATAACTTACTCTCTTTTTTCTCTTTGGAAAATAAACTATATTTGTTGCAGAAAAGTCTGAAGCTACAGATTCATTTACGAAAGCAAAGAACAATCATTTATAATCTGATCACTATGAACATTTTGGTCTATTTCCTTCTAATCTTTGTGTGCATTTGTGTGTCTCTGTGTGTAAATAAAGGGGGATGTAGTGTACATTTTGCAAATGGAGTTTTTCATTCAATAATTATTGAGGATGGGGAGCCATGCTCTGCCTTGCTTTTTGGCATGTTGCTTCTGAAACCAAACTGAGTGGCATCCTTTTGTTGTTCATCCTCTGTCTGCAAAAGACTGGTGCCCAGCATGTTTGTCTCTTAGTCAAGCCATGACTGAGTGTTCTTTTCATTTCTCTGTGGCTGATGCCTTTCCAGGCTTCTGACTACGACATCCATGTGCTCAGATATCGTCTTCTCCTTCAGGAGAGGTTGCTAGTGGCTCTTGCTAAGAACCCTGTCCCTTCTTCCTCCCCTTTGGCTCTGTGTCTGGGAAGAGCATCATGTCTGGTCCCTGGTGAAGAGATAGAGGCAAAAAAGGAAAAGGAGAACAAAATGGTACACTAGAGGTACCATCCTGGAAGATGGGATGTGGCCCCAGGTTCAGAAGCTCTCTGTCCAGGACGGGTCTGGAGGTAAATCACAGAATAGTAGAAGGAAAAGAGGAGGCTGAGGTGGGACAGATCTCCCAACCTTTGGTAGATTGTTCAACTGGAAGCTATGTGTCCTGTTCTCCATTGCCTTTGAGATAGGGCAAGGACATGGCTGTAGGAAAGGCAGAGGCAGATGAGAATGTAGAGGTCATCAAGACCTTTATTTTACGGGTGGGAACACAGTCCCAGAATGAGGAAGTTGTTAAAGCAAGTAAGAGCAGAGCTGGGACTTGGGACCAGGACTCTTGGCTCCCAGGACAGAGTTATTGTTCCGGCCCAGAGTTAAAGCAGATCTGATAGGGTGGTGGGACATTGGGTCAAACGTCCAAAGGAGAGTGTGGGCTCTTGACAAACATGAAGAGTAAGGCTCAATCCACTTCTTCTATCCTGTAGGAAAGGCTAATGTCTGGGGCATGAGGACCTAGAGGAGGTGATGAGGGGTGTTCTTCCCCTAAAAGAAATCAATCAACCAGGGAGTGTTTCTTAAGTGCCTAATTGAAGCTGAGACTCCGACTAAGGTGTCCAGGAACTAAAATGTGGTCCCTGCCTTCAGAGAGTTAGAGATCTAATTTAACGTTAAATTGTGTGGTGGAGACATTGTATATTATGGAGGTGGAGAGGAAAGAGTTTGGTAAGGATGAACTGCAGCTGGTAGAAACTTTTGGATGAAGTTGGTCTTAAAAGGGTGAATAGAATTTGTATACATAGAAAAGTCGCAGAAAGAGGGTTGCATCTGGCTGTGGAGTCACTCTGACCTGGGCTCAAATTCCAGCTTCTCAATTGCATTCATTCACTCACTGATTCATTCGACTAATATTTATTGAAGACTGGGAGATATACCAGCTACCAGTTGCTGTTGAGTCAGTTCTGACTCACAGCAACCCTATAGGTATCAGAATAGAACTGATCTCCATAGGGTTTTCAGTAACTGAATTTTTGGAACTAGATCACCAGGCGTGTCTTCCAAGGCACCTCTAGGTGGACTCGAACAATCTTTTGGTTAGCAGTCAAGTGTATTAACAATTTAATGTGCTCCCTGGATGCACCACCTAGGGACACTGGGAACTGTTCTAGGTATTGGGAATATAAGAGTGGGCACAACAAAACCCTGTGCTCTTTAGAACTTAAATTCTAAATTGTGACCTTGGGCAACTGCAACCTTTTGTCCCTCACCTTTAAGACCAGACTACTGACTTCCACCTCACATGGTAGTTATGAGTTAGTAAGTGTGAAAAACATCTAGTTAGATAGCATGTGTAAAGCCCTTCACAGTACACAGTACACATAGATGTCACCTGTAGCCTGTCCCTTTTGTTATTGTAAAAATAATATTAGAGCCCAAGGGTTGAAAGGCCAGCACTCACCAGAATCTGGGGGTGGAAGACGGCTGGTTGGGAACAGTGGGACATAAGGTTGAGAATACCATGTGGGGAGAAAGCCTGGAGGGAAAGAATGAAAAGCCAGTGAGTAGAGTTGAAACCCGATGCAGTAGGCAATAGGTCAGTCAGTGTAGGGGTTTAATTATGGATTTTTGAACAGATGCATTGGGTTCCTAAGACTCATAATAATGATGACAAAGTGAGTAATATTTATCCAGTACTAACAGCCCACTCTGGTGGTACAGTGGGTAAGAGCTCAGCTGCTAACCAAAAGTTCGGCAGTTTGAATCACCAGCCACTTCTTGGAAACTCTAGGGGGCAGTTCCACTCTGTCCTGTAGGGTCAGTATGTGTTGGAATTGACTTGATGGCAATGAGTTTGGTTTTCTTTTTTTTTTTTTTTTTGGTTTTGAACAATCTACCAGATGTTCTACTAATCATTTTGCAAAAAGAACTATTTATTCCTCATAGCTACCCGAGGAGGCAGGTATTGTTATCATTTCTATTTTATAGGTGAGAAAATGGAATCATATAAAACTGAAGTGCTTGACCCAGAATCAAGCAGCAGACCCAGAATTCAAACCCAGCACTCATAACCGCCTCTTTCAAGGTGGCCTCCCTGAAGTGTGATGGAAGTAGCTGACAACTGGGGAGGATCCATGTCTCAACAGAGCTCTGCACTCTTCCCAGGGAGGGATTCTAGGTGGAAGCGGCCACCACAGCTAACCGCAGGCTGTGACTTGGGGAGGGATCCTCATGCCAGCCATTTTCTGTATTTGAGACAGTGCTGCTTGCCAGAAGCTGTTAGGCTCCATCAGTTCTGGCTGACTTGGAGGGACTTTCCAGGGTTGACATGTTTATATGGAGGTAATGACTGTGTTGACTCCCTAAGGAAAGATTAAGAGGAGAGCCCAGTACACTGTTTGGGGACTTGAACTGACATCCTCTTGTGGGCTGGAAAAGATGCATACCTTGCAGATTAATTCAGAAAGTTACCAGCCCATGGCAGTTTTGTTTTACTCTTCTTTCTTTTGCTCATTAGCTGTAGCTAGTGTACAATTATCTCCACCAGGGAGTGAAGAATGGTAGTAGTCTCCATCTCAAACAATGAATTCCCAGGGAGTTCTCCTTCACTTTTGGAATCTTTGTGTAAATATTTTTTTTTTTTTTTCCTCCAGGGCCTCATCCTCTCTTGAATGACTGAAAACCAAAATCAAAAACCCATTGCCGTTGAGTCGATTCTGACTCATGACAACCTCATAAGACAGAGTAGAACTGCCCCATAGGGTTTCCAAGGCTGTCATCTTTATGGAAGCAGACTGCCACATCTTTCTTCTGTGGAGCAGCTGGAGGGTTTGAACCTCTGAACTTTCAGTTAGCAACTAAGTACTTTAACCACTGTGCCACCAGAGCTCCTTATGTGATTGAGACAAGTGCTAATAAAGAAATGTGACTTCACAATACAGGGGAAGTCAACACAATTGGACTAACCCAAAAGCTAAGAAGTTTTCTGAATACAACCAAACACTTCAAGGGACAGAGTAGCAGGGGCAGGGGTCTGGAGACCGTGGTTTCAGGGTACGTCTAAGTCAATTGGCATAACAAAGTATATTAAGAAAACGTTCTGCATCCTGCTTTGGTGAGTGGCACCTGGGGTCTTAAATTTAGCAAGCGGCCATCTAAGATGCGTCAATTGGTCTCAACCCACCTGGAGCAAAGGAGAATGAAGAACACCAAAGATACAGGGAAAATATGAGTCCGAGAGAAAGAAAGGACTACATAAACCAGAAACCCCATCAGCCTGAGACCAGAAGAACTAGATGGTGCTCGGCTACCATCAATGACTGCCCTGATAGGGAACACAACAGAGAATCCCTGATGGAGCAGGAAAAAAGTGGGATGCAGACCTCAAATTCTAGTAAAAAGACCAGACTTAATGGTCTGACTGAGACTTGAGGGACCCCAGAGGTCATGGCCCCCAGACTTTCTGTTAGCCCAAAACTAAAACCATTCCTGAAGCCAACTCTTCAAAGATTAGACTGGACTATAAGACATAAAGCGATACCGGTGAGGAGTGTGCTTCTTAGCTCAACTAGACACATGAGACTATGTGGGCAGCTCCTGTCTGGAGGTGAGATGAGAAGGCAGAGCATGACAGGAGCTGATTGAATGAACATGGGAAATACAGGGTGGAAAGAAGGACTGTGCTGTCACGTTGTAGGGAGAGCAACTAGGGTCATATAACAATATGCGTATAAGTTTTTGTATGAGTAATTGACTTGAATTGTAAACTTTCACTTAAAGCACAATTAAAAAAAAAATATATATATATATATATATATATATATATATATATATATATATATATATATAATGACTTCTCTTAGGCCAGTCTGGTCACAGACCAGAGCAGCTCTGATTGGTGAAGACATAACAGGGGAGAGTGGGGGAGGACCCCTGTCCCTGAAGAAGACGGGAGAAGGGCAGTGAGTGCAACCCTGGGAGAGAATTTCTCGTAGTTTCCCCAAACCTTGCCCTAGCATTTGGCCTTCACCCTGCTAGTCCTTCCAGCTCAGCTCTGTCAAGAGCAGCCTGAATATTGTTAGCAGGTAACCATTAGAGGAGGCCCTGGGTGGTGCAGTCCAGCTGCTAACTGGAAAGTTGGCAGTTCCATCCAGTGGCATCTTGGAAGAAAGGCCTGGTGACCTACTTCTGAAAAATTAGCCATTGAAAGCTCTTCGGAGCAGTTCTACTCGGATACACGCGGGGGCACCATGAGTAGGAGTTGACTCCGTGGCAACTGTGTTTTTTAATTTTTTTTAACCATCAGAACCTGTGTGATCCACAAAATTAATATTGAATACAAAGAAAAGTATCATTTCTGCTTCTCTTTTGGAGAGTAGGAAGTGACCACTGATTTAAGAACGACTTCTGCTATCAAAGTAAACCATTGCTGGGCTAACTCTAGAATGGACCAATTCCCACTTTTTTTAAAACTATTAATCTTGTTAATCCAGGTTCCATTAAAATGGAATTTAGTGATCATTCAGATTCAACTAATATTTATTTTATGAAGTGGCTACTACGTACGAAGAGCTGGACTGGGCTTTTGCATAGTTAGGTCATTTAGTCATTGACCCCTGCGTTTACCTTTGCATGATCTATGAGGAAAAGGTTTACTAAGCAAATGAGTGGTGTGTGCAAGATTGCCAAGGGAGATTTTAAACTACTTAAGAGGACAAACTGCTTTTGAGAACCCTGCCAGTATTTATGTGGGCAAGCAGCCGATCCAGGAGACAGGGCAACAGAGTGGAAAGGAACCAGGACAAAAAGTCAGCAGAATTCTATTCCATTTCTAGTTCTGCACCAGACTAGCCGTGTCCATACCACTGTATTACCATCCAGACCCTGGTTCTCTACCTTGTCCACAAAGATAGTACAAGCCCTCGCCAAAAGCCTTGCTGAAGTTACAGAACAAGATGCGTGGTGTGTCTCCTTTTTTGCACCAAGATCAAACCAAACCAGTTATTGTCAAGTCAATTCAGACTCATGGCGACCCCATTGAGTGTCAAGAGTAAAACTATGTTACAAAAGGGAGAAAATAAGAATAACTTTACACGTTCATATTCGCTTCTATATTCATAAAGATACTCTATGAGGTTATTCAAAAAATTGATAGAGTGGTTACCTATGGGAACTGAGGAGGTAGGTGTGAGAACTGGGAATTTGGGGAAGACATAGATGGGAGGAAAACTCCTCGCCATGGATATAGTGTTATTTTGGACCAGGCTAACCAAAAGATGGGCAGTTCGAATTCACCAGCCACTGTTTGGAAATCCTATGGGGCAGTTCTACTCTGTCCCTATAGGGTCACCATGAATTGGAATTGACTCAATGGCAACGGGTTTGTTGTTTTTTGGGGGGACGGGGAGGGGTTGCAAATATATTACCTACTGAAAAATTAAATTCATAAGAAAGCCTTGCTGAAATCCAGACATAGTATCACACAACACTTCTAAACCAAAGGGAAGTTATCTTGGCATTATCTGTTCTAAGAAACCAGCATTGGATCTTTTTGATCATTATTTCTCTAAGTACTCCCAAACTATCTTTTAATTTGTTCATTCTAGATTCTTGCCAAAGTGGATGCTATTCGTCAGTGCTGGGTCACTGGGCAGAGATTTTTGATAGATTGGTTCTTTACTGCTTTCTCTACTCCCTGACTCCTGCAAGCATGTGTGTGACACATCTCCCAAGGCCCACAGAGATAAAAGCTGACTCTCTCATAAACCAAGCTGACATGCAGGGGGTCCTCCATGCTAGCGCCAAACTTAGTCTGAAAGAAAGTAGGCCTAAGGCAGCATTTGTTCTGAGGACTTGACTCTTTGACCCAAGGACTCTACTTTTCAGATTTAAAAAGTTCAGAAGAGCACAGACTGCAGAAAGTTACACCACCTCTGTTGTCGTTAACATCGTCCTGGCCAAGCACCGCATGAACTGCCTCCCCGAGAATGCACTGACGGTACAACATGCCTTGTGAACGGACCACAATTATAGAGCTCCGGCTTCACTCTTTTTTCCAGTGTCTTAAAGCTGATATATTTTTACGTATCCTTGGGTTGGAGGGAGGGGAGCATGGTTATGGGTTTAACTTTTGCTCTGCTGATTGCCTCTCGGCTTCGTGAAAAACCCAGAAATGCCACCAAGCATTTAGTGCGGCGCAGTGGGACTCAGCAGGCATGGATTGAAGAGTTAATTGACGAAGAGACCAAGATAGAACTTAAGGTGGAAGGTTTGACGAAGCCTTTAGGGGCATTCCCTTCCCATCCCCAGCCAGGATGAGACACTCGGGGGCGCCACGCACAGTGATGTGTGTGGTTGTGGCGTGTCACACTCCAAGCCCAGTGGGAGGTTCTGAGGTTGGAATGATGATGGGGCAATGCTTTCCAAGATCCTTGGTATAGCATTCTGGTTTGGCCAGCCAGCGTGTTGCTGCAAGAGCTTGAGATAAAGTTAACACATAGGAGGAGAAAACAGGATCCGTTTGGTGACCTACCCTGAATGAGCAGGCTTGGAGCAATAAGAAGGGTAGGGGGGGAAAGATCTAGGATGAGGACTTTGGCAAACAATGGTCACAGTAAACAGAATGGTTGAATATGCCTCCATGTTTTGGAGTGTTATAGGTGTCACTTGCACGCTGTTATTTTTCCCTTCAAGAGATTGCTTGAGGAAAATTGTATATATCCCAGAGTTGAACTTCCAGACAAATGTAAACTACAGCCAGCCCCAGAGCTACACATGAGCATGTCCCTAAGGTGGACTTACAGAAATATGGATCTCTGTCTCACACACACACACATCCACATATACACTTGCGCCTGCACATATACCACATCACACACATATTCACACACACACACTCCCATACACGCTCCCACTTACGTACACACACACATAGATATACACCCACTCCCATGCACACTCTCACACACACTCACATGCATGCACACTTGCACAGATGTGCACACCCATACACACACTCACACTCACATGCACACACACTCACATAGATGCACACACACACTCCCATGCACACCCTCACATATGCTCACATGCATACACACTCTCACACATACAAGTACCATTTCTTTGGAGGACAGATGGGAAGACCTCTCTCTCTACTGTAGAGCAACCCCCTTTGAAGACAAGGACTGCCTTAATGATCTTTTTGTTCCTTTGTACAGTTTGTCAGTAAATTTTAAAATATCATCATGAGCGGGTTCGAGGGTTACACACTTTTGCATCCTCCAGCAACGCCTGCCAAGTGGGAGACTCAGCAGATGTTTGCAGATGATAGTGACTTTGGGGAGTCCCCACATTTGAACTTTTCTTGATGAAACCTGGGAAGGGGTCCCTTGACAAGAAAGAAAGGGGGAAAGCTGTTTGCCCTCATCTCTTCACTTTTGTGCAATGATCCATCTCTTCTGAAAGCAAACCTAGACCTTCAAATAGCCTCTTTCTGAGGGTAAGTGTGGTTCTGAGTAGGCTGATGCCAGCCAAGCATGACAGTGATCTCCCCAGAGGTGGGAAGCTGGGGGTGTGGGAAATTGCATGGAGGTAGGAGAGCAGGGTCTTGGACCTAGATCTGCCTCTAACACCCTGTGGAATCCACATGTGACCTTAGCTCTGAGCCTTAGTTTCTCATGGGTAAAGCAGGACTAGTAAGACTCACCTCACATAGTGGCAAAGAGGATTGTTTTAAATAAAGTTTTTTATTATGGAACGTTTCAAACATATGCAAAAATAGAGAAAGTTGTGTAGTGAACCTACATGTTCCCTCACTCAACTTGAATAATTACCGACTCATGACCAGCCTTGTATCATCTATACCCACACTCACTTCCCCATCCCCATTATTAACCACCTCAACACCAGAATATGAGGATGTAATGGAACGACCCTGGTGGCATGGTGGTTAAGTGCTACGGCTGCTAACCAAAGGCTCGGCAGTTTGAATCCGCCAGGCGCTGCTTGGAAACTCTATGGGGCAGTTCTACTCTGTCCTACAGGGCCGCTATGAATTGGAATTGACTCGACGGCACTGGGTTTGGTTTTTGGTTTTGGAATGGAATGAAGCAATTTTATGAAAGTGCCCCATGGAATACCGAACACATAAGATGCTTAGAAAATACCTGTGGACTCTGAACATACAATAACACTGACCTTTGTAATCACTACTCCCTCATGCGTCTGCGAGGTGGCCAGTAGGCACATTATTTCTCTCCATATTTCAGATAATAAGACCTAGTTTCAGGTCAAGTGACTTGTCTAAGGCCATGCAGCCACGAAGGAGTAGAGTTCTTCTAGAACCTGGGTCTCCAATTCCCACATGTGTGCTCCTGGTTCTATGCTCCGTTGCCTCTGTGTTGACTTTTCTTTTTGGCTATCTTCTTAGAGAGGAACAGGAGACTTGTAAAATTTTATGTGGACTCACAGTTTAAAGAGAACCTGTTTATGGGGCTGTAATAACTGCGTATTCATGGACACAACTGCTTACTGTCTGTGAAGGATCAGCAAATCCAGTTCAATTCATCAAACACTTACTGAGCTACTTTCTTCCCTGGCGGGCGGAAGATGAGCAGGAGAGATCGCTGCTCTCAGGGAACTCACAATCTCTTATGACACCAGGGCATGTCAGTAACCAACCTAAGCAGAAAGGAAGGAGTGTTTGGTGACAGCATGAACCAAGTGCCAAGGGCTCTTGGAGGAAGTCTGTTTGACTCCAACAGCTGTCTCCATTAGAATTACCAAAATTTCCAAACATTGTGACCAAGGAAAGTTGTGCTTACTTTTATATAATTCTAAAAGCTGGTGGCTAGGTTTAAGTATATATTTTTATGAACTAAAAGTCCTTGTTAGGTCATTTTAACAGCCTCTGGGTAGTTCAAATGGTTAACATGCCCAACTGCTAACTGGAAGGCTGGAGGCATCTTAGAAGAAAGGCCTGGAGATATACTTCTAAAAATCAGCCATTGAAAACCCTATAGAGCACAGTTCTACTCTGACACACATGGGGTCACTATGAATTGGAGTCAACTCAGTGGCAACTGGTACTGGTACTGGTAGATTAAGACTGGTCACACTATCAGAGATACCATCTATGGGCCTATTAGTCAATATTAATCACCAAAGAGTCTTCATTGAAAATATATCAGTGGTCAGCTTTTGGAGGCCACAGGGAAGAAAGAAGATGGGAGTAGTGATGAGAAGAGTTCTGAAGATCCTTTAATTTTTTTTTTTAGGTAAAGTCTGGTCATGAGGAGTTTAAATGGTCTTCTGGCTCATGAAAGGTCACACAGAAAGACATTACAGAGCTGAGCCTAGAACCCCATTTTGAGAGTGCTTTCTTACACAAATCAGTGGTGGCTGAGCCCCAGACTCTCAGGCAGCCTTGGGTAACTGCCTGATGTTTTTCTACCAGAAGGGGTAAAAGAAGAGGACAGCCAGGAAACTCCCCTTTGGGGAAAGCAGAATTTGAAACTCTTTTCTTCCCTCTGTCTTCTCTCCCATTAACATTTATTAACTGTGTGGTGACTGAAGATAGAAGGAAGAAAGAAGGGGAAAAAAGAGAGGGAAGTCTCATTTCTATTAGGCATTTGATGTCTTGGTGGCTTTCTTCCAGGTCCAGTTGACCAGTTGCTTTCGAGTCAACTCCAACTCATGGTAACCCCATGGGTATCAGAGTAGAACTGTGCTCCGTAGGGTTTTCAATGGCCAATGTTTTGGAAGTAAATCACTAGGCCTTTCTTCCCAGGTGCCCCTGGGTGGACTTGAACCTCTACTCTTTTGGTTAGCAGCCAAGCATGTTAACCGTTTGCACCACCCAGGGACTTCTAGTCTGATTAGGCTGGGGTTATTAACCCCATTCTACAAGGGATTCCAACCCAGATCTAACTCTGTTCTTCCAGGTCAGCTGTTCTTTTCAGGGAGTTAAGTTTCCCTTCTGCTTTCCAGCCTCCATCGTCACTATTCTGTTTCTATATCATAAAATGATCAACATGTAACACACCATCTGCAAATTCTGATCTGGCGCGTGTGGCTGCCCTTTGCCTATGGCCTAGAAATAGATGAATGGTAATGAGACAAAGGGAAGGCAAGCTCTTATATGACACTATGTACTTCATTTACTGAGTAAAGGGATGCCCTGTGCGGGCTCTGGGGACCAGCTCCAGCCACTCCTGGGCATCAAGTGTTTGGGATGACTTGAGCTCATTGGAAAAACCTCCCAGCTGGCGACAGAGGAGGTGGCTTTGTACCCTGTGGTGCAGAGCAGCAAGCCTGGTTGGAGCAGATGAGGCTACGGATTCCCTGGCCGTCACTCCCCAACAATGCAGTGAGTCAGGGCTCAGAGTGCAAGGCGATGATGTGGGCAGGCTCAGAGTAGAAGGGTTCCCCTGGGGGAATGCGTCACCATGCACCGCTGCTCCTGGTTTCTGTGTTAGGTGGGGATAGGCAGAACCCAGACCCTCTGGGGCTTTGAGCAAAATCCCTTCTGGTCACGGGGGTACTTTTGTCTGGGCTGGTGCTGCTAGTCTGTCTCTTTGTTCAGGAAGAGAGGTATGAGAGAGCAAGGGAGAGGAACTAGAGAAATAAATAGAGATGGCTATATTCCCTGATGCAGAAGCTTGTGATTGAGGAACTAAATGTAGAAAGAAAGGCCACTATCTTGACAGCCCAGAGGCAGAGGCTGAGGTGGACGGTATGGAGCTAGAATAACCGTGAAGATAGGTCCTCGTCCTGGGCCAGTAGCAGCTTAAGACTCAGAGCCTGGAAACAGGATGAGAAGATTCCAGTCTACAGCCAATACTAACTTGCAGATGGAATCCACCAGCTATCTGAGACCTAATGATCCCTATACCCTCCATGCTTCGTGGAGATACACTACAGTTTAAGGGAAGAACAGAGGTGAAGGGCTGGGGGAAAAGAACATCACTGAGATGCAAGGGGTTAGGCTATTGAATAGCTTAAGGTTAAATCATTATTTGCTGGCTGAAGAAAAACTACTTTTCTAGGAGGCAGGAGTCCTGGATCCCAGTCCTTAGTCAGCTAAGAGGCAGGACAGGGTAAAGCAACTGTTTTCAAACTGCCATGGAACTGGGGAGTTGGCTACCAAAGAAGTTTCATGATCAAATGAGTCTGTGAATGCTGGATCAAACCGCGATACTACGGGACTTCTCAGAGACTTTAACATGCCGATATACACTGCAGTTTCCTAAGGGAGAGAGATCGTGTGTGTAACATCTATGAATACGGGGACTATCCAGTTTTCTGAGAACACACTGTAGGGAATACAGAAGAGATAAAATACAAAAACACAGGGTTGGGATTATTTAGATCTGGGTTAAAATCCCAGCTCAGTCACTTACTAGTGTACTAGTGTAACCTAGTCAGGTAACTTAACCTCCTCAAATCTCAATTTCTTCACTTATAAAATGAATCTAACTATTTCTATCTCCTAAAGTTATTGCGAGGCATAAATGAGATCAGGTATATAAAGGATGCACAGAAATGTCTGTAACATAGTAAGCAAACAATGAAGAATGGATGGATAGGTGGGTGGGTAGGTAGATGGATGGGTGGGTAGATGGATGGAACAATCAAGTCTTGGACCACTGAGCTAGACAGGGTCAGTGCACTGGGGCACACCCAGGCCACCAAGCATGAGTGTGTGCGTGTGTGTGTGTGTGTGCGTGCATATGCAAGCACTCACGCTTAAATTTTCCTGGACCTTTTCCAAAAAAATAAAAGTTGGGAGCTCCTCCACCAGGCCTCCACTACACCCTGGGCATGACTACATCACAGCAATTACTTAGCTGCACTGTACTGTTTAATTACTCATGTGCCTCATGACACTGAGAATTCCTGGAGCATGAAGGCTACAGCACAGTATGTAGAACACAGTAAAAACACAGTAGATGCTTATAAAATCATTGTTCCTAGCATGCTTTCTAAAATGACTTGTCAGTGCCTCTTCTCAATTGGCTGGGCTGGAAGGCTACTGTAGGTAGAACAGAATCCTGGTGATAGCAGAGAGGCCTGACTCCAACCAGCCTGTTACTGTATCCTAACCCTTCTTGGTGGTACAGTAGTTAAGTGCCCGGCTGCTAACTGAAAGGTTAGCAATTGAAACCCACCAGGTGTTCCACCGGAGAAAGATGTGGCAGTCTGCTTCTGTGAAGATGTCAGCCTTGGAAACCCTATGGGACAGCTCTACTCTGTCCTGTATGGTTGCTATGAGTTGGAATCACCTTGACGGCAACGGGTTTAACCCCTCTTGATGGAGGCAGTGGTGGTTCAGTGGTAGAATTCTCACCTTCTATTTGGGATAACTGGGTTCAGTTCCTGGCCAACGCACGTCATTTACAGCCACCACCCATATGCCAGTGGAGGCTGGTGTGTTGCTATGATGCCGAACAGGTTTCAGCAGAGCTTCCAGACTAAGATGGACTAGGAAGAAAGGCCTGGCAATCTACTTCTGAAAATCAGTCAGTGAAAACTCTATGGATCACAGCAGTCTAATCCACAGCTGGTCATGGGGATGGCGCAGGACCAGGTAGCATTTTGTTCCATTGTGCTTGGGGTTGCCGTGAGTCAGGGGTTGATTGCAACTAGCAACAACAACAACTCTCTTAAATGTTAAAGAATGATCCCTCTGGACGCAGCCCTAACTAGTGAGCTGATGACAAGGTCCACATGTGGAGTGGGGATGAGATGTGTGCTGGGGACTTCAGCAGCACCATGGGCTCTGTGGTCCCCTGGGCTCAGGCCCCAGGTCTTTCTCTTCCTTCTTACATGGATGCTGGGTAGTCACACAGCAGCTGCTGTGGGTCTGAGTTGCATTCATGGAGCTGGCCCCATCCACCCTCCCATGCTGGGAGCTGCCAAGCTTCATGCAGTCAGTTGATCTTCTGTGTGCAGAGACAGCCTTATTCTGGGCCCCCTGGGGAGAAAGCAAGAACGGAGGGAGCTGGACAGAGGCTCTACCTGCAAGTTCAATCGCTGAGTAACCTTCCTGTCTCTTCCTCCTCCATTTCCTCCTCTTCCTGGATTTTCCTTAATCTTGTCAGCTTTCCTTCCCTCTCTGTGGCAGAGTCTGGTGAGCTGACGCCCATGCCCACTCTGTGGCAGGGTCTGGAGAGCTGATGTGAGCATGCCAACGACACAGACGCCTGCTCCTGCCCATGGTTCTGCACAAGATGCCCTCAGTCTAGCAGGACAGAGACAACTCTTGGTCATGGAGAGTGCCAGATCAAAGAAAGGGCACGAGGGGCTGGGGCTTGATCTCACCTCACCTACAGTCCATACAGGAGGGGAATCCCTTTTATGGATGATTTCACCTATTGATTTCAGAACTGGTTATTGAACAGTCTGTGTTATGGTGTGTCTGGGTATGTCTATAGGTGGTGCTGGGGCCCAGCTTTGGAAACGATTCTCTTCTCTTGAAACATAATCAAGGACTCCTCCCTTGACCTGTATTTCCAGGTTTGGGAGAGATCTAGGGAAGGTCTTCCTCACGTCTTACCTGATTTTCCTTGCTGGGATTCCAGCCCATTTGTTTTGGCCCTTGGTATTTAATGAAGAGGAAGAGCAACTAGTGGCTACTCTGTATTAGTTAACAAAAGCTGAAAGCAAACCAGCAAACATCACATGCTAAGGGATCTCATTGTTACCAAATGCCATGATGAGGGCTAATTGCAAGGTCTTTTTGCCAGTTTACTGTTATTGCAAGTTGCCAAAAATTGTTTCTTGTGTAGTCCTAGTTAACACCAAACACTCATTCAGATGTATGTTGTCTACACCCTGACACAACAGTGACCGCTCTGTCCGTGGCTGAGGCCAGAACTGATTGATGTTGTTAACAAAGCCATGAACAATGTTCCCTTCCTCTTCTGGCCAGAACACATGGATGTTGGCAAGATTCATTGTTTATTCATTTGCACATGAAACCTATTTCAAAGGGCACAATCTTTAAGTAAACATTACAAGCACATTTCAGAATGTCATTTTTTATTTTCAACTGAGAAGCGAGCCACTTCTGAATGGAGGGCAGTGACCATCCCTTAAGGGGTAAGATCTAAATGGAGTTCCTACGTGGTGCAAATGGATGGTTAACACACTTTGCTGCTAACTGAAAGGTTGGAGGTTTGAGTTCATCCAGAGGTGTATCAGAAAAAAGGCCTGGCAATCTACTTCCAAAAAACCAGCCATTGAAAACCTTATGGAGCACAGTCCTACTCTGACACACACAAGGTCACCATGAGTCAGAATCGACTCAATGGCAACTGGTTAAGATCTAAATATGGTACCTGTTATAGTGCTTTTCACAGAGGGGGGTATTTGAAAGCCCAGTTAAATTCATGAAATGCAAAGTAACTGTACCCATTAAGTAAAATAATCAGGTGATGCCTAGGCCTTCTCTGGCATGTCAGACAAATGGTTTGAAAATCAGATCATGCACTGGCTGCCAGCGTCCCAGTGTAGCTGATGACCAGGCAGCACCCTCACCTTCAGCTTGAGCCCTTCTTACCCCATGAGCTGCCGAGAGAGTGTACGGATCTGGGTAGTTTCTCCCCACCGTGAGTTTAACCAGTGTCTTCTCTAGCCCCGTAATCAGCTTGGCAGCGGTGGAGGGGGGGCAAGGAGGGGAAGGGGCATGGATGGAAGCCAGTTGTCAAGTCGGCTGGGCCAGTGATGCAGCTGGTGTGAGGGCGTCTGTGTGGATACTCTGTGCATGAGGGAATTGTCTCCGAGCCTGTTTCCACCCCAAGAGCCCCTCTCAGAGAATCTGTTCACACACAGGGACAGGCCACAGGAACATAGGCCCTGGAGCAAATCAGCAACGGGGAGTGAGGCCCGAAGATAGTGTTTCCCAAATTGGGTTGATTTTCTGCATCACTTGGGAAGCATCTTCAAAAATAGAGCCCTTCACTCCCGAGATTCTGATCTAGTAGATCTGGACCAGAGCCAGGAGCCTGTGTTTGCTTGTTTTGTTTGATTATTTAAAGCCCCCTAGGTGATTCAGAAGGAGCCCTGGTGGCCCAGTGGTTAAGTGCTCAGCTGCTTGCTCTGCAGGAGAAAGATGAAGCAGTCTGCTTCCATAAAGATTGTAGCCTTAGAATCCCTGTGGGGGCAGTTCTACTCTGTCCTATAGGGTTGCTATGAGTTGGAATCAACTCGATGGCAGGAGGTTTTTTTTTAAGTGATTTGGCTGATCAGCTAATGCGGGGATCAGTGACATTACCCCGAGTATCCCATTCCAACCTCAGCCTTACACAATGGCAAACTACCTTTTCTCTGCCCTGACCATTTAGTGGATGCTGAGCCCCCAGCTCTCTTCTTTTCATTCTTCAGGGCTTGGGGCTTGCTTCTGCAATTCTCCCACCCACCCTGAGCACAGTAAGGTGTGGCCACCCCTTAGAGAGTTCTCATGGTCCAGAGGGGAAGAGATGCAGATGGGCAAGCAGAGCCGGTGCTTTCCTTCCTTATGTATTTAGTAGGAAAAGGTGATAGGAATTAGGAGTGTTGAGCCTGAAAGAGATAAGAGTCAGGAGGGATTTAATTCAGAGAACATCATGTCTGTAAGCAAATGTTCTGCAGGGCATTTCTCCATCCTGCAGGCTAGAACATAAGAAAAAGGCCCCCAAATGAAGTTGGAGGAGTGTAAGTTAGACTAAGAAAGATATGTGACCTGAAGGGACAAGAAACAATAGGAGGAGGTAACCAAGTATGGCTATAGGGTTTCTGTTGCAGAAATTTTCAGAATTAGTCCAGGATGGTTCATGACCTCCCTGCCTAGAGGTTGGAGGCTAGATCAGAAGACATCCAGGTACTACTCTCGAGGTAACACTCTTCCCTGTATTGCTATCCATGAGAAAAGTTGTTCTTACTGTCACTTGCTTTTGGGACATGCACTTGAATTTTTTTTCCTTAAAGTGTTAAAGGGTTCCCATGAACCTTTTGCATTTTTCATATCTATGTAAAACAGAACGAAACACTGCCCAGTCCTGCGCCATCCTCATGATCGTTCTTATGCTTGAGCCCATTGTGGTAGCCACTGTGTCAGTCCATCTCGTTGAGGGTCTTTCTCTTTTTCACTGACCTACTTTACTAAGGATGATGTTCTTCTCCAGGGACTGGTCCTTCCTGATAACATGTCCAAAGGATGTCTGTAGCTTACGTAGCCCTAAAGGAAACAGAGTATAAATAAATGAATAAATAATATAATTTTAGACAGTGATAATGTTGTGATAGAGAATACTAGGAGCCAAGAGATGATCCAGAGGGATGGGAAAAGGCCGCATTAGAGGTGGCTTGAATTGAAACTTGAAGGGTGAGCAAAAGACCCACCTGGGTAAAGAGGTAGAGGAAGAGTCATACAGAGGTCTTGAGGTGGGAACTAGCACAGTGTGTTCAAAGAAGAGCAAGGAAGCCAATGCAGTTGAAGCGGAGTAAGCAAGGGACTGAATGGTGGGAAATGAAGTCCAACAGAAACCAGAAGCTAGATCATGCCAAACCTTGAGGCCACAGCATAGAGTTTAGGTGTATTTAAGTCCATAGTCATTCAGCTTAAAGTCTTTGTGTGAGGATCTAGATAAATTTTTGTATCAGGGATTCATACACATGGTACTGGAGGAATACACAGTGTCCTTCAGCCCAGACTCCTCCTTTCACAGATAAGGAGACCTGGAAAGGGACAGGGCTGCCCTTGTTAGTGGCAGCCCATCTAAAGCCCATTTCATTTTTTTTACTGTATAGAAGGGTCTCCTGGTGGAGAGAATAAGAGGGGAGGGGCTGTCTCTGAGATCCCGGCAGGGCGTAGAATACTGCAGTTGGGGTGGAGGGTGGGAAAGAGGAGAGAGAAGCTCAGTTTGTACTGGAACCCATGGAGGCCAAGGCAGCCAGCTGAGAAACAGAAAGAGTGGAGCAGCAAGCTATCTGGGAGCCTGAGGGAGCAGAGTAAGAGTGCTAGACCTCAAGAAGGGATTAAGGGAGCCAGAGTCTGTTTTTCTGTGTCTGCGTGGAAAACCAAACAGTGGGAGGAATAAAGAATGTTTTCCATTTTAGCCGCAAATTACACTGCATTCTGTCCTGGGCTTCAGGCATGCCTGTAGAATTAGGTGCTGTGTCATGTGAGTGCCCGGGCCTTTTTCCCAAGATCCCCTTCTAGACTGAGACCCTGTCCCTAAAAGGCTTCCTTTACCACTGGAAAGCTCTAGGGGTCAGTCATGGGTGAATCTGTGGGGTTGAGGGATAGGACCTGAAGGCTCACCTTGGACAGGCTGTGTGTGATTGGGCTGCAGGGACCAAGACCATTCTGGGTGCTGAGATCATGGCAACAGGAGCTGTGGGAGGCACAAGCTCAATGAAGGACATGAGGACAAATGCTGGGCTCATTCTTCTGCTCAGGCCATGAAGGCTTCTTGGAGAAGGAGGTATTTTAGGACAGATAACTAAAGAAAGGGAGAAGTTGAAGTTGGTGGGGATCTCTGTCCTTCATTCGTGAGGAGTCTTAAAGGTGGGAGTGGGCTCACCCAGCAGAGGGAATTGGAGCAGCCGTGTCTGAGGAAGAGCAGTCCACAATGGCAGAATGAGGTCACTCAGGATGGCTGTGTGGCTACCAAGCAGGGAAAGTGGCCCCCAGGTCTGTGCTGTAGGAGGTGATGCCCAGAGTGAGTTTGGGTTTCCTCGTCACTTTTACGAGGAAGCTTCACTACTGTGTCCTAATTAGGGTCAGGGTCCCTAGTGGATGAAGCAGTAATACTAGCAAAGATAATGACATTAGGCATCACGTGTTATATTCTAATTATGTGCCAGGTGCATTTCTATGAACGTTGTACGCGTTACCTCATTTCATCTCCACAGCTGCGATCTTGTATGCTTGACACTATTTTCAATCCCTTCTTTATAGGTGAGGAAACTGAGGTGTAGAGAAGTTGGTAACATGTCTGAGGTCACACAGTCAATGAAGGGTGCAAGCTGGGAATGGAACCCAGGCCGCTGCTTCCAGGCTAGACTACACAGCAATGTCCCCAGGGTACCACTGGCCCTCTCAGCCAGGCCAAAGGGATGAGGAGAAAGAAGCTAAAAGACCAAAGAGAGTCCCAAATGCAACTTTAACACTGTTTCACAGATTGCTGGCCCCAGCCCTGAGCTTCATTCTCCCCTTCTCCCTTGCTTCCCTCCACGAATACGTGGAGAGCTGAGGTGGCCTGAAGTCACAAGTCAGGAGTTTACAGCATAACTGTTTTTTTTTTTTAATTATTTTTTCTTGTGCTTTAAGTGAAAGTTTACAAATCAGGTCAGTCTCTCATACAAAATTTACATACACCGTGCCATACACTCCTAATTGCTCTCCCTCCAATGAGACAGCACAGTTCTTCCCTCTATTCTCTCTCCTTGTGTCCATACAGGTAGCTTCTGGCCCCCTCTGCCCTCTCATCCCCTCTCCAGACAGGAGATGCCAACATAGTCTCATGTGTCCAGTTGATCCAAGAAGCTCGCTCTTCACCAGTATAATTTTCTAACCCCTATTCCAGTCCAATCCCTGTCTGAAGAGTTAGCTTTGGGAATGCTTCCTGTCCTGGGCTAACAGAAGGACTGGGGACCATGGCCTCCAGCGTCCCTCCAGCACAGCATAATTCTTATCAGTTTATGGTTTTTATTCATTTAGTGAAGGTAGACTGAATCCTCCTACCATCTCTGTCCCTAACACATACCATCATGTGAGGGGCTGGATTTGTGGAGGTTCCTGAATTATTTAATCCCCACCTGAAACTGTGCTGAGGTGTCCCCCACACCCAGGGTAATTTATGCACATGGTGGACCAGCTCATGAAAATGCGTGAAGCTCATTAACTCTCCGTTTCGGCCACAGGAGACTAGGCTGTCGCCCCTCACTGCTTTCAGAGCCCAGGAGCTCCTGGGATTTCCTAAATGCTGATAGATGGCAGTCCCAAGGATGCTCCAGTGGAAAAACGTCTTGTGGCTCTTCTCATTGCCACTCTTTTCCCAGTATTCTACCCCTTCCGAACTCCTCCGCTTCCTCCAAGTTTTCCTGACATTCATGTCTCCTCCAGCCAACCTTGTCAAGTATGATTTATTTGGAGGCATCCCACATAGGAACTCATGAGTGGTGCTTGGTCAACTTTGGGAGCTTGGATTCTTGGTGCAGACACTGGGACCTACTACTGCTCTTAGACCCGTTCTCAGCCACAGTTGAACTTAGCGCAAGACTTTTCTTTAGTTCTCCACCCAAGCCCCTTTAAAGTCAATCTCCTAATCGCACCCTTCCATGGGGCCCCTTGTCTGGACCAGCTCCACATCTGTCACACAATTAACCAGTTCAAGTTTACCAAAATCACTATTGTATATAGGTAGCTCCCTCAAGTGATTTCCCTCAAAAACCCCACGTAGGCGCTGCCAACATTTCCCATCTCATGTTCTCCATGGTGTTGCCCCCATCTGGAAAATTAGGGACTGGGTTGTTCTTTAAGCCACCTGTTAATATTCTGTTGTGATGCATAGGGTTTTCATGTTTGGTAAGGTAGAAGGTCAACAAAAATGAGGGAAACCTTCAGTGAGGCAACAATAGACTCAAACATACTAACAGTCATAAGATAGTATAGGACCAGGCAATATTTTGTCCTGTTAAACATAAGGACAACTTGAGGGCAACTAACAACAACAAGGGCACCTGACAGCCTAGCCTTAGATGACCCACTGTCTGCCTGTTGGATGTGTCATTCTGTTCTGATATTTTGGTTTTTCACATGTAGTCAGGGATTTGATGTCCCACCTAAAATCCTGCTGCTGTCTACAAACACCCTCCCTTCTTGCTACACTGAACCACTTGAGAGTACAGTATGTATATATACGGATATATATGTGTGTGTGTGTGTGCGTATAGTGATATCTGTGCTTTTTGCATGTGGAACTTTCTCTGGAATACCCTCATCCCTCTTTTCAGCCTGGAAAATTCTTATCATCCTTTAATCATAAATAAAAAGTCTCCTTGTTTTGACATCTTCCCTGATTCTCCTAGGCAGGTAGTCCTTACCTCCTCCATGCTCCTCTGACACTGCATGTATTGTACCACGTCACAATTTGTGTTCATCTGTTTCAGTTTATTCTGGTAGAGAAGGAGCTCCTCAAGGGCAAAGAGTGTGAGCTCTTCTTCTATATATCCCTAGTCCCTAACACTAGCACAATGCCAAGTACAAGTTCCATGTTCCATAGATGTTGCCTGTGTAGAAGCAGGAGTAATAACAACTCACAAAGGCAAAGAACTTTGTACTGTAAAACCTGAGAAAGCTAAAATGTGTATAAGGCAAAAACCTGTCAGAGAAGGAAAACTCAAGTATTTTCCACTAATAGTGACAGAAATGTGCTGAGGCTGTACCCTGTCAACGGTAGAAAACTTGAGACATATTTCACTGCAATTCCCCAAGTACTTTCACATGTGTGATATACTCACTGACAAAGACATTAGGGCACAGAAATTAAATAACATGTCCAGGGCTACTCAGCCAATAAGGAGGTAGAGATAGGGAATGAGCCCAGGTCCTGTGAATCCAAATCCATTGTTATTTCCTCTCTTTGATGATGCCCTCAAAATATTTGCAAGAACCAAGGCTTAGTGTATGAACATTCTAGTAACCCCAAAAAATAAAAGAACATTCTAGTGAGGAGCAGAAAACAGATCTTACCAGGAGCTGGGGATGGGGCTTGTTTAATACTCATGATCATTTGGTGTGATAGGTATAACTATTTTACAGATAAGGAATATAATTGTTTTACAGACAAGGAAACTGAGGCTCTTGAAAATTCCCAAGGCCATTCACCTAACAGGTATTAGACCCAAGAGTTAAACTCAAATATTTTGATCCCATGTCTACTTCTCTTTCTACAATGCCATGTGCTGCCTTTGTGACTTTTATTCACAGTGTATTTAAAGTAATGACATTTTGTCGTGAATTTTTACATCTTTAATATACTAGTGAGTAGAGAGTTTTAAATGGCTTCCATTATCAGAGCCAAATTATTATAAGTAAAGGCGGCATTAGTCACTGTCATCTTTACTATAACTTTGGAAACTTGGAAGGTAATCTGTAATCTTTCTTTCTTCACTGGCCTCCTGTGTTTGGACAGTGTCTGAATGCATGAGAACTGTGTGTATGTTGGGAGCTACGGCTTCCAGAAAAAGAACTCATTGATGTAAACATGAAAGGGGGTGATTTTTCAACAAGCATTGGAACATCAACATCAAAATGAGTATTTTCCTTAAAAATAGTTGCCTTGAGAGACCATCCAATTCAACTACTTTTTAGTTATACCTCATTTTTATGCAAATTATAATAGCATTTTTCTTGTCAGATTAGTCTCTGAAAGAGTTTTTGTTGTTTCTCCGATGGCATTGGAGCTCTGTCTGGGCAAGGTGGATTCCTCTGCTTGCTGTGTCCCCAGGGTCTGGTATAGAGTCCAGCCCATCACAGGTGCTCAGACTGTGTGTGTTGAGTAGAACTGAACTGAAACTCAATTCTCAAGACAGAGTTGTCACTGCGGGATAGAGGCTGGTCCAAAGAGATCTTGTCCCCCTTGGTCCCTGGCTGGATGAATCTAGACAATGACCTGGCAGGAAACTTTAGTCAAAGCTATCTAACTCCTGACTCCCCCACGTGTTTATCAGTCATCCTATACAATTACAGAGTCCCTGGGTGATAAAATGGCTAACACGTTCAACTGCTAACTAAAAAGTCCACCCAGAGGCACCCTTGGAAGAAAGACCTGGCAATCTACTTCCAAAAAATCAGCCATTGAAAACTCTAAGGATCACAGTTTTACTCTGACACACATGGAATAGCCATGAGTAGGAGTTGACTAGATGGCGACTGGTAATACAATTGTGCTTATTTTATTCAGCCCATTTCTTCTTGGGATAGAGGGGCTTCTGCTCATATTTCCTTTTCCCCCAGTTCTTCCAGGGCTGTCCAACTCTATCCCAAGAGCCAAAACGCCAGTCTCTCTGTTACTGACTGGTGTTTTGTGCCCCTTCTCCTCCTCTCATGGACCAAGCACAGGGTGTTTTTGCCTTTCCTTGCCCTGCTTCCCACCCAGGGAGCCCCACTGGGAAGGAGCTAGTAGCACAGAACATATGGTTGGATATTTCAGAACACACCTGATTTACTGGAGTTTAAGGCCAAGCCTCTCATGTGGGCCAGAGAGCAGGGAAAGAATCCAAGAAGTATCAACACCTTAGCCATAATTAGAGTGGTCTCAGAAAGAGCCCCTCCACACACCCTTATAGTTCTCTCCAGAACCCCTATTTGAGGGTTGTCATCCACCAACTCATCTTCAGTTTACCTCATCAAAATCTTCACAGAGAATACCACTAGTGTGAGTGAAACTAAGAATTATACTGAAGGAAAAGGATCATTACTCACTCTTTATGTTTGACCTAATTTCAAATATTGTGAATGAGTCTTATTCCAATCCAATTAGAAATAGCTTTACATGCTCCCAACTATTCAAAATGGCCATAGTCTGTAGTTTACCTTGTTCTCATTGCCGTATGGAAAGTCCGCAGGAGTCTTGAGTCCAGATTCTGGCACTAAGTCACTGTAAAACTGAATAGGTCACTTGTTTATGTTATCTGTAAATTAAACAACTAAATGACTTCAGCTTGAACACTCAATTCTATCACCATTTATTAAGCCAGCTGAACCCTGTGCTCAGCTCCAGGCATGCAATGAGAAAGATACACCGTTCCTTTTCTCAAGTTCCCCACAGGTTGGAGATGGAGAGAGAATACCCCCAAACTGACATGTGATTTGTAAACCTGTATGGCATGTGGGTGTCATCTCGCTAGACTGGGAGCCCCCCGCCAGCTGCAGTAATCATAGGACTTTCTTCTGGCTCCCCTCTGTGACTGGCACCAAGGTCTATACACAGTGGGTGCACAAATGTTTTAGAAAGAAATCTTTTAGGTCAAGACGTCCCGTAGCCTACAGTACAAACTTTCGAAGGCTAGATGGCACTGTTGCTAGAGCCAAATCAGGTGTGTTCTGAAATTCAGGGGTGAGAAGGGAAGGGAACACAAAGCAGATGCCCCTAGAAGGTTCTAGTTGCTGAGTATCAATTCAGACACATGGCAGAAATACAGGAGGACTCCTATCTTAATCAACTCGATGGCCCTGAGTTTCTGAGTGAGTTCCTATCTTAACCTTCATAGAGTGCTTTGCCATTTCACATTGCCTTGGCTTCAGATGGTCTTCACGGCAACCTTGCAAGGTAGGCAGAACAACTGTGTGGACCCCCTAACTTTATAAGGCCTCAACTCAGAGAAATCAAGTGGCTGGACTAAAATTATAAGGCAATTGATCAACAGAATATTTTACTGTGATACCTTGTTGACATCACCCTACCAGAGAAGGGCCCTCAGAGTGTGCCGAAGGAAGTCACCAGTCAGTGATAGGGTTGTTGCAGAAGAGCTGCCTGGGTGAACTGGACCTAATCTGTGGGGACAGTGACATGGTTGTTCCAGGGTTGCTGCTTGGGTTAATTGGACCTAAACCGTGGGGAGAAAAGACAGGGTTCTCTGCCAGACTGTCTGAACGGCACCAGCTTAACCTGTGCCCCGAAATATCTGTTTTTGTGACAAGGGAAGAATACAGTCATTTTGGAGGAAACAAGTAATACCACATACAGGTTCTTTGAAGAATAAAAATTGTGAGTAATTTATATAATTATTAGGATCTAAAGTCAGTGGTTGATGCTGTATTTAATGGGCATTCTATTTATAGGATTCTACCTGTGGTTGGGTTGCATCTGTCATTTGTCCATTACTTTATCATGTTCACATGTTTCTCATTAAAACAAAACAAAACTATCATGTGTAGTATCTAAGGCAAGTGTCACTACTGGGACCATTTTACAGATAAAGAAATAGAGGGACAGAAATGTTAAGAGACATGTCTAAGAGTACACAGCTAAGTGGTTGAACTAGAACTTCAGCTCAGTATGTGCGGCTTCACATTTTGTCCTGTTTTCACTGTAGTTTCTCCAGGCTGTGTCAGCTCATCTAGTAATCTCGAAATTAAGAGTGGTGTGTTGATATGGAGGCTCAGGCACCAGACTAAAAAAAAAAAATCTATATAGAGTGACAAGTGATCAATAGTATGCAAAATTATGCAACATTAGAGCAGAATAATATCTGTTGTTTGTACCCTCTGATTGTCTCTACTTTTCCGTTTCTCCCCAGGATGATGAAGATAAGCTCGACTGGAAGGATCGTTTCCCAGGCTACTTGATGAGCTTTGCCTCCATCTTGTTTATGGTAATTTCCTTGAGGAACTACCTGCCTGTGACTGCATGCATATAGATCCTGTCCCTGCTGTTCTCCTTTAGAGTTCTAGAGTGCAGTAGAGTCTTTTTGAAAGACACAGACAGTCTCACCTCATGCCTGGGTAAGCCAAGGGAGGGGTCTGTGGTTCATACTTGAGTAGGGACAATAAAGTTGGAGCAGGACATTCTTGGGAGCCAGATGGTTGAGACAGACAGAAGTAACTAAGGTAAGGAGACCTTGGGTAATGTGAAAATCAGAGGGAAGGGTTAGGATCACTAAGACATCTGCCACTCTTCATGGGGAGACTCCTAGTATTCAAGATTGGAGGTTCTGCTTTAGGAAGAAAAGTTGTGTCCTTATAGCTCAGAGCACTCAGACTCAGGGGCAATAGGCATTTCTAAGCAGGACTACAGCCTAGTTGGGGGGTTGCTTATTTAAAAAATTGGGGTGAAATCATCACAATTTTCTGGACTTACTGACCAGAGAAAGTCTCTGTTGTTGTTAGGTGCCATCGAGTCGAATTTGACTCATAGTGACCTCCTGTGACAGTAGAACTGCCTCATAGGGTTTTCTTGGCTGTAATCTCTACGAAAGCAAATCAACAGGCCTTTCTCCCATGGAGCCACTGGGTAGGTTCGAACTGCCAACCTTTCAGTTAGCAGCCTAGCACTTAACTGTTTGTGCCACCAGGGCTACTGTGAGGAGGTCCCTAGGTGGTGCAAATGGCTTGCGCTGGGCTGCTAACATAAAGGTTGGCAGTTCAAACCCACCTAGTGGTACAGCGGAAGAAAGGCTTAGCAATCTGTTTCCCTAAAGATTATAGCCAAGAAAACCTTATGAAGCAGTTCTTCTCTAACACATGGGATCATCATGAATTGGAGTGAACTTGAGGATAATTAACAACAAAAACAACTGGCCAGAGGTAACTCTGGCCCTGGCCTAAGGTTATTATTGCCATTATCATTGCCATTATGACCGCTGAAGAGAGGGACTATGCCCTAGTCTTAGAAATTTTAACAGTGGAGGAAGCTTAGGCACCATCTAATTCAACTCCTCGTTTTGCAGATGAAGTGCAGAATTGATGGGTGCCTTGCCAAAGCTTAGAAGTCTAAATTTGTTTTCTTCTTATTGTTTAGCAAATGCAAGGCATAGAGAATTCATTCAAGAATATATGGTGACTCACGGTGTGGTAAGCTAGAATGATATGTAGTTTAATTTTGATTTAACATTTCAAAGCCTCCCACATGTGTATATTGTTTCCTCAAGACCAACGGGGAATTAATTAATTTATTCAAGAAATGTTTAGTGAGTGCCAACTGTGTGCTTGACAGTATTCTTAGGAACTAGGGATACAGCAGAAAACAAAACAAAGTAATCCCTTCTTCAAGGAATTTACAAACAACAAATAAGTAAATAAATATGTAGAATGGACTTCAATTTCCAGTAATGGTGGGTTAGGGCATTTGGATTATTCCATGTTGCTGAAAATAACAAAACATATTGAATAAATATATATTGTTTCAATCTTCTTAAAGCCTGAGGAACTGAAAAAATAGTAAGCAATACTAGTGTAAAATCTGAGGTAAAGTAGGAACCTAGGAAATGAATGCCTGAGCACTAATGCTGCTTTTACCTGAGGACATTCTCCCACTTAGGCAACTTGGACTTTGGTTTTGGCAGTTTTAGGAGGATAAGGAAGATAAAAACCAGGGATTATGGCTGGCTCTGGGTGGGGATTCTAACAGGAAGTCCTCACCATATTAAATTGGAACTCTAAAGTGCTATACTCTCAGAATAAAGATGAAACATAAACCCACCCCCTTCCTACCTAGTGGACTCTTAGAGTTCCCTAGAGAAACAGAACCAGTGATATAGATAGAAATTTCCTTCAAGGGATTGGCTCACGTGATTGTGGATAGGTTTAACAATAAATTAGACACAGCTGGAAAGAGACTTGTGAAATGAAATACAAGTTAAAAGAAATTGTTAATAATGCAGCATAGGGAGGCAAAAGATGGAAGCTATTGAAGGGAGGTTATGAGACATGGAAATAGAGTGATAAGATTTAAAAAAGATTTAACATATGTTTAATTGCATTGTTGGAAAGAGAACAGGTAGTGAATGAGATATAATGACATAATTTCCTAATCTGCTTCAGAATACAAATCCAAAGATTGAAGAAACTCAGGCATGAATAATAAAAAAGATTTCTACATCTATATTCATTTTAGTAAAATTATAGAATATATAAGACATAAGAAAAATCTCAGAAGTATCAAAAATAAAAAGATTACCTTCAATGGAGAGACAGTTATATTGACTGTTGATTTCTCGTAGTGCATTGGAAATCAGAATACAGTAAAATTTTATCTTTATGTGCTGAAAAGAAAATAATTGCTAACCCAGAATTCCACATCCAAGAAAAATATCATCTAGAAATGAGAATAAAATAAAGATATTTACATATGAAACAAAGATCAAAACAGAGAGTTTGCCAGCAACTGAATCTCTCATTAAAGGAAGTGCTTAGAATCTACTTTAGAAGTGATCTCACATGGAAGGTCATAGATTTAGGAAGGACTAAAGATCAGTTAAAGTGGTAAATATGTGGGGAAATCTATATAACCTTAACTTTTAAAACAATATCTCATGGGTTAAAAGTAAGATAGATATATACAACAATAACATATAAATTGAGTGGGCAATAAACAGAGTTAAAGGGTTCTAAGGTCTATATATTATCCACTTGACAAATTGTAAAGGCTAAGAATAGTTAGGATACTCTTGAAGAAGAACAAGGAGGGATAAGTTACTCTACCATATATAGATTTATTATAAAGCTGTAAGTAGAGCAATGTGCATTATTGTGAGAATAGATAATTAGACCAACTGAATAATATAGAAAACCAAGAATCAGATTCATGCAAGTGGCACTGTGTTTAAGTGGAGAAAATGATAAACTTCTCCATAAATGCTTCTGGGACTGTTGGGTACCCATATAGAAAATTATGAAACTGAACCCTACTTCACATCATTCAGAAACATCAATTCTAAGTGTATTTTAAAGATTAAATGTGAAAGGCTATACAATAAAGTTTTAAAAGACATACAAAAAAATATATTCATGCCCTTGAAGCAGAGGAGGATTTCTTAAACAAGGCTTGAAAAGCACCACCATAATAAAATGCTGGTAAACTTGACTATATTAAAATTAAATTTGTACTCATGAAAAGACATAAAGATTGTGAGAAGAAAAGTAATCCGAATGGGGGAATATATTTGCAACACCCATAACTTACAAAGAATTAGCATCAAAATATATATGGAATTCCTACAAATCAATGGGAAAAGAGAGGTAACCCAACAAAAAAATGGGCAAAAAACTTGAACAAGCATCTCTCAAAAGAGAAACTACAAATGGCCAATAAACCTATGAAAGAGAACTCAGTCTCACTAGTAATTAGAGAAATTCTGATTTAAGCCACAATGAAAATATCATTGTATACCTAATAAAACTGTTGCTGTCAAGTCAATTCCAACTCATAGCAACCCTACAGGACAGAGTAGAACTGCCCCGTAGGGTTTCCAAGGATAGACTGATGGATTTGAACTGCTGATATTTTGGTTAGCAGCCAAGCTTTTTAACTTCTGTGCCACCAGGGCTCCAAAATATATACCCAATAGATATACTATAATTTAAAAAGTCTGTCAATATGAAGTATTAGCAAAGATGTACATCAAAAGAAATGCTCATATGGTGCTGTTGGTGGGGAAATTGAAAAAATCACTTTGGAAACCATTTGACATTATCTAGTAAAATTCAAAATATGTATACCATTGTTGTTGTTGTTGTTAGGTGCTGTCAGGTTGGTTCCAACTCATAGTGACCCTATGGGACAGAGTAGAACTGCTCCATAGGGTTTCCAAGGTACAGCTGGTGGATTTGAACTGCCGTTTAGCAGCGGAGCTCTTAACCACTATGCCACCAGGGCTCCATGTATATCCTAGGTCCCAGAAATTCTACTCCCAGGTATATGCCTAGAGAAATTTGTACACGTGTACAGCAGAAAAGAATGCACATTCAAGAAACTTCAAACTGGAAACGAGTTAACTCTATCTCCACTAGAATGGATAAGTAAACAGGTATATTTATAAAATTAAATGTTACACAGTCATGAAAATGAACATACGATAACCTCATACAACATCATGGGTGAAAAACCCAAGACAAAAGAATATTGACAATTTGATTCCATTCATATAAAGTTCAGAAAGAGACAACACTTAACTATATTGCTTAAGGATACACACCTAAGTGATAAAAGTATAAAGATAAGCAAGGAAATGATTATTACAGTATTCAAAATAGTTGTTACACCTAAAGGGGGAGAAAGGATGGAGATAGTGTGTATGCAGTGGTAAGGAAGGGGACATTCAGAGGTGCTGGCAATATTGACTGGATTATACTATTGTTTGCTTTATTCATTAAACTGTGTGTGTGTGTCGTTTTTCTCTATGTTCACAATAAATAAGAATAAGAAAATATATATATATATATATTCCCACTCTTTCCTGTTGCCGTCCAGTTGATTCTATCTCGTAGCAACCCTATAGGACAGAATAGAACTGCCCCGTAACTGCCCCATAGGGTTTCCAAGGAGTGGCTAGTGGATTCAAACTGCTGACCTTTTTGTTATCAGCCAAGCTCTTAACCACTATGCCACCAGGGATCCTATATATATATATATATATATATACACACACATACACATATGTATGTAATAGATTGATTACAAATATAAATTAGATTGATCAGGGAAGTTTTTGTTAAGGAGATGACATTTGAGCAAGGCTCTGGAGGAGGCAAAGGAGCAAGCCACGTGGATATTCTGGGGGGAGACATTCCAGGCAAAGGAAACAGTGAGTAAAAAGCCCCGAGGCTGGTTGTGTTTGGTGTTTAGAGGTGCAGCGAGCAACAGTTACAGTGTGGCTGGAGCTAAGTATACCAGAGAGACAGTAGGGGGAGATGAGGTCAGAGAGGTCATGGGGAGTTTGTTCGGTGGGGCCGTATAGGCCAGTGTAAGGATTTGAGCTTATTCTGTGTGAGCTAACAATCCCCAGTAAAAGATTGGGCAGAGAAGTGACATGATCTGACACATTTCAAAGGGATCATTCTGCCTGCTGTGGTGAGAAAATACTGGTATGAAGGCAAGGGTGAGAAGAGGAAGATCAAGTAGGAGGCTATTGCAATAACAAAAGGTGAGAAGTGGCAGTGGCCTGGGCAGGGTGATAGTGAAAAGCGGTCAGATGTTAATTCTATTTTTTTTCCTTCTTTTTTTATTGTGCTTTAAGTGAAATTTATAATTCAAGTCAGTTTCTCATACAAAAACTTATATACACATTGTTATGTGACCCTAGTTGCTCTAGCTGTAACGTGACAGCACAGTCCTCCTCTCCACCCTGTATTTGTCGTGTCCATTCAACCAGCTCCTGTCCCCCACTGCTTTCTCATCTCGCCTCTGGACAGGAGCTGCCCGCATAGTTTCATGAGTCTACTTGAACTAAGAAGCACACTCCTCATCAGTATCATTTTATGTCTTATAGCCCAGTCTGATCTTTTTCTGAAGAGTTGGCTTCGGGAATGGTTTTAGTTGTGGGCTAACAGAGAGTCTGAAGGCCATGTCCTCTGGGGTGCCTCCAGTCTCATTCAGACCATTAAGTCTGGTGTTTTTACTGGAATTTGAGATCTGCATCCCACTTTTCTCTTACTCCATCAGGGATTCTCTGTTGTGTTCCCTGTCAGGGCAGTCATTGGTGGCAGCTGTGGTCTCAGACCAGGTAGTACTTCTGGTCTCAGGCTGATGGAGTCTCTGGTTTATGTGGCCCTTTCTGTCTCTTGGGCTCATATTTTCCTTGCGTCTTTGATGTTCTTCATTCACCTTTGCTCCAGGTGGGTTAAGATCAATTGATGCATCTTAGATGGCCACTTGCTAGCTTTTAAGACCCCAGATGCCACTCACCAAAGTGGGATGTAGAAAGTTTTCTTAATATACTTTGTTATGCCAGTTGACCTAGGAGTCCCCTGAAACCATAGTCCCCAGATCCCCACCCCTGCTACTCTATCCCTTGAAGTGTTTTGTTGTATTCAGGAATCTTCTTAGCTTTTGGTTTAGCCCAGAGGTGCTGACTTCCCCTGTATTGTGTGTTGTCCTTCCCTTCAATGTTTGTTCCGTTTTAAAGGTGGACCTGAAAGAATTTGATCATGTAGTATAAAACAGACAGAAGTTAAGGATAACTCTAAGGTTTTTAGCTCAAGCAATGAAAAGGTTGGCGTTATCACTGAGATGGGGAAGAATTCTGGAGTTGTACCTGTGATGGATAAGAATCTGGGGTTTGGAGGAGAGGTCCAGGCTGCAGACCTAATCGGCTATAGAGGGTATTTAAAGCCATAAGATTGCATGAGATCACCAGGGGAGTGAGTGTAGATAGAGAAAAGATCCAAGGACTGAGTCACAGGACACTATAATGTTAAAGGTTGGGAGAATGAGGAGGAACCAGAAAAGATGATAGTGGGGGATCCTGAGAGTCAAAGTATTTCCAGGGGAAGAGCAATCAGTTGCACCAGATGCCACTGATAGGTCAGGTAAGCTGAGGACTGAAATAGAAGCTTATTTACTATCTGACAGAAGAATGTATATCATCACCATCATCATTGTCATTGTCGGCAACAAACAGATTACTGGCCCATTGAACATATGCTGCAAACTGACACAATGGTCATGTTGCCAGAGTGCTAAGGTTTTTTTTTTTTTAATTCCCTGGATACCTCCTAAAACTAGACTGGAGGGTGGAAAATAGATTTGCGTATTGTTCATGAATTGACTATGCAAAGGCATTCGATTGTGTGGATCATAACAAATTATGGACAACATTGTGAAGAATGGGAATTCCAGAACACTTAATTGTGCTCATGAGAAGCCTGTACATAGACCAAGAGGCAGTCATTCAAATAGGACAAGGAGATACTGCATAGTTTAAAGTCAGCAAAGGTGTGTGTCAGGTTTGTATCCTTCCACCACACTTATTCAACCTGTATGCTGAGCAAATAATCTGAGAATCTGGACTATGTGAAGAAGAACGAGGCATCGGGATTGGAGGAAGACTCTTTAACAACCTGCGATATACAGATGACACAACTTTGCTTGCTGAAAGTGAAGAGGACTTGAAGCACTACTGATGAAGATCAAAGACCACAGCCTTCGGTATGCATTACACCTCCACATAAAAGAAACAAAAATCCTCACAACTGGACCAATAAGCAACATCATGATAAAGGGAGAAAAGATTGAAGTTGTCAAGGATTTCATTTTACTTGGATCCACAATCAACACCCTTGGAAGCAGCAGTCAAGAAATCAAATGATGTAATAATGCATTGAGTAAATCTGCTGCAAAAGACTTCTTTAAAGTGTTAAAAAGCACATATGTCACTTTAAGGATTAAGGTATACCTGACCCAAGCCATGGTATTTTCAGTCACCTCATATGAGTATGAGAACTGGACAATGAATAAGGAAGACCGAAGAAGAATTGATACCTTTGAATTATGGTGTTGGCGAGGATATTGAATACACCATGGACTGCCCGAAGAATGAACAAATATGTCCCGGAAGGAGTACAGCCAGAATGCTCCTTAGAAGCAAGCATGGTGAGACTTCGTTTCACATACTTCAGACATGTTATCAGTAGGAACCAGCCCTTGGAGAAGGATGTCATGCCTGGTAGAGTGTTGTGAAAAAGAGGAAGACTCTCAATGAGATGGATTGACACAGTGTCTGACAATGGGCTCAAGCATAACAATGATTGTGAGGATGGCACAGAACTGGGCAGTGTTTTGTTCTGTTGTACATAGGACTCAATGGCACCTAACAACAGCAACATTATTTATAAATATGTGATAATCTCTCTTTTCCTCTCTTTCCCAAGCCCACTTACCTCCAGATCTTTAAATGCAAGATTCTATATCAGACACAAAAACAAATTGATGTATCTCATTATGTCTGGAGTTCCCTGACTGTAATCACCAAGTGCTGAGAACTGGGATCTGGGAGAAGAGTGATAGGAATGGATTGGAGCACTGTTTGAGTGATTACACAACCAGGTTCTTTAGACTACTGCTGGTTTAATCTTGCTGACCTTGGGTAATTATTAGTAGCACTCCTTTTTACTCTCAAAAGTATTCCAGATTGGACAATAAATTATATGGTCCTTCTACCTCTATGAAACCCTGGTGGCGTAGTGGTTAAGAGCTACGCTTGCTAACCAAAAGTTGGCAGTTAAATCCACCAGGTGCTCCTTTGTGTCCCGTATGGGGTGGTTTACTCTGTCCTGTAGAGTTACTATGGGTCGGAATCAGGTTTTGTTTTTTTGGCTTTACCTCTTAGAGTTTTAAAAATCATTACTTTACATTAAACTTTTCCCTTTTTTTGTCCACTTTTTAAAAAATCCCAGTCTCTTAAAAAAAAGGGCTGGCGATCACTCTAGAACAAGGCATGGAGCATAGGATGAATGGGTCAGGGTGGTGTTTATAAGGTAGTATTTTTCGTCATGAGATTACGGTACCTACTGTGACAAAATAAATCTCTCTCATCTCCTTCTTCTCTCCTCTACCCCCTGTGATTGTTCCCATGCTGAAGAAGACACTAGGACCACAGGCATTAGGAGGGTTCTAGAGAAACCACTCTGCCAGATCAGTTGGGGATATTTATTTTGGGATCATGAGGGCCCAGGAATGTCCTACTGCTGTGTTCATCTGCCCCACCTACGATAGAGGTCAGCATAGACGGAAAGGAATTTTCTTTCTTTTCTCCAAATCAGTATGTTGAGCTAAAATTTCTTTCTTTTTTGAATTAACTCACTTTTTGTTTTCTTTTTATAAGGGAGGAGATTATCAGAGGCAGCGTTCTTTCTCTAGGGCTAGATGCAAAATTTTCCCCCCATACCTAAGACAATCATTTACTTATACTTGTACATTGGCAACCAACCATCAGAAATCCTCCTCATCTGGCTACCTCCCCTCCCAGATTCTAGAGGCCATCTTAGCCTGCCAACAAAGGTTCTAATCCACCCAAGCACCAAAGGTATGGACTGCCAATATAATCCCCTTTCCCTTCCCCTCCCCCTCTAATGAGCTGGTGTGACAGGATCCTTCCCCATTCACTTTTCTTCTGACTATAGCTTTTGACATGTAATAACAAGGAATGTGCTAGCCAGAGGGCCAGACTCCTGGACAGTTTCCATATGTCTGACCTCAAGTGCCCTCAAGTGAAGCAGGATCACATCCCTGAGCACTCCTCTCCTCTTTCTCTGGAGTTGGCTAAGTGTCAAGCCATTCTTACTTTGTGTTTGACATGCAGAATGATGCAGGTTTCAGTACTCAGATCACATGTCTTCTTCATCCACGCTCATTTCCTTGGTAATGTCATCCAACCTCAGAGCTTTAAATGCCATTTATATTTTGATTATGCCTAAATTTCTGTCTCCAGTTCAGATTGCTCCCCTGCACTCCAGATTTATATAACTAACTGCCTATTTCATCTCTGCCCTTGGAGGTCTAATAGGCATCACATACCTAACACATCCAAAACTGAATTTCTGGTTGTCCCTCTAACCTGCTCCTCCCATGGTCTTACCTATCTCAGTTGATGGTCACTGTTTCCTTTCAGGTCTTCTCACCAAAAATCTTGGTGTCATCTCTGATTCTTCTCTTTCTTTTCCATTCCAGGCCAATCTGTTAGAAAGTCTGATTGACTCCACTTTCAAAATATATCCAGGATCCAACCACTTCTTGCCATCTCCACTACTTTCACCCTGGTTCTAACCCACCATCATCTCTTGCCTGGGTTCTTATGGTAGCCTCCTAAATGGTTTCCCAGGTTTCATACTGGCCCCTGCAGATTATCAGCATATCAATCTTTTTAGAATGTTAAGTCAAGCCATTTCGCTTCTCAGCTCAAAACCCTCTAACGGCTTTCCTTCTCATGAGGTGTAGAAGCCAACATCCTTATACTGCAGGGCTGACTCACTTCAACCCCACCCATCCTTTCTCTCCCCAATTCACCAACTTCATCTGCTATTGCTCTCCCCTTGCTCATTCTGCTTCAGCCACACTGGCCTTTGCACTTGGAGGTCCCACTGCCTGAAACATTCTCTCCTCAGAATCCCTCCTTTAGGTCCTTGCTGAAATGTCACCTTCTTGGCTAAACCTTTCCTGACTACCCTATTTTAAATTGCAACCTACTCTGTATGCCCCCGTTTTGCCTTTTTGGTTGCCACAGTACTTGTCACACCAGCTATGCTATGTATTTTTACCTGTGCATTAATTTATTGTCTAGGAATTCCTCCACCAGAAGATTAACACCATGAGAGCAAGGATTTCTTTTTCTTTCTTTTTCCCCCCCACTTTTTTTTTTATTGTGCTTTAGGTGGAAGCTTACAGCTCAAGTTAATTTCTCATACAAAAATTTATGCATATATTGTTATGTGACACTAGTTGCAATTCTCAGTGTGACGCCCTCTCCACCCAGGGTTTCCTGTGTCCAACCAATGAGCTCCTGTCCTTTCCTGCCTTCTCGTCCGTGCCCTGGACAGGAGCTGCCCATTTGGTCTCCTGTATCTGCTTGAATCAAGAAGCACGTTCTTCACGAGTATCATTTTATGTTTTGTCGTCCAGTCTAATCTTTGTCTGAAGAGTGGGCTTCAGGAATGGTTTTAGTTCTGGGTTAACAGAACATCCAGAGGCCATGGCTTCGGGGGTTCCTCTAGTCTCAGTCAGATCATTAAGTCTGGTCTTTTTACGTGAATTTGAGTTCTGCTCCACACTTTTCTCCCACTGCATCAGGGACTTTCTGCTGTGTTCCCTGTCAGGGCGGTCATTGATCGAGCCAGGCACCATCTAGTTCTTCTGGTCTCAGGCTGATGGAGTCTCTGGTTTATGTAGACCTTTTGTTGTTTTGGGCTAATGTTTTCCTTGTGTCTTTGGTGTTCTTCATTCTTCCTTGCTCCAAGTTGATTAGGACCAGTTGATGAATCTTAGATGGCCACTTGCAAGCTTTTAAGACCCCAGATGCCACTCACCAAAGTGGGATGCAGAACATTTTCTTAATAAACTTCGCTATGCCAATTGACCTAGGTATCCCCCAAAACCATGGTCCCCAGATCCCCGCCCCAGCTACTCTGTCCCTCAAAGTGTTTGGTTGTGTTCAGGAAACTTCTTGGCTTTTGCTTTAGTCCAGTCGTGCTGACTTCTCCTTCCCTTCACCTAAGATGATTCTCGTGTACTATGTAGCTAGTGAATTTCCCTCTTCGTCCTTCTCCACTCTTGTAACCATCAAAGAATATCTTCTTCTGTGTTGAAACCTTTTCTTGAGTTCTTATAATAGTGGTCTCATACAATATTTGTCCTTTTGCAGCTGACTAATTTCACTCAGGATCATGCCCTCCAGGTTCATCCATGTTGTGAGATATTTCACAGATTCATCATTGTTCTTTATTATTGTGTAGTATTTCGTTGTGCGTATGTTCCATAATTTGTTTATCCATTTGTCTGCTGATGGACACCTAGGTTGTTTCCATCTTTTTGCTATTGTGAACAGTGCTGCAATGAGCATGGGTGTGCACATATCTGTTCATTTGATGGCTCTTATTTCTCTAGAATATATTCCAAGAAGTTGGATTCCTGGATCCTATGGTACTTCTATTTCTAGCTTTTTAAGGAAGAGCCAAATTGTTTTCCAAAGTGTTCGTACCATTTTACATTCCCACCAGCAGTGCATAAGTGCTCCCGTCTCTCTGCAACCTCTCCAACATTTATTATTTTGTGTTTTTTGGATTAGTGCCAGCCTTGTTGGGGTGAGAAGATATCTCATCGTAGCTTTCATTTGCATTTCTCTAATGGCTAGTGATCGTGAGCATTTCCTCATGTATTTTAGCCACCTGAATGCCTTCTTTGGTGAAGTGTCTGTTCATATCCTTTGCCCATGTTTTAATTGGGTTGTCTTTTTGTTGTTGCAGTATCTTGTAGATTTTAGAGATTAGACCCTGATCGATATGTCAGAGCCAATTTTTTTTGTCCCAGTCTATAGGTTCTCTTTTTACTTTTTTGGTGAAGTCTTTGGATGAACATAAGTGTCTGATTTTTTTTAGGAGCTCCCAGTTACCTAGTTTCTCTTCTGGTGTTTGTGTATTGTTAGTTGTGGTTTGTATTCTATTTATGCCATGTATAGTGTCTCTATGAGTCGGAATTGACTCCACAGCACTGGGTTTGTTTTTTGTTTTTTCAGGGCTCCTAGCATTGAGTCTATTTTTCTTCCATGATCTTTATCGTTTTAGATTTTATATTTAGGCCTTTGGTCCATTTTGAGTTAGTTTTTGTATATGGTATGAGGCAGGGGTCTTGTTTCATTTTTTTTGCACATGGATATCCAGTTGTGCCAGCACCATTTGTTAAAGAGACTGTCTTTTCGCCATCTAAAGGAGTTTAGGCCTTTGTCAAACATCAGCTGCTCACAGGTGGATAAATTTACATCTGGATTCTCAATTCTGTTCCATTGGTCTGTGTATCTGTTGTTGTACCAGTACCAGGCTGTTTTGACTACCCTAGCAGTATAAAAAAAAAAAAAAACTAGTGCCAAACAGGTACTAAAATCAGGTAGTGTAAAGCCTCTTCCCACTTCATTCTTCAGTAATGCTTTACTTATGCAGGGCCTCTTCTCTTTCCATATGAAGGTGGTGATTTTTTTCTCCATTTCATTAAAAAATGTCATTGGAATTTGGATTGGGATTGCATTGTATCTGTAGATCACTTTGGATAGAATTGACATTTTCTCAATGTTGAGTCTTCCTATCCATGAGCAAGGTATGTTTTTTCCACTTATGTAGGTATCTTTTGATTTCTTTCAGTACTGTCTTGTAGTTTTCTTTGTATGGGTCTTTCACGTCCCTGGTTAGGTTTATTCCTAAGTATTTTATCTTCTTGGGGGTCATTGTAAATGGTATTGATTTGGTGATTTCTTCTTGAAAGTTCTCTTTGTTGCTGTAGAGAAAACCAACTTATTTTTTTATGTTTATCTTGTATCCTGATACTTTGCTGAACTCTCCTATTAGTTCCAGTAGCTTTCTCTTGGATTCTTTGGGTTTTTTTGTTTTTAAGATCATATCTGCAAATAGGAATATTTTTACTTCTTCCTTATCAATTTGGATGCCCTTTATTTCTTTTTCTTGCCTAATTGCTCTGGCTAAGACCTCCAGCACAATGTTGAATAAGAGAGGTGATAGAGGGCATCCTTATCTGGTTCCCGTTCTCAAGGGGAATGCTTTCAGACTCTCTCTGTTTAGGATGATGTTGGCTGTTGGCTTTGTATAAATACCCTTTATTATGTTGAGGAATTTCCTTTCTATTTCGCTGAGAGTTTTTATCATGAATGGGTGTTGGACTTTGTCAAGTGCCTTTTTGAGAGCAGGGATTTCTATCTGTTTATTCACTGCTGTATCCCTGACACTGGAGCCCTGGTAGCACTGTCGTTAAGAACTTAGCTGCTAACCAAAATGTCGGCAGTTCAAATCCACCAGCCGCTCCTTGGAAACCCTATGGGCAGTTCTACTCTATCCTATAGAGTCCGTATGAGTCAGAATCGACTCGACAGCAACGGGCTTATATCCCTGACACCTAGAACTGTAACTTGAATATAGAAGGTGCTCAAGACACGTTTTATGAATGATTGAATGAATAAATTCATTAATCAGACAGATGCCGGAGACAGCTTATTATGTCAGTGATAGTCTTTAGCATGTAATTATTTGTTTTGTTTTTTTTAATTGAGTTACTGCTATGTGTCATGTCCTATACAGGGCACTGTCCCACTCATTCTGCAGAGGTTGCTTCTGCCTCATGCATTTCTACTTGTTCCTCCTCCCTTTTCTGGAAATTTCTTCCTCCTCCTTATTTTCCTCCAAGCCTTTTCCATGGGAAATCATCCCAAAGCTTCTTCCATAGAGTTTTTTCTAACTAATCCTCCTGCTCCCTGCTCAAAGCATACCAGATGCTCACAACTGAGGCCTGTGGCTCCATCCAGCTGCTACTAGCTCACACTTGTTGCCAGTGTGTGATGGGTTTCTGAACTCTACTGTCAGAATGCAAGTCCTGGAGAGTGGGAGCCAGGCAGGCTTTCCTTCCTGTCTCATAGTGTTAGATAGTGCTCCAGACTCTGAAGTCAGGATTACATTGCAATTTGATTATGCCCTAGACGTAAGGCTATGGCATTCAAATGTGAAAAACAATAAGGACCATGATAATGGTACCCTGTGTAGGAAAGCTACATTGCCTAAAGCTGGGTATCAGCAAATCTTTACCAAGCTGGTTTTACACAGAGACACCACCATGAAATGGCAGGAGAGTACAATGTGGTGCAAGACCAGCCCCTACCTTTGGCCAAGTTGAAGGAGACTGACCACAAGCACAAAATATACCTAGTCCAGTGGTTTGCACAATATAGTGGTCAGTAAGTGTTAGCTGAATTACAAAATAAAAACTACAGCCACAAGTGGTGAAAATAGTACTGGATTTAGTGCAGGAAAAACTGCATTTTAAAGCTAGAGTAGGGAACTGTAGACTTATAGCCGTAGAGCAGGTTCAAATCCTGGATCTGCCAAATATATCAAGCCTTCACTGTAGGAAGCCACCAAGCTTTATCTACAAAGTGAATATCTTATGTGGCTGCTATGAGGATTACTACTAGTGAAGATGTACATTAGTATGCCCTAGAGAAGACACGGATAGGTCAGCTGTTGATGATGATGTTATTATCAACATTATCTCAGCTCTGCCATGTGCCCTCCAGACATTGGGCCAATCGAATTGTTACCTCTTGGGCTTCAATTTCCTTATGTATAAGACCAATGGCTGGACATCGCTAATCCCTAAATGCTGAAGGTTTTTGATTTGCACCACAACCCAGTTAACTAGGATCGTCATCCATGTCTTGGAACCTTAAGCAAATCGCCTCATCTTTCCATGCCTCTTTCCTTATATACAAAATGGATGTGGTGCTGGGTTGGTGGTGCTCTCCAAGCTCTTCCAGCTTGAAAACTCTCTGAGTCTTTGGGTGCTTATGAAAGACACCAAAGAAGAGGTTCAGAACCTGATTTCCATCCAGTAGCGGTTCCTTCTGAGTCAACAACCAATGGGACCCTGAGTGAGTCAGAGTAGAACAGTGCTCCACAGGGTTTTCAATAGCTGGTTTTTCAGAAGTAGATCACCAGGCCTTTCTTTGGAGGTGCCTCTGGGTGGACTCGAGCCTCCAACCTTTTAGTTACACCCCAGTGCATTAGCCATTTGCACCACCTGGAGACTCCTTGATTTACATAATGGGATAGAAATCAAAACCAGAGAAGGTCATATTGCAAAGAACAGCAACAGAGGGCTGGGAAGGGATGTTTGGTAGGTGGGGCCAGAGAAGAAGAGAGGATGGGAAAAAGGCTTTCCTCAGTAAGTGAGTAGATAATAAAGAAGATGGAAGAAGAATCGACACCTTTGAATTGTGGTGTTGGGGAAGAATATTGACTATACCATGGACTGCCAAAAGAACAAACAAATCTGTCTTGGAATAAGCATGACCAAAATGCTCCTTAGAAGCAAACATGGTGAGAAACTACATTTCACATACTTTGGACATGTTGTCAGGAGGGATCAGTCCCTGGAGAAGGACATCATGCTTGGTAAAGTGGAGGGTCTGTGAAAAAGAGGAAGACCCTCAATGAGATGGATTGACACAGTGGCTGCAACAATGGGCTTAAGCATAACAACGATTGTGAGGGATGACACAAGACTGGGCAGCGTTTCATTCTGTTGTACGTTGCATCGCTATGAGTCAGAACTGACTCGACGGCACCTAACAACAACAACAACAAAATGAGTAGAGCAGTGCTTCTCAAAGTTCACTGTGAATCTTGTTAAAATGTAGATTCTGAGTCAGTAGGTCTGGAATGGGGCCTGAGATTCTGCATTTTTAACAAGCTCCTGGGCCTTTCTTCTGAGGTGCCTCTGGTCGGGTTTGAACTGCAAACCTTTCAGTTAGCAGCTGAAAGCAAACCATTTAAGCCATCCAGGGGACAGAAAAGGGCAGGTGAAAGGTTTCAGAGAGGAAAGTGGAGGGGAGGGATGAGAAGGGAAAGGGAAGATGCAGCCAGTCCTTGGACCACACATTGGGTAGCAAAGAAGAGTGTTCTTTTCCCAGTCTAACAGGTGGGCCCTCTTACAGATGAAGAATAGAAGCTGATCCCCTTGTTACTCCTTCTTCCATGCCCCATCCCCAAGACCCCAAAGCAAAGGATGTTTTTGCCATTGTTGTTTTTTACACAATCCTTTCCTCATCTGTGGCACCACACACACACACACACACACTTTAAGGCCCTGGCCTCCTCCCTGCCCCCAATCAATACTTCCATCAATGGCCTTCACTGCAAAAGTGATTTTGGGGGAAAAGAATCTCACACCACATTTCCAGGCCCTTACTGTCTGGCTGTGACAATCCCAGAGGAATGGGAAGTGAAAATGTCTACATTGTTGGAGAGCGGTGATGTCATGTCCAGGTTTTCCGACTTACATGGTCGTCATTCCTCCTTAGTCCTGGAGGCTGGTGTTTCTGTTGCCCCTTCCCCCACCACGCATCAGAAGAGAGGCCTCCCACACAGTGTTTTTACCATCTAACCTCTCCTGCACACACACACTCAACACATCGTCCTTCTACCTAGAGAAAACCCCCTTCCTGCCCTCCTTAGTGAGTGCTCCTTTTTTCATACCATGGCCCACAGAACAAATACTAAGGTTAGTAAAGCACACAAAGCTGAGGCTGCAACCAGAACACCTCCAAGTTTTAGCACCTCCAGTCGCACCCCAGGTGCCTGACATATCTGAAACCCATTCGTAGCCCGAGGTCATTTGCCGCTGCTTGGGAAGCACTGCCTAAGCCTTAGCTACCTTCCCTCACTCTTCTCCACCACCTTCTCCCCTTTCATGTCTCAATCCTCCCTTCCTTTTTCCTCTCAGGAACCTTTTCACCTGCCCTTTTCTCTCCTCTGGGTGGCACAAATAGTTTACCGTCAGCTACTAACCAAAAGGTTGGCAGATCGAACCCACCCAGTGGCACTGTGGAAGAAAGATCCAGTGATCTGCTTCCATAAAGATTACAGCCAAGAAAACCCTGTGGAGCTGAGTTCTACTCTGTAATGCATGGGGTTGCCGTGAGTTGGAATTGACTCTACAGCAACAGGCTTAGTTATTTTTTTGTTTTCTCTCCCCATGTTTTCCAGTTAGCTCTCCACAGCCAGCCTCCACCTCCCACAGGAGGAAATATGACCTGAATAGCCACTTTTTGAGAAGGAGTCCAAAGAAAAAAGTCTTTGCTTAACTGAAACAAATTAGAATTTTGCTTTGAGCAAGTCATGCACCTAGCAGTTCCTAGTCCCCCCTCAGTGCCCTCTAAGAGACTTACTCAGGGCACTTTCTTTTTATGTCTTTGTGCTTCATGGTGACAATCCTTGAAGGAGAGGAGGAGAAATGGGGGACATAGAAAAAAGGGGGGGCTGTTGGGCCAGTCTAGGAGAGTCCCTTATTATTCTTAAGTTCTAGACAGAGGAAATGGAGGGACCCTTAGAGGTCAAGTGACTGATAAACTTCCCTTTTGAACACAGCAACAAGAGATTACTGTACCAAATGAGAAATCTGAGTCCTCCATTTTAAGTAGCCTGGAAGAAAAATGTTAGAGTGATCTTTTGTTTAGCCTGGGGATTGGAGTCTGAGAGCCTCACCCCTTAATTCTCTGCCATTTTTCTCATTCCCTCCCCCAACAAACTCTAACTTCATCCTTCCTCAGCTCAAACACCTTCAGTGGCTCCCTATTTCCTCTCACTGGGGGATCAATTTAAATCCTACTTCCTCCACAGAGTGTTTCCTGATCACTTCAGATCTGCTTACTCCCCAGTATAGTTCCCCGTATAGTTCCTTCAACAACTATACTCTGCATTTAGCATTTGATAATACGTTCTCAAGTATTGTTTATTGGTTTTATAGAAGTTTATCTTATCTCCAAAGCTCGCTAATAAAAGGAATCATATCAGGTGTGTTTGTACACACTAATTTTTATCCTTAATTTTTTTTGCGAGTTATAGATCATATGGAATCTGAGAAAAACTAAAGATGCTCTTCCCCTGAAAAATGTACCTATACTCAGAATTCTGCCTCAGATATCAGAGGGTCTGTGTTCCCTTGTTGGCCAGCAATGGACTCCAGATTAATAACATCTGATGTAGCATATAGTACTGTTGGCTGAGCACATAGTAGGTGCTCAAGAATTGTCTGGTGATGCATGCCTCTCCCTGTCTTTTCTGAACAGATTGCCCTGACATTCTCGATTGTCTTTGGGGTGATTGTATATCGGATCACAACTGCAGCTGCTCTGTCTCTGAACAAGGCCACACGCTCCAATGTCCGGGTGACAGTGACAGCGACAGCGGTCATCATCAACCTCGTAGTCATCCTCATCCTGGACGAGATCTACGGTGCCGTGGCCAAGTGGCTCACCAAAATCGGTACTGTGCCCTGAACCCCTTGTTTATCCTAAGCCCCTTTGAACGCGGTCAGTTCAACGTGTGCAGGGTCATCGGTGGTAATGGCCCAAACTGAAAAAAGGGATGCTTTTTAGAGCACATTTTAATTGGAGAAATGAGGAAACACGGTAGTTATGCACCTGCCAAGGGCCTTTCTTCAAGGCAGGAGTCCTTTCTGTAACATTCTTTATCAATAGTCTCCTTGCCCATGTCGATTGCCTCATGAGATAGAGAACTCACACTTCCCTAAGGATAATCCATGGAGTCTATTCTTTTTAGCCTAACCTAGATGCAAGACCAATGTAACACTTCCTGTTAAATGCTGCAGAGTTTTAACTCTGCTCATTTTCCCAGCAGCGTTTATAACGTTTAGGAAAGCCCTTGACACATGAGCCCAAGAGAGTCTTATCTATCTCCTTATTGCCAGAGGCCCTAGAAAATCCACATATTCCCCATGCACTGAGCAGACTTCAAAGAAGCATATCAGACTTCCCAAGCTTCAAGCCAGTGAGAAAAATGCAGTGGCCTCAATATTCAGACGTGTCATTTGAGCTGCAACCTGCTGTTGCCTGAGCACCGGTTTGGCAGTCATGCTTAATAGATGGGGGAGGGCTAAAAGCCAAGACCCTTTCTTCATCCTGTTTATTCTGGGTGGCCTGCATGCACCCTTTCCCTCTTTAAATTTCAGTTTCCAGACCTAGGTGTAGAAGTCCTGGCTTCTGGATATTTTCATAGGGAGGGTGAATTAATGATACATTGTCTTTAATTCACTAAATGGCTAAAAACTAGACACTTGATAGGATAAGCCCCTCTTCAAGATAGCCTTCCCACGAGGATTAGAGAATTCCAGAAAGGTTTCACTAATTCTAGATACTTTTTCAGTGCCTTTCCCCAGCTTGAGTCTTACTCTTAGACTATATAACGGGCACTTACCTTTGAGTTCTATGCTTATATAGGCAGTTTTGCTTTCTTTAGGGTGTGTGCATATTGATTAGTGTTAGTACTACCTGTATTGCCTTCTAAGCTCCTTGAAAAAAATTAGCAGGCTATTTTAATTCATTGTATTTAGCGATATACAGGATCCTACGGAAGCACTAAGGAGCTCTGGTGGCAAAATGGTTAAGTGCTCGGCTGTTAACTGAAGGTTGGCTGTTTGAACCTACCCAGGGGCTCCATGGGAGATAAAACCTGTCAATCTGCTTCCATAAAGATTACAGCCTAGAAAACCCTATGAGGCAGTACTACTCTGTCACATGAGGTCACTATGCTTCGAAACTGACTCGAATGCACCCAAAAACAACAACGTGGAGGCATTTAGGAGAAGAATCCAAGTGTTAGAGGCTCAGGAGAGGCTTCTAGGAGGTAAAGCCATCTAATCTGAGATTTGAAAGACAAGCAGTAGTCAGACAGCCACATGTATGGGGGAGGAGAAGGTTCTTGGCAGAGGAAACAAAATGAGAAAAATGGCACTGAAGAGAGATCAGATCCATTGGGGTCAGAAAAGGCACACAGAAGGGGCATGCCTGTGGGCTGGGCTCTGATCAATGGGCAAATGTTGGTGGGTCTGAATGCCAGAGAGCATGTCCAGGATGCCAGAGGTACCCAGCTTGGTGGCTGCTCTAAGATTTATGGCTTGACCAGGGCACAGGGTACAGGATAGCAGAAAACTGGGCTCAGAGAGTTGGTCAATACCTTCCTTTTGGTGGAAGACCTTGAATACCAGGCCGAGGATGGTGTTTATTTTCATAGACAATGCAAAAGTGTTTACTGGAGTTGCAAGGAGCACCCAAAAACCAACACTGATTTTTCTTGCCTGATCACTGAACCATCATCTGAACAATAAGACATAACCAAACCCATTACCGTCAAGTTGATTCCAACTCATAGCTACCCTATAGGACAGAGTTGAACCACTCCATAGGGTTTCCAAGGCTGTAAATCTTTATGGAAGCAGACTGCCACATATTTCTCCCATGGAGCACCTGGTGGGTTTGAAAAGCTAACCCTTCGGTTAGCAGCTGAGCCCTTAACTACTGTGCTGCCAGGACTCCAAGACAGAGGCAGAGGTAGACAAAAGCCAAAATATCACCTTGAAAAGTGAAAACACGTGCAAGTCAGGAGCTCATACGAAAGCCACTGTGGCACAATGAAGTTGAATGCTGGCCTGGCTCACCAGCCGAGTGGGATCCTGAGACCTCTCCAGTCCACCAAGGGCAAAATATGGCCTCTCTCTCCTGCGGTGTGGAGGAGGTAGAACATGAGTGTACATGCTAGGACCTGAAAGATGGTGAACTAGGCCTGGGCAGGGTAAAGCCAGAGGAAACTCTGGTAAAGGTCTGTAGCAGTCCTACAAATTGGTCATCCGACCTGGGCATAGGGGCAAAATACTAATCAAACTTGCAGTAGCTGATTTCCTCCAAAGTTTCCCTTAGGATAGCTGGTGCTCTGGCACGCAAACCCACACAGTTTTATCTGGTAAAGAGAATAACTAAAGTCTTGGGGCTGAAATGATCTCAACCTATTCTCAGAATTTAAATGGATCTAGGCATAGAATGCAGGTGCCTACTGGGCCACATTTGGTAAGCAGAATCGGTGCTGCAGGATGAACCAAACTCCGGGTTATGATGCCAATGCTGACACTCTTCAGACCCCAGAAAAGGTGTTGGTTGATATAGACAGCAGGACGATGGCCATGGAATTTGGAATCTGCTAAGGAGTGTATAACTACTCACCTGCTGAATCAATTAGGCATGAAAATGGATGACGCTAGAGTGTTGGGCCCATGCCTAGCTGTTGCTGGCAGTCTGGATACACGCAAGAGGTTGGGAGCAGGAAAGGTACTCAGGCCCAGATCCCCCATCCCGGGGACCCTATGCCGCAAAGAGTAGGAGGCTGCTCGGTGGGCCTTGAAGCCTAGGGTGTGGACCTGGGTGGAGCTACCACAGGCGTAGACCTTGTAAATATTCAAATAAGAATTTGAAGGCTGAAGTGGAGAAGGGTTTCATGTGAACAGCAGTAGAAAAAAAGAGAAAAAGGAAAAAGAATTTTAAAAACTCATTCACAAGTGAAAAGAGCTACATGGGAGGAAACAGCTTAGTAGGAAAGCCAAATAGGCTTACTGATATTGAATTCAAAACAGATTTACCCTCTCAATCTCAGCAGCAGTGAACAGGGCAGCCTGCAAGACCTAGGACATGGGGAACAGTGAAGAACAACTGCTTCCTACAGGTCCTTTACTCCCCCAAGATAGGGGAGAGGAAGCGGCTAAGTGAGGAGTGCCAGCTTCACCTTCCAGTCTCACCAGTAAGGTAAGCTGTTCCCCCTTCTCTCACCCAAGAGGAGAAGCCAGTGAGGTGGGGAGGTAAGGTAAGCCAGGGCGGTGCAACTAACCAACTCCCTCCATGTGGAAGAAACATCAGGAGTGGGTGGAAATGTCCCCTACCCTCTTCCCCTACCCTAGAACCATTGAGGATTTTTTGAAGACTGTGACATCATAGGAGCTCTATATTTGTAAAATTACTCAGGCAGGGATATAGGGTACAGGGGAATAGGGAGAGGCAGGAAAATCTAATGTAAAGGAAGCTACTGAGTGTGCAGACAGGAAGCAGGGAAGGGGGGAACAAGAAGGCAGTGAATGTATAGAACTTTCTTCTTGCTGTCCATTTGTGTTGCTTTATTTCACTTTTGTTTTATGACTCCTTGTGGTAGAAAGACAGAAGATAAATGGAGTGACCAAATATCAAAAATTCATTAGTAAGCATTTAGTGAGCACTTCTCATATGTCAGACTGGGTAGATTGTCTTTGCATTGGACCATAAAACAGTTTCCACTACCCATGCTAGTAAACCAATGCCCAGTACTGCACAAAAAAGCCTGTACCCTGGAAAGGAGGGGAAGTTCTAACAAGTACACTTTGTTATTTGTGATACTGATACTTATAGTTTTTGAACTTTAAAGAAATTCTGTTACCCCATTTCTTCTTCACAAAAACTATGTGTGATCAGCAAAGAAAGTATTATATCCTCATTTTACTGAGGTTCAGACTCAGAGCCTACCTCTAATATGCAAATATATTTTGTGCTATTCTGCTGTAAGTTTCTGCATGAAAGTGTGTCTTGGGTCTCTAGTCAGGAACCCATGTGGGCATTTTCCTGGGCTGTTGCCCTTCTGTCTTAGACTATGTGTTCCCAGAGGGCTCAGGGAGGTACTGTGGTATAGTGGGAGGACCAGTGAAATCTAGAATCCCGTGGAAGGAATCTTTGACTTTAAGACCTGGCTCCTTCTCATTGACTCACCTGTCTCCCAGCTGTGTGGCATTAGGCAACAGGGGACTTTCCTGGACCAAGTTTTATTGATCCATTCTTCATCATTTTCCTCTTTCCTTTCCACTAATCATCACCCTATCTGGACTGTTTTCACAGGCTAATGACTATGCCCTTTGCCTTCAGCCTCTTTCCATGTGCCTCTGTCTTGGAAATTCCTGCCCAGTCAACCTTTCTACAACAATAGGTTTGGGGGCAACACTCCTGTTCAATACTCCCAGGCAGCTTCTGTTTGCACCAGGGTCAGATATAAACTAGCATTTTAGGCTTTCAACTAGCTGCTTCCCACTGGCCTCCTCTGCTCCAGCTGACCCACTCAGCTCATGGTCACCCAGATTCCCCTGTGTGTTCTCACCTCAGTGCCTGCTTGTGCTGTTGTACGACCCTCAGTAGCCCTCCCTTTAAAGGTCCTCTCCATGCCTGTCTTCTCCATGATGCCTGTTCTGGATGCTCAGCCCTCCGAGACTGTTTTTTTTCCCTTTTCTGAATTCCTCTGGCACAAATTCATTCATTTATTTATCTCTCGGCTGTTTATTGAGTGCCTATTTGAGCCAGACACAATTTTGGGAACACAGCAATAAACAAGAGAGACAGGGTCCCTGGTCTCGCTATACTTAAAGAGCAATGAGGGAAAGATGAACAATAAAGAAGATGATTTCATAGAGTGTGAGAAAGTGAAGCAGGGTGATGTACTAGACAGTGGTTTGGTGTTGTGCACTTTGGGTTAGGTGGTCAGGAAAGGCCTACTTACAGTGGAAACATTTTAGCTAAGTTTTGAATGACAAGAGAGAACCAAACCAACCACACAAAGATCTGGAGGAAGAACTCTAGGGAGAGAAAGCAGCAAAGGCAAAGCTGTGAGGTGGAAGTAAGCTTGGAGTGTATTATCCACACCACTCATTGGCTGTGTATGATGTATTGTCTTATATTATTGCTGGTATTTTCATGTGCGCTTCACCATACTAAAGTCGGCTAGATGTGGTGTGGTAATATGATAGTAAATTAACCTTAAAATCTTGGTTGCATAACAAAGTTTTTTTTCTTGTTCACACTATGTCTAGTGTGAATTGGCAGGGATCTTTGCTTCACACAGTTGCTCAAGGACCCAGACTTATGGACGCCTCCATGAACGCCATGCCAGGGAAAGAGAGAGCTGGAAGGTCACATAAACCAAACCCGTTACCATTAAGTTGATTCTGACTCATAGTGACCCGGTAGGACAGAGTAGAACTGCCCCAGAGAGCTTCCAAAGCTGTAATCTTTATAAAAGCAGACTGCCATGTTTTCCTCCCATGGGGCAGCTGGTGGATTCAAACCACCAACCTTTTGGTTAACAGCTGAATACTTTAACTACTGCACCACCAGGGCTCCTTAGAGGCAATCAAATGCTTCAGTGTGGAAATGTCATCCATCGCTTCTGCTCACAGCTCACTGGCTAGAACCAACCTAATTATTAAAGAAGCTGGAAAATTCATGGAAGCACATGGCCATCCCATTAGCAGGACAAATCTCTCTGTCCCCTTCTCCAACCAGGCTACAAGGTCCTTGAGAGCAGGGACTCTGTCTTACCTCCCTTTTTCACCCTACATAGTGCCTGGATCACAGCAAATTTTTAGCATGTATTAATACAGTGGTTGATGAAATACATTTCTCTATTAATTCAAAAAAATTTTTGAGGAATACCTACAGACTGGACATCCTGTAAGCCATGGTAGAGGCTACAGTGATCCCTTATGTATTCATTATTCCAACTCTTCCTGCTTACAAAAGGACTTGAGGAACTACTGAGATGAATAAGGCAAATGCAAAGTAGTCATAACGGGAGGACTGAAAGATGCAACACAGATATTAGAGAATTTGAAGTTTCCTTAATGGCAAAGAATGCACATACTAATGGAGCTAGTCATATAAAGCATGAGATGACCAACACGTTTACAGGCATAGGTATGACTCAAGGGCCCCCAGGGTCTCCATGGGGTCTTAAGGCTATGGATAATATCAACTAGTGGAGTGAGTGGTCAACCAGGCTTAGGGCCTTCCTTTGCCATTCTTCCACAGGATTTAGCACCCATCTGATTTCCTGACCCCCATATCTCCTGATTGGTGAGGAGGCTCTGAGGATGGGCTTTGATCACCAAATGCTAGCAGCTGACGTAAGTGGTCCTAGCAAGTCCTCAAGTGTTTCCTGCATGGCTGGGTGATGGAAGATCAATTTCCTAGAAGCATCTCTCAACAGGCCCAGGTGTCAGGCCTATCCAAGGTCCATTCTTGGCACAAATATTTATAACAAAAAAGAGAATTTGTTAAATACCTTGAGAGTGATTGGCTCAGCAGTGGTAGATAAAGAAGGTAACTGTCTCCCTAGCTGCCCTAATAATAATAGTAATGGGCCTGGGTATAAGGCATGCTGTAATCTGGAGGCAACCTGGCACTGGCAAAGCAGGGACTGAGCTGAAACGTGAGGTGATGGGGTGGAGTTGCCAGGGAGATAAAATGCCGCTTTGGAGCCTGGTCCATAAGGGAATCTGTCAGGCCAAGGCATAGTGTACAAAGTGTATAGCCAGGTTCAGCAAGCATCAATAATTGAAATTTGCTTGCATGGGGGTGGGGATTCCAACTAATGGGTAGGACAAGGACTGTCTTAGTCCCCATTGTGCAACTCTTCTGCAAAAGACCTCTTTAAAATCTTAAAAAGCAAAGATGTCATTTTGATGACTAAGGTGTGCCTGATCCAAGTCATGGTATTTTCTATCACCTCATATGCACGTGAAAGCTGGACACTGAAAAAGGAAGACCAAAGAAGAATTGATGCATTGGCATTGTGGCGTTGGCAAAGAATACTGAATATACCGTGGACTGCCAGAAAACCCAAAATCAAACCCATTGTGTTGAGTCGATTCCAACTCAAAGCAACCCTATAGGACAGAATAGAACTGCCCCATAGGGTTTCCAAGGCTGTAGATACTTACAGAAGCAGACTGTCATATCTTTCTCCCGTGAAGTGGCTGACAGTTTGAACCATCGACCTTTGGTTTAGCAGCCAAGCATGCTTAACCACTGTGCAACCAGGGCTCCTTAGATTGCCAGAGAATGAACAAATCTGTCTTGGAGGAAGTACAGCCAGAATGCTCCTTAGAAGCAAGGATGATGAGACTTCATCTCCTTACTTTGGACACATTATCAGGAGGGATCAGTCCCTGGAGAAGGACATCATGCTTGGTAAAGGGTCAGCAAAAAAGAAGAAGACCCTCAAAAAGATGGATTGACACAGTGGCTGCAACAATGGCCTCAGACAGAGCAATGATTGTGAGGGTGGCCCAAGACCGGGCAACATTTCATTAGTTATACATAGGGTCGCTATGACCAGGCTCTGTCAACGAGTAACTAGTTGCTGTCAGGTTGACCCCAGCTCATGCCAATCCCACATGTGTCAGAGCAGAACTGTGCTCCACAGGGTTTTCAATGGATGATTTTCTGGAAGTAGATCTCCAGGCCTGTTTTCCGAGGTGCCTTGGGCTTGAAGATACAAATCTTTTAGTTAGCAGTCGAGTGTGTTAACTATTTGCACCCCCCAGGGATTCTACCAGGCAGTGTTGGGCATTGTATATACATTGTCTCACATAATTTTCACAATAACACTGGGAATAAGTCATTTTCTTCATTTGACCTATGAGAAGGCTGAAGAGGTTTAGAAACTTGACCAAGGCATGCAGCTAATAGTAGTGCACCTGTGTATGGACACACACTTGGGCACAGTGCTTACCTTGTGTCAAGCACTGTTCTAAGCACTTTATTTCTATGGACATATTTAATCCTCAAAACAGCCCCAATGGGGTGGGTAGTCTTAACACTATTAGGGATGAGAAGACTGAGACACAGAGAGGCCCAAGTCTCATAGCTAATAAGGGATGAATCTGGCCTCAGTGTCCATGCTAAGACCAGGATGCTTTACAGCCTCATAGTATGTAGCTGACCTTTTCGCTCAGGAAAATTTAAATTTGTTGAGAAAGCAAAAGAAAATGCAACAGAGGCTCCAGAAGATTTAATGTGCAATGTACCCACAGGTGTGAATGACAAGTGGTGAGGGTCTCTGGAAATGGGGATAGCCAAGGAGTCAGATGACCCTGAGCAGGAAGGGTGCAGTAGGAGGAAGCTCGGAGTACACTTCTCACCACATCCCTGTCTGGTAGGCCTAGATGCATGAGGGAATATTGGTAGGTTTACAGACTTTGGGGTCCCTCATGCAGTATTAAAGAATGAAATGAAAATTATTAAAAAAAAAAAAATGAATGCTGCCAAGAAGTCCGGGGTCCAAAATTTTGCTCTAATCTACCCTCAGCAAAAGGCAATCTATTACTACTAGGGGGAGAAGAGAGGGTAGAAAAGAAACAGGAAGGGGGAGAAAAATCAGTACCAAACGCACAAATGGCTGCTGGGGCATCAAAAGCATTTTCAAGAACATGTTGGGAACATATAGATGGATGTAATTTTCCATCAAATGTGGTCAGTGTGTGTTTTCAGAGTGAAGAATGGAAGTGTTGGCTTTATTGGACTCCACACACTGGGCACGGGGAGCCCGAGTCCTGCTGTGGGAGCCTGATCAGGAACGTGTGTCCGAGAGCATGGACACATGTGGAGCTGGGCATGGCCGGGTGGGGTCTGTGCCTTCCTGGGGGAAAGAACGTCATGTTGGTAAATTGAAACGTGGCCCGAGAGCCAGGTCCCCTGGGTTGTATGCCCAGCTCTGCCACCAGCTCCTGCCTCCCTGGGTGGCCTTGAACAGTGGGGAAGGAAGAGCCACCTGCCTGCCCAATCTATCAGGGCCACAGAGGGTGTGGCAAGCATGAATTCTACCATTGTCTGAGGACCACCCCCCTTCCGGTGATGTTGGCTTACATTATTGTAAATGTCTGGGCAAGAGGGAGGATGGTGGGAGTCTGTTACTAATAATAACAACGACAACAGGTTGCTCAGGTTTGTGGAGCAGCTCATCCCAGTTATATGAACTGCTATCAGTAATACTGCTGCTTATAACAGTTTCATACAACTGGTGTGAACTACCTCCTAAACTTGGGCCGTAACCATGATAACATCTCTTGTATTTTTCCAGTTAATTACTGCAGCACCCATTTCTCCTGTTAGCAAGAAGTTCAACATATTCCCCTCCCTTCCCTTGAGTTTTCTAAAAACCTGGGGACGTAAGCCATCCAAAAGAAGAAAGGAAAGGGGGTGTAGTGGTTATTCACTTGCCACCCCCTCTCTCCAGATTTCTTCTCCACCCTTTGCTGCTCTGTTTTGTGCCCCAGAGGATGAGACCAGTAGATTGTATCACTCAGGCTCCCTCCACTCTGGCTTCCTGTTGGATTCAGCAAATGGGACGCATTGGCAGGAGATTAGAGGGTGGATGGAGAGGGAACAGGGGACATTTCTTCTCTACTTCTCCCTGATTTCTTCCGCATCTCAGGCAAAGCTGCATCCCTTTGTAACTATAGCTCTCACAGGGCCAGTCCTCCGTGGTCCTCATGGGCCTACAGTTACACGAGTTCCTCCCCTGTCCCTGTAGTCCCCTGACTACTATAGGTAGTGCCTTCATTAAAATAGTGTATGACTGCATACATTTTCACAAAAATAAAAAAAAAAAAAGGAAGAAGAAGAAGAAAAATCACTTCATTTGAGCCATCTGAGGTGAATTCTGTTTCCTCCTGGGATCCTGGCAGATAGAGAGGTCAGGCCAGCACCCACACTTAAACAGGGAGACACCTGGAGCGTGACCAGCCCACCACTCCCTTGGGTCTCCTTGCTACTCAGTGTTGCTCTTGGAGATGAGCCCTGCCTTGTCTGACAGAGAGGCTGGGCCACTGCTGAGATGGTGCCTCCACACTGTAGGTCCTGCAGAGGCCACGGGGGCTCTGAAAGGGAGGATACCTCTCTCCTTCATGCTAAGCCCAGTCAAGTGGCTGCCACTGTCCTGGCCGCCTCCTTCAGGAAACATACATACCCACCGCTGTCACCAGGATGTCATCCACTGTACTGACCCAGAACCAGTGGCCACCTCTCTACAGAAATCTCCCCTGTGGCATACAACTTGTCTTTTTAAACCTCAAAACAAAGCAGATCTGATTATACCCTCTTTAACCACCCTTCTGAGAGAGGCCACTCTCAGTGATTCCAGGGGTCTTTAGTACCCTTTTAGAGCCTCGGTGGAGAAAAGGTTGAGAGCTATGGCTGCTAACCAAAAGGTCAGCAGTTCAAATCCACCAGCCACTCCTTGAAACCCTGTGGGGCAGTTCTACTCTGTCATATAGTGTTGCTATGAGTCGAGGGCAATGGGTTTGGCCTAGTTTTGGTTTTAGTACCCTTTTAAAGGAGACTCCTCAGGTGATGCCAGTGTATGCATTGCTGACCTTCTAAGAGAACTCTGTCAAGGATTTTAAGGCAACTGGCTGGCACCTCCCTCACTAAAGAAGAGGAAACAAATATACAAGTTAAATCTGTAGTAGAGAACCTTGCTACACTATAATAATTCAAACAAATGTTTGGGGCCTTATACTATGCTTGACACTTTTCCTGCATTATTTCACTCAGTCCTCACACAAATGTTTAAGGAAGATGTTATAGGAAGGTGCCATTTTAGGAATTAGGACATCAAGACTAAAAAAAAAAAAAAGACTAGGAGAGATAAAATTCACTTATCTGGGGATACTCAGACAGAAGGTCTTCCTCAATACTTCTTTCATAGTCTGGTGAACTGTATCACAGAACTCACAAGGCCAGAAGTGGGAAGGACTTGAGAAATCACCCAGTCCAACCTTGACATTGAGACATTGACTTGTTTGAGGTTCTGATTCTTCAGAGTTGGCTAGATACTTTGAGACATTGTTCTTTAATGTTTTACACCCTGTGGGGCACAACTTGGGGAAGACACAAAATAAGAAGAGTCAAGGATTTACTGTACTCTTTATTGAGCTCTTAATTCCCCACCCAAACATATTAGCATTTATCCATTCTTCTTATCTCAGTAAACGGCACCACCACTCTCACCCCAACACTCAAACCAAAACCCGGGTGTCATCCTGGATTTTGCTCTTTTCCACCCCAGTCTATTGGCAATTATTGTCCATTACATCTTCAAACATATCCCAGGATCTGCCCACTTTTCGCAAGTTCCATTCTAAGAGTGCCTGGACAATTACAACACACTTTTAACTTGTTTCTCTGCTTCCACTCCTGCACCCCTTATAGTTCATTCTCTATGATCCTAATTTCACTATGTCACTTCCCTACTCAAAACCCTAAGGTGACTTCCCATTGAACTTCCAATGACATCTGAAGTCCTTCCGGTGGCCCACATTAACTGACCCCAGTCTTCCTCCTAATTTCACCCTCCTTCTTCAAGGATCCCTGGTGGTGCAGTGGTTAAGCACTTCGCTGCTAACCAAAACGTGGGCAGTTCGATCCCACCAGCTGCTCCGCAGGAGAAAGGTGTAGCAGTCTGCTTTTGTAAAGATTTACAGCCTTGGAAACTCTAGGTAACAGGTCTACTCTGTCATGTATGGTCAGAATGTGTGTCTGTCAGTTTGTCGTACTATGAGGGCCTGTGTGTTGCTGTGATGTTGGAAGTTATACCACCAGTATTCAGATACCAGCAGGGTCACCCATGGAGGATAGGTTTCAGCTGAGCTTCCAGACTAAGACAGACTAGGAAGAAGGACCCGGCAGTCTACATCTGAAAAGCATTAGCCAGTGAAAACCTTATGAATAGCAGTGGAACACTGTCTGATATAGTAGTGGAAGATCAGCTCCCCAGGTTGGAAGGAACTCAAAAGACTACTGGGGAAGAGCTGCCTCCTCAAAGTAGAGGCAACCGTAATGACATGGAAGGAGTAAAGCTTTCAGGACCTTCATTTGCTGATGTGGCATGACTCAAAATGAGAAGAAACAGCTGCAAACATCCATTAATAATCAGAACCTGGAACATAAGAAGTATGAATCTAGGAAAACTGGAAATCGTCAAAAAAGAAATGGAACACATAAACATTGATATCCTAGGCATGAGTGAGCTGAAATGGGCTGGTATTGGCCATTTTGAATCAGACAATCATATAGTGTACTATGCTGTAAATGACAACTTGAAGAGGAATGGTGTTGCATTCATCGTCAAAAAGAACATTTCAAGATCTATCCTCAAGTACAATGCTGTCAGTGATAGGATAATAATCATATGCTTACAAGGAAGACCAGTTCATATAACTATTATTCAAATTCACGCACCAACCGCTAAGGCCAAAGATGAAGAAATAGAAGATTTTTATCAGCTGCTATCGTCTGAAATTGATAGAACATGCAATCAGGATGCATTGGTAATCATTGGTGATTGGAATGCAAAAGTTGGAAACAAAGCAGAAGGATCAGTAGTTGGAAAATATGGCCTTGGTGATAGGAACAATGCCAGAGATCGAATGATGGAATTTTGCAAGACCAACGACTTCTTCATTGCAAATACCGTCTTTCACCAACATAAGTGGTGACCATACATATGGACCTCACCAGATGGAACACAGAAATCAAACTGACTACATCTGTGAAAAGAGATGATGGAAAAGTTCAATATCATCAGTCAGAACAAGGCCAGGGGCTGACTGTGGAACAGACCATCAATTGCTCATATGCATGTTCAAGCTGCAACTGAAGAAAATCAGAACAAGTCCAGGAGAGCCAAAATATGACCTTTAGTATATCCCACCTGAATTTGGAGACCATCTCAAGAATAGATTTGACTCGTTGAACACTAGTGACTGAAGACCAGACGAGTTGTGGAATGATATCAAGGACGTCATACATGAAGAAGGCAAGAGGTCGTTGAAAAGACAGAAAAGAAAGAAAAGACCAAGATGGATGTCAGAAGAGACTCTGAAACTTGCTCACAAACGTTGAGCAGCTAAAGCAAAAGGAAGAAATGATGAAGTAAAAGAAGTGAACAGAAGATTTCAAAGGGCATCTCGAGAAGACAAAGTAAAGTATTATAATGACATGTGCAAAGAGCTGGAGATGGAAAACCAAAAGGCAAGAACGCTGTCGGCGTTTCTCCAGCTGAAAGAACTGAAGAAAAAATTCAAGCCTCGAGTTGCAATAGTGAAAGATTCTATACGGAAAATATTAAATGATGCGGGAAGCATCAAAAGAAGATGGAAGGAATTCCAGAGTCATTATACCAAAAAGAATTAGTCGATGTTCAACCATTTCAAGAGGTAGCATATGATCAGGAACCAATGGTACTGAAGGAAGAAGTCCAAGCTGCTCTGAAGGCATTGGCGAAAAACAAGGCTCCAGAAATCGAAGGCATATCCATTGAGATGTTTCAACAAACAGATGCGGTGCTGGAGGTGCTCACTCGTCTTTGCCAAGAAATATGGAAGACAGCTTCCTGGCCAACTGACTGGAAGAGATCTATATTTATGCTTATTCCCAAGAAAGGTGATCCAACCAAATGTAGAAATTATAAAACAATATCATTAATATCACACACAAGCAAAATTTTGCTGAAGATCATTCAAAAATGGCTGCAGCAGCATATTGACAGGGAACTGCCAGAAATTCAGGTTGGTTTCAGAAGAGGACATGGAACCAGGAATATCATTGCTGATGTCAGATGGACCCTGGCTGAAAGCAGAGAATACCAGAAGGATGTTTACCTGTGTTTTATTGACTATGCATAGGCATTCGACTGTGTGGATCATAACAAATTATGGATAACATTGTGAAGAATGGGAATTCCAGAACACTTAATTGTGCCCATGAGGAACCTTTACATAGATCAAGAGGCAGTTGTTCGGACAGAACAAGGGGATACTGATTGGTTTAAAGTCAGGAAAGGTGTATGCCAGCGTTGTATCCTTTCATCATACCTATTCAATCTGTATGCTGAGCAAATAATCTGAGAAGCTGGCCTATATGAAGAAGAATGGGGCATCAGGATTGGAGGAAGACTCATTAACAACCCGCGTTATGCAGATGACACAACCTTGATTGCTGAAAGTGAAGAGGACTTGAACCACTTACTAAGGAAGATCAGAGACCACAGCCTTCAGTATGGATTGCACCTCAACATAAAAGAAAAATCCTCACAACTGGACCAATGAGCAACACCATGATAAACGGAGAAAAGATTGAAGTTGTCAAAGATTTCATTTTACTTGGATCCACAATCAACACCCATGGAAGCATCAGCCAAGAAGTCAAACGACGCATTACGTTGGGTAAATCTGCTGCAAAGGACCTCTTTAAAGTGTTGAAAAGTAAAGATGTCACCTTGAAGACTAAGGTGTGCCTGACCCAAGCCATGGTATTTTCAATTGCATCATATGCATGTGAAAGCTGGACAATGAATAAGGAAGACTGAAGAAGAAATGACACCTTTAAGTTGTGGTGTTGGCGAAGAATATTGAATATTCCATGGACTGCCTAAAGAACGAACAAATCTGTCTTGGAAGAAGTACAACCAGAATGCTCCTTAGAAGCAAGGATGGCGAGACTGCGTCTTACATACTTTGGACATGTCAGGAGGGATCAGTCCCTGGAGGAGGCCATCATGCTTGGCAAACTACAGGGTGAGCAGAAAAGAGGAAGACCCTAAATGAGGTGGATTGACACAGTGGCTGCAACAATGAGCTCAAGCATAACAACGATTGTAAGGACGGTGCAGGACCTGCCAGTGTTTCATTCTGTTGTGCGTATGGTCGCTATGAGTTGGAACCAACTTGGCGGCACCTAATAACAACAACACTCAGAAAGCTCCCATAACTTGGGCCTATCTATTTCTTGTGCATCTCTGGGTCTTTCCTGCCCCGAGGCCCTTGCCCTTGCTGTCATCACCATCTGGAATACTCTCCACCTCCTCTCAGTACTGGCTTCTCCTTGTCCTTTAGGTGTCTACTTAGAGGTCACCTCCTCACAGGCCTTTCCTGACCACTCTTACTAAAACCGTCTTCCTACCACCCTTGTCTCCTCCGTCTCATATCCCTGCATATTGCTTTAATACTCATTGTTCTCTGAAATGGTCTTTTTTGTCCACCTTCCCCTTCTAGACCATGACAGTGCCTAACACCTGGCATGTGATAGTCACTTGATCGATATTTTGTTGAATTAATAAGTAAGAAAAGGATAGAAAAGGGTAAGACAGAGCTAAGAGCATCCCTTTTGGGTTGTCTTCCCAGGAATGAGGCTGGCAGGGCTGCATTCCTCCTCACTGGGGGATTGTCTGTTTCCTGTGTGTGCTGGTCTGGATGACCCATTGGTGTCAGGGAGCCTCTGTGACCATGCTCAAGGCACGCCTACGTGTTCTCTTCCTGCTCCTGTCTTTGTCCTGGGGAGAACATCCTTATAAGTAACAAGTAAATGGGAAAATCCGTGTAAAATTCCCGTGTATAGTGCCTGGTACATAGTGCACACTGGTGTCGGGTTGTCATTGTTGGGCCATAACAAAGCACTATGTTTGCACTTTTGCTTTACTCTCTCTCTTTTTGTCCAGGTGCTTCCTTCATGTTTAGGCCTTTTTTGTTTGTTTTCACTTTTTCCTTAAAATGAGAGGGTCCAGGGCACTGTCACCTTGGGCTAGACCATCACCCAACACGGTAAGGACTTGGGTCCCTTTTTTGGAGACAAACATTTTCTTCTGGATCTAGGGTCGGCGTCTCTGGGGGCACGGGAGCATCTCAGGAACACCTGTCCTTAGTCTCCATTTCTGGCACTCTCAGCTCCCTTAGGCAGTGCGCTGGCTGCCTAATTACACAGCTGGTTGGTGATTCCCTCCCCACGGAACAAACAAGGCAACAACTTCACACTGGAAGCTGCGACAGTCCCCCCCACCCCCCCACCCCACACACACACAAATGGAGGGAAGACCAGATGGTTGGGCTCTTAGAAAACATTGCTGTTTGCAAAGGCTTGATCTGCCCTGGGAGAGAGGTAGGGAGGGGCACCTTTGCTTGCTGACCCAGCCACACAGGTTAAGGCTCTTGTGTCTCTCTGCTCTTCCCTGAAGGGCCCGTCTCCCCTGAGCAGGGCCAGGGCTGGTGCTAATGGAAATGCACACTTGGGCATCTCCCCATTTTGTCTTGTGGCCATCATTGTATAGCTGCTGGCTGGGTTGCTGGGGACACCAGTTAGGGGGAGCTGCCTCTCCAAAATCCAGATTCTGCAGCTGGCATTCTCATGCCGGCCATGCTGCTTCCGTATGATTAGGATGAAGCTCTGGGGACTCTGAGTCCTAAGCTGGCCCCCTGGGACTAACTTGGGCTTTCACACTAATTATTTTCCAAGGCAGCTTACAGCTGGGTCATTTGCTCTCATATTTTTTCATGACACAATGCACCAGAGGTTTAAAATTTAAAAGAATGGGGGGTGGGTGGGTAATGGCTCTGCATAGGAACTCCATTTGATTTTCTTTTCTGGCCCGAGATGGCGTCTGTCCTTGGTTGGAAATCTGCTCCAGTGAATTGGGAGTGGGAGAAACCCTCAGTCGCCCTCTAATCAAGCTGAGGAGGCTTCCGGGGGAGGTGGGATTCCAGGAGCATACGAATGATGAGAAAGGAGTTGCCTGTCTACCTACTCACACTCTCTCCAAGTCCACTCCTCTGTGCATCCTAATAGCAACTGAAATCTAAAGGCACTTTAGTTGGAATCTTATGAAACACACAGTGGGACCATTTCCTTATGGGGATAAGATTCAGACCATTCCAGGGACTGTGTCTGGTGAGAATACCCTGCCTAGTGGCTTGAAATGCAGATTGTTCTTGAAATGCACCTGTTCTGTAGAGCTCACCTCACCCCAAGTGAGCTCTGGGAAAACCAAAAAGATCTTGTTCCATTTCTTCAGTCCCAGGAGCCTGTGCCATAGGCAGGTGGGGCTCCCTGTACAGTCTGTTGAGGGATATCAAAAAGTCAAACTGAAGCCCTAGAACTTTGGAGCTGTTGTAGAGAAAAACTTAAATGTTATTTCAAAGTAAAACAGAAAGGTTTATTAAGGATTTAAAACAATTGCAATCGGGAAACTAATGTAGCCCATTGAAAATGGAACCAGGTAGTCTGGGGCAGTTTCATTATACAAGTATTCTTATGGGGTAAAAATAGGAACCAAACCATAGGGAGGGCAATTACAGGAAAATCAATGAATATTGTAGTAATCACACTCTGATTGGTTACTGATTACTAATAGTATAGTTAGTGCTTACAGATAGTTTCACAGGATACTTACATCATGGTCACAAGATGCTTATGTGTATTTTCTTCTGCGAAAATATCTTGTTGGCAACAGCACGCAGACAGCACTCTTCCTGGGCCCCTGTATTTTGAGGGGTGCAGATGGCCACTTGGTTAAGACCCCTCAGGGCATATGGTTTCACATCCTGGTTTTGCCCACCAAGGAAAAACACGTTTTTCTCAAAATCATAGCTGTTAGTCTAGAAATCCAGATTAATACTAGGTAGCATGGGCAGCATATTATGGCTCTGTCTTACTGACTGCACTGAAGGATGTCTCTTCCAGAGACTGAGCTCACCCTCCCTCACACCCCCCCCATTTCTCCCTCAGTGTGAGATGCTCCCTGAGATCCTCCTTCTCCAGAAGGCTCAACAAAGCACACACAGCATGCCCCCAGAGCATCTTCAGCTGATTTAGTGGCCTAGCAAGTGGATTCAGATTGTTTATTGGAAATGCCTGTTATTTCTGGTGGCTCATGGCCCCATAAGCACAGGCACTGGCTGTTTTTAGAAATAAAACTAATAAATAACAACCAGGCCCATGATTTACCAGTATGGAGGAAGGGAACCACTCATTTCCAGTTGGAGCAAAGAGCTCTGAAAGGACCAGATTCTTTTTCCAGAGAACTTTGAGAAAATTCCTATAGGGACTGGGAGATTTGAGAACAAACAGTTCAAAGGGGATTATAAAAAGAAAATTAAAGACATATGCTACCCCATATCTCATCCTTAATCCCCTTCTAGCCACATTTACAAGATCAGTTTTCCAAATTTTCAGACGCTCAAACCCAATTACTCATTTTTTAGTGACATTTTTGTTGTTGTTGTTGCTTTTTTTCTTACCCCAAGGATATTTAAGGGTAAGTCAAGATGCATTTAAGTTACTGTTGAATTAGATGCTCCAGGGACACTGTACAGAGGCTCAAATTCCTATTAAAAAGTTTTCCCTCCCTTTCCTCCCTACCTTCCTTCTTCTCTCTCTTCCTTTCTCCCTTCCTCCCTCCCTCCCTTCTTCCCTTCCTTCTTTATCCCACTGCCTTCTCTTTTATCTCCTCCTTCTTCATGTTCTTGTTCTTATTCTTGCTCTTTTCTCTCTCTCCTCTTCCCTTTCTCCTCTCCCCATCCACCTCTCCTTTCTCTTCTTTTTTCTCAATCTCTCTCTCGTAACCCAGGTACAAGACACTCAGTTCTTGCCCCTATGTCCATCCTGAAGTAGTACTCAGTCCTTCAGTACATCCCTAAAGAGCAAATCCAGGATTCACCAAGTACTGATAAAGACAGCAGATTTGAATGAATCCTTACTGAAAATTCTGTGAAGTGGCAGAGGAAGAAGTTGTACTACAAACTACGCAGTGACATTGGTGAAGATTTCCTCTGGCATCTTTATACCCCATCCCTACAACACTTGCTACTTCCATTTTTTCTTTGGCTGCACCTACCTCATTTCTCCCATCTCACTGACTTCAGCCTCTTTTGGGTCTTATATCTAACTCTCACAGCCCTCGTCTTGTCTTATGTCAGGAAATTTAACTCTCTTTTGTTTACTCCTCTCTTGTGTCTTCACATCCAGTATCTTGTTCAGCAAACAAAGATCCCTCCTTAAGATTTGTCCTTCTTGGAAGGTAACAGGGGTTATTAATAAATAAATATTGTTCCAAATAATGTTTCCTTCCTGTCATTCCTTCCTTCATACATTCAACAAATGTGCAGAGTGGATTACATCTGGCAGCAGCTGTGATCTGCCTGGAAGACGTATCTCTCTGACGTTGCTCATTGTAAAAAATCCATCCAAACTGTATGTGGTAGGAGCAGGGCAGGATTGGGGGCAGGAAAAGTGATAAGGTTAAGAGGCACATGGGGGTTCGTTCAGAGTTATGAGGTCTTAAAACTGAGAGTGCCCTTAGAAATCAATGCAGGCACTGGCCCCTGGGCCTCAGAATCATTTTCTTTAAGGAAATAAGACTGAGGTGCAAGAAGGGGCTGCAGAATCCTCAGCCCAGTGAGGGCCTGATAGGTGTAAATCACTCCAAAAGGGAGGCACTAGCTTCTTTTTTGGGGCTAGATTTGCAGCAGGGAGGGAAAAGGCCTTAGAGGTTAGGCATCTATGGGGCTTTGGCCAACATAGAGAAACTAAGAAAAAGTAACAGAAGGGGCTCTGTTAACTGTAAAAGATGAGTACATATTGTTATCCAAATGGTTATCTGGAGAAGCAGTGCAGTGGACTGGGGTCTGCCCATGTCTGGGGTTTGCCCAGGTCTTTTATCTTATGGGATGGTGTGTGCATCCCCCCAGGCATGTCAGGAAGGAAAAAACCACAAAGCCGTCTACCAGCTGAGAGAGATCACTGTAGACTTTTTCATAGTATTACAGTGATGTCTCCAGATTCTCTAGCAGGCAATGCTACTGCCAAGGTCACCTGGAATGACTCAAGAAACTTGGGGTGTAGAGTTCCTCGAGGGGCGGGGATAAGGGATGTATTGATTGAACTTCCTGAGCTGTGTGCCAGCAAGTCCCCTACCAGCCATGCTCACCACTGATTGGTAGGACATGGTTTCAGTAGTCAACAAGGAAATGATGCTCAGAACCTCCAAGGGCTAGACATGTACACAAACATCTGACTATAGAAGACCCAACTCTGTTGTTGGAAGTGGGGCTGTTTGACATTAGTGATGACTGTGATGAGGTTATGAACAATTGTTGTGAGCTGCTGTTGAGTAGGCCCCTTACTCATGGTCACCCCCAGCACAGTGGAAGGAAATGTTGCCCGGTACTTTGACATCTTCATGATTGTGATCTGTAGGGTTTTCATTGGCTGATTTTGGGAAGCAGAACAGGCCTTTCTTCCTAGTCCACCTTAGGCTGGAAGCTCTCCTGAAACCCTTTCAGCATCATAGCAGCACACAAGCCCTATTGACAGATGAGATGCGTGGTGGGTGAGCAATAGGTGCATTGGTAGGGAATCGAACCCTAGTCTACTGCATAGAAGGTGAGAATTCACTGAACCACCAATACCCTCTATGACAATAAGACCTACCATTTATTGAGGTCACCATATGCCAAGCACTAAGCTAAGTGCTCTATAAGCATTCCCATCCTGTTGTCAAGACAATCCTGTGAGGCAGGTGCCATTATCATCTTTTTGTATAAATTCACTCCTGTAATTACATTCTCTATTTGAGCTCAGATGTGTCTGATGCTAAAGTCTGAACCTACGGCCATCTTTTGTAGCAAAACCAAACAAGAAAATAGTCACTCCCCCCAACACACAACTGAGCCACAACGAATGACAGGGTTGCTTTAGTATGGCCTGCCAAGGCCTCTAGGGTCTCTTCACTAACATAAGGGAAGTAAAGTGTGTTTCAGAAAAAAGGGAAATTTTGAGAGTGAATCAGAGTTTTTAGTATTCTTGGCTCTGCAGCAGTGATACCATGTTTTTTAGGATTCACCAGGGGCTAGGATAAATGAGTAGCTCTCTTTTCCTCAGATCCTTTAAGCTTTAGAGAAGAATCAAAGCCAGGATCACAGTTGCAATAGTAGCAGTAAACAAAAATAGACCAAACCCATTGCCGTCAAATCAATTCCAACTCAAGACGACCCCATGTGATACAGAGTAGAACTGCTCCATAGGGTTTTCTTGGCTGTAATCCTATAGAAGCAGATCACCAGGCCTTTCTTCCACAGTGCTGCTGGCTGGGTTCAAACTGTCAACCTTTAGGCTAGTAGTCAAGTGCAAACTATTTGCACTACCTGGGGACCTAATAGTGGCACTATGGAGTCTCTAAGCTTTGCCATTCTCAAGTCTTGTCCCAGGGCTGTGGGTCCCAGGGGGCTCCCTTCTGCCTGTGTCGGTCTTCTCGGTAAGCCTCTGCTCCCATTTGGACCATCAGTGATGCTATCAGGAGTTTATGTCAGGGGCCTCTTCCCTCAATTTGCTACTGTTCTCTGCTAACACTGCGTTTTATTGCTGCATCTCTTCAGCCTAGAGGGCTTCCTTGTATACTATTGCAGCTCTTTTTTAGGCCTCTAACAGGTGGTTTGCTTCTTTCGGTTTTGGAGGGTTGGTGATCCAATTATTTTCTTCTTTGAATTTTTCGTTGATACCATGTGTTTTCACTAATGGAAGTCCTGCCGATTAAAGGACCAATTCAGAATTTTTGTTATGCTTATGGATTTTGATACCTATTATCTGGGATCCCACTTGTCCTAGCAGACCCTGGACATAGTAAATTTTACTGATATGAGTCGATGATACAATGGGTTTTTTTGTTTGTTTTTTTATTTCTTGAAAATTTATAAAATATGAGGTGAAACATGAAGGAACCTGGCAATAACTGCACATGCATTGTGTTCTAGTCTCCTTCTTCTTAGCCTTTTTGTTGTTTTTCATGAAACCGTTCAAAACATGGTACAATGCATTCTTCCTTACTGCAAAAGTAGTATTTACAGCCCAAATAAATAAAGCCAAAAAAAAATTTTTTTTTATTTCAGGAAAATTACCACTACAATGCCTTCTTCATTACTGCTAAAGTAGTACTGACAGACCAAATAAATAAAACTAAAGGAATTTGCATTTTCTTGAGAAAATTACCACTACTATGTATTCTTCATTATGATAAAAGCAGTACTAACACCTAAGAAGCAGAAGCAGGTGCCCTGGAGTACTGCAAAACTGCTCACAGTGGTGCATTCCACCTGCTACGTGTGGAAGCAATGATTGGGCCCTAAGATTGAATGCAGGATGAGAATAACTTATAAGAGTTCAAGTTTCTTGAAAAGCACCAATGAAATGCAGTATTCCTTATTGCAAAGGTATTATTTACTGTTCAGAAGCTAGAAAAGCAGGGAGCCAGTAATACCTGGAAGCAATGGAATGATATCAGGGAGAAAATAGCCACTATGACTGAATGAAGACTGGGAATAGCTTATTTTTGTGATAAATACATTCTCACAAGAGCATAGTAACTTGGAAAAATACTGAGGAGGCTTATCTCACAGAAATAAAGGCAAACCTGTCAAAAGTTTAGAAAATTCACACACCCAGGAGGCATCGCCTAAGACAATGCTCAATCTACACAAAAATGTGGCTCCAGCTCAGAGTTTTTGAGTTTCACTCATTTCAAGAGGCTCCCACCTTGAAACTAAAGGCTTTAAAATTGGGCTACCTCCTTCCCAAAGAATCCTAGAGGCATAAAAAGTGGTTAGGATACTGTATGTCCTATGGATCACCAAAGGGTCAAGAACTTCAAATGAATTCCCGATGATTTATGCTAGAAGGTGTTTCTCCCCACCAACAATCAACCACGTCTTCCACAGGTGCACAGTCTTTTGCCTTTCAGCTCCGCCTCCCTCAGTGACCCCTTAGCTGCTTAGAAACACTCTCCCGACACCCTAAGAGCCCAAGCTGGGGGAGCCCTTTCTCTTTCTTTAGAAATGTTATAACTAGTATCTCAAGGTCTGTTTCTTTACCACCTGTGTTAGTCAATTTAAGCAACTCTAGCAACTGTTGAGCTGGAATCGACTCAATGGCAAAGTGTTTGATTTTTTGTTTTTAGCTACTGTAACAATAATGTAAAAAATTTAGAAACCTCAATGAAAGATGTACTTCTTGGTCCTCTCATAGTTCAGCCTTTCACCCCATGATTCAGGGATCTGGGCTTCTTCTTGCTTGTGGTGTTACTATCCTCTGGGACCAGGAAGTGTTCCACTGGACCTTTATATCTCCCCAGAAGAAGAGAAGAGGAGGGAGATGAAGAGAAGAGAGGCGAGGATAGAATAGCACAGGGAAGCAAAGGGAAAGGAAAAGAAAACCTCATAGGAAATTTTACAGGCAAGGCCTGGAAGGCACATACATCATTTCCACTCACATTTCATTGGCCAGAACTCATCCATGTTGCCTTCATCTAACTGTGTGTTCAAGAAGAGGAAGCGCATTTGATTAGCATCTGGCCAATCTCTGCCTCACAGTCTCTCCCAGAAGACATAGCAGGCCTCACACAAACAGCACTTATATTCCAGGGTTCTTCACCCCATGACAGGTCTTGCTATCAGTGAATTTTTAGTATTAAACTCTGTATGTGTCTATATATATATAGACATATGTATATATATATATATATAATGAAATGTGCAAAGATCTGGAGTTAGAAAAACAACAGGGAAGAACACACTCAGTATTTCTCAAGCTGAAAAAACTGATGAAAAATTTCAAGCCTCAAGTTGCAATAGCAAAGGATTCTATGGGCAAAATACTGAATGACTCAGGAAGCATCAAAAAAGATGGAAGGAATACAGAGAGTCACTGTACCAAAAAGAATTCATCTATGTTCAGTCATATCAGGGGGTAGCATATGATCAAGTTCCAATGGTACTGAAGGAAGAAGTCCAAGTTGCACTGAAGACTATGGTGAAAAACAAAGCTTCAGGAAGTGACGGAATACCAATCGAGATATTTCAAGAAATGGATGCAGTGCTGGAAGTGCTCACTCATCTATGCCAAGAAATTTAGAAGACAGCTACCTGGCCAACTGACTGGAAGAGTTCCATATTTAAGCCTATTCCAAAGAGAGGTGATCCAATTGAATGTGGAAATTATTGAACAGTATCATTAATATCATTAATGCAAGTAACATTTTGCTGGAGATCATTCAAAAGCAGTTGCAGCAGTACGTCAACATGGAACTCCCAGAAATTCAAGCTGGATTCAGAACAGGACATGGAAAGAGGGATATCACTGCAGGTGTCAGATGGATCCTGGCTGAAAATACAGAATACCAGCAAGATGTTTATCTGGGTTTTATTGACTGTGCAAAGGAATTCAACTGTGTGGATCATAACAAATTATGGATAACATTGCAAAGAATGGGAATTCGGGAACACTTAACTGTGCTGATAAGGAACCTGTACATAGATCAAGGGATAATTGATCAGAACAAGGGGATATTGCATGGTTTAAAGTCAGGAAAGGTGTGCGTCAGGTTGTATCCTTTCACCGTATTTATTCAATCTGTATGCTGAGTAAATAATCTAAGAAGCTGGACTGTATGAAGAAGAACGTGTATTAGGATTGGAGGAAGACTCATTAATAACCTGTGTTATGCAGATGATACAGCCTTGCTTGCTGAAAGTAAAGAGGTTTTGAAACACTGTTGAAGATCAGAGACTACAGCCTTCAATGTGTGTTATACCTCAACATAAAGAAAACAAAAGTCCTGACAACTGGACCAATAAGCAATAGCATGATAAATGAAGAAAATATTGAAATTGTCAAGGATTTCACTTTACTTGGATCCACAATCAACACCCATGGAAGCAGCAGTTAAGACATCCAAAGATGCATTGCATTCGGCAAATCTGCTGTAAAAGACTTCTTAAAGGTGTTAAAAAAGCAGATGTCACTTTAAGGACTAAGATGCACCTCACCCAAGCCATGGTGTTTTCAATCACATCACATTCATGTGAAAACTGGACAACGAATAAGGAAGACAAAAGTAGAATTGATGCCTTTCAGTTGTAGTGTTGGCAAAGAATATTGGATATACCATGGGCTTCCAAAAGAATGAACAAGTCTGTCTTGGAAGAAATACACCCAAAATACTCCTTAGAAGCAAGATGGCAAAACTGTGTCTCAGGTACTTTGGACATGTTATCAGAAGGCATCAGTTCCCGGGGAAGGGCATCATGCTTGGTAAAATGAAGGGTCAGTGAAAAAGAGGAAGACCCTCGATGAAGTGAATTGACACAGGGGCTGCAACAATGGGCTCAAGCATAACAATGATTGTGAGGATGGCACAGGACCTGGCAGTGTTTCGTTTTGTTGTACATAGGGTTGCTATGAGTCAGAACTGACTTGATGGCACCTAACGACAGTAACAACACATATATATTTGCCAAATCTATTAAAAAAAATTTTTTTTCACCAAATACAGCAATTCCTAAACGATGCGTTATACAGTTGAAGATGCTCAACAAAGCAATAATGTTCACTGCAGTTCTCAGCTCCGCTGAGGCTCCTCTGGCAGGGTATTCCCTACACAGAAACCCCTGTATCTTTGTGGTCTTGAATCTTCAGGTGCCAAGACCACCTTAGAGGCTCTCCAAGGCTGAGGGGGAAGGGTGGGTGCTTTAGTCTTTTACCAAAAGAGGGTCTTTACACAGACAGCTGTGCAGTGTGGGAAAGGTTGTTGGTGAAGTACCAGTAAGAGCAGCCATCACTGCCAGCCACCTTATCTCCTCATACTGGAGACTGTATTCTAGGATTTAAAATGAATTACAGGCTCAGTGTGCTGTGGGGAAACTAGGTCCTGGGAATGCATCCTTCTTCTCCCTGGGATCCCCTTCTGCCGTGATGGAAGGGGAGAGGCTATCTTGCGGCTTACAGACTGAACCTGGAAGAGACTTGGCAGTTTGCAAAAGGCTGTCCACAGGGACCTTGCAAAATGAAGCCCCTTGAAGGAAGGAATGAAATCATTATGCATCTCAGCATGGTAACCAGCACACAGTAGTGCTCAATAAATGTAAACTGAACAGCAGTTATTTCTTAGGTGCATAATGTTAGGCTGGGGATGTAGGGTCGGGAGGTGAAGGAAGGTGTCTGATGCAAACATTACTTGGTCGAAGATCCTGATTTCCAAGTGCGGTGCAGTACAAACTGTCTTTAGAGACAGGCAGATCTGGGTTCAAATTTTAACTCTGTTACTTACTGGCTGTCTGATCTTGAGCATGGTGCTAACCTCTCTGGGTGTCAATTCCCTTCATCTGTAAAAGCCAAGCATTTAGGGTTATTGTGAGGACTGGATGAGATAAGGAATGCATACACCCATGTGCAGTGCCCTCTGTAGAGCAACTGGGCACAGACATTTTGATTCACCACCCATACCTTTGGCACACTCCAGAAAGTTCTTGTTCACACCAAGGGCTTCTTGCACCTCTCTGACTGTGGGTTACATTCCGGCCATACACAGGGCAGGCTGGAAGTGCCAGGAAGTTAACCCCAGCAGTGACCTTCAGCCAGTGAGGGACAGGAGTTAGTGTGCTAATTTTCAGGTGTGATTCGCACAGCCTCTCTGAAGGTCCCCCGTGGAGTTGGGCCCCTGTGGCATTAACTTGTTCATGGACACATCTGTCTTGTCTTCCCTCCTTTCTCTGTTTTACCACCCGACTCTCTCGCCGTGCTTTCTAGGAGCAATTCAAAAATAACCTGCCTACTCCCAAATCCTTGACTTAGCGCCTGCTTGGGGGAGGATCCAAACTAACACTCAAGCAGTCAATGAGAGTTACTATTGTTGATATATATATATACATGTATATATATATATATATATCCATAAGTGATTAATACAGAGAGATAGAAAGTACCATATAAGAAAAAGGAAAAGATGACTGCCAGCTGAAGGAATCTGGGAAGGCTTCAGGAAGGAGATGCTGGGTAACATTTGATCTGGACCTTAAAGAATGTGATGGATTTGAACATGAGGAGATGGGACAGGGAAGGGTATCCCAGGGGGAGTGAACAGGGCTTTTGTCCATCGTCTGGATGGGTCCCACAAAACACATGTGAGTCAGGCGGGCAGGCAAGTCAGGCAGGTCCACACATCAGTCTTATCTGTACCCAGCACCCATTGGCTGGCAGGCCCTGGGACTTTTTCCACGTGCTAGGCACACCATCAGACTGTACCAGGATCCACGTGATGCACAGGTTGTACTTTCCTTCTGCCCCTAAAGAGTATGGCCCTGTCACCGCTTATCTTTTCCAAGCCATTTGTCATGGTGTGTGGATCCTAAAAACAAAGGAGGAAAAAAGGGAAACAACAGTGTCATGTGCCCAAAACAAATCTTTGCTGCCTCTTGACAAGTTCAGCAATTAGTGGACCTTTTCAGTCAGGGACTTTTGTTCAAGTAAAATTCTATGGAAGCGATATACAGGTAAAAACTGAATTCCCCTGGTGGTGGGAAGCTCTGCCTGCTCAGAACCCCTCTCTGGGGAGTACAGTCAGAAATCAGAGGACAGAATTAGTGGACAAAGGTGGTGATCAGATTCACTCTTTACCTTCTGTAACCTCCTATTACCTGGTAAACATTTTGGGGCTTTCTAGATGAATTTGCTTCTAATGGACCAAGGAGATAATCTCTTGGTTTCTGCTCTGAAGGAGTAAACCGAGAGACAGTAACTTGTATCACAGGGTCCAAACTCTGCAGAGGTGAGAAGTCTGTCTCTCAGTCTCATCAGCTTTGCTCTTCTCTTGCAGAGGTTCCAAAAACAGAACAGACTTTTGAGGAGCGCTTGATACTCAAAGCTTTCTTGCTGAAGTTTGTCAATGCCTACTCCCCCATTTTCTACGTGGCCTTTTTCAAGGGGAGGTGAGTAGCACAGCATTATACATGGAAAGCCTTTATGTCCCTGAGACCAGGTCCTCCATTGCAGGATAAATAGGTCAGCCCAGCCCCATTGTCAACTCACATCCTCAGTTTCCTTTCCCAGACCCATCCCGACCTGGCTGCTCACCCCAGCAGGGGTGTTAGCACCAAATTGTTTTGAATTAGCACCTTCAGATTCTGATAACCAGGGCAACTCTACAGGGATTTGGTTCTGGACCCCGAAAAAGGAATCTGAGAATTTGTGCCTCCCAACTTTGTAGATGAGGCAGGAGAGAATTCCGTGTCAGACCAGTGACTCTTATGTCTGGATGTAAAATCACTTCTGATAAGTATTTTTTATGGTGAGTTCAGCTGGCTACCTGCAAGGAGATGTCCCAGTAGACATCAACCAGCTATGCTAGGAAAGCTTCCCTAGAACTAAAAGCTCATCAAACAGACATTATAGCAAGGGTTGTCATAGTCCACCCTTGATAATATCCTGTAGACTTGTTTGTGACCCAAACCACAACCCTCTTCCCAGGACCTCTGCCCTTGGCTATAGTAAAATAATAGTAGCAGAGAGACTGCCCGTATCAATGAGTGTATACTTCACTGGTGGTTCTATCAAGGTGGTTCTATCAATGGCAAATTGTACAATATGATATTCCAGGCAAAAAGCAGGGTCCTATCCTATAGGGTTGCTATGAGTCGGAATTGACTCGACGGCAAAGGCTTTTTATCTCTTAGAGAAACGTGAGGTATGTTGGAAGAGATAGTTTTGGCAACAGCACATGTGATCTGCAGTGAGTGCTATGATAAGTGTAAATAAAATGTTGGGGGAGCACTTACTTATGAACAGAGACAACAAGAAGACTTCACAGAGAAGGAGAGATTTATGCTGAGTCTCAAATGGATGAGTACATTTCAACAGGGGAGCAAGGAGATGACCTATCAAGAAAGTGGGTTCTTCTGACTACCCCGCTGGCTGCATGATTGGCTTTTACCTCTCTGCTCCCCCGCATCTACCCAGGCTTCTAATCCTCCGATAAAATAGATCCTACTTAGAAGAGGAATGTGGCAGCGTTCTTCCATTCCTTTGAGTTTTTCTAGTAAAAAGTTAAGACTTCTTATTTATTTTCTGATCCCAGGAATCTCCACCTTAGTCAACTTTAGTCAGTCATTTCCTGGGAAAGAAGAAGCCCTCATAAAGAGTTATGATCAGAAATCAGTTCTAGATACTAGTTGAGGGAAGAAGATGCACAGACAGTATACTTACAGAGAATTCACATGTGCAAAACACCTGTGCATGCACACACACACACACATACCCCCCTATGCACACACACACACTTGTGTCCTTCCCAGATCCACACAAAACCTGCCTCAATCCCTGCCCAGCTCAGCCTCTATTACCTGGAATTTGACCAGGTAAAGAGGTGAACTCTGTTATAGGTGATTGCTAGCTGATATCAGGGTGCAGGGTGCAAACTCCTGTCCCTGGATGATTTGGTACCCACCCTCGCCAATGATGCAAAGGAGGACATGGGGGGTGGCTAGTCCACCCAGGTTGTATGTTCTCAAGCAACCCTGGCATTTTCTTTCCTTCCCTAACTCTTCCCACACTTCTTGATTTCAGGTTTGTGGGCAGGCCCGGAAGCTACGTCTATGTGTTTGATGGCTACCGAATGGAAGAGGCAAGTGCAGCCACTGGTGTTCCATGCCTGGCTGGTGGTTTATAGGTGCACCCTCCTGCCCCCTTCCTTGTCCCCATCACAGCATGGCTTAATTTGTGTTCTTGCTTCTCTGAGCTTCACTTGGTCTAACCGTCCCTTCTGTTTTCTCCACCTCCCCTCAGTGTGCTCCAGGGGGCTGCCTCATGGAGCTCTGCATTCAGCTCAGCATCATCATGTTGGGGAAGCAGCTGATCCAGAACAACGTCTTTGAGATTGGAGTCCCGTATGTAGTGAGCTCTCCTCATCTCTCTCCTTTCTGCCAGGACTTAGCCCAGCAGTGTCTGACTTCTGGCAGGATTTCCATGGCCTCTCCTCCTCTATGATGGCTTGGTTGCTCACCCCTTTGTCCACTTGCCAATAACTTTTCCCATGGGACAAGCTCCTTCTCGCAGTCCTTGTTGGCCAATCTGATTGAAGATGTTTGAGGCTCAGAAAGATGAACCACCTCTGCAAGTGTATATACACTTAGTAAGTGGCAGCACTAGGAGTCAGGTATCTCTGACCTCAATGAGCATATTTTTAATGCTATTTGTCCTCCCAGTGGATAAGTAAAAGAAGGTCTTTCAATATAGTGGGTAAAAAGATAATGGAATTATTTAGAAAATTCTCTGAGAATAAATGGTGGAATATATAATCTTAGGAGGGGAAGGATGAATCATTGATGAAACACAGAATGGATTGTTTTCAGGTGGATTCTCTCTTCCTCCTTTCCCCATATTTTTACACTATTTCATAGAAAGACTTCTTTCCATCAGATTTTGTATTGAGATAGTTATCAAAATAAACACTGACTCACAGGCGCTGGACTTGAAAGAAAAGAGGATGGAATTAGTGAAACTCTACCAATAGGTTAAAGGGAAAATGTAGCCCCCCTCTGCCTTTCCTTTAAATCACTTTTTGGTTTTAAAGCAGAATCTGTTTCAGGGGCTGTTTTTGGCCAGCCAAGTACCAGTGAGCCAGGGAACAGCCAAGATGATCAGGGGTAACTATCATAGGCTAGGCCATTTACGATTAGGAGGGCAGGATGGGCAATTCATTTCAGGGTTGGGGTTCTTTGCAAATTCCTTGCAAGAATGACCATTCTGGGATGCAATTGTCGGTCTCCTTAGAGCTAGGCAAAGATAGTATCACTCATTCCATCTCCCTCTTGGAAATTCACTGTACACACTATATTAATGGTTCTGATTAGTCCTGAAGTAAATAAACTTGTTAATCCCTTTCTTTCCAACTATATTTGCACATGTTATTGACTATGGTTCTTAGCTGCAGACATTAGAATCCAGTCTGGCTTCTTTAAGCGACAAAGGAGTTTAAGAATATTAAGTGGCTAATGGAATATTCGTTAAAGGCCGGAGAGCCAGACTCTGAAGTTACGTGTTGTTGCTGTTGTTAGGTGCCGCCAAGTCGGTTCCAACTCATAGCAACCCTGTGTACAAAGAACGTAACACTGCCCAGTTCTGTGCCATCCTCACAGTCATTGCTATGCTTGAGCCCATTGTTGCAGCCACTGTGTCAATCCATCTCATTGAAGGTCTTCCTCTCTTTTCTGACCCTCTACCAAGGATGCAAAAAAAAAAAAAAAAATTTTTTTTTTTTTTTACCAAGGATGATGTCCTTCCCCAGGGGCTGATCCCTCCTGATAACATGTCCAAAGTATGTGAGTCAAGTCTCACCATTCTTGTTTTTAAGGAGTTTTCTGGGTGTACTTCTTCCAAGACAGATTTGTTCATTCTTCTGGCAGCCATGTTATATTCAATATGCTTCACCAACACCGTAATTCAAAGGCGCCAATTCTTCTTTGGTCTTCCTTATTCATGATACAGTTTTCACATGCATATGAGGTGATCGAAAATATCATTGGCTTGGGTCAGGCATACCTTAGTCCTTAGAGTGACATATTTATTTTTTAACACTTTAAAGAGGCCATTTGCAGCAGATTTGCCCAATGCAATATGTCACTTGATTTCTTGACTGCTGCCTCCATGGGCATTGATTGTGGATCCAAGTAAAATGAAATCCTTGACGACTTCAGTCTTTTCTCCATTTATCATAATGTTGCTTATTGGTTCAGCTGTGAGGATTTTTGTTTTCTTTCTTTTTAAATTGTACTTTAGATGAAGGTTTACAGAGCAAGCTAGTTTCTCATTAAATAGCTAGTACAAGTATTGTTTTATGACATTAGTTAACAACCCCAGGGCATGTCAATACTCTTCCTTCTTGACCTTGGGTTCCCTATTATCAGCTTTCCTGTCCCCTTCTGTCTTCTAGTCCTTGCCCCTGGGCTGTTGTGCCCCATTGGTCTCATTTTGATTTATGGACCTGTTTAATCTTTGGCTGAAGGGTGAACCTCGGGAGTGACTTCATTACTGAGGTAAAATGGTGTCTGGGGGCCACACTCTCAGGGTTTCTCCAGTCTCTGTCAGACCACTAAGTCTGCTCTTTTTTTGTGAGTTGGAATTTTGTTCTACATTTTTCTCCAGCTCTGTCCAGGACCCTCTATTGTGATCGCTGCCAGAGCAGTCAGTGGTGGTAGCCAGGCACCATCTAGTTTTACTGAACTCAGTCTGGTGGAGGCTGTGGTAGATGTGGTCCATTAGTCATTTGGACTAATCTTTCCCTTGTATCTTTATGTTTCTTCATTCTTTCTTGCTCCCGAAGGGAGGAGATCAGTGGAATATCTTAGGCTTTTAAGACCCCAGATGCTACTCATCAAGACTTTTGTTTTCTTTATGTTGATGTGTAATCCATACTGAAGGCTATAGTCTTTGATCTTTGTCAGTAAGTGCTTCAAGTCCTCTTCACTTTCAGCAAGGAAAGTAATGTCATCTGCATATAACAGGTTGTTAATGAGTCTACATAACCAGGGATAACATTGTTTACACTGTGGGAAGGCTTCCAGGGAATACCACTGCCTCTACCTTTTCACTGAAATGGCTCAGGTCTTAAGGGATGAGAAATGTACACCAAAGAACCATACTCACAAAATTTATGGTCTGAGCAAAATCAATCTCTGGTTCTTTGCTTTCCACTTATGTGCAAGATTTATATGCAATTAAATAAAGAAAAAAAAATGAAATAGTGCTTGTCTTCCCAAAGCTTAGATTTTTAGTTTGGGAGACAAAATAGACTTCATGAAACCAGGTACTCTCTACATGGTTCAAACTCTGCCTGAATTCAGAATAAGTAAAGGTCTGGAGGTTTGGAGAAGTCAAAGAAGGCTGCATAAACAGAAGAGTTTCTTCTAGAGCATGTCCATGTCTTCAAAGAAAGCTGCCACCATCATATCTAATGAAATGGTCTGCCACTACTTTGTCTAAAGGAATAATTTTTCTTTTCTAAACAAACAACAGACTGATTCAAGTCTTATCATAAATATTTTATGATCCAGGAGGTGCTTCAGGTAGGCGGGGTAGGTACTCAAGGAGATGGCGGTTTCCTGACCAAGGTCTTGAGAAAGGTCCAGGACATGGCAAAGGCAAAAATTCTTCTGAATCTATTCACTGAGTAGGCTGCCGAGTCCTACGTTCCTTGGGCAGGATGGAGTCATTAAAGGATATAAGGCCCCACGCTCTTCTTCATGTATGATTGTACCAGCAACACCTGCTTCCTTGGGGGGGACCCTAATTATCTGAAAGATCCCCAGGGAAAGCTATTCTTTGGTCTTTCTCAGAAACCCATTTACAAGGCTGAAGTTATAAAGGAGACAATTTAGTTTACCTGGAGATAAAACCCTTTTAATGAGAGCCCTACTTCCAGGAATAAGAATCCTCAACATCCCCTCTTGACACTTGTCATCCTGGTCCTCAGAAAAGTTCTCACCATCACCCAACATTTATCGAGCTGAATACTTACGTTTTTCTGTCTGCACACTGGGACAACCTCAGGTGGTCCATGCTTTCTTTGGAGGAAAATTGGAAGAAATGTTTGTGTCTTAGTTATCTAGTGCTGCTATAACAGAAATACTACAGGTAAATTACTTTAACAAACAGAGATTTAAAATTCAGACTAAAAGTCTGAATTCAGGGCACTGGCTCCAGGGAAAGTCTTTCTCTCTCTGTCACCTCTTGGGGAAGGTCCTTGTCACCAATATTCCCTTGGATCTAGGAGTTTCTCAGTGCAGGGACCTCAGGTCCGAAGGATGCGCTCTTCTCCTGGCCCTTCTTTCTCGGTGGTTTGTGGTCCCCCTGTTTCTCTGCTCACTTCTGTCTTTTATATCTCAGAAGAGATTGACTCAATGTAAAACCTAATTCTGTAGATTATGTCCTGCCTCATTAACATAACTGCCTCTAATCCTGCCTCATTAACATCATAGAGGTTAGAATTTACAACACATCAGATCACAAATTGAAGGACAACCACACAATACTGGGAGTCATAGCCTAGCCAAGTTGACACACATTTTGGGGGGACATAATTGAATCCCTAACAGTTTGTGTCTGAGTACCTTGTTCTACCTCCCTGATTAAACCAGTCTCTACACATCCATCAAGATATCATCAGTCTGGAGAATCTCAACCATCTGAAACTTTGCCTTGTTCCCTGCTTGTTGACTAAAAGTCATTCAGTGATAGTCAAGCAAAGCTTGTGAAACAGATGGTCCCTGTTCTCTAGGAGCTTACCATCTTAGAGAGAACATTTGCCATGGACAAGCATACAGAGAATATACAGATGGTAACAAACTCACATCTGGCCTTTTTGAAGCTATAAGACCAGCCCCTCCACTTCTGCTACAAAGGACAGTCCTCATTCCCCTTCAAACATCTGGGAAGGACACCTATCCTTCAGAACATTGTTATTCTACGAGCATTCTGCTCTGGATGGAATCCTTTGTGGGCATGAGATGGCCTTTTTTTTTTTTTTATCCCTGGACATCTGGTCTTCCACTTAACTCATTTACCCAGGACTCAGAAGCTTTTTATAGAGTATAAGAGTGGTAAGAACTCAGGCATATGTCTGGACAGTGTGTTGGCATGTTCTCCACCCATCAACTCCATCCGCTTCTTAACAGATGAAATTAGCACATGGCTGTTTGCCTTGAAGGCTAAATTTTTGTGTTTATGCTTGATATGTGTTTCATATGCCATACTTTAATTGATGGCAATTGCATAGTAATTCATAAAGCTCTGGACAGTCACTTCTCTAAGTCTCACTGTCTTTGCCTTTTGAAAACAATGAGATTATAATCATCTCTAAGGTGCTTTTCAGCTCTAATGGCTTATGAACCTCTCCCCTATTGAGTAAATGTGGTCACTGCCAATTCCAAGTACAACTAATTTCTGTTTCAAAAGATTTTTCCTCCTTTCATTTCCTAGCCTGCTAAAGGCTATATACAACAAAATTATGTCATTAAATTCAGGGACATAGAGTAAAAATTCTTCTACCAAATCCTAGGATCTTTTCTCTCTAAAGTTCCATCTACTTCTACAGATAGTATTTTGAGTTTGGTCATATGAAATCACTATATTTATGATTAATGGATTTTCCATTCACTACTCAGAGCCCACTCTCAATAAATTAAACCTTTCTAATCCAGAGGTCAAGCACCTGGCATTCTCCTTATGCATGACACGGTTGAGATACATGAATAAATAAAATAATGATAATTTTTAAAAGTCTTCCATAGTCAACAGAGAAATGACAGTTGAGTCTGACAGTGAGGAAGGACTCATGTAAATTATAAAAATCAGACCCAGTGGTCTTTAATTCTTTGGCATAGCACATCTCTATAGGGCAAAGATTTGGTGGCCTAACAAATTGAGGTTTAAAGCCAAGCTTTACAATAGACTCACTGTGTAACCTTGGAAACATTATTCTAGAAGGATTTCCATCGAACATGGTTGTGTAACAAACCAACTTGGATGATTGCTTTGCTATCCAGAAAGTATGGACACCTGAGAAAGGAAGGACCATTCTCTGGGAGTTCCAAGTAGAAAAAGTTTTACTGAGTGTCACTGGCTTTTCAATATACAAGTGGTGCTTTGTAAATGCTGTAGGGCCAAGGTATGAGGCTGAAAAGACCAAGTCAGGAACACTATTTTTTGCTTCTGTCTTGTGCCCAGTGGTTTTTGATTCATAGCATTGTTCTAATGTACTTCCAGAGACTACATCATATTCTTTCCCTAAGGAAGAAAAACACTAATTTTTGAGGCCAGATTTGACTTTCAAAAACAGAGACAGGTCTTGGGAGTTAAGTAGGTGATCACACTGGACAAGAATGTTTGGGGTAAAAAAATATAAGAATACACAGTTGTATGATGGATCATTTTTGGCTTATCATCTACCTCTAAAAGTAATTTTCTAAGATTCTCTTAAAATTAAAAAATTTTAAAGACCATCTAATTTCCCTTTATTAGTAAACTAGGTTGTCGTTAATGGGTGCTGTTGAGTCAAATTTCAACTTATAGTGACCCCATGTGACAAAGTAGAACTGCCTCATAGGGTTTTCTGGCCTGTAACCTTTACAGAATTAGATCGTTAGGTCTTTCTCCTGCAGAGCCTCTGGGTGGCTTCAAACCATCAAACTTTCAGTTAGCAGACAAGCACTTAACTGTTGTGCCACCAGAGCTCCTTGTAAGCCAGGTAGCTATAATTTACCTCTCATCCTGAGTGTACAAAATTCTCATTAGATTCTGTGTACATGTGTATGTATGTGGGTGGTAGACACATAACACAACTTTGATGACCTTGAAAACCTTACGATCCAGTAGGTGTCTTAGAACATTGCTTCCCAAACATTAATCATTGTCAACCAACTTTTTAATTTCCCCCCATCTAACTAAACAGCTATTTGCATATTAATTTCCCCTAAGTTACTCACTTTTTTCTTAAATTGATAGCATTTCTGAAAATGGAAAACTAACAGCATCGGTTACCATGAATAGCAAACAACAGTAAAAACAAACAAACAAAAAACATAAAGCATTATTAAGTAATTAATTGCTTTATATCCTACCCAAGGCACTTACCCTAAGACCTGCATTCTCTTTGTTGAAAAGGGAGAGACGCAGCATCGAGGAGTAGTTAAGGGCAAAGTGAGGTCTTCTTCTTGACTGTAGCCAGAGGAACTGAGAGAGCAGAAAAGGAAATCACTCCTCTCCCAGGTGCCCTAATGGTATGTAAGGCCAAGTGCAGAGACCTTCTAAAGGTGTCATGTGAACTGCTCAATCCCACAGTTCTCTGTGAGGCCGGCACATTCTCTTTCACCTCCCATGTATAATCCACCATATCTTCTTAATTCTACCACCTAAGTATATCATGGAGCCCTGATGGCACAGCAGTTAAGAGCTGTGCTGCCAGTCAAAAGGTTGGCAGTTCGAATCCACCAGCTGCTCCTTGGAAACCCTATGGGACAGTTCTACTCTGTCCTGTAGGGTCGCTATGAGTTGGAATCGACTTAATGGCAGTGAGCTTGGCTTTGGTTTTGGAAGCATATCTTAAATACATCTCTTCATGTCCACTGCTGTCACCCTAAACTCTGCTGCCATCACTCTCATCTGAACCACTGGATAATATTGCTTACAAAAAGCTATGGGGCCTTCCATCCCATGCACTTAGCCTAACTGCCAAGTCTTATCTTTCATCACTGTCCAAAAATGCTGTACAGCCTTCCTTTGGGCCCTTGGAGAACTTTCGTTAGTTCGCTCACACCTCTCCTACACATAAATCCTGCAGGAAGACCAGACAGGGCCACTACAGAAGCCCCACTCTTCCTCCAGGCATCTTCCACCAGACAGCAGCATAGCCACTTTTGCTAGGCCTGGTTCAGAGACCCTGGATCTGGCAGATGACATTTTTGACTGGAGATGGAAAAATAAAATGCTTCAAAGGGAGGCAGTAAAACTGAGAGCATTAAGCTCCTTAAAGGCAGCTCTGTGACTAATGAGGACATGATAATAGATAAAACTTGGTTGCATGGTCTGGCCTTGGACTAGCCCCACTCACGCAACCCCAGGCTCCTGGGGCTTGACACAGTTGTGACAGATGCTTTCCAGAGAGGAGCTGGATGGCTGTAAACTTTGCTGGCCCCAGAATAATGCTCACGGGCAGCTCCTTCAGAGACGACTTCAAGCAGGGTGAGCGGCATGGCAGAATCTGATCTTGTGCTATTTATTATCTGAGTCTGTTGGCAGGGCGTCCCTCAGCCCCCACACACCCCGCCTTTCCCATATGTGTTTGTGCAAAATAAACTTTAGACCCAAATGGCGTGGTGCCCCTAAAACATGTCACACTACATCCCAACTCCTCTCTATAATTTTATCTCAAATTTAGCTCTAGCATTTGTTCAAGAAAAATTGGAAACAGGCCTTTTATCACTTAGAGAGCTGGATATTTGGTGAAAGGGTAAATGTCACTTTTTTCACATGCTAGATTCTGTCCTGGACATACTTTGGGAGGAACAGAACAGATAGACTGACTGATACTTGCACTAACAAAATGTGCTCCTGTCCCTTTTGTTGTTGTTGCTAGGTGCCATCAAGTTGGTTCCCATTCATAGCAACCCTAAGTATAATAGAACAAAGCACCTCTTGGTCGTGCACCATCCTCACCATCATTGCTGTGCTTGAGGGTGTTGTTGCAGCCACTGTGTCAATCCATCTCCCTGACAGTCTTCCTCTTTTTTGCTTTCCCTCTACTATACCAAGCATGATGTTCTCCTCCTGATTACATGTCCCAAGTATGTGAGGTGAAATCTGGCCATTCTTGCTTCTAAGGAGCATCCTGGCTGTACTTGTTCCAAGACAGATTTGTTCGTTCTCATTTCCCTACTCCTCCTACTCAAAGCAACACCTGATCACATCCCTAAATAGCTGCCACACACCCCTGAACACAGCTAGTAAAATTTCATAAACTTTCTGCTTTCTTTTCATAAATGTGATAAATATTGCATTTCAAGACCTAATACAGTCTCTCTTTAAAGCCATCACAGGCAAAAGAGATCTGCCTTCTCCTTCAATAAGGTAGAATCTGGCCATGAATCAGAAGTTTAAGGAAAAATTTAAACATTGTCAGGTATCAAGGAATATGTAGCTCAGAGATTGATGTGTTCCTCTTCTTTGGCTGGGTGAGGGCTTGGTCCTGCCTTCTGTAATGGATCTAGAAGTGTGTGGAGCCTGGGTCTGTAGGGAACTGCCTGGGACCCAGGTTCCTACAGCCTGGAGGCCCCAGGTAGAACAGACAATCCCCAGGTTCTTGGTGTGAGTCCTTGGGGCACAGGCAGAGGGAGAGGTCTGAGCCTTTCGAGGAGATTTTCTGAGACTTGTCATTAAAAAGGAATGGAAAAACAGCAGATGAAAAGGACAAGGGGTAACATCAAAGGAGTTATTTTAATGAGTGAGTGCATCATATGGTCGGAAACGTAATCTGAAGTTTTCCAAACCGCCCATCTGTATGTTATACAACTCACAGGATTCCTGTTAAACCCTGGTCTGGGAGGATTTTCTTTATTATCAATTTTTTTCTTTTTTTAATGGTCACTGAGATCTCTAGGAGGGAAACTTCTGGGAATGAGGAGTTCATAAGCATTCTTTGTGGATCCTTTTTTTTTTTTTTTTAGCCTAGCCACAGTATATTACACCGTTGACCACAAGGACCTGAAGCTCTTCTTCCGTTGCCTTCTTGGCGCACGGTATCGCACTTGGCTTTCTGTTCCTATGACTGTTCCTTCCTTCTCCTTTGAGGGCTCCTTTCCTTCTACTGACTCTATTGAGTCAACTCCGACTCCTGGCAACCCCTTATGTGTCAGAGCAGAACTGTGCTCCGTAGGGTTTTCAGTGGCTGATTTTTCGAAAGTACATCATGAGGCCTTTCTTCCAAGGTACCTCTGAGTGGACTTGAACCTCCGACCTTTTGGTTAGTACCCAAGTGCGTTAACCATTTGCACCACCCAGGGACCCTTTCCTTCTACCCTATCCCTTCGCTATCAGTATTTGTCAGGACTCTTTCCTGACCCTCTGTTCTATGCAGTATCCTAGATGATGTTGTTTGTTGCTAGGACTTCATTTGCTGTTGTCATGATGACTCTTCGATCTCTAGCTCCACCCCAGACCTCTTTTCAGAGCTCTAGACACATATACACAACTGCCTACTACACATGTCTACTTATTGTCTCATAGGCTCTTCCACCTCAACAAGTCCAAAACTTCTCCTACTCCTCCTCATTACTAAAACTGTTTCTTACCTAGTCTTTCCTATCTTAGAAAACCACACACATGCCCAAGGACTCTGGTAATCATCCTTGATTCTCCATTCTCCTTCACCTGCCATGTACAACCCATTTCCATCTTCTTAATTCTACCTCCTAAAAAAGCATATCACAAATACACCTCTTAATGTCCACTACTATCACCTTAGACTCTGCTCCCACCATTTCTTCTGAGCTACTGAACAATAAGGCTTACAAGGACTCCAACGCCATGAGCTTACCCTACCTCTCAAGTCTTATCTTTCATCATTTTCTCTCTGGTACATAGCCACAGTATGTTTTATATATATATATATATATATATATATATATATATATATATATATATATATATATATATATAAAATAATGCTCCAAGCATTTTGAACTCCTTCAGTCCCTTGTATCAGCAATTCTCACATTTGCCTTCGGCTGTTGCACAAATGTTTCCTTTGCCTACAATACTCCTTCACCTTTCCCTCCACTCTGCATCTTTTCTGATCTCTTTCTATCATCTTTCATCATTTATTTTGGCTTACACATCCCTTCCTGAGAGAGAACTTCTACCTTAGGCCAGGTTAGGTTTTTCTGTTTTCTGTTCTTATAATTACCAAAACTTCTCCCATCATAACATTCATTACACAGTGTTGGTAACACTTGTTTTAGTGCCCGCTTTTCCCATTAGACTACATCAAGCACATCAGAGATTTTACCAGTCACAGCTATTTCTTCCTGGAGTCAGCCTCCTAGGATCCCTTTATTCTCCTGTTCCAACAAGAATATTTGTTCACTGCCTTATATATGGCTATCTCCTTTTTTGATTGGATTTCCTGTTTGCTGGATTCCATATTATTTTCTTTCTTGATTTATATCCTTGGTCGGTGAAATTCGTCCTCCAGGAACTTCCTGAGAATGGGTGCATAGAAGGCTAACTTTTGTGAAATCTTGCATATTTGAAAATGTCTTTATTCTGCCTTCATACTTGATGTATACTTTGACTGGGTATAGAATTCTGTGCTGAAATTGTTTGTTCTCTGAATGTTAAATACGTTGCTACAGAGTCTCCTACTGTCAACAGCTGATGTTGAGAATTTCAGTACCTTTTTGATTCCTGATAATTTGTAGAGGATGTATGTTTGTCCCTCTGAACCTGGAAGGGTTTAGAATGCTTTTCAATATTCTAAGAATTCAGAAATTTCATGATGCTTTGGTGGAGGTCTTTTTCTCATCATTATGCTGAGTGGGTCCTTCCAATCAGAAAATGCGTGTCCTTCACCTCTGGGACATTTTCTTTCTTTTCTTCTTATTTTCCTCTCCTCTATTTACCTATCCCCTCTTTTTTATTAAGTGTTGGAGTTCCTAGATTGCTCTTTTAAAGTTCTTTGTTTTCTATTATCCATTTATTTGTCTTTTGTCCTACTTTGTGTGGGGGGGGGGTGAGTGGTTATTTGACTTTATCTCATTATCATTTTATTGAATTTATTTCAGATCTATAGTTTCCCTGGTTCATTTGATTCTCAGAATACATGCCTCGATCCTGCTGGAGTTGGGAAGTGTAGCCACCTGTGCAACATGGGTAGACAGAGACATTAGGGTCTGCTGTTCCTAAGCAGAGCCTGACCAACCACTACTCCCCTACCTTTGGGGATCCCTGGTGTGTCTCTAATTCCTGAGCCTTTCTGAGGTTTTGTGCATGATTTGTCTTGCTTCTCACCACTGTCTTCCTCTGTAGACACTTGTCGTTCAGCTGTCACAGCTTTGCTAACTCCTTCAGCCACTGTCCATCTTCCAAGATATTCATTAACATATCTCATTCACTACTGTCTTATAACTATTTTTTAACCTGTGGTTTTATATATTTTTTATTCCTTCACTGACATTTTAGAAATGGATAGGAATATATGAATGTGTTCAGCTATGCACGTTTAATCCAAACTGCTCATCTTTACTGAGGATTTGACCAAATATTCTGATTTCTAGTACCTGGAGGTAAAGTCTCAGTTCGAGTTCTGGTTCTAGATCTTCTCTTCTTTTTTTCCCACATATTCTTCCCCCTCTCCCTTCCTTCTTCCCTTTCTTTTCTCTCTTTTATCTTCTCCCTCCTTCTATCCGACCCACTGTATATTTCTTGGGTCTCAGTCAACCCTTCAAAATTTTTAGGAATCTTCTAGTTTTTCTCAATTTCTGATTATCACATGATTATTGCTTGAAATTTTATTATGAAAATTTTGTTACTGCTGCTTCTATGGATCTCTTAACTCATTTTTTTCAGTTCTCCTTTGATGATGATGTTAGAGACAGTGATAGATCCATTTGCTGAGTTCTTAGCATATACCAAGCCCTAAATTTAACATATAGATCATCTCCTTTAACTACTTGAAGTCTCTGGGTGGTACAAGTGGTTAAGCACTCAACTACTGACCAAAAAGTTGGTGGTTCAAACTCACCCAGAGGCTCTTCAGAAGAAAGGCCTGGTGATCTGCTTCCAAAAAGTCACAGCCTTGAAAACCTTATGGAATGTAGTTCTACTGTGAAATACATGGAGTCTCCATGAGTTGGAATTGACTCAATGGCAACTGGTTTTTTGGTTGGATGGGCTAGTTTGAGTTCTTGAATGGTATAAACACATTCGGCTACTAGCAGAATTTGGAGGTTTAAGTCCACCCAGAGGTACCTTAGAAGAAAAGCCTGACAATCTACTTCTGAAAAATCAGGCACTGAAAACCTCATGGAGCACAGTTTACTCCAACTCTGACATACATGGGGTTGCCATGAGTTGGAATCAACTTGATGATAAGTGGTTTTATATAGGCTAGTTAATGTTTATTTTCTCATTTTATAGATATAAGGAAACTAAAGTTTACAGAGTTTTAAAAAACTTGCCCAAGAAAATAGAGCTGGAGAATTGTAGAACTGGGTTTTAAACAACTATCTACTGACACTAAAGATTAGATTTTTATCCACAACACTATACTACATTCTCCTGATACAAATGCTACTAGACAGAACACTGATCAGAATATTATTTTGAATCAGTAGATTTCCACTATCAGGAAGCACTCGCTAACGATAGACTGAGATGCCTAGTGATATCAGTAGTGCTTCACTGAAATATCTACACAGGGGTTGGATGATCTTGTGTCAGGAATGCGGTGCAATTGGAGTCCCAGAACAGGGAGGGGGGACAGAAAACACACAGAAAATAGTTGAAGAACTCCTGACAGAAAACTTCCCTGACATCATGAAAGACGAAAGGATATCTATCCAAGATGCTCATCGAACCCCATTTAAGATTGATACAAAAAGAAAAACACCAAGACATATTATCATCAAACTCACCAAAACCAAAGATAAACAGAAAATTTTAAAAGCAGCCAGGGAGAAAAGAAAGGTTTCCTTCAAGGGAGAATCAATAAGAATATGTTCTGACTACTCAGCAGAAACCATGCAGGCAAGAAGGGAATGGGACGACATATACAGAGCACTGAAGGAGAAAAACTGCCAGCCAAGGATCATATATCCAGCAAAACTCTCTCTGAAATATGAAGGCGAAATTAAGATATTTACAGACAAACACAAGTTTAGAGAATTTGCAAAAACCAAACCAAAGCTACAAGAAATACTAAAGGATATTGTTTGGTCAGAGAACCAATAATATCAGATATCAGCACAACACAAGGTCACAAAACAGATTGTCCTGATATCAACTCAAATAGGGAAATCACAAAAACAAACAAATTAAGATTAATTAAAAAAAAAATACACATAACAGGGAATCATGGAAGTCAATAGGTAAAAGATCACAATAATCAAAAAGAGGGACTAAATACAGGAGGCATTGAACTGCCATATGGAGAGTGATACAAGGCGATATAGAACAATACAAGTTAGGTTTTTACTTAGAAAAATAGGGGTAAATAATAAGGTAACCACAAAAAGGTATAACAACTCTATAACTCAAGATAAAAACCAAGAAAAACGTAACGACTCAACTAACATAAAGTCAAGCACTATGAAAATGAGGATCTCACAATTTACTAAGAAAAACGCCTCAGCACAAAACAGTATGTGGAAAAATGAAATTGTCAACAACACACATAAAAAGGCATCAAAATGACAGCACTAAAAACTTATTTATCTATAATTACCCTGAATGTAAATGGACTAAATGCACCAATAAAGAGACAGAGAGTCACAGACTGGCTAAAGAAACACGATCCATCTATATGCTGCCTACAAGAGACACACCTTAGACTTAGAGACACAAACAAACTAAAACTCAAAGGATGGAAAAAAGTATATCAAGCAAACAATAAGCAAAAAAGAAGAGGAGTAGCAATATTAATTTCTGACAAAATAGACTTTAGACTTAAATCTACCACAAAGGATAAAGAAGGACACTATATAATGATAAAAGGGACAATTGATCAGGAAGACATAACCATATTAAATATTTACGCACCCAATGACAGGGCTGCAAGATACATAAATCAAATTTTAACAGAATTGAAAAGCGAGATAGATACCTCCACAATTATAGTAGGAGACTTCAACACACCACTTTCGGAGAAAGACAGGACATCCAGTAAGAAGCTCAACAGAGACACGGAAGATCTAATTACAACAATCAACCAACTTGACCTCATTGACTTATACAGAACTCTCCACCCAACTGCTGCAAAATATACTTTTTTTTCTAGTGCACATGGAACATTCTCTAGAATAGACCACATGTTAGGTCATAAAACAAACCTTTGCAGAGTTCAAAACATCGAAATATTACAAAGCATCTTCTCAGACCACAAGGCAATAAAACTAGAGATCAATAACAGAAAAACGAGGGAAAAGAAATCAAATACTTGGAAAATGAACAATACCCTCCTGAAAAAAGACTGGGTTATAGAAGGAATGCGGTGGAGCAATTCCTGCATGTGGATGGAGGGTAGACTTCAAAATCCCCTTGAGTTCTTTGTGCCTGTGATTCTGACTACTCTGAAGTTCGTTCTCTTCCCATCTATTTCCTAGAAACCAACTCTTCAATTAGCATAGTTGGCATCTTGCCTCTTCACCTGTTTGGATTGTGCATATATTGTGTAACAATGCAAATATGAAAAGACAACACCCTCAGACATATTTTAGCATTTAATATTAAAATTATAAGTATTTGAATACTTATTGTGTCCAAATACTGTGCTAAGGACTGTATAAATGTTATTTCACTTAATCTTCACACAAAACTCAAGAAGCTGGGTCAATTATTATCTTATTCTGAACCAAGAAAATCCTGAATATGGTAGACAAGATTTAGATAGCTTTAACTAGAAAGATGATGTTACCTTGTTATTCAGACCTGAGAATGTTTGACCTGGGAAGACTAGGAGGAGAGCATCTCTCCACTACTTTCTGACACCCTCTGCCCTCCCCATGAAGAGGACGGATAGATCATTTATTAGATGATAGGACTGGCTCCATCTCAGCGTTTTATGAGAAAAGCTAACTCTATTGTTGCTTATCAAACACAAAGAAGAATTCAAAGTTTCTTTGAAGAAACCTGCTCCTTTGTTGGGTGGGGACTTTCATTGTCCTGGTAAAGGACCTCTTGGGTTGTCTTTAGGAAAAAAGTAAAAGTAATCTTTTAGTGGCTTTTTTATCTATCCTTGCATCAGAGATGGCATTAAGGTCAAAAACTTAGTTTTCCTCATTTCTTTCTGCAGAACTAACCCTGTCCTCCAGAATCTTTTGATGACTGGTTCATTTCTCTTCCAGGAAGTTAAAGAAACTCTTTCGGAAGCTGAAAGATGAGACAGAACCTGGAGAAACCGACTCTGCCCACTCAAAACATCCAGAGCAGTGGGACCTAGACTACGGCTTGGAACCTTACACTGGACTCACTCCAGAGTACATGGAAATGAGTAAGAGCCATGACCCTTTCTTCTACTGGGGGCAAGTTCAGACAAGGGGTCTGTGTGTATGTGGGCATTTGTGTGGAGCAGGGCCTGGGACAAATTATTGGGGCAGGCTTTGCTCATTCATAAGCTTTATGGCTTCACAATGTTCCCTTCAATGCCACATGACCAAGTGAAGAGGATGGAGCAGAAGGAACCCTGGAATGAGAACCATAAGCAACTTGACTACCCACTTGATACATGATACTGAGATTACGCTCTCATATCCCTGGGCCTCCTCTTCTCATCTCTGAAATCAAAAGTTTGGTCCCTCTTGTCCCTTCCCATGGTTGTCATCATTAATAAAGCTAAATGGCAAATAGGAAAAGCTAAGATTTAGGAATACAGTTTCCATTAATGAAGAGTAAAGTAGTACTATGACACTTAGGTCAAGGATATATATGTCTTTGACATGGGGAATAGAAGAGAATTCTCACTCTGATCAGGTAGGGCTGGGTAAGATGTGAGCTCTTCTCTAAAAAAAATTAGGATATTTTATGTAGGGGTAGCCTTGGTAGCACAATGGTTAAGCATTCGGCTGCTAACTGAAAGGTCAGCAGTTTGAATCACCAGCCACTCCTTGGAAACCCTGTGGAGCAGTTCTACTCTGTCCTATAGGGTCAGTATGAGTTGGAATCGACTTGACGGCAACGGGTTTGGTCTGTTTTTTTTTTTTTTTTTTTTATGTAGGGGATGAGAGGAAGGCCTTTAGTTATACAGCCTCCAGTTGTTCTTGGGTAAGACTGAAGGCAGGAGTGCATGTCAGTACAGGCTGTTTAGAACATAATCATTTCAGATGTGGCTTGGAACCCACATCTTGGACCCTCGTTAGATCCCCTGCCTTTGAACTCTTGGCTACTTGTGAATAACCTTGATTTTATTTATGTATTTATTTGGTTTTGTTCTCATTGATAAATTTTATTGAATGTAAATGTTTCTAAAAGCTTTCAAAACCACTCCCTTATTGATTTTATTTTTGGGTGGATCTTTTAGGAGCCTATTTTTAAGATTTGAGACTAATGAATTAAAAGCATAGGGTAACATAGACCAAGAAAACCCATTGCTGTCGAGTCAATTCCAACTCATAGTGACCGTATAGGACACAGTAGAACTGCCCCCATAGGGTTTCCAAGGCTGTACATCTTTACAGAAGCAGATTGCTGTATTTTTCTTCTGCAGAGCGGCTGGTGGGTTCAAACCACCATTTCAGTTACCACCTGTGCACGTAACCACTGTGCCACCAGGGCTCCTCACCAAACAGCCACATATATCATCTAAACCTTTACTCATTCTAGAGATCATAGAGAAACATCCATCGGATCCAACAGAAGAGTCACTAAATACTTAATTTAGTACTTAATGTCCTTGAAGAGATGATTGTGCTTGCATAATGGCCCCTGCCCTCTTTGGTTAATCGCTTTTGGTAGGGGGTCACCCTGCCCCTCTATACACCGGGTACATCACTTGTTCTTTCTAATAGATGTTTATTTATCCTATTCTATTTATAAGAAGGTACATGTATGTATGCTAGGAATGAAAGGATGGGCAGAGTCTAGATTAGGTAGCCACAGAAGGTCTGATATAATCCTGATGTATCTACAATTCTAGACAAAGCCTGAGCTTTGTAATCTGAATAAACTCACCAGAGAAGAAACAATCAGTATGTCTGTTGCAGGACTAATAGGCAAAGAAAATATCACAACCCTGTTTGTGGAAACACAGAGCTCTCTCAAGTCTTTCACCTTTAGCTAAGTGCTATCTCTAATCCCTCCTCAGTGCTGAGCCAGACATTTATTTCAGGGGCGATTTCTCATATTTCGGATGCCTTTCTACATCTGCCATCCTCTCACTCAGAAAGAAAGAAATTGCTGCCAGAGATTGAGGCTTTTATTTGGAAAGAGGTTTACATTAGAAATCCTTGAACTCTGTCTTTATCCATCCACCCTGCAGCCCCAGTCCCCCATCCTGACTACCTAAGTTACCTGTAGGTTTTTCATGCGTGCTTGACTAGCTGGCTGGCTGACTAGCTGACTATTTCAAAACTTCCTCCTTCGAGTGATTAAGAGCCAAGACCCTTGAGCCATACTCCTGGGGTTCAAATCCTGGCTTTTTACCAACTAATTAGATAACATTGGCTAAGTGGCTAGCCTTTGTGTTTCTCAAATTGCTTAGATGTAAAAAGAAAAAAGTTAATAATTGTATCTATCACATAGAACCCGTTGTATTTAATGAATTAACATCTGTGAGGTGTTTACTACAGTGTCTAAACAAACAAACAAAAAAAACTACAGCTGTTGCCATTGAGTCAATTCTGACTCATAGCAACCCTATGGGACAGAGTAGAGCTGCCCCATAGGGTTTCCAAGGAGTGGCTGGTGGATTTGTACTGCCGACCTTTTGGTTAGCAGCCAAGCTCTTAGCCGCTGTGCCACCAGTGCTCCACTACAGTGTTTATCACGCATAAAATCTATGTTCAGTGTCAAGTGTTGTTGCTTTTCTTTACGGTCTTGAGACCATAGGAAAGCAGAGTATAGGGAAATGTGCTCCACTTTGTCAGCCATCATGTGTGTTCAATAGATACCCACCACATGCTCACACTTGGGCACTTGTAAAGTAATAAGAAGGAAAAAAAAAAAGAAAACTGGAAGACACGGTGACTTCTGGAAGAAATTCACGCTAAGTTTGTAGACAGTAAAATCCATAGATTAAAACTACTTGTAGGCTGTAAGGAAATAAAACAACTATATGACAGGAAATTTGAAAATAAGGAAAATGTATCCCAAAACTCCCCTCTTTCTAGGTCAACTTTTATTAACATTTTTTGCTATCATTTCTTAGAGCCTTTTGTTATTGTGCATATGATTTTAAGAATAAAATTGTGATCGTACTTACCCATTTGTCACTCCTTTTTTATTTATCATTACATCCATAGATATTTCTAAGTTGTTAAGTGATACTGGAAATGAATAGCTGCGTAATAGTCCCTCTAATAAACATGCCATAGTTTATTTACCTGTCTTTCAATGAAGGGCATGGAGATTTCTTTTCCAATTCTCCCCCTATTTTAATGCTCTAATATATACTGTCTTTGTGCATATGATCTTTTCCACAACCAGCATTATTTCCTCAAGATTCCCACAGGTGTGGGTACTACTTCTAAGGTATAGCCATTGTATGGTTCTTGATTCATTTTGCCAAATTGTTTTCTGAAAGCATTGGACCAATTTACCCAGCCACAGGCAATGTATGAAAGGACCTTTCAGTGAATACAAATTGTTCAGTATCCTGAAGTCATGTAATATGAAAGAATCATCAGTGTACAGTGAACTTGAGAGTCCAAGTCCTGTATGCCTGCTTCATTCCTCCTTCTTGACCTGAATATTTCTGAGTCATTCTTTAAGACTTAATTTTTCACAGTGCCTCCTCTGAGATACCTTCGCTGATTGTACCCCTGTTCCTCCTGAGAGAAATAATTAACCATTTGCTTTTCTGTCTCAACACTGCATTTGGCTCATGCACTGATGCTGTGATGTATCTTACTGAATAAGGTAATATTGCTCACATATCTTTTTTTCCTCAGATCCAGTCTATTAGCTCCTAAAGAGCAGTGGGTAGGGACAATGGCTCATTCGTCTTCATATCCTCCAGGGCCTAGTACATTTCTTGGCACATAAGAGGCACTCGGGAAACCCTGGTGGCATAGTGGTTAAGTGCTATGGCTGCTAACCAAAGGGTTGGCAGTTTGAATCTGCCAGGCGCTCCTTGGAAACTCTACAGGGCAGTTCTACTCTGTCCTATAGGGTTGCTATGAGTTGGAATCAACTCGATGGCACTGGGTTTTGGTTTTTGGAAGAGACACTCAGTACGTCTGAACTAAACAAGGAGTGAGCAAAGACAGGTGGACTTCCTTCCTGCCTGCCTTCTTTTTTTTTTCTTTTATCAAACATTAATTAGGCACCTAGAGGGAGGGAGAAGTTCAAAATCAGGACAGTCTCCTTAAAAATTCATGCAGTCTTGTCTGGATAAGGAAGCCTGGATCACACACCTGCTTTCCCAGCAGACTTCCACAAAATCTCACTAACAGGATTCTTTAGGCCATTTTTGCTAAGGTGTTCAGTCATTTGAGAGAAATGATTATTTTATTTTGTATTTTATATAAATATGAGGACAAAATTTCTGAGTTAGAGTTCTGTCATTGCTTTTATTTGTGGATTGTTCTCTTTACCCTTTAAGGGAGTATTTGTCCCCGTGTCAAGGACTGGACTGCAGAATAAGCTTCACAAATGGGCTACTTCATCAAGCAGTATAGGCTAAGTGTGTTCGGTGTGGGCCCTAGAGCCCCACTCTAGGCTTTCAAACCTAACCCTCCTGTGAGCTAGCTGTGTGACTCTGGGCTTGATGTTTAAAGTCAGCCAAGCCCAATTTCCTCATCTATAAAATGGGTTTGATGATAATATTACCTAAAAAAAAAAAAAAATTATTATTTTTTTTTCACAGCATTGTTCTGAGAATGAGGTGATGACTAACAAGTAGTTAAAAAACAGTGCCTGGTATTGAGTAAACTCTCAGTGAGTTTCAGCTGCCATCATTATTGTCAGGAGTCCAGTGTCTTTCTCTTGAATCTAGAAATTTTTTTTACTAAGAGCAGTTTGAAACCCCCTAGAGGTTCTGCCCATTCCATTGGTGTAGGGCTGGGCAATGTGTTTAAAGAATGAGGATATCTTTCTCCAAGGCAAATCTAAGAATCACACCCAGAAGTCTGAGATATAAATGCTCCAAGATGTTTGGCTGTTCAGAGAACTTTGAGCCGTTAGAGCTCTACTTGACAGCTCTGGAATCTCAAATGGGCTTTTTGTCATCTGTTTATCTAAAACCCACACGTTTTGTTCCTTGGTTATCCAAAAAATAATCACTATTGTCTTCCAGCCTCAGTGTGTCAATTATCCCCCTTGAAGCCTTCCTCCAGCTTCTTAAACACAGCCCAAGCTTTGGGGCCCCCAGGTCGTTAATGCGGGAGATAAGGTGAATTTCTTCTGCCATTCACACAGTCAGAGGAAATCCCATTTTTCTTAGTCATGAGCTTACATCCTGTCCAACTACCCTAGCAGAAAGGGAGGTACGTAGGTGATTGCATATTTACATATTCATTTATTTAGAGTGAAAACCAGATAATTATTTGAAGATCCAAGGGCCCTGGTCTCTCCAGGACAACTGGGGGTCATGCATGCGGCAGTCTACTTAGAGACGAGGCTGTTGGAGCCCTTACAGTTGCATCTGAGGTGTCTCATGAAATTTTAATTTTGAACCCCGGCTTTAGGACGCATATCCTTGAACTGGTATAGATCCCGTCTTATTCTCCATGATTTCTTTCTGAATTTGAACCCACTATAGTGGTTAAGCATTTGGCTCCTAATCAAAAGGTCAGCAGTTCCAATCTACCCGCTGCTCCTTGGAAGCCCTATGTCCTACAGGGCCACTGTGAGTCGGAATCCACTCAACAACAATGGGTTTGGGTTTTTTTTTTACTGCTGGGTAGAAGAGTCCCCAGGTGGTACAAATGGTTAATATGCTCGGCTACTAACCAAAAGGCTGGAGGTTCAAGTCTACCCAAAGATGCCCGAGAAAAAGGGCCTGGTGACCTACTGCCAAAAAATCAACCATTAAAAACCCTATGGAGCACAGTTCTGCTCTGACGCACATAAGGGTCACCATGAGTCGGGGTCAACTCGATGGCAACTGGTACTAGTATAGCTAGAAAAAAGACTGCTCGATATGATCCTGAGCTGTTTTTATTCATGGCTCTGACTTTTGCCTCTATTAAGAATTTTTTTTATTTCTTATTTTTAAATAATATTGTATTTTTGGTGAAAGTATACACAGCAAAATAGGTTCCCATTCAACAATTTCTAAGCGTATTGTTCATTGACATTGGTTACATTCTTCACATTGCGTCAACATTCTTATTGTTTCCATTCTAGTTGTTCAGTTCTCAAAAACCTAGTCTCCCTACTCCTCTACCTTCTCATCTTTGCTTTAGAGTAATCGTTGACCATTTGGTTTCATCTAAATGATTTTTTTTAAATAATATTTTATTGTGTTTTTGGTGAAAGTTTACGTAGAACAATAGGTTCCCATTCAACAATTTCTACACAAATTTTTCAGTGACATTAATTACATTCTTCACAATGTGTGAACATTCTCATTATTTCTGTTCTGGTTGTTCCGTTTCCAGTAATCTAGCTTCCCTGCTCCCTTACCTTCTCATCTTTGTTTTAAAGTAATTGTTTACTGTTTGGTCTCATATAGATGAGTTTTTAAAGGAGCGCAGAACTCACGTGTGATGTGCTTTGTTTTATGAGATAACCTGCTATTTAGCTAAAAGGTTACTTCAGGGCATAGTTTTGGCTCAAAGTTTAGAGAGTATCTCAGGACAACAGTCTCAAGGATTCCTCCAGTCTCAACTGGTTCAGAAAGTCTGGATTTTTTAAGAATTTGAGGTTCTGTTCCACATTTTTTCCCCCTTTCTATCAGGATCTGTCTATTGTGGCCCTGATCAGAATGGTCCCAAGCACCATCTAGTTCTTCTGGTTTCAGGGTGAGGCGGCCATGGTTCATGTAGACAGTCTATAGACTAGTTTCTCCTCTGAATCTTGGGCTTCCTTCTTTTTCTTTTGCTTTGCACAAGTAGAGACCAATATCTACTAAGAGTTTTAGATTCCTGTTTACAAAAAAAAAAAATCAATCCCCTTACTGTTGAGCCTATTTCCATTCATGGAAACTTCATGTGTTTCTGAGTAGAATGGTTCTATAGGGTTTTCTTGGCTGTCATCTTTACAGAAGTAGATTGCCAGGCCTTTCTTTCTGGGTCTTGCTGGGTGGATTCAAACCACCAACCTTCCAGTTAGTAACCAAGAGCCATTTAAGCCCTCATTATTTCTCCTTTGAATTACCACAGATGCATCCTAATTTGTTTCCCTGCTTCCCTTTTCATGCTTTCTTCCATCTTTCCCTCAGTTTTTAGGATGATTTTTTTTTTTTAATGCAAACCAGGGTATATTATTTTTTCTACTTAAAATCTACTGACTCCAATGTTACTGACTTCCTTTGAGATGAACTTCGAACCCCTTCAGTGTGGGGCACCAGGGCGTTCATGACTTGACTGCCGTTTTGCAGTCCTCCCATAGTTCCACACCTCTGAGCCTGCCTATGCTCTCCTGTCTGCCTGCAACACATCTCTGCTGAGTTGTGCAGGTTCAAGCACATCTCCTTCTGGAAGCATTTTCTGATTCTCCCATCCTGGGAGTCCTTCTCCTCCTCTCTTCTCCCACAGTACCCTGAACCCTTTCTAAAATCTGACTGCTTTGGGGCAACAATGGTGTCTTGTTCCTCTCTCCAGTTACAACATTTAGTGTGGTTCCCAGCACATAGTAGGAGCTTTTTAACTCCCTTTTAATTCTCCCAGTGGAAAAATGGAGACCTCCCTTCTTTTTATCCTGATACCTGGGCCTCCCTCTTCACGATGGTTGTGCTTATATATTTCCTTATAAGCAGCAATTTTCTTCTCCAAAGACCAAAGTGAACCATGTTTATTATCAGGGTTTCCCTCAAAGAAAAGTCACTTCTGGTTCTAATTTACTCCTTTCCCTTCAGGGAGCAAGTCATTAGTGGAAGTGGACTGAGCGGAATGCTCTCCCTCAGACTTGGATTTAACTTCAACTCCAATTTCACTTCTTTCCCTCTGCAGCTCCCCTCTCCTGACCATGGCCGAGGGCTATGCTGTGTCAGGACCTGTGCTAGGCACCGGGGACACAGAAGAACAGACATGCCCATGCCCTCCAGGAACTCAGGGTCTCATAGCAGAGACAGATGGGCAAATAGTTACAAGAAAGGGACCTCCCTGTCGTAGAAAAAATCCACCTCACCGCGCTTGCCTCAGGGCATCTAGGTCTCAGCAGCTTCCATTTGTCTGAGCAGAGATGTGTTACGGATAATTGCCCATACTCCTCTTCCTTTCAGCTTGTAATTGCCCACTCACCAAAACATCCTTGGGATTTTGAAACCGCCTACTGAGGCAGAACAAACTCTAGATTGGAAACAAGGGGGTCGTCTTCCAGCCACCATCTCAGGCTTGTTTTGAGACTTCAGACAAGTCAAAGAAAGGGCAAGAAGATAATCCACTGCAGGGGAAACATTTCTGAGCTATTCTGCTTGGGGGGACAATGGTTTCCTTGACTGTTTTCCTGAGCTCTCTACTATGGTAATGGACTCACCATCCTCCAGACCCCTAGCTGACAAACCCCAGCATTACCGTAATTCACTCTTCTCTCCACTCACCTCCAGTCCACGGGTTTTGCAGAGTCTGTGACTTTTCCTTTGGAACATCTTTGGAAGCTGCTCCTTCCACTCACCCTCTCTGTCTACTATGTTGCTGTTAACTGCCATTGAGTTGGCCCCAGGCTCATGGCAACCCCATGCGCAACAGAACAAAATGCTACCCGGTCCTGCACCATCCCCATGATCGGTGCTGATTGGACTCTTGTGATTCATAGTGCTTTCATTAGCTGGCTTGCAGTAGCAGTAGATCATCAGGCTTTTCATCCTAGTTCGTCTTAGTCTGGATGCTCTGCTGAACTCTGTTCAGCATCATAGCAACACACAAGCCTGCACAGACAGGTGGCGGCTGCACATGAGGTGCGCTGCCTGGGAATACTGCCTACTATACCTAGTGTTTATCTACTACACCCTCATCTTAGCCATTTGCAACTTACCACCATCTTGTTATTGTTGTTGTTAGGTGCTATCGAGTTGGTTCTGACTCATAGCAACCTATGCACAACAGAACGAAACACTGCCCAGTCCTGTACTACCGTCTTACTACTGCCCAATTTATTCTTTCTGAGATGTAGTGTAGTCTTGGTCTTAGTTTAACTGTTCCATTGTTCAAACATCTTCAGGGTCTCCATACTCCTTAAGAAGACCTTTACGGGCCATGCTTTCAATTGATTTAACCCCGGGCCCTTTTATACACTCTGCAGTCTAACCAAAGTGAACTGGACCATTTTCCCCATACCCTACATTTTACTCCTTTGAGCTTGACCATGTGTGTTCCTCTTGCCCTGGAATCCCTTGTGCTTTCTCATTCACATGTCCCAACCCAACTCTTGTGCCACCTCCACCCCAAATTGCCCCCCACTTCTTCCTGTATACCCACAGGACTTTTATATATGCTGCCTGTAAGGTAACGGTGCCTGTTGGTACCTAATTTCCTGAAAGGGCAGGTTCCCCTTGAATTGCAGGGCCTTGCATGTGCCCATCACAGCAAGGACTCTAAAAACATAGTGGATAAATCTATTAAGGAGAGATTGAGTAAATGAGAGCATCAGCTTATCTATCTTTAGCTTTCTCTGATCTAGCCTGAAATAATCTCACTTTCTAGTAATGCTGCCATCAATTCTCATTTATTTATGGGCTGATAATCCGGTGAGTGGATTATCAAGAGTGGTGCTTATCCTTGTTTTTCTTTCTCTGCCTCCTTCACCTTCCAAGTCTCCCCCTCCTCCTTTCCTTTCACTTAGCCGCCCTTTTCCCCTCCCCCATCCCAGGCCCATTGTGGACTCCTTTCCAGTGAGTAAGGCAGAGAAATAGGAGAAGGCGAAACATGAGCCCATCCACTCTGCTCCAGGATAGCCACTCTGGGAAATAGCTTGATGGGAGGGAAGACTTAAGTCCACAGAAAATGTCAAAGCCTCATTGGAGGCAATAGTTTCTGCCATTCCCATGGATAAGTAGGACTTGGTGATAGTGAGTGTACCACTACTTCTGATTTCTCTGGACCACTGTCTCTGAAGGAAAAGCTTCTTCATGTGGCTATCTCTTTATCCTCCAGACAACCACCGTAGGGCAAGGATGAGCACTGTTTCCCTATCCCATGTTCCCAGGGTATCAGAGGAGACTTGGTGTGAATCCAGCTTTGCCTCTAACTAGCTGTGTGACCTTGGGTGAGTCACTTCATCTCTCTGGGCCTCACTTTCTTCCTCAGCATTATAGGGAATTGGACCAGGTCACGAGTTTTTGCCTTGCAATGGTGCAACCCACTGGCCTGTGGTCATAACCAACAGTGCAGTGTGTCACAGTAATGCGTTACTACTAATAAAGTGTTTTTAAAATAAAAGCTAAAAAACAGTCAATGTCACCCTTGCTTTCTCCCATTCCTAGATGTTTCTTTGAGTGAGAGAGCAAGAGTAGTTTCAGTATGCACAAAACCTGGCTACACCACCAGAAGTGAGTGGTGCACGTAATTATTTTTCATTGAATGTCTCGATGAGAAAAAAACAGTTTCGAACAATTGTGCCAGGTGACCTCTAGAGTCCCTTCTACTGCTGGCTTCCTAGTTCATATATACTGGCTGAACAATGCACCTCAATGCCAGGGGGCAATGTGACTTGCCTAAGGTCACTCCAAGAGTCACTAGTAGAGCTGAGGCTGAAGCCCCTCTCCAGATCATTCCATGAGAGGACTTCATTAGGACCTATGGGAACTTAGGCTCCAGTGAAGGGATGGGGTTATGTGAGGTTTCCTTCTTCCTTCTCAACTGGACAGACCTTCTCAATTCTAGAAACCAAAGTCCCTTGTCTTAAGCTTTAAACAAAAATGAGAGCAGTGAAACCAAAGCTGCCTACTCCCTCTGGTGTGCCTGACATGGTGATCCCAGGCCCTGCTCTCAGCTGTCAGCTTCCTTCTAGGTGATCCCCAGGACCACCCATGCAGACAGGAAGTGTGCTGAGCCCACTCTGAGCCTGTCAGTTGTAATGGTAGGGCAGGTCATCAGTCGAGGAGAGGCAGCAGGGAGAGATGTATTATATTTACGTTTTTCTAAATTGAGCTGGAACCAGGACCCAGAGCCTAGCAGGCATGGGGGAGGGGCCACAAGGTAAAGGGGAAGCTGGGAGTCAGGGGAAGGCTGGAATTCAGCCTGAGGAGGGGGCTTTGAGGGTAGCCAGCTACCTCTGGGCAGGACTTGTGGTGGGGATGGGCTGGCTCCAGACAAAGAGAAACCTGAGAGTGAAGGATTAAGCGGAAAAACCTGTGAGGGGAGCAGCAAGCTTTCGAGGGAATCTCCAATATCAAACCCTTTTCCTGAAGAGCTTACTAAGGAGGACTTCCAGAGTAGTCTCCCCTCCCCCATCTCTGAGGGGAGGAAAGAATTCTGGCCCATGAGCTGGCCGCAACATTAATCATCACTGTCCCTGACCCCAGAAAGGTGCTTCAAAGCTCCTTTGCCGCAGGCCTCTCAGAGCCAGTTGTGGAGTTTTCCTCGATGTCTGAAGAGAGGAAATTCTTCAGTTACTTTCAGAATTGTAAGTTAAATTCTCTGGGTCCTTGCAGCCATTTGACTTTTCCTACAGAGGGGAATTTGAAATAAAAATTCTGTATAAAATAAGATTATAATACTATAAAAGGAATTTAGTGACAGGTTCCAAAAGGATCTCTTAATAAAGCTTTATTACCATTTTATTCAGATAAATAAATGACTCAATTATTTATGTTCCTTACCTAAAGCAAAAAAAAAAAAAAAAAATTTTTTTTTTTTTTTTTACCTAAGGCCAGTGGCCTCACCACCTCCCAGTGCCAGTGGCCCAGGTTCGTGATATTTACTAAATTGTGATGGGAGCATCCTGAGGGCAAAATTTATATCATATTCATTCACAGCACCTAAACCATGAACCAGTTGCGTAGAGTTGATCCAGCAAACGCTCAATAAATGTTTGCTGAAGGAAGAATAAAGAATGAATGAGGTAATCTCACAGTAATGACCTTGAAAACAAAATGACAATTAAAATCTATAGACATTGTCTTTCATCAAAGCTCTCCAGAAGTCCTTACCATATTCATTTAGCTGGGTCAGCCTACCCTACCCCCAGAGGTGCCAAAACTACTTATTTTGAAGTGTTTGTAATTAGAGAAGGCTCTTTTCCTAAGTAAGGAACCCTGGTGACACACTGGTTAAAGTGTTTGGCTGCTAATTGAAAGGTCCGTAGTTCAAGACTACCATTGGCTCTTTGGGAGGAAGATGTGGCAGTCTGCCTTTACAGCCTTGGCAACCATATGGGGTTGCTATGAGTAGGAATCAACTTGATGGCAGTGGGTTTTTGGAATTCTCCTACAAGTGGGTCTCCTGCAGCAATACAAATTAACAGACCAGTAAAATTAAAATTATGGCTAGTTTAGGAAAAATACACCATGTGTTAGTCAGCTATTGCCATGGTAATGCTTTGTGGTAAATATCCCAACATCTCACTGATTTACGACTGAAACAGAATAAAGAGCAACAGAAAGAGCTGGCTAAGGAGATAATTGAGTTCCCAGTCCTGGAAATGATCAAGTAAAAAAGGCCACTAATCAAAGTAGGAGTAGAAGGAATTGAGGCATCAGGCCTGGGGACGGCTTAGGTGACACCAAAGATTTTTTCAGTGCTGATATTCTTTGGTCACTGTTATGGATTGAATTGTGTTCCCCCAAAATATGTGCTATAATTCCTAACCTCTATGCCAGTGGTTCGGAGCACTACTGGTGCGGCGATTATGTTACCGTAAACCGCGGATTCGAGCCACCTGCCGCAAGCCAATACCGAGACAGAAGGAGGTAAGCAGCAAAAGGGCTTTACTGAACACCGTGTTCAAGAGACAGAGGAGGCAAAATTTCCCCCAGATTCTATCTGCCCCAAGAGGGCTACAAGAGAGTTTTATAGAGAGAGGGTCAGGGTTTAGAGATTTCCAGGAATGTTGATTCTTTTTTGAGGGGGACAAAATGATGACGTGACCTATTGTTGACATCTTGTAGGCCTCTTTACACCATCCTGGTTTCAGTCACAAGATAGGTCTCGGGTCCTGATGGTATCGCTCATTGTTTCTGTCACCTCGGAGAGAAACATGGTTTAATCAACAACAAAAAATCTTGATTACCTTGTTTTTCTACAAAGGAACAATCATGAGACAGATTCCAGAGCAAATAATGGACGTTTTCAAAGACTAAAGGTTTTAATCACAGCTTATACAGCTAAACTAGAAAATACATTCTCTCTTATTTTAATACTGAAACGCTACAGAAAACGTATTTTCTCCACTTCAATTAAGGAACTTGGCTGCTAACTGAAAGTTCAGCAGTTCGAATCTACCAACTACTCCTTGGAAACCCTATGGGGTGGTTCCGCTCTGTCCTATAGAGTCTCTAGGAGTCAAAATTGACTCGATGGCAATGGGTTTAGGTTTTGGTTTACACCTTTGGTTATAATTCCATTTGGGAATGTGTTGTCTTTGTTATCTTAATGAGGCAGGGTTACTGTAGGTGTGTCTTGAGTCAATCTCTTTTGAGATGTAAAAGAGATAAAGCAAGCAAGTGAACTAGCAGAGAGGGAGAAGAGAGACATCAAGCCACATGAAGATTGCGCAGAAGCAGAAGCCCAGAAGAGACAAAGACCTCCCTCCAGAGCCGAGGGAGAGAGAGAAAGCCTTCCCCTAGAGCCATACCCTGAATTTGGACTTCTAGTCTCCTAAGCTGTGAGAAGATAAATTTCTGTTTGTTAAAACCACCCACTTGTGGTATTTTTGTTATAGCAGCACTAGATAACTAAGGCAGTCATGGAAGAAATTACCACACTAGGTAATTTCCAAACTTGCCAAAAGAGGCTAGATGTATAAAACTAGTGCCAATGGTGTGTTAGTTGTAATGATGAAATATTAAAAAATATCTGCAAAACTATCAGCATTGAAGGCTGCATATTCTGTCCCACTGAACTCCCTGCATGTGAGTTACAAGCTGATAGCCCAAAGAACCCGGAAATTCCTTTTCCTGAGCCATCCTGTTTATACAAACTGAGTCATCTCCCTGAATAGCCAGGCACCTACCCTTTCCCAAAGGCATTTAAACACAGTTCAGGCGACATCCAGGGTCTCTTTCCAGTATTCCTGGGAGGGGGGGTGAGTTCCAGGTCATTTCTCTCCTTTTGCTTCTGAGGCATACATTGCTTGGCATTACCTGTACTAGGGGCCCTCCCCCTATAAATACTAAGGAAAAAAGGTGAGAGTATATCTGGATGCTACACCCTGCAGTGTATTAGAAGGCCCCTGATATCCAGGAGATGCCTAGTCAATGCTTGAGAAATGAATGAATGAACAGATGGAGGGCAGTCTTGTAATTTAAAATTTGCTAAGAATTATATCACTTACCCATTTCTATTCTTATTCCAACAGCTAGGATGCTCAGAGTAAACTCTGATGGCCAACCATAGCCACTTCATGGGTTGCAGAGTTCGCATATTTGTTTCTTCCTCCTTTCTGTGCAGTTTATCACTGCCCCCCCCCATTTTTATTGCATAAACCTAATTGTATGTTCTTTTAATTGACTTTTTCACAGCCTTTTGGGAAGAGGTAGGAGTAAAGGAATAAAGTAAACAAAGGTCCTTAGTAATGATCTGCTGCTTGGGAACTTCTTTCCAATCAGGAAAGAATGCTCACTGCCTGCATTACCAAACTCCAGATGAGTGGATGAGAGGATGAATGGATGGATGAACGAAGATGGATGGATAAATAGCTGACCTTCACTTCCCATCTTCCAGGTGGATAAAGTAAACAAGAGTGAGTGAGCCAGGTCATTCATTTATTCATTCAATAAACATTTCCTGGGAATTCACCAGGCTGTTCTCTGCAATTAGGAAGTGAATCAGCTGTCACCAATTCTAGTCTCTAGTTTTAAGAAGCCAAACTAGGTCCACTGATACAAGACTTTTGAGGTGGAAAAATGCAGGTCAGACAGAAGCAATGGCCCAGAAAACAGCAGGGACAACTGTGATGTGCCAGCCACAGAGGACTTGTGTGTGTGAATGAAGGCACTTCAGAGAGTAAAAGCATCTATGCGAATTCCAGATAATATGGTATCAGTATGTTAGTTCTCTGACAAGAAGATTGGTGACCAATTTGGAGAAGATCGGTGACCAATTTGGAGAAGATCCAACAAAGGAAACCTCCGATGTGTGAGGGCAACTAGGGTGGGGGAAGGAGCACTGTTGCAGTAATGGCTACTTACTTTTTTGTGTGGCGAAAGGACACTGAACTTCATTGGCATTGGCAACAACCTTTGCTTCCCAGCTTCATCAATTATTAGCTGTGTGACTGTGGGAAAGTCATTTCACCTCTCTGAGACTCAGTTTTCTCACCTACAAAATGGATATAATAACACATATTGGTGAAGAGTATTGTATGAAAACAGAGAGCATGGTGCCTGAATACTGTTGATGTTTAGGAAATGTCAAGCGAAGCTCAATGACTGCTGAGCATTGGGGGTTTTATTCAGGGGATGTGGAAGGAAAACTGTGGGAAGATCTTTCCAGGAGACCATAGTATCCAGGCTTCAAGCCTCCCTGTGTCTGAGAATCACATTCTCCTGCCGTTTTCTGTTGGCCATCAGCAGAGCTCACCTCTGAAGTCTTTCATGACCCAGGCTTCTTCCAAAGGCAGAGAATAGGGCTGATTATGGACTGGTTTGTATCACACCATCAGCCTGAGATCCACTATTATAACTTGACTTTGAATACTTAGAGTAGCCAGACTCTCAAGAGGTCATTGGCCCTTCTCCTACATCTGAAGAAGGTAATATTTTACCATTGAAGTGGGGTGGGCAAAAAGTGGGGACAGAGCCTTCTTAATCACAAAAAAATGAAGAAAATTAACAGTCAAATATGCTTTGCTCATCTGTTTCATTGATTTGCACGCAGTAAATTCTTAATGGTTTAGCTGTTACTTCAAACCTGTCCGTTCCTGTCATGACTCCCCAGGGTTTCTGAATTGAGCCCAGCCATTGCCATTGTATAAACCCCAGGTGACTCCATGCAGATTGAAAGTGAATTCCGCTTATTGTCTTTATTTTCTAAGTAGTTTGTTTGTATATTTGGGTCAGTGGCTTTTCAGGAAAGATCTTAACTATCAATCGTATAATAAGCTTTCATTTACCCCTTTTACTTAGTCTTCAAGTCAAACCCTCTTTTATCAATTTTTCAAGTCAAACCCACTGGGCATCAACTCTGTGAAGCCTGCACAGATCCACAGGTGACAGTGAGTTACTGCTGCTCCAGTGCTCTTTAGCACTCCATTAAGGCCACCATTAAGTTTTAATGACATGGCACTGCCATGTTTTGTTTACATGTTCATCTTTCCCATCGAACTCTAAGCTCTTTAAAGGATGATGCAGTAATCCATTCATGTTTGTTTCCTAGCAATGGGCATGGTTCGGTATATAGAATGTGCACAATAAATGCTTTATGAATGAATGAATGATGGACAGAAGGACCCTCTTATACGTCTGTCAAGCATTCTACTATTTTCCTAAGCTACAGAGGCCCATACTGAGGTTCCAGGTCATGCCCTTTCTTCTCACTATCTTATCCTATTTACATGGTTGATCAACACACTGTTTTATTGCTCTAAGCACTCTCTCAACTGTGCTGGCTGCCCTTGACTACAGAAAAAGGAGATGACTGTGCAGAGCCTTGAAATATGGGCTGATGAAATAAACAGCGATGACCTTCCCTTGCTGTGTTTTGACATACGTGTTTGTATTAACGGGTTGCTTCTAGCTGACTCCTTTCAATAACCGCCTTTTGAGTGACAGAAGACAAATTCATACCAATGTGGCCCTCAATTATTCCTTTGTATTGCTTCTCCATGGCTTAAGAAGGCAGGATTCTTAAGCTCCTAGTTTTCAATCCCTTTTAGCAGACTACGTTGCTCTTATTAAACTACCGAAACCAGTTGCCATTGTAGTGACTCAGAGTAGAGCCGTGCTCCATGGGGTTTTCAATGACTGATTTTTCAGAAGTAGATTGCCAGGCTTTTTTTCTGAGGTATATCTGGGTGGACTTGAACCACCGACATTTTGGTTAGCACCAAGCAAGTTAACAGTTTGCATACCCAGGGACTATTAAACTATAGAAAGTTAAAAAAAAAAAAAAAAAAGGGCAATCATTTACATTAAAATTGAACTCTTCAACTATTTTTACTTCAACTTTCTTGGAAGTCTTCTGTGCAAATTACAGCAATGAGAATTGCTGCTACGTGGAGGTGTTAATACTTCATGTCCCAGTCTCTCGTCACCATCATTAAGTATAATGCTTTCAATTTGCCTGTTTTGGCTTTCCCCTATTTTTGTGTTTGTTTCTGTTTTGGTTTTACAGTTGGTGAAAATAAGCATATATTTATTAAACAGATAAACTTTGAGCATTTTTGAGCATGTGTTAGGCACCATACAAGATAGTGAGGACTCAGAAAAGAATCAGATATGGTTCCTAGTCTCAAGGGACTTACCAACTAGGGAACAAGTGAAATAAACAAAGACTAGAATGACATTTGCAAGGCATTATGGGAGTGAGGAGGAGAGATGCCTGTGGCAAGCAATTTGGCCTGGGTGAGATGGTGAGAGTGGGTTTGAGTTGAGCCAAAGATAAGTAATAATTCGCCCAGCAGGCAAGAAGGGAAGGCAAATTATAGACAGTAATTGTATGTTCAAGGCTCAGAATTTGAAAAATATGATGATTTGGGGGATGTACAAATGGTCTGGGAATGGTTGGAAACAGGAAAACTTGAGATCCAAGCATAAAACCAAAAAAAACCAAACCTGTTGCCATCGAGTTGATTCCAACTCATAGCAATCCTGTAGGACAGAGTAGAACTGCCCCACAGCGTTTCCAAGGAGAGGCTGGTGGATTCAATGTTTTGGTTAACAGCCAGACACTTAACCAGCTAAATATTAGCCCGGAGCACAGAGAGTGGGCAGAGAGGAGATAAGACTAGAAAAGTAAGCTAGGATCAGATTGTAAAGGGCCTTGGATGCCAGGCCAAGGATATGGGATTTACTGTGTGTGTGGTGAGTGAGGAGGGTTATAAATTCACTAAAGAATTTTAAATAAATGAATGAAAAATCAGAGTTGTGTCTATCGAGAACTGCCTCATAGGTTTTCCAAGGAGCAGCTGGTGAATTCGAACTGCTTACCTTTTGGTTAGCAGCCAAGCTCTTAACCAGTGTGCCACCAAGGTTCCTAGATTGGAAACCCTGGTGGTGTAGTGGTTAAGTGCTACTACAGCTGCTAACCAAAAGGTCAGCAGTTCAAATCTACCAGGCGCTCCTTGGAAACTCCATGGGGCAGTTCTACTCTGTCTATAGGGTCACTGTGAGTCAGAATTGAACCGATGGCAATGGATTTGGTTTGGTTTGGTCTGTGAAGAGCTTTCCCACCCACCCTGACCTGTCCATTCTGTTCTCCCTAATACACTTTTTTTCTTCTCTAAGCAGATTATCCTGGAATATCCTTTTGGGATGCCTTCTTGTTTAGTTTAACCACCCCTCTTTGTTATTTTAACCTGAGCCCAGGTAACCAGGCCCATGATTTAACTGTCTCCAGCATTAGACAGTGTTGGGCTAGTGGCTATTTTAAAGGGCCCCCTTGGGGCTGGAGTGTGAGAAGAGAAAGGAATGATGTTTGTGCCTAGGATTATTTCCAGTATTTGTACTTCAAACTTGGCATTTCTGGAGCATTGAGCAGCAAGCTTTGTGAAGATTTAGTTAAAAATCAGCTTATGGATTCCTCCCTAATTGACTTGGCCAGGTTTAATCTGTTATTGGTCAAGGCAAGCTGGCTTCTACTGTGTAGTACACTAAGTATTTCCGGTGTTGCTCTTATCCTAATAGAGGCTTACTTTTTTTAGGAATCTTGGTGTTTGTGAAGGCCAATCTCACTGTGTCCTATGAAGCAAGATCAAAAGGACTTCCATCTGCTACAATATTAAAGACCTTTGACTGAAAAGAGAAGTCTTGGATTTGGCATTTTCATACTAGAGTGTTATGGTTTAGTTAGCAAAGCATCCTATTTGGTTCTGCTTTTTTGGGTTGATCCCTGGGAATGCTCAGTGTGCCCGGTCCAAGCAAGCTGCACCTGCAGCAATGGAACATCTGCAGAGAGTGGATTTCTCTGACTAGGGTAACCTGAAGTGACAGCAGAGGTGGGGACAGGGGTGTCCTATTACTCCAGGTCTGGCATGGAAAGAGAGAAAGAGAAGGGACCTTTCGTTATGGGTTCAGGACAGTTTATGGGCACTATTACAGAGTATCAAGCCAGCACTAGAAAAGGGACAAAAGAGAGCCTGTTTTTGGAGAGTTTGTGAAGGTAAAAGAGCAAGCCATCAGGCCAACCCTGGAGAGGAAGCATTCATGTCCATCTATGGAATTCATGCCCAGAGAAAAGAGTAAATGGAAAGTCACATTTTCTCTGTAATTCTGGAAGGACATTGGATTTCTAAGTGCCATTTCCATGAGTGAGGTGAGGGCATGTTATATACATTTGCCATCACTCAAAAGTAGATTGCCCTTTTCTCCCCCCGACTGGTCTCTTTGCCAAGCCCTTGCTAGGGCTTTGGAGAGTTTACAAAGGTCTTGTAGGACAAGTCACTTGTGATACAAGAACATTTGCCCAGTAGAACTGCGCTCATTAGAACCAAGAAGGCCAACTTAGAACTCCATAAATAAAGATGCATTCATATGTATACTTAAACGCAGACATGGCGTGTTACAGGTTTCAGAAAACTCGTCTAACATCTGTTTTGCTTTTCTTGTTAATTCCACATCCTTCCCCATCCCCACTCCATCCTTGACCCCAGACTCCAGAGCAAATTCCTCAGTAAAACCTCATTTAAAAGATGCTGATAGACTGGCCTTTTGAGCTGCTTCCAGAGATTGTTTTTGAAGATTTCTTCCTTGCCCACCCACCCCTTCCAGCCAGCTAGTCAGCAGGCCGTTCCAAGGGTGCAGCCTTGACAGATTTCTGCCTTCAGGTTTTCAGGTGCAAGTGTTTTGCCATTAGCTGGCACCTGCCAGTCTCCTAGTGCCCACTGAGAGTCCATTGGGTACCAGAGATGATGACAGTGGACAGGGTTGTATCAGCAAAAGCAGTGACCCGTAACTGGGGGCCCAAGCAAACTGCCGAATCGAAAGCAGGTGTGCTGGGTAAAGTTCCATACGTGTTCTCTTTCCTGAAACTTCTGCAGTTAGGCTTATCCCTCTGTGAACATTTATTTATTTATCTATAGCTCTGCTTTCCCTCCCCCTTTGTTTGTTTCATTCTTTACTTGAATATCATAGAATCTTGACGTTTGTCCAAGAGAGTGAGAATCTCTGCATCACAGCAAATCAGACCTACATGGAATTTAAACCAGGCCTTTCAGTTTTTCAGCCAGGATGCTGATACCCATTGAAACAAAGAGAATTGCCTCAGGGCATACGGCTAGTTAGAAGCATATTCAGGGCTAGAAGTCAGGTCTCCTCTCATTCAGTGCTTAAACCCAATTCTCTGTTTCATTTAAATGTGTGTCTGTTTAGAATGTGAGTATATGAGATATTGGTAGTTCAGTTGCAGAATTCTGCATTCCGTGTGGGAGACCTGGGTTCCATCACCAGCCAATGGACCTCATGCACAGCCAACACCTGTCAGTGGAGGCTTGCAGGTTGCTATGATGCTGAACAGGTTTCGGCAGAACTTCCAGACTAAGACAGACTGGGTGATCTACTTCCAAAAATCAACCAATGAAAACCTTATGGATCACAATGGTTCAATCTACAATCCATCACGGGGATGATACAGAGCCAGGCAGTGTTTCATTCCGTTATGCGTGGGGTCGCCATAAGTCAGGGGCTGACTCAATGGCAGCTAAAAAGCACATATATATGCAGTATACATTGCGGCAAATCTGTACGTGTTGATATTTATTCGATAAGAATAAAATTGCACATAATAGGAGACATTTATTATTGTCTTACATTATCCAAAGAACTTTATGTACGTAATAATATTTAACTTTAGGACAATTTATTAGGTAAGTGTGATTATTTCCTCAATTTGCGCTTGGCTGTTAACTGAAAGGTCTGCAGTTTGAACCCACCAGCCGCTTCGTGGGAGAAAGATATGGCAGTCAGCTTCTGTAAAGATTTATAACCTTGGAAACCCCGTGGGGCAGTTCTACTCTGTCCTATGAGTCAGAATCGACTCTCTGGCAACGGGTTTGTGATTATTTTCTCAATTTGCAGTTGAAGTAACTGAGGGACAGAGAAGTTAAATAACTTGCTTTTAGCATGCAGGGAAGTTCTTTTAGACTGTGACTTTCCTGGAACTCAGGACTGTGTTTCCATCAGCAAACATGTTTTGAGCCTTTAGAATGGTCCAAGCCCCTATCTTTCTAATGGAGGCTAGATCATGAGCAGATGGATCACAGCAGCAGGGGGTGATGGCTGAAACAGAGGCAGGAACTAAGAGTGGTGGGATTCAGAGAAAAGAGTACTGGACTTCACCAGGAAGGTGGCATTTGAATGATCTTGAAGATGCATAGAAGTTTGACAGTTAGAGAATAGATGTTTGTGCACAAAAGAATGGAAAGACCTACTGTGTTCAGGGAAAAATCAGAAGAATGAGAAGTTCAGAGGGCATGATGGTAGGTACATGATGACTGTGGGGAAATACTGGGAGATGATGCTAGAGAGGCAGGCTGGGAGTAGATTGTAAGGTATCTGCATTTCAAGATAAAGAATTTTATTACATCATGTAAACAAAGAGGAGCCAACAGAAATTTTTTGAGTGGGTGTATTAGTTTCTTAGAACTGCTATAAATAAAGTGCCACAAAACAACAGAAATTTGTTGTCTCACAATTCTGGAGCCTCGAAGCCCAAAATCAGGGTGTCAGCAGGGCTGTCTTTGTTTTTGAAGGCTCTAGGGGAAGATCCTCTCTTGCCTCTTCCAGCTTCTGATGGTTCCTGGCAATCGTCGGTGTTCCTTGGCTTGTAGATGCATCACTTCAGTCTTTACCTCCCTGTTCACATGATCGTCTTCCCTATGTGTCTGTGTCTCTTCTCCCCTTTTTATAAGGACACCAGTCATATTGCATTAGGACCCACCCTACTCTGGTATGGTCTCATGCTACCTTAACTAATAACATCTTCAAAGACTCTATTTCCAAACAAGGTCACACTCACAGGTACTGGGGTTTAAGACTTCAGCATATGTTTTAGAAGGACACAATTCAACTTTTAACAGTAGGTAAGTGACAGGATCAGGTTGCTGGGGGCTTTGTTTTTCATGCCACAGGGGCAAGGGGAGACTGGTGACAAGGAAACCAGTTATTAGGAGGGTATTGCAGTTACCCAGGTGGAAATGATGAGGGCCTGAACTCCTTCTAGTCATCTGACTGGCCCAGGATGCCTCCACTCTTTGGCTCACACTGCTTCCTTGGCTTGGGATGCTCTGTCTAACCCAATTTTCTGGGGACTGCAGACCCATCCTCCGAGACTGAATTGGGTGTTCCATATGGAGACTCTCCTGTGTCCCCATCCTAGATAGACTTGAGCTCTTCCTCCTTTGGGCCTCCTCTGTCTTTGGCACATTCTTCTTTCTCTCTTGACACACACAGACCTCGTTGTACATCTTTGAGCATATTATCCCCTCAAAACCCAGCTCCTTGAAGGCAGGACCCGGCCTTTTCCTTCTTAAATACTTGGCATATTGTCTGACGTTTAGTGAGCTCTCGGTAAATCTGTGATGAATGAATAAACTTTCTACATAAAGGCAGTGACCATGGGTATAGAAAGAAGAGACCAAATTTGGGAGATATTTTTAAGATATATCATAGCCCAGGGGCCAAATTCCAGCCTGCTGCATTTTTGTAAGTAAATTTTTATTAGAATATAACCAAGCCCATTTGCTTACGTATTATCTATGGCTGCTTTCACTCCACAATGGCAGAGTTGAATAGTTGCAGCAATACCGTATGGCTTGCAAATCCAAACATATCTACTACCTGGTCCTTCGCTGAAGAAGTTTGCCAACCTCTGAATTAGGTGAACAGGATTAATGACTGGAGGTAAAGGGCGAAGGAAGGAAGACAGTCAAAACTTTTTATTTTTTCATATCTCTCAAGTGATGACATTGACCAATGGGCTGGCAGGTATTGAGAAAGAAATACCCATGACTGTGGGGCAGGAGAAAAGGGAGCCCAAGAGAAGAACATGGAAAGAGACCTCAGTAAGAAAAGACAATAGGCCAGAACTGCGATGCAGAATTGATCTAAGTCCTACTTCTCTCTGGTGAAGCTGCTCATCCTGTTCTCTCTTCTAGTCATTCAGTTTGGTTTTGTTACCCTCTTTGTGGCCTCCTTTCCTCTGGCTCCTGTATTTGCCCTCCTCAACAATGTCATCGAAGTGCGGCTTGATGCAAAGAAATTTGTTACAGAGCTAAGACGGCCAGATGCTGTGAGAACCAAAGATATCGGTATGTCTCCCACTTAGAGGCCATGCCTTTCCTCCATCCCTCCTCTACCTCATCTCCTGCCACTATCTCCACACTATGTCAGGAATCAAGAGGGCTGGGGAAAGCCTTTGCTTCTTCACACTGTGGAGTTCCTCATCCCCATATCCTCAGGTTCTGGAGGCCTTCCAAGACCACTTTATCCACCCGCATGCTTCCTCCCAGTTTCCAGACAGGGGTGCACCTAAGCCATTCCAGACAAGCCCGTTCCTGGGAGGTCCTGAAGTCCTCCCCTGATAATTTGCCTGCAAAACATCACCTGAGCTGCAGTGTTGTCATCACTGGGCCAAGAGTGGGAATGAGCCAGACGCCTTCCTTTCTGTCTTACAGGAATTTGGTTTGACATTCTTTCTGGAATTGGCAAGTTCTCCGTTATCATCAATGTAAGTGCTTACATTCATGATGCCCTAGCTCTGTGGAGAAGAGTTTTCCAGAGATGAGATGTTCCAAGCAGGACGCTGACCCTTATGATTTCCCAGCTGCCCCCAATTTGAGCTTCTAGCTCATTGTGCTGCCATCAGAGCCATGCCATTACTTTTAATATTTCCCTGAGAGAAAGAAAGGCAATTATCCATGAGAATGTATACCATGGCCTTAAGAGTCAAAATTTGATCCTCCCTCAAAGCCAAGAATAATGAGGAAAGAATTCCACATATCTAGCCATCTCTTTCCTTTCCTCTTTTCTTTCTTTCTCTGCTCTTGCACTAAACAATACCTGGAACATTGCCCAAGCTGCAATTCCTAATTACGGTTCCTCCAGGTTGTCAGTGCAAAGTCTTAATTATCCACATGGACTCTGGCACTGTGTAGATTAAGACAGGACTTGGAAGAAGTGGGGTCCTACTTGTTGTAACCTTAACTGCCTTTCCAGACATATCCACATTTCCAGAGGAAATCCTGCTGGATCCAAGCCAACAGCTCCTTTTTTTCTGCATTCTGTACCAATGGTGGTCAGGCGGGGCCTCCCACTCTACCTCCCAAAGAAATACCAGCCAGCTCAGTGCACACTAAGAGAGGCACAACCCGTTTTCCCTTGGGAAACATTGATTCTGGCTCTGATCTGATTCCCTATTGAGAACCATAAAATAGATGGAGAGGTGTGAAGATAGATAGAATCAGCCCAATCCATTCTGAATTTGGCTACAAATATTTCAATATAGGAAGCACACATCGTGAGGCTTAGAAATAAAGTCCAATTTGGGAAGTAGATCAGTAGCTACTTTGAAGTAATGTCTACTAGAAAAATGTCCCACGTCTTAACCACTTGCCATCTATAGAATAGAGTGACACCAAGTTTTACTTCCCTGGCCTCTCTAAGACTCGTTTACTTCTCTGTAAAATGGGAGATAAAAAAAAAATAAATAAAAAATAATAGCACCCATCAAATAGGATCATTTTGGAAATTAAATGGGATGATGAACAGACATATATAAGTGCTCAGTAAGTCATAGCTACGATTACCATAAATATGCTATTCATCCTCAAATATGGTTATATCCATCCATACTCACATATACATTTAGAAAACATTTTCTTACCACATATTTTCTAAAGGGCTTTAATCGCTGGTGCAGAATAGAATATAAACATCTGCCAAGAAGATTTAAGATTTTCTTTGCAGAAAGTACCTCCACATTCAAACATGCAATCACTCATTTATTGTTTGGTTTGCTCCGTAGACATTTATAAGGCACTTAAATATATATAGCAGAGGCTATCCTGGGTATGTGTGTTTCCATCTAGCAGAATCCTCTCCTTCCCTATGTCTCAATTTCCCTAAGTAAAATGGATAAAAGATGATGTACTTCCATAAAATGGTGTACTAAAAAGGGCTGAGAAGTGACGGTCAAATTGAGGAAACTATGGAATCATAGCATTGGCATTCCTGGCTTTCTGGTGTCACTCAAGCGTGGATGTACATTGCTACTTAATATTCTTGCCAATTGCACTTAAATGACACTTTCACCAGCATAGGTGAGTTTCTCAGAAAATCTTCCACTGTGTTTGGCTTGGCCAAAACCAATGCCAGTTCAGTTATTTCAGAAAAGACAAAAACCAAACCCATTGCCATCGAGTTGATTTTGACTGATAGTGACCCTATAGGACAGACTAGAACTGCCGCACAGGGTTTTCAAGGAGTGGCTGGTGGATTCAAACTGCCGACCTTTTGGTTAGCAGTCAAGCTCTTAACCACTGTGCCACCAGGGCTCCAATTATCTCAGAGGTAGTTTAATCCCTCCAACACCAAATGGTCCAAACTGGCTTAGCATCCTTTGCTGCAGTGGTTGTGACAGCCACTGCCTGTTGGATATACTTAGACATGTCAGAGATGGCAAAAGAGTGAGTCAGCTGCATGGCCTCAGGGACCAGCGAACTGAGCTTGATGCATGTCCTCCCATGTTAGAGTAGAACTGTCTGGATGGGAAGGCCAAGCATGGATGATCACTGAGCCAGATGAACCCTGAGGACCTGGACAGCATCCATCCTGACCAATCCTCAAGTGTTTGTGGTTCTTTCTCTCAGGCTTTTGTCATTGCCGTCACCTCTGACTTCATCCCCCGCCTTGTGTACCAGTACTCCTATAGTCACAATGGGACTCTGAATGGCTTTGTCAACCACACCCTCTCCTTCTTCAATGTCAGCCAGCTGAAGGAAGGAACACAGCCAGAAAACTCACAATTCGACCAGGAGGTTCAGTTCTGCAGGTAAAGTAATCAGGAGGAGAGCAGTTGAGGACCAAAAGTAAATCAGGTTTGTGAGGCCACCAAATAATTTTCTGGATGATCTAGGATTCTGTCATTCACCTTTCCCTTTTTCTCCCACCTCCCACCCTGAATTACTATGAAACCAACTTCACTAAGAACTTACTAAGTTCCTTTTACTAAATGCTGTGGAGCAGACAAAGAAATATATACAGCCTTGTCTTCACCCTCGAGGGATTTATGGTCTGGTTGGGAAGAAAACAAGCAGAAGAAATAGGAAGTAGAAGGTCATTCTGTGCTCATGTGTAGCATGGACCATGAGCATTGTGGGTGTTTGGAGAGAAAGAGGGCCTAGTAAGAGTTGCAGGACAGAAAGGAAGAACATTCTAGATGGAGAGTTAGCATGGGCATAGCCATTAAGGTGGGGATGAATTTGGGGTCTTAGGTAAACACTTAGAGGCTAGAAAGTGTAGTTAACAATGACAGTGCTTGGGAAATAATATTGAAAATACAACATATGTAAAACTCCTGAAATAGTATAAGCAAATTGTTGAATTTGAATAGGTAGGAGGAGTAGGCTCTGCAATCAGACGGGAGTTTTAAGGTGGTGAAACAGGAAGATATTTACCTTTTCAGTGCCAGGGAATGATAGGGTAAAGGGTTGTCGTTGTTGGGTACCGTCGGGGCAGTTCTGACTCATAGCAACGCTATGTACAACAGAACAAAACGCTGTCTGCTCCTAAGCCATCTTCACAATCATCACTATGTTTGAGCTCATTGTTGCAGCCATTGTGTCAATGTATCTTCCTCTTTTTCACATACTCTCTGCTTAACCAAGCATGATGTCCTTCTCTAGGGACTGGTACCTCCTGATAACATGTACAAAGTATTTAAGACAAAGTCTTACCATCCTTGCTTCTAAGGAGCATTCTGGCTGTGCTCCTTCTAAGATTTATTCATTCTTCTGGCAGTCCAGGGTAGCTTTAAGGAAATTGAGGAAGATGGACTAGAACTCAGAGAACTCAGGCAGAGCCACTGGATTGTTGCATCATTCAGATATAAACCGTGGTGGGCAGAGGCCATGGAGGTAGAAAGAATTAAGAGGAAAGGAGAAGTTGACTATTTCATATAATACTTTGCAAAGATGATGACAAGAGACAGGAGAGAGGCTGAGTTAAAGATGTCTGAAAAGTTTGGGCTGAAGTCAGGAGACTGGTGAAATGGTGGTTCCATTAACAAAGTCAGGGAAGATGATAAGAGAATCTAGTTTTATGATACATGTGATGATTTTTATTTCAATCATGTTGCATTTAAAGTGATGGTAGGAAATACAAGAGGCAATTTTCACCTAAATTATAAACACACTAAACTGGAATTCCAGAGAGTTCCGGCTTATAGCCATGATTGAAAGCCATCAGCACAGAGATAAGTGAAGCCAGAAATAGATAACTGTCCGCTATTTACCGAAGAAGGGCAAATAAAGAGAAGAGCCAAAGGGTATAAACTCTTTAACCCTTTTGTACCCTGAGTTAAATGATAGTGCCTATACAGAACTTAATAAAAAATCACGCCTCATCTATTAAAAACAAACAAACAAACAAAAACAATAAGTATTATAACAACAACAGGTAAAGGTATTGTGGAACCGGTGTTAGATGTTTAGGGCTTTCTCCAGTCATCCCCAGCAGTGTCTGAAGTAGAAGCTGCTGATGCCTCCACCCAAGAACAAATGTTTTCAGTTGTGTTTGCAGTAGTGATGATCTTGGGCATGTTTGTCATGTTCTCCCACCTGGGACATCTTGGTAATCAAGGTCAACCATTTTCAAGACAGCTGCTTAGGTTTGGATTCACCGTTTGAGAACACGAATTGGTCTTCCTAAAGTAGATGGCTGAGTTAAACAACTTTATCAATCTGTGAGTTAAATAGAAGGATAGTCTGGTATCAGGAGCAATAACTTTAGGGTTCAACGCTAGCCAACCAAGAAAAGATGCAAAATCCAGGGCCAGACCCAAGAATGAATGAATAAATTCATACATAGATCTCCATTTGCATCAGCTTGGGTGTTAGAGGTATATTCACACGTGGAGCTGTAAAAAGTCTGACTTGGACTAAAGTTGCATTTCAGGCAGATTTGCTACTAGGTTATGTACTGCTCAGTGGCCACTCCTCTGTATGGCTCGGGTGCCAGACTGTCTGTCCATGGTGCTAGATGGTGGTCTCCAGAGGGCGGTACCAGTTCCTGGCCTTTTCCAGTGGCATCAAGGTCTGCTCCAGCAAATTCCACAAAGTCAGTCAACAGGTTTGCATTAAACAAACAGGCACTAAAAAGTAAGAATTAGACAATTTTTTTAAACTGGAAGAGATCATAGATATTATTTTACTGAAACTCCTCATTGTACATTAAAGACAAAACAAAACAAAACAGAAAAAACAACTGAGGCTTAGAAAGCTGAAGAGGTTCCCAAGAAACAGATCCTGAACTAAACCACAGATTTATCCAGGAACTCAGGCTTCAACCCCTGTGTACAGTGGGGAGCAACATGAATGTGACTTGTCGTGTGGGGAAGCAAGAATAATGTTATCTGTTCCTTTAGTTGATCTAGATGCGTCTGTCCATAACAGTACCAAGTGTCTCTCACCTTGCCCCTGATCTTCAGAACTTCCAAAAACATATCTGGAATATAATTTCCAGAAACGTCAGTTGTTTAAATTGGCTTGACCAAAAATGGAATTTAATGGCCCCCGTAAGTGCAAGTTGAGAGTAGGTCTAATTTTAGACAAGGCTTGAATCAGTCAATGTTGTGCAAAATCTCAACTCTAATTCAGTTGATGTTGACTATATTTTAAAGCTCCATAAGATTTCCAGCAATGACAGGCCATTATTATATTGGGTTCAAGCCTAGCAGGGAAAAAACCACAGGCCTCTTTCCCAGTGACCCCAGCAAAAGTCTTATTGTCGCTGACTGGCTGGGATCAGTATACACCTACTTTGAATCAATCACTGTAGCCAGAGGAATGTAATACTCTCAGGGGCAAGTCTGAATCCTTTGGGAATGGGGACAGTGGGTAAAGTCATCTCCATCTGAAGCACAGGACCTTGGAGTAGTGGGAAATTAAAGTGGATGGATACAGCACAGCCAAAACAACCAATGTTCAGGACACGAGGTATTAGCACGTGTGGATCAGAGTAAGCTTTCTTGTATCTACCTCCAGAGTCACTAGATATCCCAGCCAGCTGTAAAACTCTGGTTGTCTTCTCTCCATCGTTTCCATGCAATGAGTTGGGATCATGGCTTATCTATGCCCCCTTTTTAAAAATAATTTATTTTTTGTTGTTGTTGAGAATATACACAGCAGAGCATACAATTCAACAACTTCTACATGTACAGTTCAGACATTGATTGCTTTCTCCAAGTTATGTAACCATTCTCACCCTTCTTTTCCAAATTGTTCCTGCCCATTAACATAAACTTATTGCCCCCTAAGCCTCCTATCTAAACTTTCGAGTTTGATCCCATATAGATAATTCTTTAAGAGAGCACAATGCTCAAATACCAGCCCCCCACCTTTTTAAATTCTGCCACAGATTGATGCTCATGGAGTACGATTTTATTCTATTTCATGCCAAGAAAATTTACCTGAGGATCAAACTGAAATGGCTTTTGTCATACCCACCATTTTTCATTACTTGCAATACGAGTGAAGATTATAGGTTCATTATGTAAATATTTCTGAGGCCCTACTGTATGCTTGACATTGGCTATATAATAAGGACCAAGATACAGTGCTTCTCTCAAGGAGTGCAGATAGAGGAGATGAGTTATTAAAGTCAGGCAATTAAACTATAGTTTTACTAAGTTACAGTTGGGTAACTACAGGGAGCTATGAGAGTCCTTTGAAGGGGGCCATGCACCTGACTGAGACCTAAGTGTTCAGGGGTAATTTCAAGGGGGATGAGGCCCGAAGAATGAACAGTACACAAATGACCATAGTTCCTCATTCACTTGACCAAGTCAACCTAAATGGTAAGTGGGGTGCAGAGGGGTGGTGGGAGGTGGGGTTGTCAGGTGGTAAAAGAGGTCCAGGGAGAGTAGTGTGCTCCAGGTAGAGGGTCTAGGGTGTGCTCAGGTCCTTCAACAAGAGAGTTCTACTCCTTGGGAGTAACCGTAGATAGCTGGAGCTAGCGTGAAAGAGGTAAGCTATGAAAAGAGACTGGAAGAAAAAGCAAATGCCAAATTAAGAAGAGCATGTTTGTCATATTGAGGTGTGTGGGAGACCACTGAGGGGGTTTATAAGAGAGCAGTGATGAGATCAAACATTTGCTTCTGTGTGACTTTTCTGATTACAGTGTGAAGACTAGGGAGTATTAAGGGTTACATTTAAAATAAAGAGATGCCCTACTCTCTTTGTCTAGAGAATAAGTTGTCATACAAGCTAGGTATAACATGTTAAATCGGTGTATTAAATAGACTGCACTTACAAGATCAGTAAGAATTGTTGACGGCAATCTCTGCCACAGGTGGGTCCTCCTTACAGTACCACTGCATGCTGGGCGAACTTGTCTGGGTCACCAAATCCTTTGGGAATTTAGGAAGTGAGGACATAACCTCTGATGTATTCCTAAGCCAGGAACTGCCACTGGCTGTAAGAAATTAAGGAGAGAGAGGTTGAGACAGATAGAGAAAGAGAGAGATTGAGAATGGGGGAGGGACTGTGATAGAGAGATACTATGTGTACGGAGCCTTGGTGGTTCAAGTGGTTAGGCATTTGGCTGCTGTTATGGATTGAATTATGTCCCCCAAAAATGTCTGTCAACTTGGCTAGACCATGATTTTCAATATTGTGTGATCGTCCACCATTTTGTTATCTGATGTGATTTTCCTGCGTGTTGTAAATCCTACCTCTATGATGTTAATGAGGCAGGGTTAGAAGCAGTCATGTTAATGAGGCAGGACTCAATCTACAAGATTAGGTTGTACCTGGAGTCAGTCTGTTTTGAGATATAAAAGAGAGAATCCAGCAGAGAGACAGGGGGACTTCATACCACCAAGAAAGAAGGACCAGAAGAACAGTGCATCCTTTGGACCTGCGGTCTCTGTGCTGAGAAACTTCTGGACCAGGGAAAATTGATGACAAGGACCTTCCCCCAGAGCCGACAGAGAGAGAAAGACTTCCTCCGGAAGCGGCACCCTGAATTTGACTTCTAGCCTAATAGACTGTGAGATAATAAATTTCTCTTTGTTAAAGCCATTTACTTGTGGTATTTCTATTACTGCAGCACTTGATAACTAAGGCAGCTGCTAACCAAAGTGTGGGCAGTTTGAATCCGCCAGTTGCTCTGTGGAAACCCAATGAAGCAGTTCTACTCTGTTCTACTTTGTCACTATGAGTCAGAATCGACTTTATGGCAATGGGTTGGTAAGAAGCAGAAACAAAGACAGAGACAGGCATGAGTTCTACAGCTAGTCTTAGAGTCAGTGTGTGGAACTGCTTCTGTGGTGGGAAATGAAGAGTTTGCCCTGATTTTCTGGCAAATAGTGTTGGGAACTTGATGACCCTTTATATTCTTAACTTTCAGTGACCTCTGGAGATAAATGTGGTCAAATAAAACCAAGGTCCAGGCTCCAATTAGGCCTCGCCAGGGATAGAGGTATTGTAAAAATAGCAATAAAAGTTAGGAAAAGTCTCCAGCTGCCCATTTGAGATGCATTCCCAGCATTCTTGAAGCAATGTTGGCCGCAGCCATCTAACTGCTCTGGCAGGGCCACTCCATAAACAGCCTTGCGACGTCAATCTCCAGGCGTGATTAGTGACCATTTGATGGGGTCGAAGGGCCACCATGTCCTGGAGGATGGATGGTGGCTTGGGCTGCTGGCTCAGTTGGAAGGGGATTACAGAGATTAACAGGACAGGGCCAGTGACCTGGGCCCCAGAGCTCAAGAAGCCCACCTGGGTACAGCCAACCTACTGGGTCTTTTTGGAGCTGTTGCGCCTTCAGAAACAGCATCCTGTGTGACCATGGCCAAGTTTTTCTTCAGAGCCTAAGTGCTTCCAAGTTCTGAGGTCCTGTGAAGTCTTTGAAGTCTTTGAAGGGGCGGGTTCCTTGAGAGCCCTTGGCAGCCTCACATCTGCTCCTTGCTGAAACCAGAGGTAGAATCAGCTTTTCCGGGAGTTGCCTTTCCTGATCTATATCAGCCCTGGGATTGACATGGTTCTCATTAGCTCCTAATTGCCTGGGCTGTTTTCCCTTGTTAATGGTGAATTCAGACGGCAGTTTTAAGTACCTCAGACGGTACGAAAATATTGTATATAATTATGTTCAGCGTTAAGATGACATTAATTTTCATGGAGGCTACTTAATTTTTTTTTTTTTAAGATATCACTGGAGATGAGACATTTAGTAATTGATTCACAATATAACCAAAACCTCATTAAAACAACAACAAAGAAAGCCTTGACTGTTTATGACCAGTTCTTGAGTTTCTTACTTCGTCACTCTCCCTGCTTTCAGTGATTTTGTGTTGTGATGAATTGTGGCAGGAGGTCACTGTTTACCACCCCCCACTGTGTCCCCCTCAACAACTGCAAGTGAGGACTGGATGGGGACATATGAGCTAGGACTCTCTCTTACCTCTCTGTACCTCAGTTTCCCCATCTGTAAAAGTGGAATTTCAGAAAAGATAATCTTCAAAGATTCTTTTCTGATTTTTAAAATTAATATTTAAGGACATATGTAATATGTTAATATATTTTCATAAAATATTTAAACATTACAGGTATATCTGAAGCCCCTTTGACCACTACAGTTCTGTCTCACCTCCACCCCCTGCCCAGCCCCTTGGCATCTTCCCAACAGGAACCAGGGTGATTAATTTGAGTATATTTTTCCCAGATATTTTTCTACACATTAATACAAAATGAACTTGTAGAACCTTTAAGGTATTGTTCCTTGAATTTGTTTTATTGTAATGAAATGTATTTTTGAGTTAATGGAAACGTCATTTCTTTAGGTAATGTATAATTTTAACCCAATCAATGTGATTTTTCAGAAAGCTAACATACTCTAGATAAAATATTCATGTAATTTTAAAGTTAAAATATCATGTTGACTTTTATTCCGGTTTCACTTATTATACATGAGACCGTCTCATTTAACACTATAATTTTGCTTCTGAAAGCTTGGTATAAAAGTGTATTTTGGTCAACTATGTGTTGGCATTAATTATATTCTTCTTTTAAAAATACGAACTTTTTAATTATAAAAGTAATTCAAAAAAAATACACACACACACACATACATACCAAAAAGGTGAAGTGAATAAAAGGGAAAGAAAAGCCTCTCTTCTCAGCCCACCCCAGTCATTCTCTCCAAGTGGAAGCCACTGAGGCCTCTAGAAATCACATTCATGTGTATTGTGTTATTTAATTCCCACAGTGCCTTCAATTAACACTCAATGAACACACACATACACACACACACACACACACACACACACGCCACCTACTAATTTATTTGTAGTTAATGGGGGGAGAAACTGGAAGCGTGCTCCTTCTTTGTTCTCAGCACTCTGATACCTATTTTGTTCCTTCCACTTTATGGATTAGGGTGGTGAGGTTTAGTGATGTAAATATACTCAGTGTCTTACAGTTACAAATTGGCAGAGCTACTCCAAGGGCAGACTGCCTTTCATAGACACTCAATCTAGCTATCTCATTCATTGTTGAAAGATTCTCCTCATCCAAAGACTTGGGAGAACTCTCAAAATTAATGTTAAGGTGCAAAGAAAATAAAAGCGCTGCGGGGGTGAGGATGAGATCTAGTAACAATCCCTAAAATTGTATCCCTGGGGATAAAGCCCTGCCTTCCCCTGGGGTGACAGCCAGCAGATACAGGTAGCTGACCAGAGCTGGGGGTTCATCTAGTGCTGTGGCCACTCAGTGGGACTTTGGGAGACCGAAGCTCCCTAACTCTGGGGAAAGGGTCTAGTTTTGATGGCATTTGAGCTGATGGGGAACGGAACAGAAGTTCTACTTCCTAGGGCTCAGGGCTGCCACCCATCAGCCTGGGAAACAGAACTTCTGGTCCCTTTCTCATCAGCTTAAATGCCCTCACAAACCAGACCCTTTCCCCTGCTTTTGTCAATGCTATGTGTGCACTCAACTTAGAAATAAAGTATAATATGGTCATAGTATTGGAAACAAGTTCATTAGCCACTGTGTCCTATGTGACCATTTCTATTCTTAGAGCTAATTATCTCTTTGTTTAACTAATATGTTCTAGTTACTCTGAAAATATTTGATAAGGCTGACTTCTTAGGGTGAAATGAAAACAAAAATGATGAAATTTGAGCATACGTTGGAACATAAACACCATCTATTTACCTGGTGGCAGAGACTTACTGGAATCTTTTTTAAACTATGAGTCATGGCTCATTAGTGGTCTATGAGATCATTTTAGTGGGTCATAAGTAGCATTTTAGGAAATAAAATGGGATGGGATATGATAGAACAGAATGGAACCAAACAGAAAAATATCAGTACATTGCACGCAGCAAGGATAAGTATGTTTTGTGTAATTTTTATTTCAGTAATATATATGTATGTGTGCATAAATGTAAAGTATATTTCTTACTCTAGGCCACAGTTTTTAAAAAGAGTTACCTTTGGAAGGAAAAATACAAACAAATGTATAATTAATTAAATTTCTCTTTTTTTTTTTGTCCTTGTGGCATGCATAGCTTGCCCTTTAGTTCATAACAGAACCCAAAACCAAAACCACTGCCATCGAGTCTATTCTGACTCATAGCGATCCTACAGGACAAAGTAGAACTGCCCCATAGGGTTTCCAAGGAGTGGCTAGTGGATTTGAACTGCCAACCTTTTGGTTAGCAGCTGAGCTCTTAACCACAAACAGAGTCACCTTTAACCCACTGGCATAGGGGTATTTTCAAGTAGAACTTTCTGGACATATCTGTGTGTTAATCTTTTTCCAGATCCTCCATTAGATGAATGTGCCTGTTAGATTAAAAATATGGTTTGGACCCTGGGAGAGGGCAAAGTGACATTTCCAAAAGCTATGGTGAGACAGTAGCAGAGGTGGGGGCTGAATTAGATTATTTGATTATTTATGGATTCTTTTGAGACTGGAAAAAGAAGGGTGAGCCATGGCTCTCATATAGAGGTCAGTGAACAGCTGTTCCTTCATAGATGGAGATAGAGAATAAGAGAAATGGGCTTTTGTGGCAGCAGGAGGGATTGAGCTAGACCTGGGGAAGGGTTTCCGCATGGTAGGGAGCAGGTTTGCATGTACATACCCACCTCTGAGTCTTGAAGAGTAGGATGAATTGCCTTCAGCCATCTCTTCTTGCTGGGGCAGCAGGAGGATGATGAGGCTGTTGTTCCACCCCAGACACCCTCATTTATTTAGCCACGCTCTCTCTCTCTCCCATGAGCAAGAGTAACCTGGAGCTGGCCATGCTTCTGTCCTCTGCCACAGGTGGATGCGGTGAATCCCGTGGTGTTCTGCTGGGCTGTAGTTAGCTTTGCTTTTCATCCGGATGTCAAACCAAGCTTCAACAGCTGTAATCAGCTGTTGGAAGAGGGGAGTGCGGAGTGGAGGGGGCAGCTTCTGGCTTCTTGCCAAGCCTCAGTCAAATGCTTAGTATCCATTTCTCAGTTTGTCCCTTTCTGTTTCTGACTCTGTCCTGTGTCTTTTTCTATCATTGTGTGCACATCTCTTTTCCTCTTCCTCTTTCCTCCTTCCTCCTTGGGCAATTAGAAACCACCATGCTATAACATTGATCTTTTAGAGCAGCTCGCTTATTCAGGCCAGGGAAGGGATAGAAGAGCAGTCGTTTCTGAATCCTGCTACTCTCAGACTGTGTCTGTTGGTGAGGAGTGCTATGACAATGGGAGGAAAGCCTGAATTTGGCCAGACCTGGATTTTTATCTTGACTCTACCTCTTACTGGAAACCCTGGTGGTGTAATGGTTAAGAGCTCTGGCTCCTAACCAAAAAGGTCAGCAGTTCGAATCCACTAGTTGCTCCTTGGAAACTCTATGGGGCATTTCTACTCTGTCCTATAGGGTCGCTATGAGTCAGAATCAACTTGATGGCAGTTTTTTTTTTTCTACCTCTTACTGGCCAGGAGGCCTAGTGCAAGTAATTTAGCTTCTCTGAGTCTCAGTTTCCTCGTGTGTTATATAGGCATAATGCTCTGCTGAGGATGTTGTAAAGATTAAATAAGAAACTTCCAGGAAAGCTCCTTGCTCAGGAATTGGCACAGAGTACCTGTTCAATATATATCAGTGTCCCTCCCAGCCCCTCTCTGGACTAGTCCCTCCCCTGCCTTCCTCAACAGCTGTACACACTGCTGGGTGGCCAGCTGCCCATCCCCCACCTCTTTCTTCAGCCCAGGGCATGTTTTGCTTTTATTGAGCATCAAACACTGGTTGAATTCCATGAAGAAAAGTTCCCTGAATGGCCATAGCCCTTCTGGAACCAGCCCTTGTCATTTTTCCAAATAAAAGTCTTAGAAAAATGTGAGTCAGAAAAAACGAGTTGGTTTTAACATGAGTCATCCCAGAATGGGGGTGAAAGGCAAAATTGAGAGAAAGCCCTGGCTCTTTCGATGGGTCTGAGAAAAAGGCAGGAGCTCATGCCAGGCAATGACATTCTGTTTCTTAAACCACATGCACAGAGCATGGACAGGACACTGACCAACCATGACTATGACTGCCTGCCCCACCAAAATTCACTCAGCCTTCAGCTTGATCTGAATCAGCCCTCCTTTTAAAGGTTCAAGAATGCAGCCATCAAGCTGGCCCAGGCCCTCTCATGGCTGCAGTCCCAAAGCAGCCGGCTGTGAGTGAAGCCTGAGAATGTTGGCTGGGCCTGCATCTTCTTTGAGTCCGCAGGCTATAGAGCACTGGAAGAAGCATCTGGGGGCCTTCTCTACCCTCACAGTACCCACAGGCTAGTGGGGAGCCAAGATAGATCCACTGACCTGCTTTACTCGTGACACCTGGGAGGAGAACCCTGACACCAGATGAAGCTTTTGGGGATGCTGAAAGGAGATCTGGAAAAGGGTATTTCTAGGCTGACATTGGCTTTTTTGGACATTGGTCATCTTATTCCATGGACATTTGTTGGTTGGGCCATGGATCCCCCAGCATGCACCCATTCACCCACTTCTTAAGTCTAAGAGCCAAGGGCTTGCCTGCTACTTTGAATCTTGAGGTTTAACCCAGAGAAGTACCACCCTTTCCTCCCTTTCCTCTCAGTCTTAACCAGGGCTTCAAACAGGCTCATTGTGGTTTGAACTCCTGCTGAGAATTTGCATTTCTAACAAATCCCAGGCGATGCTAATGCTGCTGGTTAGGGACCAATTTTGAGAACCACTAGTAGAGTAGTGGTTCTCAGAATTTGCAGTACATAAGAATCACCTGGGGATCTTGTTAAAATGTAGATTGTGATTAAGTATATCTGGGGTGGAAATGCAAATTCTCAGCAGCCCTAATCTTAACACCATCTTTCTTTGTGGTCAGGTTTAAGGATTACCGAGAGCCGCCATGGGCCCCAAACCCATATGAGTTTTCCAAACAGTACTGGTCCGTTCTGTCTGCACGGCTGGCTTTTGTCATAATCTTCCAGGTGAGTTGTTCAAATAAGGAGTAGCCAATTAGAATCTAGGCTGCAAGGGTAAAGATGGTGCTGACCTGCCACTGGCCCCTCATTTCCAGGTTTTTGTGGAAGGGGTCTTTGCATGTGGTAGACAGACATGAAGGCTCTCTGCCCTGGGTGAGGCAGGGAGGACTAGAGAGACGGCTCATTTAATGGATGGACTTTGCAGAGAGTAAAGCACAGAATGAGATTATAAGACAGATGTGGGGTAAGTTGCGGGGTGGAGGTAGAGTCCCACTTAAACCTAAGACAAAGAAAGCAAAGTAGGAAGGGCCACTGAAACCAGAATCTTGGCCCTAATGCAGACAAACAGCCCCACTTCATCTCTGCAGTTGCAAAAGGGCTCAAGTTATGAACCTTTCTTGTCACTCTCAGCTCCCTCCTTTGTAAGCATTGTTTTAGCCACTGAGACATCTGGTGGGAAGGGCCCCCAGAGCCATCTAGCCATCCCAGAATGAATAGCAAACTTGAGCCCCGAGATTCCTATCTCGGACAATAGCCACAGCTCCAATTGCATCGCGGAGATTCTCCAAGATCGAGGGGCCCCTAATTCCCACTCCCGCGTAGCCAGCCTTCAGGTGGGGCCAGAGCATGGTGCAGATTCTTTTCTCTTCAGCTCCCTTGGGCTTTTGTATTCCCTAAAGGCAGATCTCTGGAGGGCTCTAAAGTATCCTGCCTCCCAGACCCCAGCCCAGGAAGTGGAGAAGCCCATCGGCTAGTCTTTCACCTAAAGAAGACAGCCTTTCTTCCCTTGGAAAGATGGGGCGATAGCTTTGAAAAATTGCTCAGACGTCGGCCTACTGCCCCACCTGCGGGAGTCTCATTTTACCATATGTCACATGTAACATTTCACTTGCACTGTAAAAAGCTGGTTTAAAGGAAGAAGGTGCCATTTGATGAAGTAGCTTGAGTATCTAAAGCTCCCAGGAGCCTCTGGAAGAGGCCTTGGGTCTCCAAAGTCTTCCCCTAATCTCCTAGGAGCACGTAGAGTTCAAGGTAAAGGATGGGAACTGGGAATAGGTTTAGAGTATGAAAGATAGCAGAGCTCTGATTACCTAGTTCTGGGCTCAGTTATTGTCCTCCAGTCTCAGAAGGGAGAAGACACATGAGTGTATAACTGGCAACTAGGAAGTTATACCACAATTGGAGGAGGGTATTGGGTAGAAGGCAGCCAAAGGGTGGCTTGGGGGAATGAATGCAACTCAGATTATAAAAACAACTAGCACTTATTGGGCCATGTCAGGCACTGTTTCAACATGCTCCTTCACTTAATCAGAGAACACTTCCGGGAAAAGGTGGTCTTATCCTACCAGTGTGTATGAGTGGAGGGATGTGGCGAAGCAGAACAGAAGAAAGAAGATAATTCCAAAAACTTAGAATTGGTAAAGAAGAGCTGGATGCAGGGGGTCTCAGACAGGTGGGTTTACTAGAGTGGCTGCAGTGGAATAGAAAGCAACATAAAGTGAGCATAAGAAGTGGGTGGCTCAGCTAAGGCGGAATTCAATGGAAAACTCCAAGATCCATGTCTGATGTGAAGGACTGAGACAGCCAGCTAGAGGAAGAGAGGCACAGGCAGCGCAGTGGAAGCCCTGGGGAGACAAGTTGGCTTCACGGTCATTTCTCAGGAAGCTCTGGGCAGGGAGAGACTGGAGGCCTGGCAGTCAAGAAGCAAGATTAGAACATGTGAGAAAAGTCTGAGGAAGAGGGGTTGGAGAGGAAATTAGAAGTCCTGTGTAAGGCAGAAACGATAGCTAACACTTATTCAGCCTTGCTATGTACCAGGCACTGTTGTAAATTTGGCACATGTATTAACTCATTTAATTATTACAACTCCATGAGGCAGATACTGTTATTATTCTCATTTTATAGATGACAATACTGCAGTACCGTTATATATCTTGATTAAGGTCACTTGGCTAATAAGTGCCAGAGGCAGGATTGCACGGAGTCAGTCTCTTCTGGGGTGATGTTCTCCACAACAATATGATCCCACCAGCACTACAGCTAAGACAGTCACTCTGCCAGGGCAGTGGCAGGTGATAGTGCATTAGTGTCTCACCGTTCTCCAGGCTATACTTCTCCACTCAACCCCTTGCCTCCTTGGTGTTGACAGAACCTTGTGATGTTCCTGAGTGTTCTCGTGGACTGGATGATCCCAGATATCCCCACAGACATCAGTGACCAGATCAAGAAAGAGAAGAGCTTGTTGGTGGACTTCTTCCTGAAGGAGGAGCATGAGAAGCTGAAGCTGGTGGATGACCCAGACCCGAGGAGCCAGAGAGGGGAGAATCGGAGCAGGTGGAGCCGGGCAGCCAGCTCAGCCCCCTCAGGTCGCAGCCAGCTGGGTAGCACAGCGTCTGCTGGTTCTCAGCACACCAATGTGTGAGCTTCCAGCCCCACTGCAGAAGGCTCCACAGGAGCGAGGCGCACACGCACGTGCACGCACATGTTTGTACACCTGGGCGGGTGTGGTGTCCACTCGCCTGGATCTGGCCTGAGGGGACCTTGAAAAGGGAGTGTGTGTGAAAAGAGAGAGAGAATGAGTGCAGGAAGCAAGAAAAATTATGCTGCTTCTCAGAAACTTCAAGCTTAAGTTTCTTTTAGATCCTCTTTTGAGCTGTATCCTTTTGGAAGATGGGCACCCTATTTAAGTCAATCAGCGAAAGATTCAGGGCCGTTCCTCTCTAGAATTCCCAGGCATCATGAGCCTTCCCCATGCTCCCTGGGGCACCCTCTCGCGCTCCACCATCGCTTCAGAGGACTGCCAGGCTGGGAGAGAAGTGCAACCACAGCCCATCCATGCCCCTGCCATAAGGGATCCCACCCCCTTTCCCATCCTCACCCTGGGAATATCCCTGAGTCACTTGCAATGGGGGCTGTCATAGCCTCAGCAGATGCACGTTAAGTTACAGGGCTCATTGCTGTGGCCTCTGGACCTGTGAGTAGCAAAGATCCAACCTAGGCTTGTCTCTATTCATGTCACAGGGCCGCTTTGAGCTGAATGCAGCTGTCATTTTATGCAGGTTCAGATTGAAAATCATAAAATAAATGGAAACCTTCTTTATAAAAGATGCATCTCCTTGTCTTTTATGCCTCCTCTTATTTTCCTCTCTTTCTGGTTTGCCATTCTCTCTGTCCCTTTTTCTACCAATATTTATTGAGCACCTACTATGTCAGCCATTGTTCTCAAACTAGAGATATAGAAGAGGATAAAGCAGACAAAATCCCTACCTCTTGGAGCTTATGTTCTGGGGAGAGACAGACAATAAACAAATAAATATATAGTATTTTAGGTAGTGATAAGGGTCTTGGAGAAATATAAAGGAGGATAATGAAGGCAGGAAGTGTGGGGATACAGGGGATGAGGGATTTACCACTTTGTATTCAAATTAATGACAAATCCAAGTGGTGGAGAGGTTCCATCTTGCAATGCTCATATAAGTAATTGGTAGCAGCTGCCCAGAGCGCTACAGTGAGAAGACTTTCAAGTACAGTTAGAAACAAGGGCCAAGCACCATTCATGACTGGCTTCCACACACCTTAGCCTCACCTGCTGCTCAGAACCCAGTTCTATGGTCCCCTTCTTCTGGACTGGTCCCCGGTTCCTTACAAGTTCAGTCTGACTAGAGTCCAACTTAATGCCTGAATAGAAGCTGCAAGTGGGCCCCACCCTGCAGGAGACGTGAGAGCTGTTGTTTTGATGTTTCAGCACATCTGGCAATGTGAGGGGCCTGAAGGTGCTGTGCTGGGCATTGGTGCAGATCACCATAGTTTCTGGATTCCTCCTGGTTTCGAGTTGGAATTGACTTGACGGCACATAACATCAACAAGGATCTGGGTATCTGGCAGGATGGCGCTGCCTACAAATCCTTGCTCCAGAAAGCAGTCCCTTCTTTTGTGGGGACAACAGGGCACAGATATAGCTCTTAGCAGAGCATTGAGCAGCCACTAACCCTTAACAAGTAACAAGTAACCCTGCAATTACTTTAACGACGTCAAACCTTAGTATTCACACTTACCGTTTGAGAATAGATTCAAACTAGAGTAGCATAAAAACACTGCATCATCTTACAACAGATATCAGCTAATTTGGGGAGAGTAAGAGAAAAATTTCACTTTGAGGGGGCATTTTCTTGAAGATTACAGGCCACAAAAGAGGGAGTTTCTCAGAGACTCCTCCCAGTGTGGGTGGGCATTGATATTCAGGAAGCAGTGATGGTCCACAGTCAAGGGTTGCCTCTATCATCAAGACACCCTGAAGGAGCCACACCCAGAGCCTGTTGGCTGCTTGTGGTTGGCTCAGGATCCTTCCTCTTTCTTTCTTTTTCAAATTAAAAGAAAAAAAATTTATACAGTCAAATTCAAACTGCTGACTTTTTGGTTAGCAGCTGAGCTCTTAACACTGTGCCACCTGGGTTCCATAGGATCACAAATAAATTTAAAGTAGCTAAATATTAACCATTTTTCTATCTAGAAAAGAGGAGTAGGAAAATGGGTCATAATGGGCCATATTTTTTCTTCCTTCAGATATAAATATTGAGAGCAGATTTTTGCTTACAATTTTTTTTTTTAATCTTATAATGCAATAAAAAATGTTATTTTTTCTTCGAAAAGTTCAGGAAAGGAAGTTAGCCCTGTTGGTGTAGTGGTTAAGAGCTTGGCTGCTAACCAAAAGGTTGGCAGTTGGAATCCACCAGCTGCTCCTTGGAAGCCCTATGGGGCAGTTCTACTCTGTTACGTATGGTTGCTATGAGTTCAAATCAATTCCATGGCAATGGGTTTGTTCGTTTGTTTAATGATATATATACAGTCACATACATTGGTTTGTAATAGCATCTATTATGTTTAATTATGAAAATAACAAAAAGTAATGCCTGCTCATGACGAAAAGTTAGAAAATGCAAAAAGTAAAATATAAAGTTTAATTCACCCAAATTTTCATCTTCACGAGATAATTTGCATTCAGTCTTTTTTTTCTATCCACTTATTTTCACTCACAGCTAAAATCACTCTGCATGTACTAGCTTTAAACTTAGTTAATAGGGAAACATTTACAAGTCCTGGGTAAAAGTTGTTAGGAAGAAGGACTTGGTGACAAACAGTGTCTACCACTGAGCGAGTCATCAATCTTTTCTCATTAAGAACACAAATAAATTAAATCAACTTGACTATCCATTTAAATAAAAGATCCTGACAGTTACGTTATGTGCTCTCTGCAAGAAATGTGTGAGATAAAAAGCAAGACTTCCCTTCACTCTCTCACTTCTCACAGTCCCTAAACAAAAAACCAAACCAGTTGCTGTCCAGTTGATTTTGACTCTTGGCAACCCTGTAGTACAGAGTAGAATTGCCCCATAGGGTTTCCAAGAAGTGGGTGGTGGAATCGAACTGCCATTTGGTTAGCGTCTGAGCTCTTAACCACTGAGCCACCAAGGATTCCTCACAGCCCCTACAGATCAGCATTTTCTAGTAGAACACTATTTGTGAAAATGGAATTATGCTTTTGTCAATATGAATTTTAAAGATTCTAAATACCATCAGTAAACTCCTTAACAGAGGGACCATTATTTTGCTCAATCTAATCTTGCCCTAATCTTGCCTTCTGGGAGTGAAAGGAAAGTCTTTCTGTTTGTTCATTTTCCCAGCACAGTATTCCAAACTTGTAAGTAGATTAACCATTGTCAAGAAAAATGGAAAGGAAACACACTAGTTACTCTTCCACAGGCTGTGAGTTGGAAGAGCGGAAGGCATTTCTAGGAACTAGGAAAAGAAGGAGACAAGGAAACCATGGGACCAATCTTAGCCTTGTGGCTGCCTTTGAAATATATAAACAAGCAGGGTTCTGGAATACAAATGAATTAAGAAAACTCTCCAGTCTTTTTATATTTTCATATTCACCCCTTAAGAAGCCCTGGTGGTAAAACGGTTAAGTGCCAGGCTGCTAACTGAAAGGTCTGCAATTTGAACCCACCAGCAGCTTTCAGGAGGAAAGACCTGGAGATCTGCTCCCCCTACCTAGGAACCCCTATGGGGCAGTTCTGCTCTGTCCCATAGGATTGCTATGAATTGGATCGAACTTGATGGCACCTAACAACATAAGATGGTATTGCTAGGAGCTCTGGTGGCACAGTGATTAAGTACTTGGCTGCTAACTGAAAAAAGACCTGCCAATCTGCTCCCATAAAGATTATAGCTTTGGAAACCCTGTGGGCCAGTTCTACTCTGCCCTATAGGGTTGTTATGAGTCGAAATGGACCCAATGGCACACAACAACAACATTTATCCCTTAGTTGGTCAGAGTAACTTTGTTTTTTTTTTTTTTAGCAAGGTGGTGTTAGCACTCATTCCTTCAGCTGATTGTTGAAGGTCACAGCTGAGCCCTGCTCAGAGTTGTCTTCAGCTAAAAGGAGCTTCTTTGGCCCAGGTCCTATTCCTCTATATTTTAGGAGCAAGTTCTTCCCAAAATAATCCTGTTATGCTTTTTCTCTGCCCTCTCAGAATCAACCCATCTATAATCTCTATTATTTAAGCAGCTTCTAACTTCTGACTTACATGAAACTCTCATGGATAGTCTTAAAGAGACATGATGACTTCTAACACCCCATCACCCTACTCTCCTGCATGTCCTGTTCTACTCCTGGCCTTACTTTTACCTGCAGATGCATTCTTCAGCTAGTAAATGAAGATGCTGCACTGGGTAAGTGCTAATTCTCTAACACTCATTCCTGTTCTGGAACAAACAATTCTATAGGATCACTACAGCATGGCAGAAGTTCATATGGACCATTGTGGATGACTCAGTCTTATCCTCTGTTTGATCATTTTGTCACAGTTCTGGAGGTTGGATGTCTGAAATAAGGGTGTTGCCATACTGATTCCTTCTGAGGGCTCTGAGGGAGAATCTGTTCCATGCCTCTCTCCTAATTTATGGCAGTTCCAGCATTCCTTGGCTTGCGGCCACGGCACCACATGGTGTCTTTCCTCTGTCTCTTTGTCTCTGTTTATCTTCTCTTTTATAAGGACACCAGTCAGATAAGGTTAGGACCCATAGTATTCCAGTATGACTTCTTGTTAACCTAATGGATAACATCTTCAAAGACTCTACTTCCAAACAGGGTCACATTCACAGGTACAGGGGTTAAGAATTCAACATATCTTTTTGGGGGGACACAGTTTAATCCATAACACCATTCTACTCATCTTTCACAACCCAGGTGCTGGGTATCTGTGTCTCAGATATCCTAATCCAAATTAGCCAAGGTAAGTGCTACCTGGAGTCCCTAGGTGGTGCAAACAGTTAATGCACTCGGCTGCTAACCGAAATGTTGGAGGTTTGAGTCCACCTAGAGGCACCTAGGAGAAAGGCCTGGTGATCCACTTCTGAAAAGTCAGCCATCAATTATGAAGCCTATGGTGCGTAGTTCTACACTGACACACATGGGGTCACCATGAGTGGGAGTCGAGTTGAAGGCAACTGGTTAAGTGTTGCTCATGATTTCCCTTCTTGCTCCCACCGACAGTAGTTAGTATCTGTTCTGCTTATCTGTAGCAGAGGGCCTCAGAGAGCAGAAGCCATCCTTCAGGCTTAGCCATATCTTCTGGAAAACAAACCAGATGTTTCCTCAGAATATGCCCTCTTTGCACATCTGGCTAGCCTCCTACTCCCCTTCCTCTTTTTTCCTGTTCTCTCACAAAACAGTGAACGGCAGTGCCCCGGGGACCTATTCCTTCAGAACAAGGCTAGAAGACATTTTTATCAAGAATCTCACCCATTCGCAATGGAACCCACTTATTCGTCTGACTTTCCCTTGGTTTACACAGTTTTATCTCTAGAGCAGAGTTATCTTCCGAAAGGACATGCAGGGCAAAAGCCAGATGGGAATTCAAAAAGACAGCTGTGCATATGGGTTCAGGAACCTTCATGTTTTATTGCTCTACCTTTGTCTCACTTCCTGTCAGCCTAAGAGAGCAAGGAGCTGAGGACTGAGGCCTCCAAGCCAGGATGTCTTCCTCAATTAGGGGAATGAAGCCACACACCCTAAGGGAAAGAGGCGTTCTTTTGACATGGCTCCCACATCATAACCTGCTCTTAGTTTTCTCCCAGCATGATGGGCTCTGGTTGGCCTGTATCTAATTCTTCAGAGAATATGTGTCAACTTCTATCAAGAACCACATCTGGTTGGTTTGAGTGAGGTTGCTAGTTGAGAAACAGATAAGGCCTTAAAATAGGCCCCTTCATCCCTTTTGCATGGGCCTTATTCCTACTATATTCTCAGAAACATTTCTCGTTCCCTGCCTAATCAACCTCAATGTCTGTTTTCTTAACTGCTGCCCCCAGACTTCACTACACTTCACCTTTCTCTTTTGATTCTTTTTCATTGCTTCCATTTATGTCCTGCTGTTTTTTCCTAAGCCAGAGGAAAAAACTCCCTCTATCTGTCTGCTCACTGCCCCTCGTTCCTTCTAGAAACCCCTCTAAAGCTCCTTGAGGTGTAGATTGTCAGCATATGTACAGCACTTTCCAACATACATTATGTCTGGTGATACAACATTTCAAGAGGAGGCAGTATGATTAACATGGGCAGATCTTGGTTTGTGGGGCCAGGAGCTTCTAGAATTTTAGGGTCATTCGTTAAGAAAAAGAACACAGAATTATGAAAATTGAAATTATAAGGGTGGATATGAAATTATAGGAGTAGAATAGAAATCACAATACAAATTTTAAGATGACTAATACCAAAAATGTGGCAAAATCCACAAAAACAATTTTTTTTTAATTAATTAACTGACTCATAGATCTTTCAAATACTACAATCCTCCCTCACCACTATCTTTGGCTGCATGTTGTGTTTTCATTATAATGTTATCAATAAGGAGAATAGAAACGTAATTGCCCTTTTTCCAGCAAGTTTGATCAGCATTTGTTTTTTATTCCTCATAGAAAATAGAAACTTAGACAAGTTTCTTTTAACTCCACAACTCATTGCTGGTAATTTCATGTAAACGTTAAGATTGTTGTTAAATTTGGGGAAAAGCTCTATCAAGTTTCTTTCATATGTAAGCTCTAAGATTTGGAAGAATTTTCAAAAGTTGTTTCTCCTCCAGTATCCTGGCACCCAACAATCACAATCCACGTATTCTTATAGTACCAGTACTCCTTGAAACGGGCCTTGAAGCTTCAGCTATACTAACTTCACTGTAACTCAACACCTCATCATCATTAGCCTTGATTTAATAGTCACTGAAGCTGAAGCCTGGAGAGGTTAAGTGACTTCCCTAAGTTTCTACCACTGTAAGGACTTCAACACTGGGGTTGAGACTCCAGGCTGAGGCTCCAGCCTGGCATTGTCAGATAGCATGCTTCCTCCCTTGGATGCCCGCTGCACCTGGGTGCTTTGCTGAAGACTTATGGAGTCATGCCTGTAACAGAGGATAATACTCGTCATGATCAATCATCGCCGTCTGTGGAGCACTTACTAGATCCAGTCTCTGCTCTAAGAATTGTGCCTTCTTCACCTTGCTTCATCCTCACAACCTCCTGCGTAGCATTTATATTCCCCATTTTATACTTAACCCGTATGGTCTGTATCACCAGCTGGGATTACAAGTCACTTTTTTCCTATTATTCACTTGAGTGCCCACATAATTGTTAATTTAATAAAGCTAGGCCAAGAGGCCAGCAATCTATCCCTCTCAAGGCCTGTTCCTTCGGATTCACCCAAGTTCCCCAGGGCTTACTTCACCCAGTGGGGGTTTCAGGGACCCCAAAGAGACACCTGGAGAGCATTCAGTCCAGTTTGACTAATGCCACATGGGGTGCTATTGGAGGCATTTGCCCACTGCACACTGATGTCCTTGCTGACACACCAAAGTCATGGCCCACTCTTGGGCTACAAGCTTACCGCTTGTGGCAGAGAGGCTGGGTTACAAGGGGCTGTCAGCCTCAGCTCATACTGTCCCAAATCTAGCCCTCCCCTACGAACTCCTGGTCTTTGTATTAGGTCAGACTCACCAGCCTAGACTCCGTCTTCCACTCTAGGACGTTCCCTTTAGGCTCTGGGTGGTCTTTCCTGACACACTTATCCATTCTGATCAATTTCCCTCATCTGATTTTAGAGTAGGAGTTGGGGGTCTCAGAGTATTGAGATGAGTCAGCCCACTTCCCTCCCAATAAGAAGCTCTCAAAACTAAGATGCATCTAAGGGCTTGCCTCTGTCGAGCCACAGGAGCTTCCATTCTTGCTCCACTTAGGGCAATGTATTATCCCTCCTTTAGATAAATGGAAGCCGCATGTGCTAGTCTTCACTGAATCCAGAGCCTCTAATCTAACTGGGCAAAGAGGTATGTGTGGTGGGGGCAGGAAAGTCAAACAGCCTTTCATACACAGAGGAGGAAACTGAGGTTCAGAGAAGCTCTCTCTGCTCAAGTGTCCAAAGCGAGTAAGTGGCAGAGCTGGCAATCAAACTGCAGTCCGCCTTACTCCAGAGCCTGTGCTTTTAACCGCTTATTGGAGAAAACGGACAGGATGCATTTCCAAAGCTGCCTCTGTTTGGGTAAAGCCTTTGTGGGGACAGAGCTTTTCATATACCATATTGAGGAAGTGTACTGGGATGGAAAATGCACTTGGTTTTGGAGCCAGACTTGGATTCCAGTTCCAGCTCTCCCATATGGGTAAGTTCCATGACTTTTCTGAGCTGCTTTCCCCAGGATAGAAAAGTTACCTGCCCTCCTTTCCTTTTAGGGTTGTCCTTGGTAAACCATAGAGCATTAGGCCAATACCAAGGAGGGGTATTATATTAACACACGTTTCTAAGAAACTGAACCTTGTCACCAGTGACGAGAGTTCATGTCCAGTATAAGACACATTGGTAGAGACCGTTGGGGCCAACAGTAAACTAAAGCCTGTGTGGGGTCATTTAAGAGGGTAACATGTATGCCAGGAAACAGAGTGTTTGTGTGTCGGGATAACCTCTGCAGAGGACATAGCCCTGCCTGTTTATGTTCTTGACATCACAACGCTTGCTAAACTCCATTTGGGGACTGAGTTTCCAGATGAATAAACTATTGAGGAAGATCTCATATGCAGTGCTTCTGCCCAGGATTCGCAAAAGATTTAGTCTTTTTTCCCCACTTCTATTAATGTGCCTTGGCTTTTAAAACAACTATCTTGCTTTGATGCTAAATAAGTACGTAGCAGTTTTAAAAAAAAACATTGTACCAGCTCCATTAAAAACATATCGAGTGACGCCCAAGTGTAAGTTTCAGTTACTAGACCAAGATTTTCAGAAAGTACATTAATCTAAAGTAATTTTTCATGGTTTATGTGGTTTCCTTGAGTGGTTCCTTATAAATATCTAACAAAGAAAAGAGAGTTTATTATGGGAGCAGTGTAGACTTCTAGACTGAAATCATCAAGACAGAAATCTTCTCAGAAGAAAATTGCTTTCCTCCTGATCTCTTGATGATTTCTTCATAACATCATGGCTCTTCCAGAATCCAAGACGGTGACTCTGGTCATACCACTGGCTGTTAGGGATGTCACATGGAAGCAATTATATTTCAGTGTTACTGAGTCAGAGAATGCAAAAGGATCTCTGAAGAGCTGGCAACCAGGAATGGGCTTTCTGCCAAAGTGCCTTCCATCCTTCCATGAGGGCCTGCCGTCTCAAATCTATCCCTAGTAAAGTTAGAAATGAAGACTCAGATGCACATTGAAAAACACCAACTTAGATGATAATTTGTATTTATATATTTATATTAAAACAAAAGAGGCTACATCACTTGCCTATTATCTAACTGGACCCCTGGCTTACCTGCTCCCTACTGTGTGAGCAAGAGCCATGCTCCCAACCTGGCCATGGCTCCCAGCTGCCTAAACTTTCTCACTGCTCACACTCTTGCTTCTCTCCTCACCATCTGCAGCATCGCTACTTGGCTGAAATCTGTTTGCTTTCCTCAATTCTCATGTCCAGGGCTCACTGTAAGTTTACACCTAGCTGCATCCCTTGTCCTTAGGACTGGAGGGGACTCCTTGTTCATTGTGGTCATGCTCACTTGGCTCAGGATTTGACTTCCACCAACTCCGTAAACATCTTTCCAGTGACCTCCTTCCTACCTTGAGGGGAGCTACACACCAACCGTGGGTCTTGGGTTGGAAAGGGCATAAGGAGAGTGAGGGGTTGGAGATGTACATATGTAACTACCATTCGTGGGAACCTATTTTGTGCCAGGCACATCATATTCATTATTTCTAAACCTTACAACAACCCATGAGTTAAGTATTAACCCCATTTTATGGATGAAAAACTGGTGCTCTAAGACATTCTTTAACTCACACAAAGACACATAGTAAGCTCAGGAGCCAGAAGTGAAACCTTGGTCTGTCTGTCTGTCCGTCTGTCTCGAAGGCCATGCTATTTCCTCTGGTCCAGTCAGCCATCATTTTTTTCCCCTGCCTGATGTTCTGTGGTTATACAAACCCTTTACTTTGGCCTAACCTAACTGTTGTCACCCTCTGTATATACCCCACATACTTCTATCGTGTGCCTTTGCAATATCTGGAATGCTCATATCTGGTTTGCTGTCAGGTTCTTAGCCATGGTTTAATGTCGACCTTGGATTCCCACTCAAGGCTATTTACTTCTTCAGACACACATTGAATCCCTTTGCTGTCAAGCTGATTCTGACTCATGGTGACCTCATGCATGTTGAAGTAGAACTGTGTTCTCTAGGGCTTTCGATAGCTGATTTCTTGCAAGTAGTTCACCAGGCCATTCCCCTTCCCATGCTTTTTGGCTCTCTTTCCGTAGCCGTGTCACAAAGATTCGGAGTTGCATTTGGCTGACACACACCAGCAGGGCCATGCCAGGTAGAAAATACTGGCATAATTTTGTACTCGATCATAAATAATCACTGCTCTCAAATCCCCCAAGTACACCTCCAGGCCATATCAGCTTTTCCCTTAAGCCTCCTCCCCCTTGACACTCCTCATGATCCAATAAATAAAGGAGTGATGCTGTCATGGGAGGGATCTCAGGACCCTGTAATTGGTAGGTGTCCATCCTGTCCCAAGTGCAAAACATTTAAATATCTCTGCATAGAAAGTTACCAATTCCTGCATGCCTGATCCTGGAAGTTCCATCAACTTCCATCTGCCCTCCACCCTACGCCACCCAGAAATTCTCCTTCAGTAGCTTAGAGTCATTGGAATTTGCTCATAACCTTTGAGTTGAGTTTGTTCCCCCTTACCTCAAGGCTCATGAGTCACTGTAAGTAGCCAACATAAAAAAAATCACTAGGAATTTGCACGAGTTCATTCCAAAGGAAACAAGCAGGGTCACTGCCTACCTTTGCCTTAATTCCAGAACGTAAGTGAAGTCCAAGATGGAAAAACTTTTGACATCTGTCAGGCCGGCTTTGCTGTGGAAATCTAATAGAAAATTTCAGACCTTCCAGATTTCCTGGCAAGATCATGGCAAAGACAAATGTTTTTGTGTCTACAGTGCCTCATGTCCTCCCTTCCTCCCCTCCCCCACCTCCCAAATCCTAATCTCTCCCTAAAGGAAGAGGTAATTATCATTTCTAATCTGACCCTGAGGAAACATATTAATCACAGCCTGCCCTTCATCACATCTCAAAAGCCCTGGAGATCCTTTGCCTTTATTATATTCTAGAGAATTTACTCTGAGCCAATTAGGGTCTTTCCAAAGGCAACGGAGTGGCTAAGACACGCCTGCACTGAAGACAACTCATGTTTTTTTCAACACTCTATAATGGGGTTAAATACCAGGAAACCCACTTTAATGAACACCTGCTATCTCCTCCCTACAATAAATCTTTTCCAGGAGAGTGAAGACAGAGCTTACAGTGTTTTCCCTGCTGACATTTAATTCATTTCCATCCTTTCTCTCCCTCCTGCTAAGGAAGGACTCCAGATGCAAAATGTGTTCATCTCTGGCCTGGGTGGTGGTAACATGGCTCAGGGACACAATGATAATTCCAGTGGCTTGTGGATTCCTCTGGAGGTCACCTCAATGATCCCTTCACCTCCAGGCTAAAAACCATATCAAACTCAACCCAGACTTGTATGCTAGACACCAAATGGGCAAATGAGCCCAGGGCCTGGAATACATTATTCTGGGATGAAGGGAAACCATGTTCTGAGCAAGAGAGAATGGTGACTGGAACAGATAATACCAACTAGTCTTCTGACACCATTTGCTCAAGGCCAGAGGCACCCAGCCACATGGCCAGCATCATTATGGCCTTGGGGGAGAGACTGGCCTTGAGAACATGTGAGAGGCAGCAAAAGACTAATTATTCTGAACTTAAATTCAGAATGTATCCTATTCAAAATTGTTTTAGGAACTGAAATTCCATGGCCACCATGAAACAGGCTTGGTGGCAGGGGCCGGGTTTGGTAGGAAGTGAGAGGTGTGGGTTCTGCATTGAATACTGTAGTGCCAGCTTCCCAGGAAAGGCAGCCCTACAGATTCCTTCAACATGCCTTAAGGTCTCTGTACTTGAGGTTCCATTGCCTGAGATCTTGACATTCTTTGTTCTGGTCTCTGTCCAAATATTACTTCCTCAGAGGAATCAGATAGAGATAAGTGGCCTTCCCTGGCCACTTCCTGGGACTCAGGGGTGCACACACTGGTGACACAACCCACCCTTGGGAGGACAGGCCCAGGGACAACCACACAGCCCTAAAAATGGGCTTGGGGCCATTTAGCCAGGACGTTCTGGGATTCTGGATATGTGCAAAGCGGACTAGATGGGGTAGCCCTTATAGCTTAGGCAGGAGCATGGTTGAAGGACAGTTGGCCAAGACTATTCCTGGGCATCCTCTTGCCCAGACCAAGAGTTCATATTGGTGCTGGTTTGTCTCCTCAGGGCCACTTCAGGGCTGTAAGATGACCTCTGCTCCAGACATCACTTTATTTTAAGGAAAAATAATGGGGAAGAGGGAAAGTAAAAAAGGAAACTATTAGCTAAGTTACCCTTTGTCATGGATTAAATTTTGTCCCTGCAAAATACCTGTCAACTTGGCTGGGTCATGATTCCCAGTATTGTATGATTGTTTACCATTTTGTCATCTGATATGATTTCCCTATGTGTTGTAAATTCTGTCACTATAATGTAAAGAGATGGATTAGTGGCAGTTATATTGATGAGATCTAAGAGATTAGATAATATCTTAAGCCAATCTCTTTTGAGATATAAACAAGAGAGATGAGCAGAGAGACATGGGGACTTCAAACCAACAAGAATGAAGAGCAGAAGTGCGTGTCCTTTGGACCTGTGGTTCCTGCTTGGAGAAGCTCCTAGTCTAGGAGAAGATTGATGACAAGAACCTTTCTCCAGAGCCTACAGAGAAAGAAAGACTTCCCCTGGAGCTGACACCTTGAATTTGGGCTTCTAGCCTACTAGACTGTGATAAAATAAATTTCTCTTTGTTAAAGCCATCCACTTGTTGCATTTCTGTTATAGCCGCACTAGATCACTAAGACACCCTTCTTTTCTTCCAAGCTTTCTGGGAAGTCTCACCCTATAACTTCTGTTTACATATTTTTGGCCAGGATATAGTCACATGACCACCCCTATCTGGAAGGGATCCTGGGAAATGTGTTTTTCTTTGCTGGGTACGTTATCCCATTTCCCAACAAATGCAAGGTTCTATTATTGAAGGTTTCTATTACAAGTAGAAAATAGATTTTGCATAGACAATTAGTAGTCTCTTCCACTGGCCACCTAGCTTCCACAGCTTTAAATAAAGAAGAAAAAAGTCTAGCCTGAATTTGAAAGTAAGTAAAACGGGAGCACTAGGGGGCCATGAGCTGCTCATACAATATGGGGGCCAGGATATGAAGGTCTCAAATGCTAGACTAAGAGTAATGGAGAGACTCCAGGCCTGGCTCATGAGGCCTCAGGTAGGGGATGATTTCCTGTGTGTGAGCTTGCTATAGGCCAGGCACTAAGCCAAGTGCTTTTATATACTTTTTTTTTTTTTGATCCTAATAACAATACCATGATGTATGTTTTATGGTTTCCATTTTACAGATAAAGAAACCAAGGCTGTTAAGTGTTTTGTTGAAGGTCACACAACTTGTAAGCAGTGAAGTGCAGCCTGGCTTTGTTATCTCTACCTGATTCCAAAGCTCTTATCCACCATGCAATAGCCTCTGGCTAACTGTCAAATGGCCAGTTTCCACAGCCCAGTTCCCTAGATCCTTCAGTCTGCTCCAGATCTTTCACCTTTCCTACCACCCTATCTCCAATTCCTTTCCCCAGTAGTCCCTTTTCTTTAGTAGCAGTCTCTGGAGCCTAGACATCAGGGTTGGAAGTTGTCTCCACCCACTAGCCCAACCAGATCCAGGCTCTTGCCAGCGCCCTGCCCTGAGTAAAGTCTGAACCAACTGTTCACGTGAGCACTTCCAAGGGCCTGATGGGATCAAGTCAGGTTGCAAACTTCCACCAACACCTCCCTCCCTACTTAGTGGGATGTTTCTAAGACCTGGCAGATAAGGAATGCACTAAAGGGGTATGGGTTCAATAAATAGATGTCCCTAGAGACCCCAACTGGAGCCCTAGTGGTGCAGTATTTAAGGGTTTGGTTGTCAGCCAAAAGTTTGGCCATTCCAATATACCAGCCACTCCTTGGAAACGCTATAGTGAAGTTCTACTCTGTCCTATAGGGTTGCTATAAGTCGGAATCAGCTCGACGGCAATGAGTTTTAGAGACCCCAGACTGCTGCAGCTCACAAGTCACGGGAAATTTAATGCCTACATCAGGCTCCAACTCTGGTCTTACAGGATTACATCAGGCTCCAACTCTGGTCTTACAGGATTCTCTTTCCCAGGCATCTCTGGGAATCTCTCAAAGAACTCTTGCTTGTTCCATCAGTGTGGCCTGGCTGCCCTATGCCACTAAGTTTGTGGCCTGGCTCTGATTGCCACTCTCCTCTTTGGTAGGACGTTTCACACCTTCACTGATCTAGTTTCCCTTGAGTTGTAGCTACCACTCTCCCTGCAAGGACAGAAACCTATCCCTTCATTCTCTAGCTTAGACCAGAAAATCAAGTTTATCAGAAATATGGTAAGTGTAAAATCTCAGGTTCTTGTGTTGTTGTGTACTGTCAATTACAACTCGTAGCAACTGTATATGACAGAGTAGAACTGCCCCATACGATTTCCTGGGCTATAATCTTTACAGGGGAAACCCTGGTGGCGTGGTGGTTAAGTGCTACGGCTGCTAACCAAAGGGTCAGCAGTTCGAATCTACCAGGCGCTCCTTGGAAACTCTATGGGGCAGTTCTACTCTGTCCTAGAGGGTTGCTATGAGTCGGAATCTACTCGACGGCCCGGAGTTTGTTTTTTTAATCTTTACAGGAGCATATCAGCAGGTCTTTTCTCCTGTGCAGACACTAGATGGGTTTGAATCACCAACCTTACTGTTATCAGGTGAGGACTTAACCATTTTGTCACCAGTGCACCTTTAAAACCTCTTACAAGTGTAACTGACTCAAAATTCCTCCTGTTGCAAGTGGCAGACACCTCTATCATGTAACTGAGAAGTTCGAGGATAAAGTTGACTTTAGAAATGATGGACACTCAAGCAGGTCCTCTTTTCTGCCCTTCCTGCCTTCCTCCCTTCCTTCTATAGGAGCTTTGTCCCAAAGCTAACATATACATTCTCTATGAGCCATCAGAGTCCACTCCTAAGAATATACCCAACATATATGTATACACTAGTGCAACAAAAGATGTATAGATATATAAAAGAATGTTCGTACCAGCATTATTTACTATAGCCCCATACTAGAAATAAACTTCATGTCCATTGTGGATAAATAAATAATAAATTGTGATAATTCATGTAATGGAAGTGACTTCTCTCATATTGTGTATTTCCTTTCCCATCACCAGAATTATCGTGTGTCTAAAGTGATCCCCTCTCCTTCCCACTTCTATCCCTGGTGACCACCAAAGAAAGTTGCTTTCTGTGTATATACCTATTCTTGACTTTTCATAAAAGTGGTATCATGCAATATTTATCCTTTTGTGTTTGACTTATTTCACTCAGCATAAAACCCTTCAGATTAATTCAGTTATGTTTCACAGACTCATCATTATAATTTACAGTTTTGTAGTATTCCATTGTATGTATGTACTACAATTTATTGACCCATTCATCCATTGATGGGCGCTTAGGTAGTTTCCATCTTTTTCATTGTGAATACTGCTGAAATGAACACGGGTATGCATATGTCTGATTTTATTTATGCATATGTCTATTCATATCACTGCTCTTATGTCTCTAAGATATATACCTAGGAGTAGGATTGCTGGATCATAAGGTATTTCTATTTCTAGCTTTTTGAGGAAGCTCCATACCATTTTCCATAGTGGTTGTACCATTTTACAACCCCACCAGCAGTGTATAACAGTTCCAGCCTCCCCACAAACCTCACCAGCATTTATTATTTTCTGTTTTTTTCAAACGGTGCGATTTTTGCAGGGGTGAGATGAAATCTCATCGTAGTTTTGATTTGCATCTCTCTAATGGTGCAGAGCCATGGTAGAGAAGTAGTTAAGAGCTCGGCTGCTAACCAAAAGGTCAGCAGTTCGAATTTACCAGCAGCTCCTTGGAAACCCTATGGGGCAGTCTACTCTGTCTTATAGGGTCTCTGTGAGTCAGAATAGACTTGTTGGCAGTGGGGTTTTTTTTTTTTTTTTGAATGACCATGAGCGTCTCTTCACGCGTTTGTTAGCCACTTGAATGTCCTCTTTGGTGAAGTGTCTGTTCACGTCCTTTGCTCATTTTTTGATTGGATTGTCTGTCTCTTTGTTGTTGAGTTGTTGAAGTTTTCTATATATTTTATAGATTAGACCTTTGTCAGACATGTTGTTACCAAAAATTTTTTCCAAGCCTGTAGATTCTCTTTTTACTCTTTTGGTAAAGTTTTTTTTACGTACCTAGGTATATAATTTTAGGAGGTCCCAGTTATCTAGTTTATCTTCTGCTGTTCATGCATTTTTAGTTGTGTTTGATAATGTGTGTATGCCAGAAACTAGGGCTCCTAGCTTTGTCCCTATGCTATCTTCCAGGAACTTTGTAGTTTACCTTTAACATTTAGGCCTTTGATCCGTTTTGAGTTAGTTTTTGTGTATGGTGTGAGGTATGGATCCTGTTTCATTGTTCTGCAAATGGATACCCAGTTCTGCCTGCGCCATTTGTTAAACATACTGCTTCTTCCCCATTGGATTGCCCCTTTGCTGAAGATCAACTGTCTACAGATGGATAGATTTACTTCTGAGTTCTCAATTCTGTTCCATTGGACTATGTGTCTGTTGTTGTACCAGTACCAGGCTGTTTTGATTATTGTGGCTTTATAGTAAATCCCAAGGTCGGGAAGCATGAGGCCTCTTACTTTGTTCTTCTTCTACTTTGCTTTAGCTATTCAAGTCCTCTTTTCTTGCCATATAATGTTGGAGATTAGTTTTTCCATTTCATTAAAGAATGTTGTTGGAATTTGGGCAGGGATTACATTATATTTATAAATTGCTTTGGGTAGTATTGACATTTTCACAATGTTAAGTCTTCCAATTCATGAGCATGGAATGTTTTTCCATTTATGTAGGTCTCTTTTGGTTTCCTGAAGTAGTGTTTTGTAGTTTTCCTTCTATAAGTCTTTTACATCTCTGATTAGTTTTATTCCTAGATTTTTCATCCTTTTGGGGCCTATTGTAAATGGTATTGTTTTCTTGATTTCCTTTTATAGAATCCTCCTTGTTAGTGTAGAGGAACCCAACTGATTTTTGTATGTTAATCTTGTACCCTGTCGTATTGCTGAACCCTTTTATTAGTTCCGGTACTTTCTTGTGGAATTTCCAGGATTTTTCTGTGTGTAAGAACGTGTGATCTAGCAATAGGAATAGTTTTACTTCCTCCTTACCAATTTGGATACTCTTTATTTCCCTTTCTTGCCTTATTGTTCTGGCTAGGACTTCCAGTACAATATAGAATAAGAGTGGTGATAATGGGCATCCTTGTCTCATTCCTGTTCTCAGGGGGAATGCTTTTAGTCTCTCTCCATTGAGAATAATGTTGGCTGTTGGTTTTACATATATGCGCTTAACTATGTTGAGGGATTTCTCTTCTATTCCTATATTTCTGAGAGCTTTTATCAAGAAAGTGGGTTGGACTTTATCAAATGCCTTTTCTGCATTGATTGAGATGATCACGTGATTGTTTTCCTTTGTTTTATTTATGTGGTGAGTTATATTGATTGATTTTCTGATGTTGAACCACCCTTATATCCCTGGTATGAATCCCACCTAATCCTGATATATTATTGTTTTGATATGCTGTAGTATTCTGTTAGTTAGAATTTTGTTGAGAATATTTGAGTCTATATTTATGAGGAATATTCGTGTGTGATTTTCTTCATTTGTGGTATCTTTGTCTGACTTTGGTATAAGGGTTATGCTGCCTTCATAGAATGAATTAGGGAGTGTTGCTTCCTTTTCTATGTACTGGAATAGTTTGAGTAGAACTCGTGTCAATTCTTTCTCTGAATGTTTGGTAGAATTCTCTAGAGACACCATCTGGGCTAGGGCTTTTTTTGTTGAGCTTTTATTTTTCTTTTTTAACATGTTCAATTTCTTCTTTTGTTATGGATCTATTTAGATCTTCTACCTTTATTTATATTAGTTCGGGTAGTAGTGTGTTTCTAGATATTTGTCTATTTCTTTTACGTTTTCAAATTTGTTGGAGTATAATTATTCATATTTTGTCATGATTCTCTTTATAATTTTTCATAATATTTTGTCATGATCCAATACGTTCTGTCATACTGTTGCCCATTTCATTTCTTATTTTGGTTATTTGCATCTTCTCATTTTTTTCCTTTGTCAATTTGGCCAGTGGTTTGTCAATTTTTTTGGTCCTCTCAAAGTACCAACTTCTGGTTTTGTTGATTCTTTCTATTGTTTGTCTGTTTCCTATTTCATTTATTTCTGCTCCCATCTTTATTGTTTCCTTTCTTCTAGTGACTGTGGGTTTCTTTTGCTGTTCCTATTCTATTTGTTTCAAGTTGTTAAGTTATTGATTTGGGACCTCTCTTCTTTTTCAAAGTGTGCTTTCATTGCTATAAATTTTCCTCCAAGCACTGTTTTTGCTGCGTCCCAGAGGTTTTGGTATGTTGAGCTTTCATTCTCATTTGACTCTGAAATTTTTTTAATTTAATTTCTAATTTCTTCTATGACCCAATAGTTTTTAAGCAAGGTGTTATTCAGTTTCCAAGTATTTAATTTTTCCTTGCTCTTTCTGTTATTGATTTCTAGTTTTATAGTGTTATGGTCAGAGAAGCTGCTTTTATTACATTGATGCTTTTGAACTTATTGAGGCTTGCTTTGTGGCCTAGAATATGGTCTGTTCTGGGGAAAGATTCATGTGTGTAGAAGAAGAATGTGTACTGTGCTGCTGTTGGGTGGTGTGTATGTCTGTTTTGCTCTTGGTGTGTAAACCTCACAGACATATACAGAACCCAACAGTCTGGTGTGCTGTTGGGTTCTGTATATGTCTGTGAGGTTGAGTTGGTTGATAGTGTTATTTAGATCTTCTGTATCCTTATTGAGCTTCTTTCTAGTTGTTCTCCCCATCGTCAAAAGTGGCATGTTAAAGTCTACTATTATTGTAGAACTGTCTATTTCTCTTTTCAATTCTGTAAGTTTATGTATCTTAGAGCTCTGTCATTGGGCACGTAAATATTTATTATTTAATGTCTTTTTTGGTGAATTGGCCCTTTTATCATAGTATAATGCCCTTCTTTGTCTCTTATAATGGATTTTGACTTAAAGTCTATTTTATCCAAAATTATTATTGCTACTCCTTCTCTCTTTTGGTTAGTTTGCTTGGTATATATTTTTTCCATCCTTTGGTTTTTTAAATTATTTATGTCTTTGTGTCTAAGGTGTGTCTCTTGTAGGCCACATATTAATGGGTCATATTTTTTTTTGTCCATTTTGTCACTCTTTGTCTCTTGACTGGTGCATGTAATCCATTTACGTTCAGTGTGATTAACAATAGGAATGAATTCATTGCTGTCATTTTTTTTTTTTAATACTTTTTTGTGTGGGTTAATGGTTTCTCTGTTCCTCTTAGATTTTTGTGCTGAGTTCTTTTTGTATATGGATTTTCTTTTCCTATCAATAGTTGTTGGTGTTTTTGTGTTTACTGAATCTTTTTTATTTTCTTCTTCTTTATTTTGGTGACTAGATTTATTAATTTTATTTGTGATTACCCTGAAGTTTACCTTTATCCTGTTAAATTTAAAACAGTCTGTTATATCTTGAGATAGCCTTGACTCCCTCTGCATATGGAAGTTGTATAACTACACCTTTATTCCTCTTTTTGTTCTGAAGTTGTTGTTGTTTACAGCTTAACACCTCTGGTTCTCTGTAGTCAGTTTTGTAGCTTTATTTTATTTTTGTGAAATCTTTACCTGCTTTGGTATCTGGGTGATGCTGTCGAGTGTCTTTATCTCAGGTTGTTGTCTGACATCATTGGTTCTCTATCTGAAGGACCCCCTTTAATATTTCTTGTAAGGCTGGTCTGGTTTCAACAAATTCACTTAATTTCTGCTTATCTTAGAATGCCTTTGAAAGAGAATTTTGCTGGATATATGATTCTTTGTTGGCAATTCTTTTCTTTCAGAGTTTTATATATGTCATCCCTTACTTTCTTGCCTGCATGGTTTCTGACGAGAAATCAACGTATAGTCTTATTGGTGCCTCTTTGTAGGTGATATTTCTTTTTTCATGAGCTGCTTTCAGAATTTTTTCTTTGTCTTTGGTTTTGGAAAGTTTGATTATGATATGTCTTGGTGAATTTCTTTTAGGGTCTATTCTGTATGGGGTTTGTTTGGCTTCTTGGATGGAAGACTTCAGGTCTTTCATGATATTTGGAAAGTTTTCAGCCAATATATCTTCAAAATTTTTCTCTGTACTTTTTTTTTTCTCCTCCTCTTCTGGAAATTCTGTGACATGTAAATTATTCCTCTTGATGATGTCTCACATAACTCTTAGGCTTCCTTCATCCTTTTTTCTGATGGTTCCTCAAACAAGGGATTTGTCCTCTATTTTGCTGATTCTTTCTTCCACTGATTCAATTCTACTTTTGGGTCCCTCTACAAAAAAAAAAAAAAAATTTTTTTTTTTTTATTGTGTTATCTATTTCTCATATTTTGTTTTTAATCTTATGAATTTCTAGTTGTTTTTATATGGTTTCTAATTGTCTACTGAGTCTGTCATTTTGTTTTTCTATTGTTTTCCTGAATTCTTCTAGGGTTTTTTCTGTGTTTTCTTTGATGTCTTTCAGGATCTTGAATGTAAGTCTTTTGAATTCCTTTTCAGGTATTTCTATTATCATTTCTGCCTCAGGAAGGTTTTCTTTCCCTTTATTCTTCTCACTTGTTTGAGACATCTTAACCTGTATCTTCATATAATTTGTTATTGTCTGCTGTCTCCAAGGCATTAAGGTATTATTTTATTTATTTGTATATTTATTTATTGATCATATGTTTGTTTATCTTGTCCTGATTTTTTTTTTTTGGTCATTTTTGTTTTGATACATCAGGGTGTGTGTGCTCTGCTGATCACAGCAGCAAGGAAATACTAACCAACTATCACCAGGTGAGTGGGGCAGTGATGGCAGAGGGAGAGTACCGATGGAGTGACTGTGTACTGCCACTAGTCATCTGTCCAGTGATGTGACTGTGCACACTGCCACTTGCTGGGTGGGCAGGGTAGCGGGTACAGGTGTCATGGGCTGGGTGATGCATGTCACTGGTTGTGGGTAGGGTGAGGCTGGATGGGGGGATGAGGGGAGCTTGTATCATGGTCCCTGGGCAGGAAGGACAATGGAAGGTGAGGCTCATGCCACTAGTCACTGGGAGGGTGGGTGAAGGGGAAGCATGCCCCTCTGGTCACTGGGCATGGGTACTAGGGAACTCCCCAGAGGCAGCAGCTGGCAATCAGGACCTGGCCCCACACAAATGCAAGGAAGGTGGGCTGCCCAGAGTCTGGTCAGGTGTGGAACTCCTATTGACACTGTATGGATTTACTACTCTGTGTGCGCCAACCACCCTAATAGTCAGGGGACACTGTTGGTGAGTGGTCCTGTCTCTGACTTCTGGTTCTCTCCCTGCTCTGTGGTTGCCAGGATGCCAGAAGCTCTTCTCCATCATCCTGTACTTTGCTGTCTTAGACACGGTTCATGCAGTGCTCACCTTGCTTCACTCCAGCTTTGTCTACACAGTTTCTATGTCTCCTAATGGGAATTCCTTGAAGTTGCTTCCCTGTGCTCCTGACCCAGGGCCACTGTTCCCTTTGTCTCAAGATGACCATGCTGTGTTTGGCTGGCTGGCAGGGCACTTCTGATTCATAATTCTCCTTATTCACTTGGTTTTTTGGGTCATTGCTCTAGGGGGATGGCATGGTGTGTCTGACTAAACTGTCATCTTGGGCCATCTCCTCACTCTCTCTTTCACTGAGAAAAAAAGAAGCTATTAAAGGAGAACCTCTGCCCACTCCTGCCCCAGATCCATCAGTCTGTCTGACCCTGAGCCTGTACAATCTCTCTTCTCGCTCCAGTTACTGCCTCCACTTGCCTTATCCCTTTTAGAGAAAATTCCTTAAAAAACTTTAAAATATTTATTGGTTCATTCTTTCTTGAATCCTCACTAACCCGATTTTTGTCCCACTACTTCACCAAAACAGTTCTTGTTAAGTTTACCAAAAACTTTCATGTTGCTCCACCCAACGGCCAGTTTTTAGTCCTCTTTTTACTTGACTTACCAGCAGCATTCAATACAGTTGTCTGCACCCTCCTTCTTGATAAAAAGAGAGGGCATTCCATTTCTTGATTCTTCTCCTCCCCCACGAATTCTCCTTCTCTATCTTCTTTTCTGGTTTTTCTGTATCTGCTTCAGATCTTAGTTCTTGAATTTCTTCTTTCTCTACCTATTCTCACTCCTTTATATCTTATCCAGTTTCAGGGTTTTAAACAGAAATTCCAGACTTGTATCTCTAACTGCCTTTTGAACATCATATGAATATGTGATATTTATCTCAAATTTAATAATGTCCTAAAACGAATTCCTCCCACAGGATTCCCATTACACTAAATAGCAAATCTGCTTCCCAGTTGCTTAGGTAAAAAATCTTTAATTGTCCCAAGCCTCTAGAGCCTTGCTCAGTCTGAAGGATCAGCCTTTCATCCTAATGCCAGGCAGACAAAGACTGAAAGACCACCCACAGTCTTCCTCATCTCTGTTGATGGAAACTCCATCTTGCCAGATGCTTAGATCAAAAACTTTGACATCATCCTTAACCTCCTCTCCTTCTTTCATATTGCACATTTGAGCCATCAGCAAATACTGCCAGCTCAACTTTCAAAATATACCCAGATTCTGACCATTTATTCAGCTCTACCACTCCTAAGCCACTGTCATCTCTGCAAGATTATTACAATAGCCTACTGATCTTCTTGCTTCAGTCTTTGCTTCCCACCAGTCTGATCTCAACCATTCTCAGCCTTGCCGATGGGGTGGCCATCGAAACATGTAAGCTGCCCATGTCTCTCTACTGCTCAGAACTACCAAAGGGGTTCCCTTCTCATTCAGCATGGACACTGACCAATCCAAGCCAGTGCCTACTATATGGCAGAAGGAGGTTTCCTGAAGGTGCCTGGTGTTACCCCTATAGTTGCTATGTATGAGGAGTTCCAAGGTGGAAGGTTAGGACTGTGTGACTGGGGTCGTTATGGTGTGGCTCTTTGGAACTTGGGAGAGTAACTATTTACTAACCATTATGGAAATTTTTTAATGATGAGTACTCCAATATAGGTACATTACCAACTGAACATCAGCCTTTCTCCTACTATTTTCCTTCTCATTCACTCTGCTCTGCCATGCTCCTTACTGGCATGTGTCAGGTGTGTCCCTGCCTTTGCTCTTCTCCATTATGGCTCACTCTATCACCTCCTGCAGACCACTGCTCAAATTTCACCTCAGAGAAGTCCATCGTCACCACCACAGAATCCCCAACACGCCTACCTCCCTCATCATTGTTGTTCTCCACAGTTCTATCAACAATCTGATATACCATATATTTATTTCTTTATTTGGATCCATGGTGGAGCAATGGTTAACTGCTTGGCTGCTAACCAAAACATCAGTAGTTCAAATCCACCAGCTGCTCCTTGGAAAACCTATGGGGTAGTTCTATTCTATCCTATAGGGTCACTATTAGTCAGAATTGACTTGACGACAATGGGTTATTTATTTATTTGTTTATCTTTTATTGTGGTGTAAGTTCTTGTTGTGGCTAGATGCTGTCGAGTCAAAGTTCCAACTCATAGTGACCCTATGTACAACATAATGAAACACTGCCTGGTCCTGCACCATCCTAATGGTCATTGTTGTGCTTGAGCCCATTGTTGCAGCCACTATGTCAACTCATTTCATCAAGGGTTTTCCTCTTTTTCACTGACTGTCTACCAACCATGATGTCCTTCTCCAGGAACTGAACCCTCCTGATAATATGTGCAAAGTATGTGAGAAAAAGCCTCACCATCTTTGCTTCTAAGGAGCATTCTGGCTATATGTCTTCCAACATAGACTTGTTTGTTCTTTTGGCAGTCCATGGTATATTCAACATTCTTCACCAACACCATAATTTAAAGGTCTCAATTCTTCTTCCTTCTTCCTTATTCATTGTCCAGCTTTCACATGCGTATACGGTAATTGAAATCACTATGGCTTGGGTCAGGGCCACTTTAGTCTTCAAGGTGACATCTTTGCTTTTTAACACTTTAAAGAAGCCTCTTGCAGCAGATTTGCCCAATGCAATGCGTGTTTTGGTTTCTAGACTGCTGCTTCCATGGGTGTTGATTGTGGACCCAAGTAAAATGAAATCCTTGACAACTTCGACTTTTTCTCTATTAATCGTGATGTTGCTTATTGGTCTAGTTGTGAGGATTTTTGTTTTCTTTACGTTGAGGTGTACTCCGTACCGAAGGCTGTAGTCTTTGATCTTCATCAGTAAGTGCTTCAAGTCCTTTTCACTTTCAGCAAGTTAGGTTGTGTCATCTGCATAACGCAGGTTGTTAATGAGTCTTCCTCCAATCCTGATGTCCCATTCTTCTTCATATATTCCAGCCTCTCAGATTATTTGCTCAGCATACAGATTGAATAAGTATGGTAAACGGATACAACCCTGATGCACACCTTTCCTGACTTTAAACCATGCAGTATCCCCTTTTTCTGTTTGAACAACTGCCTTTTTATCTATGTACAGGTTCTTCATGAACACAATTAAGTGTTCTGGAATTACCATTCTTCTCAATGGTATCCTTAATTTGTTATGATCCACACAGTTGAATGCCTTTGCATAATCAATAAAACACAGGTAAACATCTTTCTGGTATTCTCTGCTTTCAGCCAGAATCTACCTGACATCAGTAATAATATCCCTCATTCCACGTCCCCTTCTGAATCTGGCTTGAATTTCTGGCAGTTCCCTGTTGATGTACTGCTGTAGCCACTTTTGAATGATCTTCAGCAAAATTTTACTTGCATGTGGTATTAATGATGTCGTTCAATAATTTCCAAGTTTGGGTGGGTAAACTTTCTTTGGAATAGTCATAAATGTGGGTCTCTTCCAGTCAGTTGGCCAGGTATCTGTCTTCCAAATTTCTTGGCATAGGTGAGTAAACACTTCCAGTGCTGCATCCATTTGTTGAAATATCTCAATTGGCATTCCCTCAGTTTCTGAAGCCTTTTTTTCACTAATGCCTTTGGTGCAGCTTGGACCTCTTCCTTCAGTCCCATGGGTTCCTGATCATATGCTACCTCTGGAAATCGCTGAACATCGACCAGTTCTTTTTGGAACAGTGAATCTGAGTAATCCTTCCATCTTTTTTGATGCTTCCTTTGTCATTCAGTATTTTCCTGGTAGAACCCTTCAATATTGTAACACAAGGCTTGATTTTTCCAACAGTCCTTTCAGCTTAAGAAATGCCAATTGTGTCCTTCCCTTTCAGCTTTCTAACTCCATGTCTTTGCACATGTCATTATTATAGAGACAGAGAGAGAGAGAGCCCTAGTGACACTGTGGTTAAGCATTCAACTGCTAACCAAAAGGTTGGCAGTTCGAATCCACCAGCCACAACTTAGAAACACTATGGGACAGTTTTACCCTGTCTTATAGGGTCTCTATGAGTTGGAACTGACTTAACAGCAATAGGTTTATAAAAATATATATGTGTATATGTACACATATGTATACATATGTGTGTGTATATATATACACACACACACGCGTATCACAATCCCCCATGCTCCTGTCAGTTTGTTGTACTGAAGAAATTGAAGATTTTTTACCAGCTTCTACAGTCTGAAATTGATTGAACATGCAATCAGGATGCATTGACAATTACTGGTGATTGAAATGCAAAAGTTGGAAACAAAGAAGAAGGATCAGAACTTGGAAAATAGGGCCTTGGTAATTCAAACGATGGCTTAGATCACGTGATAGGATTTTGCAAGACAATGACTTCTTCGTTGCAAATACCTTTTTTCAACATAAGCAGTGATTATACACATGAACTTCACAGGAATCAAATCAACTATATCTGTGGAAAGAGATGAAAGAAAAACTCAGTGTTATCAGTCAGAATGAAGCCAGGCTGACTGCAGAACAGGCCATCATTTGCTCATATGCAAGTTCAATTTGAAGCTGAAGAAATTAGAACAAGTCAACCAGAGCCACAGTACAACCTTGAGTGTATCCCACCAGAATTTAGAGACCACCTCAAGACTACGTTTGATGCATTGAACACTAATGACCAAAGACCAGACAAGTTGTGGAATGACATCAAGGATATCATACATGAAGAAAGCAACAGGTTACTGAAAAGACAGGAAAGAAAGAAAAGGTCAAAATGGATGTCAGAAGAGACTCTGAAACTTGCTCTTAAACATTGAGTAACTAAAGCAAACAGAAAAAATGATGAAGTAAAAGATCTGAACAGAAGATTTCAAAGAGTGGCTAGAGAAAACAAAATGAAGTGTTTAATGACATGTGCAAAGACATGGAGTTAGAAAACCAAAAGAGAAAAACACCCTCAGCATTTCTCAAGCTGAAAGAACTGAAGAAAAATTTAAGCCTCATTTTTCAATATTGAAGGATTCTATAGGGAAAATGCTGAATGACAAAGGAAGCATCAAAAAAGATGGAAGGATTACACAGATTCACTGTTCCAAAAAGAACTGGTCAATGTTCAGCGATTTCCAGAGGTAGCATATGATCAGGAACCCATGGGACTGAAGGAAGAGGTCCAAGCTGCACCAAAGGCATTAGTGAAAAAAAGGCTTCAGAAACTGAGGGAATGCCAATTGAGATATTTCAACAAATGGATGCAGTACTGGAAGTGTTTACTCACCTATGCCAAGAAATTTGGAAGACAGATACCTGGCCAACTGACTGGAAGAGACCCACATTTATGGCTATTCCAAAGAAAGGTTACCCACCCAAACTTGGAAATTATTGAACGACATCATTAATACCACATGCAAGTAAAATTTTGCTGAAGATCATTCAAAAGTGGCTACAGCAGTACATCAACAGGGAACTGCCAGAAATTCAAGCCAGATTCAGAAGGGGACGTGGAATGAGGGATATTATTACTGATGTCAGGTAGATCCTGGCTGAAAGCAGAGAATACCAGAAAGATGTTTACCTGTGTTTTATTGATTATGCAAAGGCATTCAACTGTGTGGATCATAACAAATTAAGGATACCATTGAGAAGAATGGTAATTCCAGAACACTTAATTGTGTTCATGAAGAACCTGTACATAGATAAAAAGGCAGTTGTTCAAACAGAAAAAGGGGATACTGCATGGTTTAAAGTCAGGAAAGGTGTGCATCAGGATTGTATCCATTTACCATACTTATTCAATCTGTATGCTGAGCAAATAATCTGAGAGGCTGGAATATATGAAGAAGAATGGGACATCAGGATTGGAGGAAGACTCATTAACAACCTGCGTTATGCAGATGACACAACCTAACTTGCTGAAAGTGAAAAGGACTTGAAGCACTTACTGATGAAGATCAAAGACTACAGCCTTCGGTACGGAGTACACCTCAACGTAAAGAAAACAAAAATCCTCACAACTAGACCAATAAGCAACATCACGATTAATAGAGAAAAAGTCGAAGTTGTCAAGGATTTCATTTTACTTGGGTCCACAATCAACACCCATGGAAGCAGCAGTCTAGAAACCAAAACACGCATTGCATTGGGCAAATCTGCTGCAAGAGGCTTCTTTAAAGTGTTAAAAAGCAAAGATGTCACCTTGAAGACTAAAGTGGCCCTGACCCAAGCCATAGTGATTTCAATTACCGCATACGCATGTGAAAGCTGGACAATGAGTAAGGAAGAAGGAAGAAGAATTGAGACCTTTAAATTATGATGTTGGTGAAGAATGTTGAATATACCATGGACTGCCAAAAGAACAAACAAATCTATGTTGGAAGACATATAGCCAGAATGCTCCTTAGAAGCAAAGATGGTGAGGCTTTTTCTCACATACTTTGCACATATTATCAGGAGGGTTCAGTTCCTGGAGAAGGACATCATGGTTGGTAAAGTAGAGCGTCAAAGAAAAAGAGGAAGACCCTTAACAAAATGAATAACACAGTGGCTGCAACAATGGGCTCAAGCATAACAATGACCATTAGGATGGTGCAGGACCGGGCAGTGTTTTGTTCTGTTTTACATAGGGTCTCTATGAGTCGGAACCTACTGGTCGGTACCTAACAACATATATATATATATATATGAAAGAAAACATTTTCTATTACATTTTTTACATGTACAGTTCAGTGACATTAGTGGAGATCATGTTGTACAGCTATCACCACTACTCATTTACAAATTTTGCCATCACCCTTAACAGAAGCTCAGTTACTTGTTTATTTCTGATTGCCTGTTTCCCCCATTAGAATTTGAATTTCCCGGGGGAAAGGATTTTGTTTTTCTCTCTGCTGCATCTCCAACACCTTCACCGAATAGGCACTCAATGAAGTTGTTAAATGAATGAATAACTGAGCACCCTGTAATTCAACAAAGCTAATAATTAGCTCCAACCACCCTCTCTTGCTAGGATAAAGCTCAGAATAAGGAAGAAATTTTTGAGAGTCAGAACTGTTTAAAAGAGATGGTATGTTCCCAGTTTTGGCAATCAGTGCATTATATTGAGAAATCTGAGCTCCACCAATCTAGACTTCAACTTACGCTATGTATTTAACCTTCCAGGACCTCTGTGTCCTTGTCTACAAAATGAGATGATTTTACCCATGTCACAGGGTTGTGGTGAAAATTAAATGAGAATGTACATGCAAAGTGCTTATCATAATGTCCAGCACCTAGTAAGTGCATAGTAAGTATTGGTTCTCTCCCCTATACCGTCTCTCATCCCTGCAGGGGTGTGGTGGTCCATGGATGATCATATGGCTTCAAGGTCTCAAGAGAGATGGGAATATAGATTCAGACAGGGTATGGGGATGGGGGTAGAGGCATGGATTGGTGCCATTGCTCCTGCTGGGATGGCTCCCAGGCCTGCTGAGTTGGAGGGCACAGAGCAGGCCCCATCTGTGCTACCAGTCCTTCTGTGATGCTCTGGGAGGAGTGACAAGCACTCACCCAGATCATGCATATTCAAAGCCTGGTCTGGTTCCCTGGCACAATGGGCCAGAACAACAAAGCAGGTAACAGCTTGCTTCCTTGAGTCAAACACTGAGTAACTGGGTCTTTTAGGTCTGAATTGATAGGGCAAGATGGGTACCCAAGAAAATACTGCATCTTTTCCTTTGAATTCAGGTGGATAATCTCTGAACCCAGGGTTCTCATCCCAGAGTCCATGACTCCCAAGGCATCTATAGATACAATTCAGGTGGCCCATGAACTTAGATGGGAAAAAATATATCTTCATTTTTACTAATCTCTTACTAAATTATAGCATTTTCTTCTATTCTGAATATGGGGAATAAATCGTGTTACTATTAATGTTACCTATGATTTTGTCACCAGAGAAATTACAGGTAGTTTCATATCACATTCTAGTTGTTGCGGACATCTCACATGAACATTCCTACTCGTCTTTGAAACAATGGTAGTTTTCAGAATTTCTGCAAGATCTTGTTATTTAATACTTTACTAAAGAAATCTGCATGTTACTGTACCACAATTTTTTATATAATATTTTGATAATTGTGCCTCGATATCATTGGTTCCTTTTATGATCCTATGTGTTTGATTTTATTCTATGTATTTTTAAAATATTATTCTGAAAGGGTACATGGGCTTCAACAGATACAGACTGATCCATGGCTCCAAAACTCTTCTTTCAACCATTTTGAAAAGACACACGTGCACTGTGTGGTCTCGTGTATGTGTGTGTGTGTGTGCACACATGTGCATACACATGGATATATTCGTGTTCCAGGCCCAGAGGTAAACCAGCCTCATCAATCTAATTTCAGAAACGCTCTTTCCAAGGTAGAACTTTAATCCTTTCTTCCTGCCACAAAACCAGATTGCCTGGTGTCAGTAGGCTTGGAGGATAGCTACTTGTTATGCATTCATCCTCCTCACAACACAGTCAAGTCACCCTGGGCCACCTCCTCTCCTAGGCGGCTGGCTGGATTAATGGATTCCTCACTCTTGAGCCTATTTCCCCAGCCCTGTTATCATCCATCCACCCAGGGCCACTCTGGCACTGATTATCTTCCTGAGCTTTCTCATCTTTCCCCATCTGTTAGTCACAGAAGGTTTCAGCTTCTTTTTAGATCCAAAAACTTTACTCTACTTTGAAAAATAAAACATGGCACCCTCAGCTGAAAATTATTGAATTGTCAAGTTCCCATATAAAGTGATGGAAGCTTCAGAAGAGCCCAGGGACATTTGCTGATGCTGGTCTCCATATCACCCTTTTTTCACCCCCTACTGCTCTGGCCATATTGACAGGACTGCTTGCCCTGAAACCACATGTGGGCAGCCACCTTTTGCCCTTTATTCATTTCAGTGAGATAGGTTAGGTAAGGGGAGATAAGAGAGAAGAATGGCAGAGTGAGATGTTCAGGATTGAACAAGAAGACTACTAACTTGGAGTTACTGGAGGCCAGAAGGTTCCTTCCCCTGTGTCTGTCCTGAACAGCTTGACTCTAGAACAGGTACCAAGCAGTGAAAAGACATACATTGTGATAAGTACATACCATAGTTGACCCTGAGGATACAACGGTGAATAAGATGATGTCTCTCCTCACACTGTAGAGGGAGATATGAGACATAAACAAAAGAGAACGATAGAAGAGACTATATCAGTATATTAGTTATAACTTTTTTAGTTGCAAACGAGAGAAAGCCAATTCAAACAAGCTCAGAAAAACAACAAAAAAATTCATTGGCTTATTAATTAACTTAACTAATGCATTAGTTCAGCCTTGGAAACCCTTGGAGGCAGATCTACTTTGTCCTATAGGGTCTCTATGAGTCGGAATCAACTTGACGGCAATGGATAATGCATTAGTCGCTTTTACTAGATTATACTGCAGTAACAACCACCCCAGACACCTCAGTATCTTACACTTACAAAGATTTATTTCTCATCCATGTTACATGTTCTTCACAGGGTAGGGAAGTTGAAGCTCTGTTCTATATCAGTCTTCATTTCTGGACCAGGATCTTGTGGAAGGGGGAAGAAAAAAAAAAGCCGTCATGAAACTATGCATTCATTCTTCAAGCTTCTGCTCAGTGGCAGCATATATCTCTTCAGCTCCCATTGGTCTAATGATCGCAATGGTTTCTATTGGCCAAAATAGTCAGATGGCCAAGTCTGACATCATAGTAGTTGGATATAGTCTTTCTATAGGAAAGGGCCTTGTGGAGGGACATGTTAGGATGGGTCCAAGGCAGCAAATATTTTATTATTTTTTATTGTAATTTTGATGAAGTTTTACAGAACAAACTAGTTTCTCATTAAACAATTCATACACATATTGTTTTGTAACATTGTTAGCCAACCCCACAACATGTCAACACTTTCACCTGCTTGACTTTGGGTTCCCCATTACCAGCTTTCCTGTCCTTTCCTGCCTTCTAGACCTTGCCCCTAGACTGGCACGCCTATTTAGTCTTGTTATGTTTTATAGGCCTGTCTAAACTTTGGCTGAAGGGTGAACTGCAGGAGTGACTTCATTACTGAGTTATAAGGGTGTCCAGGGGCCATGGCAGCAAATATTTTAGATCATAATATAGCCAACACAATTAATATTTATTGAGCATCTACTTTGTGCCAGGCACTGTTCTAGGCGCTGGATATAGAGCACCAAACAATAAAAAGTTCCTATTTTCATGGAGTTACTAAATTCTAGATGCTAGCAGGTTGTGGGGTTGGAAAGATGTAAAAACAGACAATAAAATAAACAGATAAGCACAAACATCATGATAAATAACATGGAGAAAATAAAACATAGTGATGAGATACACTGCTTGGTGGGCTACTTCAGGTTGAGTTGTCTGAGAGGGGACATTTAATTTGAGATTTAAGTGAAAGAAAGATTCAGCAATATGAAGAACCTTAGGTTTGCCATCATCCTAAAATACGGGGTGGGGAGGAAGAATTTAACCCCACCTTTCCTAGCACATGTAAAGACCTCGGGAAAGGAGTGTGACTGGCTCACATGCTCATCCAGGAGCAAATTGGTCAGAGTAAGAGTAAAGTCTTATTGGCCAGCATGGGCCACATGTCTACCCCTTCAACAGTGCCCCTTAACTGACAGCCCCATCAAAATCACATGGAGTAGGATGAGAGAAAATTACATAAAGAAAGAATTCAAGGAAGACAAAAAGTAACAGGTGTTAACTACTGGCAGATTATGGCACATGCTGATTAGTTGGTCAACCATGGGGAAAATAACTCAGATTCAGGAGTAGGAGACCTGAATTCCAGTCACTGTTCTGATAGGAATTAACCATGGACACAGGTCTCAGATCCCTTATGGGGAAGTCTGGGGGGCATAGACAGTCTCTTAGCTGTCTTCCATTCTACGTCTCCAGTTTTGAAGTACTCTGTCCTATCCCTGATTCAGAAAGGATGTTTTGATTATAAGTTGCAGTCAACCCTGACTCAAGAGTTTTAAACAAAAGGGAATTTACTTCATGCACGAGAAGTAACAGGTGGTGCCAACTCAGTACGTCAAGGTCTGGCTCCTTGCCTGTATGGTTTTCTTGGCTCTGGCCTTTTCTGTGGGTTGAAATTCATCTTCAGACTGATTCTTCTCAAGGTCTCAAGGAGGCTGCAGCAGTTTCAGCCATCACATCCAGACCATTCAACATCTAATGGAAGACTAGAGACTAGATATTTCTTGTATCTTCTGTTAAGAATGAATAAGCCATCCCAATATCCCCTGAAAAAGAAGCCTTCAGAAGGGGAATATTTGAGCAATGTCAGAGTTCTTTTAGGAAGGGCAATGCAGAATTGACTGCTGGATAGTTATTAAGCAATGTTTGCTTACAATTTCCATTTGGGACTGGCTCCACTTTATAAAATCCTCCTTTCCCCCTGCCCTGATTCATTCTGCTGCCTGCCTAGCAGGGATGGGCACGGTGATATTATTTTTCTATCACAACTCTAAGGACACTGGCAAGATACAGCCAACACGAATGTCCATGAATGATTCTGCATATAGAAAAGAGGATTAATCCCAGGCTATACAAGTTCTATTTCTTCCTTGGTTATTTGGCAAAGCTGATAATTTAGGGAGCATTTTCAGGCTCAGAGGGTGAAGTCCTCTCAAATGATAAGAGTCTTTGTCCAATGGCCTGTGAGATAAATGTCCTGCCCATTTTGTATTTTTCAATGTATATAATATACAGGGGGAGTAAACAGGAGGAGAGAAGGAGAGGAAGCCATAGCTTGGGGCTTTAGAGCTTCTGCCCAAGCCTGGTTCCTGGAATTGGTCCCTCCAATTCTACGGTTAATATTCCATCCCAGAAATGGGCCCATTCCTTCGACATAATCTCACACAGGAAACTATTGCTTCTCTCCTTATTAATCTCCAGCCTCAGGAAAACGCACACACATGGAAAAGCTTTAGACACTTAGTAATCAGACATAGCTATAAAATAAATATATTTACTATGTTTAAAGAAACAAAAACGAGGCTTGGCAATACTAGCAAATACCAAAGACTATAAAAAGCAGCAACTAGATTTAAAAATGAATCAAATGAAACTTCTACAAACTTAAAGAAAAAATAAATAAAATTAAAACATGATGAATGGTTAAATAGTAAATCAGACAGCTGAAAAGAGAATTAGTGACCCAAAAGACAGATTCAAAGTAATTTTTCAAAATAAGGCATACAGAGACTAAAGGATTAGCAAAGAAAGGTGTCTTAGGCTAGGTTCTCTAGAGATGCAAAACCAGTAAAGCATATAAATGTATATATATACAGAGAGATTTATATTAAGGAAATATAAAACAGAAGTTGAGTGAGTCTTTCATGTTGAAGGTAAACTGGAAAGGATCCCAAGGTCTCTTGTTAGTCCCTAATCTGTTTACTCCCAAATATTAAACATTTCTACTCTACGACTGAAATATCTCTAAGTCTTGTAGCTGCCCAGAAGAATATAAAACCCTACAGTTTAGAATGCCCCAAAAGTTACGGAAACATAGAGTAGACATAGTTTTGAAGAACCATTAGTATGTTTCCCGGGTCTAGCACTGGACCTGCAGGTAGTGGACTAAAACACAAGTTTTAGGAGTATAGAGGCTGGGATGTAGGTCAGGCTGGAGGCTTCTCCTGATTCACATACCCGCAAGGGCTGGCGAACCCAAGATCGGCAAATCAGGCAGTAGGGCTCTGGCTCACAGACTGCAAAGACCGACAAATTCCAAGAGTGGCAGCCAAGACCTCCAATAAGCTGCTAGTTTAAGTCCCAAGAACGGGAGGTCAGATGAACAGGAGCCAACATCAGGATCTAGTACAAGCAAAAGTCCATGAGCCTTGCCGGAAAGTCCACTTATATCAGAGGCAGGCCACACTCACTAGGAAATTCCCTTTCAACTGGTTGGCTACTCACAGCAGATCCCATCATAGAGGTGATCACATCATTACGTTGTTATTGCTAGGTGCTTGTCCAGTTGGTTTTGACTCATAGTGATACTACGTACAAAAGAAGGAAACACTGCCCAGTTCTGTGCCATTCTCACATTGTTATGCCTGAGCCCACTGTTGCAGCCACTATGTCAACCCATCTCCTTGAGGGTCTTTCTCTTTTTCACTGACCCTCTATTTTACCGAGCTTAATGCCCTTCTCCAGGGACTGATTCCTCCTGATAACATGTCCAAAGTATGTGAGCCGTAGTCTCACCACCCTTGCTTCTAAGGAGCATTCTGGCTGTACTTCTTCTAAGACAGATTTATTTGTTCTTTTGGCAGTCCATGGTATATTCAATATCCTTCACCACCACCATAATTCAAAGGCATCAATTCTTTTTTGGTCTTCCTTATTCATTGTCCAGCTTTCGAATGCATATAAGGTGATTGAAAATACCATGGCTTGAGTGAGGCACACCTTAGCCTTCAAGGTGACATCTTTGCTTTTTAACACTTTAAAGAGGTCTTTTGCAGCCAATTTGCCCAGTGCAATGAGTCTTGATTTCTTGAGTGCTGCTTCCATGGGTGTTGATTGTAGATCTGAGTAAAATGAAATCCTTGACAACTTCAATCTTTCTGTGAGCAAGGTTGTGTCATATGCATATCACAGGTTGTAAATGAGTCTTCATCCAATCCTGATGCCACATTCTTCTTTATATAGTCCAGCTTCTTGGACTATTTGCTCAGCATACAGATTGAATAAGTATAGTGAAAGGATACAATTCCGATGCATACCTCTCCTGACTTTAAACCACGCAGTATCTCCTTGTTCTGTTCAAACAACTGCCTCTTAGTCTATATACAACTGAGTGTTCTGGAATTCCCATTGTCCCCAATATTATCCATAATTTGTTTTGATCCACACAGTTGAACACCTTTGCGTAATCAATAAAACACAGATAAACATCTTTCTGGTATTGTCTGCTTTCAGCCAAAATCCATCGACAAGTGGACTTTGCTAGATGGAATACACAGGAATCAAATCGACTACATCTGTGGAAAGAGATGATGGAGAAGCTTAGTATCATTATTCAGAACAAGGCCAGGGGCTGACTGGGGAACAGATCATCAGTTGCTTATACGCAAGTTCAAGTTGAAGCTGAAGAAAATTAAAACAAGTCTATAGGATCGCTATGAGTTGAAATCAAATAGACAACAACAAGTTTTGGATGACAGCCAAAGTACTACCTTCAGTATATTCCACTTGAATTTATAGACCATCTCAAGAATAGATTTGACACGTTGAACACTAACAGCCAAAGACAAGATGAGTAGTGTGATGACACCAACGACATCATACATGAAGAAAGCAAAAGGTCATTAAAAAGAAAGGAAAGAAATGACCAAAATAGATATCAGAAGAGACTCTGAAACTTGCCCTTAAACATAGAGTAGGTAAATTGAACAGAAGAAATGATGAAGTGTAAGAGTTGAACAGAAGATTTCAAAGGGTGGCTTGAGAAGACAAAAAAGAGTATTATAATGACATGTGCAAAGACCTGGAGTTAGAAAACCAAAAGAGAAGAACATGCTTGGCATTTCTCAAGTTGAAAGAAATGAAGAAAAAATTCAAGCCTCAAGTAGCAATACTGAAGGATTGTAGGGAGAAAATATTAAGCGACACAGGAAGCATCAAAAAAAGATGGAAGAAATACACTGAGTCACTGTGCCAAAAAGAATTGGTTGACTTTCAATCATTTCAGGAGGTAGCATATGGCCAAGAACCGATAGTACTGAAGGAAGAGGTCCAAGCTGCCCTGAAGACATGGGTGAAAAACAAGGCTCTAGGAATTGATGGAATACCAACTGAGATGTTTCAGCAAATGGATGCTACCCTGGAAGCATTCACTGATCTATGCCAAGAAATTTGGAAGACAGCTACTTGGCCAGCTGACTGGAAGAGGTCCTTATATGTGCCCATTTCAAGGAAAGGTGATCAATGGAATGTGGAAATTATTGAACTATATTGTTAATATCACACACAAGAAAAATTTTGCTAAAAATAACTCAAAAACAGTTGCAGCAGTACATGGACAGGGAACTGCCAGAAATTCAAGCCGAATTCAGAAGGGGATGTGGAATGAGGGATATCATTGTTGACATCAGATGGATCTTGGCTGAAAGCACAAAATACCAGAAAGATGTTTACTTGTGTTTTGTTGACTACACAATATAAAAATAAAGGTATGAAAAAATATAAATCAAGCAAATATATACCAAAACATAGCTAGAGTGTCAATTTTAAGGGACAAAATGTATTTTAAGGTAAAATCCATCAAAAAACAAAGAGAGTTACTATACACCAGTTAAAATAACAAGAGACAAAGATAATACAATGATTACTAACATATATGTACCTAATAGTAAATAATATAGTAAATATAGAATATAAATTAAAACATCTGAGATATGACTATTAAAACAAATAAATTATTCATTACTGCTTGTGATTTGAACACACTTCTTTATAAAACTAATCAAACAGACGAAAAAGAAAAAAAGCAAAGATAACAGTAAGTTTGAATTACATAACTGATAATCTGAACCAATACATATATATTTCACACAAATAAATACAGAATGCATTTTCTTTTCAAGACCATATGGAACACTCACAAAAGTCAACATTAAACTTGGATGACAAAGAAAGTCTTAGTAAGTTTCAAAGAATCAGCATCACATAGACTACATTCTCTGACCATAATGCTATAAAATTAGGAATAGATAACAAAACAATGGCTTTTTAAAATCCTATACGCCTGGAAACTCAAAGCTGAATAACCTTTTGGTTAAAAAGGAAATCACAGGGAATGTTATGAAATACTTAGAACTGAGCAAAATGAAAATACCACGTGTCAAAAGTTGTGAGACAAAATTAAATCACTTCTTTGAGAGAAGTGTGTAGCTTTAAATATGTATTTCAAAAAGCAAGAAAGAAGAAAAACAAATGAGCTAAGCTTTCAACTCAAGAAGTTAAGAAAAGAGCAGTTGGGCAAACTCAAGGAAGAAAGAAGGAAAAGGAGAATAAAAATGAGGGCAGAAGCCCACAAAACCAAGACCTTAAAAAATAGACAAAAATTAACAAAAGTAAAAGCTGGGTTTGTTTAAAACCTTTGTGCCACCAGGGCTTCTTATAAAGTTTGACACTGATGATGAGTCTCTGGCAAGACATCAAAATTTTAAGAAAACGAGAAAAGATACAAAAACCAAAAAGCAATGAATGAGAAAAAAAGATCAGACACAACAGGGGTTTAAAAAGAATGAAGACTATTATGGACTATAAAGAAAAATATTTGAAACCTAGGTATGATGAATAAAATTTAGGTGGGAGGGAGGAGGAAACTTGGGTGAAGAAGAAATAGAAAAATTGAATAAATCAATAATTATTTTAAAAATTAAAATATTAAGTGTTCTTGCCCAATTACACCTGTGCCAACAAAGCTTAAAACAATGTGTGAATCACCACAAAATCACGAAGAAAGAAGAATTGTATTGGAGAAAAATAAAACCGTACATCCACCTCACCAAAAATAAATATAACCTTTCTATAGACTCAGGACCTACTTATGAAAAGTAAAATTATACATTAATAAAGGAAATAGATAATATTTTTGTAACTTTGGGGTGGGAAAACCAAAACCAAACCCGTTGCTGTTAAGCTGATTCTGACTCATAGCGACCCTATAGGTCAGAGCAGAACTGCCCCATAGGGTTTCCATGGAGCACCTGGTGGATTTGAACTGTCACCTTTTGGTTAGCAGCTGAACTCCTAACCACTACACCATCAGGGTTTCCTAGGGGTGCAAAAGAACTTATTAAATAACATTCCAAAAGCACAAACTGCCAGCCTGGGAAAAAAAAAAAAGATGGATTTGACTTTTTTGGTTCAACAATGGACACCATTGTTAAAACTAACAAACTGGTTACAGATTGGGAGAAGATACTTACGCTAATTAAATATAAACAAGGGATTAGTACATAGAATATTCAACAAACATTTGCAAATCACCAACAAGAACATGGGGGATCCAGTGGAATAATGAATAAAGGACATGAATAAGCAGTTCACAAGACTGGAAAATCAAAGGCCTAACAAGAATATGAAGAGACGTTAAACCTCATTAGAAGTGGTAGTTCTAGTAGTAGCAGTAGTAGCAAGTAGTAGTAGTGGTTTTGCTGTTGTTAGGTGCCATCAAGTCAGTTCCAACTTATGGCGACCCCACATGACAGAGTAGAACTGCCCCATAAGATTTCCAAGGAGCTGCTGGTGGATTTGAACAGCCGACCTTTTGATTAGCAGCAGAACTCTTAACTACTGTGCCACCAGGGCTCTGTAGTAGTAGTAGCAGTGGTAACAGCAAGGGTTTGGTTGGTGCGTGTGTATGTGTGTGTGTGTAGTATATAGCAGAGCCCTGGTGGCACAGTGGTCAAGAGCTCAGCTGCTAACCAAAAAGGCCAGCAGTCAAATCCACCAGCTGCCCCTTGGAAACCCTACGGGACAGTTCTACTCTGTCCTTATAGGGTTGCTATGAGTCATAACCAACTCAACAGCAACACTTTTTCTTTTTTTTAATGGGTGCTGCAACAATGGGCTCGAGCAAGCATAACAACAATTGTGAGGATGGCACAGGACGGGGCAGTGTTTCCTTGTGGTATACATAGGGTTGCTAAGAGTCGGAACTAACTCGACGGCACCTAACAAAAACAACCACACCACTCATTAAAAACAACAAAAAAGTGCTGTTGAATTAATTTCAACCCATAGCAATCCTATAAGGACAGAGTAGAACTGTCCCACATGGTTTCCAAGGAGAGGTTGGTGATTTGAACTGTTGACCTTTTTGGTTAGCAGCTGAACTCTTAATCACTGCACTACCAGGGCTCCACTATATACCAGAAAAAAAACCTCATTGCCATTAAGTCAATTCCAACTCACAATAACCCTATAGCTCTACTATATAACACGGTTTTTATTAATTCATTAAATCCTCACAATAACATCATGAGGTACTTATATTAATATCCCCATTTTATAGATGCAAAAACTGAGGCACAAAGAAGTGGGCTACCCAAAGCAAAGAGCTAATAAGTGATAGAGTGAAGATCTGAACTCACACTCTTAACTATCACAGAAACAAAAACTTCTCATCCACCATGCTGTCAAGGATGTTGGTTAAAGATGAGAGGAAACAGAAACCTTCATGCACTGCTGACAGAAATATAGACTGGCGCAGATGTTCTGGAGAGAGATCTGGAAATGACTGAGTACAGCTAAGTGTGCTGTTAACCCTGGTCACAAGGGGACATGAACAAGGAGTTGGCTGCAGACTAGGTACGCATTGCCAGGGGCCTGGGTAAGTAAAAAGGTGGTGAGTGTTCCATGGAGCACCACGCAGGGCAGTCAAAATCAAGAATTGGAGGGACATGTGCAAATCTTAAAAACACAATGTTATGTTAAAAAAAGAAGTCTACAGTAGAGATGATGTTTATGTACATCACACACACAAGGCATTTATAATGTATTTTACTAAGTAGATTCCTGTCCAAGAAGCTATACCAAATGCATTAAAGTAGTTACTTGGGGGCTGGGTGAGGGGACTGGAGGTTGAGGAGGATGAGAAAAAAGATGAATACAATAAAACCAACAAGAGCTTTCGCCATCACCTGAGGTTCCACTCCCTCAGTCCGCAAAAGGAGAAGTCTAAATCTCCAGATGCTGACTACGCCTAAAGGGCCAGTCCTGTGGTTTCTGCGTGGTTGCTGTGACCAGAACTCAGAATGGTTTCTGGGAAGAAGTGGCTCCCCTTTGCTGTATAACCCCTGGAACGTGGAATCCAGGTCAAGGCCAAGGCCCACACTTCTGAGGCTGGGCCTGTGGCTCTCACAGTGGCTGAAGCTGTTGCAGAGCTCTGTCCAGCCAGCTTGCGGCTTCAAGGAAGTATGGCTCCTCCTCTCCCAGGGCCCACCCTACTCCATCCCTCGCACCTTAGGCCAGGATGACTGCCCCTACTACTGTTGGGCCCTGTCCGACTCACTAGCCCAGTATTTCCTTTTTCCTTTGCCCATCCCAAGAACACTGAGAGATGTCCTTCTTGTCCCCTACCCTGAAGCAGGATGAGTGGCACTTTTCTTAGACACTCCGACTCTCCACCCTTCCCTGGCTTACCTACCAGCCTGGTCTTGGGTCTAGAAGTTCACAGCATCAGACCTCAGGAAAGTCCTGAGTACACATGGGCTTGGCCTAACTCTGACCCCGGGCCCCAGGTGTATGGGTTTTTAGCATTTCCACGTTCAGTCTGGGATGTATCACTTGGCATTTTTAGATATGTTGCTTTCTAGTAAGGTCATTTCCTGCATGTTCTTTATAGACTGAAAGCTGTTCAGCATCACAGCAATACATAGGCTTCTACTGACAGATGGGGGTGGTGAGGGCACATGAGGTGCATTGCCTGGGAATTGAACCCTGGTCCTCTGCACAAAAAGGGAGAATTCTACCACTGAACCACCACTGTCCCAATCAGGGTATAACAGGAACTGATTAGGAAAGCCAACAAAGCTTGTTGTTGTTGTTTTTAGGTGCCATTGAGTCACTTCTTCTCAAGACACCCTTTGAAATCTTCTGTCCAGCTTTCGCATGCATATGATGCCATTGAAAATACCATGGCTTGAGTCAGGCGCCGCTTAGTCTTTAAGGTAACATCTTTGCTTTTCAACACTTTGAAGAGGTCCTTTGCAGCAGATTTACCAAATGCCATGCATCTTTTGATTTCTTGACTGCTGCTTCCACGGCTGTTGATTGTGGATCCAAGTAAAATGAAATGCTTGACAACTTCAATCTTTTCACCATTTATTGTGATGTTGCTCATTGGTCCAGTTGTGAGGATTTTTGTTTTCTTTATGTTGAGGTGCAAGCCATACTGAAGGCTGTGATCTTTGATCTTTATTAGTAAGCGCTTCAGGTCCTCTTCACTTTCAGCAAGCAAGGTTGTGTCATCTGCATAACGTAGGTTGTTAATGAGTCTTCCTCCAATCCTGATGCCCTGTTCTTCTTCATATAGGCCAGCTTCTCAGATTATTTGCTCAGGGCACAGATCAAATAGGTATGGTGAAAGGATACCACCCTGAGGCACACCTTTCCTGACTTTAAACCAATCAGTATCCCTTTGTTCTGTCTGAACAACTGCCTCTTGATCTACGTAAAGGTTCCTCATGAGCACAATTAAGTGTTGTGGAACTCCCATTCTTCGCAATATTATCCATGATTTGTTATGATCCGCAGAGTCGAATGCCTTTACATAGTCAATAAAACACAGGTAAACATCCTTCTAGTATTCTCTGCTTTCAGCCAGGGTCCATCTGACATCAGCAATGATATCCCTGGTTCCACGTCCTCTTCTGAAACAAGCCTGAATTTCTGGCAGTTTCCTGTTGATATACTGCTGCAGCTGTTTTTGAATGATCTTCAGCAAAATTTTGCTTCAGTGTGATATTAATGATATTGTTCTATAATTTCCACATTTGGTAGGATGACCTTTCTTGAGAATAGGCAGTCAGTTGGCCAGGAAGCTGTCGTCCATATTTCTTGGCATAGATGAGTGAGTGCCTCCATCCCTGCATCTGTTTGTTGAAACGTCTCAATGGATATTCCATCAATCCCTGGAGCCTTGTTTTTTGCCAATGCCTTCAGAGCAGCTTGGACTTCTTTCTTCAGTATGACTGGTTCCTGATCATATGCTGCCTCTTGAAATGGTTGAACATTGACTAATTCTTTTTGGTATAGTGACTCTGTGTATTCCTTCCATCTTCTTTTGATGCTTCCTGTGTCGTTTAACATTTTTCCCATAGAATCCTCCATTCTTGCAACTAGAGGCTTGAATTTTTTTCAGTTCTTTCAGCTTGAGAAATGCCAAATGTGTTCTTCCCTTTTGGTTTTCCATCTCCAGCTCTTTGCACATGTCATTATAATACTTTACTTTGTCTTCTGGAGCCGCCCTTTGAAATCTTCTGTTCAGTTCTTTTACTTCATCATTTCTTCCTTTTGCTTTAGCTCCTCGACGCTCAAGAGCAAGTTTTAGAGAGTCCTCTGACATCCATCTTGATCTTTTCTTTCTTTCCTGTCTTTTCAATGACCTCTTGCTTTCTTCATGGATGATGTCCTTGATGTCATACCGCAACTCATCTGGTCTTTGGTCACTAGTGTTCAATGCGTCAAATCTATTCTTGAGATGGTCTCTAAATTCAGGTGGGATATACTCAAGGTCATATTTTGGCTTTCATGGACTTGCTCTGATTTTCTTCAGTTTCAGCTTGAACATGCATATGAGCAATTGGTGGTCTGTTCCACTGTCAGCCCCTGGCCTTGTTCTGACTGATGATACTGAGCTTTTCCATTGTCTCTGTCCACAGACATAGTTAATTTGATTCCTGTGTGTTTCATCTGGTGAGGCCCATGCGCATAGTCACTGTTTATGTTGGTGAAAGAAGGTATTTGCAATGAAAAAGTCATTGGTCTTGCAAAATTCTATCATTCAATCTCCAGCATTGCTTCTATCACCCAGGCCATACTTTCCAACCACTGATCCTTCTTCTTTGTTTCCAACTTTCACATTCCAATCACCAGTAATTATCAATGCATCTTGATTGGATGTTCGATCAATTTCAGACTGCAGCAGCTGATAAAAATCTTCTATTTCTTCATCTTTGGCCTTAGTGATTGGTGCATAAATTTGAATAATAGTCATAGTAATAGGTCTTCCTTGTAGGTGTATGGATATTAGACTATCACTGGCAGCGTTGTACTACAGGATGGACCTTGAAAGGTTCTTTTTGACGATAAATGCAACACCATTCCTCTTCAAGTTGTCATTCCCGTCATAGCAGACTATATGATTGTCTAACTCAAAATGGCCAATACCAGTCCATTTCAGCTCACTAATGCCTAGGATATCGATGTTTATGTGTTCCATTTCATTTTTGACAATTTCCAACTTTCCTGGATTCATACTTCGTACATTGAAACCAAAAAACCGTACATTCGAGGTTCCGATTATTAATGGATGTTTGCACCTGTTTCTTCTCATTTTGAGTTGTGCCACATCAGCAAATGAAGGTCTGGAAAGCTTTACTCCAACCATGTCATTATGGTCGACTCTACTTTGAGGAGGCAGCTCTTCCCCAGTCATCTTTTGAGTTCCTTCCGACCTGGGGGGCTCATCTTCCAGCACTATATCAGACAATATTCCACTGCTATTCATAAGGTTTTCATTGGCTAATACTTTTCAGAAGTAGACTGCCAGGTCCTTCTTCCTAGTCTGTCTTAGTCTGGAAGCTCAGCTGAAACCTGTCCTCCATGGGTGACCCTGCTGGTATCTGAATACTGGTGGCATTGCTTCCAGCATCATAGCAACACGCAAGCCCCCACAGTACGACAAACTGACAGACCCTTGGGGGCCAACAAGGCAAATGGGGTGGGAATAACCAATGTGTGTCTGGACATCTCTGACTAACAAAAGCCCTTTCGTACACATTTGCGCATGTAACTGATACAGCCTCTAGGAGGCCCAGGGCCTTGCCCAAGGCCACACAGCTAGTGAGTTGCTAGGATAGGCTTGATCTCCCATTTTCTGAATCTATCTTCAGGATTTTTTACCTTCAGAATTCTTTCATATCTACTGAGGCCCTCTACTCCCTTTTTCCTTTGAGTGAAATGTGCAACAGAGGCTCTGTGCACTGTTGATCCCCTTGCATTTTTGCAAATTCTCTGGCCCAGACCTCTAGCCTGTCCAGCTCAGCAGAAGAAAGACAATTCGGGGCCACCTCAGCCAGGAGGGAGGAACAGCTAAACAGCTTTAACAATTCTTTCCCCAAATGGCTTTTCCCCTAATCAATCCCAGGAGCTCCCCTCTTGAGCCGCGGGGAGATGCTGAACGAGATACTCCAAATGCTACATGCCACACAGTAGCGACTTCAACTGTAAATACCCCAAATTGTGTTTAGACAACATTAAAGGCCCAGTTAACAGCAAGAAGCTGGTGTTTAAGGCTCTGTCTGCATCCTGGGCTTGCCGGCTCCCTCATTGCACAAACAGGACAAAAACGAACACATGTTTGCTGTTAGCTTCCTGCGGCTTCTCCCTCATCAGCCCTCCCCATATCCCTCAAAGGGCACATCTCTGTTGTTATCCCTTGGAAGTGCTCCATAGCATTTCCAGTGGCCTTTCTTCTGAGGTGACTCTGGGTAGACTCCATTCTCCAACCTTTGGTTAGCAGCTGAGTACATTAATGGTCTGCACCACCAAGGGTTCCAGGTATGAAGATGTGACTATCTTTTTGGGAGGGGTCATTTTCCAGTCTTCTACAATCATTAACTCCCCATTTTTCTTGAGAAGTTCACTTCCCCTCTCTGGGCCTGAGTTTCCCCGTTCATGAAGCGAGAGGGCTGAGTTGGATGACCTCTGAAGCCCTTCTAACATCATGACTTCAATTACCTTGTCCCGTATCCCAATCTGCTGGGGTCTAGCAGCCTTTCCCTGCCTCCCTTCCTGTTTTAGGCAAGTGGAGTACCTTCTTTCAGCCTTGGAGGCCATGTGTTGGAGGTGGGGTGGGATGGGGGGACAGTCTTCTCATCCAGAGGATGTTTCATCTCATCCTGGGGAGTTTCAATTGCTTGAGGTGTTGGAGCAAGTGACTGAAAGACAGACTTGAACAGCCTTGTGTTCTCATGTGGTGCCTGTCAGGCCTGTCGTCTGTATCTGCACCAACATCTGTCCCCAAGCTCAGGAACTTCTTTGAGGAAGGCCACCCTGGCCCAGGTCAGTGAGAAGGAAGTAATGGTGGGAGGAGGTGGTGGCAGAGACACAAGACCCTTTCCTCCAATCCCTGTGCCTACATGTGTGCTTTGCTTGAGGGCCTATGATCAAGTCCCCAGAGAACCCTGGGCCCCAGTGGGAACACTGTAGAGGAAGGGTGGCCTGAACCCTTACCCCACTGTCCCACCCCCACCCCAGCTGCAAAGCTCTTTATAGTAAATACATGACCTCACGTCTGGCTGCCTGGCATTCTGGAAACTTGTCAAGGAATCCAGGCAGGTGGGGATCCCAAGCCCCTCAGCCTGGGTGAGCCACAACCCCAGGCAGCACAGTCAGCCTGCCCTCTTAGATCTTGCACAACCAGTGGCACGGCCTGTGCTCTCTCCCCTATGCTCTCAGTGTGGGGCAGTCCCCAAGCACCTCATTGGAGATGTTGTGTATGCCCCCAACTCCACTGTGAGGTGGCCCTGCTCCCTGTGCACCTCTCCTCCTTCACCTTGGCTCCCAGGAATCTTAGCACCATCAATAATTCTCCAGTGACAGCTGTTGCTGGAACCCGCCTATGCCAAGCACTATGCCAAATGCTTTACATATGTGCTCTAACTTTTTCCTCAAAACAACCCTGTGGAATTTGTACTATTCCTTTACTTTTTATGTATAGAGACACTGAGGCTCAGATAAGTCTTGGATCCACCCATGGTGACCCGGCTCGTCAAGTGGCAGACTGAACCTAGCTTGGCCTGATTCCAGCACAAGCGTGTCTCATGCCCTGTCCCTGAGCTGTCCCACACACCATTCTTGCCCAAATCTGAAGTCTCCCTTCTGCCCCTTTGCCAAACACGTCCTTCTCCACCTTTGGAGCCTTGATCAACTCTCACCAACATCATCATCCTGGCAAAATCATTGCTCTTTTCCAGCAGGCTTCTTCTACTTGCTTCAAGCCAGACTGCACTTGTCTTTGCTGCAGAATTTCCCGGCAGATAACTGGATTAACATTGATTGATGCTGGGTGGAGCCTTGGGCAGGTCTCAGGCCTTAGTTTCTTTATCTGTAGACTGGTGGGTTCGACAAATCTATTGTCCTGTTCTCTTCACTACTGTCCCAACCTCCTCCAGGCCAACCCACTAAGCCTGGGGGTGTTGATCTCAGTACTAGAGAGAGTACAGAGAGCCAGAGTCAGCCCCTGCCTTCTGTGCACCAACATCACCCAGATTCTGAAGGGCCAAGGGAACCTGTAAGTACCCATGTAGTTTACATGTCCCAACACCAACCTAAGTGTTGGCGGGCACAGTCCACGGACCTGTTTCTGTTCAGCATTCTTCTCCTGGCTTCTGGCTTGGCCTCTCCTTGATATCCTGAAGGAGTCCCTGGGTGGCGCAAATGGTTAAGTGCTAGGCTGCTGCCTGAAAGGCTGGGGGTTCGAACCCACTCAGAGGTGCCTCAGAATAAAGGCCTGTTGATCTGCTTCCAAAAAATCAGCCACTGAAAAACCCTGTGGGCACAGTTCTACCCTGACACTGCCACGAGTCAGAATTGATTCAACAGCAACTGATTTTTGGCTGATATCCTCTAAGGAAGAGCGCAGGCTTTGTAGTCACACAGGCTTGGGTTTAAACACCAGTTCTCCCACTCACCAGCCATGTCCTTAGACCTCCTAAGCCTCAGTTTCCTCACCCATAAAATGGGGATTATGTTACCTCAGAACTCCACGGGGTAGTTGTCATAAGGCAGGGTTGGTAATGGTGGCTTCACTCACCAGCCTCACCCATCCTTCTGCCCTAGACCTAGAGCTTGAGCTCACCAGTCCTTGCACCTGGGGTTGAACCCTGGTGTCCAGCCACTGGCCCTGAGCAGAGCTCCTGGGACTGCTGACACCCAGCATTGCCTGCTGCCTGGAGCCCCTGCTTCCCACCTGGTTTCTAAGAGAGAACCTGACTATTGTGTGCCTCTATGTTATGTTCAAGGCATCTTCAGGGCCAGCCTTTGTGGCACCCAGTCTCACTCCAGTTATAGGTCTGAGTTTGATAAGCCCAGTAGGGCCTTGCCTTGCCCCCACATCCAGTTTCACTCCCTAGACCCCTTGCCTCCCTAGCTGTGCTTGTTACTGTGCCCCATTCCATTTTGCTGCCCTCCACCCTGCTCCTAGCCTTTGCAGTCTCCCCTTGGCGAGTTGATTTCTATTCCTGTGAAGACACAGCCTCAGGGGATAATACCTACTTGTATTTGAGGAAGAAGCTAGAGCTTCACACAAGTAGCCTTGCAAGTTGTCTCAGGCCACCGTGAAATTCTAAGACTGAGAGGATGCACACAATATCTTGGGTATTCATATTATGAAAACCGATTTAGATTAATTACAATTAAATTTTAATGAATGAGAAATTATGATATCTGAAGCCTGAGAACAGCCAAGGCTGTGTAATAATCTCGCTGGTGGCATAGTGGTTAAGTGCTGAGGCTGCTAACCAGAAAGGAGAGCAGTTCGAATCCACCAGGCACTCCTTGGAAACCCTATGGGACAGTTCTACTCTGTCCTGTAGGGTCTCTATGAGTCGGGATGGACTCTATGGCAACGGGTTGTTTTTTCTTTTTTTTGGTGTTAGCAATATCAACCAACCAGAACTCGGGGGACAGGCTAAAAATATTCTCTGAAGATTTGCACCTACCACTGCTTTTCCTACACCATGCCAGAGAAACTATCTCCCTCCCCACCTTCTCAGTGAGATTCTGCCCCACATCTACTGCCTCAAGAGATTTTGCACCAGTGCTGGACTTCTCAGTTCATGCAGAAGCTTTTCTCTATAAACCCGGGGTGGAGATGCAGTTCCAACTTTTCTCTACCCGGGGGCCTGGTGCTGAGCCTGCTGGTAGGATCTAACTATGGGATCTTTCTAGTGAATTTTGCCTCCAGGAGAACAACAACAACAAAACCAAATCCATTGCTGTGGGGTGGATTCTGACTCATGGCAACCCACGTGTTACAGAGTAAAAGTGTGCTCCATAGAGTTTTTTTGGCTGTAATCTTTACAGAAGATCACTGCGTACCCGTCTTTAGGTTAGTGCCAACCTTTAGGTTAGCAGTTGAGCGTAAAATGTTTGCATCACCCAGGGACCTTTCCAGGAGAACACACCTTGGAAAATAATCCCGGGTACTACTCCAGTTTGTGGAACTTCTTCAATGTGTCTACATCATCCTATATTTCTGAACTCTGCCCCGGAATACATGTTCCTTTTGGGACAGTTCACTCAGGCTGACAAAGCCTCAAATTGTCATGCTGACTCTCTCTCTTCTCTAAAGCCAAAAGCACTTAACTGAGTACCACAGGCCATATTGTGAATTCAGTGGAGTTGAGAGACAAAGGGAAGACATAGGTTTAAAACATCTCAGTGAAACTAGGGGTGAGCTGGTATTTGAATGCCTTCACTCTTTAGCTCTGTACTGCAAATATGCTGTCAAACAAGGACAATTCACATGGTATTCTAAAGTAAGGAAAGTATTTTCCACATCTGATTTCAAAGAAGACAGTATGTCCCCGTAACTTTTATGTGGTTTTCTGTTTTGAGGATGAAACAAGCACCAGCCCTCCCATTCCAAGTACAAAACGAACATGTTTCATAGTTTACAAAATGCTTTCACATGCACTATCTCTTTTAGTCCTCAAAGCCTGAGAGACAGACATTGTTCTGTCACCATCAGACTCTTTCTGCAGTTGAGGAAACGGACGCTCGGGGAGCTAAAGATCTTTCCACCACACTAGTCAATTTCTCAGAAGGCAGAGCTGGCCCTCTTGCTGTCAGTCCTGCCCTGGCAGTCCCATGTGGCCTCAGCACCCTGCCCTCCCTGGTTCCTGACCAGTACACCCTTAACTCTCCCTCTGCCACTGCAGCTGTTGCTTCCTTCTATTTCAGTGTAGTATTGGCTCCAGTTTGGAGGGCTGCAGGCATTTTCCATACCTTGTCCTGTTTCATTCGAATTAGAACCTGGCAAGGTAGTTATTATCTTTGTTTCTGAGTAAATACACGGAGGCTTAGAGTGTGTCCTAGAGGGCTTCTATTTTGCTTCTCCAGATCTATTCTCCACCCTGCTCTGAGCTAAACAGTTGACTCATATGGACCACACTAATAGGCTCCCTTGCTCTCTGGCTTCCAGTTGGGTTCAGATGATGTGGAGCATCGGAGGAGATCTGAGGGAGGGAGGCGAGTGAGCTTAGGGTGCCACCCAGCTCCTCCCTGTGCAGGTCAGCTCCTGTCCATCAGCCTTCTCCACTGTCCTCTCTGTCTGCAAGTTCCAGTAATCAAGCCTTCCTTCTCCCCTTCAGGCCAAGGATTGAGAATGGCAGTGCCCCATATCACGGGGAGCCATATTGGAGCCCAATGCAGTAGAAAAGCTCTGGGCCTCTAGACACATGATTTTCTTTATTTATTTATTATACTTTTGGTGTTGTTGTTGAGAAAATACACAGCAGAACATATACCAATTCGACAATTTCTACATGTACAATTCAGTGACGCTGATTACATTCTTCAAGTTGTACAACCACTCTCATGCTCCTTTTCTGAGTTGTCCCTCTCCCATTAACATAAACTCACTGAACTCTAAGGTTCTTATCTGATCTTTTGAGTTGCTGTTGTCAGTTTGATCCTATATAGAGAGATCTTAAAACAGCACAATACTCAAGGCAGACATTCTTTATTAGTTAATCTAAACTATTGTTTGGTTTTAAGATGACTTCAGAGTATATTTTGGTTTAAGGTTTAAATATTATCTCAGAGTAATATATTTAGGGGTTCATACAACCTCCATGACTCCAGAAAGCCTGGATTCCATGAGAATTTGAAATTTTGTTCTGTATTTTCCCCCTTTTGACTAAGATTCTTCTATAGAATCTTTGATCGACATGTTCAGTAATGGTAGCCAGGCAAAATCCAGTTCTTCAGGTCTCATGGCAAAGGGAGCAGTTGTTCATGGAGGCAATTAGCCACACGTCCATTTCCTCCTCCTGTTCCTGACTCTCCTTCTTCCTCTGTTGCTCCAGGTGAATAGAGACCAGTTGTACCTTGGATGGCCACTTGCAGCTTGTTTTTGATGTATTATCTTTAAAGGTTATTTTTCTCCAGAACTTACTTGAAAAAACATTGAAAAATGAAAAAGTAAATGTATTAAAAGTCACAACACTAGTTGATGTTTAAATGTTTTATTTACACCAAAAACTGAATGCATTATAATTCCATTTTCCCAGATTTAATGGAAGCAAACTCATCAATGATATTTTCAAAATCGACTTTGGTGGTCTCATTTCACATTGAGAGTTATGAGTTATAGCAAATGACAGACAGTGACTTTGAAAGTATGTTGATGAACATAAACCTTTAGCAAGAGATGAATATACTTCCTGAATTTGAAAATATATGGAGAAAAAGAAATTGGAAATGTATGAATCATCGGACGAGAATATAAATTATTATGAGAAAATACATATCAAATAAAAATTAGAGAGATGATACACATCTTAACTTCACATTTAAAATGGAGACATGAAAATTAAAATATCTTCAGATTTTTAGTTTTGAACCAGACACAAGTTATTTTCAATGAATACATTAGATTTGTGAAAAGCAAATGGCTCTTAAATATTCCAGTGATTTAAATGCTGTAGAAATTTCATCCAAAATTGTTTTAACTAACATGCAGTATAAATAGTTTATAATATAAAAGCAGTATTGTGTTTGTATCTTCTAAAACTGATTCATGAACTTTGCTGAGTGCAGTTGTACTCAATTTGGAAGTGGCTTTGAGAATTTCTTTTAACAGTACCAGTTCCAGTGCTGTCTGGCAAAGGAAGTTTTGGGGAGATGAAGTTAATATAAAAGGATTTACAATAGTCACTTAGTCAAGAGAAATTGTCAACCATGGCAATTTTCTCAACTGAAAAGGAAAAAAAAAAGTAGATTTTGAAAATACTATTGGTGAGTTTGCTTCCATTTAAGCCAGAAAGAAAAATTGTAATACATTCTGTTTGGGCATAAATAAAATATTTAAACTTAAAATAATGTAGTTGAGTTTTATACACTTACTTTTCAATTTTTTTTGTAAGACTACATTAATGCTCTGGGGAAAAATAATCATTAAGATGCATGAAAACGTGTATATAGGGACACACATTTTTTCATTTTGTCTCAGGCTCCAATATGGCATGACCCAGTGCTATAGGAGCCTGCCTTTATTTACAATTTTGCTATTGTGTACATCATGGATTTTTTGTATTAATTTTGATTTAAAAAACTGTTTTAAAATATTATTTATTATGATTACTGAGTTTTTTTTTTGCATCCCCTTAGGTTTTGTTCCCAAGGAGAGTGCCTCACTTGCCTCACCCTAGTCCGGGCCCCACTGTTCCTAGTGCTGTAGCACTGCACCGTCCCTTGTGGTTTCCCTATATTCCACCCAAACAACCAGTTGCCATGGAGTCGATTATGACAACTTCATGTGTTTCAGAGTAGAACTGTGTTCCGTAGGATTTTTATGGTCGTGATCTTTTGGAAGAAGACCCTCAAAGCCTTTCTTCCAAGGTGCTTCTGGGTGGGTTCGAACTGCCACTCTTTCAGTTAGTAGCAGAGAGGTTAACTGTTTGCACCACCCAGGGACTCCATACTCTACCCAAATTAAAAAAAAAAAACTTTTCCGTGGAGTTGATTCTGACTCATGGCAACCCGTGTTCAGAGTAGAATTGTTCCATAAGGTTTTTCTTGGTTGAAATCCTTAATCTTTATGGAAGTAGTTTCTCAGGCTGTTCTTCTGTGGGCACTGCTAGGTGAGTTGGAACTGCCAACTTTTTAGGCTAATAGTTGAACACAACCATTTGTGCCACCCATGAACACATACTCTACCCAAACCAAAAACCACACGGTTGAGTTGCCGTTGAGTCGCCGTTGAGTCGATTCTGACTCATAGAGATCCAATAGGACAGAGTAGAACTGCCCCATAGGGTTTCCAAGGAGAGGCTGGTGGATTTGAACTGCTGGCCTTTTAATAAGCAACCAAGCCCTTAACCATTGCACCACCAGGACTCCTATATGTAAACTTCCCTTCCAACTACCCAACTGGAACGTACTGCTTCCTCCTGCAAGATGCCTGACTAATAAGAAAGGTTAAAGAACTTGCCCAAGGTCCCACAGCTAGCAGGAACCAAGGTGAGGGTCCACGTCCAATTCTGTACGACTCCAAGGTTCTTGCTCATACCTCTGTGCTGTGTGGCCTCCCTTATGAGAACAGGACTTGCAACAAGTGGGACTCTCCATCAGACAGCCAAGCTGTTGAGGCACCTGTCTTTCTTCCTAGAAAGCCTGGAAGTAAAGCCTGAGCAGGGTTCTCCAAGCTGCCCCCTGGCCAGGCACACCACTGGCAATCTTCTTGGCACGCAGGAGTGTGGAGGGCCCTGGCTTCCCCTGGGAGTTCCCAGGCCTTGGGCAGGCAGGTCTCAGTGACAGGCTTCTATTCTGTTCCCTCCCTCCCCCAAGTCGCCCTTTAATTGAAAATGACCCCATGCAGCTGTCAGCCTGGAGGCCTTGGGTGTCCATACCCTGGCCTGTGCCAATTGCAGAAGTCTGTGCCATGATGACATCAAGCACATAAGCCCAGGAAGACATTAACAACTGTTTATTTGCTCCTGACAAGGAGGCGCTGGATAGCGCAGGCTTTGGGGCTCCTAACAGCTGGAAGTGCTCCTAGTCAACTAGAGACCAGAATGCACCAAGCCCGCTCACAGGCAGAAACAAGTCCCACCCTGTCCTGCCAGGGGAGGAGTACAGGGTAAACAGAGGAGGGGCCTGGGAAGGGGCTTTCCTCCTGAGCTACAGAAGTAACACCAAGTACAGGCATTTTTCCTCAGAAGTGATCCACGGGGTGACTTTCAGTGGCTGCAATTCCTAGACAGAATTTGTCTCCTAGAGGCTGACCCTCTTGGTGAGACAGCAAAGATGGACTGACCTTTTCTGGTCCTCAGTTTCCTTATTTGTAAAATGGCAGTAACTATAGGGTCGCTATGAGTCCAAATTGACTCGACGGCAATGGGTAAATGGGTATGGTATCTACTTCTTAGACTGGGAGGGGGAAGGCAAGATAATATGCGTTTTGAAGAAGGGATAACAAGAAGTCAGAAAAGACGGGCAACTTTTCTAAAGTCATGTTATTGTTGTCAGGTGCCACCGAGTGTTTTCTGACTCATAGTGACCCCCTGTGACAGAGCAGAGCTGCCCCGTAGGGTTTTTTAGATTGTAATCCTTACTGGAGCAGATTGTCAGGTCTTTTTCCTGCAGAGCCCCTGCATGGATTTGAGCTGCCAGCCTTTCAGTTACAGCGAAGCGCTTAATCGTTGCACCACTAGGACTTCTTGCTAAAGTCATATCGTTCATATTTTACTGGAGAAGCAATGGGATTTAATTCCACACCTTCTGAATTCCTAGAGTTAAGTTGTTTGGCTATACCATGGACTTTCCTATTCAGTTAATGATTATTTTACAAAATAAAATATTAAAACTATTAGGAGAATTAGTGAGAACACTTAGGCATTTCCTCCATGAATATTTCTTATGCAGCTAGCAAGAGCAAGGTACTACTCAAAGTGCAAAATACATGGTGATACGAGACCTCTGCATGCAGGCAGCTCAGTTCAGAGGAGAGGAGATGGAAACGCTTAACAAATACATGCATAACATAATATGAGGTAGCAGTACGTGCTGGGAGAGAAAGCCAAGCACCACAAAGAGATGAGAGAACAGGTGTGGCGGGGTGGTGGTGATTTTAGCTCTAGTGGTCAAGGAAGTTCTTTCTGAGGAGGTGTCATTAAGAAAGATCCATGTGAAGATCTGGGTCAGGAGGGTCCCAGGCAGAGGGAACAGCAATCCAAAGGCCCTGAGGTAGGAATGTTTGGCAGGTTTAAGGAAAAGCAATACTGCCAGTGTGTCTAAGTCGGGGTTAGCCAGAAGGAGAATGGTGGGGTGCGGTTGGAGCAGTGGTCAGGGCCAGGTCCTGTGGGACTGGGAGGCCCTGATGAGAAGTTTGGATTTTATTGTAAGTGTGGTAGGAAATTGCTGGACGATTTTGAGCTGGGAGTTAACATAATCTAATTATGTTTTAACAAGGTCTTTCTGCTCGCTGGTTAGAATATAATATAGGGGAAAAGGACGGAAGCAGGAAGACTCTTTGGGAGATATTTGCAAAAATCCAGATGAGAAGTGCTGATGGCTTGTACCACGATGGTGGTGGTGGATGCGCTGGGAATTGGTCCAGTTCTGTATATATCGTGAGGGAAAGGTACAGAACTTACTGATGGCTAAGATGTGGTATACATGGTATGTGTGTGTGTGCTCTCGCGCGTGTGTGTGTGTGTGACAGAGAGAGAGAAAGGTACATAGGTAGGTAGGTAGGTAGATAGACAGATAGGTAATTTCACTATATACTGTGAATGGAGGTATCATTTATAGGGATGGGAAAACTGGGAGGATGGTGTTGGGCAGAGGGCTGGAAATTGTCTTTGAACATAAATAAATATATTTGCAAAAAGGAATGCAATTTGAATAAGGTTTGAAGAACTATAAACTTCCGATTTTTAGTGATTGAGTAGTCTGGATTTCCCTCTGAACTTTTACAAGGAATAACTGAATCCAGTTGTCATGATTTATTGGCGTATGCTGTAGCGGTTTTCTCTACCTTTGGAGTTACTAACTAGAAGGTTTCTTGAGAGCAGGAACTCTGTCTTATTTATTTTTGTTATCTCCTGGGCTTAGTCCAGTGCATGCTTGACCTACAGTAGGCTTCTGATTAATGTTTATTGAATAAGCGAGGGAAATGAAATGTTTGCACAAAAACAAAACAAACAAAAACCAGGGTAGATCCTCATCAAAACTCCAGACATGCTTTAGGACTCCTGCTTCCTCTACCTGCTTAGTCCCAGTAACCTCACAGGGTCCTCTGACTCTATTCAGCCTCTTCTGTAGCTCTCCTCCAGGTGTGCATCCTCCACACAGATTCCTTTCCAAGCAGGAAAATGACTACCCCTGTGTCGGATTTCCACTTCCCCTGATAGTTCATGGCAATGAGAGAGGAGAGGAGAGGAATTGTGTGTCCATCTACATGATGTATATAATGCATATTGTAGTTCAAAGGATTGATTCTTTTGGTTACAATTTCAGATATCGCAGCTGGCCCACGTAACTGATACTTCATGCAACCCAGTTTTTAAGAGAACCTGGAAAATAGAATTACATCATGTAGGCAGTTTCCTGTATGCCTTTATACACAGGACTTACAGGAGGAAAGTTGTGTTTTTAAGAAGTACATCAGGCAGTGCAGAGGCAGAAAGGACAGACCATGTGCAGGGGGGCTCAAGGGCGCAAAATAAGGGATGGCTGGGAAGTTGGTGGGGGCAGATCCAGAGGGTATCATCAGTTAGCTATTGCTGTATAATAAGCCACCCTAAAACCGTTTATCTAGACTCACAAGTGTATGGATCAGCTGCACGGATCTGCTGCTCTGAGCTGAAGTCTGTTGATCTCAGCTGGGTTCAGCTGGGCAGTTCTTCTGGTCTTGAATGGGGCACACTCAAATGTCTGGTGCTCAGTTGGCTGTTGCCTAATCTAAAATGGCTTTGGCTGAGCTGCCTCGTGCTCTTCTATGTGTCTCATCCTCCAGCAGGCTAGCTAGGCATAACTTTGTGGCAATTATGGAGTCCAAGAAAGAGAGGGATTACTCAAGGCCTCTTGAAACCTGGGCTCAAAATTTGCACCTAGTTACTTCTCATGCATTCTTTTGGTCAAAGCAGCCACAAAGCCAGTTCAAATTCAATGAGTGGGGGAATAAACTCCACCTCTCCAACCCCATAATCTTTTTTTTTCTTTTTTTGTTGAAATACACATAGCGAAACATATACCTATTCAACATTTTCTACATGTACAGTTCAATGACTGACAGTGGTTATATTCTTCGCATTGTGTCACCATTCTCGCTGTCTCTACCCATATTATTTCACCACCATTAACTTAGAATCTGTGCCTCCTAAGCAACTCCTCTGTTTTAGAGTTATTGTTGTCAGTTTGTTATCATATAGGTAATTCTTTAAAAGAGTGCACTGCTCAAGGTGAACATTCTTTACTAGTTGAACTAAACCGTTTAGTTTAAAGATGACTTCATGGGATAGTTTTGGTTCAAGGCTTAAGATTATCTGAGGGCATTAGATTCAGGGGTTACCCCAGTTGCAATGAGTCCAGTAAGTTTGGTTTGTACAAGAATTTGAAATTCTGTTCCACATATTTTTTTCTTTTTCGTCAGGATCCATCTATTAAGTTCTTGATCAAAATGTTCCGTAATGGTAGTTGAGTACCGTCCTGTTCTTCTGGACTCATGGCAATGGAGGTGGTAGCTCAGGGAGGCAATTAGACCTGCAGCGCATCTCCTTCTCTGATTCCTGGTTCTCCTTCTTCTTTTGCTGTTCTGGGTGAATACAGACCAGTTGTTGTATCTTGGACTGCCTCTCACAAGATTTTAAGACCTTAGGCACTACTCACTGAACTAGGAGATAGAACAAAGACTCTAAAAAATTATTATGTTTTTGCTGTGTATACTCTCAACAACAATAATAAAATAAAACAGGTCCTTTAAAAATACATATATTAAGCCAATTGACTGTACAGACACCCTAAACCATGTCTCTAAACTTTTGAACTCTTCCCACAAGGTATTTAGTTGTACCCAAGTAGTATTAACAACTGTTGACTCTCTTCTTATCCTTTTGAAGATCCATGGGACATATGGTATCCCACCCACTTTTTATGCCTTTGGGCTTTTTTGGAGAGAAGGTAGTACGATTTTAATGTATTTAGCCTCGAGGTGGGAGCCTCTCAAAATGTGTGAAACTCAGAATCCTGAATTGAGCCTCCTTTTTGTGTGGATTGAGCACTGTCTTAAGTAATGCCTGCCAGATGTGAATTTTCTAAATTTTTGACAGGTTTACCCTTACTTCTATGAAATAAGCCTCCTCACTATGTTTCCCAGTTACTCTGTTCTTATGAGAATGTACTTATCATGAGAATAAGTTATTGCCAGTCTTCATTCAGTAACAGTGGCCATTTTCTCCTTGAGTCCATTCATTCTTTCCAGGTTTTACCAGCTCTCTGCTTTTCTAGCTTCCGAACAGTAAATAAGGCCTTTATAATAAGGAACAATGCATTGCAACGGTACTTTTCAAAAGGTTGGAACTCCTATAAATTATTCTTACCCTGAACTCAATCTTAGAGTCCAACCATTGCTTCCACATGCAGCTGGTGCAATGCACCACTGTGAGCAGTTCTGCAGTATTCCAGGGCACCTGTTTCTGCTTCTTAGCTGTTAGTACTGCTTTTGTTACGATGAAGAATACATAGTAGTGGTAATTTTCCTGAGATTCAAATGTCTTTATAGTTTTATTTATTTGGCCTGTCAGTAGTGCTTTGGTAGTAATGAAGAATGCATTGTAGTGGTAATTTTCCTGAGACAAAAAAAAAATCCCTTGGCTTTTTTATTTGGGCTTTGCAGAAAGGAAGAATGCGTTGTATCACGTTTTGAAAATTTTCCTGAAAAAAAATTAAAAGGATGAGAAGAGGGAGACTAGAATAAAATATATGTGCAGTCATCACCAAGTTTTACCTCATGTTTTGAAAAGTTTCAATAAATAAAATAAATAGATAATTTTACCATTGACTCATATTGGCAAGACTTATGTCATCCAGGGTTTGCTGGGACACACTGGATTCCAAATAATGGGTATCAAAATCCATAACTTATAACAAAAGTTCTGAATTGGTCCTTTGATTAGTAGTAATGAAAACACAAAGTATCAACAAAAATTCAAAGGGGAAAATAATTGGGTTTTAAAAGGGTTATTTATTATTATTAATTTTTTTGCTGTTGTTATCAAATTATATATAACACAACATTTTCCATTTTGCCTTATTTCTGGTGTACATCTTAGTGATATCAGTTACATTTGTCAAGTTGTGTAACCATTACCCTTAGTCAACTAGGCTCTACCTCTTGATGGAAAGAACTACAAACTCACATTGCAAAGGAGTGGTACAGGGAAGGGTGGAGAACTGGATCAACTTTTGCAATGAGTTTACCCCAAGGATCAACTCTGCTTTTCTTCTGTTGCCTCATGGGGTCCTCATGATGCATTATAGAGGCATATTTCAAGGGAAAGACAGCCCCAGGAGGCAAGGTGACACTAGCTGGGCACCAGAAAGGAGGCCCTTTGCTTCCTGTAATTCCGAAGTATGTTTGGCTTCAAGCCTTCTCATGATAGAAGTAGCCACAGCATCTTTGTGGATGATACCTGGATGTAGGCATCAGAAACTCACAGCTGCCTAGAGTTGACACAGACCTTGGGCATAGCACCATCTCTTCCCATTATAGGAGAGAAAACTGATGCCCAGAGAAGGGGAATGACTTGCTCAAGATCACACGGATACAGTTGGCTCCGGGAGAATCTAGACTGTTTTGAAGGACAGGACACGTTTTATGTTTGACTTTTTAAAATGTACAGTTGACAACCTCTTCCAAGGGTGAAGGAGAAAGTCAAACTCATTAGGTTGTAGGAAAACATTTAGAAATAAGAAAAGACTCTCAGGACTGAACAGGGTAAGGAAGTGACTTACAAAGGAATTAAAAACTGAGGTCACAGGTGTTGGGAGACCACCCCAGTGTCTCCAGGCTTCCCGACAGGAACCATAATGGGATTTGATATCAAGAAGCTTGTTCGTAAACATGTTATGCCTAAAGAAAAAAAAGGCAAAATTTCTCTGTTCTGATTCAGGTCCCTTTCCTCAACCTCCCCTTCAGCCCACCATGTTATATTTTTCCATCTTCTCATCCAAAAAAACCCACAAGCCAGGTCTTAAACACCATTCATTTATTGAACAGATAAAAGGATATTTATTGAAAGCCCACCACATGCTGGGTACTCTTCTAGGTGCTGGCAATAGTGCTGCAAAAAGGACAGACACAGTTCTTGCTCTCAAGGCGCTTGCACTCTTGTGGTGGAGACAGACAGCAAATCAATAAATCAACGAGCGCAAAAATACCAGCTGGAGAGAATGGCCAGGAGAGGATTCTGGCAGGACGATGATGGAGCGCCTGGGTGAACCAGGTTACTATTAGTCAATTTCAACTCATGGCGACCCCACGAGTTGCAGAGTAGAATTGCGCTCCATAGGGTTTTCATGGCTGTGACTTTTCAGAAGCGAATCACCTGGCATTTCTTCATAGGCACCCCTGGGTGGGTTTGAACCAACAACCTATCAGTTAACAGCCAAGCGCTTAACCAAGTGCACCACCCAGGGACTCCTACTTAATATTGGTGGTCAGAGAAGGCATCCTTTGGGAGGTGATCTTTAAAGTTGCCATTTGAAAGAAGATGGAGATGGCCAAGTAGAAATCCAAGGAGAGAGCATCCCAGGTGGATGGCACACTAGTGTAAAAGCCTGACTAGGCAAACCCAGGGGGAGAAGGTACTGTATACAGCACAGTCTAACGTGCTACTTCCAACACATAACAATTTAGCTCTTCAAATAAAATGTTTTTAAAAAGCTTGTCCCTGTTAGAAAACAGACTCCTTACGCATTGGCTCAGAAACTGCCTGGCTGACAGGGGCGTAAACCTGCATACCCCAGTGTCTTGATTGCTGTTAGTGAAGCCAGGGCCCTGGTGTGTGGGGCAAGGAAGACTTGAGCCCTGGAACCATATCCAATTTCCCCAAACCCCAGTAACAAGATCTCATAGTCTTGCTAACTGGGCCCTCTCCCCACTTCCCTTGGACTCCCCCTCATCCCCCGGCTGCACTGTCCCTGCCCCCTGGAATTCCTGGGCAGAACAGCTGCACTGGGGGCTCAGTTTTCAATGAAACAATAAAATACTCCTGTGTGTCCCTAAGAGTATGGCATTTATGACTGGGGTGGGCTGGCTTCCCTGCACAGACACCCCTCCCCGATTCCCAGGCTCACTAGCTCAGACGCTCACATGTCCCACAGCCTGTCCTTAAGCCTCTGGGAACTGAAGCTTGGGTGCCTCAGGAAGGTCTCTGCCCAGGACATGGAGAAAGAGGACACAAAACGATCTTTGCCACAGAACTACAAGTGCACATTTGTGTCCCAGGCCATCTAGCTCAGTGCCCTTTCTAGTAGCCATCCTCCCCCAGCACCCCAACTACCCCACCCAGTGCACTCAGCTGCCTTGGGAAAACTGTCTGCTCTCTCCCACCAGGACCGGGAAAGTCCCTACTGGCTCTGGGAAGGAAATGGGTGTGGCCACATTCCAAACGGAAGGCGCTCTCCCCTCTCCCCTGTCTCTGCCCTTGGGCTCTTCTGTAAGATAGCAAGAAGTCCTTGTCTTTCAGATGTTTCACTTTTGCACAGCATGCATGTCTGGACACTGTGTACTGACATCCCTAGACTTCCTTCCAGATGCCTGATGGCAACTTCCATCCCCAGGGAGCCCAACATGACAAGCTTCCACTTGGGGGCGCAGCCTGCCAGCCAACAGCTCAGTGTTAGGACTCACCCTCCACCTCTAGCACAGAGTTGGTGCGGTTATTTTGCACATTTTAATTTAATTTTCTCCTTGCTGCTTTGTAACAGTGAGTGGAAAACAGGGATAGAAAGTGTAGGTCTCATAAACACAATATGAGCGAGACAAAGATAGGAGTCAGTAGACATGCCACAGGAAGACTAAAGAAGCCACAATCAGATGCTCAGCAGAATTAAGCTGATTGACTGTGTTCAATGTCTGCCAGACACATTCCTGCCTGAGGGCTGTCTACCCAGAATGCTCTTTCCCCAGATTTCCACATGGCTTGTTCCCTCACCTCCTTTCCAAGTCTTTGCTCAAATCTCAGCATATCAAGGAGGCTTTCCCCAATCCTCCTAATTTAAATTGCAACCTGCGCTCCACCCTCCACCTGCATTATGGATCCTCTTTATCCTGCTCTGGAAGCCCTGGTTAAGAGCTATGGCTGCTAACCAAAGAGTCTGTAGTTCGAATCCACCAGGTGCTCCTTGGAAACCCTACGAGGCAGTTCTACTCTGTCCTATAGGGTCACTATGGTTTGGGATAGACTCGATGGCAATGGGTTTTGGTTTTTTTTCCGTGTGGCAGATACCACCATCCAACAGATGTATTTATTATGTGTATGCTTTATTATCCATCTCGCACCATTATTAGATTGTAAGCTATGAAAGATACATTCCAACACCTAGAACTGTGCTGGATAGAGCTGTGCTGGAACCTGGGAAGTGCTCCATAAATATTAGTTGAGTGAATGAATGTTGAATTGCAAAGGAAATAAATGAATGGATATTTTCAAAATATAGGTAATATATTACAAAAAGTATATATAAAGAATGTCGAGCACGGACTGTTTGTGCCACCCAAGGACCTACAAAAAGGATGAGGTATAATTACGATTTTACAATTTCCTTTAGATCCCTGGGAAGATACATCCCTTATGCACTTGAGAAGGGACCCTGGCGGTACAACAGTTAAGCACTTGACTGCTAACTGAAAGGTTGGCAGTTAGAACCCATCCAGCTGCTCTGTAGAAGAAAGACCTGGCTATCTGCTCCTATAAAGATTATAGCCAAGAAAATCCTATGGGATAGGGATAGTCACATGGGGTCACTATGAGTCAGAACCAACTTGATGGCACCTAGCAGCAACAACATGCATATACGTCCATGATTAAGCTTTTGCACATCTGATTTTAGTGTACATTTTCAGAAACACATTCTACGTGATAACAGGGGACGGCCTTTGAACAAGCTAAGCCCAGAGTTACAGAAAGTACAGGACAGTGACTCCTGAGACAGTTTCTGGGAATAAGCACGTGAGAACTGACCCTCTTGGATTTGAGTTCGGCACAGCCTAGGTCATATTCTGCTTGGCAAAGATGGCCCCTCAGCCGGCATCTGTGGGGAACATGCACTAGGTGTTAGCTGGGTGATCTTGGAGGGCGATAAGGGTCACCTCCTGTGCTCAGGCAGGAAGAACTTGGAGCTGCGAGTCTCCCGGTAAGAACCCCTCTCTGATAGGACACAGGAGACGAAACCTACGGCAGCTCCCCATGCCAGAGAAGTAGAAAGTGAAGCTCCCAAGGAGGCCTTGATGGAAGGGGTGAGCCCCTAGAGAAGCAAGGACAGGTCCATCTATCATTCTCCCCTCTACACCCTCTGCCCTGACTCTGGCTCACACATTTAGCTAAAACCTGCACTATTCTGCTGCTGTTGTTAGTTGCCATTGAGCCATCTCTGACTCATGGTGACTTTATGTTTGACAGAACAAAAAGTTACTCGGTCCTGTGCCACCTTCATGATCTTTGGTATGTTTGAGTCCACTGTGAGGCTATTGTGTTAATCCACCTCATGAAGGGTTTCCCTCATTTTTGCTGACCCTCTACCCGAGGAGCACCTATGAAGCCCCAGGCTTGGTACTAAGTGCCTTACCCATAGCCACAGCTCACTTAGTTCTCACAACTGCCCTATGACATTAGGTACATTTTCCAGATGAGGACACATTAGGAAGAAAAGCCCAGCAATCTCCTTCTGAAAAATCAGCCAGTGAAAACTCTATGGTTCACACAATCCAATCCCATTATGCATGGGTTGGCCATGACTAAGGGTCTGACTTGATGGCAGCCAATAACAACAGCAGATGAAGAAACACAAGAACAGAGGGTGTCTTAGCTATCTAGTGCTGCTACAACAGACATACCACAAGTGGATGGCTTCAACAAAGAAAAGTTTATTTTCTCACAGTCTAGTAGGCTAGAAGTTCAGATTCAGGGCAAGGGGAAGGCTTTCTCTCTCTGTCAGATCTGGAGGAAGGTCCTTATCATCAATCTTCCCCTGGTCTAGGAGCGTCTCAGAGCAGGAACCCCAGATCCAAAGGACATGCTCATCTCCTGGCACTTCCCTGGTGGTATGAGGTCCCCCTATCTCTCTGCTCATTTCTCTCTTTGATATCTCAAAAAAGATTGGTTTAAGACACAATCTAATCTTGTAGATTGAGTCCTGCCTCATTAATATAACGGCTGCTAATCCCATCTCATTAACATCATAGAGCTAGGATTTAGAACACATAGGATAATCACATCAGATGACAAAATGGTGGACAATCACACAATACTGGAATCATGGCCTAGCCAAGTTGACAAATGTTTTGGGGGGGTCACAATTCAATCCATAACAGAGGGGTTAGTTTGTCCCAGGTTACATAGCTAACATAGGATGGAGTTACTGTCAACGCCCCAGCCATCTGGTTCCAGAGACCACGCTCCTAACCACTGCACCATTACGCTAACAAAAGCCACCACGGCCGCAGGCCATGTTGGGGACCTGGTGGAGCTCCTCTCACCCACCACTAACAACTCTCTCTCCCCTAGGGAACACAGAAGTTCTGTGTGAAATGGGTAACAAAAAACAAATCCTTTGAGATTAAACTTTTGAAAAGACAAATGAAAAAATTTTGCATACAAAAACCAGAGAAAATCTTGTTTTGATAAACAAGATGAATAGAGTAGACAGTGCTCGCCAGAGCCAACTTTATGTTGGGTTCAGGAACTATTTCTTTCTCATATGCACAAACATAGAAAATGTGCATAATATCATCATAACTTCACTGGAATTTGCTACAGTTTGTGACTGTGGGTCTGAAGAGAGGCTATTGTTGTGGGGGTCAGTGCTGTGTGTGGCTGGAAGGTTTAGCTCTTCCAAGGCTCAGCCTCCAGTCTTGACCAGGACTGATTTACCTACCACGAAGATAATGAAGCTTCATCTTCAGGGTCCCCTGCTTGTACCAGCCCCTCCCAAAGTCCTGGGAGCAGCCTGGTCATGTGGTTTTAAACATTTTGTCAATGTAAGATTAAAATTTTCTGATGCCAAATAACGTATTATAGCAAAATATTTTCAGATCACACTGAAAGTATTAATTCCTGAAGAAATGCATTTCCAATAGAAATGATACATTTTCAACAGAAATGGTATATTTCCAATAGAAAGAATACATTCCCAATAGAAATGATACATTTCCAATAGAAATGATACATTTCTGATAGACTTAATGAATAGGCTCTTGGATTGTTATATAGTCCAATTAATAGATAAAATGAATTCTAAGTTCAAATTACAAAAAATACTTTTTCTGTTTTACTGATTCAACATAAAATACTAACACTGACAAAGATAACACTATCATGATGACATCGATGATAAATTGGTTAATGAACATTGGCAATTCACAGAGCATTTAAGATTCATCACTTCATTAAAAAAAAATCGAAATGTCCTGTCCTTTTTCAGCTGATATATGAAAGAATCTTGACAGAGGTTCTTCTAAATCTGGTAAGAATTCTTAAAGTGTGCATGACATTACTAACAACAAGTTGTGAAGCTGAAAAAAACTCTTCTAAACTGTCAATAATGAAAATAAAATTTGATCAAACATGCTGAGAGGCTAAATTATCTTTCTAGTGTCTCTACAGAAAATAATATAAAACTATTATCATATGCAAGGAATATACAGCCAAAGAATATAAGAAATAAAATATAATGGAGGTATGCCAGGCAGTTTATAAAACTATTAATATTGTTATTTTTCCAGATTTTCTGATTTTGTTGTGTTAGTTACCAGCATCTGACCTTTAGGGTTTGCTGTGATTTCTCCTTTAAGGACCTAATCTTGTATATATATTTTTTCTTAGAGAAGATTTCACAAATAGTGTAAGTTTCAAGCCCCCAATAACCAAATTGCTTCTGACCTAGACAGATGAATATCTCTTCTGTTCTTTTTTTTTAATTGTGATAAATATATATGTAACTTTAAGACACTTGCTATGTCAACATTCTTCGCATGTACAATTCAGTGACATTATTTGTGTTCATCATATTGTGTGACCATCACCATTAGCTGTTTCCAAATGTTTCCATCACCCTTAGCAGTAGCTCAGCGTCCCCTAAGCAATGACTCCCCTTTTCACCTCCGCCCCACCCACACCTAGTGTCTTGGTCACCTAAGGCTGCTATAACAGAAATACCACAAGTGGATGGCTTTAACAAAGAAAAGTTTATTCTCTCACAGTCTAGTAGGCTACAAGTCCAAATTCAGGGTGTTGACTCCAGGGGAAGCCTTTCTCTCTCTGTCAGCTCTGGAGGAAGGTCCTTGTCCTCAATCTTCCCCTGGCTGAGGAGATTCTCAGGCACAGGGACTCCTCGTCCAAGGACACACTCTGGTCCTGGTGCTGCTTTCTTGGTGGTATAAGGTCCCCAACTCTCTGCTTGTGTCCCTTTTCTTTTATCTTGAGAGATAAAAAGGTGGTACAGGCCACACCCCAGGATCGGGATGTGACTTGGTGAGGGTGTTACAATCCCACCCTAATCCTCTTTAACATAACATTACAATCACAAAATGGAGGACAACCGCAGAATACTGGGAATTATGGGCTAACCAAGTTAATACACACATTTTTCGGGGGACATAATTCAATCCGTGACACCTAGTAACCACTAATAGACTTTAGTCTCTATACAGTTGCCTATTCTAGATACTTCATATAAATAGGATCATAAAATATGTGGTTTTTTGTGACTGACATTTCACTCAGCATAATGTTCTCAAGGTTCCTCCGTGCTATAGCATGTATCTTCTGTTCATAAAACCACCTATTCTAAAGTCTACAATCTCTTGCACACAGAAGTCTTTCCAACTCACCAAATATTATTGCAGGCCCATTCTGTGCCAGGCACTGCTGATGCTAGAACTTCAGCGAGGAAAGCCACAGTCCCTGCTTCCCAATGCCAGATGTGGTGGGTGAGAGAAACGTGTCCCCAGCAATGGCGGTGCAGTGTGGCAGTGCTAGGAGGGGCAAGCACTGGTGCCCTGGAGCCCAGGAGGAGCATGCAACCTGGTCCTCACATGAGTCTGCCTGCATCTGGAAGGGACCTGTGTTGAAGCTTAAGGTTTTGATTCACCATTTGAAATTTTTAATCATTATGAGCAAAGTGCCACATACTTTCATTTTGCATGGGGACCAACAAATTATGAAGCTGGACCTGAGGAGGAGAATTGATCCAGGTTCTGGTTCTGGCCCAAGTTAGTTCTAGAAGGCTGGGTAGGATTTTCCCTTCAGAGGAAGTGGAGGATGGGCACTCCGAGATGTAGGCAAAAGTCAGGGAACACCAATTATGTGTAATCTAGAATTCTCCTTCCTTGGGGAGTCAATAGGGACAATTTCTTTATGAAGAGCTTTCTGAGCCTTGAGCTTTGGGGTTGGAGTGGGAGCGGGGGAGGCATTTGAGTGTCAGCTTTCTGATCTACCAACTGTGACTACAGGCAAGTTAGGTTCAGCATCCTCATCTGTCAAAGGGGGAAAAGTCATAACTTCGAGGTTCAGCAGTTCATACATGTGCTACCTCCTCTTCTGATCAGAGCAGGGAGAAACTGCTGCATGTGAGGGAGGGTGGTGGTGGTCAAGGAAGGCTCTGTGGAGGGACGCGGGTGCGGAGTGGTACACGGTCAGGCTTGGAGGTGGGGCCGTGCAACAGATCCGAGAAACAGGGAAGACATCTGTGGGCTGTGCACAGTGTTCATGACAGAAAGAAAGAGCCACAAAAGAGGCTGGGCTCCACTGTCAATGACACCAAATGCCAAGCCAGGAGCTCGGATTTTCTGATTACCACAAAAAATCAGAAAATACAGAAAAGTAACAATATTAATTGTTTTATTAACTGTCTGCCATACCTTCGTTATACTTTATTTCTTATATTATTTGGCTGCATATTCTCCACATATGACAATAGTTTTATATTAGGTAGTGGGGAACTGAAAGCATTTGGGTGGGAGAAAATGGAAGTAGCATTTGATGAAAATCCATGTCTGGGAATACGCTCATTCCTCTGCTTTAAAAGGAGGAGTCAGGAGAGAGGAAAGCCAGCTGGGCTGCAGGTTTTCTATAAGACTGGCGACAGCCCTACCTCCTGGGGTCAGCAGGACCCGAATGTGCAATTCAGAGGGATCAGTGGGTTGAAAGGAGCCTTTTTTTCTAAGGCCATCAGCCTGTGCTCTCAGGCTTCCAAGGGTGAGAAGGGACATGAAGACTGCTGGCCTAGAACAAGGCCTGTGGGTCTCAGAGGCTGAGCAAGTCTGCAAGACCCACCTCACAGATGCTGACTTCACTGGGCTGACAGTCACACTGACATGAAGCAGGGTTGGTGTCAAAAGTTCAGGAGGAAGCGTGACAGGATAAGAGGGAGAGGAAGCAATATGGATTGCCTCAATTATCCCAGGAATGAGACCCAGCATCTGGAGTTCCAGCTGCAGGAGACTAGCCAGGGCAGTGACTAGAGCTGGCCCTGCCACCAGGGCAAGGGGACCATGAATACTCAGGGGCACTGCTGAGCCATGGGTCACACCCAAATGAGGGATAAGCAGTAACAGCAGCCTCACCACCTCCTGAGTCTTGTATCCACCAAACCTGGCTTTCAGCCCTCCAGTATGCCCCCTCCAGGCCTTTCCCTTACCCATGGCTGTGACTTGTCTACCCTCAGAGGGAAGGTTACAGAGAATCCTGAGATCCACACCAGGATCCCCACATGATCGGCCACTTCTGCTTCTCTGCCTCCAGACAGACCTGGATCTACATAGTCACAACCTGGTGGCAAGTGCAGAGCATCTCAGAGAAGAAGCTCAGAGCCCTTCTTGTCAGCCCCTCACCATGGCTTCTCTATTAGAGGCCATTCTCCTGCCTAACTCCCACCTAACACAGGCTCCCCTTCCCTGCCAGACTTAGTCCAAGCTCATTAGGCATGATGCAGTGGGCCTCCATGACCTGGCCTTTGCTGTCCTCACTCTTTATGTTCCAACAACACAAACCTATTTGTAGATTCCCTTGTCCACTGTGCAGTATCTTGAATACGCTTCTCGTGGTTCCCTGCAGGCATCAACTCCACCTGGAAGTCCTGCCTGCCTGCCCCTGCCCTGCCTTGCCTTCGAGGTAAAGAGCCTTCCACTGTGCCTCATTAACAAGTTCTAGTGAGATGATGGACAGGTTTCTCACATTGCATCATCACTCTCTAAATTTCTCCAGGGGACTGAGTTTCGATCTGCATCTCCAGTGTGAAGCAGGGAGTCTGACAGCCAGTCCGTGCTAAGGGAAGGGGGATGGATGTGGCCCATCTGAGCTCACGCAGTGGGACCAGGACCGTAGGATTCATAGCTCTTGATGGACATGGCAGGCTTACTTCTCTACATCGTCCTTCCCATATCACCTCATACTATCTTGTCGAGGACGACGGGCTCTTAGCACTGCTGTAACACAAATACCATAAGTGAGTGGCTTTAAAGAATAGAAATGTGTTGTCTCACTCTTCTGGAGGCTAAAACTCTAGGGTCTTGGCAGTGTTGATTCCTTCATTATTGATAGCCCCAGGTGCTCTTTGGTTCTTGGTGACCCTCACACGGCACCTGTCTTCCCCAGTATGTGCACCTCTGTACGTAACTCAGAAGTGATTAGGTTTAGGGTCCCCCCTACACAAGTATGACCTCAACTGATTGATTAGTCGCATTACATTAGGTTGCATTACGGAAAGTAATTAGATTAGATTGCATTACATCCATAGATATAGTGGTTAGGATTCCAACACATATTTGGGGGGACACAATTCAATCCACGACATGGGGCCTGTGAGCAGTTGGCAAATGACAAGAATCCAGTTGTCCAATTGTAACTACGGTCTGACACAGAGTGGGTCCTGGGTAGATCTGGCACTGTGAAACTGAACAGAAAGGACCAGGGCAGAGGCGGTGCCACCCACTCACTCTCCCTCCCCCACGAAGAGTCAGGCCCAAGTCCTGCCTGACCGATGTCCAATAGAGCGCCAGGAGGAGAGGCAGATGTTGCAAAAGAAACCAGGTAGATACCAGGAGTCTTTTATTCTGAGACCTCCATTCCCATCCAGTTGGTGCTGTGCTTTTGCTGTGCTGGGAGCTGAGGGTATTTCTGCAAAACCTAAGAAGACTTCCAGATTTGGTCTCGACTGAAAATCAAAAAGCACCAGAAGAACTGACTTGGAATACAGCATGAGGGATTTTGGCAAGAGAAAAAGAGCCTGCCCTAAAAGCGAAGGTGGCAATGAGCAGCAACATGATTTGTGTGCAGTCGTGCCGAGGAGCAGGTGGGGCTTCCTCCTTGGGGCCTGCAGGCACAGGGCCCATAGCTCAGGGGGAGGGAGATGATGGTGTTGAGAACTTTCCATATGCCAAGGATGGTGCTCGGCACCTTACATGCTTGTCTCCCATCCTGACAACATCTCTGTGAGGGAGGCAGAGTGATGTCAGGCTGGTACGTGTTGGTACAACTAGGCTAGTTGTTAAAATACTGAACGGTTTCTATACTGGTTAGCAATCATTGCTATCCTGAGCCCCCCAAGGAATCTTCCACTACCCTGGCCCTTCCCTTAGGATCCTCCAGCATTCCCTATTATCTGACACTCCAAGAAGGGCCAAGGGAAGCCCTAGGAACTTTGCTCCAGCCTACAGCTGTCTACCGGTGTCCATGCTGCCTGTTCCAGTTACAAACATTGTCCTTATGACCCCGGGAGGTAGGTACTACTAGTATCCTCATTTTATAGGAAACTTGAGATGATCAAAATCAGGGAAGTTGCTGAAAGCCACATGATTATGAGTGATGGGATCAGGGTTCACACCTAGGTCTTCCTGACTTTGGTCAATGCACCACAATACAAACCAAAGAGACAGCACTGCAGGGTCTGCCTGGTAACTGCGGATTTAAGATTCCATGTGGACAAATGCCCAGTCTCTGAGAAGCCCCTGGAGATAGCAGAATCACTTGCTGGGCAGGGCTGACGTTGGGGTGAGATCTGCAGGGCCCTTGCAAAGGCTCTTCACTGGCCCAGGTGAAGTGTCCGAACTCCTCAGGCTTCTTGCCCTATAGGCTGGCCGAGAAGGTGCCTGTTACAGCCCTGTGGAACAATGGAGGGTGTTCTGGAGGGGGTTGCAGAAGATCTAGTTCTAATGCCACCTTGGCCCTGCATAGTCACTGTGTGATTGTCTTAGTCGCTTAGTGCCACTGTAACAGAAATACCACCGGTGGGTGACTTTAAAGGAGAGAAATTAATTTTCTTGCAGTTTTGGAGGCTAGATGTCCCAGTTCAGGGTGTCAGCTCCAGAAGGCTCTCCCTGTCAGCTCTGGGAGAAGATACTTGGCTCTTTCAGCTTCTGTAGCCCCGCATTCCTTGGTTTCTTGGTGATCGGCATGTAGCATCTGTCTTCTCCAGTTTATACTTGCATCTGTCTAACCTAGTCTTTTTATAACTCAGAAGTAATTGTGTTGAAGACATACCCTACACTGATATGGTCTCATTAACATAATAAAGAAAATCCTATTTCCAAACAAGATTACATGGGTTAGGATTCCAACACATATTTTTGAGGGATACAATTCAACCCATACTTCTACCCTTTGGTCTCTCAAAATTCATGTTCTTCCACATGCAAAACACATTCACCCTATCCCACTGGCCTTGGTGGAGTTGCTTAACTTCTGGAGTCTCGCTGGCTTAGTAGGTTGGGGTTGGAGATAGTTCTAACGGCCTTTCTGGAGTTTCTCAGAGTCCACCCAGCTTCACTCTCCTATGTACAAACTCAAGCTCTCGCCTCGACAACTTCATTCACAGGAGGTCAAATCACAGGCTGGGTTAGTTCCCAGGATACCTTGTAATTGAATTAGGAACATGTCTATACCCACTGAGGGTTGGGAAGTGCAGTGACTTCGATTATGTTGTTGGAGGCTGTCATGTTGATTTCGACTCGTAATGACCCGAAGTGACAGAACGGAACGGCCCCACTGGGTTTTCTAGGCTGTAGTCTTTATGGAAACAGATTGCCAGGTCTTTCTTCGGCAGAGCCACTGGGTGGATTTGAGTCACCAGCCTTTCAGTTAGCAGCTGAGTGCTTACCCATTGCACCACCAGGCTCCTTGACTTTGACTATAGTCCTAAAAAAAAAGTCCCTGTGGTGAGACCCCCAGGGTGGTTTTCCTGTGGCATGCTTTAGATTAGAACAAAGCTTCCTTGGGGTGCCAGAGGCAGAGACCTAATTCTGGGCTGGGCAAACTTCCCCACCTACCCTGTTGGGGAGTTGCCAGCAGGGGCCAGAGGCAGAGGAATTCAGGGGAGCGGCCCTGCCCCAGGCTGCTTCGCCCCAGGCCCTTCAGCATCTGGAGGGGGTCCAGAGGGCCCGCCCTTACAGCAGGAGGGAGTGACTTAAGACCTGTTCCTCTGGAATGGAACAAGTTTGACAGGTAAAAAGTCCTTAAGAGGGAGGGCTGAAGAATGCCCTCTGATAAGAAAACACACTGTTCATTGGCCCACCTCTGGTAATGCGGAGGAAGGCGTGTCTGCCTCTCTGATCAATAGCTTTGCCCGGAAGAATGAAGAATGAACTGTGAGGGGATTTGTGAATTGGGCCCTAGTGGCCACCTATTGCCAAAGTTAGGCTTTTGGTTTTTGGTTAAAGATCCTATATCTTAATTAGAGTCATTAATCACAAAGAGTATATGAAAATGAGTTTGACTTCCCTCAGGCATACTGACAGTTCATGCCTTAAATATCATAGCTGCAAGCATTTTAATCATGAAAACACAGTAGGTAACACTGCCAGTGCCCCACCCCCAACTGCTCCCTAGGCATTCTCTATCCTTTTATTGTTTTATATTTCCTCTTGGCAGTTACACTACCTGCAATTATTTTATATACGTATGTGCTTATTGGTTCCCTAGGCAGTGCAAACGGTTAAGCGCGTGACTACTAACAGAAGGTTAGTGGTTCAAACCCACCCAGAGATGCCTTGGGAGAAAGGCCTGGCAATCTGCTTCCGAAAGGTCACAGCCGAGAAGGCTATGGAACAGTTCTACTCTGTAACACACAGGGTTGCCATGAGCTGGAGTTGACTTGACAGCATTGGTTTTTTTTTATGTGCTTATTTCTTTATTTTGTCATATCCATGAGACAGTAAGCTCCCTGAGGCCTGGGCCACATCTACCCTGTTTGTTATTGCACTGCTCATGGCCTAGGAAGAGAGCTGGTACAAAGTAGGTCTCAATAAGAATTTGTTGAAGGAATGTGTGGTTGAATGGATGCATGGCTGCTGAATCAATTAAGTGATGTTCTTTATCTGAGAAGTATAAACAAAGCCCTGGCTCGTGACCTTGTGTTCTCTTTCTCATAACTTATATTCACAAGCTGTTTTCTTCCAATTTGAGTCCTCTTCCCAACATTTTACCAGTGGAATAACGGAGTCAATGATCTTTGGACTGGAAAGGATATTGTGATTCTATATTGTTGAGCCTCTTGCCTCCAAGGAATATTCCTCTAACTTGTCATAAACCTGCTGTCCCTGAGTTGATTCCGACTCATAGCAACTCTGTAGGACAGAACAGAACTGTCCCATGGGGTTTCCAAGGCTGTAATTTTTACGGAAGCCGATTGCTGTATTTTTCTCCCACAGAGTGGCTGGTGGGTTCAAACCACTGACCTTTCAGTTAGCAGCTGAGTGCTTAACCACTGTGCCACCAGGGCTCCTTAATTAACTCATCATAAATATCAAATGTCTAAAAAGCAATTCAACTTACCTCACTAATCCATTTTCCCTCAGGTTTGGCCCAAATCCTTCTTCCTGTTGCAGCCCCAGTTAGTGAAAGGGATTCATTTACTCATTTGTACAACAAATATTTGCTGAGTGCCTACTGAGAGCCCAGGCACTCTGCCCAGCACCTGGGATACGGTTCTGACTAGAACAAGTATGATTTAGATCCTCATGGAGATTATAATCAAATAGGGCAATACATCAAACAAGCCATTACACAAATAGCCATACTGCTACAATTGCAGTTGCGTTAAGTAATGTGAAATAAAATATTGGCTGCTCAGGGAAGGGTAGATGATAACAAACTCAGGAGAAGGTATTTGAAAAGGGGAAGACAAAGAACTTTCAGGGCAGAGGGAAGGACATGTCTGAAAGCTCCAGAGCAGAAGGGCGTTTGGCTCCTTCCAGGATTTGGCTACCACCGGTACCAGCTGCCACAGAGTTGTTTCTGACTCATGGAGACCCCATGTGTGTCAGCAGAACCGTGCTTCATAAGGTTTCCAATGGCTGATTTTTCAGAAGTAGATCACCAGGCCTCTCTTCTGAGTCACCTCTGGGTAGACTCGAACCTCCAACCTCTTGGTTAATAATCAAGCTCTTAACTGTGCCAGCCAGGGACTCCAGCATTTGGCCGAGAGAGAGGAATCTTTTACCTTTTTGGTTGACCAAGAGGCTCTCAAGGAGCCAAGTTAACTGGGAAAGGTCCTAGCCCAGAAAACAAAATCACAATAAGTCCTATATTGTGTTTAGCTTTCAGCTTCCCAGCATCTAGCTTTGTATTCTGGATGTCTCTGATGGCCAAGACCTAGCTCCATAGAGTGACATTTGTCTGAAGAAGATGTAGATGCCCTGGGCCTCAGCATCTTCATCTCCTTCTCTTCAGTGATCTCCAAGCACTTTTTCCAGTTTCCAAGGTGATGAAGTGGGTGGGCAGAATAGTCCTTCTAAAACGGAGGCCTGAACCACTTCTTCCTAGGTAAGAGTCCAGATGCCACACCCAGATTTCCTGATGAACTTAGGACACTGGCCTTCACTGAGCTTGTTATCGTTGTTGTTAGCTGCCATCGAGCCTGCTCCCAGCGCATGGTGACCCCACTCACAATAGAACAAAAAGCTGCCAGGTTCAGCACCATACCCACGATCCAGTTGCCGATCAGATCATTGTGATTGATAGGGTTTTCCCTGGCTGATATTCAGAAATAGATATGGTAAACCCAGGGGCAGATTAACCAGTAAGCAAGGTACACACACAGGCTTAATTGTGTTTACTTGCTAATCTGTACTGCACAATTTCACATGGGTTTTACCACATCTTTGATGTGGTAAAAAACAGGTGAAAGCGTGCACTACAGGTTAGCAAGCAAGCACAAGCAAACCTGTGCACCAGAGATCAGTAAATAAGCACAAATTTGTAATTACTGGTTAATCTGCCCCTGATCGTCAGGCCTTTCTTCCCAGTCCATCTAAGTCTGGAAGCTCTGCTGAAACCTGTTCAGCATCATAGCAACATGTACACACAACTGACCGATAGGTGGTAACCGTGCATGAGGTGCAGTGGCTCGGAATCGAACCGAGGTCTCCACATGGAAGGTGAGAATTCTACCACTGAACCACTGCTGCCCTCTTCCACTGAGCTTTAACTAGACCTATTTATAAACAGATAGGCTTATCTATGCTGAATTATTTCTAAACTCATCAGAACTGTGTACTCCTACTTTGATAATCAGTTGCCTTGGATATATCTATCTTGATGTCCTGTGAGCACCTCAAACTCATTATCTACCATTCCTGCCTTCAATTCCACTCCTCTTGGCATCATCTTGAATTTGATTTGGAACCATATGCCCCTAGAAATGTTGTGGTCATCTTCCTTAATGCCTTCCTCCCTCTCTCACCTTCCACATCTCGTTGGTTGCCCAATCTCAAAAATACTTTTCTGACCCAATGTTCCTCCCTATGCCACTGCCTTCTCCTTAGTCCAGGTCTTCCCTGTCTCAGCTTGGTTTATTTACTGTTGACCTTCCACCTGTATCAGTCTGTTAATAAATTATACTGCCACCAAAATTATCATCTTTTGAAAAAATCTCGTTGATTCTTCACTCCCTAATAAAACAGTAAAAAACGAATAAAACTGTAGTTCTTAAAATATGCATCGGCATCACCTGGGAACATGTTGGACATACAAATTCCTGGGCCCCACCCCAACCCTATGAAATCAGAAACTCTGATGGTTTTAACAAGTCCTCCAGGTGGTTCTGATGCAAGCTAAAGATGGGAGTACCCAAACAATCAAATTGAAATTTCATAGCCTTTCACGCATGGCTTTGAATTATTTGGCCGGCCCCAATTGACCTAAATTCCCACAAGTCCTACAGTTCTTATTACACCAAACCTTTGACTTTTCTCTCCGTATGTCAGACCCTTTCATTACAGGCTGTTCTCCTGTTTGGAATATCCTTCCCCTCATTCTTCCACGTCAAAATCCTATTTATCCTTTTCTAAGAGCCGGCTCAGAAGCCACCTCCACAGTGGAGCTTTCCCTGATTCCCCCAGGCAGCGTTTTGTTGCTCCCTTTTCTGGATTCCCACAGTCCATTGACAACTTAGTTACACCTGTGTTATAATTTATCCATAGATTTGGGTTCAACAGAGGGAAGGGTTTTCTGTCAGATAATTGTTACTGTAGCTGCTACAGAGTTGGCCCCAACTCAAGGCAATGCCATGCACAACAGAAGGAAACATTGCCCAGTGCTGTGTCATCCTCAGACCATTATGGTCCAGAGGGTTTTCACTGGCTGATTTTCAGAAGTAGATCACCAGGCCTTTCTTCCTAGTTTATCTTAGTCTAGAAGCTCCACTGAAACCTGTTCAGCATCACAGCAACATGCAAGTCTCTACTGCAGACAAGTGGTGGCCACACATGCAGTGCATTGGCCAGGAATCAAACTGGGGTCTCCCTCACCAAAGGTGAGTATTCTACTTCGAAATTCACTACCAATGTCCCCATATCAGGTAACTGTCGTTATTAGGTGCCATCAACTCAATTCCAGCTCATAGCGACCCTATAGGACAGAGTAGAACTGCCCCACAGGGATTCCGAGGCTGTAATCTTCATGGGTGCAGACTGCCACACCTTTCTCCCACTGCGCTACTGGTGGGTTCAAGCCACTGACCTCCTGGTTGGCAGCCAAGCTTCACTACTGCACCATCAGGTAATTAGAGCTATTTTAAAACACAGAGCAGGCTTCCTTGTGAGGAGGTGCTTATTGAGGGGATGTAGGCTGGAAGGTTCCTTCCTTTCTACTCACTGCTTTTCCAGAGGAGGTGACATCTCTTTTGCTGCCTGCCCCTCCACAGAGCCGAGCAGAACGCTGACACCGAATAGACATTTGACAAAAATTAAAAAAATAATAAATATATATTATTTATTTATAAATAAAAATAAGGGAGGATAAAGGAGTCCTGGTGGTGCAGTGTTTAAAGTACTCAGCTACTAACCAAAAGGTGGGTGGTTCAAACCCACCAGCTGCTCTGCAGGAGAAAGATGTGGCAGTCTGCTTCAGTAAAGATTACTGCCTTGGAAACTCTATGAGGCAGTTCTACTCCGTCCTAGAAGGTTGCATATGAGTCAGAATCAAGTCGACAGTAGTGGGTTTAGTTTTGGAGAGGATGGATTACTGAATCTCAAAACCAAAACCAAACCCTTTGCTGTGGAGTCGATTCCAACTCAGCGACACTACAGGACAGAGTAGAACTACCACGTAGGGTTTCCAAAGAGCAGCTGGTGGATTGGAACTGTCGACCTTTCGGTTAGCAGCCAAGCTCTTAACCATTGCGCCACTAGGGCCCCACGAATCTCAAAGGTCCTATCCAAATTTGACATTCCTGCCTTCTGGCTCTTTGCAAAAGCCCCACAGGGATATTTTCCCCGTGGTAATGTTTATACTGCAGGGAAAAACTACACCACTTTCTCCCTAATACAGTAAGGGTGAAGGTGGAGGGTTTGTGGTGGAAGGTCCACTCCTCTTCCCCAACTTAATTGAAAATCCTTTCTGCGCCGAACCGCCATTACCGGTGAGTCTGCCATTTCTCTCAGGTGGAAAAATTGTTGGGAACCACTGCTGTATTGATCCTCTAAGCAATGTCTCCCTGTGCACCAAGGGCCTGCCACCCTCCTCACCAACCCTGCCCCTCCCCGACCCCTCCGTTGAAATTCACCTGTCAGGCTGCTGAAGCCCTTGCCCTTGGCGTCCTCGACTCTACTGTCTGACCGACTGCCTGAGCAGCAGGTGCTTCCCAGCCACGCAGGCCTCTGGGTCTTTCAGCCAGTGTCCCTGCAGCATAAAAGGGCTAAAACTATCAAAGTTGTTGTGAGGTGTGCACCGTGAGGCGTGTGCACAGTATCTAATACGCAGGAAGCAAATGAGTAAATGATTATTATTATTTTTATTTGTTCTGATCTTACCTTCCATCCTAACTCCAGCATCAACCTCCAACTCTTTTCAACCAAATCAGAAGGCCCACAGCTCCAACTCCTTCTGTTCTGGCTGGTGGAGCCTGCCTGCTGCCTTTTCTGTCTGTAAATCGTTATACTGATCTGCCTGTTGTCTAGCCCCCAAAATGTTCATTTTCCATATGCTCCCCAGGTGGCTACCAGCTCAGTCTCCTAAAGGTTAAACTCGTGTTCAGGAGCATTCTTTCCAAGCATTACCTCTCCTTAAAAAAATGCAATACATCAATGGTTAGGAAATCAAAGCAGCCACGCAGCCACACACACACACACACACACACACACACGTGCGCGCACACACATGCCCACCCACCCACCTCCATACATTTTCACTTGAAAAGCCGTCTAACTCGTTAGGCCGTATTTCACAATTTCCCAATAAACTCTTATGTTTTCTTGCCACAGAGACTTCTATAATTTAACAGGGAATGTCATTACCGAACTCTGCAACAATTCAGCCCCGCAGAATTCATTGGTGGCCACCAGCTCCTTGGAGAAAAGGCTTTAGATATCTCTGGGCCATTCCCCTCTCTGCCTCCTTGCTTCTCTCTCCTTGGCCCCCGCCATGTGCACACCTGTGCTTGTTTCACTTGCCTTCCACAGCCTGTAATCAAATACAGGTTCAGGAGTGAAGAAAGCAAATCCATAGTCCCTCAGGGTTCTCAGACCCAGTCTGCAGTTCTGCTTTTCCAAGCTGGGTCAACCTCCATCTGGAACCCAACAGAAACCCAGAGGTTCAAGTCAACAGTGCAGGCATCTTGCATTTTAGCTTGCCGTGAAACATATGTGTCTTTGGAGAAGTCCACTTGCTCACTATAACGTGAAAAGGGCATGTGTAAGAAGTTTGAGTCTCGTTAGGTTTTGAGGTAAGGACTCTGAGGAAAAGGATCAGGCTGGGGAAGGTTCCAGCTGAGGAAATCAGTCTTCAGTAAATCTGTGGCTGTTCCTGGGCTCGTGGAAGAGCCTGTTCAAAGTTCAGGGTTGCGGAGGGTGGTGTGGGTGGTGTAGACAGTTGGCTGATTTCTAGGCCACAGATTGCCCTCGCTGAGGCAGAATCCACTGAGTGGCTGAGCAGAGCTAGAGCTCAGTGAGACAAAGCTGGGCCTAACCGAGGAGCTGGCATCAGTTCTGCACGCCCAGGCCATTGGAGTTTGAAGCCTGCTGGATGCGTCTTCCTGGTGAAGCTAGACAAATCTCCAGGTATCCATAAACCGACTAAACAGATTTCATTCCTGAACATATGTTCAAAGGTGATAAAATAAATGCAGATGGTTTCTCCAAGCCTCAGTGGAGGGTTTTTACGTTCAGTAAAAGGACTATAAAACACACATATACGCACATGCACTCACACACACATGCATAAAAGGCAAGGGAACAACATCAAAAAACCCGCAAAAATGCCAAACCTTAAAATACCAACCTGGAGAAAGCATTGTTGGACACGAGAGAAAGAGAGAGTGAGAGCGAGAAAGAGCGGGAGAGAGTAAGAGAGTAAGAGAGCAAGAGAGAGAGAACAAAGCCGTCCCATAAATTTGCAAGAAAGAAAACACAGGCGCACGCGCACGCGCGCACACACACACATACACTCAGAAAGTCACGTAGGCAGGGCTGCTAGCAAAATATTAAGTTTCCCTGTTTGGAAGGAGTTAGAAATACCTTTCCTGGTGTGTCAACTGAGAAGGATTAAAGGCCTGTCTGTAAGACTGGGCCAGTGGTCCGGTTAGAGAGACCTGCAGAAGGAAACTGGGCAAACTAGCTACCCTAAGGTCTGCCTCCCATTATGGTAGGTGATTGACACACTTTAATGAGGACTAATCCTCCACCACAGAGCTTGAAAATCCCTACCAGAATTGCAGAATGAGGGCTCCAGCGAGGCAGACCGCATCCTAAAACAAAAAGCAAAACACTAATCACCATTGTAACAGTCGTTGTTATTGTTAGTTGCCCTGGGGTCAGCTCTAAGTCATGGCGACCTCATGCACAATGAAATGAAATGGTCCCCGGTACTGGGCTATCTTCACAATCATTGGTGCGCTCTGGTCCATTGTTGAAGCCACTGTGTATTTTGAGTGCCTTCTAACCTAGGGGAACCATCTCCCAGCACTGTATCAGACAATATTCTGTTGTGATCCAGAGGGTTTTCATTGACTAATTTTCAGAAGTAGATTGCCAGGCCTTTCTTCCTAGCCTGCTTTAGTCTGGAAGGTTCACTGAAACTTGTCCACCATGGGTGACCCTGGTGGTATTTGAAATATCGGGTAGCATAGCTTCTAGCATCACAGCAATAAGCAAGTCACAGTATGACAAACTGACGTACGGGTAGGCTTATGTGCCAGCAATTCAGTGATGTCATTACATTGCAAGACAATCTTATAGACACCATCCCCATTTTACAGAAAAGGAAAAGAAAGTCTCAGAGAGGTGAACTTACATACTCAAGTTCACACAGCTTGTAAATGGAGGAAACTTAGGGATTCACGAGAGGACAGAGAGAAGCCCCCACCAATAGCCCAGAGAGCTGCTAACAGTTATAATCATTAAGGGAGCGAAGTCAATGCAGTGTGGACACAGCCCCTCTCTGCAGTAGAAACCCATGATGCTGAAAGCCCCAGTTAGGACGAGAGTCATCCAAGGTCATGCAGGTAACAAACCTGGGCCAGAACTCCAGTCTTCTCCTATCTTGTCAAGGTCTTTGCTCTTCAGCGCACCTCTCTGCCTAATGAAGCTCCCACAAGAACCAAGCAATAAAGGAAGAAGAACGTGGGGTTTTCCAGGAACTCTCCACAGCCCTCCCATTCCAGAGAAGAGTTTAATTTCTGACCTATCACAATGGCAAATGTGGACATTGGAGAGAAACAAGCCCACTAACCTTGAGGAGGGCTCTTCCCCGGGCCCAGAAGCCTGGCATGTTGACTTTGGCAGCCCTTGAATGCCCTCTGATGCAATGAAGTTACTGAACTGGAACTGGAGAACATTTTCCTGCTCCGACACCCTGAACGGGTGAGGCCAGACCTCAGACAGTCTGAGCCCAGAGTTCCTTTCAGGAATGTTTGCTTCTCATTCCCAGGCTCACTTTCTCTTCAGAGCTGCACTTACCCTGGGAGCCTGCTGCTCCAGACTGGCTCTTGACATGCAGGCAAACTCTTCCCATTCAAGACAGGGCCTGGGACTCAGCCCTGCTCCTTAGGGACGGTGCTTTCCCAGGCTGAAGGGGCCTCAGCCATCCAAGCCCATTTCTCCTATCAGCTAGACTGTCTAGGCAGGCCCTCCACTCACTGGGACGAGAAGTTCCAGAAGAGGAACATGACAGTTCCTCAACGGCAGGCTCTGAGGAAGAAAATCAAGGCCTTATTTAGAGGCACAGGAGCCCTGGTGGCATAGCGGTTAAGAGCTACATCTACTAACCAAAAGGCTGACAGTTTGAATCCACCAGCTGCTCCTTGGAAACGCTATGGGGCAGTTCTACTCTGTCCTATAGAGTTGCTATAAGTCAGAATCGACAGCACGGGTTTGGTATTATAGGCAGAAGGTGAGGTAGCCTTTCCTGAAATTTTTTGTCACGTTGTCCACAAGTTCCTAGGATCCACTTTCATCAGGACCACGAAAGTTCCATTTTCAGGTCACTGAACCCAGAGACCTGCGTGCTGCAAACAGTTAAAGCACTTAGCTGCTAACTGAAAGACTGGAGATTTGAATCCACAGAGGTACCTCGGAAGAAAGGCCTGGGGATCTGCTTTGGAAAAATCAGCCACTGAAAACCCTATGGAGCACAGTTCTACTCTGATACACATGGGGTTGCCATAAGTTGGAATTGACTCAATGGCATTTTTTCTTCTTTTTTAACCCAGAAATTATTTGTCATGCTCTTGCAGATGCTGGTTAAGTAGTTTAGGTCCAAGCGCTTCAGATGCTTCCCAGCCACAGTGTTCTTTGTCCTGTGGTAGGGGCCGGCTGTACTCCCACTGGAAGCCCAGGGAATATCTCACCTGTCAACCTCTGAAGACCAGCTCTCTCAGAGTTTTCCACCTGAGAACTGAGCTCGTGTCAATCTTCAGAGTCCCGTTATCCTGTGAGTTGGTCTATTGTGTTCTGGATATAGGTCCAGTAGAACAGCAGCTACACAAGATTTTCATGTAGAGAGACTGTGCTTTTCACTTCTCTTAGAGAGTAAGGTTCAGTCTGCAATGCAGTGTTGCCAGGGGCAAGGGAGAGGAATCAGGGGTAAAGGAAACAAGATAGTGTCATCATTCAAACATGGATTTCATCTTTCACTCTGCCACTTACCTGATAAATGGCCCGGGGCAAGTTAAGTTCTTGAGCCTCAGTTTCCTCACTTGTGAAATGGAGATGATAATGGCTACCTCAAACGACTTGCGGCAAATAATGGTGGCAGTGTTTGAAAGCACCCGGCACATAGTGGGCATGTGGTCAACTCCTCGTTTCCTGCCCCCATATTTTAGGCATCTAAAATAGAGTCCAGGATAATGATGCTCTTAATCAAAGCCGTTGCTATTTGCTGAACCTGTCTCCGAAAGTTCCCGTCACACCGAGGACACATACTCCATACAGGTGTGTATACGCATACTCCATGCAGCCTGGGGCACAGGTGGTCTAGAAAGGGATAGCACCAAATCAAAGTTGATTCCAACTCATGGCGATCCCATGTGTGTCATTGTAGAACTGCATACCATAGAGTTTGCAGTGACTGTGATCTTATGGAAGTAGATTGCCAGGTCTTTCTTCTGTGGTGCTGCTGGACTGATTTGAACTGCCAGCCTTTTGGTTAGTAGCCAGATGCAAACTGTTTGTACCACCCAGGGATCTTAGAGACAGCACACACAGGTCTTAAATGAAGGCAGAGCATTCAAGTGATAAACACACAGGGTTTCAGAGCAGTGGCGGTAGCTCCTTACTGGGTCACTGGACACCTTGCACCTCCCGACAAGATGAGAGATGAGGGCCCTTCAGCTCCAGCCAGAAGAGGAAGAACCACTTCCAGTGGGAGAAGGGAATCACCAGACTCCTGGGGGAACATCACCAGTATCCTCCACAATCCTGCCTGCGGCACAGGTGTGGTCACCAGCACAGCGACCCCGGGGCTGTCTTGGACCCCTTCTAGGACTTAGCAGGCACTGAGGAGGCCCCTTCCATTTGGGCTTTTTACATCTCAAGGTGATGAGTCAACCAGAAATAATACAGAGGAACAAAATACCTAAGACAGAAGAGGAAAGGGAAGGATAAGGAACTAGTCATTCTCAAACTCCTACTATGTGCTGGGAAATTTACAGTGGTGATTTAACTGAATCCTCACGGCAACCTTGTGAGGTAGGCATTCATCCCCATTTGACTCAGGTGACCCCAGGAAACCTAGGCTCAGAGATTTACAGTCCTTGCCCAAGATCAAAGGGGAGGAGCTGGATTTCGAACCCAGGTCTGGAAACCCTGGTGGTGTAGCGGTTAAGAGCTACAGCTGCTAACCAAAAGGTCAGCAGTTCGAATCCTCTAGGTGCTCCTTGGAAACTCTATGGGGCAGTTCTACGCTGTACTATAGGGTCGCTATGATTCAGAATTGACTTGACACCAACTAGTTAACCGGTCTGCCTCCAAAGCCTGAGCACTTTCCAATTCCTTCTGCAGCTCTAGGAGGGGGCACAGATAGGGAAGGGAAGGCCACGCGCAAAGAGAGTCTCTTTTGAGTAAGTTTATCCTCTGTGTACAGATTCTTCATGATCCATTTCAGTTTGCTTCTGTGTAGCCATAAAATTATTCTGTTACAAATAGTTAACATTTTTTCCTATGTGTCTAAAAGGATGAAAACCACTTACAAAAAGCAAAACAAAAACCGAAGCCAAAAAAAAAAAAAAAAAATCCAACTCTTAAACAACCCCAAACTCCAAAACAACAAATGTGCTGAAAAGAAACTTTCAAAACGAAAATTGCCAGGCTCGTTGTTATCATTCCAGCACCATAACATCGCAGCAAATTTTGATTCTAATTGGCAAAGCTGCAGCCCAGAAAGGCGAGTAAGTACTTGGTAGCAAGCTTGCTGGCCAAAACGAAGTCTTGAGCTCAAAGCTACAGGGCATCATTTCCAATAGAGGTGATAACAGTTCTTTTAAAGAATGAATCAAGCATGAGATATACCAGGAGGGGATATAACTGTGTCTATACACAACTCTGACATCATCTGATTTAAACAAGTTTACTAAAACGACAGTCACGGCCTTGACAATACTGAATGCAAAAAACTGGTGTACATAGATTTTACAGCAAGGCTACCAGGAGCTAGATCACAAAACAAGGTGTAACAGATGGGAGAGGCCCGACGGAAGGCAAGCACACTGATTTTATTGAGAAAAAAAGCTTATATACTGTAGGGTTGCTGAAGTTTAATAAATAAAGGTCAACTTATAATATATAAAAACAATATAAACATTTATATGCTACATGCATATCATATAATTTAAAGTAATAATTTATATACGGGGTGAGATGCCAGTTTATGTTCTTCCGATTTTCCTCGACAAGGCACACACACAGGAGGTGTCTATCCGTATCCATCTCCAGCCCACAAGTTTATTGTTTTCTGAAGTCAGTGCTCGGACGTAGGTTTGGGATGTTTTGCACTGAGAGTTCCAGTGTTTATCATCAATCCCTCTGCAACCGTTTTTGACAGGCCTGGCTTCTTTACATCTGGTTTCATAAAAATATTGTTTGACGGGGGAGTTGCCGGTTTTGATCTCCCCCAGCACCGTGACCTGGTGTCCCCGAATGTCGATGGCCGACGACTTGTCTGTCACCCACAAACTCTCACTGTCACATACCGAGTACTCGCCTCGGTGACTCTTATGTTCCGCGTACCTTTTCCGCCGCGATGTTCTGTTTGCCAACACAGGGTTGCCCACATAATCCTCCATAAGATACAAGGGCGGAGGCTCCAAGGGGGTGCTGTCACTCAGCAGGACCCGGGGGGAGTTGTAGCGTCTCTGTTGCCGCAGCAGTTCTGTGTCCATGGCGGTCACTGGCTGGAAGTCCGACTTGGCCGGCTCGCCCTGCTCCGGCTTCCGCGGGGCCTCTGCTTTCGGCAGGGTGCTCTGGTAGTTCTCCTTAACGTCCACCATCTGCTTGGAGAGCTTGTTTTTCAAGATATCTGCCTGGATCAGCTTAATAATAAGGGAATTGAGTGAGTCTTCCGGCAAACTCCTTTGATCCATGTTGTTCCCTTGGATGCCACGGAGATAAGCGAGAAATATCACATAAAACAAGATGGACATCACCTTGTTCACCTGTATGATCTGAAAAGGAAACACAGGTGTTAATAAGCAGGCTGTGGCAGCTGAGTCCATGTCATTCTGGGACCGGATACTGGAGGCCTTGCCTGCCTTTAAGGTAAAGCAAAGCCTCCTGGGTAAGCACCATGATTCCTCTCCATACACTGTGAAGAGGTCCTCTGTTTCTTTTCCTGACCCCTGGGAAAGACTGTCTTAACACGAATCCTCTGGAACACTAAAGCGCTTTTCTCTCCAAGGCTTCCAAGTGCTGTCACCTCAGCCATCTTTCCACTAGCCACGTGGCTAGGTGACAGGGAAAGGTGTGTGTTTGCATGAGCGCACTCGAGTGTGTGGTGTAAAAGAGCGAGAGAGAGAGAGAGAGAGATTTTTCAGCAAAATAAACCAAAAACATAAATGGAGAAAACTGCAGCAAAGAAGAGTGAGGCACTCGCTCTAGGACCCAGGTCACAAAGACAACCAAAAGCAGAGGCAGGGATGGGGACTGCTCTCCAGGTCTTCTGACGCTGCTGTCTTTTCTGGATAGACAACACCTGCTGCCTTTTAATTTCATGTCTCCCTCATCCCTCAGCCTCCTGTTGTGTGTGGATGATGTCCTTCCACTTCTTCCAACCTCCTTCTACCCTGGAAAGACACACAGTCCACCCTGGCACACTGTGAAGACATTAAATCTGAGAATTATGAACGTGCACTTACATTCCTTTGTCAACAGGGGCAGCAGCAGCAGCCTTGCAGTGGCCTGAAGCAGCACAGTTCTATTGCTCCCCCACGGTAGCCCCTGGGGTCTATCAAAGGAGCACACTAAGTGGGCTCATCCCTGGCCAGGCCACACCGGGTGGAGTCTGCTCTCCAACCCTACCCTTGTAAATGAACACGTGGGACCACTACCCGCTCTGTGGAAAGGCCGGAGGATCAGGGTGCTCTGCTGGGCTCTCCAATGGAGATGCTTCTCCAGGACACTCAGATGATCCCATCAGTCCCCAGAGACCCTCGTTCCCAAACTGCAGCCCTGCCAGAGCACCACCTGCAGAAGGTGAAGATGCTGCAGCAACCAACTCAAATTACAAACAAAACAAAATTAACTCGTCCCAAAATAGGTAGAGTCACTGTGGATAGTTTTTTTCCTCTTTTGGCTTCCTTTAATTTCCCATTAAAAAACTGTTCCTTCTACTGGTTGTGCTTCTAATTCTGTACCTCCTTGCTTAAATGGCATTTTAACCCATCAGCACTCTCAGTCTGTTGCCATAGTAGAACCCCAGCACAGGGTTTCCACTGAGTCCTTGTGGAATTACAGGGCTGATCTCGAGACATTTTCATTGCTAGGAGCTCCCTCAGTAGAGCAAGCCCCAGATTTTCCAAAGATTAGCATAGGAAGGAGGCTCTCCAGGTGGGGAAGGGTAGCCGACCTAAGGATCCTGACCTGTCCGCTATGATCCACACCCCCTCCTTGAGGTATTCACTCTTTAATTACCATTGCTACCACCCTTGCTGGCCCCAGGGGTACATCATTTCCTCTTCAAAGCTCTGTCTAAGCGTGGAAAATACAAACCCTTCCCCTGGCTCACCTTTAGTATTTTCAGAAAGACTACATGAAATCCAGGGGGAAAAGATAAGGGAAATAAGCAAAGGTGACCCAAGAAATAGAAAAGTAGTTCTGCTTACCAAGCACCTGTGCCTGAGCCTGCCAATGCTATCATGTTCCCAGGGCTCCCAGATGCTGTCTCTTTCCCAGTCTTGTTCGGGTTGTCTTTCAGACAAGGCAATCTTGTCTTTCCCACTCTTGTCCCCAAAGGCCAAGCACGCTGCAGGCATCTTGCCCAAACTTCCTCCTCCTGGCTCCTGGCCTGCCTCTGTGATAAGAGGACCATCCTACTTCCATGGGAACTCCTCTGCTAGACAACTGACCCCTTCAAGGTCAGAGCTAAGGGATGGATTCTAGCTTGGCTGCCCAACCCTGGAGATGCTCCAGGAATCGAATTATCCTAGGAAAATGGTTCCCCCAGGGCAATTGATCCTCCCACTCTGCAGGTAAGTGACGTTTCCTTCACTCTTCTAGGACCAAGAAAGGGAAACTCAAACACCACCATAAGTATGGTGCACATGCCACTAGAATGACACCCACAAAAGAGAACGCAGCTGCAATGAAATCACTTGGGACAAAGAATCTATCAAGAAACAATCTATTAAATCCCCCAAAAGCCCAGCCACTGTAAGTTAAGAATTCACAGGATATCTGCTCAGAGGGAAATAAATCAAGTGTGATTAGTCAGGGAAGGCCCCGGCTAGAACAAGAGTCCATGTACACATTAGTGAGGTCATTGCACAGTGAGTTGATAGGAAGAATGATGGGCGATGCGGATGGGTTGGGGGTGAAAGAGGAAGAGTCTTTCAGGGTGGTGGTCCGAGTATGGAACCAGAGTATTAGAAGGAGAAGAGTGTATAAGAAGAGAGTATCTAATCCAACTCCTTCATTTATAGAGGAAAACTCAAGCTATACTTTAAAGAACAGGATAGACACAATGGGTATAAAGGGGGTTCTTCTCGTTCGGGCCCTAACTCCCCTTTCATCATATTATAATTGGGCTCGCACCCCACCCCACCCCAAGCTCCAGCCACGTTCGCACTTCACTGCTACATGAACCAGCTTTATGACCCACGTGCACATGTTGCTCCCTTTGCCTTGTATACTTTCATCACCTCTCCTATTGCAATTGTACCCATTCTTGGGTGTCTGGGTCTAAAGCCAACTTTTCTGTAAAGCTCCCCAAGATCCTCAACAGCAGCAATGGCTCCAGCTTTGCACGCCCTCAGAATGTTTTCTGAATGGCTATCGTGGCAGGTATCTCATTCCTCCTGGCATGAGATGGTTTACTTCCTAGATTCTAGGGGCCCTAAGGCCAGGAGCCCCTTCCGGTTTGTATCTGCACCCCGCTCCTATGTCCGTTCACAATGACTACAAATTTGGAGATAGGGGCCTGGGTACAGTGAGTCAGACATGGAAATGAGGTGGCTGAAGGCCAGATCTGCTACATAATTTGCAGGGCCCAGTGCAAAATGCAAATGTAGGACCCCTTGTTCCAACATGACTTAGAGCAGCCAGGGTGGCACCAGGGATAGGTATGACCACAAATGAGCTGGTGCTCTAAGCCCTCAGGCATGTGCTCCATTGTTCCATTGGACTTCACCTACAAAACACAGATTCAAAGATGAAATTATGAAGAATTTCAAGATAGCGACCACAGAGTATTAAACACCAAGCATGGGGCTCCCTTCTGAGTGCAGGCCCTGGTGTAACTGCAGTGGCCACACACCCATGAAGCAGCCCTGGCTGCAGGAGTAAAGATGGTCCATCTTGGTGAAACTGTGTGAAGGCTAAGAGTAGAAACCCATTCTTGGTCAGGAGGGATGGGCAAAGCCCATGGAGGACTCTGTGCATGAGATGTCACGGTGACAGGAACTCTGGCTTCAGCTGTAGTCTGGCAGGGAGAGCTGGGGCTGTGGACAGTGACAAGTCTCTTCCATTTCCAAATGCTTTCAGAGGAGGCTGCCCGCTATTCTCCTGCAGGCAGTGGCGAGCCAAGGAGTGGGGAACTTGGAGGGGTAGTGGGAGAGGCCAGCTGCATTAGCGAGGGCTATTTTTTCTGATACAGGGGTGATATCGTTAAGAATTGCCCAACATGGCATAAAAAGCAAACTGACTTTGAGTTGGTTTTCACAATGTTTTAAAATTATCAACGGATAATATTAAGAAGCCCTGGTGGGCAGTGGTTAAGAGCTCAGCTGCTAACCAAAAAGGTCAGCAATTCGAATCTACCAGCTGCTTCTTGGAAACCCTATGGGGCAGTTCTACTCTGTTGTATAGAGTCACTACGAGACAGCACTGAACGGTAACAGGTTTGGTTTTTTGTTTTGGTAATGGTGTATTTAAATTGCCTACAGATAATATTAAGGAGCCCTGGTGGTGCAATGGTTAAGCGCTTGGTCTACTAACCAAAAAGTTGGCAGTTCAAATCCACCCAATGGCTCCATGGGAGAAAGACCTGGCAATCTGCTTCCATAATGATTACAGCCAGGAAAACGATATGGGACACTTCTATTCTGTCACATGGAGTGGCTATAAGTCAGAATCAACTCAGCAGCATGTAACAACAACAACGAAGGATAATATTTACTGCTTGTACCTAGTGGAGGGGTGTTCCTACCACCCCCACCCCAAGTCATTTGGTAAGTTAGAACACAGGTCTCCTGACTCTTTTAAACAACCCTGCCTCTCGGGTCCCAAGCATACAAACTCCGCGCAAAACAATCAGGTTCAATTAAAAAAAAAAACCCAGTAATATAAAAATCTCCGAAATGCTGCTTAGCCTAGAATCTGTACTGTTTCTTACCATCAAACAAAAATACCTGCCATGATACTCTGGCATAAGTTTGTGGGAGTGAATCACCTGCAGGCCAGTAAATGTTTCTAAACTACTTGCAAGGCTGCATTAAAAGCCAGCAGGCTTCCTGTGAACTCCACTTTGGTAATCGGCTTTTAGCTTTTTCCTAGAGAGCAAGAATTAGCAGGAATGTTGCAACTGGAACTCATCAAAACATAAAATCATACATGTGTGAAGCTAGAAAGCACCCTAAATATCCTCCTCATTTTTACTGATACGGAAACTGAGGCCAGGAGTGATGGTGAAGTGACTTATCTAAGGTCACACTGCAAAGTACTGACAGAGTCATAGAGGACACTTGGATCTTAAGCCTCACAATACGGTTGTGCAAAACCATGTGGCTTGTGAGGGGTAAATGATGAAATCCATATAAAAACACTTAGCATAGTACTGGCTCATAGTGAAAAACCAAACCAAACCCGTTGCTGTTGAGTCGATTCTGACTCATAGTGACCCTAGAAGACAGAGTAGAATTACCCTACAGGGTTTCCAAGGCTGAAATCTTTATGGAAGCAGACTGCCACATCTTTCTCCCGTGGAGCAGCTGGTGGGTTTGAACCGCTGACCTTTTGCTTAGTAGCAGAGCATTTAACCATTGCACCACCAGGGCTCCTTGGCTCATAGGAGTACACTAGAAATGTTAGTGGAATGTGGACCTGAAGTGATCCGTGGCAACAGGAGACAATGTGTACCTGCCCTTGATGCACACATACCGAGTACCAAGCATCTGAACTCAAGAATTTTAACAGCAATCTCCCATGATCTCCATCAGGCTTTCTCCCAAATGCCATTGCTGGCAGATGCTTGAAGCTCAGAGCAGTCACACTGATTGTGGGAGAAGGAGAGGTTATTACAAATTGGAGGGGCAAAGAACGGGAAAATCCAAAAAGCATGGGAAAGTATGAGGTGGTGTTTCTGAATAAGCTGGTGGGGAGAAGAGGCTTGTGCCATCCAGACTCCCTGGGAGCTGCGGACAGTGAAGTTTGTGGCTACTAACCAAAAGGCTGGCTGTTCGAAGTGACCCAGAGGACGGAAGACAGGCCTGGCAATTTGCTTCTGAAAGGTCTCAGCCTTGAAAATCCTCTGGAACAGTTCTACTCTGCACACGTGGGGTTGCCGTGAGTCAGAACTGACTCGATGACAACAACTGGCTTGGTTTTCTTTTTTGAGAAGAGGTTGATTCTCATCTTAGATCTCCTTCTGACCATCAGTGCCTTCATTTTCCACCCCATTGTCTGGGGCGGATGTCCCCAGAAGATTAGCTCTCTGAAGTGGGGAGCGAAAAAGAAAAGGCTGTGGCCAGACCGACTCAGGCAAAGTGTATGAGCGGATTTTTAGATCTAGAGGGACTTCTGTGCTCCTGTTCGGTGGTCACTGTACTTTGTAAAAACTGCCATTTAGGCAATTATCTTATTGTGTTATCATTGTCATTATGTTTCCTCTTTGATCACGGGGACTTTGTCTTTCTCATCCACAACTCCTGATGCCCAGCACAGGGCTGTACACTTTACAGTGTCTCAATGTCTATTTATTGAATGAGGGATGGATGTGCTGAGCACCTACTAGGATCAAGCCCTCCCCAAGCACTGCTTACTGGCCTGTGCGCCTATATTGGCATCTGTCAAGCCTGGCTTTGGAGGCCAATCAATTCTGCCTTCTTTCCCCAAAGAAAATACAGACCCTGACTCTGAAGTAGGCCATGGTCCCTAAGCTCTTGGTTATAATTGGAAAAAGACCTGTTAATGACCTCAGTAAAGCCCCTTCCTATACTTTCCCCAGTGCCCATTTCTCCTGCTCAGAGTTTTCCAAGATCCTGACCAACATGCATGTGCTATTTTCCCACATATGGTGTTTTCTCAGTCCCTGGAGCCACATTCCTACAAGGTTTCACCATCCCTCAAAATACTCAAAAGAGAACAGTTTCTGATTCCTCCTTTTTGGCTCTGTTTCTAACACACAAAGCAGGTTTTTGGGTATTCACGGAGCAACTGAAACGGAACAGGAAGCAGGGGTGGAGAGTGGTACAGGACCTGAGCCCACAGCCACCTGTGTCTGCTCTTTCACACAAAGACAGATGGAGGGTATATCCTCTGGGTTGCAATTTACCTCTACAGGACTAGCTTCCCTACACAGGAGCACCTCCTTCTGACCAGATGCCTAAAGACTCCGTCCTGCAAATGTCTGGTGGGAATGGTTAGGCTGGTTTGAGTGTGAGCATCAAGAACGATAATGTCATGTTGCAGGTACTAGCATGCATTAAATCCTTAATCCTCATAACAACTCTACTGAGGGAGATTCTACTACATTTTCCATTTCCAGGTGGGGAAACTGAGGCACACGTTTAAATGGCTAGCTAATAAGCAGCACAGCCAGGATTTGAGCACAGTCTGCCTCCTGAGTCCATGCTCTTAATGATTACACTATGTTGCCTCTCTGTTTGTCTGTACCCTCAAACATTCTAGAAAGTTCCTTTCCACAGGAAGCTCATGTTGCAAGCCTGGAGCCTGGGCTGCCGTCACCCAGCAGGTTGAACACATCTCCTAGAAGCCTCAGCTCTAAGTAGACTCTCCAAGGACTCGAGGCCACTGCTCTTGTTTCTTCCTGTCCCTCCCGCCCTTGCTGCTCTCCAGGGGCAGTCCCTCTGCAGGTCTCACATGTACCCTGCAGAGCCGTGTGTTATTAGGGGATGAGCACTGGACTGGCCATCTCAAGTCTGGGTGACATACAAACAAGGCACAGAGGCTGTGTTTGAGTTTCCAGGCTGTAAAACTCTGGCTTGTTGTCCTCAGAGAGGAGTCCTGAGGTCAAATTTTTTAATTTGCCAAATTTTTAATATGCAAATTCAAGAGAATTCATGATTTCTTGCATAGACATATCCTCTAGGCAAATGCATTCCCTGACCGGGGTTAAAGAGGACACAGTCCAGCTGCATACAGAAGGGCCGAATTCTCCGAAGAACTTCTGACTAATGCTAAGGACTCAAAAGACCACATCCTGCCAGATAACCCTAATATCTTGTTCAGTGAGTGGAAAGGGTGAGAGGTGGGAAAGCGATAGATTTAAAGTAGAATGACAGAAAAGGAAAGGAATGTGGTGGAAATATTAAACAAAAGCTCTATAAAAGGCCAGTGAAGCTTGCTCCCTGAATCTTAATCATAAAGTTAATTCAAACCGACTTTGTTCGGAACACAGATTCTGAGGCCTAAGCACTAGTCAGCGGGGCCACATGAAGACGTCCTGAGCCATGACCAGGTTGTGAACTGGGAGAGCGCGATCCTGAGGGAGCCTCCTCTGGGGATTGGTCTGGTCTTGGTTAATGTCTTTAGTAATGATCCGGAAGCGGGGAGAGGAAAAAGAGGCAGATTAATTAAAATGCGCAGATGACGCTCAAAGGGAAGGTGCTGCAAACACCAGTGAGGACAGGCCAATTACGACGTTCCAGTACCCGTGGGAGTTGGCAACCTGGAAATAGCATGATTAGATTCAAACTAGAAACACATAGGTTAACCCACTGGGAGCAGGATGGATCCAAAACCAACAAGGGAGGGAAACGCTTGTGAAAGGATAAAGGGAAGGAGCGACTTGGAATGGCTACGAGGAGTAAATGAGAAATGAACTCACATGAACAGTGCTGTGAGGGCTCCTGCAGCACCTTCCTTCTTTCCGCTCTTGCTCTATGTTTTTTTCTAGAAACCACCTCACTCACCCTTTACCACATCCCTGGAGTGGTGGCAATTATTGCAGCTCCTGCCTTATTAAATACATAATTTGGGTTTTAGAGAGGGGAAGGAACAGAGCCAAGATCACAGTGCAAGTTGGCAACTGTCATCAAAAGATGCTGATGAGCACCCTCTCAATTCACAGAGAGCCAAAAAGTGACCAGTGATGGAGACGAGGCAGTTTCTCTCTCTAGGCTGTATCTGGTGAGAACACATTTGAGAATGTCTGAACCCTGGAAAGGTCTACATCTAATTGAGTCAAAGCAGGTGAGAGCAGAGCAAGGGAAATGAATCCTTGCCCTGTTGTCGAAAATCCTCATTTCTACGGTAATTCCTGTTGTTCACACAACACCAAACTCAGGGTTCTGAAGTGAAGACTGACACAGTGAATACTTGGCCCAAGATCTGAAATAGGAGAACAAAGCAGCCATTTGCTATGGAGTCAATTCTGACTCATGGAGACCTTACGCGTGTCAGAGCAGAGCGGCGCTCCACAGGGTTTTCAATAGCTAATTTTTCAAAAGTAGATCACCAGGCCTTTCTTCAAGGCACCTCTCTGTGGTCTCGAACCTCCAACCTTTTGGCCAGCAGCCCAGCACCGTAACCATTTGCACCACCCAGGGACTCGGCCCTCGGTTTTCAGGAGATGGAAACAAGGTACACAATCAACAGGGAAGGTGTATTCTAGAAGGCAACAAAATAAAATAGAGTCCCTTAGAAAGTTGATTTGCTTCCCTGAGAAAGGATGTACTGAAATTGGTCCCGCCTGGAGGCTGGAAACCTGGTGGCATAGTGGTTAAAGACTTCGGTTGCTAACCAAAAGGTCAGCAGTTCAGATCCACCAGGCAATCTTTGGAAACCCTCTTTGGGGCAGTTCTACCCTGTCCTGTAGGGACTATGAGTCAGAATCAACTCGACTGCAACGGGTTTGGAGGCTGGAAAATGAGCAAGAGAGACCTTGAATGGACGAGGAGGCAGTATCCATAGTGAAACTCTATGTCTTGAGATGGAGCCTGGAAGCCGTGAGTTTGTTTTGCACAGTTGTTGGAAGAGGAATTTCACATTGTTCAAAGCATACCCTCCTCTGGCCCCTAGGCAATGACAGGCGGAAGGTATGGCGCATGTCAAAACAATGCGCCAGCAGCTCCCAGGAGGAGGTAGTACAGTTGCTCCGCAGGCCAAGAAACGGCCTGCCCTGTCTTGGCAAAGAGATCTGAAGGGAGCATGGTATGCCAATACAAGCCCCAGGAAATCCCTTCCATACCACAAACTCCCATATCATGGCCAGAGGGGTGGATGAGGAAGGATCTGCAGAGAAAATGTGAGTCAGCTCAGCTACTGGCCATGATGGCATTATCTAGTAAATTTAGTCTTTGCGTTGGGCACTCATACTCCTCTGCCACTGCGCATACAGGTGTACATGCATGGACTTGTGTGCACATACAGACACACACACACGCACACACACACTGGAGCACCCCCACCCCAGAGATAAGGATGGGTTACAGTCAGCTATATCAGTACCTAACAACAACAACAATTTCCAAGTTACTGTAATGTTCTGAGGCATTTTGATTTTGGTTTCATTTTCTGCATCTGAGTTAACTCCATTTTCCAAATGCGAAAATGCATAAGAGAAGGCTAGTTTAGTTGTACAGACAGTTGGAGGGTACTGCTGGCATAAACCCTTAGCATCAGAGAATATAATAGCCCCAAGTCAACCTTCCTGTTTGTAGATTTATGCTTCATGTTTCAGTTGGATATACATGCCAAGCGTCTGCATTGCCTGCACATTTCTGTGCAAATGTAGATTAATATTGTCACAAGGCAGGGGATGCTAAGTAATTGACTTTTGTTACTTATAATAAATGATGATAATGATGATTGTGACAAAGTGTCTACATTGTTCACTCAGTCAAGAATGAGTCTCAAAATGGCAGAATAAAGAAGTTGGCTTCGTCTTGAGAGTTGAAAGCTAAGGGGAATCCCAAAGCCTGACTTCTGTTCACACTCTGGTTGCCTCCTCTAAACCAAGACCACAGCTGGCTTGGCAACGCCCACACCTTTTTCTGCGCATGAACCGTAACAGCAGCAGCAAGGCCGGGATCAGCCCAAACCATGCTGGTTTGGCCCAAAGAGAACTTGGCCACAGAAAGTGTGGTCAGATGGCAGGCAGGCTTTCCCCTCCAGGAATGGCGATCAGGACTGTGTCAAATATAGCCTACAGCTCCCCCTCATGTCTCCCTTTTGCCACACAGCCAATCTCCTTTCACGAGGCTGAGGTATTGGCAAGTGGCCTGTGGCTGTCTTTGGTCTGGATCCTCTCTCCAGGAAACTGGTGTCTGAAGACTCTGAGGGCCAAGTCTATCTTCTATTCTGCTGGGCGTCTCTCCCTTCTTACCCTGGCTGCCTTCGTTCATTTGAACAATTACAGACAAGGAATGTGAGGTAGAAGAGACATCTCTCTGGTGATTTTCCGAGTCTCTTCTCACCCACGTGTGAAGTGAGGCTGGGATGACACACAGGAAGAAAGTCAATCTTCCACTCAAACTAGAGTATGTGGTAGACACTTCATAAACATTATGACTCCAATCCCAAACAGTCTAGTGACTGTCTTTCTGGGCAGCTGGGCAAAAACCAACCAAAAGCTCGTCCTATGAAAGCAATCTTGGCACAAACACGCTAAACCCAAAGCTGTCTTTAATCAGACACAAGCCATAACAATCACTTGTAGTAACAGCTAACACGGACTGAGCCTTACCATATGCTAGGGACTTTGCTTAACGCTTTACCTGGATTATCTCAATTAACCATCACGGATACAAGTATTATTCCCACTTTGCAGCTGAGGAAACTGAGGCTCAGACGGATTAAGTAATTTGCCCAAGGTCACACAATAGTTGAGAGGCAGAGCCAGGATTCAAACCCCTGTCTGGTGACCTCAGAAGCCTCATGCTGAGCCAAAGTTTCATAAAGCCTCTCAGCTCATTCCAGAGAGTCCAAGGCACCTGCCACTCATGCATACGAAGCTAGGGACTGAGCATCACACTTGCACAGTAATGCTTCTTTCTGTGTTTAGAGAAAAGCACATTCGAGACAGGTCCTCTGAGATGTAAAGAGGACATTGCACAGTCTCTTCATTCTGGCTGAAAAGCACGTATATTCAACATGGGGCTAGTGGTCTCATCTACCTATGCTTTAGCTTCCCAAAAGCAGCCCTGGGGACACAGTGGTTAAGTGCTCGGCTGCTAACCAAAAGGTCCCACCAGCTGCCGTGTGGCAAAAGCTGTGGCAGTCTGCTTCCGTGAAGATTACAGCCTTGGAAACCCTGTGGGACAATTCTAGTCTGTCTCTAGGGTGGCTATGAGTCAGAATCGACTCGAAGGTAATGGGTTTTAGTTTCTCAAAATGTTAAATATTCCTTTCCTCTTTCCTTACAAGATGGGAAAGAAGACCAAGAACCCAGAAGTTCTTTTAAAAAATTGGTTGCATTTTTGAAGGTGAGACGTTTCTGAATCTTTGGTTTTCATAGATGGTAGTATATTTGCTTTGGCAAAAAGAAATAAAATAATGTGAACTCTTGACATATCTCCTTCTTCGATCTATTAATAAAAACCAACTTGGCCACTAACTGGCTTTGTGACTTTGGGAGAATAACTGCTTGCCTCTGGGTTTCAATTCCTAATGGTATTTCTCCAAAGGGGTGCTATTTTATTTTGGTCTGGACACTTCTTCATTGTTCATTTCTGTCCCCTACACATGCAACTGTGGCCCCCAGCTACTAAATATCAATAGTGTCTCCCAGTCACCATGATAACCCCCCGCAAAATGCCCACGCTTTTCGCAAAATCTCATTTGGGGATGCCTTAGTGCCTCTGGTGGACACTGGCAGATGAAAGCAGTGATTCTTAACCATTTTTGGATCATTATCCCTTTTTAGGATGTGATAAATTCTAAAAGAACCTTTCCTCTAAAAAAACACTCACATGCACATGAGGGAAATTTTTGCAGAAAATTAAGGCAGTTCACAGACTACTTAAAGCCTAACCTAGAAGCCCACAAGTCTTAGATTAAGAATTCCTGAACCAAAGCATTTCAAAAGTTCTTTTTAGCTAGAAAACTCTCTGCTTCTATTACTGTCTACCAACACTGGGCCATTTCTTCTCAAGACCAAATGATCCTCAATACCAGTCGCATTTCCTGGTTCTACTCTGTTTCCCTGTGTCCTTTTCAATAAGGCTATGGAGCCAGGCACTGGGCGTTCTTATCTACCAGGACCTTGTTTAATGGGAAGGTTATGGGACATAATGGAGGGAAAGTCAAGTGGTCAAAAGGAAACAATAAATTAGTGGAAGGGCCAGAATTAGAATCCAGCTTTCCAGGGGGCCAACCTGATACTGCTCGTCTGGAACCACACACAGAGCAGTATATTTAAGCACACATGAAGGGAAACATACCCACACCGACTTCATCGACAGTAGGGGTTCCTCCAGAAGGTGTTGGGGTCCCATGAGACGCTGACCGACATGACGTGTTAAACACTAGGGCTAGGGCTGACCCCCTAGCAGCCTGAACACTGACCCAGCCCAAGAGGTAGCCCATGGAAGCAGATTCCTTCCCTTTTTCCTCCTTTCACAAATACTTATGTAGCATCAGCACCATCGTCACTTGACATCCACATTCTCAAGGGCTTTGAAATTGAGTGCATTTCTCTTTCCACTCCACATTCTGCCATTACTCGGGATGATTTCATCTTCAACCCCATGGTTTTTTCATCCTTTGGTCGCACTGTTCCTCAGCATCCTTAAGGCCAGTGCTCTCCCTTACGTTTCCAAAGCACTTCACTCCATCCTAGCCTGCTGCCATTATGACTCTAGGGGAAGGGCACAGAGTAGTACCCTGTGTTGAGCCCTGACCAAGGCCGCACATGCTCTCGACAGGAAACGGGGGAGGTGGAAGGGCTGCAGGCCAGCAACAGACACCGCCTTACAAGACACCCCCCTGAGAGAAGAGGTTTAAGCACAAATAGGAGCTCTCTTGATTTATCAGCTAGCAAGAGTGGGTAAATTCATTACTCTACAAGAGGGTATAGTCAGAAAATAGATCAGGGCCAGACACTGTGCACATGCATGTTGCTAGTTTAAAACATGGCTGCAGAGTTTTGATCTTCCTCCCATCTAGAGGTGGTGCCTATGTCCCCTCCACTTGAATCTGGGCAGGCTTGTGACTCTTCTGACCGATACAAAACTGTGGAAGCAACCTTAAGCGACTTCCAGTGTCATGTCCTAAAAGGCCATGCAGCTTCCGCCTTGTTCTTAGAGTCCTGAGCCACCATGTAAGTAAGCAGTCTGATGGCTCGAAGGCCACCATGCTGGAGAGTCCAGAAATAAGCATTGCCCTAAGGACTCCCCTAGACAGACCCAGCTGAGTCCAGCGTCCCTGCCATCCTTGCCAAACATGAGGCATGCCAGTCAGGCTGACTTAGATGATCCAGACCAGCCCATCTGCCAGGTGAATCTCCCAAGTGACCTCTGCCAATGCCACATGGCGCAGAGGAATCACCCAGTTCAACCCTGCCCAAATTCCTGACCTCAAAATCATGGAGCATGATATAATGGTTCTTGTGTTAAGCTACCAAGCTATGGAGTGGTTTGTTACACAGCAAAAGATTAGTGGAACCCCCAGAGCTGAAAAACTGCAGGGGATCTGACGTGCCACCTTCTAATATCAATGACAACATTTCATTAAATTTGCTTAGGAGGATCTGGATAAATTCCCGGGCGATGAATCTAAAATGCATTTCCAGGACCGTTAATAGTGCACTACTAAATACTTAAGGTTGTAACTGTGAAGAACAGGAAATTTCCCTGGAGCTGTCAGTCACCTGCAGATGAGCTACAGCTGAGGTTCTGAAATCCCAACGGATCCGACTGCAAAGCAGCAAAGCAGAGGTGTGAGGCCATCCTCCACTCATTGAGACTTCAGGGTGCATGTGTGTGAGACAGAAAGAGAGAGAGAGGGAGACGAGAAGCGGAGATAAAAGCAGACAGGGCTTTCATGAACAGGGACTTTCAGCTGGATCAAAGGCCCTTAACTTTTTTTACCTAAAAGGGGGAGGGTGGGAGAGAATGCCCCTCCAACACCACCTCCACTGTAGCTCCAAAGGGTATTTGCCCTTAGATTCAGGTTAGAAAACACTCTACCCTGCCACCTCAGTGGTGATTCAATCCCTGCCCTATCTTTTGCTCTCTTCCTACCTGCCAGGAGCTGCAGACCTGGCAGGTAGGGTAGCCAGGTAGCATGGAAAAAGCATGAAGGCACGAGCAATCCATTTCAAAAGGAGCTTCCTGGCAGTGACTCGGCCTGGAACAGGCCATGGCATTCACAGGCCATTTGCACCTTGTCTCAGTAGTGGTAGGGGCAATGCCTAGCAGCACTGTCACCAGAGGCAGAAAAAAAAAGGGGGGGGACCTCAACCTGATACCTGGGCTGTTGGGAACCAAGCAGTGTGTGTGTGTGTGTGTGTGTGTGTGTGTGTGGTACAGTGCGTTGGGAGAGGGATGAGGAGAAGAGGAAAAACCCAAAGGGGGCAAAGAATCAAGGGATTGGGGCTTTCTACTCTCACCTTTTCTATTTATTTATTGTGAGACCTTGGGAAGTCTTTCTTTCTTTTCCTTTTTTTTTTTTTAACCTCCCAGGCTTAGTTTGTTCTTCTAGAAAATGAGGGGATCAGACTAAATCTTAAGATCACTGGAGTTCTAGGAGTCTGCCTACCCACAAAGGGCTGAAAAACAAGGCTCCAGACTTGATGCTCTCTCTCCCATCCCCTGAGCACAGAGGAGTGACAATTACCTCTGGGGGTCCTACTTATCCCACCCCCAAGGCCCCCAGGCTCTGCTCATTCAAAGAGGAAGACTCAATGGCCTCCTTGGGTCCCCGTGAATTGGAAACATGTAAGGACAGGCAGGGGAGAAGGCCTTGTGATAGAAGAGAGAAACTCTGGGTCAAGTTTGCATTTCTCATTTCTCCAACCCTTCTCAAATTCCTTTTGTTTAGAAACCTCCTTGAGTTTCTGAAGGCTCCCCCCTCTCCCACCCCGCCCCCTGAACAACCCTAGGAGTGTTCCTCCAGCTTGTAACCCTTCTGGATAACACGTTCCATATGTCAGTCACTCTGCGTGTAACGTTTACACTCACTTTTCTGGTCACCTTCTCCGGGGTTTCCCTACACAGCTCCTCCCAGAATAGCCCTGTCAACTCTGTCTTGGGCTCTCTGCCCAAGAAGCACCAATCTAGACCAGGTTGAACCGCGATTGCCGTCCCTGGTCAAGTCCCATTTAGGGTTCCGGCGGGTGGCCCTCCTGAGAGAGCCCTGAGTGCGCCTGCCTCTGCTCCAGCTCACCGCCGCCGACAGCTGCAGAGAGACCCTCCTTTAAGCACTGGGGCTAATGGAGCAGTGCTCTGACGGAGCTTGCCACATTATTTGCTTAGAGCATGCTTTTATAGCAAGGCAACATAGCATTCTATTGTCTTCCTTTCCCACCCTAGCTTTCCCCTCCTCCCGTGGCTACCCACCGTGGTAAATAAAGGCTGAAGAGATTTTTCCAACATGACTTCCAAAGCTGCCTTTGCTGATGCCGACGCTGCAAACAGACATTCCGCCCCTCCTTGCCTGACCCCCACCCCTACGTCACCCCTCACCGCCTTTCTGATGCTCCTTTGGCTAACCGAGCTTGACTCTGGAAACACACTACGCAGCACACAGCCTCACGCTAGCTTTTGTGGGGTTCCTGGAAGCCAGAGGGAGGCAGGGTCAGGCAGTCCTGAGGGGCTGAGTTGGTAGGACTGAAGAGTGACTTGGAGTTGGTCAATGGAGCCTGAGAAGTCAGCTTGAAGTTCCTCTTCCTTGGAAGCATGATTGTACTTGAAGGTCTCACACCCTTAGGGATGCTCTGGAGATGAAGTAGAGGCCACCTTAAGACAGGCAGCGGGGCAACCCCTAACCTAATAAATGTAGGCAGGAGTAGTGGGAAAGCAGGAGGCCCCAGGGGCCAGACCGAGGTTCAAGCCTTTCCCAAACAGGGAGAGAAACACTCCTGGGGACGAGTCTGCACATTTGTTACCTCTCTTGTATGAACAAAGGATGATATATTTAGCAACCACTATGTGCCAAGGGAAACCCTGGTGCATACTGGTTAAGTGCCACGGCTGCTAACCAAAAGGTCGGCAGTTTGAATCTACCAGGTGCTCCTTGGAAACTCTATGGGGCAGTTCTACTCTGCCCTATAAGGTCGCTATAAGTCGGAACAGACTCTACGGCAATGGGTTTGGTTTTTTTTTTTTTCTTTTTGATACGCCAAGGACTGTAATTTAAAACTAACATCAGACAAAAAAACAAACCAAACCCATTGCAGTCAAGTTGAATCTGATTCATAGTGGCTCTACAGGACAGAGCAGAATTGCCCCGTAGTGTTTCCAAAGAGTAGCTGGTGGATTCAAACTGCCCATCTTTTGGTTAACAGCCAAACGCTTAACCACTGAGCCACCAACCTCTAGCTTTCTGGGGGCAGATGGAGTTGGGAAAGCTATTGCTGTTTCTGTCAGCTGCCATCGGTTTGATGCCGATCCATGGAGACCCCACGCATGTTGGAACTAAAATGCTGACTGGTCCTGTGCCATCCCCATGGTCAGTTTTGGATCAGACCTTTGTGATCTTTAGGATTTTCATTGACTGATTTTTGGAAATATATTGCCAGGCCATTCTTCCTACAGTCTTAGTCTAGACACTCCACTGAAACCTGTTCAGCATCATAGCAGCAAGGAAGCCTCTACTGACAGACGGGTGGTAGCTGCGCATAAGGTGTATTGACTGGGAATCAAACTCGGGTGTCCCAGATGGAAGGTGAGATTTCTACCACTGAACTACCAACGCTAAAGAAAAGTATTGCTACTTTAAAGCTGAGGAATCTGGGGGACAGGGTAGTGGACTAAAAGGTCACTGCTGAGGGTAAAACTAGAACCAGAACTTCTGGTTCCTGACATTTGATCCTGCTCTCTTCCTAGAAGATAGCCCTCTCTATTGTCAAAGTCCTAAAGAGTCCAGAGGGCAGGCCATAGGCCTGTGACCACCAAGGAAGTAAAGCTCCTCCATCTCCCTGTGAAGCTGGGCGAAGGGCCCTATATCTACGAAATGCAAACTGCACTTTTCTTTAGGCTCACAGTATCTTCAATGCACTGGTCTATCCAAAGTGAATCGTTTCCAAAGCTGGGTCACATCTGGCCACAAGAGCATTCTCCCACTCAGGGAGATGGACGGGCCATCATTGGCCCGAATTCTGCAGCCACTGCCAAGACCAGCCAGAGAGAAGCCTCTTCTGCTCCCCGCCACCCTTCCATCCTGGCCCTGTCTAGTCTGCAGGTTTATTGTCTTCTGGAGATCAAACAACAGGTTAAGCAAAAGTGTGTGTTGAAAACAATCTTTCTCAACAATACTTGCATTAAGTAAATGACAACAATAATGAAGGAAAACATGCTTGGTGATGGACTTGGATGATCCATGGGGGCTAATGAGACAACTGACCTGATGTAATTGGAGGATTCAACTTCTGAAGCTCCAATTATGCTGATGGGCTTGGCAAGGAATGTTGCAACTTGGTGCTAATGAATGGATTAGCACAGAAGAGAAGTCGGAACCCAGAAATGTGCCCTGCCCTTAGTGATGTTAATAATATACTTGGCTAATGCTGTGCTAGCAGAACTTACAAAGCCTAGACTCATCCAAGAAAAGAAAGAAGTAATAATTGTAGCCATGCACGTGAACCTCAATTTGTTCACTAGCTATGGTTCTGAAAAAGTTGTGTGCAAATCATATTTTTGTTCATTAAATTATATTTTATGGATACTAGGATGGTTTGCAAGGGGCCCTGCAGGCACAGTGGTTAAGCGCTCTGCTGTGGACTGAAAGGTCGGCAGTTTGAACCCACCATCCGCTCTTTGGAAAACCTATGAGGCCATTCTATTCTGTCCTATAGGGTCAATATGAGTCGGAATAGACTTGACAGCAAGTAGTTGGTCTTTTGATGCGTGTGTGCGCGCGTGTGCGTGCTTAAAGAAAAATCAAAAAACCAAACCCGTTGCCATCAAGTAGATTCCAACTCATAGGGACCCTATAGGACAGAGTAGAACTGCCCCATAGGAATGCCTGGTGGATTTGAACTACAGACCTTTGGTTAGCAGCTGTAGCTCTTAACCACTACGCAAAGTATGCCTTTAAATGTATAGCAACTCTGCTGGAAATATGCTACAATTCGACAATGAACACATAGGCTTTGAGAATGAAGTCTCCACCAAAGGAATAAAAGTTATTCTTTGATTAGCTCTTTAACTCTATGGGTGCCCTGTTCACACATGTCGTTTTCTATAGCTTATTCCTCAGGAGGCTAGAAATGTGGGAGGAAAAAAAAAGGCAGGAGAATTTCCCTGCTGGAAGTTCCCATTTTTCCACTCCTGTGTCCTACAGGATGTCAACCTAAATTCCCATAATATATGACACTTCAGTCTTCTCAAAGATCCCTGTAAGAGAAGGAGAGGAAGAAAGGGAGGAGGATCAAGCAGAAATCATGCAGTCTGTTCTCAGAGAAGGCTCCAGAATAACTCTAATATTAATAATGAGGAAACCCTGGTGGCGTAGTGGTTAAGTGCTACGGCTGCTAACCAAAGGGTCGGCAGTTCAAATCCGCCAGGCGCTCCTTGGAAACTCTATGGAGCAGTTCTACTCTGTCTTATAGGGTCGCTATGAGTTGGAATCGACTTGACGGCGCTGGGTTGGGTTTTGGGTTAATAACGATGATCGCTAGGAACTTTGAGCACTTAGCCTGTGCCAGGAATTGTGCTAAAAATTCTACGTACACAATCCAATTAATACCATAACAGCCCTATGAGGCAAGACCTACAGTTTATACACCCATATCTGAAACCTATATACTACCATATATTACCTCATACTGAAACACATGAATATTCCTACTGCAAAAATTATATTCACTTCAGTAATATAGAGATTATGTCGTATCAGGTCAGCTTTTGCATCCAAATGAGTTTGCTGTAATCTTAAGAAATGACTCTGGGTTTTCAGATTTTTTGGGGTTTTGGAAGTGCACAGAAGAGATTGAGGACATGTATTATCTTTATTTTATAAAAGAGGAAACCAAGCCCAAGAGAAAATAGCTTGTCCAAGATTGAACCATGGCAGTACCATAGCTAAAATCAGTCGCAGAGCTGGAATTCAAACCCAGGTATGTCTGGTACCAAAACCCACGCTCTCAAACACCAGGCCATGCTGTTGACGTTTCCCATTCTAGGGACTAAGAGAAGGAAAACTCCCCAAAATTCTGAAGAGGCCAAATTAAACTCTGATTGAATACACTCTTTTTATGTTTAAATTGTTTTCCTTAAAAAATATTTTATAGAGACATTATTCTTCATTCTTATAGATTAGCATATTGAAGAAAGTTTAAAAAATTCAAAAATATAAAGGAAGAAATCCATCATCCCCTAGCTACTAGCATTTTGAATATTTGTGTCCAGCCTGTTTTTTAAAACACATGCAAACTTTTCCTACGTATTACCAGTGGAGATTGTCTAATAGACATCATTCTTTAACTTTCTTATTTCACCCAAGATTGCGATCTAAGCATTATCCCATCATATTAAAATTCTACTTAAACTTAAAAAATTTTTTTTTAATTTTATTGTGGTAAAATATATATGATAACAGTTTGCCACCATAACCGTTTTTAAGGGTACAATTCTGTGCCATTAATTACATTCACCATGTTGTGCGACCATCGCTACTAACATTTCCAAAAGTTTTTCACCCCACACCCCTTAAAAAACAGAAATTTAATACCTCCTCAGCTATAACCCTTATTCTGCCTTCCCCTGAGTCCCCTGGTAACCACTAATATTTCTCTCTATGCATTTGCCTATTCTAGATATTTCATCTAAGTGGGATCGTATAATGTTTGTCCTTTTGTGTCTGATGCTAAACAAACTTTTGATGGCTACATGCTATTCCACCATATGAATTTGCCATCAGTTACTGGATTACCCCTCTTGCTGGACATTAACTCTTTCAAGTTCTCCACTCTCATGAATAACGCTTCAATGAATGTCTTCCTGTACAGAGCTTACTACCTGTGCAAGTTGTTCTCATGGCCCATCCCTTCAGCTATTTCTCTTATCCTCTGGTCACACCTGCCATGGACAACCCCAGCCTCAGACTGAGTCAAACATCCATGTCTCCCACTAACAGGCAGGCTGCTGAGAAGGGCAAAGCATGGGATATGGCCCATTTGGTGCCAACCAAACTCATGTTCTCAGGTTTAGCTGAACCCTTGTTGCACATCAACGTTTGTGTGTGTGTGTGTGTGTGTGTGTGTGTTATTCCCATGTCAGACTTTTCTTCTTCTCTTCACAACAGCTCTTTCAAACCTGCCCTGTCTCCTCAAGCATTTTATAACAGAATACGGAAAATCTTGCCCCCATTTCACAGAAAGAAAGAAAAAAATTGATCCTTCCCGTAGGAAATCCCTCAACTTTCTAACCTCACCTACAGATCTACTTAAAGGTATAAAATTAAGGTGACCAGATACTTTATCATCTAAACACTTTTGAAAGTGAAAGGGGGTAATATTAATAATTCTCTGGGGGGGGGTGACAGCTGCACAGAAGGACAACTCTGGGTCAACCAGGATGTATGGTGGCCCTGGGGATAACCATAATTTCTTCCAAGTGGCAGTGTCATCCTTGTCACATCCTTTCTCTAACAAGACCTATACCTATTTCCAGAGAAACCTCATTTCATAAGGGCTTCCATCCCAGCCGCATCATTAACCTGGTCTCTACAGGTCTCCCTGCCATAGTATATTATGCTCAGGTACAACCAATCTTTAAAAAAGAAAATAAAACTAAAGGAAAGAAAATCCTTCCTTAATCCTATGTCTCTCTCTAGCTACTACGATCTGATTGCAGCCAAGCTTTGTAAAAGAGCAGCCTACATCCATTATCTCCATTTCCTCACCCCCCTTGCCAACAGGCTTCTCTCCTTCCTTCGCTGCCACCAGTAAACAGGTCTCTAGTCAAACAGCACTCCCCACATCAAGAACACGAATGAGTTCCTTACTGTAAAATCAGACAGACATGATACAGTCCTTTCCTTACTTGTTGTTGTTAGCTGCTGTTGAGTTGGACCCTGACTCATGGTGACCCCATGCACAATGGAATAAAACACTGTCTGGTCTGGGTCATTCTGATCCAGAAGGGTCTCACTGGCTGATTTTCAGAAGTAGATCAGCAAGCCTGTCTTACTAGTCCATCTTAACCTGGAAGTTCCACTGAAACCTGTTCAGCATCACAGCAACACACATACCTCCACTGACAGACAGGTGGTGGCTGTGCTTGAGGTGTATTGGCCACCGAGTCCCCCCCACACAAGGTGAGAATTCCACCACTGAACCACTAATGCTCCTTCCATCAGCCTCTGTGACAGCACTCTCATGATTTTCTTCTTAGCACTATCAATGCTCACATTTTCTCTTCTTAAATGTTGTTTCCCAAAATTCTGTCTTTCTCTTCCCATCTATGTGTATGGTTGTGTGATCTCATCTACCCTGTTCAAGTGTTGATGACTTCCATATCCACGTCTCTAGCACAGACCTCAGTCCTAAGCCTCAAGCCCATATATGCCATGGACATCTCCACTTGAACGTTTCAGAGGCATCTCAAGGGCAATATATCCAAAATGGAAGTCATCATCTTCCCCAAACCCTCCTCTTCCCCCAGCCTCCTTGTTTTCTCTCTCAGGACAAGGTACTATCACTCTCCAGCGATCACATATGAGTCCTCTTTCTCCTTTGCTCCCATATCAGACTGATCTTTAATTCCAGTTGAATGGAACTTCAAGAGAATCTTAAATAGTTTTCAGAGACTCTACTTTTTCCTCTCCCGGCCTCTGTATAATTTCATCTCCACATTAGAATGCAATGATCTTTCTAAAGGTAAGCCTAACTGGGTCACTCCCTAGCTGGAGAAATTGCCATTTTTCTCTATAACCTTTCTTCAAGATAAAGTCCAAATTCCTTATCATGGCACAAGCCCTTCACGGCCTGGTTCTTGGTGCCTCCTTCACCAGCCTCATCTCTCACCAGTTCTCTCAACTGCACACGCCAGCCATAATGGAGGACTTTGGTTCCAAGCATGCATGCACTCTCTGTGAGATTTTCAGACTACTTCCTTAAACAAGAATACGCTTTCTCCACCTCCTTACCTGTTGTTGTTGTTGTTGTTGTTGTTAGTGCTGTCCAGTCGTTTTCAACCCATAGCAACCCCATGTGACAGAGTAGAACTGCCCCTTAGGGTTTTCTAGGCTATAATCTTTACAGGAGTGGATTTCTATCCTGCAAAGCTGCTGAGTGTGCGCTTAACCATTGTGCCACCAGAGCGCCTGTCTTCCTTACCTACCTAAATCCTATTTGTTCCTCCTGACCTTGCTCCTATGTCATCTCCCTGAAGATGTCCACCTTAGCATTTACTACATTCTTTTATAAACTTCCTTTACTTGTCTGTCTCCTCCACTAGACTATAAGCTCCCAATTCATGTGTTTTTGTTATCACTAGCACTGACAATGGTGCAGTGCCTGGCTCATAGTCAGTGCTCAATAAAAGATTCCTAGAAATAGAGTCATCGCATCAAAGGAATAAACCTCTTCAGTAGGGTGACCAATTATGCTTTTGTCCTGGTATAATTATTATCAGGTCTCACTTTGACTCTCAAGATGGTCCCATTTTGGGTAATCAATTTTACGCTCACTCTATGCTTAAGGCCCTTGATGTGGACTACGAGCACCCTTTACAGATATTTATTCAGAGTCGAGAGCAATGAAGTGGCTCAGGTAAATCACAAAGGGATGAGGCTGAGGGTGTTTATGTGAGGGTAAGAGGTGGGAGGAGGGATTTCTGGATGTCCTAGGAGATGGTGGATGATATGGGTCATTGCTCATACAAAATTGCATGCCAGCAAATGTAGAGGAAGGATTCAGATGCCAAAGAGGAAAACAAATGGCATTTCCGGCAGCCCCAGCCCACTGCCCAGTGGCAGCACCGTTGGCTCTCTTTGGGAAGGCAGCTCTCTTGTTTACAGAGAAGGATGCCTGTGCTAAGATGGGAAGGGTTTTGCACAGAAGTCTGCAACTCCGCCAGACCTGAGTCTCTTTCTGTCACACTCTACCTACCAGATCATTACTCTTCCAACAAGGTGTCCTGTCCCTCCAGTCTTGGCAGAGCATTAGGATTAGATTGGAAATTCCTGGGAATTGGACAGAATGTGCTAGATCAGGAAACCTGTGAATAAAAGCAGGTGGGAACCAACACTCAACAGGACTTCTGAAGGTGAGATAGAGGGCCAGAACCAAAATGCCCTTAGCCACTGCTGGAAAGACAAAGTCCAGGCTGGGGCAAAGCCTTGGGTTGGTCTCCTACCAGGTTAGGGAACTCTGTGCAACTCCAGGTAACAGGATTTCCAGCTCCTGAAGGCAGGGCCCACATTATCATTCATATCTGCATCCCCAGTGCCTTCTAGGATGCCTAGTACAACAGAAATTAAATAATAATGTGTAGGGATTTAAAAGGATTGACTCCCCCAGGAGATATGCAAGGATCTGGGAAGATCTTGGCAGGCAAAGTCAAAGAGAAAGGAGGCTTAACTCCCTCATAGTAACCAAGAGTGAGGCTATCATTCTGAGGCTGGGGGCTATCAGTCAGGTCTGGAGGTGGGGAAAAATTGTTTAGCAAGACCACAGAGAACAGAAGCTATGTTTGAACTGAGCAAGACAGAAACTTTGCTGGGACCACCCAATAATATACATAGTTTACAAATAAAATTCAAACAGGATACTGTCCTGACCCAAAGAAAAATACGGAGTGAGAATTTTGTTTTGCCTTGAGGAAATTTGCTGCATAAAAGCTCTGAGATAAATTATAGAAATCTAAGATCATGGTTTTCTAGAATAGAAGGCAAAAGGGCTCGCTCTGAGACCAACTCCTGGCAGTCGGTGGACTCAGACCCTGCTACTTCCTTCCCACTGTTGTCACTTTCTCCCTTAGCAACACCCTCCAGGGAGCCCTCCACTCAGAGGGAAAAAGGAGGTGCAAATGGGAAATGAGACCAGTAATGGCAGTCAAGCCAGTCTAGGAAACCGCCCAGTTGCCTGGCATTTTGGGACATCAGCTCCCTCCACCCCCGCATACCAGGCAGGTCCAAACTATAGAGACAGAAAAACCCACCCAGAAAGGGGGGCAGGGAGTAAGTAACCCCTGAAGGGGAAAAATTGGGGGTGGTGGCAGTGGTGAGCCCCAATTGTCATACTAACCATACCTCACATTTATACTGTCCTGTGTATTTTTGATTTTTCTTTACAGTAGCCCTTTTTTTTTTTTTTTTTTTTTATGAGGTAAGGGAGACATTGGTGGTTCAGTGGTAGAATTCTCACCTTCCATGTGGGAGATCCAGGTTTGATTCCCAGCCAAAGCAGCTCATGCTCAACCACCACCTGTCTGTCAGTGGGGGCTTGCATGTTTCTACAATGCTGAACAGGTTTCAGTGGAGCTTCCAGGCTAAGACTGACTAGGAAGAAAGGCCAGGAGATCTACTTCTGAAAATAATCAGCCAATGAAAACCTGATGGATCACAACTTTCTGATCTCCAATTGATCATGAGAGTGGCTCAGGACCAAGAGATGTTTCATTCCTTCATTCCTTTGCGCGTGGGGTCGCCATGAGTCAGGGGGCCAACTTGATGGCAGCTGTCAAAAACAGCACAACAGGAAGGACAGGGACCAAGTATTTCCTTTGTTTTAGATTTAAGAAAACTAAGGTTCAGGAAGGTTAAATGATTTGTCCAATGACAAACAGCCAGTAAGTGACAGCTAGGACTAGACCCCTTGTTCTTTGTTCTATACACTCACGTACACTACACGCCTACTTACGTTGGCCCTTCCCACCGCGCCAAACCCCAACATAGTCCTATGGTTCTTATGGATTTCATGAAGGTAAAGTCTGTGTGTAGAAATTTCAAATTACTCCCACTAATAAAAAATTAAAAACCCAAACCGTTTTTAGAGACTGGTTATATATAGACGGCAACTTTACCATGAGCAAAATAAAATACCTCTTGCCAGGTGATGAAGTCCCTGGGGGGCACAAATTATTAGAGCACTCATCTGCTAACCGAAAGGCTGGAGGTTTGAGTCCATACAGAGGTGCCTGGGAAAAAGGCCTGGTGATCTGCTTTCAGAAAATCAGTCACCAAAGACCCTACGGAGTGCAGTTCTACTCAGACACACAGGAAGTCGCTATGAGCTGGGGTCAACTCAGCATCTGTTTTGCCTTTTTTTTTGGCCAGGTGATACATTCTGACCAGGATCTCAGCTGTAATATTTATCAAAAGGAACCAAGCCCCAAACCAAACCCATTGCCATTGAATCAATTCTGACTCATAGCGACCCTATAGGACAGAGTAGAATGGTCCTACAGGGTCTCCAAGGAGTGGCTGGTGGATCGGAACTGCTGACCTTTTGGTTAACAGCCAACCACTGCGTCATCAGGGCTCCAACTGGGTGGAAATTGACAGCACAAAGACAAAGGCCCAGGGCCTGACAGGATGGTTTTCTGTCTTGCACACAAGCATCCATGCAGGGAACTTGCAGGAATTATGCATGTGCTTAGATTCAATTCTCCCACCTCCCTTAGTCCTCCTACCACTGCTCATAGCAGAAAACCTCCAGGATTCCAAGTGCCTATTCTCTTCTTTCCACTAGGGAGTAGAGGTTTCCCCTCCAGGAGATCTGTCCCTGAATTCTACAGAGATCCAGAAGTCTGTCTCCAGTGAACAAATTCAAATCCCTGTGCCAGAGGTCTTGCCCGCACATCCACCCTCTCTTTGTGGTGGGTTCTTACAGGCTGTTCAGTTTCTTTATGACCCCTACCCTGGTCCCCTTCCTGGTGTCCAGAGAAGATCTCCCTAAAGCATGGCCACAGGCAAGGGTTCACATATATGCCGCCGATACTAAAGCTGACTCTCCTGAAAGGCTTCTGGTAAGGACCATGGCTCCCTCAACAGCCCATGGCCCTGTCAGCAGGGTCTCATCCACTGTCTAACCGAAGTCTTCTTGCAGCAATGTCAGTCCCTTTCCTTTTGGTTTGCTCTTGGTGGGAACAGAGAGCTAACATACTCATGCTTCCATGTTATAGCATTACTCAACACTTGTCAATACATATTACATTAGAGTTTCTTAAACTCACACAGTTTCTGTGTGAAAGACGGGGAAACTGAGGCCCATAGAAAAAAGTGATGTATCTAAGGTCACTCATTGGTTGATGACACACGAGAAGTGTGAATTCATATCTTCCAATCTCTTGTGGATTGTTGTTTCCAAAGGCTGTCTGTTCCACATTAATAGCCCATGAAACAGTCTATAAAAGCTAAAGGAATTTTTAGTGCTAGGAAAAACCTTAAAAGTCAACGAGTCTATGCTTCTCAACACAAAGTATACTGTGGATGAATAAACTATTTAAAATCTCTGGTAATGGAGGAAATGAATTGCAACTTGCATTACCAAAAGGGAGGGTAGGGAAGCCAGGAGCTCCACACAGGTGCTGACGATATGCCCGGCAGCTGCCAACAGGCTGCTGTCAAGATCAGCGGTTGAAAGACATGCATTTTGTATTTCAAAATAATGGACTTTATCTTGGGGGATATTTAGCTCAATTGGCATTACATAGTTTACAAAGAAAATATTCTACATCCTACTTTGGTAGTAGTGTTTGGGGTCTTAAAAGCTTATGAGTGGCCATCTAAGATACTTCACTGGTCCCACCCCATCTGGAGCAAGGGAGAATGAAGAAAACTAAAGACACAAGGGAAAGATTAGTCCAAAAGAATAATGGACCACAACTACCACAGCCTTCACCAGACTGAGCCCAGCACAACTAGATGGTGCTTGGCTACCACCACTGACTGCTCTGAGAGGGATCACAGTAGAGGGTCCCAGACAGAGCTGGAGAAAAATGTAGAACAAAATCCTAACATACACACACACACACACAAAGACCAGACTTGCTGGTCTGACAGAGACTGGAGAAACCTCGAGAGTATGGTCCCTGGACACCCTTTTACCTCAGTATTGAAGTCACTAGTGAGGTTCACCCTTCAGCCAAAAATTAGACAGGCCCATAAAGCACAACAAGACTAAAGGAGCACACCAGCCCAGGGGCAAGGACAAGAAGGCACATGGGGATAAGGAAAGCTGGTAATGGGGGACCCAAGTTCAGAAGAAGGGAGTGTTGACATGGCGTGGGGTTGGCATCTAATGTCACAAACCAATATGTACATTAATTGTTTAATGAGAAACTAATTGCTCTGTAAACTTTCATCTAAATCACAATTAAAAAAAAAAAAGATCATCTTAATCTCCTGGGCGGGGGGGGGGGGGAAGGCGGGAATAATGGACTTTATCAGAAATAGTCTGGGCTACATCCTTATTTTATACCTCAAGGTTGGGTGGCATGCTCAGTACACACATTTGAACTTCATGCTGGTTCAAGGTATCCTGGAAAAGACTCTGTCTTCTGGCCTTAGAGCTCCACTGGACAGGTGTGAGCGGGCAGAGGCAGAGGGCGAGGGAGGGCAGTGTGAAATGCTGCTTACGGCCATCTCCACTTCCCCTTCGCCAGCCCCTCCACCAGGGATGCAGGAAAAGGCAGGGGACATGTTTATCCAAGGACAGGAAGTGAAGAGGAGGGCACGGTTCCCTGCCCTGCAGCCAAGGGATGACTAGGTGGCAGAGGATATTTACTAACACAAACTACACAAACGGTTCACTCAGGTTACAGCCAAGATTCCCTGCGGAATGCCCACCAGGAACACAGATGTCCCGCTTCGGCCTTAGCATACAGCCCATGACACAGGAGACAGGAATTAAACTTCGGGGCCGGAGGGGGGCTGTTTTCCTGCTACAAAACTTGGACACTCCCTCCTGGAGCCTGTGGCTGTTAACCCAGCTTCCGGTGATCGGTGGAGATGGGAAAGAATTCATGTTCCCATATCAGAGAAGGGGAGAATCCTGACCTTACCACTCATCCACATTGAAACCTCTATGCCAGCAATCTCTCTTAAAATTAACTCGTGAAAATGTAACAGTGTAAAAGGGGATATGGAGTCTCTCTCAGTCTGTGTTTCATATAGGGACTCTCACCGTATCAAAGGCGTGGGCACTTAAACATTCCATGATGCAAGTCTAAAAGTATCTCCACAACCGTTAAAAAATGCATGGTTCCAATATTATTTTTATATTGTTCTGGAATATGACAGACACATACTCAACAAGATTTGTGACCTTCAGGGAAGGTTTGGTCAGAGTTGGTACATTTTGCCTTACTGGTCAGGGTTAATTTTAGACTAATTATAAAGTCCCATCCCATTCTGGTTCATGCATAGTTCGTAATTAAGACAAAGCGTACGTTTCTCCGTTATGCTCCACATGATGATCACTGCACCCTGGAGAATGTTCACAGACAGTACAGGGTGATCGGAGCCCCAGTGCCTGTGAAGACGCCAAAGGCCACCTGGGCCACTCCCCCTCCTGCCCCCACTCCTTCCTCATATGCCTCCCAACGTTGTTCTCTTCCTCATAACCGTTGCCGTCCAGTCGGCTCTAACTCAAGGCAACCTTGTATGTGTCAGAGTAGAGCTGTGCTCCATAGCGGTTTCAATGGCTGGTTTTTCAGAAGCTGATCACCAGACCTTTCTTCCAAGGCACCTGTGAGTGGACTCCAACCTGCAAACTTTCTGTTAGCAGCTGAGTATGTTAACCGTCTACACCACCCAAAGACTCCTCTCTTGTAGGGCTCTACGTACTCCAGGCTCTCTCTCTCTCTCTTCGTAGCACCCGCCTAAGCTTTGTTGCCATCCATCCCAAACCCTCCCTTTCTAGCCTGTTGGTTGGGAAAAGGGCATCACCTTTCTTCTCCAATCAGTGGTGACAATTATTCTCTGATTTGTCTAGACTTTGGCTCTGCTTGAATAAATTAAGTTTTTGGAATTCACAACAAAATATTCATTCTCAAGTGCCTGGCTCTGTCAATTAAAAGCCATGACTGAGCAGAATTGTCTGTTATAGATTTATAAAACTGATCCATCCGTTCAATTGATCTCTCTAAGCAGTAGCTACCCTTCCCTCTGAGGTAATAAGTGTTAATGACGGATCAGGTTAGAGAAGAGCTTCATTATCACTCAGAAGAGTACCCTGCCTCACTCCATCTTGGCATAACTCTCAGACTAGCAGAATTCAGTATGTGATAAGTATCCCGGGGTTCCATCTCTAGGTTACCATTTCTGAGGTCATAGCCATATTGTCTACTGTTGCCTAAGTTCTATGTATCAGAACTTCCCCAGGGCTGCCCTCTTTTTCCTTCCAAGTAAAAGAAAGGACTTGTAATAGCGCGGGAATGAACACTGGAGAGAAACATGGTGGTATTGGTGAGGTGTGCTTCAAATGGAAACATGAACCCTCCACCCCACTGTTCCTATCTCCATTAGGTGGATGGGGTTCATGATGGGGGATAAGAAAAGTCTGCCCTCGATTTATAACTAGTTATGGACCCAGATTGAGATAGCTCTTCTGAAAAATTAAAACGAGTCCCTAGGGTTCTCAAAATGAATCCAGTTTGGGTGATATGAGTTAAGATACTGATTTGGAGAAAGATGAAAAGTGATTACAGGCGTGATGGAAAATAGAACCCTCTTTCAATATGCAATATACATACATTATATATTATATATACACACATATATGCATTTAAGTGTGTATATATAAAAGAGCCCAAGAAGTGGAGGACACAGTGTGAATTACACAACCAAATCAAGGCAGAGTTGATATCACTGAACACACTGTGATTATGTTGATGGAAACCAGATTTAAAAGACCTGGGGAATTTGTTTGGGAACAGAGAACAGGACCAAAATATTCCCTCAGAGAGGAAATCTCATCAGTGGGAAAAAAATGGGGGCGGGGGGTTGGAGGGGCAGGCGCGGCAGGGAGTAGGGAGGGCCGCAAGCATAATTCTATGGCAGAATTTGGGAAAGTGGAATGAAAATTATTCATCTCTCCACTTCCAAGGGTCTAAGAGGGATAGAGAGCATGATAAATCCAGTGGAGATGAGGACGGGACAAAGAGAAATCTAGGGAGGGAGGGGGAAGGAGCACAGGAAAGACAGCTAATAAGAACTGATGTGTTTCTCTCTCTCTCTGCCGCAGCACGTTGGGAAATACATTCAGTCAGCTTTGGTAATTGAAAGTGAACCATACCTTATCTCCAAATGTCGGAATTCAAGGATGGACGTTCATCATGTGTAGGTTTGAAAGAAGATTAATTGGCAGCTCTAGCAGGGAACATCAAAAGAATCTTTTTAGGTACAACCTTTTGAGGAGGGGGGAGAGGAAAGAGAGAGAGATGGAAGACTCCGGCCTTGGGCCAATCTCTTGGAAAAGAAAATGGCAAATTCAGAATTCCGTCCTTCTAAGTTAGTTGAAGCCACTCTTGCAGCTGTGGTGAGTACAGATGGACAGAATGACAAAACCCTGCAGATACAGCGCGAGGTCATGCTCACCTGGAGGAGCTCCCCAAATGCATGCTTTGAAACAAAGGCAGCATTTAAAAACAGTAATCACACAGAGTAGAATTTTAGCATTGGGAGGAACTCTGGAGATCATCTAACTTCTCAGCTTTCATTTTACAGCTGAAGAAATGGCGGTCCAAAGAGCTAAGGTGAGCTCTCTAAGATCACAGAGCCAGTTAACGGGAGGGTCAGAACCAGGCTTTGTGCCGCCAATTAAATCTAAGTTTCTACCTATCTTTTGTTTGTTTTTGAGTTTTGGGCTGCTTTTATGACACCAACTTTGTAATACTCAATGGATCAACTAAGCAATAGAAGACACCAGACGCCCAAGAATGAACCAAGAGAATCAAACCCATTCTTATTGACACAATTCCGACTCATGACAACCTCATGTGTTGCAGAGTAGAACTACTCCATGAGGTTTTCTTGGCTGTAATCTTTACGGAAGCAGACCACTAGGCTTTCCTTCCATGGCACTGCTGAGTGGGTTCAAACTGCCAACTTTCAGTTAGTAGTTGAGCACAAACAGTATACACCACCCTGGAACCTTTGCCCTAAGAACTGCAGTGACCACACTAAAGGTCTCCTCCTCCCAGGTACTAAGATGCCCAAATGTGAGAGCTCTTTCCTCTTGTAATGAGATGCTGTCACACCCATCACTGAGGTTATGGGAAGGCTAGAGGGAAAGGTCTGATGAAGATCCCAGAAACCAAATCCTAGAACCAGTTCTTCCTAATTTCCTTCGCAATGCTCCAGAAAAGGAGCTTGGTAAGTCCCTATTCTTCAAGGACGCGGAGGAAAATGTCTAGGGGCGGCAGCCCCTGCTTCTCTCTCCTTTGCCCCACTTCTCTCATAAACAAAACTAAAAAGTACAGAGCATTCAAGTCCCCTAGTCAGTCACAGGGCAGATGTCTGTCGATTCTCCTGGGGAATCCCAACCTACAACATTTCTCACCTGTTCATTTTGAAGGAGAAGAATTTTCATCTTCAAGTTTGAACAAGAGATTCTATGGTGGGGGGAGTGCAAATAACTTTTTGGTGAGTAGGCAGGACTTTCTGAATATATTTCTCTAGCACATTTGAGCAGATACAGCGTTTTCATCTCCCCTTCTCCCTGTCTCCTTCTGAAGCATCTATGTGTGTACATATACACACCACTTTCGGAATAAACCAATGCCTAGGAAAACCTGGTGGCGTAGTGGTTAAATGCTACGGCTGCTAACCAAAAGGTTGGCAGTTCAAATCTACCAGGTGCTCCTTGGAAACTCTGCGAGGCAGTTCTACTCTGCCTTATAGGGTCGCTGTGAGTCAGAATCGACTCAAAGACAATGGGTTTTTGTTTTTTTTTTTAATGAAAGTCTGGATCAAAAGGAGCATTTGTCAGAGGAACTATAAGAGAACAAGAAGTTGTCCTAAAAGACACCCCTGGGGGCTGGCAGTATGTTCTTCTGGCATTATCCTTGCAGGCTGGTTTACCATTTAGGTACAAATGGGAGGGGCCACAGTTCAGTTTACACACGGGTAGCCCTGGGACAGAATAGCAATAGCATCCAGCTCTCACCATAGGCCACAGCAGGACACAGCTGGCTGGCCAATAAGGTAGAGCCTTCCTAAAGGTGACAGACATCAAGAGGTAGTGGAGCTCACATTCAAGGGTGATGTTTAAAGCTTTAGCTTCACCTGTGACAGGTGGGACGCAGCTCTACCTGGAGACCGGTGCATGGGTGGATGGTAGTGGCAGGTCCCTTCCAGCCCCTCTGTGGCTACTTTGGCCTGGTGATTTCCTAAGAACGCCAGTTCTTCAAAGAAGCTGAGCCATGTATGGCACAAGGATGGCTCAGAGTCAGGGGACCTGCCTGCTTTTGAGTTCTGGCTCTGCTACTTTCAAGCTGGATGGTCTTAAGCAACTCATGACATCTCTCTGAGCCTCAATGTTGCTGTTGGTAGCTGCCATCCAGCCGCTCCCAACTCATGAACAACCCCGTGCACAAAGGAAGGAAACACTGCACAGTCCTGCACCATCCATTCGGTTATCATTGACTGATTTTTAAAAGTACATCATCTTTCTCCCCAGTCCATCTTAGTCTGGAAGGTCCACTGAAACCTGTTCAGCAGCACAGCAACATGCAAGCCTCCACTGATAGACAGGTGGTGGCTGCCAGGAGGTCCATTGGCTGAGAACTGAACTCAGCATTTCTCTACCACTTTTAAATGGATCTGCCCGCATGGAAGGCAAGAATTCTACCACTGAACCACCAGTGCCCTCTGAGCCCCAACATGGAGTAAAAAAGAAAAGTGTCCTGTGGAAAAGTTTCTTCTTGGGTAGCCACTCCTATTTCAAGGTTCCTGTTTGATGAGCATGGATGCTGGAGGGAGGTAACACCCAAGCCTTGGCTGGAGCTGCTACTGCTGTGGCTGCCTTGATGGGGCAGTGCAGTGGGGTCTCTGGCCTGGAACTCGGGGTATCCAGTTGCACCAGGGAGTAATTACTTGGCAAAGGAGCAGCACGGTGCAAAGGGAAGAGGGTGGGCTGGGAAGTAGATAGGCCTGTACTCAAAGACTTAGTCTTCTACCTCCTAGTACTGTGACCTTGGGTGAATCACATGACTTCTGTAAGCCTCAGCTTCCCCAACTGTAAAATGAAGTTAATAATAATGATGCCTCACAGAGGCGTAAATGCGGTATTTCACAATAGATGCTTGGTGTACACACTGCCTGGCACATAGTAGGCATTCAATCAATAGTTGTTGTTGCTGTTTGGTGCTGTCAAGTAGATTTCGACTCACAGCAACCCTGTGTACAACAGAACGAAACACTGCGTGCTCCTGCGCCATCCCCTAAATCGTTGCTATGTTTGAGCCCATTGTTGCAGCCAATGTGTCAATTTATCTCCTTGAGGGCCTTCCTCTTTTTCACTAAACCTCTATCTTACCAAGCATGATGTACTTCTCCGGGGACTGGTCCCTCCTGACAACATGTCCAAAGCATGTGAGATGAAGTCTCACCATCCTTGCATCTAAGGAGCACTCTGGCTGTACTTCTTCCAAGACTAATCAACAGTAGTTACCTTCATTTTAAAAAAAGTTCTACTTTCAACCTTAATTTTCTCACTGGCAAACTTTTGGATAATAAACCCTGTCTTGTCCCTGCCTCACGTGAATGCTCTGCAGATGAAATAACAGAAGCACACACTGTCATGGTGTTACTACCTTACATTGTAGGTAGAAGAAGCTGTCATTCGTAGCAGCAGGAATCATTCCAGATCAAAGGATCCTCCGCAGCTGTGTCAGCTGCCCTGTTCCTGGCAAGAGCCTCCAGCCAGAGTTCTCTGCCACCTCCTTGAATCTGGCTGTGAAGGTGTCCCTGACTACCGCACCCTCCACTGCTCCCGAATCCATAGTTCTGTGGGAAAGGGGTACTTCTCACTTAGCATGGAGCAGGGAACGGCACTGAACTGAGGGCAAGCAATTTAGTTTATGTATAGTCTCGGCTCTTACACTTGCTACTTGTGTGAGCTTGGACATGTTGACTCACCTCTCTGATCCTCAGTCTCCAAATCTGGGAAATAGAGATAATAATACTTGTCCCCCTTAGGAGGCACTTTTCAGTCTTGAATAATAAACTGTGAGTCTTAAAGGGATGCTAATAACTCTACCAGTTACCAGCTGCCATCTAGTTGATTCTAACTTATCATGACCCCATGTGTGTCAGAGTAGAAACGTGCTCCACAAGGTTTTCAATGGCTGATTTTTCAGAAGTAGATTGGAAGGCCTTTCTTCCAAGGTATCTTTGGGTGGACTTGAACCGCCAACCTTTTGGTTAGCAACTGAGCATGTTAACCATTTGCACATCCAGAGACTCCAAAACAACTCCCAACTAACCCACTGCCATCGAGTCAATTCTGACTCATAGCAACCCCATAGGGTTCCCAAGGCTGTAAATCTCTACGGAACAGACTGCCACTTCTTTATCCCTCAGAGCCGCTGGTGGTTTCAAACTGCCAACCTTTTGGTTAGCAGTTGATCGCTTTCACCACGGCGCCCCCAGGGCTCCTTATAACTACAGTGCTATGGAAATATAAGGAATGATGAAGCTGATGATGATGATACCATTTTACATGTGAATGACCTGCCTTTCTGACAAGGTTCTAAGTTCTTTCGGTGCTCAGAGGTGGAGATCTTACAGTAGTCTAATCTATATTCCCTATCTCCACCCCTGCGCCTAGGACATAGACTCCTATATCAAGCATATAGGAAAGAAGTAATAAATACCTGATAAGTTCAAGTAGGAGCCCTGGTGGTGCAGTGGTTACAAGCTCGGCTATTAATCAAAAGGTCGGCAGTTCAAATCTGCCAGCCTTTCCTTGGAAACCCTACGGGGCAGTACTACTCTGTCCTGTAGGGTTGCTAAGAGTCAGAATTGACTCCAGGGCAACAGATTTGATTTTTTTCAGTATAAGTAAGGTAGAACACGGCCATTCGAGAAGCAATGACAATCTTCTTTAGATTGGAGTTTCCTAAACTTGGCCCATCATCACAATCACCAGGGAGGGGTTAGTATTACAAATTTTCAGGCTTGGAAACGCTGGTGGCATAGCGGTTAAGAGCTACGGCTGTGAACCAAAAGGTTGGCAGTTTGAATCTACCGGGTGCTCCTTGGAAACCGTATGGTGCAGTTCTACTCTGTCCGATAGGGTCACTATGAGTTGGAATCGACTCCATGGCAACGGGATGGATTTTTGGTTTAACCTAGGGTTACTGAATCAACATCATCAAAGGGTTGGAGCCCAGGAATCTGCATTTAAAAAAAGTCTCTCCCAGCTACTCCAATAAACATCAGGTCTGGAAACCACTGCTTCCTCCATGCCCACCTGTCTGCCCTGAGATGGGCAGGAATCTCTGCCCCAGACTACCTCAGCACAGTGCCTAGCACAGGTACTGATCAAAAAGGGTTTGCTAAACCGAGCTAAAATTCCAAGTTGGGGGACCTGCAATATAGAATCAGTTGGGGGTTCCCAGATAGGGAGGAGACACCATGCTGTCTGTCTGTGCCAGTGGTCCCTTTCCAGGGACTACACCCATATAAAAAACATTGGTCTGATGCAGAAAAAAAAAATATATATATATATACAAAGCACAGCTTAGGCCAGATTCTACTTTCATGAGAAAGAACACATCACTTTTCCCCACTCCCATCTCAAAGACACATGTTAAATAAATAAACAAATGAAAGATGCCCTGTCACCTTTTCATTATTATTACAAAATCATAGACATCAGACCTAGAGTGGGCTAATTCAACCTCCTGATTTTACAGGTATGGAAACTGAGGCCCAGAGAGAGGCAGTACCTTGACCAAGGTCACACAGCAAGTTGAAAGCCCAGGACTGCGGAATCTTGGACGGAGGACTGAACGCTTTGGGCTGTTACCCCAGCCCTCTGCAGACCTGCCAAGGCACAGCACTTTACTCACTGTTGTGTCTTTTCATATCCAAACATAATAGACTTCTGCCACTAAAACCCAACCTCAACATAAAGCGAGTCCTTTCTCTTAGGCCATATCCCTTACATCCACCCATCCCCATAACAATCTGCAAGCTTCAGGGATCTTGAGCGCCACATCCTTACTCTTGAGGTTCCTTCTGCCTATCAGTCCTACTGCCCTGCTCCCAATCATCTCTGCCTGTCCAAACACAGCCTGATTGCAAGACTGATTTCAAACATGATCAACACTATCTCTTTCACAAAGTCTTTTGTTATCTACCTTACATTATATTATTAGTTCAAGAAAGGGAGAATTAGTAAGAGTCTTAAGAATGGGAAGTTAAACTCCCAGGGAATTTTTAATATCTCTTTTGTAGCTCCTATGTTTTGCCTTGTCCTTCGTGGATTTGTTTATCCCTCATGACAGTTTCTAAGCTGCCTTGGGTTAGGGACTGTTTTACAACTATCAATATCCCCTATGTTATCTAGCACAGATTAGGTGATCAATAAGCATTTGCTTAATTAAACTGAACTTAAATGTTATGCAATTCTCTGAGTTCTTTTTTTTCTATTATTTTTTTAATTCTTTTTTTTTTTATTGTACTTTAGATGAAGGTTTACAGAACAAACAAGATTCTCATTAAACAGTTAGTAGACATACTGTTTTATGGTATTGGTTAACCACCCCACGACATGTCAACACTCTCCCTTCTCAACTTGGGTTCCTTACTACCAGCTTTCCTGGTCCCTTCTGCCTTCTAGTCCTTGTCCCAGGGCTGGTGTGCCGCTTTAGTCCTGTTTTGTTCCATGGGCCTGTCCAATCTTGGGCTGTAGGGTAAACCTCAGAAGTGACCTCATTACTGAGCTGATAGGGTGTCCGGGGGCCATACTGTCAGAGTTCTCCAGTCTCTGTCAGCCTAGTAAGTCTGGCCTTTCTTTTTGAGTTAGAATCTTGTTCTACATTTTTCTCTGAGTTCTTCTTACATTCAATATCCCTGGTTAACCTTTGGTATTAAGTGAATGGAAGGAAGAACAAGGCAAAACTCAAAGAGAATTTGAAGCCACACAGAAGAGCTCTGTTCAGCTTGCCCTTTTCAGTGTAGTTCAGTAGGACAGGAAGGAGATAGTTGATTTAAGGGGTAAATTCAATATATATATGTGTATGTCTATATATCTATATGTATATACATGTTGTTGCTTTTAGATGCTATTGAGATGGTTACGACTCATAGCGACCCTATGTGCATCAGAATGAAATGCTGGCCAATCCTGTGTCATCCTCATAACCCTTGCTATGTTTGAGCCCATTGTTGCAGCCACTGTGTTAATCCATCTTGTTGAGGGTCTTCTGCTTTTTCACTGACCCTCTACCAAGCATGATGTCTTTCTCCAGGGACTGGTTCCTCCTGATAACATATCCAAAGTATGTGACACAAAGTCTTGCCATCTTCACTTCTAAGGAGCATTCTGGCTACACTTCTTCCAAGATAGATTTGTTTATTCTTTTGACAGTCCACGGTATATTCAATATTATCCACTCAACACCATAATTCAAAGAAATCAATTCTTCTTCAGTCTTCCTTATTCATTGTCCAGCTCTTGGATGCATATGAAATGACTGAAAATACCATGGCTTGGATCAGGTGCACCTTAGTTCTCAAGGTGACGTCTTTGTTTTTTAACACTTTAAAGAGGTCTTTTGCAGCTGATCTAACCAAAGCAATGCATTGTTTGATTTCTTGACTGCTGCTTCCATGGGTGCTGATTGTGGATCCAAGTAAAATGAAATCACTGACAACTTCAACATTTTTGTTTGTTTGTTTTTCATGATGTTGATTATTGGTCCAGTCGTGAGGATTTTTTCTTTATGTTGTTGTAATCCATACTGAAGACTGTTGTAGTCTTCGATCTTCATCAGTAAAGTGCTTCAAGTCCTCTTCCTTTCAGCAAGGTTGTGTCATCTGCATATTGCAGGTTGTTAATAAGTCCACCTCCAATCCTGATGCCATGCTCTTCTTCATATAGTCCAGCTTCTCGGATTACTTGCTCAGCATACAGATGGAATAAGTATGATGAAAGGATACATCCCTGATGCACACCTTTCCTGACTTTAAACCATGTAGCATCCCACCTTGTTCTGTTCAAAAGACTGCCTCTCGGTCTATGTACAAGTTCCGCATGAGTAATTTCCCATTCCTGACATAGCAGACCATATGATTATCTGATTCAAAATGGCCAGTACCAGTCTCTTGAATCAACTATCTCCTTCCTGTCCTACTGATCCATACTGAAAAGGGCAAGCTGAATGGAGCTCTTATATGTGGCTGCAAATATACATATGTATAGAATCACTTGAAAAGACATTTTGAAGTCAGTGATATCTCAGGATGCATAAACTCACAATTTTTAAATGTTAGTTTTGCTCAAAGAATGTTTCTTGGGGCTACTGCTCTAAAAATAACGCCTCTGCAGTCTGGAGGCAGGGCCTGATGATATCTCGGAGAAGGCATCCCTGGAGATGCTCTACAGCCTGCTCCCCAGTCCTCAGATCCTGGAGTGAGGTAAACCACAGCAAAGTCTCTTTCAAAGAAGCCTGCCCTACCACTTCCATATAACCCCAGTTCTCTGTTGTTACCACCAGTGGAAAAGACTGAAAGATAAGTTGTACAAAGATTGCCCTCCACACAAGATCTCTTCGCTGCCTCTACTGTGCCACAATGACTATCCCCTGGAGAACCAGCGCACTTGTACCTAAGGCAGACCTGACACTGGCACGTGTTACACACACAGCGTGCAGTTAAAGAACACCAGTCACATCACATCACGTGGGCGTTAACTCTGTCCTCCCCCAGGGTAACAAGGGAGCATTATATTAGTTCTGGAAAGGGAGATTTAGTAAGAGACTTAAGAATGTGAAGTTAAAGTGAGGTAGAATTAGAGTGCCCAGCTGTTCTCAATCTGCCTTCACTGACGACATCAAGAGAAGTATTTTCTACCCCTTTTGTGCTCTACACATGGTGGGGAGAGGGGGACGCACACAACACCCCTGAGCCACTTCAAATTCATATCTGGCTGTCATTTACTGAGTACTTACATGTGCCAGGCACTGCTCTAGGCACCACCACAATAGTTATCCTATTTAAGCTTTGCCTCAGACCTCTGAGGTAGGTATTAAGTCCTTACTATAGTGGAAACCCTGGTGGCGTAGTGGTTAAGTGCTACGGCTGCTAACCAAAAGGTCGGCAGTTCGAATCCACCAGGCACTCCTTGGAAATTCTATGGAGCAGTTCTACTCTGTCCTATAGGGTTGCTATGAGTCAGAATGGACTCGATGGCAGTGGTTTTATAGAGGAGGAAACAGGTTAGAGAATCATCATTAGCAAGTAGAAGACTAGGGACTGGACTTCAGGCATTCTAATGCCAAGCCTAACGTTCATCCTTTCCATTTAAACTAGAGGATGCAAATGGGTTTTAATCCAAATTCCAAATCCAATTGTTTGGTATATGGCTACCTGAAGACTTGTGTTGAGGTATAAATGGCCCTGAGGAGCCTTGGTGGTGCAGTGATTCAGCACTTGCCTGCTAACCAAAAGGTTGGTGGTTCGAACTCACCATATGTTCGGTGGGAGGAAGATGTGGCACCCTGCTTCCGTAAAGATTACAGCTTGGGAAATCCTATGGGGCAGTTCAACCCTGTCCTATAGGGTTGCTATGAGTTGGAATCGACTAGACTTGTTAATGGGTTGGGTGGAGTTGAGTGGGAATGGGGGCTGTGATTGATTTGTGATGTCTGCTATGGGGAAAGGAGCGACAGTGGAAAAGAGGGCTGTGAGTGATTTGTGATATCTGCTATGGGTAAAGGAGTGGAGAATGGAAGCATATTTGCTGCATTTATTTGCCAGCCTTGCATGAAAGCATACTTCAGTGAAAGAACAGATTGCCCTGTTACAGAGCTTACCACAAATCTAATTCTCCACCATGTCTTTTTACAATTTTCCCCCATACATCTACTCCTCAAACATTTTCAGCTTTCTCTTGATTTTATTTTTCCAAGCTCTCCACTCTCTTGAAGTAATGAACCCCGAAAATAAGTCTTGGATCAGCATGGCTTTTAGCATCAGGCTGCCCTTCTAAAGGCTTCTTCCTGTAGGCTGCCCCAGCTTGACCTTCCTCATTATCTGGAAAGCCCCTTTGGGAATGAAAAGCATTCTTAAAACCCAGAGAGGGCATGTTTTATATGACCCTTGTAAACTATTCCCTGGGACAGCCGTTGCTGACTGAGAGCTGTCGCTGACGGAGCCATGAGGAATGGAGGCAGGGAGAACCAGGCGTATGGGGGCAGGGAATGAAGGTAGTGAAGTGGCAGGATGAGGCTTGGAGGTCAAAAGGCAGAAAATAGGCAGCTGAGAAGTCTCAGAGTTTAGTCCCTGCCTGTTTTGAGCAGGGAACTGAAGGGAGCAAAAAGCAAGTTTAATAACCAATAGCCCATTTAGTCTAAAAGTGATTTACTGCCTTGTGCAGCCAACCAGAGGGAAACAAAAAGGAAAAGAGAGCAGAAAAACATCTCTTCTTCATTTTGACGCCATCATCTTAATCATCTAAGTCATTTGGACGTTGTACTGCATGCAGACTGCCCACAGCTGAGAACCTAGAGAAACTGGATCCTACCCTGGGCCCTCTTTAAAGCGATTAAACTCCTATCAGACCAGGCGAGCCCCCTGACAGCAAAGACGTCATGTTTGGAGCAGCAACCCTGGGAAATGCTCAACGGGCAAATCAAGGCCTTAAAAAATAATTGTAGTTCACACATCCTGAAACAATAATGACTTCAAAACTTCCTTCGCATGTGATTTATACATAAGTATATTTCCCCCTCGATCCTTCTTCCCCATCCCCATTCTACTCACTCCACCCAAATCCAAGTGGTTAGAAAGTCAATATTCGTAGGTCCTGCTAAAAAGTCCAGATGGATAAACCCTGGTCTGTATCAGGAGAAAAGGAACTGCTAATACCACCTGCCATTAAAATTATTATACACCCATTTGTGCATGAACACACATATGTGTGTGCCTTCCAAGAGGTTCAAAGGAGAGAATTGAAAAATTAATTAAGCCTCCACCTCTCTGCCAAGGAATCAAATGCTCTCTGGGGCCTGGTATGGAGGCAGAGAAATGCACTCCTACAGGGCTGCTGGTTCTGATCCAGTTAATTTTGTACAGAAGGGAGAATGAGGTTAAACCTGAGGAAGAGATGCTGGTACTCACCTAGGTCCTCGCTCGCTGTCCCTGGGATGGTTTCCTAGGTTGTGGGAAGGAACTATCACTAAACGCGCATCTATTACCCGACAAGCACTAGCTTTACTAAAAATAGATGGAGCAGAAGAGTAGAAAGAGGGAACAATCCCTTGGATGACTGGCTCTGTAGTGACAAAACAATGAGAAAGAGGCTAGTTCTGTCTCTGTGAGGTTTCAAGGGGAGTTTTAGGAGGTGGGAAAAGGGAAAAGGCAAGAGGATAAGTTGACCCTTTAGTACAAATTGTGAATTGGAATAAGCTTCTGGAATGGCTAATCAAATATTTTTTTCCATGTCAGCCTTAAAGGCACGAACCAAGTGCACAAAACTTACATGCCTCAAAAGAAAAAGGAATTAGAGGTCAGAGACCCAAAATAGAAGGTAGCTGAAGAAATGTGGTCTCAGAAAGGCCTCACCGATGAAACCTGCTCTAAGGCCACATACCGTCTTGGAGAACAACAGCCAAAGCACCTTGATAACCTGAGTCTGGGCCGTAAACAGAGCTCTGGTCTTTTTCTGTTTCTTATTAAAACTGCAGGTGTAAAGAAATGGAAATGAAATTTCACAGCCAGGCCAAGATCCAATATGTATGTCCCTCCCTGAAGATAACTGAAATACAGAAACAGCCCCAAAGTGGATGGAATCACTTATACGACCTCCAGGAAATAGCATCTTGCTAGGGTGTGAAAGGAAGAAGGCAGTGCAGTGTGTCACCCTAGCAAGGGAATAACAGCAAGATCATTGAGAGTTAAGGACAGATAGGTTCTCAGCTGAGGGAACTGGGGGAAGGCACTGGGCCTTGAGCTTCCCAAGCCTTTTCTCCGATGCTCCTCCACCAGCAACAATTGGCTGCCTGCGGGTATAGGGGTTTCCAAGAAACTTTATCAGGGGTCAAGGAGGAAGGGTGTGGTCAGTCTCCATCCTCTGACTTCATCCCATTAGAGAATCCAGAAGACGAAGAAAAGATGAACTCTAAGCACAGAAAGGAGACAGCCAGTTTTCTGAGAGCCAGACCAGGTGTTCACTTTGTGAGGAAGGAAAAGTGCAAGAGCAGAGCTCACCAAATGAGAAATGGGGACGTAAGGGAAATCAGTGAAGACCCAGCTACAAAGCCTCACTGTTACTATCCAATCTGCCTCCCCAGATCCAAGGCTAACAGGATTTTCCCTGGAATGCCAAGAACCTAAACTGGAAAGGAAGCACCATCTTGCAAAATGGAAGAAGGGTTTGGGCGTGTGTACATGTGTGGGCATGGGTGGCTGTGAGTATGTGTGTGTGCATGCATGTGAGTATGGATATCCATGAGCATGTGCATGCATGTATGTGCACGTGCACATGTGCGAGCATGAATAAGAGTGTGTGTGCTTGCACACATGTGCGTATGTGCCCTTGAAGCACAAACTAGTTTAAATCTCCCTTTTTCTACATTACTGGTCACAGAAAAACAATCATCCGTTCGTCTACGTGCCAAAATCATTTGAACACTTCTTTAAAGGATTTTTTTTAAAAAAGAATAAGCTCCTGTGTGAAGAGATTACACCTCATTCGACTTTTACCTGGCTGTGTGGCATGGAGTCAATATTTGCTAGCATGAACAGGGTTAGTCACCTCTTCTGGGAATTCATAATGTTACCCTGATGAAACTGTTTTCCTTAATCCTAGCCCTGATCTTTGATCCCATTCCAGGCTTCTGCTAAGCAAATATCTTTTGTTCACTCATCTATTCATTCTATGTATTTACTGAGTGTTTATCATAAGCCAGGCACCGTGGTAGGTGTTGAGAATGCTGATATGTACAAGCCAGACATAGTTCCTGCCCTCAAGAAGTCTACAGTGAGAAAGGTGTTGAACCAGCAACTACAATATAAAATGTTGCGTGTTAGAGAACAACCAAATCTTGTAGGTTGAGTCCTGCCTTATTAACAAAACAACCACTAATCCTGCCTCACTAACATCATAGAGATTTACAACACATAGGAAAAATCACATCAGATGACAAAATGGTGGACAATCACACGATACTGGGAATCATGGCCTAGTCAAGTTGACACATTTTGGGGGGGACACAATTCAATCCATAACTGGGTCAGAGGCAAGGAGGAACATGGTGCATTCTGGAAAACAAACAAAATCCAGTATGGCTGAAGCACAGAGTATGAGAGAGAGTAGTATAAAGAGGAGGGAGATCATGAACAGTCTTAAAAGTCATGTTAGGGACTCAGGGGCATTGGGATGCCATTGTAAGATTTCAAGTAAGGAAATGATCTGATTAGCTTTGCAAAGTGTAGAGAATGGCAAGAGATGAACGTGGTTTTGATTAGGGTAGTGACTGTGGAGATGAAGAGGATCTGGACCAACTCAGGAGATATTTACGAACAGAATTATGAGAACTTGCAAGTGGCCTGATGGTGGAGAATGACAGAGCAGAACAAGTTGAGGATGACTTCCAGGTTTCTGACTGAAGCAAATGTAGTTGCAAGTAGTTCTGTTTATTAAGGTGGGAGACGATGGAGAAAGTTCACTGCAGATAGAATGGTTTTGAGGCACAAGGAAAGCCATGTTCAGTTTGGGACACTCTGAATGTCAAGTATCCATGAAACATTTGGATGGAGTATCTATCGGGCAGGTGGATATTTTTATCTGTAGCTTAAGAGAAAGTACCGTATGTTTGGGAGTCAGCAGCATGCAGATGTAAGGGACCACAGGAACGTTTGAGATTGGTTAGTGAAGGTGCATGGAGAGAAAGCCCAGGTGAGGTAGTGTAGAAGAGTCAGCTAAGAAAAGTGAGAAGACACAGCCACGGGGCAAGGTGAAAACCAGAACAGTGTGGTATCATTCTATGAGAACAGAGAATTTCAAGGAGGAAGTCAACATGGAAAATAGCACTGAAGGCCAAGCAAAACGAGTCTGACGCCCTTCTCTGGGTTTAGTGATATGCAGCCATGGGCCAGAGCTGGCTCTGTGACATGCCGTGGTGGAAGCCAGATTGCAACGGGTTTAAGCACTGAACAGAAAATGCAGAAATGGTGTCTCCATTAAAGAAGTGAAGAGGCAGAGAGAGGCAAGGTAGGAGCTGGAACGGAGGGACTCCAGGGTGGCATAAGGGACAGAGGAATACTGGTGGCCTACAGTTCACAGATCTCCAGAACTTCCTGGCACTGACGCTTGAGATTAAAAAAGGGTCAGATTAATTTCTAACTTCTGACCATGCACACACCAAGTACAATGTATCATGAATTTGCATTGTTCCTGTTCTCTCTGGAATTCAAAACACTTCATAAATGTTTCCTCTTCCTTCTCATTTCTGCGAAAGGATCAAAATGGCTGTCTTCCCCTTTGTACAGGTGGCAAACCTAGGCACAGATGGCGCCGGCCCTGGGACCCTATGGCTCGGTCGTGGAGATAGTAAGGCGGCTCAGCGACCTTTCTCCTTCCCCCTCAACCTCTCTCCTGGACCAGCAGACACGGACCCCTCAGCACACTCACACTAGTAACAGAGCAGTCATTCAGGGCCTCAGGGAGAACTCAGGCCCAAATCACTTGACCTAAGGGAGCTTGTTCTATTTCTCTGTCTATTCCAGGAAGCCTGGTCAAAATCTTGGCAAATATCAGAGCTCAGAAATGAAATCTGGTCCTCATCATTCCATCTGCGCTGAGCTGCTGAGAGGGAATCTTACATAAACCCTCCCCTCCAGCAGGCAGACAGTCAGCAAACCAATACCAGAGCTCCGACCTGGGGCGACCACTTGAGGGGGTGGGTGGCGTGGAGGTGGGCCGGCAGAGCTCACAACTAGGGAATGGAAGCAGAATGCGGACCACCTCTGCTCAAGACGACCCTCTGAAGAGAAGTCTGAACCTGGCCTGGGGTGGTTAGGAGCTGGGGTTGGGGGAGTGGGGTAGAGAAGCAGGGGCCCAGAAGCAGGGAGATGGATTGAATCTCGGTGGCAGGGTTCCATCTGAGACTGACGAGGCCACAGCTCCCAGTGTTCAGGAAATTTCTAGGGTGGGAAAAAGAAGCAGAAGGATGCTGCGAAATCGCAAAATTAAGGTATCATTCATTCATTTTTCCACTCATTTAATCAATGCTGATCTGTGTGATTCACAAAAGGACTGCTGCTGCCCCTGCTAAAAAGCATTTGGAATTGTGTGAAGGTGTTTCATGCTGTCCAGTAACTGAAAGCAGACTGCGGAAAGGTGCTCCTGGCATTTAATGGCTGCAGCGCATCCTGCATCACTAAGAATTATCCCATCCAAAATGACCACAGTATCCCTGCTCAGAACAACTCAATTCCAACTGAGGGCCTACTGCTACCCATTGAGTGTGGGAGTCCTAGGATGCTGGAAGGAAGAAATCACTGCTAAACAAACAGTTCTGTCTGTCCCACTGTGGGATCACACCTGTCCTTTTCCGCTCCTGGCTCACACAGCAACGAGGATCACCCAGTCTGGGGTGGATGTTTACGACCCCCAGCTTACCAGAGGCAGGCCTGCTTTCCTAGACTCTGTGGACTGTCTGATTCCAACCACTAGCCTTCATTCCTAACCCTTCTCCCTGTTCTTCCTTCAATGCCCCAGAAAATCCCCCATGCCAATCAAGAAACAGGCTTCAGTAACAGGATGCACAGGGCCAGCTTCTTGCAAGGCAGCATCTTTGAGTCAGCAGCATGTTCCCTGATTAGCTGCTGAGAGTCCTTGAACAAGGCTTTAACATCTCTGAGTCACATCTCATCTCTCTTTCCCATCACCCCTATAAAAACAGGATATAAATCTTGGCCTCTCATTACCAAGAATACAGATAGTCTAAGTTAGATGGCATGAGCAGGGCTCAGGGCTCCTTTGAATACAATAGCAGTGTGTGAGTATGTGTGTGTGTGTGTGTGTGAGAGAGAGAGAGAGAGAGAGAGAGAATGAGTTTTTTCTACGTTTGTGCGTATGAGTATGGTGTTGAGGTGAGACAGATGGGTGCTCATGGCCCAAATATTCATCAACTCAGTTATTCTTAGCTGCGTTGAGTTGGTCCCTACCCCAATGGCAACTCCATGTACATGTACAGTGCGATGGACCACTTTTGTGTGGCCTTTCTGGCCATGGTCTTATAACTCCCACCCAAGTGATTGGGTGGGACCGTGCAAATAGGGTAATTATGGCCCACCAAGAGGACTGGTCAGTTTTGCCATTCCGTTGGGCTGGAAATGAGCCACCCCAGAGGTTGGAGAGAGAGGATACCACCACCACCAAGCCAGGAAAGACGGCAGGAGACAGTACAGGGGGCTTCCTGGCACAAGGAGAGAGAAAGCTGAGTGCCTTTGGGCCAAGGCTTACTGATGGAGTGCAGTGCCTTGGGGTACTTATTAGCACAGCTAAGAGAGATCTGTAATGCTTGCCCATACAGGGCAGAGGCCAAGGACCAGAGAGACACGTGCCTGTGAGCACAGCTGGGAAGAGGCTGTCCTGATGGAAGAACTGTATCTCAAGCATTCCTGAACCTGAATTGTAACTGTTACATCCCTAATAAATCCCATAATCATGAGTATTGTCTGTGAGTTCTGTGTGGCCATTGCATTGAATTATCAAACCCAGCAGAGAAGTAGAGAGTGCCGTGGGAGGGAAAGTTAGTATCAGAATTGGTAAAGACAGCAGAGAGAGGAGGCATGTCTGACCTTCATCTCATAGGAGTCAGCCTTCAGCTATTGATCTGGATTCTCCTTACCCCTTGTGAAGTAAGAGGAGGTCAGATGCTGCAGCCATGCTGATTTTACAACACGAAACGAAACATTGCTCAGTTCTGGACCACCTGGATAATTGTGTATTCAACCGTGACCCACAGGGTTTTCATTGACTGATTTTCAGAAGTAGATTGCCAGGCCTCTCTTCCTAATCCATCTTAGTCTGGAAGCTCTGCTGAAACCTGTTCAGCATCATAGCAACATGCAAGCCTCTGCTGACAGACAGATGGATGGTGGCTGTGCATGATGTGTACTGGCCAGGAATTGAGCCTGGGCCCCCTACCTGGAAGGAAAAATACTACCACTGACCCACCAATGTCTCCACTGACTCGGTTAGGGTAGCACTTTTAGAATTGGAGCTGGAGGCCAGGCTCAGGCACTTCCGCCCCCAGCACCAACTTCATCTCACCTCCTGGTTAACTCATAGAATAGCCCAGTCAGTCACAGGCTGCATTCAAGAAGCCTCCCAGAGCTGACAAGATCAAAGACAGATGTGTACAGTCAAAGAATAATGGGAATCATGAAAAGGAGTAGCAAGCTTCCATGTGGAAAGAGACAGGAGTCGGGAGGAGGAGAAGCAGGAGCAGTTTGAAGTGCGGGTGAGGCACCAGATGCGAGCTGGATGGCCCTGTGGGCAGGGCAGCCCTGCTTGGAAGATGTTTCCACAGGAAGAGGGGCTGTGCTCTCTGCAGGGGGCCGGGGCCAAGAGCTCCCATTTTTTCCACACATTAGGCTCCAACTGAGAATTCCCTTCAGGGATCCTAGGGAGCTCCCATCCAACTCCCAACCTTGCCCATGGAGAAACTGAGGTCCAAAGAAGTTAAAAGCTGAGGACAAAGGATCGAAGCATAGTGGCGAGGTGGGGACAAGAACTCACAGCTGCTGAGCAACCTGCTGCACCAACCTGGCGCTCTACCTGTTGTACCCTCCTGATGTTATCCATCCCTCCACACTTACCTCCACCCTCTGCTTTCTCAAGCCCTCCATCCTTTCCTTGGATTCCATGCCAGCTGACCAATCTTGGTGTCCCTAACACTACGGTGCCACCCTCTCTACGTGGCTCTCAGAAACTCCAAGGCTCTTAGAAGTGAAACGCAGAAGTAGTGTTAAAAATATAAAAGGTTAGATTGAGCCAAGCTTCCTTGACACTTTCCTCTTTGGCCTTCACTGTTGCTGGGTTAGACAAAGGGATCCTGCCTCTGTTCATACAAATCCTCTAAAAGAACCAACTGCATATTCGCACACTGCCTGCTCTGCACTCTGGGGCCCTGGTGGCGCAGTGGTTAAGCATTTGACTGCAATCCACCAGCTGCTCCTTGGAAACCCAATGGGGCAGTTCTACTCTGTCCTATAGGGTCACTATGAGTCAGAATCAACTCAAAAGCAACAGGTTTTTTTCCCCCCCTGCACTCCAGGGGCAAGTGGAGGCATTACAGATGGGCTAAGTCAGATGGCATGAGCAGGGCTCAGGGCTCCTTCGAATACAGTAGCAGTATGTATAACTTTCTTTTCCAACTTTCAGGAGTTTTCTTAGGCTACCTGCTACACCCTCAGGCCCTACACTATTGTCTACAATAGACGATGTAAGGTTGAGTTTTTGTTAACATGCCGCAGCAGCCAAGTGAAGACAGGGGTATCTTGGATCAAAACAGTCCCTGGAATATGTCTGTTGTTGTGTGCCGCTGAGTCTATTCTGACTCACGGTGACCCTATATGACAGAGTAGAACTGTCCCATAGGGCTTCCTAGGTTATAATCTTTATGGGAGCAGATCACCAGGTCTTTTCTCCTATGCAGCAGCTGGTGGTTTTGAACGGCCAACTTTTTGGTTAGCAGTCGAGTGCTCAGCCAATGTGCCGAACTCAAACTTGTGCCCTGCGCGATTCCCCACCATCTTGCTCCCTCCTCCCCGTAAGGAGGCACTTCAGAAAGTCTTGGCCTCAGTGCTGCTCCTGTTGCTCTGGGCAGGGGAGACCTTTGTGACAGATGTCCCTGGTCTATGGTCAGCTGGAGAGAAGATTCTGAGCAAGTGGGGAGCGGGAAGGGGCATGAGGCTTGGCAAAGGAGGAGAAGGAAATCCTCTAGCTACCCAAAACATCTGTTGGGAGAACAAATCCAGTTAAACACGGATCAAAGAGATTTCTAAGAGAGAGAATAGTTTTACAATGCGGCCCACAGATAAAGCCAACTGGAAAAGCTGCCGGCCAGGCTCCAGCTCCTCCTAACCGGAACACATAAACTGACAAGGAGAACAAGTCCAAGGGTGATGGGGAAGGGAAGCACGCACATGTGGGCAGATCTGGAAGCCAGAGAAAAGCCCATGCTTGGTCAAATACCAGGCTTCTTTGGGAAGGAGAGAGAGAAGAAGGATAGGAAAAAAAGGGAGGAAAGAGCTGGTATCAGGCACTGGTGGAAAAAGTCTTTTCAGCATGTCACACTCACCATGGTGCTAACTACACTTACGACAAACTTTGGAAGTCAAAGCAATATGGAGATATTATTAATAGGAATAATCTGTCATTACCTAAATTTAAAAAATTTAATTAGTAAGCCATCATTTCTTAAATGCTTAATACATGCCAGGCACTCTTCTAAGCATTTCACAGACACTCAATCATTTAATCCTCACACAATCTTATGAGGTAGTTACAAATATTAGCCCCATTTCACAGATGAGGAAATTGAGGATGACAGATGGGTGAAGTAAGTTACTCAAGGCCCTGCTCCCAAGTTCTTTTCCACTGCACCAGATACGATATGTACTTAGCTTTGGTTTTTTTGGTTAAGGGGGGCAGGAGAGACAAGAGGAGAATAATCCAAAAATTAGATCAAGGAAGCACATAGTTCTGGAAGCTCAAGCAAACCAAGTGAAGGGAGGTGACAGTCTTTCTCATAGTCCACAGTGGTCTTCACTGAGGTTGCACTCCGGATGGACCCTGAGCTCAGGGCAGCTGGCCAACGAGCCTTTCTCTGTCCTGTGATAACCATCAACTCAGCTTCCCTACCCACTCAGTGCTGTCAAAGCTTTCAAGAACCACTGCCTTTCTTTAAAACGTCATCTTTAAGCCCAGAGGTAATTTCTAGAATTCTATACTGCGGTATAAAAACACTGGGCAAAATGAAAATGTACCATCATAACAAAGTGGTTAAATACAGTATTTATGGCACATGATGGAATATTATATGGTAAAAATCATCTTATACAAGGATACTACAAACATGGGGAAAATATTTAAAAAGCAAATATTAAGTGGAAAATTCCAAAACGAAATTATTGACATAGAATGAACAAAACTACACATAACACACACACACACATAAACACCAAAAAAAAAAAAAAAAACCTTGGAAGGATATAGACTAAATGTTGATGGAATTTCAGGTAATTATTTTTCTCTTTACTGTTTTTAACATTTTTGTAATTCTCTATAACGAACATGTATTAGAATAGTTATTTATTTTATAATCAGAAAACAATATTGCACCACATTTTTATACAAGTAACGCATACCTTCTACCTTTATTTGCTAAACACACCCTCGCACTATGGGTAGGTGCACTATGCTAATATTTTTATGGTAACATGTAAAAAAAAAAAATTGGCATAGTGGCACTTATGAAAACACCTCACAGGGGAGGGTGTAGTTGGCAAACAAATGTAGAAGGTGTGTGTTATCTGCATAAAAATACAATAATTTGAAAAGGATAATGACAATGGTTATACAACATGAAGAATGTCATCAATACCACTGTATCATACATGTAAAAATTATTGAATTGGCAAATGCTTTGTTATGTATATTTGTACAACAATTAAAAAAGGAAGACAACAATATTGCACATGTCTGCTTCTGGAAGGGTCCCACACTTTCTCAATCATTTCTGGTGCAAGAAAAATGGGATTTCTCACAGGCCCAGTTAGCTCTGTGGTATTTCTTTGGCCCTAACCTCAATCTAGGAGAAGCCAAAATTTTGAATTAAGGAGGTGAATGTTTTGTGTTTCTAATTAGAAAAAAGAAGTAAAGATGCTACGTATACCTGCTGATTTAATAGGGAATCAACAAAGAACTATGCTAAAGTGGAAAAGTGGGATGAAGTCACCATGCAGAGGGGTACTGTAGCTTCCCACATCTAGTAATAGAGAGCTCGGATGTTGAATTACAGAAGAGGAAAAGGCACTGTAGTGAAGGGTGGAACAGGAGAAATTATTTATAAATAAACAGGGAGGCAGTGTGAGGTAGTGGTTAGGAAGATGGACTCTGAAATCAGCAAAGAGTTATCACAAGCTTGGTGCCGCCACTTGCTACCTGCTTAACCTTCGGCAAGTTGCCTGGTCTTTCAACAAATATCTACTGAGCACCTAACTATCATACGCCTTGGTGGCGCAGGGGTTAAGAGCTATGGTAAGCTATGGGCGCTAACCAAAAATGTTGGCAGTTCAAATCCACCAGCAGCTCCTTGAAAACCCCATGGGGCAGTTTCTATTCTGTTCGACAGGATCACTATGACTCGGAATCCACTTGGTGGCAACGGGTTATCCTAGGTGCTGGAGATACAGCACTGAAGCAAGGATACAAAAAAAAAGCCCTGGCCTCGTGGCATTTACACTATAATAGGGAGAAATAGACAATACATTAGAAAAATAAGTAAAAGACATAGTTTCTCAGATGATCATAAGTGCAATGAAGGAAAATCTGTTTAAACCTCAGATTTTTTGTCTACAAAACGGAATACGGGTATGTATTTCCTTGAGTAGTAGTTAGGATTCATGAGCTCGCATATAGAGCACTGAGCACGGGCCCCTGTTCAATAAATATTAACTATTGCCATTATTTTGGGATTAAAAGAGACAAATCTACTCTTCTTGTCTGAGTGATGGCACAGGGAAATTGTAAGACATGTCTGAAACCATTCAGAAATGGCAGAGGCAACGGAGATTCACCCCAAAATGATGGGAAAAAATTAAGCCAGCAACACCACAGCAGGGTATTGAGTTTCCTCAGTCTTAGAAGCAAAGATGGTGAAACTTCATCTGGCTTACTTTGGACATGTTATCAGGAAAGACAAATCCTTAGAAAAGGACATCATGTTTGGTAGAGGGTCTGTGAAAACGAGGGAAACCCTCAGCGAGATGGATTGACACAATAGCCACAGCGATGGTTGATCATGAAGAGGGCACAGATCTGGGCAATGTTTTGTTCTGTGATATATAAGGTTGCCACAAGTTGGCACCAACTCAACAGCAACTAACGACAACAACAACAATGGTTGAAACAAAGAGCCAAAATTTTCCTCCCCTTGGGGTTTACCCAACTCCACAAGAAGTTGGAGGGATCCTTGATCACTCCTACCATCATTTAATAAAGGTAATATCTGTTCCTTTGGTTTCTCCCACTCCAGGATGGAATTTAACAGAAGGTACAAGATCCTAGGAGTTTCCGCTACTCTCGTGCTGCTCCACTGTGATTTCCTCTCCCATGTCTCTCTAAGGGGGTCTAGATATCAAACAGTGTTCTTGTAGAGGCTGAGAAGAAAGGCAGTCTGTTGTTACACTGTTGTCAGCTGCCGTCCAGTAGGTCCCAACTCATGGTCCCTGTGCACAACAGAAGTAAACACTGTCGGGTCCTGTGCTATCTCCGTTATTGGTGGAGGACGCGACCATTGTGATCCACAGGGTTTTCACTGGCTAATTTTTGGAAGTAGATTGCCAGGCCTTTCTTCCTAGTCTGTCTTAGTCTGGAAGCTCCACTAAAACCTGGTCGGCATCATAGCAACATGTAAGCTCCCACTGACAGACATGCGGTAGTTGCACTGAGGTGCATTGGCAGGAAATCAAACCTGGGTCACCCACATGGGAGGTGAGAACTCTACCACTGAACCATTGAATCATCACTGCCTCATTGCTGTCCCTGTGAGTCCACACATTTCTGGGGCCATTTGGGAGTCGTGAGATTGTTTAAAGATTCAAATGGAGTTTTTCCAAAGCCCGGGAGGCGGGGGTGGGGGGGGTGGGTGTCAGATTATAGACCAAATTGTAGATCCCCATCCAGGCTTTAGGAATGGACCCTCAGAATGTGAGGGTGTCTCTGATCCTTGCCCCAACCATTTGGCCAATGGCCAAGGGCAGTATTCTCCGGGGAAAGAAGAAAGGAATGGCACCCTGGCTAGGCAGAGGGAAAAGCTTTCTAGAAGTCACTTCCTACAAGCCTTGAATTCCTAGCTCCTGGAGAAGGGAGAAATCATTAGAGGCTAGGAAAGGGCCCAAAGAGTTATAAGTCTGTCTTCGTGTGTAAGTGCACCAGCAAAGGCATGTGTAAAAATGTTTTAAGTAACTAAATGCAGAGCTTAAATCAAATGGATTATGCTGAGGTTTCACAAACCAGTAGCTTATTCTTGGCGGACCTCAGAGGGGATAAAAGATATGTTCGCACTTGACACCAAAGACGATAGCTTGTTACTGCCCTTCCTCTTCCCTGTAAAGCCAAGCTTGGCAGAGCTCTGTAAACTCAGGAGTCAGAACTGTTAGTCTTTCTCTGAAGCCCTGCTCCTAGACTCAAGGTAAGTCCTTCCTTTCCCGAGGCTGGGATGGCAGCAAAACAGGTATCAAATGCTAAATTCATAAAAACACGTAAGTAAGGCTAAATCTCCAATGCGCCAACCTACGAAGCAGAGCCCCATGGGTTGGAACACAGTGTTAAACGAGGAACAGATGAAAAGACCCCAAGAGGAGTTTCCAAAAAGTTCAAACAACACTATTAGGGGGAAAAAATACAAAACAAAGACAGACAAAGGGGAGGAGAAAAACCATAAGGGGATACAACAGACCCTTTCCCCAAACCACAATGCCCTGAGATGGGGCGGGGGAGGGGGAGAGCCACTCTGAGGCTTAGTTGCTATTCCAAATCCATTGCTGTCAAGTGGATTCGGACTCATAGCAACCCTGCAAGGACAGAGTAGAACTGCCCCAAAGGATTTCCAAGGCTCCTCCTAGCTCCTATTAGTTATCTGTATAAACCCTCTCCCTTTCAGGCATATTGGTCAAGTCCCAAATCCTCCATATTTTCCCCACCTCCATGATTCTGTGGTACCCCTACCACCTAAAATGCTCTCTCCTGATCCACAAGTCTCCCCAGAGACCCATCAGAGGTCTTTGGAACTCCAACTGCCCCCTACATATCACATTCCCATAGCCGTAATCTATTTTACATTGTCTTTGGTTGGGATTGTTCTATTTCCTTAGATGTGGAGGTGAGGAACCATACATTTCTGTATTCTCTACCAGCCCAGTACACGATACCTTACCATATCTGGCATTCTAGAGCTAATCGCCAAATAAATGGCTTTTTTAGAACTAGAGTTTACACCCATTAGGTCACTGGGTAGAGTTCATTTTTCAGATTAGATAAAGGATACATACTGAGCGTTTCTGACTACTTTCTTTTTCCTGTGCTCCTGATAATGGCAACAGAATACTCAGGCACAGAAAGAAGTTCTTTGTGGTGGGCCTTAGGAACTCAACAAGAACAATGGTGTATCTTCCATTGGACTTGATTTCTCCATCTTCCATTACATCTTTCTCTCACACTCCACATCTCATCCACCATCAAGTCCTTGCAGCCCTACTTTCAAAAGAGATCTCAAATCTTCTGGCTTCTTACCACCTCCCTGGTTACTACCATGTCCAAGCCACCATTCTCTCTTGCCCACTGTATTGGAATCTGATTTGTCTCATTGCTTCCACAGTCCATTCCCCACACAGTGAACAGTGCGGTCTCTTAAAAATGTTAATCAGATCACATTACTTCTTGCTCCAAATTCTCCAACAGTTTTCCATCACACTCAGTGGGGAGGAGCCTCTGGCTTCCCAACATATTTGGAAGGAGAGATGAGAATGGGGAAATTCTGGTTTCCCATTGCACTTAGGAAAAATAAATAAATGAATTCTGTATGTGATCTACAAGGCTCTACACAATCTAGCCGACCCTCTCACACTCTCTGCCCCACTACACAGGCCTTCTAATGCCCTCTCTCACTTTGCTTTATTTTCCATCATAGCATTAATCACCATGGGAAATTTTATTCATTTACCTGTTTATATGCTTGTTTGTTTCTGTATTTATAAGTGGTCTCCATTGGAATGTAAGCTCCATGAGGGCAGAGGGTTAAACTGTTTTTCATCGTCTACTCTACCTGGAACAGTGCCTAGCACACAGCAGGAACTTACTGAATATTTCTGAACAGAAGAGCCTTTCTGGATACTGATTTAAGAATGACCTCTTCCTAACGTCAATCTCAATGCCAATAGAAATGCTTAGAGATCAGAAATTTAAGGCCAAGACTTTGTAGCCCTGGTCTGTAATCAGCGGTCCACTCTTGAAAGGTACTTAGTTGAAATTTCCCATGGGAAAAATAAGGCTTTTAGAGACAACTATAAACCTTCTCATTAGGTTAAATTCATCAAAGTAGATCCATCAATGCTAAAAAAAAAAAAAAGAGTGCCGCCAAATTCTGAGAGCCCCTGTGATGCCGTAGGTTTGCCAGGGTTCAGTTGAATTTGCCTTGAACACTGTATTAGGTCCTGGTGGATATTAAGATGATTGGCATAGGGCCCTTACCCTCCAAGAGCATACAGACTCATGGGGAGGCAGACACGCCAGCATGTATAATGTCGCAAACGATAAACCAGAGATATGTGTTGGGCTTTAGAGAAGGCCTCCTGGATGAGTGAACATCTGTAATTGTCAGCCAGGCAAACACAGTCTGGAGAGGGGTCCTAAGCAGTGGGAAGAACAGGAACAAAAGTATGGCTGTGAGAAACCACACGGAGGCAGGAAACTCAAGCGTAAAATGTGAGGCAGGTATGGGTGAGTCGTGGAGGGCCAACCAGGTCACTATAAAGGAGCTTGGACTATGCTTTGCAGTGACACAGAGTCTTTTATTTAAACATACAAATGTTAGGTAGCATTGAGTGTACTCACTCATTTTTACCAAAAGCAATAAAACTGTTCATCAGTAAAAGTCCCAGCTAAAGTAGAAATCAGAGAGAGAAAAAAAAAAGGCAATAAAGTGGTTTGAGACCTTTAGAAGTTGACTCAATAATTAATCTAACAGTTAGATAAAAGGCTATGATAAGAGAAGAATCTCACTAATGACACTGTTCATGCTTTACATACATGTATATAGTTTTTTTTTTAATATATATATAGTTTAATGGAGGGATAAATAGAATTTGATCAGACAACAAATTTATTCCTAGAATAGAGGCAATGCAGCATGGCAAAGTGGGCAGCAAGTCTGGAAGTCAGGGGAACCTGCCTCTCATCAAGGCTTTGTTGGGTATGCTGCTTAACTTCTCTGAGACTAAGTTTCCTCATCTGTTATGGGGATTGGGATTGTGCACATACAGTACCCAGCACAGCATAATACCTGGTCTTATCACCCCATATGTAAATAAATAGACCAACTAAGCCTGAACAAATCTTAAGAAATAATCACATTAACAATACCTATACTGGCTCAGAAACTGATTATCAAATTGCCTAGGATTTAAGAATCTGAATCTTTGGCATTTTGGATATTCCAAAGGCCTTTGTTGTATACTGTTATGTTCAGATTGGAAATACAAGGAATTAAGGAGTTCACACAAACTGGAAACTGTATGTGTAGACTGAGGATCTGCCCTTTTTGAACTTAAGAGGCAGAGCTCAGGGGAGCTTCCTAGAGAAAAGCCCAAGATCTGCACTTGGGGAAAAGAGGCTGAGCTGGACTGCCAACCTTTTTTTCACCTAGAAGGTGTGTTCCAGGCACCACGTGTAGAAAGATGAGGGGATTCACCCTACCCAACCTAATGGGTAGCCAACCTTCCTAAGCTACCATGAAGAATTCATTTCATGCTTGTCTGCTTGGGTACAGGACCTGATTAAATTGTTACCCAAAGATAAAGACCGGGGATGGTCCTGGCCATGCCCTAAGCTTCAGCAAGAACTGAAGTCTTGCAGGAGGAACATGTAAACTTTTCCTTTTTCTAATGCTCCACGTAGTCTGGTTACTGGTCACTCGTATTAGTCTGCATTTTTATTGGCTGTCTCTTTCTTTCCTAGAGCAGATGTCCCTAAGAAATAGGGGCTCCACCTTACAATTCAGCACAGTGTACAGCCCAGAAAAAGACTGGCTGCCTTCAGACTGCTCTACTTAATCTCACCTGAGAATCCCCACCTGCCCCGTGGCTGTTTTCAGTTATGAAGTTACTTATTGGTCATTTTCATGGATGACTTTTGGGGCACATCCTCAGTCCACAGGCCTGTACTCTGACAGCATCCCCTATCTTTGTATAAAGGTTGGGCCTCTGAAGTCATTTATGTACTACTGCATGACCCAGCCCTGCTCCCTTGTCCACAGCTAACTGAATTAGTGTGAACTTCTGACTCAAATTGGGCCAATCACAATCTCTCTCTGAGCAATTTGGAATTGGGGCTCTGGCACAGTCAGTTGGTAGTCCTAGAACCGAGAGGTGATGGGCTGGATAAGAGAGAGACAGACAGAGAAAGAGAAAGACGAATGAATGAAAATGAGCATGAGTGGTGCAGGTGCGGAAAGAGCAGAGACCACGTGGACCTACAGATGGAGAAAGGCTCCAGGCTCCTTATTAAGTCTCTAGTGATGCCTGGTTGTAGTTCCTGCCCTTGGGTTCCTTCAGATGGCACTGTATTCTTTTTGTTTTTGTTTGGATTAGTTAATAACATCCAAAATAATAATGTAATTAGAGTATTGACTAACATTTACTGAACCTTGACCATGTTCCAGACTAAGAAAGTCACACGCTATATCTTATTTAGCCCTTCCAACAATGCAAAGGTATGACCGACCCTTGTCGCCCTTTTACACTTAAGAAAATTCACTGAATCTTAGAGATATTGTCAAGGTCACACAGCTACAAAGTGGTGGAGATAGGATTTAAAACCAGGCTGATGCTCTATAGAACTCCTATTTTAATTAGGACGACACAGCTAACAAACAGCTTCATCTGTCTAAGGCAAGCTCCTACTACGGGGTGGGCACTGTGCCGAGTGCTCTAGCTCTTCTTGCTATTATCGCCACTGTGAAGTCTGCCTAAAGGTTTCACTTGACAGAAGAGGCATTCTTAAGAATACTGAAGAAATTCTGTTTCAAGATGGCAGACTGAGTACCCACTGCAATTTTCCCCCTCCTCTACCACCAAATCCATATGTACAATAGAGAACCCATTAAACAATACATTTATAACTACATGGGGTTGAAAACAAGAAGGTGGACCTTCATGGGGCAGAATCTGTGAAGAATCCCTAAAAGAAGGCACAGACAGTTTAAGAAGCTGAAGCCAACACAGGAGTCACAGCCAGGGTACACAGGACAATGTGCCACAGAGGAATAACCAACCACCCACAGCAGGAAAGCCAGTAGTGTGAAGGCAACAGCAAAACTCTGCTACCAGAAAAACGCAAACCCAAGGGAAGAGTTACAAGGGCAATCAGGAAAGGTCTTTGAATATGTTTTATAACCTCAAAGACATAAGGCATTGTATCCACGGAATGAGAAAATGGGTGTTTCAAGGGGGTTTTCACAATGACAAGAAAACAAAAGAAAAAGGCAGAGGCCAGGGCAGTGGGTCAGGTAATCTATCAGATTTGCAAAAAGGTCCAGTATAGTGCTGGAAGGGAAGTTTCGTTTTGCAGATAGTGTTGTAAAAGCATGCAGACAGTAAATAACAAGAGCAGACAGAGACAAACCAGGTGACCGTCTTGCAGAAATGATGGGCAACCTGTACTGAAATAAACTCAAATTTCCTGGGTAACATTTTTATGGCTCAGTGTATCGCACATGTCCACTCTCAAGATTCTGGCCCGCGAGCACCCCCCACAACGACAGGACCCTAAGTCATACAGACCAGACTACATCATAGGAACCTGGGGGAGTAACACATTGTTACTCTTCTGACCCCTGAGGCTACCTTGTAGCTAAATAACAAATTGGCTACAAAATAATGAGTATCACCTGTAAGCATGGTGCTCCTTTAAAAAAATCACATACATGAGATCAAATGGTCAACAATTACTTTAAAACAAAGATGAAAATGTAAGGGGGCAGGAAACTAGATTAATGGAAATTGAACAACTAGAATGGACCTAATGAGAATTTCACACATTGTGAAGAATGTAACCAATGGCACTGAACAACCCATGTAGAAATTGTCGAATAGGAACCTAAGCTGTTGTGTAAACCTTCATGGAAAACACAATAAAGTATTATTAAAAAAGAATACATTGTAACTCTTTCAAACCACAGCTGTGGCAATTCTTCACATTTCTTAGGGTGCCACCTGAAGATTTCCTCCCAAACTCTCAAAGTTTTAGGAGCACTGGTGACCTGCCTCCGTAAAGATTGCAGCCAAGAAAACCCTATGGGCTTCTACTGTGTTGCGTGGGGTCTCTCTGAGTCTAAATTGACTCTACGACACCCAACAACAACAGGTACTGCAATGAAGTCCCCAGGTGGTACAAACGGTTAATGTTCTCGTCTGCTAATCAAAAGGTTGGAGGTTTGAGTCCACCCAGAGACACCTCAGAAGATTACCTGGCGATCTACTTCTGAAAAATCAGCCAATGAAAACCCTAGGGAACACAGTTCTACTCTGACACACACGGAGGCACCATGAATTGGATTCAGCTGGACGACAAGTGGTTTGGTTAGCTTTAGGTACTGCGGTGTCTTGTTAGGGAGCACTTTCCAAGCCTGACTTGGAAGAGAATCATATTCCAAACAGAGCAATGTGCTATTGGCAGAAAAATGCATCAATTTAAACCATAACGTAAATCTGTAAAGCAATTTAGAATTTGCAAAGCACTTTCCTATGCATTATCTCATGTGGAACCCCACAGTAGCTGTGTAAAGTGAAAAAAGAAAAAAGTAGGGAGAGTTTATTATCCCAGTTTACAAAAGAAGAAAGTAAAGCTCCAAGAGGCTGTGATTATTAGTGATTGACAGAAGTGGAAATAGGACCTGGGCTCTCTTGCTTAACTCTCAGTTCTGTATCCAGTTCACTGCAATGAGGTTTACATTCTTTCACCATTAGCTCTAATGCAGAAATAGCCTGCGGGACATTTTCTCCTTAAATTCCTTTATATTATCATATTACAGGGGAGTTATTGGAGGACCTCTCTTAACTCTACTAAAAAAAAAAAACGAAAAAAACCCCATGGTCATCAAGTTGATTTTGACTCATAGCAACCCTAAAGGGCAGAGTAGAACTGCCCCGTAGTGTTTCCAAGGAGTGACTGCTGGACTCGAACTGTCTACCTACTGGTTAGCAGCCCAGCCCAGTGCTTAACCACTGTACCACCAAGGTTCCGACGCCTCATATAGTCAGAGTATTTAATGTTCCTCAACACTACAGTCAACTTTCTACTCACTTCGTGGTCCCCTGAAGGAGCGCTGATGGCACAGTGGTTAAGCATTCCGCAGAAGGTCAGTGGTTCGAACCCACCAGCTGCTCCATGGGAGAAAGAAGTGGCAATCTGCTTCTGTAAAGATTTACAGCCTTGGAAACCTTATGGTGTAGTTGTACTCTGTCCCATAGGGTTGTGAGGAGAATTAGACTTTGGGAAACAAAATAATTTTTCTGGAGTCCTTCTGCACCCTTCCTCAAAACATTACCATCCCTTGATTGAATTTTTAAAAAAGTCACTGTTGATGGTGATTGCTGTACGTGTTGGGAGTTGGGGAACTGGGAGGGCTATGCGTATCTAAGAATGATTTCAGTTCCATCCACATGATACACATGGAGAGACAGCCATGTGGCGTTCTGCTTCCATTGCTATTTGCAGGGCTTGCCACTGTTTGTGATGTGCAATCCACCTAGTTCTTTCTGCAGACTGACCCCCATCCTCAGCCTCGCTGCCCACTGCTGCAATTTACTGCCATGCCACATGCCTCTCTAGGTCCACCAGCCCAGTCCTCACACATAATCAGCATGGTTCTTTCCACCCGCAGAGTTCCTAGCCTACACTCAGGCCACTGAGAAGCTCAGAGAGCCCCAAGTCCAAAACTCTTAAAGAAACAAGCACTTAGCATTGAGTGTTAGACAGCCGGCTCCAGCAAGCCTGACAACATACATGGTAATATATTTTGCCAAGGTTGTAAATGAGAAGCCCAGGGATTGCGGTGATCTCATATGGTCCAGTTCAGAAATAATACATGTTTGGAAACTCAACTTTTTCAGACCTTATTTAACTTTGACCAATCTCACTTTTTAGCCTCCTTCTCTTAGCCTCCTTCTATCACCCATAAGGAAGGAAACAACTGCTTTCTCTATGTGGAGGCCTGTCAGTTAAAGCATGTCCTCAGCTTTGGGTGCTTGGAAGACCTATGCCCAGGACTAGGTTGCACAGAACAGGCAGGGAAGAGAGATGCTTTCTTTCCCATTTAGCCATCAGTTCCAGAAACCAGCAGCCCTAATCTATAGACAACTCTAAGGAAGGCATCTGACTGGTGTGCAAATTCCCAGAGAGAACAGTGTAGGAAACGTGATCATCCAGAGACCACAAACCACTGGGCATTCTGAATGTCTTAGGAAAACTGTGCACTCAGTCAAGGCTGGTATAGTAATATATGCCTCTGGGAGTTGTTGGGAAACTAAGTGAGATGACACATATAATCATAATTGTGTAGACTTAATGCCCTGTGAATGCTGGTCTACTTGCTTTTCCCTGCTCCCCTTCATGCCCTCTCTATGCTCATCTAGTAGATGGGGAATGGTGGGCCAGTGTGGTACCTTCTAAGGACCAGTGAGCTGCTCTCATGGTCTCCAATTTCAGAGACAAATGTTGGATGAGTCAGGGAGTAGGAAGTTTCAGCCCAAATTATCTGAGCATCCTTAACTAAGTGAGGAGTACTTACAATTACACCAAGGATGAGAATCAGACAGGTGCTGTGGCAAAGCTGCAGAAGGGGGACAAAATGGGCCAATACTCTGAGCTAGTGGTTCTCAGTCTTGGCTGCACACACTGGAATCACCTGAAGAGCTTTTAAAAATACAGATGCCTGGGTCCCTACCCTAGAGATTCCAATTTTATTGGTGAATAGCAGCCTGAACCACAACTGTTGGCCAAAGTTAAAAGATCTCAAAGCGCAAGGTGGGGTACTAGCCAGAACATGGGGGAGTCTTTGTTGAGCAAAGACCTTTGTGATGACCCTCAAGGCCCCTCCTTGGCTCGCTCTGGCTTTACCAAGGTGAGTTCTTGAGTTCCTGTGTCCTAAAGTGCCGGGTAGCATTCCAGCTGTCTGTCTGGGTCATTCTCACATACATTTCCTTATGTATGCTAAGCAACATGGCCCTGCAAGAAACTACAGAGATCTACTACTGGCAAGAGAAATCCTGTGGGATTTGGTAATTAACAGGAGAGTCTGAAACACACACACACTTCAATCCATAGGAATCATCTATGGGGAGAGTTCTGCTGCCCAAGAATCTGGAGCCTCCTCAGGTGCCCCCCAAACCTTAGCATCTGTCCACATTCCACTGTGAGCCTACAAAAAGGTCTACAATACAAGCAGCCCCCTTACGTTTTCAGATTTTCCGGGAGGTAACTCCAAAAGTGGGTTTCATTTTCTGCTCCTGAATTAGATCAAATTAGGATGGAAATGGACAGAAGGAAAAAGGTTGAGAGATCCCCCACTGCCAACCACTCTAAATTCTCAGCATTAAGGATTACTATTTTCATCCCAGTTTTCCCACTGCCAGAGTCACTCTAATCAATGTATGGTGGCATCCTCCAGGCTGGGATAATTCCCTTCGGGTCACCACTGGTCAGGGTAACCCCGAGATTAAATCGTGCTTGCTACTCTCCCCATATGGCTCATTCATTCATTTGCTCACTAAATTCATTCATTCTTCCATCAATCCAAGCATCCAGTCATTCTTTCTTGCATTGAAGAACTATTTGTTAAGAAGCATTGTCCACATTGCAGCCAGAATGATCTTTTTAAAAGCAAAAGCCTCCTCCCAAGCCCTCAACAGCTCCCCATCACCCTGGGGTAAAGAGCAAACTCTCTGTAGCCTCCTGCTTACCTTTCCACCTCACTGCACCTTATCCCACCCTGGCACTCTGTGCACCATCAACCCTGGACTTCTTTCCGTTCTTTAAGCACACCCTGTTTGTTCTCCCCTTGGGGCCTTTTCCCACACTGCCTCCTCTACCTGGAATTCTCTTCCCCCCATTTCCTCTTAATTTGGCCAACGATTACAAATTATATCACAAGCCATCATACAATTTCCCAGTCATTTCCTGGGGTTGTCTGACTCTGTGTATACTGCTGGGCACTGATTATCTCCCTTCACATCGGTTGGTCTTGGAAGAATTTCTCTTTCTGTCGCTATCCCAGTCCCTGCTCACTATTTCTTTCTAGACAATAGTCACAGACAGCATCATTGACACAGGAAGACAGGTGATACATGTGATAAACTACTAGAATCTTTCTCCAACCGGCAACATTGTTTTTCCTCTCAGTCAAAGCCTGATCTTCTCTAATGGCTCTATCCTTAACTGTGCCTCTGTCAAGCGGTCCCCCAAAGAACTCAGAAGACTCGTTGCAGACAGACGGTAACTTTATACAGCAGCCCCGAGAGAAGATGTAAACACTGAAGGGGGGAGTGGGAAGATATTCATGATTTGTAGCAAGAGCCAAAAAGAAAAAAGGAAATGTCAGAGGATTAGAGTGACGAGCTGAGGTCTCTCTACCAGTAACCCAACCCCAATTCAACTTGATTTCCTAGACTTGCTAATAGACCACAACCTAAAATATCTTTCTTGTGTGCCCTCTCTCTTTTTCTCTTGCGCACGCGCACACACACACATCAAAAGACAAGAACGTGAAATAAACACACTGGAGATTTTCGCGGTGATAATTTAAGTGCTTTGAAAACGAGAGATAAAGAGAGAATGAGGGAGGGAGTTATGAAAAACAACTTTATTCTTATTTTACTCCACAGCCACCAAAATGTCTCAGATATTAAAATAAAGTAAAACAAAACATAAAACCGTCATAAAAGTAACTGTAGAATGAATTCTAACTTGAAGGAATCTTAGACTTAAGCTATGAACAACACTAAGATACTGAAACAATTTCTTTTTGGGGAATCATCTTGGACTCAAGTACCTTGCAGATGTATTTTTGGAAGGAAAGTTCAGAAGAGATATGGAAAGAAGTATCATGGCAGAAGCTATACAGCACCCTAAATTTCTCTAGGGAAGTCCTCTCTCCTGCTGTGTGATGAGCTGTCAGGACAGGATCACAAATTGAGGTGCCCATCCCTCTCCAGAATCCAAGTGGGGTCCATGGACTCCAGCTTTAATGCTCCTTGACTAGCTGGAAACCAGGAAGCCGCCTCCCACCTTTCTTCCAAGTGAGGTACCTAATGCAGAGACAGGGCCCTCAGACAACAGCCAGACCTGCAGCTTCATTTGAGGGATGAGGAGCCTAAGGATCCTAGTCGCTGGGAAGGTTGGTGACAGAACCAGGACTGGAGTTCAGGCCTTCTAGGCCTCAGACCCCCAGTTAGAGCCTGTTGCAGGACATCCCACTACTTAGGTCATGCTGCCCATTCTCGTCACCCCAGTCTACAAGGACTTCCCCTTCCTCCAAGCTCCTGCAGCAATTCAACAGGCAAGTACTGCCACATCCTGTTGTCTATTTATCTGCAAATCTGTCCTCTGCTCCCAACCAGCCTAGAAAGTTCTTGAAGGTACCCGGTAAACCAGTTGCCATTGAGTCGATTCCAACTCGTAGCGACTCCATGTGTGTGAAAATAGAACTGTGCTCCACAGGGTTTTCAATGGCTGATTTTTTTCAGAAGCAGATTGCCACACTTTTCTTCCAAGGCACCTTTGGGTGGACGTGAATCTCCAACCCTTTAGTTAGCTACTAAGTGCTTAACCATCGGTGCCATCCAAGGGTCATGTTGAAGGCAAGGCCATACCTTTTACCTTTTGGTATTCCACATAGTATGGTTAGGCAGAATCATCAGTAAGGGCAGGGAGGTCCCCTTAAAATAACACCTCTGTTAAGCAGACAAAAAAAATTTCTAACAGATAAGTTACTTACGTTTTTTTAAACTTCCCCTTCAAAACTCTAAAGAAATTTTTAAATAAGGATTCAGTGTCTATTTCTTCTGGTGTCTGGACCAATTAAAAACAGGATGCTGAAAAGAAACATAAAAGCCAAGGAGCTCACAGAGCAGAAGGGACTCAGAGGACAGAAGTGGACAGTAGATGGCAGTCTGTCGCTGCGTCTGAAGTGGCCACAGAGCCAGGACACCCAGTGCAGAGAGGGCAAGAGGGAGAAGCAGCACTTAAGGGCCTTAGGCAGATGCACCTCCCTAGTGCTGACTACAAGAAGCCCTGGTGGCACAATGCTTAAGCGCTCAGCTGCTAACTGAAAGGTGGTTCCAACTCACCCAGAGGCTCCACACAGCCTAGAAAACCCTACGGGGCAGTTAGTTCTCCTGTGTCACATGGGGTCACTATGAGACAAAACTGACTTGACCTTGATGGTACCTAACAGCAATAAGGAGCCCTGGAGGCACAATGGTTAAGCATTCGGCTAACTAAAAAGTCGGCAATTCGAACCCACCAGCCACTCTGAGGGAGAAAAGACATGGTGATCAGCTCCAGTAAAAATTTCAGCCCAGAAAACTCTATGGGGCAGTTCTACTCTGTCCTATAGGGTCGCTATGAATCACAATAGAATCGATGGCACACAACAACAGTGCTGCCTAAAGTCATGCTCTTGGCAGGGATACTTCTCAAAGGTATACTGGGAGCATACCTACAAATCCAGTGAGCCCCAACACTAGTTCAACATGGATCTTCCCAAAAGTCTCCTCGTGAAGAAGGAAGGGCTCACATCACGAGGGGCTTAAACTCCATCACCCTGGCCTTGGGTTGGCATTGGGAACTCAGTGATGAGAAAAGATACTGTCCTATAGAAGTGAAGGCTGTTTATGGACCAATCAACCAGCTCCTGAATCAAGAGGAGTCTCCGTCACCCTTGAACACGCCAAAAACCAAAACTTCTACTGGGAACCCTGCACTCCATCTCACACTCACATTTCCCCGCCCTTGAAATGATTGTGCCTGTCTGTCTCCCTCACCAGTGTGTAGGCCCTGAGGCCACGGACACATCATTCATCTTTGCTTCTTCTCTGATATACAGCACAGTACCTGATCCTTAACAGCCACCAAGAGGATGCTTACTGAATAATTTTTTAAAATGTGATTTGTGCTGCTTTCTGGAGTCAAGAGAGGGATTGTCCTGATTCACACACAATGACACCCAATTCTCCTGTGACCAAGAGCCCAAATCTGCAGAAGACTTAGGCAGGGTAAGACACAGGGTGGGAGAGTCTCAAAAGAGAACAAGGACAACTTTTCCCGGAGATGAGGCAGTGAGCATTCATAACTTCAGTCTCAGGGCAAGCCAAGGTGGACATGCAGAGAACATGGCTTGGTAGCATTGGCAAGGCCTGTCCCCTCTCTGACCCAGTTTCCTGGGGCTGTCCTATTACCTTGGACCATCTGAGCTCAAGGATGGCCAGTTGTGCACTCATTTATCCAACAAATTTCTGTGGCAGAAGGTTTTGGGGGACACCAAGATAAAAAGACCAGATTCCTTTCTTGCTGGGCTCATATTCTAGTGAGAACATAAGAACGCAAATAAAACACAGACTGCTAAGTGGTATAACATAGGGAAGCTGGGAGTGGGTAGGGCAGGTTGCATGGGGAATACAGAGAGGCTTTCTAGAGGTGGCAATGGTTACCCAAGGATGTGAAGGATGATTTCAAGTTCATCAGCAAGTAAAGAGGAAAGAGCATTTCAAACACAACATACACACAGAATCTACACCCTGTTGTCATCTCAATTTCAAGAATACATGTACCTCTCTATCACTGTATTATTCTATGGAAGATATTTTTCTCTACATTTAAGCCAGTTGAGGGTATCCCCTTATCCATCCACCCACCCATCCATCCATCCATCCATCCATCCATCCATCCATCCATCCATCCATCCATCCATCCATCCATCCATCCAGGTTTTCCTACTAGTCCCCAACTTCTACAATTTAATGATGAAGCAGGAAAGACTTTAGAGGTCATCTAAGCCAGTAGCCCTTAACTCTCTCATTTACTGGATGAGGAAAGTGAGACCTTGCGTGCTTTAGAGACTTCCCAAAATTGTACAGTTAGTCTCTGGTAAAGTTAGGAATGGAGTCTCGTCTCCCTGCTCATAGGTCAGAATCTTTCTGATTTAGCTTACTGAACTCAGTTACCCACAGACAGTTTTATCCCATATAAGCCTCTCCCCATGCTTCCAACTTCTAATCCCAGATCTGCCACAAATCTGGCAAGCTTCTTTCTTCAACATTTTATAAACATACACTCATCCATATGTTCAATAACTTATCTGGCATCACATAACTTAATTTCCTCCTCCACCTCCTCTGCATTTCTGTACATAAGTCCTCCAGGACAGCAGAAATACCTGGAAATCCCAGGCATGGGCCACAGTGAGGTTTAGAGAACAGCAGAATCTCAGAAAACCTGAACTGTGACAACTGGTAGAGCCCTTGTTGACCCTCTAGTGAGCCTGACTCCATCCTTTACCAGAAGAAGAAACAGGTCCATGGTGGCAAAGTAATTTGCTCAGATTCACGCAGGTAGTTTGAGTCCTTTGCAGGAAGAAATGTGGTAAGCTGATCAACTTGGGGAGCTGGGTGTCAGAGAACTGGGCTCCTTCCCAATCAAGGAACACACTCGCAGGGAAGTCAGGTCCTCATTTTCTTCTTGAACCCAGTGGAGGCAGGGAATGTGTCCTATGACCCATCAGGAGCAGGTCTGCTAGACACAGGATGGAACTAATCCCAGACTGAGAACTTGAAACATATTCCCCGAGGAATAGTTTGGAGCCAGAGGGGGAGGATATTTTTAAATGTACCAAGAACATTTTAAAAGCTGGGGTCTTAGGTCTAGAAAAGAGAGGGAGGAGGGTAGTAAATTGCAGGGACACAGTTGTCATCAAAAGGAGCCCTGGTGGTGCAGTGTTTAAGCGCTTGGCCACTAACAGAAAGGTCAGCAGTTCGAACCCACCAGCGGCTCCTCAGGAGAAAGATGTGGCAGTCTACTTCCATAAAGATTTACAGCCTCGGAAACCCTATGAGGCTGTTCTACTCTGACCTATAACGTCACTATGAGTCGGAATTGACTTAATGACAATGGGTTTGGGTTTGGGGCTGTCATCAAAAACAAAAAATAGAGCTATATCCTCTACATAAAAACGCATCACCCTACATGTGAAACTTTGTTTAAAAAAAAAAGTACTTTTTTTTGAGTCTTTAAATGTAACAGGCTTTGAGTTGGTGCTTTGCATTTATTCATTTATTCATGCATTGCAAACACCTTCAAGTAACAGAACAGAGCCATCTCTCATTAATTGCCTTGAAGATAATCTGTGGCAGTGGTGGTGCCGGGGGTCAGTGGTGGGAGAAAAAAGACCTTCAGTCACACCCTTCAAAGAAGGCAACAACTACCGCAGAAGTTCCTTGGCTTCCAGACTTCTGGTACTGCCCATAGAATGGCACGTAATAGGCAAATGCCAGGGCTGGGGGGAATCTACGCTAGCTACTTGGCTCTTCAGTAGTCCCTGGGGACCCCAGTCACTAGCAGTAGTAGTAACCACTACTGCTAACTTCCCAGCAAGAGACCTACCATAACTTTGGCAGCATTCTAAACGGAGGGCAATTTGTGGAAGTTTCCCAACCTATCAGAGAAAGCCATTTTCCAGACTCTGAAGAGACAGATCTCATGTTCTCCACTCATGTGTTTTTTTTAATTTGATTTCCTGCAAGCCTCATCCCAGGACTCAAGAATGCTGGGACCTACCATGTCTCATGGGCTTGTGGATCAAAACTAGATGTCCAGCTCCAGTCTAATAGTGTTTACAAGAAGGCAGCAGTGGCTCAAATCAATACCCCCGTTCTGGAAGGGCAGTTTCCCTTGTCCACAGAAGGGGAAGTCAAGGGGGAGGGTGTTTGGAAGTTAAGACAGACCTGACACATGCTTGCCAGCAGGTGGCTAAAAAACTTAAACATTTGTCTTACACATTAAAAGGAAACTTCCAGTGGAGCAGGTTAAACTGTGAGGTGACAAACTCTGTAAAAGGCTATCAAACCAGCTCCCATCTGGTTGACATCATAGAACAAAGAAAACAGAATCTGAATGACTGGCAGGTGGTGGTAGACTTGCGATATTCACAGGCTTCAGGATGGAAAAGCCAGTTCATCAACATCTGGTTGTGTGACCACAGGCGTATTACTTCTCATGGAACTTCAGTTTTCCTGTCTGTAAATGGGGTTATCTTAAGCATTTAGATAATGCCACGTAGTAATAATGCCTGGCACTCAAGAAGTTCTCAAATGTTAACTATCATCATCATCACCTTAAAGGAGGGTGTTTACCTTTGTCAGAAACAATGACACTGAAAAGTATTCACATAGAAGTTAAATGGTTAGCACCAAGCCTACCAGAAAGTGAAACTCAACATTTTTCAGCTAGGCACACACCTTTTAGGCTAACATCATGAGCATTCTTGGCCAAAACTAAAGACTATGGCAAATTCTTTACATGCCTGTCTCCTTCGACTTAGCTGTTTCTCAAAGATAAAAACTGGAGCTCACTAAGGGTGTGCCAAGATGCCCTCTGAGCAAGGAATATTGGCACTGATGGAGTGGGAGTTTAGGGATACCGCAGAATCCTAGGATGGTGGAGGTGGAGTGAGACTTCGAGATCTCCTTATTCAAGCCCTTCATTTACAGATGGGGGAATAAAGGCCTGGAGACAATACCCACGGTCATACAACCACAGCTTATTAGTGACAGAGCTAGTTCTTGGGCCTGGCTCCCCACCTCCAAGTCATGGAGCTTTTTGCTCCTCACTTCCGCTTAAGATCATCTTGGCCTGGGATCTTTTAAGACCAATAAGTTACCTTTTATTCCTATAGATCAGGCCGTGAATGCGAGAAAATCTTAATCCTCTCAATATCCAACTGAACAAATCCATAAAGGACTTGGGGCTCAAAAAATGTCTTCTCTGGAGATACTGCTAAAAAGTGAGCAATCACAGCAGACCACACCAAATTTCACTTTAAAATCTGTTCTTTCCCAGCTAAACCACCATTGGACTAAGGGAGTTCTTTCTGTGAGGATTCTGAGAGCCACAGTCAGCTTTCAGTAGTCCCAATTAAGACTGTTTGATGAGGACCATGGCACTAATGAGGATATCAAATAGCAAATGCGTTCTGACCATCTGAGGTTGCATGCAATATCCAGGCTCTGGTATTTATTAGGTAGACTGAAAGGCTAAGTTATGGAAAATCATCCACCCCATAACAAAAATTAAAAAAAAAATCTTGGTCCATTTGCATGTGTTCCCACAGGTTCTAAAATGAGTTCTCTGCAAAGGCTTCTCTGTCCAGCCTTTGTCTAGAAATCTGTCCTGGCAAGGGTGAGGTACTATTTACACTGGCCTTATACTTTTTTAAAAGCTCACACATCCCCATATACAAATGATCTGAAAGAAGCTGCTCCAACTTTTCCCCTGCATTGGCCCGCTCTTGCTGATCCCTTGGTGGCACAAACGGTTTGCACTCAGCTACTAATAGAAAGGTTGACAGTGGGAATCCACCCACCAGCAGTATACTGGAAGAAAGGCCTGACAATCTACTTCTGAAAAATCAGCCAATGAAAACCCTACGGAGTACAGTTCAGCTCTGACACACACGGGGTGGTCATGAGCCAGAGTTGACGCAAAGGCAACTGGTTTAGTTTTTTTGGTTTTTTGGCCCATTCGTAAGGTATCCAGGTTCTCATATCTGGTCACCTCACAGGACGAACACAAGAAGTAATACAACGACAATTCAATCTGATTCAAGTGCTCACGTTATCTGCCACCCATAAAATGAGCTCTACCAATGCCTCCTGCCTACCCAGGGCTGCTCCTGTGCTCATGTGTCTGCTAGCATGCATGAGCACATCTCGTGGTTCCCTCAACTCTGTACACACCTGTCCATGCACAAAGTACATCCACAGGCCTTAGCAGCAGCACCACATGGGGCTAAGGCTTGTCTACAGTAGATTTGGTCCTTCTCCAACAAACTCAATTTTAAATAAAACTAAATATAAAACTTTAGCAATGGTCACTAGTTCAACATCTCCAATGCCAAAAATTGCCTGCCTCATAATGAGGAAAACAGTAGCTAGTAAGATCTTGAAGCTGGATGGAGGGTATTAAAGATCTTCTGTGTTGGCCTGAATTTCCTCCCTCATTTCCAGTCAACATGAGGGTTTACATTCCCTCATGTTCAGGTGGGAGCAAGGAAACGCTCAGGAGAAGGTTTGGAGAAGCCTGCAGAGGAAGCCACCTGCTTCGGTAGCCATTCTACAGAAGGGACGAGGAGAGGCTGGAACGTCTCATACATTTGGGAATGGAACTGCAGAGATGGGAAATGTTATGTAATTAAACTCTGTTGGCCTGTCCCACCTGGGGAATGTGAGGCCCATCAGCAGTGACCTCTTCCAATCAACTTAATTGGCCCAATCTCACCAAGAAAAACAACGGAATTAGTTTAGTGCCTCGTGGAAATAGTTTAGCTCCTGCCTACTGCCTTGGGCAAATCTGCCGCAAAAGACCTCTTTAAAGTGTTAAAAAGCAAAGAGGTCACCTTGAGGACTAAGGTGCTCCTAACCCAAGCCATGGTATTTCAATCACCTCATATGCATGCAAAAGCTGGACCATGAATAAGAAAAACCAAAGAAGAATTGATGCCTTTAAGTTATGCTGTTGGTGAAGACTACTGAATACACCACAGACCTTGCAGTGGTTATGAGCTTGGCTGCTAATCAGAAGGCTGGCAGTTCAAATCCACCAGTCACTCCTTAGAAACCCTATGGGGCAGTTCTACTCTGTCCTGTGGGGTCGCTATGAGTCCAAATCAACTTGACAGCAATTAGTTTGTTCTGGTTTGTGGAAAAATGAACAAATCTATCTTGGAAGAAGTACAGCCAGAATGCACCTTAGAAGCAAGGATGGCACGACGTCATCTCACCTACTTTGGACATGTTATCAAGTGGGACCAGTTCCTGGAGAAGGACATCATGCTTGGTAAAGTAGTGGGTCAGGAAAAAGAGGAAGACTCTCAACGAGATGATTTGACACTGTGGCTGCAACAATGGGCTAGAAGATAGCAAGGATTGTGAGAATGGCACAGGAGTGGGCAGTGTTTCATTTTGTGGCACATAAGGGTCATAATGAGTTGAAAGTGACTTGGCCCCAAACAACAGCAACCTGCCTATTTATGGCCACTGAACTCAAGGATGAGATTCGGACTCTGAGCCAGGAGTTGACAGCATGTATTAACTTCTGGGAGGAATCAGAAGTTTCATTGGGGTCCCTTGCCCTTCTGTGCCTCCATCTTTACCTCTGGGAAAAGTGGCTGTACCCAACTGGCTTAATGGGGCACACAAAATTACACAAATCCAAAGTCCATGTGCTCTTCTTACCAACCAGGCTCTTGCCTGTCATGGATCCATAGTCTAGAGAAAAACAGGCCTCGATAGTAACCCAGGGTGGCTGGACTTTTCTTTTTATTCAAATGGTGCCTACACCAAGGAGAATTACTATTTTCTGTTCTCAAAGTCACATTTGTTTTGGCCTTGTGGTCTGCATAGCTGACGTTAAAGAATAGGAAAATTTCTGTCTCTGACAATGAGTAACATTGATTTTTGGACCACCTTTCTTCTGAATTGTTCAAAGACCTTTTATGGATACAGATGTCCATCAACTATAATCTACATTTGATTAACTCCATCTTATGGGTGAGTAAACCGAGACAGTTACAGAAAGTTCTATTTACACAGTGATTGAGGAGCATCAAGACTATTTTATCAACTTATAAAGGGGAACAGGTACAATCCCATTTTTACAATGGTTTAGATACATGCTAGCACATGTATTCAATTAGGCTTTATCTCCTAGCAAAGCTTTATGCTCCTAAACCCACCAAAATTTGATTGGGGGAAAAGAAGAGTGAACTTTTCTCCTCAGTGAGTCATTTTACAGTTTTACATATGCAGTGCCATTTTACAAAAAGAGAAACTGAGGGTCAAAGAGATTAGAAAACTTCTCAAAGTCACACTGCTCCAAGGTTTCAGAACCAGACTAGAATCTCAGCGTTTCCAATCAGGAGTTATCCATATCACCACACTGCCCTCAAAAGTATCCAACACCAGGTTTTCTGGCCAATGACCACACCCCTACTTCAGAAATTTCTTATTGACAACTATCAACTATCTCTCTTTATCTATCTATCTGTCTATCTATCTATCTATCTATAAAACACATATGTACATAATATTTTAGATGGAGGTTTACAGGACAAACTAGTTTCTCATTAAACAGTTAGTACACATATTGTTTTATAACATTGGTTAAGAACACCATCACTTATGAACACACTCCCTTCTTGACCCTGGGTTCCCTATTACCAGCTTTCTTGTTCCCTCCTGCCTGCTAGCCCTTGCCCCAAGGCTGTTGTGCCCCTTCAGTCTTGTCTTGTTTTATAGGCCTGTTCAATCTTTGGCTGAAGGGTGAACCTCGGGAGTGACTTCATTACTGAGCTAACAGGGTGTCCAGGGCCATACTCTTGGGGTTTCTCCAGTCTCTGTCAGGCCAGTAAGTCTGGTCTTTTTTTGAGAGTTAGAATTTTGTTCTACATTTTTCTCCAGCTCTGTCCAGGACCCTGTACTGTGATCTCTGTCAGAGCAGTCAGTGGTGGTAGCCAGGCACCATCTCGTTGTACTGGACTCAGTCTGGTAGAGGCCATGGTAGATGTGGTCTATTAGTCCTTTGCACTAATCTTTCCCTTGTATCTTTAGTTTTCGTCATTCTTCCTTGCTCCTGAAGGGGTGTGAGACCAGTAGAGTATCCTAGATGGCTGCTCACAGGCTTTTAAAACCCCAGACGCTACTCACTAAAGTAGAATGTAGAACATTTTCTTTATAAACTATATTACCCCAATTGAGCTAGATGTTCCCTGAGTCTAGCTCTATCTCTTAAAGAAATAAATTTCTCCTAAAAAATAAAGTAGAAACTCAAGACGCCGCAACTATAACTTCATGAATTCAGAAATGCCCTGAGTCAAAAGCCTTCCAAACGTACCCTCAGATGGTCAGAGCTGAATAAGATGGGGTTCCCTATCATCTGGTCCAGCCAGGCAGGTGCTTGCATCACAAAAACACACTCTTAGCCCCACCTGGATCCTGTCACCTCACTAGCTATCTCCGGGTATGAGTCCAACCAACTTCACTTTCCGCTCACTCCCCAAATGAAGCCCCAGATGCTCCCCAAACCTGTTGCCCTTCTTTTATCTCACCCTTTTCACTTAGGATATACATCTGAGCATCCAAGACAATTTTCAGCCTTCTTAAGACACTACAAATCCCTTGCAAATATATTTACCCTGCCCCCTCACAACAGCTGGTATATACACCCCTGCTATCCCCCTAGCTAGCTTTCTCCCAGTTATTTTATCCCAGCCCTGCAACATGCAAGCTCACACACACACAGGTACACATACACAAGTGCACGTGCATGTGCGTGCATGCACACATGTGGGGGCACGCACACATCTCACGTTAGCCTTTCATTAGTAGACCAGAAAACATCAAAGGTTAACAAACACTCCCAACCCCAAATGGCATCTTCCTAGACCACCACTTTCCACTTCTCCAGCTACATGTAACAAGTCTTCATTCCTGTTGGTGAAGAGGTACTGCGCAGGCTCAAAAATTCAATCCTTAAATATACAGGGGCCTTGCATTCTGACCCGGAGTGCTGCGACCCCTCTCCCAGCCCACATCCCCTACAAGAAACAACAACACTTTCCTGCTCCCTCCTTAGCACACGCATCCATACCTCACCCCTATCGTTATGCCCTCTTTTTACAAAATCACGGATATGTTTGAAGCTGATTTCCCTTTGGTCCCCAAGATCCACAAACATCTCCCCAAACTGAATTACAGCCCTTGAAGGAGCCTCAACCAGGATGGAACTCTCCCCACTCCCCCTTCCTCCCAGCAAAATGGCAGCAGTCAGCTGAGCCCCAGGAAGGATTTTTTCCAGGGCACTGTGCCACGCCCCGGTACCAGCACTGGACTCAGCGTCCAGTAGTAATTGCATAAATTTTAATTAATAGTCAATATTAATTCGTGACACTGAATCCTCCTATTAAGTAAGAAACCTATTATACAACATTATAAACATGCATCCCTGCAAGGCATGTGAAATACGTTCCTCCACTCACTCCAGCCTTAAGCACATCCCTCCCACTTCGCACTCAGTGCCAAAACACAAGGCATTTCCCTTTAAAAGTACAGCCCCTAGAAGCCTTCTCCAATTCCCTCCTCTTTGGGAAAATAAAAATCAAAACAAAACAACAGGCCAACACCAACCTAGCGTTTTCCTACAAATGCCTTGCCTCTCCATAAAGTGTCTGAGCCCCCACTGTTCTTTCCTCAATGCCATCCCAGCCAAATTTCCCAGCGTACTCTCATAAAGTTCACACTCTGCTCTCCTCAGAGATAATCTTTCCCTGTCCCCCACACACATCCCCTTGGTAATCCTCAGGCGTCCAACCTTTCACACAAGTCCACCTTTCACACACACACACACACACACACACAGCAGCCCACCCACGCCACACCCGTTCCATGTGTCTGTGCAGGCATGCACGCGCCATCTGTCTCCTCACACTGCATCTCTCCTGCTCTGACACCCTTCACAGGCAGATTTCCCATCAGCTACACCTATGTTCCACATGCTCTCACCGCCCGCTACTCACACACATGCCCATCCCACGGACACCCGGAAAACACACACTTCCATGTGCACAGAGCATGAAGCAGCTCCTGCTCTCTTGCCTCCCCACCCACACACCCTCACACACAGAGATTTTTGAAAAACCCTCCCCATCCTCCCCTGACCAAATAGAACACTCAGAGTTCACAATCTCCCTCCAGGGGAAAGCAGACCTCATTCACCCAAGAGCCACATTCTCCACTTCCAGTTACAAGCATTCACCAAGGTGAAATCTCCTACACTCTCCCTACAACAAACACCTTAGCCCTTCAACTTTCCTCCAAAGGCTCACAGGAGCCTACATTCTTTTCATCTCCCCCTCACTCCCAACTTTATACCCAGGTCTATGTGCTTGGGCCGGCGAGGAGGAGGCGGTAGGATGCGATCCACTGAATTCTACCCCCTCAACTTTCTTTGTACATGTCAGGAAGCAATTGGTGGGAGACGGGCAGGCTGGGTAAGCTTGTGAATTTCTTCTTTTTGGAAATAGAACCCATTGAAAAGTTCCGTCTATGCTACAACTTTCTCCCGTCCTGACATGTAGAGAGCAGACAGCTTAGATGTTTTTCTCACTTGCTGTTCTGCAGGGTGGGAGAGAGCAGCCTTTTATTAAAGAGCAGATCTCCCAGCACATTCTGTAATCAGGCAGAGTTACAAACACTAGACTGTAGGAGCAACACCCACCCGCTCTTATTCTCCCCTCCCTTCCCCGTACCCCCACTCGCCCCTCTTTACACACTTAAACAAGTCCAAGGAGCTGAGTCTCCTGAGCTCTCCAGCAGAGCTCCAGCGCACAGGCTGCGTCCAGTGAGCCGCCTCGACACAGGCCCTGAACCTGCCGCCCGCGCCCGCCGCCAGAGGTCGAGCCGAAGCAGTCTTGCTCGGTGTTTCCTCTACCTGGGATCGCACTCGAGCCACGCATCCAACGAGATGACCCTTTCTAGTCAACAGCTCTCCCCACGTTAGGCGCAAGGGTCTCAGCTCCGTGCGTCTGAGGTGTACTTGAGGAATGCAGCAGCCAAACTCCCGCAAAGAAGCTGCGCCTCCTCGCCGCGCACCTACTCCTGCGGAAACCAACCCGCAGTGTCCCCCGGCCCACCCGCGCCCCTAGGCCAGCCCGCACCTCCTTTCCAGAGTCTTCAACTCCCAAGCGTCCCAAATTTCATTAGGGGCATCCACCACTGAGCAGATCTCTGGGGTAACGGAGCAATTTGGTCCCTTGTGGGTCCTCTTAACTCCAACCTGGCTCCGCCGGTCCTCGGCTTTCCCAGCCTTCCCACACCTCCGCCTCAAGTTCCTAGAACCGGCTCCGGGAAACCGCGAGGCAAATCCTCATGGATCTCCGGGCCCCGGTGCCCGCCGCTCCCCGGCGGGGTTCCAGATCTGCGGGAAGCGCGCGGAACCCCAACATCTGCGCAGACACCCAGAGTGGGGTAGCTGCAGGGTGGGAGCTAGTAAAAACCAGCGGGGACACTGGGTCATTTCCGAGAGTAGCTTTCGCGGAAGTTTGGGGACTCCAGCGCAGGTACGCAAGGAGTCCCAACTTCCCAAACTGGGAAGCGACTGTCCTGGTCCTGAGCTCCGCGTCCCCTCCCCCAGCCCAAGCCCGGGTCCGGGGGGCGGGGAGGCGAGCTGAGAGGCCCGCGCGCAGGGGAGCAGGGTGCGGGGCGCGTGCCGGGAAGCTGCTGCGGCACCCTTGCCTCTTTCCCTCCCGGGTTCGGTGGGCCACCCCCTTTTGTTACAAAATGCGCGGGGAGCCTGCTCAGGAGGAGCAGACGTGCTAGGGGTTGGGGGGGGGTGGGAGCAGTTCTGTTGAATTCCTTTCCTGTCCTCCGTCGTCCCCATTTCCCCTCCCCTCCACCCCCATTTCTAATCCAGGTCCCTTAAACCTGATCACTTTCCCAGATTCAGGGCCGTTTGTCCGGCAGCCGAAGGACGAGAGGGAGGAGGTGGGGAGGGGTGCCCGCGTGCGGGCGTATATGTGTGTGTGTGTGAGTGTATGCGTGTGTGAGAGAGAGAGTGTGTGTGTGTGCGCGCGCGTGTGTGTGTGGAGGAGGGTCGTAGCGCCACAGGCTCGGCAGAGCCCAGCGCAAACTTCGGGCAGGCACAAGCCGGGGAAAGTGAGTGAGCGCTGCGCAGTGGGGGTGGGGCGGGGTGCGGAGTTGGGGGCTGACCCCGCTCTCCCGCCCCTGGAGCGACTCCCCTAGAAAATCACCCCACACATGGCCCCGCACCCCGAATGTGCCCATCCTCCGCGCCCGCCTCCCCTTACCGTGGCAGAAGTAACCATGGCATCCGTGTGACTGTTTCCAGGGACGTCGACATGAAGAGAAAGGTGGACGCAAGCTCTGTCATTCAAAGTCCCCACCCCTCCGCCGCCACAACCCAGCACGGGAGAAAAGAGAGGAAGAAAAGAAAGAAAAGGAAAGAAAGTAGTTGCGTCGGGATCTCTAGCGGGGGCCGTGCGCGGAGCTGTTCGGTAGGGAGAGGAGCCTTCAACTCTGAGTCCCGTGAACATAATCTGAGCGGTTATAACCAGCCAACCCGGCCAGATGGCTCTGCGCTCAGCAACTTAACCCCTTCCGCGCCGCGCCGCGCCGCCAGCCCCAGTGCCCGGCCTGCCGCGCTCCTCTTAGGCCAGAGCCCCAGCTCCCTTAGGACTTCGATCTGGGGACCAATAGACAGACGGGGTCATTTTTTCCAGCCCCTCTTAATAAAAACAAACAAACAAACAAACAAAAAACAAAGCAAACTTCCAAATTAGCGGTATTCTTCAGTACTCCCCACCCCCACGATTTCCTTTTTATAGATCCAGAAGAAAACGAAATATTCAACTTTTCACTATATTTTACACGTCAGTGTATTCAGTCTGTCTTATTTGTTCCTTTTCTTGAGAAATGTATCTTGGCCTTCTGTTTTTTTTTTTTTTTTTTTTACAAGGCAGAGGGTCTTTTTTTGCTCTTTCCTCTGGCGGCTTGGGTTTGATGTGTAAACCCCTCCTCCAAACTCCAGACCCTTCCAGCTTCATATCTTTCCCCACCCCCCTACCATGCTCACCCGTCACTCCTCTCCCCACCCCACAACACGAACGCTCCCAAGGACACAGGCTCCCCAGCGAACCAGGGACCAGGACTGAGGACGCAGAGCAGGCGGTCAAGAGAGGTCAAGTCAGAGAGGTATGGGGGAGGGGACGGGGCACCGGGGCCAGGGGAAGGGCGGCTGTGTGTGTGTGTGCATGTCAGACCATGTGTGTGTGTGTGTGTGTGTGTGTGTGTGCATGTCAGACCGTGGAGGGAGTGTGGGATGGATCTGAGCCTCCTGTTTCACCCTGTCTCCAACTTTTCCTTAAGCCCCTTCCTTCCAAATTAGGACCGTCGGGTCCTGCAGCTCAGCACCCGCCCAGCACCCACCAGTCTGCACGCAGGAGACAGCGCAGGAAGCAGAAAAGGCAGGCAACAAACAAACCTCTTCTTAGCTTACGGAAAGAACCGGCTCAATTTCCTACCGGTAGAGTCAATTGAATAAAAGGATGGGTGGAGGGGCAAAATCTCTTTTATTTCCAGAGCTGGACTTTGCAGAAGAGTAGCTGGTAATTTTAGCCTCCAGTTAGACCCAGCTTGCTCAGAGCTCGTTCTCTCTAAATTTACCGAGTTAAGTCTTCTTGCTTTCGCCCATTTGCCATCATTATCAGTGGGGGAAAAAAATCAGTTAAGGGGGTGGACAAGAAACCCAGAGCCTGGGAGCCGAGTTTTGCGCTCTTGCCCCACGCGGGCCTCTACACCCAGGGCCGTTGCGTGACGGATCTCACCTCATGCCCCCCATCACTAGCTGCCTGCCATCTCAGCCACTCCTCACCCATCTCTTGCCAGGACCTTTCGACTCACACGCGATTAGGGGAGGGGACGAGTTGTCTGTCTCCTCCCTGCCCTGCCATTCCAGGTGCCTGATAAGCAACCCACTCCACTTTTCAGCCAGGGTCCAGACTCAACGCATCCAAATTCCTTGGAACTGTTTGAGATTTTGGTTCAACACCGAGAAGCGCCAGAACGTGCCTATCAGATCAGGCCAAACCCGACACAGAGACGCAGCAGGGTCCGAGGCGGAGGGGAGGTGGGTCTGGGAGCTGCTACCAGATAGATTGTACCTGCCTCGTCATTATCCTGGCTGATGCGGGCTGCCACATCGAAAACGGCCAGAAGCGCCCACCGAGGCCCAGGGACGTCACCTCCCGCGGTCCCTCGGAAGGGCAAGATCCTTCTTCAGTGGCTCCCCTGGGGCCAAAATAACGAGGTCCTCCCCCTGCCCAGGTTAGGCTGCGGAGCTTTCCCCTCCACCCCGCCACACTGCACCATGGAGGCTGAGGTTGGGCGTGCACTGTGGGGTTCTGGTTTTCTCCCTTGGCTCTGGCCCGCCTCCCTTCCTCCCCCACTCCCAGCGCTTGCCCCCCTTCCTTCCCGCCGCTGTCAAAGGAGGGATTCAGGCCCTAGTTTTAGCTCCACCAGCCAAGTTCTAGGGGCTCTTAAACCCCAGCCACTGGGCTCTTTTCTCGAGCTCAAAAGTCCTCTGGAAACCAGAAGAGTGCAATGAAAGATTCCTGCTGCAGCGAGAAATGGGTTAAAAACTTGTGCGGGCTGATCCGCCTGCAGTTCTACGGTCACTGGCAGTGTCGGGAGGGGGGTGGCGGGGGGCGGGGGGAGACAAACTTAAATGTGAAAAATCAGAAGAAAAAAAAGTAGGAAGAAGAAAATACAGCAGTGAGTTTTTAAGACTCGGATTTGTTCTGCAGATGCCTTGCGCTGGCTGGCGGTCTGGCTCTGCCAGGACCCGAGCGATTGCAGGGAGAGTTTGCATTGTTTCTCAGCTCAGGGAGTTTGTCCTGAGCTGGTGGGTCTGTTTTTGCATGCAATCAACAGACTTGTAATATGAAAGGTGACACCTTAATCTTGCCAAATAATGTGCGGTGCCTTTGGGGGCGGAAGGCTAAGGAAGGAGAGAGGAAGAGTGAGAGAACTAGAGACAGAGGGTGAAGGATGCATTTCCTTAAGGATTGGTTTCTTAAATGGGGAACTTGGCACTTTTCTTTGTGGAAGTGGAAGATCGGTTTCAGACAATGTCCTTTGAGCAGGCAACCTGCTTTTCCTTCACTGTTTTTCTTCCTCCTTCTCACCTTCAAAGAGGACTAGAGGCCGACCCCCTGACCTTCCTCTGCCAAAAGGCTCTCAAGGGCATGGCAAGGTGATAAAAGAAGGAGATGGGCAGAAAAAGGAGAAGAAAGGTCTATTTTTTTAAAGACAGAATAAAAGATAATTGCATATGGTGTAGTCGCTTTGGACAGGCAGAGTATTGCGACTTCCATGCAAATGTTTTTTCTAAATACAAGTTTGTTTTTGGTTTTTAAAGGAAAGACCATGGTGGTATAGACGGTGACAGCAAAGAGCAGAACTGGAGAGAGCACTGATGAATTCCTGCCCCATAGACAGTCCTGGGTATCAAAGCCCATGCAGAACTAGATCTTTCTTGATTAGCTGGGTAATTGCCTCTCTGCAAGTGTACTCCGTGGTATCCGCCTTGGCTGTCCATCTGTTGACTGTATTTTTAGGTCACTGAACTTTCTTTTTTCTCCCCGCCTCATCTGAGGGAAAGACCCTGAGTTCTGCAAGTGGTTTGGGAGAGCAAAAACCAGGTCTAGTTTTTGAAAGCCCCCTTTAAAACTCTCTCCTCAAGCAAATTCCAAGAGCTTGCCTTCTGCCCACCCTTAGCTTTTGCAATAGCACCACTCTGTGGTTGAAACACTGAACAGAAATCATGTGGAACGTTGGAATGAATTATGCCTTTACCTAGCGAAAACAGCATTTATCACTCTGTTTCATTTGAGTGTAGTCTGTGTGCATGTTGGGGGCAGGGTGGCTCAGCATGTGGGCAGGGGAGGGGTCTTGTGCACTAGCAGCCTGTGATTAATTCATTGTGACATATTGACCCAGGAAATGAGAGAATTGGGCCGAATGGGCTCCAAGGGCCATATCCTCTATGACCATACGTGGCAAAGACAAGCTTGCTTCTTTTCTCCTTGATCATGTCACTTGACTTGGATGTTTGTCTTCTATCATTGTTTCTATTTCTCCCTGAAGGTTACTAAAATATATCCCACACCTTAAAAAAAAAAAAGCTGACCCTAAATTATTTGTGAGTCGCATCTTCTGCTGCTGGAGGGCGCTGTGGAGAGATTTGGCAGAATGGCTGCAGCTGCTTTCTTTGCCCCACCCCATGCATCCCCACCCCCACCCAACCAGACAGCTGCTTTTGCGGATGGAGCCTGAAAGTCTATGTTTCTGAAAAAAAGTGAATGCAAAAGGTGTTTGCACAGGGGCTGGAACTTAAGGGTGAGGAAAGGCTGTGTGCTACCTTGCCTCAGCAGCACTCAGAAGATTCTGGCTGCACACCTATTACTCCACACATACTCGCGACAGTATTATTAGCCAACAGTCACACAGGCTATCTTGGCAATTAGCAACTCCTCCCAAATGCCCTGAAGAGTGAGGCATTCATTCTTCTTGTTTTTCAAAGTGGGTGCAGTTGTCCACAGAAACTGAGTGATTTGTCTATGTTTATTTAACAAACCCAAGTCTTCCTTACAATTCCTGGCTTCTTGAGAAAGCACAACGTTGCTGTTATCAGCATTTATCTCTCTAAACACTGCAGGGATATTAGAGATCAAATTCTACCAGCCGCTGGGCCCCCTGCCCTGTATGTCATAATTGAGGAAACTGAGACCCCAAATTTTCAATGACTTTCCCTCCAGGGACACAGGAAAAAAGAAAAAGAAAAAGAAAAAAAAAAAAACAGATAAAGAATAAGAACTCACTACAAGAGAATGAATTCGGAGTCAGATAAACCTGGGTTCGAATGCTGCCTTCTCCACCTACTAGCTGTGTGACTTTGGACAGGTTCCTGAACTTCTCAAAAGCCCATCTGTAACTGGTGAAAACAATGCCAATCTCATAGGAACATTGTGAGGATCAAATGAAATAATGTACAGTAAAACTTGTGAAAGCCAGAACCTGTATAAGGCAGAAAACCTGTCAGAGGAAGCCCAAGCCCGGTGCCGCGGAGTCGATTCCAACTCTTAGCGAGCCTAGGAGAAAGGAAAACTCAAATATTTTCCGCTAATAAAACCAAAAAAGAAAAAAAAAACAAACCCATTTCTGTGGAGTCAACTGACTCATAGCCACACTATAGGACACAGTAGAACTGCCCCATGGGGTTTCCAAGAGCTGCTGGTGCATTTGAACTACAGACATTTTGGTTAGCAGCCGAGCTCTTAACTGCTGTGCCACTAAGGCTCCTTCCCACGAATAGAGATCAACAAAAAAATGGTAAGACTGCACCCTGTCAAAGATGGTAAACTTGGGAGATCTGGAAAAAAAAAAAAAAAAAAGGCAGTCTCCTTGAGTTGTGGTTATCACAGGTTTCACTGTATTTGAAACACTCATCATTGGGCCTGACACAACATAAGCACTAACTTCCAAACTCCTTACACTGAAAACACTGTCACCCAACTTGTAAGTGGCCTCTTTAGAAATAAACTGATTCTGGAATGTCCTGTTATTTGTATGTCCTCTTTAAATATTTCATTAATGTGACTTCACAGATGTATACTTTCCTCCTTTGGGCAGAGAGAGCAAGAAATTAGTAGAATCAAATAGTGGACATATTTAGAATTTACACAGCTTCCCGATGTTGACTTCGAAGAACATTAAAAACATAGTAGACGGATTTAAAATTTTTCTCTTATTCATTCCCTGCCTCTAAGGCAAGACTACCTAATCATTTGAAGGGAGATTCTACCGCGTCCTTCAACTCTGAACAGTTATTACTGGTTTGTTGTTATTGCTAATTATGTCCTAAGGTTTACGTGGAACAATGTAATGAATTGCGACTGAACAACAATGAATCATCTCCTTTTGTGAAATAGCATACATATTCATAATTGTTGCAAGGAATTACCCCTAATGATAGAGGGAGGGTATGTATTCCTACCACACAGGTGGATATAGAAATCATAATAAAGTCTCCTATTTCACTAGTCATGACATGAATTCCTAACCACCTTATAAATTAACTTTATGCTGCACCAAATCCCACTCATAAAAAAATGACATTAAGGTTTCCTAGGTAACTAATGCATTTCCAAAGGGAATAGGCCTCAGGAGACAAAGGAGCAGGGAAAAGGGTGGGGGTGGGGAAGTGAAGAAAAAGAAAAAAAACATTAGATTAGCCCCATGCGACATAAACAAAATATTTCATGAGGAGGAACCCATAAAATTTTATTACCTGGGTTTGACATAGATACGGCGCTGCCATTAATTCCATCTTTGGACAATAAAGTACTTGATAGGTGATCCTTCTCATGACATTTGTCAGCATTTCATGCCTCAGACTCAGTTTTACAAATGTTGAGAGTCCCTTGCATTCATCTGCTAGACGTGTCCACTGACCAGCCAGCAGGTTCTCCAATCCTCCACACTTGTATTTAGAGGGCACCAAAAAAAAATTTTTTTTCTTTAAAGGTTGAGATGAAAGTGAAAAATAGGTCAATTTGTGTCTTTCAAAGTGTGCAGATGCTTCTCATCACTGTAGACTCAGAACCTTTTAGCAGGAAGCTTCCCTAAGGTCTGTTAGCCTCATGAGAAGACGGGGGTCCAGGGGTTAAAATGACCTTGTCAAGGTCAGGTTTCAGACTCCTGGACTAGTCCTCTCTTCACTCTGGCTTCACTTGGGCAAAGGTCTGCATGCTAAAGAACATCTTGAATGCTTAGTAGAAAAAGGGAGGGTTGTAGGTGGACCCTGAGGCCTGAATTTGTACTATAAGAATGCTGTACTCCTGAAATTTAATACAATCCAGAGAGTTATCACTGGGCTAGAGACTGGAGAGTCAGCCCTGTCACTGCTTTGTGAACTAGGGCAAATAGCTTAACTTTTCAGTCCCTTGATTTTACAGTGTGTAAGAGAAGCTTGGGCTTCCCTGGATGGTGCAAAAGTTTAAGCATTCGACTACTAACCGAAAGTTTGATGGTTCAAACCTACCCAGAGATACCTTGGAAGATAGGCGTGGAGACCTGCCTTCTGCAAAAGGCCACAGCTTTGAAAACCCTGTGGGGCAGTTCTTCCCTTCACACATGGGGTCACGGTGAGTTGGAATTGACTCCACTGCACTTAACGACAAAAACAAAAGGACTTAATAACCTCAACTTTGTATTTCTATCGCTTGATTGATTGATTGATTGATTGATTGATTGATCTATCTACTTAATACCAATTGCTGTCAAGTCTATTCTGACTCATTGCAACCCTATGTGTGTCAGAGTAGAGCTGTGCTCTATGTTTTCAGTGGCTGATTTTTTTCAGAAGTAGATCACCAAAACTCTCTTCTGAGGAGCTTCTGGGAGACTCTAACCTCCAACTATTAGGTCAGCAGCAGAAGCTGATAATTGTTTACACCATCCAGGGACTATGGAATATAAATAACAAAGAAACACACTCATTTGAATACAATTGGGTATTTTGTATTATCTGCTCTTCTTCACCTCAGTAGCCCCGGAACAAAAGCTGTGAGTGACAACTCTGACTGGTTACAAGCCACAGCCAGGTGGCTTCTTTATAGAAAGCATGATGAGTTTCCCTGCTGATTCCCATGTCCAACATGCTCTTGTCTGTTACTACTGGGACAGTCAGTGCGTAGGGAAGCCTGCCTTTTGTACTTTCCTTGGCCTGCTGGAGAAAAGACAGAAGATGTAGATACTAGAAAGCCAACTGGAAAACCAGTGATGTTTCCATCACACAATCCCTTCCACTGGATATTGAAGTCACCTTGAGATTTATTTCCATTGGGGAACTTGGGGTGGGGTTGTTGCTGTTGTTAGTTGCCATCAAGTCAATTTCTACTCATGGAGAGCCCAAGTGTGCAGAGTAGAACTGCTCTATAGGGTTTTCAAGGCTGTGACCTTTCAGAAGCAGCTCACCAGTCCTCTGTTCAAACCGCCAACCTTTTGGTTAGTAGTCCAGTGCTTAACAACTTGCACTACCCAGGATCTCCTTGGGATGGGGTTAGAGATTAAAAAAGCCTCTAGCCACATACTCCACTAATTACCTTTACTGATAAGCAAAAGGCTGGGAATGTCTGGGAAGGAATGTGTAACAATTCAAAGGTGCAGCTTTTCCAAGGACTTAAGACCAGGCAGTATGGGAATCCAGGTGTCCTTACTCCTAATTAGGACCCTCACCCAATCTAGCCATGCTTATGAGAACCACCCATGATAAAATGCCCTAAAAGTGTCCACCTCCTACACATGTCTACTTGGAATTCGAATCTGGGGGGACTATTTAAAGGTAATTTCAGCCATCCTCTTGCCCCCAAGACCAAGCATCACCTATCCCTGATTGAATAGGTACAAACTGTATGGGGTAGGGTGGGATCAAGGAAGGTTCATCCTATTACTCGTGCCTCCTTGAAAATATTCTTCTCTCCATTCCAAAGGTTCACAAAATCTAAGGAAAGAGAATTATCATTGGGTCTTTCGCTTTGAGGACCTTGTTCCCAGATGTCCATGAAACACTTAAAGAGGTTTTAAGAGTCCTTAGAGGCCCATGAAGGCTGAGTTCAAGTTAAAATAAGCTTACATACCACTACTCTCCCCAACACACACATACAGACATAGTCCATGAGGCCAACCCATCTGATGGTTTGCTATATTTAGCAGTCAATTCACTGACAATTCTACCTTATCCGCACCCTGAGTGCAGGCTGTCCTCAGGCCCCGTTCAAAATGCAAATAACGCTCAAGTAACAAGGAGTACCCAAGTGGGATCTCATAGAACCGAAAACTCCCAAAGCAGGAGGGAATGTTAGCAGGTGGAAACTTCTTTACAGATAGAAGTAATAATAGTATAATACCAAAAGCCAAACCAAACCCAAACCTATTGCTGCTGAGTCAATTCCAACTCATAGTGATCCTATAGGACAGAGTAGAACTGCCCCATAGAGTTTCCAAGGAGTGGCCGGTGGATTAGAACTGCCAAAATGTGGTTAGCAGCAGTAACTAGGTAATATTTATTGAGTGCTTACTGAGTATCAGGTACTGTTAATAATATTAGTATTATACGGCAGGTACTGTTCTAAGCACTGTGGCATGTGTGTGTGTATAATTTAACCCTTTGAAAAACCATACAAAGTAAGTACCATTATAATCTCCACTTTACAGATTTAAAAAATTATGGCATAAAGAGTTTATACAACTTGCCTACAGATACATAGGTAGTGAATGTGTGGTAAAACAGAGGTTTCAACCCCATCCATCTGTCACTACAACATCATACAAGCCTTGAATTTTCCTTTTTACAGATGAGGAAACAGGCCTAGGAGGAGACAAGCAGCTTTCCTGAGATCACACAGAGGAGCTCAAATGTGAGCCAGGCCTCCTGTCTCCTAGCCTAGAGGTAAAGGCCAGCAGTAGTAGCAGAGTTGCAATATCAGTAGAGCCAATTCTCCTGTGCCCAAGCTTGTCCTAGGGCTTTGAGAAAAGGAAGGAAATGTAGGCCTTCTAAATGTCTTCTGTGTAAATTAGGAAAAGGCCCTATCTTCTAGGTAAGTATAGCTCCTACCAGGGCAATGACTTGGTAATGGAGAAAAAGGCTGGATGTCAGCACCCACTTATCCTCTCAGCTGGTTCCTTCATGTAGAGCACAGCTTGTATAACTGCAAATGATGGACCTGGGTAAGATAGCTTCCACAAGCAGGCCAAACAAAGACACATGGTGCCTGATTACTTTGAAATTCTGCAAGGGGGCAGGTCATTGGCTTTGCTTCAAAGATTAAAAGGCCTAAAAAAAAATTTTTTTTTTTTTTAATCAAAGCTATCAGTGTTTACAGCAACAAAATGGACAGAAAAGAAGTTGAACCCTAAGTAATAACTCTATAAACGCCCACTCAGAAAATATAGGCTGCTGGAGTAGAATATGATGGACAATTGATATTTCGTTACATACCTTTTATTTGAATCCCATCCAGGTACAAATGTATACTCATACAAATGTCTTTTCCTCCAGCATAGACATAGGCTTAAATGCCACTTAGAGCTCAGACTCAGCAGGCAAGCCAGGCTTCAAAACCTGCCTGTGAATGAGCGTTAAAATCTGGCACTGCTGCCAAGATGGTAATCACGAGACATCAGATGTGCTTTTCATTGCTTCACCATATCCAGCTTCTCCGCCTCCAAACAAGGATAAAAGACTTCCACTGCTTCTCTTCCCACTGCTTAAAAGATCTTCTGCCAAAAGTTTTCAGTAATGAGCCTAAAAGTTGGAAATTAGCTCCTTTGGAGTGAAGAGAAAGAATAACTTTACAGATGATGACAGTGATTATCTTTCCACATGTGTTGATTTCCCCCAGCTGACTTCATGAACACCTTAAAAATAAAGTAGATAAAAAAAGGTATACAACAAAGTTGAGAATAGGCAGCCTTCTCATATAGAGAAATTAATAAACCAAAAGCAATGTATTATGCCCAGGGCTAGCAAGGAGTCCATGGTTCATACAGGAATGGAACCGTAACTGACAGGAGATTCACAGTATGAAACATTCCATATCTCAAATTGGAAAACAGAAACTGGCTGCAACGTAGAATCAAAGAATGAATCACTTGTGTTATTTCAGAATTGGAAGGTACCTGAGATTCCCCTAGTCATGTCCCTCATTGTACAAAGGAAGTCATTAAGATCCAGAAAAATGAGGGATATGCTAGGGATCACACAGATAACCAGACTCATCAGTGATAGAGTGTGAAACCCAAGCTCCTTATTCTAAGGATGCTGCTCTTGGCCTTTTCTGCCTATACAACCTCCAAGAAATAGATACAGCTGCTTTCCTTCTAGAACTGTTGTTTCATTTCCTTTCAATTCCTCCTCTGACTTCTCTTCTTCCCTCTATTTCTTCTCTTCTTTCAATCTCTTCTAGTATTTCATCTTCTTTATTTTGTTTCCATTATGCACTAAAAAAAAAAAAAGAAAGAACAGGAGAAAATTAACATGAGAAGGCAAGATTTCAGTAGGAAGTGGAAAAGAATTTTAATCACAGTAGAGGTTAAAGGGCAGCTTTATAAGTGAAATGAATACTTTCCTATTTTTAATGACGTAAGGTTGGTCCTTTTCAAGAGAGATAAACTCATTAGAAGAACTCTTTACCTATTTTTCAACAATATTGTTACAGACAACCTTTTAAGATTCCCATCTGAGTGAATTTTCCTCCTAAATCTTTCTTCTCTCTTCCTTATCTTTCCTTTGTATTAAAGATGACAAAAGGATCTATTTTTCTAAGGGAACGTTTACTTGATGGAACTTTTTTTCCTGCAGCAAAAATATTAATAAAACCAGTGGCATATTCTTAGCTCTAGTATCTATTTCCTAATTCCTTCCTCCTAAAGAAACTGACAACTATATCTATCATCAACATTGTGATCTCAAGTGCCAAGAATCGTTCAATAAATAGGAATTGGAAAAATCCAGAAAAATTTGACTTTTCTGCAAGATTCCAAGGAGGTAAAACCAGGATTGATGGACGGGATTTACACGGATGCAGATTTTAAGTCAAGAGTGATAATTCCGTCACAGAATTTCCAAAGATGGACTCAACTACCTCCCAAGCTGGTTGAGGAAACTGCTCTCTCCCACTGGATGAGGTCAAGCATAAGAAGGAAGACCGCCTTGAAGTGACGTTGTTGAGGGGTTTCATGTTTGAATGGGTGCTTGAACAGCTAAGATTCCTTTCAAACTTGAGATGCCACATATTAGTGACCTGGTCACTTTAGCAAATACGTACTTCCCCAAAGTGTAATCAATGCACCAGTGATATTAAATCCAAACCAAACCCACTGCCATCAAGTAGACACTGACTCGTAGCAACCCTATAGGACAGAGTAGAACTGCCCCACAGAGTTTCCAAGGAGTGCCTGGTGGATTCGAACTGCCGATCTTTTGGTTAGCAGGTATGGCACTTAACCACTAGGCCACCAGGGTTTACCCACTGATATTAAAATAAGATTATTTTTGGTGGTGTCTTGACTAAACATTTTTAATTTTAGTAGTTGTATTTAACTTATTTTAATGTATCAATTCTGTTTGTGATGCTACAGAACCTTCTTTAAAACACGTTTAGTGGGCACATACTTTTGTGGTTATGAGGCGGGGGTGGGACAGGGTTTTTTACTGATTAGTTAGTAGATAAGAACTACTTTAGGTGAAGGGAAGGACAATACTCAATGCATGGAAGGTCAGCTCAACTGGACTGGACCAAAAGCAAAGAAGTTTCCGGGATAAACTGAATGCCTCGAAGGTCAGCGGAGCAAGGGCAGGGGTTTGGGGACTATGGCTTAAGGGGACTTCTAAGTCAATTGGCAAAATAATTCTATTATGAAAACATTCTGCATCCCACTTTGAAATGTGGCATCTGGGGTTTTAAATGCTAACAAGCGGCCATCTAAGATGCATCAATTGGTCTCAACCCACCTGGATCAAAGGAGAATGAAGAACACCAAGGTCACACGATAACTATGAGCCCAAGAGACAGAAAGGGCCACATGAACCAGAGACCTACATCATCCTGAGACCAGAAGAACTAGTTGGTGCCTGGCCACAACCGATGACTGCCCTGACAGGGAGCACAACAGAGATCCCCTGAGGGAGCAGGAGATCAGTGGGATGCAGACCCCAAAGTCTCACAAAAAGACCATACTGAATGGTCTGACTGAGACTAGAGGAATCCCGGTGGTCATGGTCCCCAAGCCTTCTGTTGGCCCAGGACAGGAACCATTCCCGAAGACAACTCATCAGACATGAAAGGGACTGGGCGGTAGGTAGGAGAGAGATGCTGATGAAGAGTGAGCTATTTGTATCAGGTGGACACTTGAGACTGTGTTGGCATCTCCTGTCTGGAGGGGGGATGGGAGGGTAGAGAGGGTTGGAAGCTGGCAAAAATTGTCACGAAAGGAGAGACTGGAAGGGCTGACTCATTAGGGGGAGAGAAAGTGGGAGTATGGAGTAAGGTGTATATAAACTTCTATGTGACAGACTGACTCGATTTGTAAACGTTCACTTGAAGCTCAATAAAAATTAAAATATATTAAAAAAATACATTTATTGGGGACTTTCACTTTCAGTTATGGCAAGTCTATTTGGAATATACCAGTTCTTCTACCAAGAACACCTAGAAAAGCTGGAATACAACCTTCTGGTTAGCAGTCAAGCACTTAATCACTGCACCACCAGGGCTCCTTTAAATATGTGTGTATGCATATTAAAACTATCTGAAGCCTCCACTTCTAGTATGAATGAGTAAGCTCTTCCAGACCAGCTGCCTACAGTAACAACTAAAAAAAAAAAAAAAAACCCAGTGCCATCGAGTTGATTCCAACTCATAGCTATCCACTGGGAACTAAAGACTGAACAAATGCAGATAGATTCTGGAGGGGAGTTGACACTTCAAAGAAAGGAACTGCATGAGCTGAGTTTTCTGGATTTTTCATAGTTTTTAGCTTGAGAACAGGGCACAGTTGGTACCACCTGAGGTAGCAAAGACTTACAGATAGAAAGAAATAGATAATTCCCAGTCATAACTGGAGATTTTAATACTCCTCTCTAAGCGACGGGTAGAAAAAATTATCAAAATACCAGTAAAGACAAAGGTGACACTGTCAACTATCACGACTTAATGACTTTTTGTGGGATATTACCCCTGATAATAGTAGTATCCCACAAAAAGTAATTATAACCTCTCATAAATTCAGAATACACATTCTTATCAACTATACGTGGTAAGTTCCCAAGGTAGACCTTGTATTGGGCCATAAGGCAAGCAATCCCCAATAAATTTAAAGAATGAAATCATGCACAGTATAACCTCTGACTTCATGGAATTAAGTTAGACATCAATAATAATAAAAAATCTAGAAGACCCAAGGTTTTTTGGTTAGAAGACTCAAAGTATATGGAAATAAAACAACACATTTTTAAATATTCTATAGATGAAAGAAGAAATCATATGGGAAATTAGAAAATATTTTTACCTCTGTGATAATGATAACTACATATCAAAACCTATTGGATGCAGCTAAAATAGGGCTTAGAGGGAAAGTTATAGTTCTAAATACTTATATTAAAAAGAAGAAAAGTCTAAAAATCAGCGACCAAAGGTTCAACCTTAGGAATCTAGAAAAAGCAGAGCAAAGTAAACTGAAAGCAAGTAGAAGAAAAGAAGTAATAAAGATAAGAGCAGAAATCAATGAAGTAGAAATTAACAGAGCAAAAAGCCTGTTCTTTAAAAGATCAATAACATTGATAACTCCCTAGCTAGACTGTTCTAGAAAAAATGAAAGGGAAAAAAAGCAATATTAGGAATGAAAGAGGAATTATCACTCAGATTCTATAGCTATTAAAAGGAAAGTAAAATTGTATCATGACCAATCTAATGCAGTGAAGTTGGCAACTTAGAATGCATAAATTATTTGAAAAATACAACTCACCAAAGTCAATGCACGATCAAATAGAAAATCTGAATAGCTTTTTATCTATTAGAAAAGTTGTATTTGTTATCAGAAGCCTTCCCACCAATAAAACGACGTGTAAGGATGGCTTCATTGTTGAATTCTACCAAAACTTTAAGAAAGAAATAGCATCAAGATCTCTTTCTTATCTGACCAGACCTCAGCAATTCCATAAAAACTTGCTCATGAAAAACCATGTGCAAAAATGTTTGTAGTGGCAGTATTTTAGAAAGAACCTAAATACTCAACTGTAGAATGAATAAATAAATTGTAGCATATTCATACAATGGATATTGTACAGCAAATGAAAATGAATGAATTACTGCTGCATGCAACATGGATAAATCTGACTACCAAGATGATGAACCAAAGAAGCCAGACATGAAAGATTACATAATGTCTAATTTCATTTTTGATAAGTTTCTAAAAGAAGCCAAAATAATCTGTGGTTATTGAAGTTAGGACAATGATTACCTTTGAGGAGAAGAAAACAGTAGTGCTTTGGAAGACGAAGAATGAGGGCTTCTGGGATATTGGTAATTATTTCTTGATTTGGGTGGTAGTTACATAGGTATGTTTACTTTTTGAAAAATTATCAAGTAATACATTTATAATTGGACAAGATTGATACATTTCTATGTGAATATTATACTTGAATAATTTTTGGTAAAAAAGAACACATTAAGTAGAAGAGATAATTTTTATATTAAGTTTACAATAGTTTTACTGATATAAATAAATACAGTATGTGGGAAAATCATTATGTGGTTTGCAAAAGACAAAAGTTTGGGAATACAGCGCTGTAGCAGTTTATGTTCTGCATTTCCCAGCTTTTTTCTGCATCTTTTTGGTGTCCAACTAGGCTGAGGACATAGAGGCAGGCTGTCTTGACTCTAGTTATTTCCTACCCCTTTTCTGTCATTGGAGTCTCTAGGTGGTGGAAATGGTTAATGCAGTTGGCCACAAACTGAATGGTTAACAATTAGAGTCCACCCAGAGGTGCCTTGGAAGAAAGCCCTCCGATCTACTTCCAAAAATCATGCATTGAAAATCCTGTGGAATACGTTTCTACTCTGACCCACATGGGGTCACCATGAATCATAATTGACTTGATAGCAACTGGTCTGGTCACTTTTGTTATCTTACATTCTAGAAAGCATCTTGTCCAATCCCCCTAATTTTACAAACAAAAATACTAAGCAACAGAGGAAGTTTCGAATGATGTAACAGGTCTTCAATCTTTAAATCTAGCCTCTATTCCAGTCAAATTCCAATAAAGCTTGGTCAATTTAATGTATACTGTATTTTTATGCAATAATTTTTTTTTAAATGTTTACCTTCTACATTTATTTGCCAAAGATGCTATGCTATTTTTTTGTTTTTTTTACAGCAATTTGTAAAGAAAAATTGGCATAGTGGTGCTTATGAAAATACCTCAGGGAGGGAGGGTGTGGTTAGCAAACAATTGTAGAAAGCGCGTGCTATTTTCGTAAAAATATGGTACCTCCATCCTGCTCCTGTGAAATACCTCCCATAGTCCCTCTTGGATCATTTCCATTCCCAAAAGGGCTAATTTATGTGAAAGAGAACATAATTTTTTTTTTTTTTTTAAGAAAAGTAAACAAGGATTTTCGAATCAGACAAACTTGTCTTGAATTTCAACCTTTTAAGCTACTTTTTTTTTGTTTTTTAAGCTACTTTCTAGCTGGAGAACTCAGGGAAGATTTTTAATAATGTGTAATTGCTCCTCTGAGTCAATGTTTCTTCATCTGTAAAATGAGTTGTTGTAATGATTAAATACGTTAACAAATGTGAGGCCTTTGGTACTGTGCCTAGAATACAGGCACCACAAAGTTATGGGTTCCATATTTTCTAGCATCTTGTTGCTTCAACAGAGTAAGAGGGAAGAGGCGAATTCAAGGTATTCTGCTTCTTGGTGCTGGCTGTCACTACTTATCCCATAGGCAGATGGCATTATTACGTGAGGAGAACTGCAAGGTTAACTTGCCTGAGAAAATCTTTACTTGATACTTCATGGGGCCTGTACTCAAAAAATGTTCGTTGAATTAAGTCCATGCAAAGACATTGTCTTCCAAAAGCCTCCTGTTCAAAAGATGTAGACTCAGAAAGATAGCTCATTTATGCTCATTAGTACACATCCCTTTATGAGATCAGCTGGATCAGGTAAGGTAAGTATGTTCATTTGGGAAGAGGCAGTTACCCCTACTAAGAAGGCCAGCCTGGTATTGGTACCCCTAGAAGCCATATGTGAGTGAAAGAGACAGTTTTGCCTAATGGTTAAGAGCACAAACTCTGGAGCTAAGCTGTTTGGGTTCCAATACTTTAGCAGCTTCTTAACTTTTCTATGCCTCAGTTTCCACATCCATAAAATGGATCGCATAGTGGTTAAGTGCTACAGCTGCTAACCAAAGGGTCAGCAGTTCGAACCCACCAGGTGCTCCTCAGAAACTCTGTAGGGGAGTTCTACTCTGTCCTATAGGGTTGCTATGACTTAGAATCGACTCGATGGCACTGGGTTTGTTTTTTTTGGTTTCATAAGTATTAAATGAGTTACTATCCTGAAGTGCTTAGACACAGTACCTGACACGTAATAAGTGCTTTATGAATTTGGAAGAGTATGAAGACCCTTGTAAGGGATATTTACAAGAGTAGTGTTTGCTCTTATTTCAAGTTCCTCACTTACAAAACCAAAAAACCCAAACCCATTGACATCGAGTCCATTTCGACTCATAGTGATCCTATAGTAAAGAGTAGAACTGCCCCAAAGGGTTTCCAAGGCTGTAATCTTTATGGAAGTAGGCTGCCACATCCTTCTCCCACGGAGTGCATGGTGAGTTTGAACTGTCGACTTTTTGGTTAGTAGCTGAGTGCTTAACCACTCTGCCACAAGGGGTCCTTTCCTTACTCATGGTGCTCCTTAATAAAGCTGCTTATAGTTTTGTTACTGGTTTGTCAAAATCAGTTGCATCATTGATAACTGCTTTTTATGATATGCCATCTAGGATTTAGAACAATAATCTGGTGTAATGGAAAGAGCGCTAGACTGGAGGTGAGAAGATTGATGTTTTAAACTTGTCTACATCATGAACACACCATGTAATACTTATTAAGCCACTTTCTCTCTTAAAAGAGATTCACTTTTTGTTTGCAAAATGAGGCGGCTGTGCTAATTTCTAAATTCCCTCCTAGTTCTAAAATTTTACAGTTCTTTCTAATTTACTCATCGGTTTCAGGTTCTCAGATGACGAATGTGTTAGAGACATGCCGTGACTAGATGATGTTGCCAGCTGACCTCATGAGACACCTTTTCCATTCCTCATCGTGTGGTCTTGGGCGAATAAGTAGAGCTTTCTGTACTTTGTTCTCTTTGATAAACAGATGATGGGGATGTTTGCGTGTGTGCATATGGGGCAATAACTAGATTCCACGCCAGTCTAATTGCAGCCTCTATGGGAGAATAGGCAAAGAGACAAAAAGAGGACACCCAGCCTTTTTTTAAATTCAAATCTTCTGGCTCCACTAAGCTACATATCAGCATACTAAGTGGATTAGCACGTATGGTCTTAGACAATTGTTTATAATCTTTGAGATATCATGAAAAATGGACTAGATATTGGAAATGGGCAAATGCTTTTATTTTAAAAATAGGAAGGATGAGTTCAGGACACTACAGATAAAGTTGAATATTCTAGAACAGATGATTAAATAGGTGGTTTTGATTCTTAGACTGGATAGTGACCGTCTCTAGGGTCCAGGAAGGGTTCCCTGAAAACATGCCACAGAAGCTGGACTGGTCACCAGGGAATTAGGCTGTCTCAGTGGGTTGTTCAAACAATTTCAGACTGCAGAAGTTGGTAAAAATCTTCAATTTCTTCATCTTTGGCCTTAGTGGTTGGTGTGTAAATTTGAATAATAGTTGTATTAATGGGTCTTCCTTGTAGGTGTATGGATATTATCCTATTACTGACAGCATTGTACTTCAGGATAGATCTTGAAATGTTCTTTTTGGTGATGACTGCAAAGCCATTCCTCTTCAAGTTATCATTCCTGGCATAGTAGACCATATGACCATCCAATTCAAAATGGCCAATACCAGTCCATTTCAGCTTACTAATGCCTAAGATATTGATGTTTATGCATTCCATTTCATTTTTGATGATTTCCAAATTTTCCTGGGTACATACCTCGTACATTCCACGTTCCTATTATTAATGGATGTTTGCAGCTATTTCTTCTCAGTTTGAGTTGTGCCATATCAGCAAATGAAGGTCCCAAAAGCTTGACTCCATACACGTCATTAAGATCAACTTTACTTTGAGGAAGCAACTCTTCCCCAATGGTCTTTTGAGTGCCTTCCAACCTGAGGGGCTCAACTTCTGGCACTATATCAGCCATTGTTCTGCTGCTATTCAGAAGTAAACTGTCAGGCCCTTCTTCCTAGTCTGCCTTAGTCTGGAAGTTCAGATGAAACCTGTCTTCCATGGGCAACACTGCTGGTTTTGAATACCAGTGGCATAGCTTCCAGCGTCACAGCAACGTGCAAGCCCCTGCAATATGACAAACAGACAACTGGATCAATAAGCAACGTCATGATACTGTCTTAGAAGAAGTACAGCCAGAACACTCCTTAGAAGCAAGGACAGCAAGACTACAAGTATTTTGGACATGTTATCAGAAGGGATCAGTCCTTGGAAAAGGACATCATACTTGGTAAAGTAGAGGGTCAGTGCAAAAGAGGAAGACCCTCAAAGAGATGGATTGACACAGTGGCTGCAACAATGGGCTCAAGCATAACAACAATTGTGATGATGGCACAGGACTGGGCAGTGTTTCGTTCTGTTGTATGTATGGCCTCTAAGAGTTGGAACCTACTGGATGGCACCTAACAACAACAGTGGGTTGAAGTCAATCAGTAGTTAGATCCCCAGAGACATGTATAGACAGCTGTGTCCATGTTCCATACTTTCTTTCCATCAATGACTTGGAAGAAGACAAGAATTTATGTTTCCAAATTTATGGTTTACTTTGATATTGAAAATATTGGTAACATAACGAATGGTAGAGGTTACGTTGAAAATAATTTTTAGATTCATAATGCTGGGCAAAAGCTAGCTGTATATATATATATAAAAAAAAAGACAAGCAACTGAAGTCCTGCATTTAGAGTCAAAAGTCAATTCTGCCAGGATAAGAGAGCAGTGATCTGGCTTGACAGTGAGTAGTTCATTTGAAAGAGAACCAAGGAGAGGTTCAGCAGAACACAAATGGAGCCATCATGGTGTTGTTTTTGTTTAGAAAGGAAGTGCACTCTTGCTCTTAGCTACCATCAAGTTGGCCTCTGACCCATGGTGACCCCATGCAAAGAGGAACAAAACACTGTCTGGTCCTGAATCATCCCCACGATTTGTTGCACATTGGACCGTTGTGATCTGCAGGGTTTCCACTGGTTGATTTTTGGAGGTAGATTGCTAGGCCTTTCTTCTTAGTCTGCCTTAGTTTGGGAGTTCTGCTCAAACCCATTAAGCATCTCAGCAACACACAAGCCTCCACAGACAGACAGGTGGTGGCTGTGCATGAGATGCATTGTCCAAAAATCAAAACTGGGTACCTGGCATGGAAGGTGTCATGATTAAGGTTGAGTGTCCACGCGACTGGGCCATGATTCTCAGTGGTTTGACAGTTACAATATAGTTTGGCAGTCGTATAGTGATGTAATCACCTCCGTGATGAGATTTGGTATAATGTAATCAACTTTACGATAAAATCACTTGAAAGGGAGCTTTGTTGGGGGTGTAGCCTGCATGTATATATGCTTCATTGGTTTTGCTACTCTAGAGATGCTAGCTTAAGACAGAAGGTAAGAATTCTACCATTGAACCAGCACTGACTCCTAGTGCAATCTTAGGTGGCATTGCAAGAACTTTAGATTCCCTTTAAAAAGAGCTAATCCTAGTGAACTATAACTGTATAGTGGTGATTGGGTTGGCAAGGTTCCTCAGGAACTGAAGTCACTCATTAACTGATTAGTAGAAGGGCCCCTCTGTCTCAATGCTGGGTTTCATTTTGGTGTCATCTGGCTCTGAGTACAAGGAATGTTCTTTCCTCTCCACTAAGTAGTTAGTCTTGTGCATGATCATGTCCAGAGCACCTGCCCATTAGAATGATGAATAAACTCCACTGAAATCTTCCCAATTTATTGAATAATTCCTTTGAAAATCATTTTAGCAGCAGCTCAGAAGTGTTCCTTGAAGGAAGGTGCTTTATTACTGAGAGGATTTGCTCGAGGATCTTTTTTGCACCAAAAGGATGACGCTGGATTCTGGCAAGAAGTCATAGTCTAGACTCTGAGGTTAACATCAAGAAGGAAAGCAAAATCATGGCTTATCAAATAAACTGGAGAGGCTAATGGCTAAGAGCTGGCCTCTGCAGGCCAAATTCAGGGCCAGAGTCAAATCCTAGCTCAAGGATGCATCAGCTGTGTGACCTTGAACAAATCACTGAGCTTTTCCATGCTTGTTTCCTTGTCTATCATATTTAAACATTGTCATATTTAAATAGGCCTTAACCCAAAGAATAAGCAATGTAGAAATTCCAGATGCCAGTATAAAGGCCAACAAGCCATATATTCCGTCCAGACATTTTGGTAGAACCGTATACCATATAGGTTGTGATATCCTCTGACTGAGGTGTTGTGCTTCCTCTGTGGTCTCCTTTGGTTCATAGCTCCATAATATTCATTATTTGGTATTGTAAGTTATCAAGTTATATCCTCCTAGACCTACCAGAGATCAAGAGAGGTCTCCACAATAGGAACTGTGTTAAACTTATTTCTTTGTGCCTATCACTGAGCTTGACACATACAAGGCAGTTGATAAATGTTGAGCTAAAGAATGGAAAACAATAAGAAAAACATTCAAATCATAGTGACTTTACCAAAAGGGAAAAATTATCTGCTCTGGCGCCTGCAGAAGATAAATTTTTGTACCCAGTAATGGAGAAGCCTCATCTGCCCCAGAGCGTGGGAACCACCTTGCTTCACCTCTCGGACAAAAGGGTTCTAGCACCTATTTCAGGACTCGGGCTTGACATTTAGAATTGGACACTCAAGCAGCTAGCAGAAGGCAGGAGCTTCTCTTCAGGAGTACTGTAATGGGAAAGAGGAATTATATCTCAGCTTCCCAAGAAGTAATTTAATTATCCAAAGACTAACATGGCTACAGACATTTCCCATGTAACTTTTGGGGGCCTCTAATCTCATTCTTTCTTCTGTCAGCATGGCTTTGGTTCAAGTACACATGATATTGTGCCTGTAGGTTTTTACAGAGGAGGTGTTTACCTTCTCTGGCTGATAACCTCCCCCTGGTTCTGACCTGATTGGCATTTGTCTGTTTTGAGAGATTAAAAAAGCATTGCTCAGAATCCTTTTGGGAGAGCTCATACCTTTGTAATGAGGGCAACTTCTACCCCCACACCCGTAACTTCCTCTCTGTTCTACAATGGTCCAAGCCATTGTAGTCACTTCCTAAGATGGGTCCATGTCTGAGTCTCTCCCTGTTCTAGTCCATTCTTCATATTGTCACATCAGTAATCTACCTAAAAAAAACAAAGACCTTAAAGTTAAAACATTTCCCCATCTTCAAGCCCCAATCCCACTGTTGAGGCTATAGAATGAAATTGGATCCTTAGCACACACATCCAGCTCTTTACCCACTGGGCCCAACCTACCTTTTTTTTTCTCATGTCTTCATCCTCACCATAAGACAACACCTTTCACACTCAATTTTTTCATTAAGATTTGTCCATGATTGTGCCTTTACATAATCTGTTGCCTCTCCCTGGAATTCCCTTTGCATATTAGATCTCCATTGGAATAAAAAACAGAATCTGGGATTGTGGGTTTTTTTTTTTTTTTTCTAGATACCTTGAAGGTGGTTGTTATAGATTGTATTACCCCAAAAATGTCCCCCCAAGATGTGTGTCAACTTGGCTAGGCTATGATTCCCATTCTTGTGTGGTTGTCCACCATTTTGTGATCTGATGTGACTATCCTATATGTTGTTAATCCTAACCTCTATGATGTTAATAAAGCAGTGTTAGAAGCAGTTATATTAATGAAGCAACACTCAGTCTAGAAGATTAGGTTGTACCTTGACTCAATCTCTTCTGAGATATAAAAAAAGATAAGCAAGCAGAGAGACAGGGGTACCTCCTACCACCAAGAAAGAGCCAGGAGCAGTGCACTTCCTTTGGACCTGGGGTCCCTGTGCTGAGACTATCCTAGACCAGGGCAAGACTGACGACAAGGACCTTCTCCCAGAGCAGACAGAGTGAGAAATCTTTCGCCTGGAGCTGGCTCCCTGAATTTGGACTTGTAACCTCCTAGACTGTGAGAGAATAAATGCCATCCACTTGTGTTATTTATGTTACAGCAGCTCTATATAACTAATCAGAGGTCAGTTCAGCAAACTTGTATGAAACATGTACTCTGGCCAAATGATCCATCCAATCTGTTGATCCTTTATAAAAACTGAAGCACTTTTTTTTTTTCCCATGTGAGCTGGCCTAAGGTGCCTGGTTTGTTATAAACGTAAGGAACTGTCTTGCAACAAGCAAATATTTTATTCATCTTTAAATTCTTAGTACTTAGAGTTTCTTAGAATGTGGAAGATATCAATAAATGTTTACCAAATGATGCATGAATTTAGAATTGGTATTATCCAAGAGGAAACCCTGGTGGCATAGTGGTTAAGTCATATGGCTGCTAACCAAAGGGTCGGCAGTTTGGATCTACCAGGCGCTCCATGGAAACTCTATGGGGCAGTTCTACTCTGTCCGATAGGGTCTCTATGAGTTGGAATCAACTCAACAGCACTGGGTTTGGTTTTCGGTTTATCATCCAAGAAGAGTTGGATGTAGGCATCACATTCTGGGGGAAAGATTGTATCCAGATAGCTAAAAATCAGATCTCAGAAATTCCCAGGAGTCTAGGCATTAGTAAAAATCATAGGGGATTCGAAGCATTGTTATTACTCCCAAATCACAGGCACCTCTCCCTCCAGTCACCAGCCAGGCACATGCTCAGCTGCCCTGTGAAGACATATCTTCTCTCCTGAGGATCGACAACACTTTAGGGGACAGGGAGTTTCAAGATTCTTGGCTTGATTTTTCTTTATCATAAGGAAATAAGTAAAAGTCTCCTTTTTTCCATGTCAGAATTTTTTTTTTTTATTAGTATAACCCCACATACTGCCTTCTATCCCTTAAAAATAGGACATTCCTCTCTAGTGAAACAACATGCCAGCAACAAAGACAAATGGAGAGCAGCAAGAAAAAGAACTGGGGAGACTGTGAATTGTTTTCTTTCTTTCCCATGTAAATATAGCAAGAGAATGTCCGAACGCATAATAGCATTTTGGAGAAAGATCCCAACCCATTTATAGGGGAATAGTGAGGACTTTGCGTTTTTACTTAGCCAACTTCTACTAGAGGGAAAGTTGATGTTGGAGCCAAGTTATACCCGGGGTGACCTTTTCCCTCTCTTCCTGCTCAAGCTTCAGTATATCCAGACTGTCTTCTGGGACCAATTTCCCCCTTTTACCCTACTTATTGTTCCTTTATCTGTGACCTCATACCACATTCATTTATGTAGTCTAGTGAACTCTTCTAATTTATACTTGTTAATGTGTTTTTAAAGAGTTTGCGCACTTTTTTTTTTTTAAATGTATGACTGCTTAGCTTAGTGTGAATGAATGAGATTAAGTTTATCTTCCTTACTGCCACTCCTATGTTTGCATACACACACACACACACACAAACACAGAGCTTACCTAGTTCCCTGTGCACAGCGAGGCCTGCATTTGTGGTTGACTGGCTGATGTCTGCAGCTGAAGAGCAGCACACTGACCTAGTTCAATGCAGAACTCCAAGATACTGGGAAAAACAATGAATTGAGTTGCTCCTGGGGGAACTTAGAGAGTCAATTAAAAACTGAGCAACAGAACTGCAGAGGAACTAAGGCCATTCACCTAGTATTGACACAGTCAGAGTGCAAACAAGGCCAGTTCTGGGCTCTGGCTGCCCAGCCCTCATTTCAGGCCACCTGTTTTAGGAAGCTGATTCAATAGCTTCTCCAGTGATTCTGAGAACTATCCAATACGCTTTCATACATTCTATGTACAACTGGAGGAACACAGAGGCGGTAGACCAGAGATAAGATGGCGACAATAGCTGTCCCTCCCGGCTGAAGAAATTCCCTTAAGTGGCTCCCTTCTCTACACACACACACACACACACACACACACACACACACACACACACAGAGGCAACATCACACACCACACAAACACACACACACCACACATGTGTGTGTGCGCAGATAGTTCTTTGTTCTACATGCTTACCTTGTTAGACCACCAGCTTCGATGAGCTGCCAGACTTTCTGCTGTCTGACAGAGTATCTTCCCCCAGAATTGTCTCATTTTCTGGACTGCTGATTCCCCTTCAGTTCTATCAAATCTGCCCTGTCTCAGCTCTTGGTCCTAACAGTTGTCCCTATTCCAGAAAAAAAAGTTTATCAGCCCAAATAAATGAATGATGACATTCCAAGCATTGCCCAAAGGCCAATGAAGAAGAGATTATTTAAGGGGAAGGGGCTTCCCTAGATTATACTATAAAATTTTCCTGCATTTAAGCTGGCTTTGCTTGACACTTTGGAGTTATAGTCACCCTACTGAAAAATTTCCACCTTGATAAGAGTTCTGAGAGACACCTGTTTAGGCTTAAGTCTTCAAAAGTTTAAAGGGAACATCCTGTCTGTTTTGGAAAACATATTCTGTTCTTGCTGTAGTCAACTCTAACATTTAAATATTGATCAATCTGATCATTTTATATTTAGTCAATAGGTTATGGTCATTCTATTCTGCATGAGAGGAAGATCGTCTCTCCTTTTTGGGGTGTTGAGAGTAATTATCTCAACCCCACCTAAGCCAACAGAGGAATGCTCTCTGGAGTTGATGACAACTAGTCCCCTGAAGTAAATTGGACAATGCAGCTGATGAATGAGGCACCTTTAATTAATGAACCTAAATGAATGGCTCATGGTAATTCATTCATTCAGCACATATTTACTTGCAAATCACCTTTTTTAAAAAAATTTCTCAAGGAGACTCCAACATATTTTTTGAAGTATTAAAAAAAAGAAAAACCAAACCCAGTGCCTTACTCAGAATCTAGCTATTCTCAGAAACAAGGGGCCGGAGAAACAAGACTAAAATTTAGGATCCCAATTTTGTGTTTCCCAGGTCAGAGTACACCACACATGATATAATGTAGGTGCTATATGTCACCCTTATTTCTTGTCACTTTTTTTCATTGGCCCAGGAAGCCCCGTTGCTCTTTTGTGTGGCTAATGCAATGATTCCCAAAGTTCCTCCAAATTGGCGTGTGTCCCAGGAATTAGCTGTAGAATGGATTTTTTAGAATCTAGCATCATTGAGCACCACCAGCATCACTGAGAAGTCCAAAGAGAAAGGATTTGATGTTATGAAGGGGCTTTCCCTGATTCAGGCAATTTAGGAACCACGGGTTTTATGGAAAAACTCAGGCTTCAGAATCAGTCAGACCTGTATTTAGATTAGAAAATTAGAAATTAAAGTAGAAAAAACCCATTTTCTAATTGGGCAAATTAGTTCACTTCTCTAAGTCCTGTTTTCCTTATCTGTGAAATACAGCAATTACACCTACCTCGAAGGTTTGTGAATGGATGTGTGTGTTTTGAATTAAAAAGAGAAAATACCTATATTTATCACAGTGAATGGAACATAAAAAAAAAACATATAGTAGGCTTTTAATAAATATTAAAACCTGTGTCTTCCCAGTTTCAATCCTGAGAATTGAATTAAATCAAATTCACCTGTCCTTCTTGGGCCATGCCTGCCCCTTTGGTTCTGAGGTCTCTTCCTCTGAGCACATGGATCTGAAAGGCAGTTAAAGGAAAATGCCAGAAGCCTTTCAGTACCCATCTTGTGGCACACTTATCACCTCAGAGGACTTTGGAGAATTCCTTCTTTCTTACACACATGCACACATGTGTGCACATATACACATGCACACACTGACCCTGGAATGCGTTCTTAAAGAGTATTTCCAAGTAGTCATATGCAGTCTCTAGAATCTTGCGAATAGCTGATAAATGTCAGCCATACTTCAAGATTTTTTCAGATTTGCTTCTATCACCTTATGCTATTAAAAAAAAAAAAGGCTGTGGAGATATAAAAATGAGCCAAAGAGTGAATGCACCCTCCTTGGACGAAATGATAAAAAAGCCCTTAGTTGTGAGGCATTTTCTGTTAAGAAAAAGCTCAGACCTCTTCTCTATACAGCTGAATCTCTTTACTTCATGCTTAATCACGATGCAAAGAAAACTCCAGAGGAGAGCATATCCCAGCCAAGGACAACTGCTCACTAACCTCGGAAATTTCCCAAATATCCAGCAATTTCCCAGGCTCACCAGTGAGGATCTGCTTGGTTTTCACTAATTTAATCAGCCGTGAAAAGGAAACAGAGGTGTTACATTTGACTCTGGGGACTTTCATTTTGCTGTGTTATTAAAGGGAATACTACCTTATGGAATAATATCAGGGACAGACTCATGTAACATCAGACTTTGAAGAGTCCTTGGAGACAATCCAGTTCAATCTCTGACTTTAAAGAACAGGAAACTAAGGCTCAGAGAGGGAAAGTGCCTTGCTCAAAGTTACACAGATACTGTAGTTGGTGACAGATCTCGGGCAAAAGCCCAGATTTCTAGTTCAAGCTCTTTCCCATGCACGTTGCTGCCTTATCTTCTTGGTTTTGGCATAGCTACTCTGTGGTCTTTGGAATTCGATATGCTGAAGTTTATATTCATAATTTATTTTTAAACATTGGTAATTCTCCTTGTTACTTTTATTTCAGCCACCATTGCTTTAGGGTTACATTGAAGGATAGAGATGGATGAATGGAGCCAATGAATTTGACTCTTAACCTGCTATCTGGCTACCTGCCCTGACCTAAATTAACTACACAGTGGACAACTATTGAATTTATTTGGTACCAGGTCGATAGGGGTCTTTCTCTCTTAGTATTTAGGAAAGCAGGCAGCCCCTTCTTTCTCATCCCCACAATGACTCACATATAGTAGGGGCTCAGTGACATCTTGCTAAAAGAAAGAAAAGAAGAATGAATAAATTAGCAAATGAATGGTTTAATTTCTATCTCTTGGGATCCCACTCCATTCTCTTCACCTCTACTCTCTTAGGGTCTTGTCCTTCTTCCCACAATGCCTAGAACAACAGGTTTTTATAACTAGAAAGAAAACTTCTAGATTACTAGACCCAACTCGGTCACTTTCCAAACTGGGGTTTGGAGAGAGAAAGTGCCTGGTCAAGGGTCACAGACAGTGTCAGGGCCAGGAATGAATTCTGGGTCTTGGGATTTCTTGCTCATGGGTCAGTTTTTTCTGTCCTTCTGTTATGGTGTCCTCCTTAGGAAACATTTATCATCCTGGCTCTTACTCTTGAAAAGGTATTCCAGGAATTGCTTCATAAGAAGAGTGGCACCCCTGTTTGAAAGAAGCCTAAAAAGCTGGAATAAATGGCAAGTATGCATAACACAGCTAATTCCCTATACCGACAGGTTATCATTCTTTTTCCTCTAACCTAAAGGGCTGGTCCCAGCCTACCTGCTCCCCCCAGGGTGTCTAAGAATTGAGGGCAGGAAATGGGATGGGAAGCATCTTCATCATTCCTCAATATACGGTACTCTTCAGTTTACTGTTCCCTCATATGATGTTCAAATGTCTGTGAAGTCGGTAGAAGTAATATTGTATCCATTATTAAAGATGTGTAAATGAATGGATTAATTTCCACCTGAAATGGAGGCTCAAAAATTCAAGTGATTTGGCCGAGGTCTTGCAATTATTATGGTAGAGTGAGAAATGGTGGCTGATTGATGAATTTAGAATGAGATATTAAAGTGGACGACTATCTTTAATCTTCATGGCTAACATCAAAGAGAACAACCACTACCTGTCACTTCATATCCCTTGGCACCACAGTTTGAGAGAAAGAATTAGTTTGAAAGAATTGTCTTAATTCTGGTGCTCTTAGTTTTCTTCCTAAGACTCCTGATACATAGTCACATAAGTTAGGATATTTGCCTTAACAAGACAAACTGGAAATACAGTTTCTTAAATAATATTCTCAATTTCATAGTATTCCAGAGTTGGGCAGGTCACATTGGCAGGCAGCTTTGCTCCTCAAGGTCATACAGGGACCTAAGTTCTTTCCATATTGTGTATCTACCGTCTACTAGGGTATTGTCCTCCTCTGCATGGTGGAAGCTGGGTCTTGACCAAGTCTCTGTTCCAGCCTATGAAATGGGAAAGTGAAGAAATGAGGGCATGCAATTGCTTAAAAAAAGTGACATGGAAATTTCACATGACACTTTTTCTTAACTCTGCTGTTAAGAACTTAAGTCATAATGCTATTTCTATTTGCAAGGGATGTTGGGAAATGTAGTCTGTAACTGGGTGCATATGTGCTCAGCTAGAATTTAGGGGGCAGGGTTCTATTATTAAAAAGAAGAAAGGGAAATGGATATTGGGGGACAGTTAGCAGTCTCTAGCACAATGGCTGAAAAACCAGGCACATCTCTAAACCTTAGTAATAATAAGAACAGTAAGAATAATAATAAAAAAAAGAATAGCTCACTTTTATTGACTACATACTTTTGGCCAAACATTGAGCTAAGCAGTTCATATTATTTAATGCTCAAAACAGCCTTATAAGTATTATTATTATTCCCACATTATGCATCGGGAAACTGATTTGGATCACACAGCTAGTAAGTGACAGAGACAAGACTGCTACTCCAACTTAGCTGGCTCCAAAGCCCATGATCTTAATTTCCATGCTGTATTTCCTTATTTCTTATAATTTGGATTCAAAGCTGATAAGTCCTCTTTGACAAGAAGGCCAAGATAAACTGAAAAACTTTAGTAAAGCAAGAAAAAATACCAACTCATCACTTTTCTTCAATTGTTAATTACACTTAATGTAAAAGAAGTATCAGACCCGCTGTTCCACAGGCCAAACCAAAGCAGTTCCAGATGGCATTCATAGACAGTTCATTCGTTCATAAAGTTAAAATTTTTGAGCACCATCCAGGCGGTGGGCCCTAGGCTAATCGTTGTTTATTCAATGGTGAGAAAAATAGACATGCTCTCTGTCTTCAAGGAGCTTATCAATGAGGGAGGGCGATGAGCATTAATTATAAAAAAGCAACAAGAACAATGAATCATTCCACAACTATAAATTGCATTAAGTTCTGTAAGGAAAATGCCAAGAGAGAAAACAATGGGAGGAAGCATTTACTTTAGACTGAGTGCTCTGGGGAGACTTCTTGGAGGAAGTGGCATCTCATCTGTGATACGAAACATGAAAAAGAGACAGGCAGGAAGAGAGTGTGGGGGAAGCTCTCCAGGCAGAGGGAGCAACTTGTGCAAAGGCCTTAAGGCAGGACAGAACTTGGTATGCTCAAGGCACGAGAAGAAGACCAGTCCAGCTGGAGCTTAGTGAGTACAGTAAGAGTGGGTGGGAGATGAGGACGGTCAGGAGAGCCCAATTCAGGAGCTGGGATTTTTATCTCGTATCCAAAGGGAAGTCTTTAGGGGTGAAATCACTGATTTACATTTAAGCAAGATCCCTCTTGTTGACATGTGGAAAATGGATATGAGAGAAGCAAGAGTGAAGAAGGAAGAAAGCTTAGGAGACTATTGCAGTAGTTCAGGTAAGAAATGATAGTGACTTGGGCCAGGGTGACGGTAGTGGAAATAGAGAGAAATATGTGGATTGGATTGTATATAAGGGAGGTGATGTGGTCCTGAAGCGATCTAAGAAAGAATGACTCCCAGGTTTCTGGTTGAGTCACTGAGTGGCTGGTGGTACCTACTACTGACAGTGCAAAGACTAGGAGAGGAACCAATTGGGGGGGGCAAGGTGGGCTTAGTGAAGATTTTGAAACAATTGTAGTGGCTAAGGGACAACAATATAAGGCTGGGTATGCTCTGGGTGAATGTTCTGCGTTTATGTTACTCATGTCTGCTGATAGTTTTTAAAAGACGGGCTCTTTGGGGGCTAGAGCCAGTTTACCAGGTCAATTCAGGGATGCTGTAGGCAGAGCTTCTCAAACTGTGCCTGCCCAGGGTTGTCCCTAAATCAGGGAGTGATAGTGTACTCCTAGGAAACCAGTGTTAGAGAGAAAACCAGTTTGAATTATTTTCATGTCTTCTGTTTTATCATAAAGGCCAATGAAAAATATTTTTCTACTTTGTAATATAGATATTAATACTAAACTATATTTCAAATTACTTGCAGCCAAATAAAATTGACCATTCAGAAATATATATCTACTGTAGAGGTACAGAGTATTCCCCTTTCCGAGAAATATTCAGTAAGAAATGAAAACTAGCATAGGAATGATTGAGTCTGGCTTCACCATCATCCCCAATCTTGGATGAAATGGTTTTCCCCATCTACCAAGCCCACCGTGACCAATTGACTTCTCAATGCCACATAAACATGATACATTATTTTACCAACCATCTGAGCAGGAGTTGTCTATCTCAACAAAAAGCACTGTGCCTTTCCGCTCCTAGGCTGTCATGATGTGTGAAGACAAATTAAACTAAGCAGTAACAGCAAAACTATGATGATACACTATGCTCCTGGAACTGACTCAGAGAACACACACGCAGACAGACAGACACAGGATTCTTGTCTGAGGAGAAAGCTATCTCCCCAGCCTTGGGCTCCATTTCATAGAAGTGGGAGTGAGAGGCAAGCCTGGGAGGTGACCTTCATTAGCTCTCAATCGGTACTTCCTCCTCTTTCTTTTCCCCTTTCAGAGATTTATTTATTCATTTGCCTTGGCATAGTTAATAGGGATTTAGGTTGGGAATGGTGGGTGACCAGTAGACTGCTGTAGATGGAGGGTGTTATATATTGCTTCCTGAAGGGTGACATCTGGGAGAGGGGAGGGTGGAGGAAGGGAGAGAGGGAAAAAGGAAGAAGATGGGTTGCTGAGGTCTGCTCTAATTGAATACCTAGTGAACAAGACTGATGATCCCCACCAGGGAGCAATTAAAACATGAAGTAGCAGGAAGAAAGTGGAGGGAAAAGGCAGGGAGTGAGAAGTGGGGACCTAGAAAAGGAGTCATGAAGACAAGCCTCAATGTCCAAGTCTCAGAATAAGGCAGGCAGAAAAGATGAAGATGGGGTGGGGAGGGCAGCGCTGGTTGCTGAGTCATGTTCCTAACCGCACGCGGACCTAGAGGCCAAGGCAGCTGGACGTGGTTTCAGAAGGGCCTTCCTGCCTTTCCTTTGTGCCTCGTAGTTCCAGGTTTGGTGAAGCTCGACGTTCATTATTTAGGTTTAGAATTTTGAGCTCCTAAGGGAGGAAGTATTTAAAGCTATTGTCATTGTTTTATACTGCAGTGTGCATAAGCTGGGGGATGGAATGAAGGTTGTTAAGGGCAAGTTGATACTAGAAAAAAGCATGTCAGTATATTACATGGAGACATGGGGAGGAGTGAATGGGATTGAGAACCTTAAAATGCATAATTTTTGTTTTCCTTATCACCCTAGTTCTGTGTCTGAGTTTGGATGGCTCAGAGCCCTGACAAAGGAACCCTGCGGAAGTGATGCAGGGAGGATGCTGAGGGAAGGTGGGAATGAGGTGGGGCTTACTTGGGCCGTCTGGGTGGATAGCAGGTGTAAAGATTTTGGGAGGAGGTATGTGGAAGCCTGGTTTAGGAATGAGTTAAGTGCTTATAGCAGAGGCTTTTAGGGGGAAGTTGACGGCAATGAAGCTATAAAGGAAGACAGGTGGTTGGTAGGCAAAACGTGAAGGGTCTTAAATGTTCATTGTGGAATTTGAACTTGATGTTATAGATTACGAGGAGCCATCAGAGCTTTCTGAGCAGGGAGAAGAAAGGAGTTGATAGGGAAGGTGAAGAAAACGAAGCATTTCTTTAATGCTTATTGCATACCAGACCTTGAACTTAATCTCATTTGCTCTTCACAACATCCTTAAAAGGGAAGTTGTACTCTTTTTCCAGAGGAGAAACTTGTGACCTAAGAGCTATACAAATTTCTTAAGAACATTTAGTTGCTAAGCAGTAGAGATTCAAATCCAGGTGTGTCTGACTCCACAGCCTGTGACAATGTTGGGGGATTTTAGCAAGGCTGAAATTCTTCACCAATATTCCATGAGTTTTTAGCAAGTGTATTAGTTTCCTTAGGGCTGCCATAACAAATTACCACAAACTTGATGGCTTAAAATGTATTCGCTCATAGTTCTAGAGGCCAGGAGTCTAAAATCAAGGTGCCAACAGGGCCACATTCCCTCTGAAGACTCTAGGAGAGAATCATCCCTTGACCCTTCCGACTTCTGGCAGTTCCAGGTGTTCCTTGGCTTGTGGCAGCATCACTTCAACCTCTGCCCTTGTTTTCACATGGCCTCATCTCTGTGTTTCCTCCCTTTCTCTTCTCTTATGCAGGTACATGTCATTAAATTTTAAAACCAGTTCCTGTAGAGTCAATTCTGACTCACGGAAACTCCATGTGTGTTGGAGTAGAACTGTGCGCCACAGGATTTTCAATGGCTGATTCTTTGAAAGTAGATCACCAGCCCTTTCTTCCAAGGTGCCTCTGGATGAACTCAAACCTCCAACTTTTCAGTTAGCAGCCAAGGGCATTAGCTGATTTTAGGAACCCCTCGGTGGTGCAAATGATTGATGTGCTTGGCTGCTATTATAATGTTGTAGGCTCAAGTCCATCTAGAGGCACCTCAGAAGAAAGGCCCGGTGATCTACTTCTAAAAAATCAGCCATTGAAAACCCTATGGAGCACAGTTCTACTCTGACACACATGAGGTTGCCATGAGTTGGAATCAACTCAACAGCAAATTTTCATTGAATTTAGGCCCACCCTAACCTAGCGCCAGGCGCTCCTAGGAAACCCTTTGGGGTCGCTATGAGTCGGAAAAGACTTCGATGGCACCACCTGGCACCAATGTAGGATGATGTCCTGGCTTATATTTTTTTCCAATTAAGGTAATGTTCACAGGTTTCTGTTGGACATATCTTTTGGGGGGCCCACCATTCAACCCACTACAGTGAGCTTGGCAAAAGGATATGGAAACTGGAGACTCTGAACCATACTCCCTCCTCTTTCACTTACAGTGTTAATACACTGCATGGCTATGCATTTTCTATACTTTATTTGGCAAAGGAAGGGGGAGCAAGAGATGGTGCTTCTCCTCCATATAGATATGGAAATTGGGCCCAGTAACCTGAAAAATTGCCCTGTGGGTCCACAGTCAAACTGGATTTGGATTTAGGGACTTTAGATTGCCCTTCAGCTAGAGGTGGGGTGAGTGAAGGAGGTGACAACTTCTTTAACATCTGAGACAGTTCCTGGTCCAGAATATCTAAAACAGTAGTGGCAACTCCTCTCCGAACTGTCCAAGCCAATTTCTTATCACCACCATTTGACATGCTCTTCTCCTGTGCCCCGGTGTGGGGTCTCTCCAGACCCCTAGCAGATAGATATAGTTACAAGTGAACAAAATGGCTTTAAACATCTCATACAGTAAGAAGTCAGACAGTGATCACTGGCTTTAAGATGGCTAAGTGTGCGCCTCTCTCCCGCCCCAGGTGTTCCCGGCTGGCTGGCACAATAGTTTGTAGATACTGCGCTGCTGAAGTTGGCTCCTCCTCACTGGCCACATTCAGGGTGTTGACTGCTTCTCTCTAAGGATGGCTGATGTCTTACATATGTGAATGATCCATGCAGACCCTGGACCTCCAGGTTCTAGGGCCACCCTCTGTGTGGTGGCCACAGGGTAGGAGGTGTCCTGAAAGCCCTGGGCAGCCATCACTATGTGAACTGAGGGAGTGAGAAAGGAGGTATATCTCAGCATGAATGTGTTTTATGTGTCAGGAGAGGGATTTAGGGAGTGATTCAGGTGCTCCGCAGCACCCGAGTGAAGCGTTTGAGCCAGCCCTGCCCCTCATAAATTTCAGGGGCTACTTTTCTGCCCTGAGACCCAGACGCCTGACATGTGTTTGTTGGGAAGTAGGGGAAGGAGGGAAAGGGAGCAGAGAAAAGGAAGAGACAGAAGAAGAGGAGGAAGAGGATGAAAGGGAATCGATAGGGGAATAAAACCAAAACCAACCAAACAAACCTGCTGCCATCGAGTCAATTCCAACTCATAGCGGCCCTATAGGACAGAGTAGAGTTGCCCCATAGAGTTTCCAAGGAGCGCCTGGTGGATTTGAACTGCCGACCTTTTGGTGAGCAGCTGTAGCTCTTAACCACTTCTGGAGAAAGGCAAGAAAGATAAATAGAAGGAAAGGTAAGAAGAATTAAAGGAAGGAAACAAGAGTTACTGGTTCTTGTGTGATGGGAGATCGAGGTGACTCTTGATTGATCATTCACAAGAACAAGCAGTCTTTGCTCATCACATTGTATCCCACTAGCTGGATGAAGGTTCTTTGAAGCCTTAAGCACTTAAGTGGTGCTTCCAGACATGCAATTCCAATAATCATAATAGTGATAATAATAATAATAGCAAAAGTAAGTCATCAAAGTTCTGATTTTTCCATGATGGCTTTAAAAATAGCAAATATTATTTGGTCTTATTTTAAAAATTGCAAATATTGTCTTCTTCCAAAAAATACATGTTTACAATGACCCTCATTTGCTAATTCTCCAAGCAGAGTCTTAAAGCTAGGTTCATCAGGTAAGGCACACCAAATGGAGCCCTGATGGCATGGTGGTTAAGAGCTTGGCTGCTAACCAGGAAAGGGTGGCATTTTGAATCCACCAGTCATTCCTTAGAAGCCCTATGGGGCAGTTCTAGTGTGTCCTATAGGGTTGCTATGAGTCAGAATTGACACGATGGCAATGGGTTTGGTTTTTTGTCATGCCAAGTAGGTAACCAAAACCAAACCCAACCCAACCCATTGCCATCGAGTGGATTCTGACTCATATCTACCTAAAGGACAGAGTAGAAGTGCCCTATAGGGTTTCCAAGGGGTACCTGGTGGATTTGAACTGCTGACCTTTTGATTAGCAGCCATAGGTATGCCACCAGGAGCAACTGTAGAACAGAGATGACATATTCATTGAATTTTCTTGTATTTCTTTGGTAGACCAAAATTTACACAGCTGTTTCACATATACTATATGACTTGATTCTGTGAGATAAGACAAAGGAAGTTTTTATTTTTAATTGAAAAAAAAAGGGTAGCTCAAGAAAAACAGTTTTTTTCAGTCTCACCATTTGATCAACCATGTTAAGTACTTAAATTTCTCCAGAGATAATAATTATGCATACGTAAAGGTGTTTATGCAACATAAAAAAGTCAAAACTGTCCAAGAATAGAAGAAGTGATATTAGGAAGTAGTGAGTTGCTCATCAATAGAGGGGTGCAGCATTGGTGGTTCAATGGTAGAACTCCCGACTTCCATGCAGGAGAACCAGGTTCAATTCCCAGCCAAAGCACCTCATGCATTGCCACCACTTGTCAGCGGAGGCTTGTGTGCTGCTGTGATGCTGAACAGGTTTTGGTGAAGTCAATGAAAACCCTATGGATCCCAAAGTCTAATCTATAACTAATCATGGGGATGGCGCAAGATCTGGCAGCATTTCTTTCCATTGTGCATGGGCTCGCCGCGTGTCGGGGACCAACTCGATGGTAGCTAACAACCACAAACATATACACATAGATATAGATAAGTAGTAAAGAGTACCCAAAGGGATTCGAGCATCAGAAAAATGAGACATTTGGCCAGGTGGCTCTTAAACTTCTTTTCAATCCTCAGATTTTATGATTCAAAGTATTTCTATGTAGCTGCATCATATATTTATAATATTGTGTTCTGCTTTCATATTTAACACAATTTCATATGTGAATTTTGTTTATATATAATTTCATATTTTTATCTTTAATGACTATGTAATTTGTCATCAAATGAATGTATCATAATTAACTTAATCTCTTTCCTATTGTGGATGCAAATGTTTTTCATATATTTTGCTGTTATAAACAATGCTGCTGCCAACCTTGTTACAAATAAAACCATCGTTCTTTCGATATCCTAAGATAGTGGTTCCCTGCCAGGGGTGACGTTGTCCCCCAGGGAACATTTGGCAATGTCTAGAGAGGTTTTCAATTGTTATAACTGACATCTAGTTGGGTAAAGGCCAGGTATACGTACAGCATTCTTGTGCTTCTCCAATGCACAGGGCTTCTCTCCACGACTATGAGCTACGCGGTCCAAAATGTCAGTAGTGATAAGGCTGAGAAACCATGCCTGGGGATAAAATCCTGAGGAAGTAGAATCAATAGGTCCTTGGGCTTGACTCTTGGAGGGATTGCACCTTAGTTATGGAGGAGGAAATTGAGGTTCACAGAGGTTAAGAAAATTGGCCTAAGGGTCATATGGCTAGTTAGTGGCAGAGGCGGCACCACGACTTTGGTCTGCATTTGCAGTCTAGGGCTCCCATCATCCCGGGTAGAGCTGCCTTTTCTCCATAATTGAAAGCCAAGAAAGAACGCAACAAAATGTCTCAAGAACAAGAGCTGATGAAAGATAAATACACCTGGGCCTTCAGTGCTGAGGCTCTGTTAATACTGGGAAATGAAGTTTATTCCTCCTGTAAGTAGAACAAACACGAGATCCCATGTGTGTTAGGAAGACTTCTAACCTTCCAGTACACACTGCCCTGTTGCATTGTAAATGCCTCTCATTGCCTGCACTGCTCATGAAAGCACTTAAATCTGTTCTGGCACATGGTAGGCCCTTAATAGATGCTTGGAAAGTGACTGAATGATTATCAGTTAATAACTTTCTGTGATCTATCCTGGGTATGCAATTACAGATCTGAAATTGTGACCTTAGGAAATACATTCTTATTGAAACGCGGAATGATGGCAGAAACTCCACACTCTACGTCTTCATCGGTACTTCGCAAAGTGCAGTCCGGCTCAGCGTCATCAGGGGTGCTGGTTAACAATGCACAGCACTACTTTATAGGCTTAAAATCTATGAGCTCCCTGGTGCTCAGAGCCTTGTTTTACGTGTGGATAGTTGAAGGGACATCTCCCCCCCCCGCCCCCACGGTCACGGGAGGCGCTTAAGGCATTCAAGAGAATTGATTTGGGCAAGGAGCTATTCCTTGTTAGCGAATGTGATGAAACTGTGCAATAAAACAAAGGGCAGGAAAGGGGCAAATACTCCTTTAGCATAATAAGGTGAGGATTATTATATTGCAAGAAATAAAATTAAAGTAAGAGAGGAATACAAATTTCTCACGAAGACCAGACAAGGATCTTCAGAATGACATTAATCCTCATGATGGTGTAATGTGCTGGTTTCAGATCCTTTATGGGGAAAAACAGATGTAGTCCAGAGTGAAGCTGCTTTTGCTTGCCTTTCTCTTCCTCTGTCCCCAAGTATAGGCCAGAACTCCTTCCCTACCTTACCCTTCCCGATCCCCTGGAGTCAGCCAAAGCTGGAACCAAACCATTCTTCTCCTTTTTACTAAAGCACCAGAGATGGGGCAGTGGAGAAAATCACTGGGATTAAGTGGATGTCTCAGGCAAAAGAAAGCTACAGAGATGGGGGTTTCATTACTTCATTGGGAGAAAGGCACATTCTAGCCAAGGGGAGGGAGAAAAGACACCAAAGAGGTCTTAAAGGAAGAGAGCTGCAGAAAGTTGGGAGAGAAGAATCAAAATGGGAATATCCACGTGATGGTTCTTCTCTTCATGAGATGCCAAGAGAATTGGGTAGGGAGGTTAGGGGCTAATTCCCATTTCTGACCCTTTCCCCCAGATGCTGAATGAGCATGACCAGGTCCTTTCATAGGGAGCTGCCTCACTGGGACTCAGGAAGGAAGGCAGAGAAAGGCTGGAGGGAGTGTTTTCAGAGCAGAAAAAGGCATATCCCCATCCCCGTCTCCTATGGCCATCTAGCAGGTATGAGCCACATTCTTTTTATGAAATATTGGGTGGCAAGAAGTGTTTGCTCTCAGACTGTCACCCAGGCAGCAAAAAAGGTAAGTCAAATTCCCCTTAATTAAAGTCACAGTCTGTGGGACAGACAACAAAGGTCCTCTGTATAGGTTACATTCAGATAAGAAAACTAAGGAGCAAAGAGATCTACTAGTGGCATCATGTTAATACTGTTAGCACACTATGGAGACTGGTAAATAAATGCCCAAGAATTCTGACTCCACACTCTCTGCTCTTCCTTACTACCTCTGACTGACTTTGTGTCTCTGCAAGGAGAGTCAGGACCCAATCCTCGGTCTTTGGGGGCCAAAGATGTCAGGCAGGAGCCACCGCCGACCACACAGCAAGTGGGAGGGCATAATGTTCTGCTCTGTACATCACATGATGCGATGAATCCAGCCATCTGCATCAACGCCTACTTCATATCCCTTAACTTCTCCCTTCCATGTTGCAGTGAAACTGAGAGGGGCTTTACTTTCAACAAAAGCCTCAGGAGGGTCTTTGAAAGGATTGGTCATAGCAGCAGGGCACATGATTTCACTAAAGGGCAGTTTAGTCTCAAATGAACAAGTGTAACATTTGCTTAGAACAGAGAGTCCCTATTTTCTGACATGCTGTGGAATAAGGTATGCTGGATTTCTTTCACAGAGATCCTTAATAATTTTCAAGGAACAAAAATATGTATCCTACTACAAAAAAGCATTCACCGAAGACCTCTCTGTCTTATCCTTCAAAGATCAATTTAAACTTAACCTCTTTCTTTCTGATTTTACTCATTTTTCAAGAAGTGAAGATATTGACATGGGCCTTAATCTCCTTGTTTTTTCTTTTCTTCACCTTTCTTTGCCAATTTTGTCCAAAGTAATGGAGGCTGGAAGGTGAATGTGGTGGGGATGATAACCATGGTGAAGACAGGATAAATTATGAGTCTTATTTAAATATTTAACACACTGGATGGATTCATTAAGAGTGCTGGTGGTGCAAAAGTTAAGTGCTCAGCTGCTAACTGAAAGGTTAATATGGTTCAAAACCACCTAACGGCTCCGGGGAAGAAAGATGTGATCAGCTCCCATCAAGATTGCAGCCTAGAAAACCCTATGGGGAAGTTCTATTCTGTCACATGGGATTACTAAGTCGAAATCAGCTCCACAGCTCCTAAAAACAACAGGGATTCATTCACTCAACAACAAAAAGTATTGTTTATCCACTCAACATTTGTTTACTGAGTACCTATTATGCTTGGCACTGTGAAGGACACACAAGATGAGTAAGACAGGTTTAATTAGCAAGATAAAGTATGTATCCTGATTACTACAGTATGAAGAAAAAGTAAGTACTGTAAGATTTACATACAAAATGATATACGATTTGAAAGAATAGAGAAAGAATGCTCAGCTCAAGAGATCATGGAAGTCTTTGTGGAAGAGACGGCATTTTTGTTGGGTCAAAAATACTTAGAATTCAGGCGCGAGAAAGTGGGAAGCAAGAGGAATTATTAACAAAAGAACCTGCATAAACAAGAACATAGCCATGAGAATTATAGGTCAAATACTGAAGCTGGCAATTTGTATAGGTTGGGGAAGTTTAGATAAAGTATGATGGGAAACAGTGGAAATTATGCTTGAGAAGATGTTGATGTTAGTGAACTGTATTTGGTAGTTACTGTGGCTAATTTCATGACTGAATAATTTTTCCTTTTAATCTTTCATTGACATAATATTTTTTCATTAATGGAATACATGCTGAATCATTAATGTATCTGAATTTTTGGTAAGTAATACAGATTTTGATACATGTTACATGGGACACATATGTCCCTCTGGACTCTGGGAGTAGGATAGGTGGGATGAGGCAAGAAAAAAAAAGTTGTGTTATCTTAGCAATTTTATTTGGTAAAACTTTTCAAAACATGGGGTAACACATAAAGACACCTTGCAATGGCTGTACATAATCGTGGTTTGAGTCTCCATTTTCTTATTGCTGAATTCTCTGCATCGCCTTCTAGATCCCTTGACAGGTGCATACAATGTGTGGTGCCTGAAAATGAGGTATTCACTCAAACATGGAATCATTGAGAGAAACATAACTTCCAAATAACACACCCAAAAAACTCAAACCCACTGCTGTCATAGCGACTCTGTAGGACATCTTTATGGAAGCAGACTGCCAAGTCTTTCTCCAGTAGAACCATTGGTGTGTTTGAACTGCTGACCTTTCATGAGCAGCAGAATATTTTTACCACTGTGCCACCAGGGATCCTCCAAATAACACACTAAACAAAACAAAACAAAACCAGAAATACTTATAAGGCTTATCTCGCTGTATAAAAGCCAAAAGAGACAAAAGTTTTACACAATCACACGGCCAGGATGCACCACCTCATACAATACCCTGTAAAAACAGTAATGTGCTGCACACACCCATTCTTCTGTTTCTAACAGTTGTACAGAGGTGGAAAATGTAGGTGGGTGCCTTATGTCCCGTGGGTCATGAAAGGGTCCTAAGTAGAGGTGGAATATGATCAGAATGGTACTTTACCCATACTCACAGACACACATAAAATAGTGAAATGGAGGTAGGAAGAATAGTTACAAGGTTAATTCAGTGGTCTAGAGAAAAGATAATGAAGACCTGAACTTTAATAATAATAGTTGGGATGGAAAGGAGAATTCAGCTGGGTGATCAGCTACAGATATTGAATTACAAATACTGAATTGATTGAATTTGTAATTGATCATTCATCCAGCCAAGGGAGAACGCAGATTTCAATGTGACTTGGAGATTTCCAGGTCGTGAAATAGAAATAAAGGTGACCCACTAAGAGAAATGGAGAACCAAGGGGGAAAAAAGCTGATTTTGGAGGTAAGATCATAAATTTAATTTTGGAAATGTTGAATGTGAGAGTCCATTGGGATATCTAAGTGGAGTTATGTAAAAGATCTTTTTCTGAAGGTGCAGAAATTTTGAAGATTCAGAATTGGGAGTCCTCAGAATAGAGTTTATGAATAAAGCAACAAAGCTGGCTAAGATGGTCAGGAACAAGTCTAGAGAAAGAAGAAGAGAAGAATGGAGTAGGGAAGAGAAGAAGACAAAAAAGGAGGAGGAGGGAGAGATAAGGAGGAAGAGGAGGAGCAGGAGGAGAAGTGACCAAGAGGAGTAATTTGAGAAGCTGGAGGATCAAATGCGTTGGAAACTGAATGGATACAATTGGGGTTGCTGTATAAAATAAAGAACTAAAATAACAGTGGTTTCAAAATTTAGGGGCTTGTTTTTCTCTCACATAGAAGAGCTCTGAGATAAGCAACCCATGGCCTGGCATGGCCGTTTCATGTTGTCTTCAAGGACCGTGCTTATTCTGTGTTTCTACTCCAGGATTTTTTGTATATGGCTTCCTTGTTAACATTTGCCTCATCATCCAAGATGGCTGCTGGGAATCCAACCGTCATGTCTACATTACAAGAAATGGAAGAAGAGGGGAACAGCAAAGAAAAAAAGTTTTTTAAAAAGTGCTTTATTACCTTTTTTGTACCGCTTTTACGGTGCTTTCCTCTAAGTCCTAGCAAACAGATTCTGCATCCATGTTATTGTCTGCATTTAGCAGCAGTTAGGCTGGGAAGTGTAGCATTTTAATGGCATATAGCCACCCAGAATAAAATCAGAGTCTGTTAAATAAGGAAGACATAGAACCGGTATTGATAGCCAGTCAGCAGGAATATCTACTGCAGAAGCCAAAGGCAGAGAGACTTTCATATGGGAAAAACAACATCAATATTAGTGGTTTTCAAAGGATGGTCTTCAGACCGGCAGCATCAGCTTCACCTGGGAACTTGTTAGAAACGTAAATTATAAAGTCCCATACTAACCTACTAAGTCAGAAACTCTGGGAGTGGGGCTCAGCAATCTGGGTTTAACAAGTCCTGCAGGTGATTCTGATGGTTGCCAAAATTTGGGAACCACTAACAATAGGTTTAAATGCTGCCATTTATTCCAGATGGTTTAAATCAATAATCACTTGTTTGACGATTATCATGTGTCAGACATAGCATCAGGTCTTTCTACAAATACTATCTCTTTTAACAGATGGTTTAGTTGAGAGATCATAAGAGCAAATAAGAATACTTAATATTAAAATTACACTAAAATAGTTAAATACTTCTTTGATAATTTCAAAAGGTCATATTGTGATCCAGTGACGTCAATCTGAATATTACTTCTTATTTTACAAGACTAAGCAAAAATCTGGTTATGTGACCTTTCTGTTTATCTGAAGTTTTAGATGAAGAGAGTTTGACCTAATTGAGTTCCTAACCTGCTGGAATATTTGGTCACTTGTGTAGCATCAGTTGATGTCCCAATAGAAAACACAATTGTTTGTTGTTCCTAAAGGAAGAGAAGTAGCAAACTGTAAACCTAAAGCTCACTAATAATTTCCTGACTGTAGGACACTGTAACCATGAGTACTTCCTTCCCCTTATAACGTTTAATGATGAAATTACCCTCAAGTCGGCTCCAGCTCATGGCAACCTTATGTATATCAGGGTGAAATGTTGCCCGGTCTTGCCATCTTCATGATCATTGGTATGTTTGAGTTCCATGAGTTGGAATTCAGTTGACAACAGCAACTAACAACAACATTTAAGTTCATTGTTGCAGCTATTGTGCCAATCCATCTCGTTGAGGTTTTCCCTCATCTTCTTTTGCCCGCTACTTACCAAATATGATGTCCTTTTCTAATGATTGGTCTTTCCTGATGACTTGTCGGAAGTAAGAGAGTTGAAGTTTTACGATTCTCACTTCCAAGAAAAATTCTGATTGTATTTTCTTCTAAGACTATCTTAGAAGAATTTTGCTCATGTTTCCGTAAAAAGACATCAATAAACAGACATAATCTCAAAGATTGTCAGAACGTTGGAGGAGGAAAGGCAATAGTTCTCGATAGTCTTCTTACCAGAAAGTCATCCAGAGAGTTACTGAGGTTTATTCTCATTCACCCATTCTTTCATTTAAGCAGTATTTCTAAAGTTCCTAGTACATCAAGCATGGTACTGAGCATGGAAGATAAAAAGACAAGTAAGACCACTGTATGCTCTCAAGCAGTGCACATTCAATCTAAAGAAGACAAATGGATAGGGGAAATACACGTAATTGAGAGTTACAGTGGTAGATGTGGATAAGCCTCCATGGGGCACAAAGGTCAACTCTTTCTGGAGAAGATGGGATCCAGGATACCATTCTTCCAGTTGGATTCTATTTTAGATTCCAAATGTTTCAAGGGTAGGGATAAATTCTTCTCAGTTATGGAAACTTTCCCTCTCTCCTATTGGCAATCGATGGGCCCGGTAAGCCTGGTACAGCCAATGGCCTCACAGTTAGCAATGTATCTGAATATTCAGACCCTCCTGTTGTTGCATGATTAATATAGATTTGTAGCCCCACAATTCAGGGGTCAAACTATTGTTTTGGTTAGGTAAGTGTGTGTGTGTGTGTGTGAGAGAGAGAGAGAGAGAAAGAGAAACATCTGGAGAACATTAACAAAATAAAAGCCCCAATCTCATCAAGCTGAAACACCACTGTTATTAAACCCGGGTACCCCGTAAAAAGTTTTCTTTGACTCAGGAAGGAAATATTTATTCCTATACCTGTGGTTGGCTGTTACCAAGTAACTTCCTATGGTCTTTGGTCTGCTGCATTTTTCCCCCTTCTTTTGGCATTTTCTTCCATGAGGTCATTCTGAGTTCCTCCTAGATACTGTTCATCTCCAATAGTGGAATGATAGCCAAAAAACATCATGAGACATTCCCATTACCTGAAGGAGCTGGACAGACCATTTCTGGGGTGGCAATTGCCACTGCTTCTTCTACTCCCATTGTCAAAATGTCCGCTCAGAGTTGATGTTGTTAGGTACCATGGAGTCAATTTTCAACTCATAGCGATCCTGTGTGACAGAGTAGAACTGCCCCATGGGTTTTCTAGGCTGTAATCCTTATGGGAGCCACTGGATGAATTTGGACTGTGAACCCTTTGGTTAGCCGCCAAGTGCTTAACTATTGTGTTACCAAGGCTCCTTCTGCTCAGGGTAATGCACTTTAATTCAAGTCACCACCTTATAAGGGGATGAAAAAGAGATCTATATGATGACACTGCATTGTGCATGGGACAGTTAAGAATGCAATCTGACTGGAGTATAGAGTTTAACCTGGGTGGGTAAGATGTAAACAGTTGATGAAAGATTTTGAATCTCAGGCTAAAGAGTCTGGACCTCATTTGTACTAATCAACCACATGACCTTGTACACAGAATTTCTCTTCTTTGGACCTCAGCTTTTTCTTCTGTAAAATGAATAAGTGGATTAGAAACCTCTTATGCTAATTAATAAGGAGGATGTACTTACAGCAGTTCAGTGGCATGTTGAAAGGGTTTTTAAGAAATATTAATCTGGACTGTGAAACGGATGGCACTGAGGCTGTGTTAGATCTAAGGAATTCATCTAAGAAATTCTTTCAGCAGGTTGGGCTTCTTCCTGCTTAGTACCTGGGATCCTGAGCCCTGGACCTGTAGCAAGAGATATTTTCTCTCTGTCCCCATCACTGTTATCTCCTCCCATTCCAAGTCAAGGTTACTGCTGACTCACAAGTGCAGCCTTTCTTTGATCTTCCACAGAGTTCAGCATTCCTTTTCCATCCTGAAGGCTACAGGATGGATCTCAGTGGTGGTGGGGTCAGCCGTCTTCCCCACCGGTTCTCAGGAGCCAGTCAAGTATGCTTTGCAGAAAGCAGGCAACCAACATTAGCACAGAGGACAGACCATAGTTTGTTATTTTATTAAATTTCTTGATTGCACACACAGTTCCACAAGAGACAAGGAAGGGTGGTGGAAAGTCTTGCCTGTTTACATTGTAGCTTTTTCCTCTCTCTGGCCCTTTCTTGGCTCCTCTGCAGTTCAAAGGCTAACACTTCCCCCTGCCTTTGACACCTGTGTTTGCCAAACTTTACAATATCATTTTGTATTCATACAGAATTTATATTGTCTAACCTGATCCTCACAACAGTCCTGCAAGTAGGTGGGACAGAGGTTGTTATGCTCATTTAACGGATGATCAACCCGAGGCTTAATGTTGGGGCAACTGACCCAGTTCATAGAGCTAGAAAGTTTCAGAGCTGGAACTCCACCTGAGTCCAACCCATTGGTTGCTTCCATGGATGGTGTTATGAGAGCAGAGAGCTGGAGCTGTGCAGAAGGGTCCACCTGATCCTGGATAGCCTCAGTTATTGTGAAAGGAATACTCCAATTTCTCCTTCCGCATTCTAGGATCCAGCTCAAGACACCCATTGCCTGAACCCAAAAGGAAGCCCGGTGGCAAGGGAGTCTGGGTGCTACCGGGCAGAGAAGGGCAGAAGGTAGGTCTGGAGGTATAAATGGAGGCTGGCAGCATAGCTGGCACTTTTGCTTGCCTCCATCATTGCACCGATGCTTGTGCAACTTCCACTAAAAATGATATCCTGAAAGGAGACTCGATTGCGTAATGGTTAAGCACTTGGCTGTTAACCAAAAGGTTAGTGGTTCAAACCCACCCAGCAGCTCTGTGGGAGAAAGACCTTGTGATCTGCTTCCATAAAGATTACAGCCAAGAAAATCCTATGGGGCCATTCTACTTTGTCACATGGGGCTGCTATGAGTCAGAATCAACTCCATGGCACCCAAAAATAACAACAACAAAAGCCTAAAAGTCCGAGCCTGCTGCTCTAGGGTAGAGGTCTGTAACCTTCTCTAGCATAATTTAAGGGATTAGTGAACTTGGATCAGTAAAAGTGATACATACCTCTCCTTTCACTAAACTGTAACTGAAATTCAGCATTTCTTTGAATTACGAAATAAGGAAAAAGCCACAGAATTCACAGTTATTGTGACATTGTCAAGGAGCCCTGGTGGTGCAGTGGTTAAAGTGCTTGGCTGTTAACCGAAAGTTCGGCGGTTCAAACCCACCAGACGGTGTGTGGGAAAAAGATATGGAAAGTCTGCTTTCGTAAAGGTTGCAGCCTTAGAACCCTATGTGGCAGTTCTAGTCTGTCCTGTAGGGTCGCGATGAGTTGGAGTTGACTCTACAGCAGTGGATTTTTGGGTTGCGTGACATTATCAGCAATAGAAATCATTTATATATACATGGAGCCCTGGCGGTGCGGTGGTTAAAGGGTCCGGCTGCTAACCAAAAGGTCGACAGTTCCCTCCACGGCAGACAGATGTGGCAGTCTGCTTCAGTAACGATTTGCTTGGAAACCTTATAGGGCAGTTCTATCCTGTCCTTACAGGGTCACTATGAGCAGAAATCGACTCGATGGCAGTAGTTTTGGTGTATATGTATATATATATGTATATATATATATAAAGCCCTGGTGGTGTAACAGTTAAGAGCTTGGCTGCTAACCAAAAGGTCAGCAGTTTGAGTCCACCAGGTGCTCCTTGGGAACCCTATGGGGCAGTTCTGCTCTGTCCTGTAAGGTCTCTATCCTGCTTGTCCCCTCTGTCTGTGTTCTTTCTTCTCATCCATAGTTGTAATAATTACTGAAATTTCAAAGTAATGAAGAGTATAAAGTGTATTTTGAGATTTCTGTTATATTATACACACACACACACCACATTTTTACACAAATAATGCATGCCTTCTACATTTGTTTGCTGACCGTGTCCTCCCCCATTGAGGAATTTTCGTAAGCATGCTGTGCTAAATTTTATTGCTATGCCGCTTTTTTTCACATGTTGCTGAAAAAAAATTAACATAGCATGCTTACGAAAATATCTCATGGTGGGAGGGCGAGGTTGGCAAGCAAATGTAGAAGGTGAGCATTATATACATAAAAATATGCTGTGCGTGTGTGCGCACATGTGTATAGTATATATATATATAAAATAGACATCTCAAATATGCTTTATACTCTTCACTACTTTGCAATTTCAGTAATTATTAGAACGGTGGATGAGCAGAGAGAACTCAGACAGAGGGGATAAGCAGGATAGATATGCTGGGCTTGTATTTCCTGAGGAGTTCCAGAAACTCTCAGTGATCATGTTATTTGTGTGTTACAAAAAAGCACATCTATTACTGTATCACGAATTTTTTTTTTTTAATTAGCCTGGCAACTGTATCTCATAAAACTGGTATCCTTTTTTTATAGCATGTATTTTATTGTGTGCATTTAAAAACATTTTTTTCTGAGTCCATAGACTTCACCAGACTGTTCAAGAAGTCCATGGCATGAAAAAAGGCTCTTGGGGCCATGGAAACAACAGAGGACAGGGGGAGTATGGGAAGACTGTTTTTCTGTTTGAGAAAAACCCTTCAATGCATCTTTGGTTATACAAAGGTAAAGCTCAGACACCATTCTGGAATGGAAAAAGGCTGACAATGGGACCTGAACTGTTCAGCATAATGTTGTCCTAAGAGGCAGAAACTATTATAACGTTAACAGTTTTTGCCTCCACTGGCCATACCATAGAGGAAGACTTTTGGTCCAGAGCCAAGGAGTGAGGGTAAGGAAGGGGATGTGCCACCTGTGGGAAGTCAGGCGCCTGGTAAAGGATTCCCTGGGAAGGGCACTGTGGCGTGACTAGTCAGCTGTGGTCATTGACACCGGGGTTAGGTTTTCCTTTTCTGTACTTCAATGCCCTCACACTCTTCTCCACCTTCCAGACAAGTTTGTTAAACACCACAGCCCTGGAGCAGCTCTGACATGGGCAAATAGCTAGAGGAAGGGGTAGCAGGCTAGAGAAGGTGTAACCAGCTGCCTGTGGATGAGCAGAGAACTCAAACAGAAGGGGCAAGCAGAATAGACATGCTGGACTCGTATTTTCCAGAAGGCATCAGTGAGAAGACTTGGGAACGCCAACATTCCTGCAGACACACTGACTGGGGGCTTTGGCTAAGTTACTGCACTACACCGAATCTTAGAAACCAAATGAATGTAATAGGCATCATAACTTTATGTAGACTAAGATAAAAAGCAAATAAACAAAAAAAAACCTTGTAATTACAGTTGTAAGACATCATCAGTTGTAAGATGCATCCTGATTTCAGCTGTATTAAAATGTGAATAAGCAGTCCTGGCGGTGCAATGGTTAAAGGCTAGGTGCTAACTCGAAGGTTGGTGGTTTGATCTCACCCAGTGACTCCACAGGAGAAAAAGACCTGGCAATGTGCTCCTGTAAAGATTACAGCCAAGAAAACCCTATGGGGTAGTTCCACTCTCTTACATGGGGCCATTATGAATCGAAAATCAACTCGATGGCATCTAACAACTGAAATGTGAATAAATGTGCATTACAGAATTGAAGAAATACAGTAGTTAGATACTTCGTTGATGGGTGGGCTTCCCCTTCCACCCTCAGGCTGGCCGACTTGGGGACGTTTGTGATTCCTGTTGTAATTCTTGGCAGCCTTGTTTTCTCTCCCTCAGTGCATGAGCTCATTGAGAACCAAGCCTGTGTCCTAGTCATTTCTGTTTCCCCAGCATCAAGCACTATGTATGTCCCATAGTACATGCTTTCAAAACATTTGTTGTTATAGTAACAATTGACTGACTGGCTGAATGTACTAAAAGAAGAATGAATTAATGAAAAGTGTGGTTCAGTGGCGTATCAAATGGAGGAAGCCATCTCCCCAATGTGGAGGATTATTATATCACTGAAATCTTAAAAATTTCTAATTTATGATTGTTATTATTTTTTTTTATAGATTGAATTGTGCCCCTCTTCCCCCAAAATATGTGTTGAATTTCTAGTGCTTGTACCTGTGGATGTGATCTTGTCTGGAAACAGTGTTTTTCCTTTGCTATGTTAATGAAGTCATACCAGTATAGGGTGAATCCTAAACCTAATCACTTCTGAGTTATAGAAAGACCAGAATACACAGAGGAACACACACAGGAGAAAGAGGAAGACAGACAATGGAGATAAATGCACCTACAAGCTTGGGGCTACCAACAAGGAAAGACTTGACGTGGCCAAGACTGACTTGGACTTTTAACTTCCAGAGCTGGAATAAAATAAATTTCTGTTCTTTAAAGCCACCCATTTGTGGTATTTTTGTTATAGCAGTTCCAGGTAACTAAAACAATGGTGATTATCCCGTTCAAGACCCAGTTATTTTCTGCTTTGAATTTTTTGTTGGTACCATGTGTCTTCATTAATGGAAACATGCTGAATCATTAAGTTGTCTGACTTTTTGGTAAGTAGTATAGATTTTTTTTGGAAACCCTAATGGCGTAGTGGCTAAGTGCTACAGCTGCTAACCAAAGGATTGGCAGTTTGAATCTGCCAGGTGCTTCTTGGAAATTCTATGGAGCAGTTCTACTCTGTCCTATAGTGTCACTATGAATTGGAATTGACTCGAAGGCACTGGGTTTGTTTTGTTTTTGTTATAGAATTCTTTTTCTTGCCCCCTCCCACAAGCTTATCCTGAGAGTCCAGTGGGACAGACCTGTCTCACTAATTCTGGTCAGCAGTGGGTTTAGGTTGCTAGGAAAGTACTGTGAGACATTCTTTGAAGCCTTCACTGAGCTCCTCCCCAGTATCTCTCCAGGGTTATGGTTAGAATTCAGCAGGCATTTATGTCACCCTGCATCCTAGAACCTCAGGCTTATGTGCAATTTCTCCAGGGCATCCAACCCCACTCTTCCTCCAGGCATGGAAAACCCAAGATGAGTCACCTGGGATATGATTCAGAGGACAGGCCTTTTTCAAGTTCATTTTATGCTTTTTTTTTTTTTTTTCTTCAGGCAAGAGCTGAGATCTCATTGCTCTCGGATCTGTTGTGATTCTCTGTTGGTCTTTTCTTGGTTTTCTAGCCTGAAATCCAATGTGCTACCTGGTTTCTCGTTAGACATGGCTCATGCTTATTCCCAAACTCAAGCTTTTAAAACGCAAAGCAAAAAAATGTCTGCTATCAACAAACCAGCTCTGGCTATCCTTCTGATCAGGAGCAATGAATCCAGTTGGATGTCATTTCCAAATGAGATGGTCTGAATATCTTTGGCATGTGGGGAGGGAGTGGCTGGAAGGTGGGGGAGTTGTGTGGGTGGGCGGTGTTGAGGTGGGGGTGGGAACACCAGTGTGATTTATTGATAGTCGGCAACTTTCTTGTTTCATCACTTGATGAGTGTTTTTAGGGCACTGAGCCAAGACTAGCCATAAAACTGGGAAAACATCGTGAAATACCCCGAAGCTCACAAAGCAGATGTCAGTGGAGGCAGCATGACTCACCTGCTTCACTCCTTTGAGGCGATCCTAAAGCATGTGATCTAGAGAAGGTGAAGGTGAGTGAGCTTCTTCCAGCCAGTTGACAACAGAGCCAGAACTGGAACTCAGGTCTTCTGACCCCTAAGCCAATGTCCTTTTCACAGTCCCAGAATGTAGACACATGGAAGATTGTCATTCCGGTTCTAGTTCTGCCACTAATTTGTTTTGTCATCTTGGTTATGTTACTTATCCTTTCTGGGCTTTGGTTTCCTCCACCGTAAAACAAAGTTTCAAAAAAGTTGACCTCAATCTCCCTAAGAGCAGAGACTGTATCCCCAGGTCATAGAGTGCCACCTGGCACTCAATAGGCACGCAAGCAATACCTGTATCATCAATACATGTATCAATGTTCTATGAGTCAATGAGTGTCCATTCTCACATGACCTCTATCCCTTTAAATCTGCTCTCCATTTGTCTTGTAGTTGATCTTCCATGCTCTATTTTACTGCATGAGCCTTTGACAAAAAGAAATGGTTTTTAGTTACTTCTATTGCATGGTGCCCTTTGCAACATCTGTGACAAAAGCGTTTTGACTTGTTCTATTATCAGTGAGAATGACAGCGGTGATGGTGTCCTGTTCTGCCTGGGAAGGTGTGTAGGACAGTGCTGGCACAGAGTTGGCATTCAGTCAATGAGTGCTGAATGAGTGTAAACAAATGAACTAATCATATTTTATAAATATTTTAAAAGAAAATGAGCTTGATCTACAGGAAGCAAAGTATAGGTGAATTACAAGGGATGACTTCCCAACATTGAGCAATGACAGACTTTATAAAAAGATAATTGAGAGAGACTGTAGGCTCTTCTTTAAAAAAAAAAAAAAAGATGGCCCTTCCCCCTTGAAGCAGGGGGAGGAAATAAATTCACTTTATAACCTCATGCAGTCCTTGGATTCTAAACATTCTCTGATAAGAATGATTGATATTAAAGAAGTGCAGAGGGATGGACTTTTTTTTCAACATTTTTTATTGTTGTAAAAACAGCAAAATAAAATATTTGCCAATTCAACATTTTTCAAGTGTATAATTTAATGATATCAATTACATTAATCATGTTGTGCAACTATCACCCATAACTATTGCTAAATTCCCCAGAGACAGATATTTTCAAAAGCTTTTTATGTCACAGGTTGGAAGAGGTGTAGGACTTTTTGAGAGTAAATTAAAAGAAACCAACAACCCAACCTAAAACAATACATTTCAATCAAAACAAACCAATCAAAATCTCGTGCTTCAGGTTAGATGCCTGTTGGTGGTAACAGGGTCTTATGCATTCAGCTTGGTCGTGTTAGTCAGAGAAGAGGCCCATCCTAATAGGTGGAATTATGAATGTGGAAACCCAGAGTAGCTTGTATTCTTTTAGTTGTAAAATATAAACCTAGTATCTTTGTTCCCACACTAATGTTGTACCTTATTGAATTCCTAATTCAGAGACTTCTAGTATGGGGGTGTTTTAGTCTGGGTTCTCCAGAGGAGCAAAACCAGTGAAACATATATGGATATATATAGAGAGAAACTTACTTCAAGGAAATGGCTCACCTAACTGTGACGAATTAGCTTATGCAGTTGTGAAGCCTGTCAAGTCCCAAATTCATGGGCCAGGCAATAGACCAAAGACCTCTGCTGGCTCATGTGGTTGCATGAGCTAGTGAACCCCAAATTTGCAGGTCAGGTGGCAGGCTCTTGAGGCCTCGTCTGGCTCACAGGGTCTCAAGGGTTGGTGAATCCAAAATCTGCAGGTCAGGCAGCAGGCCAGAGACTTCTGCAGGCTTACATCCCAAAAACCAAAGGTCGTGTGATGAGAAGAGGACAGGGTGGACAAAGAGAGTGAGATTTGCTAGAACAATCATTTATATACTGGAAGCAGGCCACACTCCCAAGGAAACTTCCATTTTACTGATTGGCTGCTCATATCAGATCACTAAATGGAAGATAATTACACAGTGTCTGCGAAGCCACTGAGAATCATAGCTTAGCCAAGTTGACACACAGGATTAACCATCACAGGAGCAAGATTAGAAGTTGAAATGGCCAAATGTCTTGTGGGTCTGTGCATGTGAGTGTGGTAAGTGTCTAGAAGGAGTAGGCAGAGGCAGAGGAGAGGGTGGAAAGAGGCCACATTTCTGACTCCCAATCTAGCACACTTTTACAATACCATCTCCTAAAGCCAGCGCCACCAAATTTATCAGTTGCTGCCCAGTTGATTCAGACTCATGGCAACCTCACGAGTGTCAGAATAGAACTTCGCTCCGCAGTGTTTTCAATGGCTGGTGTTTTTGGAAGTAGATCACCAGGCCTTTGTTCTGAGGCACTTCTGGGTGCACATGAACTGCCAACTTTTGAGTTAGCAGCCAAGTGCATTAACCGTTTGTACCAGCCAATGCAGCGCTGAGTTATTCTCTGATAGTTGTGCATGTATTACTTTCTTACCCTCTGGAAGCAGGAAACACATTTTATACTTCTTTTGAATCTCTCAGGTACCTAGCTCAGTGCAAGAAAGAAGCACTTACTGATTGCCATGGACTGATAGACTTTGACCTAGTAGGTGTGGGCACCAGCATGCCTTAGGCCTACCATGTGGCTGAGTATTGGATGCCAGATAGAGCCCAGCATAAAAATCACTCGCTGGAAGGAGCTTAGTCCCTAGAAATTTCTGACATTTATGACTTTTTATTTTTGTCCTTGGCAGGGAAAAAGTTAGGGAGCCAAGCCCATTTAGTTTGTTAACAGGGAACTAGGAGGAAGGGAGCAAGAAAGCAGCAGTTATGTGTCTGGGGAATTTGGGCAGACATGTTTGTAGGGTTGTCAGTGTGTGTGTGTGTGTGTGTGTGTGTGTGTGTGTGTAAGAATGTGTTCAAGTGCCTATGCTGGTAGCTTCTAGAAAGACAAGGAAATGTGGAAAAAAGAAAAAGCCTGGGATGTATAACTTTTTTTCAATAGATCATATTTTTAAAGGGAAAACTACCCACTATGGATATTTTTCTTTTTCAGATCATCTTCTCTGTACTTTCTCATCTATATCCCAGGGCAAACAGGGGCAAGTCAGCATCGACAAAAGAAAGAATAGAGTCAAAGGAATCGGGTGTGTGCCCACACATGGGCTCATGCCTAATTAGCTGTCTGATCCCCGGGAAAGCACTTAACTTCTTCATGCCTCCTTTAAGTTCTCATTACAAAGTGGAGATGCTGTAGCACACTCTTCACTTGTCAGAATGCAGTGAGGTAATTTAGGGAAGGTGCTTAGCTCAGTGCCTGACACATCATCAGAGTTCAATACATTTTATCTATCGTTCTTATTCTTCCCCAATCTGTTAATGATGGAGGAGCCCCTGTACCTACCTTTCCACAGTTCTCTGATATCATTCATTCAACTTCATTTGCACAGCCACCTCCAACCCTATGATCCAAAGTGTTTTAGGCTAGATTCTCTAGAGAAGCAAAACCAGTAAAGTGTATAAACATACATATAGAGAGAAATACATGTCAAGGAAACAGCTCACACGAATGTAGAGGCTGGAATGTCCGAAGTCCATGGATCAGGATAGAGGCCTTTCCCAATTCATGCAGCTGCAGAAGCTGGCAAACCAAGATCTGCAGGTTGAAGAGCAAGGCTCCTGTTCACAGGCTGTGACAGTTGATGAATTCCAAAATCGGCAGGCAAGGCTGAAAAGTTTTTCCTAATTTATGTAGCTACAGGAGCTCGTGAACCCAAGATTGGCAGCTTGGGGAGCAGGACTCTTGCTTGCAGCATATGAAGAGTGAAGAATCCCAAGACCAACAGGTAAGCTGCTAGCTCAAGTCCCAAGAATTGGAGGTCAGACGACAAGAAGAGGCAGCTGCTGGATCCAGTACAAGCCAAAAGCCTTGGCAAGGTGAGCAGGAAGGAAGTAGGTGGCAGAGGGTGGAGAGATGAAAACTGAGGGGGAGGTAAGTCGTCATAGTCCCCACCCCCACCAGTACCACTCAGCAGATTCCATCATGGGGGTGGATTACATGTCAAATTTCAACAGGGAAATGATCACAACATTATACAACTGTCAAAACACTGAGAATCATGGCCCAGCCAAGTTGACGCACAATCTTAACCATCACAGCCCACCCCTTGTCAACTTGGCACCTGTACACATCTCCCCAAACCGTACATAATCTCTAATTAAAGACAATTACTTGTGTCTAACATGATGCAAATAACACACGTACAACCAAAAAGAAACTGGCCCGGTTTACAGCTTATATTTTATAAGTGAAGAAAACAGAAACATCTGATGCACACATACAAAGCAGAAATACTCATAACAATTATAGTCCTCATTTCTGCAACTGGTCACGTGGCTGTAACTGGTATTTAAAACTACCTTCTTCCACCACCCATTCCGTATTTCCTTTACCCTCAGCAAGCACCTCAGCTGGTCATTGTTCTTTGCCTGGTGTGGCGACCCAAGCCTTCGTTCCTGAAGTCTCTGGGCCATCATTGGTAGGCAAGTCAGAATTGGGATGCTGTAGTTTTCCATTGACTTTAAGCACAGGACATGGTAGTACTAAGAGATGCCCTAAGGGATCTCCTGCATTCCACACATGCTCTTCTTTACCTCCATTATATAATATCAATCCTATTTCCTCTCGGTAATCAGGATCAATCACAGCAGCCAGTATGGTAACTCCTTTCTTTGCCTGTTGATCCAGAGGCAATAAGGAGCACAAAGTGGCCTGGTGGCATTCTTAGCTTCCAGTTCAATGGAATCAGTGATGTGTCTCCAGGTGGGACCATTCCTCTTCTTGGAACTAAGACCTCTAGACCTGCAGAGTATAACGTCGAGGGAACAGGAAGCAAAAATCTCGCGAGTAGGTCACTGGGGTAATAGTGAGTGGTGCCACTCCCATTTCCACCCCTTGATTCCTGAACCCATGAATCCTTGCTATGGAAGAAACAGCACTATATATTGGACGCTGGTTTAGAGCATATACAGCCTCCCGGAAAACATTGTCCCAACCCTGCAAGGTATTGTCACCTAGCTGGCACCGTAATTGTGTTTTTAGGAGGCTATTCAATTGTTTCATCAAGCCAACTGCTTCAGGATGATGAGAAACATGGTAAGACTTTTTATTTTTGTCCTTCGTAGGAAAAAAGTTAGGGAGTCAAGCCCATTTGGTTTATTAACAGGGAACAAGGAGGAATTTGGCCAGACATGTTTATAGGGTTGTCATTGTGTGTGTGTGTATATATGTGTGTGTAAGAATGTGTTCAGTGAATTCCATGAGCATGGACCCACTGCCACACCTCATTTGCTGTGAAGTGAGTCCCTTGATCAGAGGCAACACTGTGTGGGATACCATGACGGTGGATAAGGCATTCTGTAAGTCTGCAGATGGAAGTTTTGGCAGAAGCATGGCGTGCAGAGAAGGCAAATCCATATCCAGAGCAAATGTCTATTCTAGTAAGCACAAAATGCTGCCCTTTGCATCATAGAAATGGTCTAACATAATCAACCTGCCACCAGGTTGCTGGCTGATCACCTTGAGTGACGGTGCCATGTCAAGGACTGAGTGTTGGTCTCTGCTGCTGGCAGATTTGACACTAAACAGTGGCTGTACCCAAGTCAGTCTTGGTGAGTAGAAGTCCATGCTGCTGGGCCCATGCATAACCTCCATCCCTGCAACCATGGCCACTTTGTTCATGAGCCCATTGAGCAATGATGGGAGTAGCTGGGGAAAGAGGATGAGTGGTTTCCACAGAATGTGTATTCTATCCACTTGATTATTAAAATCATCCTCTGCTGTGGTCAGCCTTTGGTGAGCATTCACATGAGACCAAATATCTTCATTTCTTTGGCCCATTCAGAGTCTACCTCTTCGTCATAAGTCCTTGTCTCCAATTTTCCAATCATGTACCTTCCAAGTCCCTGACCATGAGTCAGTATACAGTCACACATCTGACCATTTCTCTTTCCAAGCAAAATGAACAACCAGGTGCACTGCTCAAAGTTCTACCCATTGGGAGGATTTTCTTTCACCACCGTCCTTCAGGGAAGTCCCAGAAATGAGCTGTAGTGCTACTGCTGTCCACTTTTGAGTGGTGTCTGCATATTGTGCAGAACCATCTGTAAACCAGGCATGAGTTTTCACTCCTTCAATCAACTGGTCATAAGGAGCTCCCCACAAGGCCACAGGTGCAGACTGGGAAATGGAAGGTAATGTGACAGAAGTGGAGACCATGGGCATTTGGGCCACTTCTTCATGCCTTCCTACTTGTACCTTCAGGTCCTGCTCAGGCCTGATCTCGTATATACCACTTTCATTTAATGATGGAGTGCTGCTGTGCACATCCAACTTTATGACTCTGTGGGTCAGACAATACGCAGTTCATGATGGGCAGCTCAGGCCACATGGTGACTTGGTGTCCCATGGTTAAGCATTCAGTCTCTACTAAGGCCCAGTAAAAAGCCAAAAGCTGTTTCTCAAAAGTGGAGTAGTTATCTACAAAGGATGGCAGGACTTTGCTCCAAAATCCTAAGGGTCTGCACTGTTATTTACCAGTAGGGGCCTGCCAAAGACTCCAGACAGCATCTCTATCTACCATGGACACTTTAAGCACCATTGGATCAGTTGGATCATATGGCCCAAGTGACAGAGCCGCTCATATGGCAGCCTGAACCTGATACAGAGCCTTCTCTTGTTCTGGGTCCCACTCAAAACTAGCAGTTTTTTGAGTCATTTGATAAATAGGCCAGAGTAGCACACCCAAACGAGGACTATATTACCTCCAAAATCCAAAGAAGCCCACTAGGCACTATGCCAACTTTTTAGTTGTGGAAGCAGCCAAATGCAATAACTTATCCTTCACTTCAGAAGGAATATCTCAACATGCCCCACACCACTGGACCCCTAGAAATTGCACTGAGGTGGAAGGTGTCTGAATTTTTGTGGGATTTATTTCCCACCCTCTAGCATGTTTTACCAATAAGTCCAAAGTCATTGACATTTTTTCCTTACTAGGTCCAATCAGCATAATGTCATCAACGCAATGGACCCGTGTGATATCTTGTGGAAGGAAAAGGTGATCAAGGTCCCTGAGGACTAAATTATGACATAGAGCTGGAGAGTTGATGTATCCCTCAGGTAGGCAAGTGAAGGTGTATTGCTGGCCTTGCCAGCTGAAGGCAAACTGCTTCTGGTGGTCCTTGGAAACAGGTATGAGAAAAAGGCTTTAGCCAGATCAACAGCTGCATACCAGGTACCAGGAGATGTATTAATTTGCTCAAGAAATGAAACTACATCTAGAACAGCAGCTGCAATCGGAGTCATGAAGCCCATTTAACAACTGCTTGGCCAAGTATGGTGCCATGTCAGGGGCCATACAATCATTACCTAGATACTGTTCTCACTTCAGCTGGTGTGATTGATGGGATTAGACAATTAAATATGCAGAAGCAAATACGATTCCTGAAGGAGACCGTGGTTTAGGGCCACACAGTGGCCCTAAAAGTAATCAAGATTCTTGAAAATAGTATGTTGTTGTTAGCTGTCATTGAGTCTGCCCCTTGACTCATGACAACCTCATGATACACTGCCTGGTCCTGCACCATCCCTGTGATCAGTTGCTGATTGGACTGTTATGGTCCAGAGGGCTTTCACTGTCTGATTTTGAAGTAGATCACCAGGCCTTTCTTCTCAGTTTGTCTTAACCTGGGAGCTTTGCTGAAACCTGTTTAACATCATAGCAACACACAAGCCTCCGCTGACAGAGGAGTGGTGGCTACGTGTGGGATGTATCGGTCATGAACTGAGCCCGGGTCTCCAGCATAAAAACCAGCATAGAGGGCAAGAATCCTACCACTGAACCACCACTGCCTCCAAAAGATAAATGGCAGGCATTTGGGTTTTTGTTCGGGCACCCCTTTTTGAGCATTCCTCCCTCTCAGTATTCCAGGCTAATAGAAAGAATGGCAACATTATAGACAGCCAACTCACATACTGCTAAATACTGGGAGCCTGTACGTAAGTTGAATGTGTGTATGCATGTGTGGGTGAGAAACATTAAGGACAGAGAGTGAATAGAGAGGAAATTTATACAATCAACTTTGAAAAGTATTTAGTAGTACTACTTACTTCTTGGGCTCCTGTAACTGCAGAATCAAATTTCACCATTCTTAGGCTTTTCTGACCATCACTGAATCCCTTTCTCAGAGACAGAAAAGATGCAAGCTGGGGTCCAGGTCAGTTTTTATTATTTCATAATTGATCTAGACAAAAGGAAGTTTTTCAACTAGGCTTCACATAATGAGGCAGAATTTATGAAATGCCCCTTGGATCTATCAGCAGATACTTTTAAGAGAGAATTAATCATGGACTCCAGAGAAAAGGGCCGCTGGAGGGGAGGCTGGAGGGAGGGAGATGTGGCTTGGCTTCGTGAAGGAAAGGGAAGACAGAGCATGGATGGAGAGCAGAGACTGAGGTTGCATTACCTCATCCCTTCACAGCCTCTGTTCTGCTTTCCGGAGGGACTGGAGGGAGGCTTTTCCTCTTCCAATCTATCCTGCGCACTGTGGCCTGATTAATCCTCCTAAATCACGGCTCGCCTCTCATCACTCCCTTCCTCGAGGATCAGAGGTGGCTCCCTAAAAAAAAAAAAAAAGCCTGCTAAATCAAATCCGGGCTTCTCTGCCTCGCTTGCATTGACTTCCGGAACTCAGCCACTCCTGGCCCGTCCAGCCCCGCGTCTCTCCCTAGTTTCCAAAAGCCACCTTTGTTGCAGCAGGCCAGGCCCCTCACAGTTTCCTGCACAGATTGAGCCTCTCCTACCTCTGCACCTCTACTCGTGCTGCTCTTCCTAATAGGAATATCGTCCTCACTTCCCTCCACCGACTCTCCTTTTCTGAACCTGAGGGCCTGCAGCCCTCTCTGACTACAGTAGTCCTTAATGATGTTTCTCTTTGGATCCAGTGGTGGACTGATAAACGTTTAACAACAGGCACTGTATGCGTATATAAGTTTATTATAAATTTTACTAATATAAAGGATGTGTGGTAAACAATTTGGTGTCCCTGGGTGGTGCAGGAGCCCTGGTGGTGTCGTGGTTCAGAGCTATGGCTGCTAACCAATAGGTCAGCAGTTCAAATCCACCAGCTGCTCCTTGGAAACCCTATGGGGCAGTTCTACTTTGTCCTATAGGGTCACTATGAATCAGAACTGACTTGACAGCAACAGGTTTCCGTTTGGGGTACAAACATTTAACACTTTTGGCTGCTAACTGAAAGGTTGGCAGTTCAAGTCCCTGCAAAGACACTTCTGAGGAAAGTTCTGGCAATCTACTTCAAAAAAGCCACTGAAGACACCTGAACCACTGAAAACACTTCAACTGTGACGCACATGACATCGTCGTGAGTTGGAATGGACTTGACGGCAACTTTTTTTTTTAAGTACACAGTTTACAAATAATAATAAAATTTATAATAGCCTTTAAATTCCATATAGCTAATCCATTCTCTCAAAATGCTTTCATTGGTTTTTGCCAAACTCTTCTCTCTATAGCCAACTCTACTGACAGACGGGTGTTATTCCAACGTGAACGTTGGTTGAAATTTTAACGAGTAAAATGAAAGTGAAACGACAAAGACATATATCAGAATTTCACTTATTCGTTAATGACGTGAGAGACTTTTTTGATGAGTTGGACAATAGTTTTCAAAAACTCGATTTCATGGGTGTATTGTTCACAATGTGACAACTACAGACACACTAAATTTATTTTGCTTTACTAACATTTTCTCTGTCACTTTTTTAAGTCTAGACAATCGACAAAACAATAACCCAAGCCCTGATTTGTAGTATTTGCCAATTTCTGTGGTGTAAATTGTCCTACCATGGCCAATTTAATGCTACCACTGTGATGTCACTGAGTGCGGAACTGGGAGGAGAGGTGCGGCAGCACTTCCTTATGTAGTGTTTCCACCACACAGATAAAACGGACACAGGTAACCTCGAGTGCACAGATAATAGCAACATGCCGTAAAATGATTAGGAAATGATGAGTTTTGAGTGTGTATTTTTTTTAAATAGCATTTATTTAATTGTAAGTTTTTAGAATCTGATTTTTAATACTGGCTGACAAAATTCCTGAAAATTTAACAGTTATCACAAGCCAGGACAAGCTGACTCTAGTATGCCATTGTCTGACTCTAATATTCAACAAACTGCTATGTGACAGGCACTGTTTGAGGCACTAGGGAAGATGGATAACCCCACCCTTGCCTTCAAGGACCTCCCAGTCTAGTGGGGATGATGGACACGTTAACAGATAATGACAGCAGACTTGTGCTGTAAGGGAGGCATGAATAACTACTGAGGATTCTAGAGCCCAGGAAGAGGGGGACATTAACTCATGGTGGTAATCAGAAAGGCTACACAGATGATATGATTTTAAATGGGATCCAGAAAGATGATGGGAAATGCGCCAGGTGGAATGGGTGGGGCTGGACATTCCTAGCAAAGAGGAAGCACATATGTGAAGACTCCTTCTTGAAATATCAGGTAATTTAGTGTAGCTGGAGCTGGGGTGTGTGGTGGAGGACGGCTAGAGATGAGAATGTTTTGGAAGGCTGGAAGAAGATTGCACAACACTCATAACTATGGCCACACACCTCAGTGTTTAATTGCTCCCTAACTTTTTCTGGGTGTGTATTTTCAAAATATTTGCTTTTTTATGATGCAAACAGTTAACGCTCAGCTGCTTAAATGAAAGGTTGGAGGTTAAGTCCACCCAGAGACACCTTGGAAGAAAGCCCTGGCCGTCTTTTTCCAAAAATCAGCCAATGAAAACCCTACAGAGCGCAGTACTACTCTGACACACATGGGTTCACCATAAGTTGGAATCGATTTAATGGCAACTGATTTTGCGTTTTATGAAGATGAATCTTAATGTTTATCGACGTAATACCTACTCATTTCTCTGCAGGATTGACAGTGGAGAGAATCAAAGGAAGAAGAACATCCCCATCTTCCAGAACTTTCATCGGATCATTGGCATTGGCTTGGTATCCAAGAAGGTGTGTGGGACCTTTGTGGAACAGATTCTTCTCCTTGAATATTTCAACTCTTTTGATCTCTTTTATTCCAGACAATGGGATACAAGACTTTCGCTTCCCGTTATTCAGGCAGGCTAACAGAAGACTCAGAGTGGCAAAGACTTAAAAAACCCTTGAAAATCAGATATTTTAAATCTTTCAGAACCACAAAATCAGCCAGTAGAAGAGCTGCATGAAAGATCCAGGTACTCTGACTCCAGGCGTCTGCCCAGTAAACCTCTGGTTCCACCTTGGTGTCTCAATGCTAACTCCACACCATACACCCTCCTGGGTGATTCAGCTGTTCTTTGTGGCATAGGGATGTGAAAAAAAATTGAAATGTAAAAGGACAATACACGAATAGGAGAATCAAGTTGGTTTGCCTAAAAGGTTGAGTGCCAGCCTGACATGAGAGTACGTAAGATGTCTGAAAAACAGTCAAAGTCTTGTCAGAAACATTTTGGGAACCAAACTTTTGAACCCAGGGCTATAAAAGGAAGGTCTTTAAAAAAATTGTTTTTTTGCTTTGTGTGCTTCAGTACATTCAATTAACATGAGAGCTTGATTTCCAAACATACGGAAGAGATTTTTCATCAAAAGAAGGACTTTTTAACTGGGTTTCAAATATCTAGCTGTTGCCTGTCACTTGATATAAAATATCTGATTCTCAAGATTCTTTTAAGCCAAGCAGAAAAGTAGATAGAATTGCTTTCTCTTCTGAGATGGGATGGAGGTGTGCTGGTGGGGGCTCATAGAAGGCATAGTCTCCTCAGTGACCTCTTGCCAAGTCTATAAGGGGCTGAGAAGACCAGGCAGGAATGAGTGGCAGGTAAGCACATTCACTTTCCCAGCAGGAAAAGATTGAAAAGTTCTAAGAAGGAAGGGTTCTTGTTTCCATGGTGAAGTGTGGAGGGAATCCAGAAAGAACAAAGCTGTGGTAACATTTGAGAAAAATCACCTGTTATTTATTGTGTCCTCCACAAAGACATGTTGAAGTCCTAACCTGGTTATCTGTGAATGTGAACTTGTTTGGAAATAGAGCTTTCAAAGATGTTATCAGTCAAGGTAGTATGAGGTCATACCCAGAGTAGGATGGATCCTAATCCAATATGGCTGGTGTCCTTATAAAAGAAGAGTCACAAGGAACATACAGGGAGAAGAAGTCCATGTGAAAAAGGAGGCAGAAGTTGAAGTGATACATCTACAAGCAGAGGAATGCCAAAGGTCACTGGCTGTCACCAGAAGCTAGGAGAGAGGAATGAAGCAGTTTCCCTCAGAGCCCTCAGAAGAAATCAACACAGCCGACACCCTGATTTTAGACTTCTAACTTTCAGAACTGTAAGACAATACCTTTCTGTTCTTATAAGCTACCCAGCTTGTGGTGCTTTGTTGTGGCAGCCCTAAGAAACTAATGTAACACAGAAAGGACTACCTGGGGTGCACAAGTAGTAGGAAATATTTTTTTTTCCCCTTGCTGTATGGAAATACCACCTCAGCATCAGTTTGACCAAGTAGAAAGCCTAACTCAGGTAGTTCTTCCCATTTATCTCTATCATTTAGTTCTTTCAGAGCCTTCAAATGATCCAGTTTGGTTTTCCAATCAACTGCCGGGGATTATCCCTCATGATCTCTTCATGCTCAAGAGAAGAAGGCGTGAAGGGAAATACTGAGTCTGGACTCCTGCTCTGACTCCGCCTCGGAAAGAGATTCTCTTTTAGAATCCACTCACAATTTAGACTTAATGATTGAGATCACTGTATTCGCTATATTCAGGCCTAACCCTGGCTCTGCTCTCTGTGTACCCTATGTGTATCTCCATTATAGCGAGGATAACTTTGCTTCGTAGCTTTGAGATTGTAGATCTCTTGCTCCACTAGAAAATAAACAACTTGATACTAGAGTAATTTCTTCTCATCCATCTATTCCAACTCCAACCACAAGCTTGACCACTGAAGAATTCAATAAATATTGGGTGAAAAAAAGAAAAAGAGGTAAGAGTAGACAAATTATTCTTGTCTCTAGGACTTATTTGTAAAATGGAGTAATTGGTATAAAATTCCTTTCAGTTTTCATATTCTGGGATTGTCTCTGTTTGACTCTTCCCTCTTCCACTATATAGTGGCAGAAACCATGTCTTAAGCTTCTGTAGTCTTTTTCTTTACATGTGACAGCTATTCCTGCTCAGAAGGCTAAATCCTGACCTTATATGTCCTCTGCCTTCACTTACTCAGAAATGGGTAGGAAAAAAGTGAATGTGCATGTAAAAGTGGCTAAAGGTCAAAAACTTTTCTGTTTTTATGAAGCAGAATGTCTCACCAACACCTCCAAGTGCATAGGTTCAAAACCATGCTTATCACCTCCATCTCCAAACCTCCTATTCCTTATCTTGATGAATGGTACCACTATCTCTCTGTGCACCCAAAGCAGGGTTATCCCATGCAATCTCCTCTCCTTCGCTACCCACGTGACTCAATCACTAAGTCCTATTGTTCTTCCCACTTGTATTTCTGTAAGATTTGTTCCCTCCATTTTCCTTGTCTCTATCCATGAAACAGCCTCCTTCACTGGCCTCCCTTCCTTTGGTTTTCAGGCAGCTATTGTCTACAATTTTGTGTTGCTTCACCATTTTTTTCACCATCAAAAAAAACCAAATAAGTTGTTCTCCCATTGCCTTCAGGCTAACGTCCAAACTCCTCTGGATGGCCTGTGAGATCTTCAGGCACTTTCCTCTGCTAACTACCCCTAACTTTATCTATTGCTTCCCTATCCTACCCCAACCCCCTCTACTCCAGCCATAGTATTTGCAGTTCCTTGAACATGCCCCAGTGGCACAACGGTTAAGCATTCAGCTGCTAACTGAAATGTTGGTGGTTCGAACCCACCCAGTGACTCCCAGAGAGAATGATCTGACGATCTGCTCCCATAAATATTACAACCAAGAAAACCCTATGGGGCAGTTCTACTCCATCACATGGGGTGGGTATGAGTTGAAATTGACTCAGCGGCACCTAACAACAACAACAAACATGCCAAGCTGTTCTAAACCTTTGTACATACTGTCCCCCGTTCCTCGAATTCTTCCCTGGACTTTCTTCCTGGGAAGAAAAAAATTCCTACTGAGGTTTTAAGATTCAACTCAACCAGTGCCTCCTGCAAACAATGAGAGAGCAAGCACTTCCTTTTTGGGGGCTCCACAGAGCCCTATAGCGACTAGCTGAATTATGTGTTTATCTCAGAGACCAGCCTTTACTTGTTTATGTATCTGTCTGTATCTGTCTCCTCCCCAGCCCCCCAAGTCTGTGCATTTTTGTATCCCTTGCACTTAGCCCACTTAGAAAAGTTTGCTGAATTAAATTTAAAAAAGGGAAGCTGGACATGCTACAACATGCATCAACCTTGAAAACACTATGCCGAGTGAAACAAGTCAGTTACAAAAGGACAAATATTGTATGATCCCACTTTTATGAAACATCTAGAATAGGCAAGTGTCTAGAGACCAAAGTGTATTAGTGCTTACTAAGGGAGGGAGGAGGGGAGAAAAACAGAGACGTTGATTAGAGGCACTGAGTTTCTATTAAGGGTCATGGAAAATTGTGGAAAAAGGTAGCAGTGATGGTTGTACAACATGATAAAAGTAATGAATGTCACTGAATTGTACATGTAAAAAATGTTGAAATGGCAAATGTTTTATTATGTAATTAACACATTTTTTTAAAAAAGGGGAAGAAACTGGAGGACAGGAGAAGGGCTAATTGTATATAAAAAAAAATTGTATAGGACCTAATTATTTGAGAGTGTGCATAACTTCTCACTACCACTGGCTGATTTAACCACACAGGACTAGGAAACAGGAAAGAGTGATAAGAGTGTGGCTGTGCTGCCTAGCGAAACCCTGGTGGTGCCATGGTTAAGTGCCATGGCTACTAACCAAAGGGTCGGCGGGACGAATCTGCCAGGTGCTCCTTGGAAACTCTGTGGGGCAGTTCTACTCTGTCTTATAGGATGACTATTGACTCGACCGCAATGGGTTTGTTTTTTTTGTTTTTTTTTTGTTTTTTTTTGCTGCTTAGACTCCAGCCATATGGATTTTCCCCTTTTAATAATTTTGAACAGGTTCTGAGGGAGAAGAAGCCAAGGTCATCGCTACCCACTACTCTTGCACTGACAGGAGAAAGAAAATTATAAAATGTGAGATGTGCAATTAGTTAGATGGCTGCAGAAAGACCATAAAAATTACTCATTGTCATGAAAAAAAAATGGGAAGGATTTATTCTGGCTCGTGAAAATTACCCTATTTCAGAGAACAGGTTTGCAAGGAATTGCAACAATTCTGCCTGAATCTCCCTGGGCTATGAACCTGGCCCTCTAGGTAATCTCTTGCAGGTGCCTTTGTGTGGAGGTGGGGGGAGGGGAGGGGGAGGACCCGTTAGTAGCTCATAGGTGGAGTGGCCATCCATGTTCTGGGCCTTGCTGTGTTTCCTTGCTGTTTTCATCACCAAAAGTCCTCATGTTTGGCCAGTGATTTTTCTCTTTCTTTCAAAGAAATTTTTTTTTATACAACATTAATATTTAATAGAGTGATATCAATATCCCCAAATATCAATATACAGATATGATAAATAGTCACAGATTTTGTTAGTTATTACAAGGATAATTCCTTTGGATTGAAAAAAAAATCATTGTGTAAATATATAGGTGACCAATCATTTGTCATTTGAACAATATTTACATGTAAAGTTCAGTGACATTAAATATGCTCATCATATTGTTCAGCCATCACCATTAACAGTCCCCAAATTTTTCTATCACCCTTAACATAAGCTCAGTGTCCCTGGTAACCACTAATAAACTTTGATCTCTATATACTTGTCTATTCTAGATATTTTATAAAAGTGGGATCATACAATATTTGTCCTTTTGTGACTGACTTATTTCACTCAGTGTAAGGTTTTCATAGTTCATGCAGCATGTGTCAGGAATTCATTTCTCTTTATGGCTGAGTAATATTCCATTCCATTTTGTTTATCCATTCACCTGTTGATGGACATTTAGGCTATTTCCATCTTTTGGCCATATACATGGGTGAAGGAGCCCTGGTGGTGCAAAGGTTAAGTGCTTAGCAGCTAACTGAAAGTGTGGCAGATGAATCCCACCCAGGGGTTCTGCAGGAGAGAGACCTGGTGGTCTGCTTCCATAAGGATTACAGCCAAGAAAACCCTATGGGGCAGTTCTACTCTGTCACACGGGGTTACTATGAGTTGGAATTGACTTGACAACACCCAGTAACCATATACATGGGTGTATAAGTATCTGTTTGCATTCCTGCTTTTAATTCTTTTGGGTATATACCTAGGAGTGGAGCTGCTGGATCATATAATTCTATGTTGAGCATTTTTAGGAAATCCCAGGCTGCTTTCCACAGTGGACAGAAATGCCTTTTGATACTTTTGGAAAATGTGTCCAGCCAACCACTGTGGTCAGCTGAGAAAAGCCACTCAGAGTGGATGGCCGAGGTCCCTCAGCCTGTCAGAATAAGCATTAGACTCTGGAACTCTCCCACAGGCAGGGTCAGAGATTTCTTAGAATACTTCTCCCAGCTCTTTGAAACCATCCCAGGAAGGATCCTTTCCCACATATTCCATATGCTTCCTAACATGTTTTTTCAGCTGCTTAGAATTAGGGACGGTGTCTTATTTTGTTTGTCAGCAGGACCATGCATATATAAGGGTTTGATTATGTTGATTGAATTGCCCTGCATCTTTTTGGCTCTGGGTTAAACAACTTCCCAGTTTTAGCCCAGACCTTTTGGTCTAAGGCTCAGGTAACATCATGTTGGGCCTCAAAGACTCCAGTCTGTGGACAAAAGATACAAGTAGTGACAGTACTTCCTCTGCTCTGTTCTGGGCTCCCATCAAATGATATCAAACAGGGTGAAAATGCCAGCATACTGTAAGTATGGTACTTGTTTGACCTTCATTTCTAGCAAAGTGCTAGAATTGTCATTCCATAAATAAATAAATAAATAAATAAAACCCCCTGCAGTCAGTTCCAACTCATGGCGCTACATAGGGTTTTCTTGGTTATAATCTTTATGGAAGCTGGCCTTTCTTCCATGGCACTGCTTTAGATTAGGAGCAGATAGCAAACAATTGCACCACCCAGAAGCCTTATATTGTTGTTACCCCCCTGCCAGTGCTCCCTATAAGCTGTCAGCGAGAGGGTATGTTGAGATTTGAGATCTCCCACACTAGACAGTCCTCCTTGTAAGTAGTGGACAGTGATTATGTCGTGAGCTTGCTCAAAGGGTTTGAGGAGCAATCACCTAGCCAAACTACTATCTTACAGCTGAAAAAATCCAGACCCAGAGAAATAAATTGATGTGCCCAACATCACCCACTAAGTCAGTGGCAGAGAGTGGACTGGAATGCTGGCCTCTTTTCTCCCAAATTACTGGGCTGTGTTAGAGTCTCAGCTGGGGCACATCGAGAATCATTCCTTATACTGTTCAACAGAATTTGTCTCAGGCTGGGTTCTCTAGAGAAGCAACACCAGTAAAGTGTATAAATATATACAGAGAGAGAGTGATTTATATCAAGGAAACAATTCATGCAATTGTAGAAGCTGGAGCATCCCAAGTCCTTGGATCAGTATACAGGCCCCTCCTGATTCACACAGCTGCAGATGAGGGTGAACTCAAGATCGACAGGTCAGAGAGCAGGGCTCCTGCTCACAGGCCATGAAGGTTGACAAATCCTCAGATCAGCAGTCAAGACCAAAAGGCTTCTACTGATTCACATAGTGCAGGGGTTGTCAAACCCAAGATCAGCAGGTAGGAGAGCAGGATTCTTGCTCACAGGCTGTGAAGACTGATGAATTCCAAGATTGTCAGGTAAGCTGCTAGCTCAAGTCCCAAGAACAGGAGGTCAGACAAACAAGAGGCAGCTGCAGGATCCAGACCAAGCCAAAAGCCTCAGCAAGGCAAGCAAGAAGGGAGTAGGTGGCAGAGCGCGGACAGATGAAGGCTGAGAGGGGGGCAGTGAGCTGCCACAGGTCCTGCCCTCCACTGGTACCACTCAGCAGATTCCATCATGGGAGTGATCACATATCAGATTTCAACAGGGAAGTGGTCACAACATTATACAACTGCCAAAACACTGAGAATCATGGTCCAGCCAAGTGACACACAATCTTAACCATCACAGTCATACAATTGATCAGTGATACCACAAAGGCCTTGATTACATGCTACAGTAGGGTTCAAGGAGAAGCAGTAGTTCTGAGTCCCTGGAATCTAGATTCATTCATTTGTCCATGTACTCATCATTAATTCACTCAAGCCCCACCACCGAACTGCCGGAAAGTGGTATTTTATGTTTATTTTTTGTAGCCCCTGAAGTGCTGCTTAAGCTCATTTCTTCCTGCCTCAACCCCCTCTCCTCCAAAACCAAACCCACTGCCATTGAGTCAATTCCGACTCATAGTGACCCTATAGGACAGAGTAGAACTGCCCCATAGAGTTTCCAAGGCTGTAATCTTTTACAGAAGCAGGCTACCACATCTTTCTCCAGAGAGACAGCTGGTGGGTTCAAAATGTTGACCTTTTGGTTAGCAGCAGAGCACTTAACAACTGCACAACAAGGGCCCCTTCTTTCTACCTCAGAAGATGTGAGGTCACATGAAAACAGAGTCCTGGTATGGCTGAAAAGGCGTTCGGCTAGGAAGCAGGTAGATCTGGATTACGGACCTGGCTCTGCACAGTTTACCAGCATAATCTTAAGGAAGTTATTTAATGTCCATGGGCCTCTGCATTTTAAAATGAGAAAGGGGTCCCTCATTAAGGCCCCTTCTGTGTATCTACCATGTTGAATCCTTTCCCATTTGTTAGGCATTTACTGACAGACAATCTTCAAAAGTAAATACCTTCCCTTTGTGTGACATTTACCTCAGAATTGCTAACCCACAGAGTCCATTGTTTCAAGACTTCAGTGTGAATCATCTTGCCACCTATATTTAAAGGATGGATTTGGGAGTGGACCAGGATGATCAAGCTGCCCCAAATTTAACTCACTCTCAAACATGCATTGAGCATTTCCTGGAGGGAAATGACTGCATTGACCCTGAACTTGAAAAGGAACCATGAGAAGGCAGTCCCCAGCAATAGTTCTAAAGACTCTTTTCTTCTTTTTTTCCTCCATTTACCAGTTCTTTGGTCATGTATAGTTGAATTCTCTGCATTTTAGTTTCTTTACTTGTAAAAAGAGTTAAAATATTATCTACTTCATAAGGTTGCTGTGAGGATTATATTTTATTACAGACATAAGTTCCTGGTGTAAAACAGCCACTCAGCTAAGGAAAAGGGTTGACTGTTCAAGTTCCTGTACAGGCCAAACTTCCAAAAAAGTGTGCCCTTTGGAGTATATCCCCTTGTATGTGGTTCATTTATTGTCGATGCTGAATGTGGGGCTACATCACAGAAGAAAGATTTGGGACCAGTGAGAAGAACTGAATATGTTTGCCTTTCAGCAGTGATGGGTTGAGATAACATGGTTTTGCTGCCTTGTGACTGCACGGGAGGGTTTCCTCTAATGAAATCCACACATTTGGCTCCATAGCAGGAATCAGCTGCAGGTGAGAGTCCCAAAGTGAGAGGCCTGGGGCACAATTTTCCTAATCTCTCCCACAACAAACCAGAGATACAGCCTGCCTTTCCTACTTCAGGATCCCAGAGCTCCGAACTGGAGCTACCAGAATAGGAGTTCTGGCCAACATGACCCCATAGACAGAAGCACCATGCCATCCCTCCACAGCAAAGACCCGAAAAAATAAGTAAAACAGAGACAAACGTCATTCCTGGAACTCAATGTGTCAAATGAAGAGATAAAGAACTCAGCCAGATACTGAATGGAATAAGAAACTGACAGAGGACTGAGATCGAGGAGAGATATGTGCCAAGGTTCCTTATTAGCTAATGCAGCATGGACTCGACACCTTGGACTCCGGTCAGAGATCGGCTGACAGGGAGCATGGGAAAGCAGCTTCACAGAGTTCCCAGCAGGAAACAGAGCACCTGGTAACCAGCGACACATGCTTTCCCAGCCCCCATCCTCTCCCCGCTGCTGTACCTCCAAGCTTCCTGGCTGGCTATGTTGGCTTGGCCTGCCAGGAAGTGCAGTGTCCATGGTGCTTGGATTTCCCCCACCCACATCACAAATCGGTGGACAGGGAGTACGAGAAAGCAGTTTCACAAAGTTCCCAACAGGAGACAGAGCACCCACTGGACCTGCCCTGCTGTACCATAGCTGAGTGACTGGCCTTGCTCTTTGGACAAGAAAGTGAGAAATATTGTGACTACAGGTGAGCAAACAACAAAGAAAGCACAGCCTGCCTCCTAAGACATAGCCAAATAAAACAAAAAAGCAGGGCAAAACAAACACATCTACAATCAAGAAACGAAGAAAATAACTACTGAATGCCCCAAAGACAGCAGACAATATCAAAACATATTAAAAAACAGAAGAGGATGGTTCCAGCAGGAGTCCAAAGTGAAATACCAGATGACTTTCCAATAGAAGAAAAGGCACTAGAACTACCTGACAGGGAATTCAAATCTCTAATATTCAGAGCTATCCAAGAGTTGGAGCAAAAAGGAGACAAAAATGAGAAAAAAATAGAGAAATGTATGGAAAACGCAGAAAAATTCATGGAAAATACAGGCAAAAAAAAAAGATGAACGAATTCAGGAAAATAATACAGGAACAAATTCTGTATTGTTTCACAACTAGAAATCATACAAAAACAACAATTAGAAATCCAAAAGGTAAACAACAAGATTTCAGAAATGGACAGTGCCACACAAGGTCTGGGAAGCAGGTTTGAAATGATGGAAGACAGGATCAGTGAAATTGAAGACAAATACTCGGCTATAACCCTGTTTGAGGAAAAATCAGAAAAAAGAACAAAGAAAAATGAGGAAACCCTAAGAATTATGTGGGATACAATCAAAAGCAAAAATTTGCGAGTGATCAAAGTTCCAGAACGGGAGAGAAAACGAAAACAGAGAGAGGACCATTTGAAGAATTGCTGACAGAAAACTTCCCTAATATCATGAATGGAGCTACCAGAATATTGATTTGTAGAAATCTCTCTCTTTTTTTTTTTTTTATTTCCAGCACCTTCTAAAAATCCTGAGTGTGCTGAGGAATGGTGACTGGCTGGGGATGAGTGTGGTTGAGCACCTTAACTGGAGAAGAAAGGGGTGTTGTTGTTGTTAGGTGCCGTGGAGTCAGTTCCGACTCATAGCGACCCTATGCACAACAGAACGAAACACTGCCCTGTCCTGAGCCATCCTTACAATCGTTGTTATGTTTGAGCTCATTGTTACAGCCACTGTGTCAATCCACCTCGTTGAGGGTCTTCTTCTTTTCCACTTACCCTGTACTTTGTCAAGCATGATGTCCTTTTCCAGGGACTGATCCCTCTTGACATGTCCGAAGTATGTAAGATGCAGCCTCGCCATCCTTGCTTCTAAGGAGCATTCTGGTTGTACTTCTTCTTAGACAGATTTGTTCGTTCTTTTGACAGTCCATGGTATATTCAATATTCTTCACCAACACCACTGTTCAAAGCCGTCAATTCTTCTTCAGTCTTCCTTGTTTATAGTGCAGCTTTCACATGCATATGATGTGATTGAAAATACCATGGCTTGGGTCAGGTGCACCTTAGTCTTCAAGGTGACATCTTTGCTTTTCAGCACTTTAAAGAGGTCCTTTGCAGCAGATACACTCAATGCAATGCATCTTTTGATTTCTTGACTGCTGCCTCCATGGCTGTTGATTGTGGATCCAAGTAAAATGAAATCCTTGACAAATTCATTCTTTTCTCTGTTTATCATGATGTTGCTCATTGGTCCAGTTGTGAGGATTTTTGTCTTCTTTGTGTTGAGGTGCAATCCATAGTGAAGGCTGTGGTCTTTGATCTTCATTAGTAAGTGCTTCAAGTCCTCTTCACTTTCAGCTAGCAAGGCTGTGTCATCTGCATAATGCAGGTTGTTAAGGAGTCTTCCTCCAATCCTGATGCCCTGTTCTTCTTCATATAGTCCAGCGTCTCAGATTATTTGCTCAGCATACAGATTGAATAGGTATGGTTAAAGAATACAACCCTGACGCACACCTTTCCTAACTTTAAACCAATCAGTATCCCCTTGTTCTGTCCGAACAACTGCCTCTTAATCTATTTAAAGGTTCCTCATGAGCACAATTAAGTGTTCTGGAATTCCCATTCTTCCTGATGTTATCCATAATTTGTTATGATCCATACAGTCGAATGCCTTTGCATAGTCAATAAAACACAGGTAAACATCCTTCTGGTATCCTCTGCTTTCAGCTACGATCCATCTGATATCAGCAAAGATATCCCTGGTTCCACGTCCTCTTCTGAAACCAGCCTGAATTTCTGGCAGTTCCCTGTCAATATACTGCTGCAGCCGCTTTTGAATGATCTTCAGCAGAATTTTTCTTGCATGTGACATTAATGATATTGTTTGATAATTTCTGCATTCTGTTGGATCACCTTTCTTGGGGACAGGAATAAATATGGATCTCTTCCAGTCAGTTGTCCAGGAAGCTGTCTTCCGTATTTCTTGGCATTGATGAGTGAGCACCTCCAGCACTGCACCTGTTTGTTGAAACATCTCAATTAATATTCCACCAATTCCTGGAGCCTTGTTTTTCTCCAATGCCTTCAGAGCAGCTTGGACTTCTTCCTTCAATACCATCGGTTCCTGATCATATGGCACCTCTTGAAATGGTTGAACATTGACTAATTCTTTTTGGTATAATGACTCTGTGTATTCCTTCCATCTTCTTTTGATGCTTTCTGCATCGTTTAATATTTTCCCCATGGAATCCTTCACTATTGCAACTCGAGGCTTAAATTTTTTCTTCAGTTCTTTCAGCTTGAGAAATGCCGAGTGTGTTCTTTTCTTTTGGTTTTCCATCTCCAGCTCTTTGCACGTGTTATTATAATACTTTACTTTGTCCTATCAAGACGCCCTTTGAAATCTTCTGTTCAGTTCCTTTACTTCATCAATTCTTCTTTTTGGTTTAGCTGCTCGACGTTTGAGAGCAAGTTTCAGAATCTCCTCTGACAGCCTCCTTGGTCTTTTCTTTCTTTCCTGTCTTTTCATTGACCTCTTGCTTTCTTCATGTATGATGTCCTTGATGTCATTCCATAACTCCTCTGGTCTTTGGGGTAGTGGAGGTTATTGCTGTTGTTAATTGCCATTGAATCCACTTGAACTCATTATGACTTTATGTATAACAGAATGAAACGTTGCATAGTCCTGTGCCATTTACATGATCTTTGATATGTGTGAGCCCATTATTGAGGCTATTGTGTCAGTCCTTCACATTGAGGGTTTTCCTCATTTTAGCTGACCCTCTATTTTACCTAACATGATGTCCTTCTCTAGCAATTAGTAGAGGTAGCCAAGGTATAATATTAGATTGGGAGTTAACTCCCTGAGTTCTTTTCTCTGTTATGAGGCAGGCTTGCTGGATTTTATAGGACAAGTCCATAAGGTTTAAAAAACTATGTAGAAAGTGGAAAGAAGAATATTGAGCTTGGTGTGAAATAATGCATGAGTGAATTCATGCATAAAATCTTCAGATTTTAAGTTCTCTCCAAATATGCAGAGTTATCCACTTTATTATTTTTACAAAAACTGATAAAGTACTTATCAAATGCTAAGCACTGTATTAAAAATTTATAAATATCAACTCAGTCCTTGAAACTATTCTGTGAGATTAGGCTATTATGATCCTCATTTTTACAGAAAAGAAAAAAGAGGTAAAAGATGTTAAGTAACTTGCTCAAGATGACACAACTAGTAAATGGCAGAGCTGGGATTCAAACCCAAGGAGTATGGCATTGAGTTTATGTTCCTAAGTTTATTTATGAAAAACAAAATGTAAATAAACAAAAAACAATGCTATACTGCCTCCTAATCTTAAAAATGCCTGGATCCTCTTAACTCGTATACTCTTATGACCTGTATCTCCATTCCACTTCAACCTTGCGTACCCAGAGCCTCTCCCTGATGCTTGTCATCTCTTGGAACCACCCTGTCTCAGAATTTTTTTTTTTTAATGGAGAGTATTTTTAGAGGATAAAGTTATGTTGAAATCTTAATATATAGGATTCTTTCCACTCTAAAATTTTATACTTTTATGATCTAAAATGTACAGCTTTGGAGTGGGGCTATCAGTAAAGAAAACCACCCAAAGGGAATTAAATCTAACTCAGCTGCTCTGTCTCAAAAGTCTTAAAACAAAAATTTCTAAGACTAAGTTTTCAGTTTAGTTTAATAAATATATATATATATATACACACACATTTTAAAGTATTTACTTAAGAAGTGCACTATCGTCTTCAATTACAGAAGAGTGTCAATGCTACAGTCTGATCCTTGGGTTGCAGATTGAAATTCAGAAATCAATCTGTTGTTTTTATTTGTTGTGTCCAGAAATTAAACATATGTTCTACAATATTTCTGTTTTAATAGAATTTCATATCATTTAAGTATTTATATACACCCTCACTCCTTCTGTGGAGGAGTACCAGGGCATATAGCTCCGTTCTGCGTCAGAATGGTGGTGGTGGTGGGTGCTGTAGAGTCAATTCTGACTCAGAGAAACCCCATGTGACAGAGTAGAACTTCCCCATAGAGTTTTCTAGGCTGTAATCTTTATAGGAAGGAAATCAAATGGCACAGTGGTTAAGCGTTCGGCTGCTAACTGCTTATAGTAGATATTTGTTGTTGTATGGCTCTGTTGCACCCGTTTAATCCATTCCCCCATTTGGTAACAGTATTGGGAATTTTCTCTCTTAGTCACTGAGTTTCTAATAGGGCTCTGTCCCTGCCTCAATGATTAAAATGTATGACACAGGCCTGGCCAATCGGATGGCTATATTTCCTCAGCCAAAGTGACTGGTTTGCAGAGATGGCATACGACCTAATCACAGTGGATCAGATCTTTGCTAGGACTGCTGAGGGAGGCAGGGACAGGGTATCGGGTTTCTTTTTAGACAGTGGTGGTGGTTTTACTATATCGCGAATACACTCAAAACAATTTTAAAATGTACACTTTAAAATGGTTAATTTTACATCATGTTTTATGTTATGCAAATTGTATTTCAACTGAAAAAGACAAAAAGATGAAGCTGTGGCATGAGGCATAGAATTAAGGCCCAATATTATGTGCCGTCATGACATCTGGTGAAATTGGGAAGACCTCATCTGACCTAATCTCTGTTCCCACATATAAGGTCCACTGGTCAAACAATCCTCCTTAAAAAGGGGACCAGGTTCAATTCCTGATTATTCCCAAGTAGTAGGTTCCGGTTCCCTCCCAGACCATGAAATAAAAAAAAAAAAAAGTCAATCATATCCTCCCATAGAAATCAGGGAGTACCTCGCCCTCTTAATACTACAAAGTCTGTCTCCTACAGTCCCTGGTGATTGACTATTTCTGAGCACGAACCCCATATGGCCTTGTGTGGCATGCAGTGTCCTCCCCAGGGTGTAAGTACATGTGACTAATAAAATGCTGTTGATCTCATTTGTCCAGTGTCAGGTGCCATGTGTTTGGCCATCCCCCAAAACTAAGGACAGGAATCTCTGTCTCACTGATGGGGTGAATAGGAAGCAATTTAAAATAGAAACCAATACAGTGGGGAGCAGAGAAATGTCTGCCAACATCATTTGAGCTCTTGGGATAAATCACTCCCGAATCTGTACTCATTTCTTTCATGGGTCAATAAATTCTCTTTTATTGTGTAAGCCAGTTGGTGTTGAGTTTTCTGCTATTTACAACCAAAAGAGTTCTACTTAATACACCATGTTTCAAAATAAAACTGCTGTTGTTAGGTGCATTTGATTCACTTCTGATTCATAGCAGCTCCATGTACAGCAGAACAAAACACTGCCTGATCCTGCTTCATCCTCACGATTGTTATACCTGAGCCCATTGTTGCAACCACCGTGGCAATCCATCTCGTTGACGATCTTCCTCTTTTTCGCTGACCCTCTACTTTACCAAAATAAAACTAAGCTATACTAAATGCTTTTTTTTTATACTAAATGCTTTAGATATATTAAAAGTAAATGTCTCCAAATTACAGATAGATTCATCTTCTCTTTTTTTAAAAAAGAGGTTTATTGAGATATAATTCACATACCATAAAATTCAGGCTTTTCAAGTATATGATCCAGTGGATTTTAGTGTATTTACAAGGTTGCACAACCATCACCACTGTTGAATTCTAGAACATTTTCATCATCCCCAAAAGAAGGCCTGTATGCTTTAGCCTCTCCCCACAACCCTGGCAATAATGAATCTGCTTTCTGTCTCTATGGATTTGCCTATTCTGGACATTTCATATAAAGGGAATCATATAACATGTGACCTTTGGTGACTGACTTCTTTTACTTAGCATAGCATTTTCAAGGTCCATCCATGTTGGAGCATGTATCAGTACTTTACCCTTTTTATGGCTGAATAATATTCCATTGTATGGATATCTCATGTTTCGTTTATCTATTCATCAGTTGATGGACATTGGTGTTTTTCACTTTTGGGCTACAGATAATGCTGCTATAAACATTTGTGTACAGACTTTTGTGTGAACGTAGGTTTTCAAGTTTTGGGGTATGTACCTAGGAGTTTATTTGCTGGTCATGTGCTAACTCTATGCTTAACTTTTTGAGGGACTTGCAAACCATTTCCCACAGTGGCTGCACCATTTTACATTGCCACCAGCAATATGTGAGTGTTCCAAAATCTTCACATCCTCGTCAGCACTTGTTATTTTTTGGATTTGTTTTTATAGCTGTACTAGTGGGTCTGAAGTGGTATCTCACTGTGGTTTGGGTTCTCATTTCCTAATGACTGATGATGTTGAGCACCTTTTCATGTGCTTACTGATCATTTATATATCTTCTTTGGAAAACAGTCTATTCAAATCCTTTGCCCGTTTTTCAACTGGGTTGTATTTTTATTGTTTAGTTGTAATAATAACAGTTCTTTATGTAGTCCGTATACTAGACTCTGATCAGATACATGATTTGCAAACATTTTCTCCCATTCTGTGGGTTGTCTTTTCACTTTCTTGATAGTGTCCTTTTATGCACAAACGTTTTTAATTTTAAGGAAGTCCAATTTTTCTACGTTTTACTTTGATTGCTCTGGTTTTGGTGTCATATTTAAGAAACCATTGCCTATTTCAGGGTCATAAAGATATATTCTTCTGTATTCTTCCAAGAGTTTTATTATTTTAGTGATTACATTTAGGTATACAATCCATTTGAATTAATTTCTATGTGTAGTGTAAGGAAGAGGTCTAACTTCTTTTCAATGTGAACTTCTAGTTGTTTCAGTGCCATTTGTTGAAAGGACTATTCTTTTCCCCATAGAATTGTCCTGACAACCTTGTCGAAAATAAATCAACTCTACATGCAAGGGTTTATTTCCAAATTCTCAGTTCTCTTCCATTGGCTTATATATCTATCCTTATGCTTGTCCTACACTGTCTTGATTACTGTAGCTTTGAGGTAAATTCTGAAACTGGGGACTGTGAGGCCTTCAATTTTTTTAATACCTTTTTTAAAATGTACTTTAGATTAAGGTTTACAGAACAAACTAGCTTCACATAAGACAATTAATACGTATGTTGTTTTGTGACATTGGATGCCAATCTCACGACATGTCAACACTCTTCTCTATATTAGGTCCCCATTATTAGTTTTCCTGTCCCCTCCTGACTTCTTGTCCTTGCCCCTGGGCTGGTGTGCCCATTTAGTCTCGTTTTGTTTTAGGGGCCTGTCTAATCTTTGGCTGAAGGGTGAACCTCAGGAGTGACTTCAGTACTGACCTATAAGGGTGTCTGGGGCCATAATCTCTGGATTTCTCCAGTTTCTGTCAGACCAGTAAGTCTGCTCTTTTTTACTTCTTTATTTTTTAGTTAGAATTTTGTTCTGCATTTTTCTCCAGGTCTGTCTGGACCCTTTATTGTGATCCCTGCCAAAGCAGTCAGTGGTAGTAGCCAGGCACCATCTAGTTGTGCTGGACTCAGTCTGCTGGAGGCTGTGGTAGTTGTGGCCCATTAGTCCTTTGGACTAATCTTTTCTTTGTACCTTTGGTTTTGTTTATTCTCCCTTGCTCCAGATGGGGTGATGCCAGTAGAGTATCTTAGACGGATGCTCACAAGCTTTTAAGACCCCAGACACTACTTACCAAAATAGAATGTAGAACATTTTCTTTATAAACTATGTTATGCCAACTGAGCTAGGTGTTCTCTAAGACCCTGATTCCCACAGCCCTCAGCCTAGTAATTTGGACCCTCAGGGAGTTTGATATGTCTATGGAGCTTCCACGACCTTGCCTTGGACAAGTTCTGCTGGCTTCCCCAGTATTGTGTACCGTCTTACTTTTCACCAAAGTTACCACTTACCTGTTGTCTGTTTGGTGTTTTTCCCTCCCTACTCTTCCCCTCCCTACTCTTCCCCTCCCTCATAACAGTCAAAGATTGTTTCTTTTTGTGTATAAATCTTTTCATGAGTTATTATAGTAGTGGTCTCATACACTATTTGTCCTTTTGTGATTGACTTATTTCACTCAGCATAATGCCCTCCAGATTCATCCATATTGTTAGATGCTTCACAGATTCATCATTGTTCTTTATCCTTGCTTAGTATTCCATTGTGTGTGTGGACCATAGTTTTTTATCCATTCATCTGTTGATGGGCACCTAGGTTGTTTCCATCTTTTTGATATTGTGAATAATGCTGCAATGAACATGGATGTGCGCATGTCTATTCATGTGAAGGCTCTTATTTCTCTGGGAGTGGGATTGCTGGATCATATGGTATTTCTATTTCTAACTTTTTAAGGATGCATCATATCATTTTCCAGAATGATTGTACCATTTTGCATTCTGACCAGCAGTGCGTAAGAGCTCCAGTCGCCACAGCCTCTCCATAATTTGTCGTTTTCTTTTTTTTTTTTGATTCGTGCCAGTAATGCCTGAATGAGATGGTATCTGATTGTTGTTTTGATTTACATTTCTCTTTAATGGCTAGCGATTCCAAGCCTTTCCTCACGTGTCTGTTAGCTGCTTGAATGTCTTCTTTGGTAAAATGTCTCTTCATTTCCTTTGCCCATTTGTTAGTTGGGCTATTTGTCTTTTTGTTGTAGAGGTGTTGGATTTTCCTAGAGATTTCAGAGATTAGACCTTTGTCAGATTTGTCACAGCCAAAGATTTTTTCCCAGTCTGTACGTTCTCTTTTTACTCTTTTAGTGGTCTTTCGATGAGCATAAATGTTTAGTTTTTAGCTAGATCCCAGTTATCTAGCTTATCTTCTGGAGTTTGTGTGTTGTTGGTTATGGTTTGTATCCTGTTGATGCCATGTATTTGGACCTCTAGCATTGATCCTATTTTTTTTCTATGAACTTTATACTTTTGGCTTTATATTTAGGTCTTTGATCCATTTTGAATTAGTTTTTATGTATGGTCTGAGGTATGGATCCAGTTTCATTTTTTTTGCAGATGGACATCCAGTTTTGCCAGCACTGTTTGTTAAAAAGACTGTCTTGTCCTCATTTGATGGACTTTGGGCCTTTGTCAAAGATCAGGTGACTGTAAGTGGATGGATCTACATGTGGGTTCTCAATTCTGTTTCATTGGTCAATGTATCTGTTGTTGTACCAGTACCAGGCTGTTTCGACTACTGTAGCTGTGTAGTAGGTTCTGAGATCAGGTAGTGCATGTCCTCCCATTTTATTCTTCATCTTCGGTAGCGCATTAGTTACCTGGGGCCTCTTCCCTTTACATATAAAGTTACTGATTAGTTTTTACATCACGTTAAAGGATGTTGTTTGTATTTGGGCCAGGATTGCATTGTATTTGTAGATTGCTTTGGGTAGAATTGTCATTTTCAAAATGTTGAGTCTACCTATCCATGAAAGTAATAGTATGCTTTTCCATTTATGTAGATCTCTTTTGGTTTCTTGCAGCAGTGTTTTTAGTTTTTTGTATAGGTCTTTTACATTCCTGGTTAGATTTATTCCTAAATATTTTATCTTTTTAGGGGCTGTTATAAATGGGATTTTTTTCCTGATTTCCTTTTCATCATTCTCTTTATTGGTATATAGGAATCCAACTGATTTTGTACGTTTATCTTGTATCCTGCTATTCTGCCAAATCTTTCTATTAGTTCCAACAGTTTAATCACGAAATCTTTTGGGCTTTCTGTGTATAGTATCATATCATTCGCAAATAGGGACAGTTTTACTACTTCGTTACCAATTTGGATGCCCATTATTTCTTTTTCTTGTCTTATTGCTCTAGCTAGAACTTCAAGCAAAATGTTAAATAGAAACGGTGATAAAAGGCATCCTTGCTTTGTCCTTGTTCTCAAGGGGAATTTTTTCAGCCTCTCTCCATTAAGAATGATGTTGGCTGTTGGTTTTGTAAAGATGCCCTTTCTTATGTTCAGAAATTTCCCTTCTATATCTATTTTATCAAAGTTTTTTTTTCTTTTTTTTAATCAGGAATGGGATTAGACTTTGCTGAATGCCTTTTCTATGTCAATTGAGATGATCATGTGATCCTTTTATTTTATTTCTGTGGTGGATTTTGTTGATTAATTTTCTTATGTTGAACCATCCTTGTATAATTTACCCAGTATGAATCCCACTTGATCATGGTGTATTATTTTTTTGATATGTTGCTGAATTCTGTTGGCTAGAATTTTGTTGAGAATTATTGTATCTATATTCCTGAGAGATATTGGTCTGTAATTTTTTTTTTTTGGTTGTGTCTTTGCCTGGTTTCGGTATCGGGTTTTGCTGGCTTCAGAGAAAGAATTTGGAAGTATCGCTTCCTTTTCTATGTTCTGAAATAGTTGAGTAATACTGGTGTAAGCTCTTCTCTGAGTGTTTGGCAGAATTCTCCAGTGAAGCCTTCAGGGCCAGGGAGTTTTTTGTTTTTGTTTTTAAACTTTACAGTCTCTTCTCTTGTTATGGGTCTGTTCACATTTTTTTCAACATCATTTTTTGTTAGTTTGGGTAGGTAGTGTGTTTCTAGAAATTTGTCCATTTTCTCTAGATTTTCAAATTTGTAGGAGTATAGTTTTTCATAGTACTCTGTTAATATTGTTTTTATTTCAGTTGGGTCTGTTGTAATGTTCCCCATTTCATTTTATTTATTTATTTTTTATTGTGCTTTAGATGAAGGTTTACAGAACAAAATGGTTTCTCATTAAACAGTTGGTACACACAGTGTTTTATGACATTGGCTAACAACCCCATATCAACACTCTCCCTTCTCAACCTTGGATTCCCTATTACCAGCTTTCCTGGCCCCTCCTGCATTCTAGTCATTGCCCTTGGGCTGTTGTGCCCCTTTAGTTTCCTTTTGTTTTATGGGCCTGTCTAATCTTTGGCTGAAGAGTGAACCTCGGGAGTGACTTCATTATTGAGCTAAAAGGGTGTCCAGGGACCACACTCTTAGGGTTTCTCCAGTCTCTGTCAGACCAGTAAGTCTGGTCTTTTTTTGTGAGTTAGAATATTGTGCTACATTTTTCTCCAGCTCTGTCCAGGACCTTCCACTGTGATCCCTGTCAGACCAGTCAGTGGTGATAGCCGGACACCATCTAGCTGTACTGGACTCAGTCTGGTGGAGGCCATGGTAGATGTGGTCCTTTAGTAGTCCTTTGGACTAATCTTTCCCTTGTATCTTCAGTTTTCTTCATTCTTCCTTGCTCCTGAAGGGGTGAGACCAGTGGAGTATCTTGGATGGCCACTCACAGGCTTTTTAGACCCCAGGCACTACTCACAAAAGTAGAATGTAGAACATTTTTTTAATAAACAATGTTATGCCAATTGAGCTATATGTCCCCTGAGACCATGGTCCCCACAGCCCTTAGTCCAACAATTCAGTCCCTCAAAGAGTTTGGACGTGTCTGTGGAGCTTCCATGACTTTGCCTTGTATAAGCTGTTTTGGGTTCCCCAGTATTGCGTAGTCTTAACCCTTCAGCAAAGTTACCAATTATCTATTGTTTATTTAGCGTTTTTCCAACCCCACCCCTCCTCTCCCTCGTAATCATCAAAGATTGTTTCCATTTGTGTGTAAACCTTTTCTTGAGTTTTTACAGTAATGGTCTCATACAATATTTGCCCTTTTGTGATTAACTTATTTTACTCAGCATAACGCCCTCTAGATTCCTCTATGTTATGAGATGCTTCGTAGATTCATCATTGTTCTTTATTGTTGCATAATATTCCATTGTGTGTATGTACCATTGCTTGTTTACCCATTCATTTGTTGATGGGCATCTGGCTTGTTTTCATCTTTTTGCTATTGTGAACAATACCATAATGAACGTGGGTGTACTTCTGTATTTTTGTGTGATGACTATTATTTCTCTAGGACCTATTTCTAGGAGTGGGATTGCTGGATCGTATATTTCTATTTCTAACTTTCTAAGGAAGCACCATATCATTTTCCAAAATGGTTGTATCATTTTGCATTCCCACCAGCAGTGTGTAAGAGTTCTGATATCCCTGCAGCCTCTCCAACATTTGTTATTTCCTGTTTTTTTGATTCGTTCCAGTAACACTGGGGTGAGAGAACCTCACTGTGGTTTTGATTTGCATTTCTCTAATGGCTAGTGATCGTAAGCATTTCCTTATGTGTTTTTTGGCCACTCAAATGTCTTCTTTGGTAAAGTGTTCATTTCCTTTGCCCATTTTTTAATTGGATTATTTGTCTTTTTGTTGTAGAGGTGTTGGATTTTCTTGTAGATTTTAGAGATTAGAACTTTGTCTCATTATTAATAGCCAAAAAATCTTTTTCCTAGTCTGCAGATTCTCTTTTTTACTCTTTTGGTGAAGTCTTTTGATGAGCATAAGTGTTTAATTTTTAGAAGATTCCAGTTATCTAGTTTATCTTCTGGAGTTTGTGTGTTGTTGTCGAAGATCAGGTGATCGTAAGTGGATGGATTTACATGTGGGTTCTCAATTCTGTTTCATTGGTCTATGTATCTGTCGTTGTACCAGTATCAGGCTGTTTTGACTGCTGTAGCTGTATAGTAGGTTCTGAGGTCAGGTAGTGTGAGTCCTCCTACTTTATTCCTCTTCTTCAATAGTGCTTTACTTATCTGGGGCTTCTTCCCATTCCATACAAAGTTAATAATTAGTTTTTCCATCTCTTTAAAGAATATTGTTGGTATTTGGACCAGGATTGAGTTGTATTTGTAGATTGCTTTGGGTAGAATTGTTATTTTCAGAATGTTGAGTTTGCCTATCCATGAGCATGGTATGTTTTTCCATTTATGTAGATGTCTTTTGGTTTCTTGCTGTATGTAGTGTTTTGTAGTTTTCTTTGTGTAGGTCTTTTACATTCCTGGCTGGATTTACTCCTAAGTATTTTATTTTTTTAGGGGCTATTATAAATGGTATTGTTTTCCTGATTTCCTTTTCATCTTTCTCTTTATTGGTATATAGGAATCCAACTGATTTTGTGTGTTTATCTTGTATCTTGCTGCTCTGCTGAATCTTTCTTTTAGTTCCGGTAGTTTTCTCATGTCTTTTGGGCTTTCTATGTATAGTATCATATCATTCACAAATAGGGACAGTTTTACTGCTTCATTACCAATTTCGATGCCCATTATTTTCTTTTTCTTGCCTTATTGCTCTAGCTAGAGCTTTCTGCACAATGTTAAATAGGAGTGGTGATAAAGGGCATCCTTGTCCTATTCCTGATCTTGAGGGGAATGTTTTCTGCTTCTCTCCATTAATAATGATGTTGGCTGTTGGTTTTGGATAGATGTCCTTTATTATGTAGAGAAATTTTCCTTCTATACCTAATTTATTGAGCATTTTTATAAGGAATGGCTATTGGACTTTGTCAGATGCCTTTTCTGCATCGGTTGAGATAATCACGTGATTCTTTTATGTATGTGGTGGATTATATTGATTGATTTTCTAATGTTGAACCATCCTTGCGTACCTGGTGTGAATCCTACTTGGTGGTGGTGTATTATTTTTTTGATATAATGCTGAATTCTATTGGCTAGAATTTTTGCCTCTATATTCCTGGAGATACTGGTCTGTAATTTTCTTTTTTTTTTTTTTTTTTTTATGGTGTCTTTTTTTTTTTTCCATGGTGTCAGGGTTCTCCTCCTTCATAGAATCAATTTGGAAGTATCGCTTCCTTTTCTGTGTTCTGAAATAGTTTGAGTAGTACTGGGGTAAGCTCTTCTCTGAATGTTTGGCTTTTTTTTTTTTTTTTTTAATTACCTTTACAATGCCTTCTCTTGTTATGGGTCTGTTCAGATTTTCAAAATCATTTTTTGTTAGTTTGGGTAGGTGGTGTGTTTCTAGAAATTTGTCCATTTCCTCTATGCTTTCAAATTTGTTGGAATGTAGCTGTTCATAGTACTCTCTCATGATCCTTTTTATTTCAGTTGTGTCTCTTGTAATGGTCCCCATTTCATTTCGTATTTGGGTTATTTGTGTCCTTTCCTGTTTTTCTTTTGTCAGTCTGGCCAATGTTTTTTTGATTATGTTGATCCTTTCAAAGAATCAACTTTTGGTTTTGTTGATTCTTTCTATTGTTTTTCTATTCTCTATTTCATTGCTTTCTGCTCTGAGATTTATTATTTCCTTTCTTTTGATGGCTGTGGGCTTTTTTTTGCTGTTCTCTTTTTATTTGTTCAAGTTGTGTAGCTAATGTTTTGAGTTTGTCCCTTTCTTCTTTTTTGATGTGTGCATCTATTGCTATAAATTAACCTCTGAGGACTGCCTTTACCGTGCCCCAAAGGTTATGGTATGATGTGTTTTCATACTCCTTTGATTCTGTAATTTTTTTTATTCTATCTCTGATTTCATCTATTACTCAGTCATTTTTAAGCAGGGTGTTATTCAGTTTCCACGTAATTGATTTTTTTTCCTTCTTCTTCCTGTTGTTAATTTCTACCTTGATGGCATTGTGGTCAGAGAAGATACTTTTTGTTATCTCATTGTTTTGGATCTTGTTGAGAGTTGCTTTGTGGCCTAAGGTGTGGTCTATTCTGGAGAACATTCCATGTGCATTGGAAAATAATGTGTACTTTGCAGCTATTGGGTGGAGTGTTCTGTATATGTCTATGAGATCCAGTTGGCTGATTGTGTCCTCTACCTCTTCTGTATCTTTGTTGAGTTTCTTTCTAGGTGTTCTGTCCTTTACCAAGAGTGGTGTGTTGAAATCTCCTATTATTATTCTGGAACTGTCAATTTTTCTTTTCAGTGCTGTTAGAGTTCGTTTTATGTATTTTGGAGCCCTGTCATTGGGTGTGTACACGGTTATGTGTTCATGATGGACGGTCCCTTTAATCATTATATAGTACCTGTCTTGTCTTTTATGGTGGATTTTGTTTTAAAGTCTATTTTATCTGAGATTACTATTGCCACTCTTGCTCTTTTTTTAGTAGCTGTTTGCTTGATATATTTTTTCCCATCCTTTGATTTTTAATAAATTTACATCTTTGTTTCTAAGGTGTGTCTCTTGTAGATGGCATATTGATAGATTCTGTTTTTTAGTCCATTCTGTCACTCTCTCTTTATGGATGCATTTAGGGTATTTACATTCAGTGTAATTATTGATAGGTGTGAGTTTATTGGTGTCATTTTATAGTGCTCTTTCTTGTGGTATTAACATTTTCTTTGTTCCTCTTACTCTCCTGTGCTCTGAATTCCCTTTGTGTATTTTTTCCATTTCTTTTGTTTTTGTAGGTTTCGTTTTTACTGAGACTTTGTTTTTCTTCTTTATTTTGATGAGTAGGTTTGTTAACTTTCTTTGTGGTACCTTGAAATTTACCCTTATCTTTCTAGGTTTGAACCAGTCTGTTATTAGTTGGTATAGCCTTGCCTTCCTCTCCATTAGAAAATTCTATATCTATATGCTTTATTCCCTCTTTTATTGTTCTGACCTTATTATTATTTACAGAGTAACCTCTCTTGTTCCCTGTTGTAATTCTCTTGGTTTTGGATAATCCTTGAGAGTTCATTTTCTAGGTTGGTACCTGGCTGTTACAATCTTACATCCTGGATTCAGGCTGTAATCTGATGTTGTTTGTTCTCAAACTAAAGGACTCCCTTTAATAATTCTGGTAAGTTTAGTTTGTTTTTTACACGTTCCCTTAATTTCTGTTTATTTGGAAATGTCCTAATTTTACCATCGTATTTGAGCAAGATTTTTGCAGGGTATATTATTCTTGGTTGGCAATTTTTTCTTTCAAGGTTTATATATGTCATTCCATTGCATTCTTGCCTGCGTGGTCTGCTGAGTAATCAGAGTTTAGTCTTATTGTTTCCTCTCCATATGTGACTTTTTGTTTTTCTCAAGCTGCTCTCAGGATCCTTTCTTCGTCTTTGATTTTAGCAAGTGTGATTATGATATGGAAACCCTGGTGGTGTAGTAGTTAAGAGCTACGGCTGCTAACCAAAAGATGGGCAGTTCAAATCCACCAGGTGCTCCTTGGAAACTCTATGGGGCAGTTCTACTCTGTCCTATAGGGTCGCTATGAGTTGGTAATTGACTTGATGGCAATGAGGAGTGAGTTTGATTATGATATGCCTTGGTGATTTTATTTTGGGGTTTATCCTATATGGGGTTCTTTGAGCTGCCTGGATGATCAGCTTTTCATCTTTCATGGTATCAGGGAAATTTTTTGTCAGCAATTCTTCAGTGATTCTCTCTGTGTTTTCCGTGCTCTCCCCCTGCTCTGGAACTCTGATCACTTGCAAAATTTTGCTTTTGATTGTATCCCACATCATTCTCAGGGTTTCTTCATTTTTCTTAATTCTTTTTTCTGATTTTTCCTCAAACGAGTATCTGAGTATTTGCCTTCAATTTCACTGATAATGTCTTCCATTGTTTCAAACCGGCTTCTCATCCCTTCTATTACACTGTCCATTTCTGAAATCTTGTTATTTATCTTTTGGATTTCTAATTGTTGTTTTCGTATGATTTCTAGTTGTGAATTTATTCTGACATTTTGTTCCTTTATTATTTTCTTGAATTCTTCCATTTTTTTTCCCCTGTCTTTTCTATGATTTTGTCTGTATTTTCCATGAATTTGTCTACTTTTTCTTCTTTTTGTCTGCTTTTTTCTTCAACTCTTGGATAGCTCTGAATATTAAATATTTGAATTCTCTATCAGGTAGTTTCAGTGACTTTTCTTCTACTGGAAGGCCATCTCGTGTTTTATTTTGAACCTCTACTGGAACCATTCTGTCCTTTTTTCAAAAAAAATGTATTTTAATATTGTCTGCTGTCTTCTGGACATTCAGTAATTATTTTCTTTGTTTGTTAATTGTAGATTTGTTTGTTTCATCCTGCTTTTTTGTTTTATTTGGTTATGTCTGAACAGGTGGGCTGGACGTTCTTTGTTGTTTGCTTGACCGTGGGCATGATATTTCTCACCATCTTGTCCAATTGGCAGGGTCAGTCGCTCAGCTATTGTGCAGCAGGGCATGTCCAGCAGAATACGAGGAGCTGGGATGTATGAGTCATTTGTGGCACGTACTGGAGCTAACAGGGTGGGGCTGGGGGTCAGTGCAGGGTAGGTTCCCATAGACTGTGCCTGTGCTGCTCTGGGGTGCGATGCTCCATGCATGGTGCAGATAGGCAGGAAGGAGGGGGGAGGTTTCACGTGTGGAGCTATGTGGGTATGGGAAAGAAGACAAAAAGGAGCCCCCCCCAAAATTAAAGTGTCTAGGAAGCCTGCCATTAGAGGGGACAGACTCGGGGAACCTGTACGCCAGTGACTTAATAGTTGGGTGGTGAGGCACAGCCCATCAAGAAGGGACAGGTATGACACATAGACCTAGGTGGGGAGAAAGGAAAGAGAGAGAGATAAGAAACCAGATAAAAAAAAGAAAAAGAGGGAGAGAGAAAGGCACACATGGCCAGGTGGTTAGGAGAAAAGAATGGAGGGGATGTAGAGAAAGACAAGAAACCAAGAAAAAAAAAAAGATGCCAGGTGATCGTGAGGAAGGAAAGAAAGGAAGATAGAGACAAGAAACTGAGAAAAGAAGAAGAAGAAGAAAAAGCCCCGAAGGGAGCTCACCTGAAGGGGGCCCCCAGCTGAGTGGTGCAGCACAGTCTGTCAAGAAGGATCAGAGATGGCACATGGCACCAGGAGTTCAGGAGAAAAGAAAGAAAGGATGGTAGAGAGAGAAGAAACAGAAAAAAGAAAAAAAAAATCCCCTAGGGAGCCCACTGGCTTGGCGGCTGGGCCAGGGAAGTGGCTCCCATGCTGATCAGCACTTCACAGCCCATCTAGAAGGAGCAAAGATGGCATACAGTGCCAGGTATTCAGGAGACAGGAAAAGAAGGTAGAGAGAGATGAGAAACCGATAAAGGAAGAACAACAAAAAGGAAGCAAAAGAAAAAAAATGCAACCAAGGAGCCCACCATCATGGCGGCACAGACTGAGTGACACTTCACAGCCTGTCAAGAAGGAAAGGAGATGGCATAAAGAACCAGGTGTTTAAAAGAAAGGAAAGGAAGGAGGTGAGAGAGAGAGAAAAAACCAAAAGAAGCCAGAAAAAGCAACAACAGCAACAAAAAAATGGCACTGAAGGAGCCTGCCAGTGTGGGCAGGGTGAATCCAAGTGGCAAGGACCCGGAGTCTCCTAGCTGAGTGACTGTGACCTGCAAAAGTGACAGAGGGTGGGCAGGTGGAAGAAAGGTGGAGGGTGGTATTGCTGGTTACCAGATACTCTGTCTCCTGCTGGGTGCTCCTTGAAGCTGCCTTCCCATATTCCGTGTTCACCATTCTCAGTGGCTGAGAGGTCCAAGATGGCAAATCCATGCTGCCTTAGGTGATAGATGACCTCTACTCCGTATCTCTCCTCACCCTTTGCTTCCTGTCAGTTTCTTATTCCATTGGGTGCTTGGTTGAGTTCTTTATCCCTTCATTTGACACTTAGAGTTCCAAGATTGACATTTGTCTCTGTTTTATGTAGTTTTTCAGGTCTCTGCTGTGGAGGGATGGCATGGTGCTTCTGTCTATAGCACCATGTTGACTCCACCCCTCAACTTCGTTATTTTTTAAGATTGTTTTGATTATTTTAACCAAAAAAAAAAAAAAAAAGCCCTTTGCCATTGAGTCAATTCTGACTCATAGTGACCCTATAGGACAGAGTAGATGTGCCCCCTAGGATTTCCAAGGAGTCCCTGGTGGATTTGAACTGCCAACGTTTTGGTTAGCCACCATGGTTTCCTTGGCTATTCTGGATCCCTTAAATTTCTATATGAATTTTAAGACCCACTCATCAACTCCTGAAAATAAGGCAGCATGGATTTTGATAGAGATTGCACTTAATTTGTAGCCCAACTTGGGAAAATTTTGTCATCTTACTAGTATTAAGTTTTCTGATTCAGGAAGATGGAATTTAAGTTTTTTTTCTTCTTCTCAATACTGTTACAAATTAAATTGTGTTCTTGATTTCATTTTTTTTTTTTTGGATTGTTCATGCTAATGTATAGAAATCCAGTTGATTTTTGTGTATTGACCTTATACCCTGCAACCTTGCTAAATTCTTTTATTTGTTCTAATACGTTTTTTTTTTTTTTTTGATTCCTTAAAAAATGAAAAACAGGTTGCCATTGAGTTGATTCCAACTCATGGTGACCCCATGTGTTTCACCATAGAGCTGTCCTCCACAGGGCTTTCAGTGGCTGATTTTCTTTCAAGAAGTCTCTGGTAGGCTCAAATCTCCAAACTTTGTGTTAGCAGCTGAGTGTATTAACTCTTTGCACCACCCTGGGACTCCATTAGGATTCTCTACATACAAAATTATATAATCTGCAAGTAGAGATGATTTTCCTTTCCAATCTGCATGCCTTCTATTTCTTGTTCTTGCCTAATTGCCCTAGGTAGAACCTCTAGTATAACATTGAATAGGTCAGAGTAGGTATCTTTGTCTTGTTCCTGACATTCAGCCTTTCACCTTTAAGTATTATGTTGGCGGGGTTTTCATAGATGCTTTTTTTCAGTTTGAGGAAGTTCCCTTCTAGTCCTAGTTGTTGGGTGGTTTTATCACAAAAGAATGTCGAATTTTGTCAAATGCTTTTTATGCACTTTTTGAGATGATTATGTCCTTTTCCCCCTTTATTCTATTCATATGGCTATTACATTGAGTGCTTTCATATGTTAAACCAAACTTGCATTCCTGGGATAAACCTCATTTGGTCGTAATATGTAATTCTTTTTACATGTTACTGGGTTCAATTTGCTAGCAATTTGTTGAGGATTTTTGGATCTATGTTCATAAAGGATATTGGTCTTTACTTTTCTTGTGATGTTTGCTTTTAGTATCAGAGTTATACTAACGTCATAGAATAAGTAGGGAAGTTTTCTCTCCTCTTCTATTTTTTTGAAGAGTTTATGAAGGATTGGTATTAATTCTTCTTAAAATTTTTTGATATAATTCACAGGTGAATCCTCCTGGGCCCAGGTCTTTTTTTGTGGAAAGTTTTTTGATTACTAATTGAATCTCTTTATTTGTTATGGATCTCTTCAAGTTTCCTCTTTCTTCTTGAGTCAGCTTCAGTGGTTTGTGTATTTATAGTAATTTGTCCTTTCCGTCCGGGTTATCTAATTTGTTGGCATATACTTGATAATCCTTTTTATTTTATTACCTTATAATCCTTTTTCTTTCTGTAAGGTTGGTAGTGATGTTTGCCCTTTCACTTCTGATTTTTGTAATTTGAGTGTTTTTTCTCTCTCTCGCATCTGTTTTTGTCAGTTTAGTAAAAGGTATGTCAATTTGTTTGATTTTTTTCAAAGAACCAACTTTTGGTTTTGATAATTTTTGTCTATTATTTTTCTATTTTATGTTCTCTATTCTGATTATTATCATTTCCTTCCAGCTTCTTGCTTCGGATTTAGTTTTTCCTTCCCTTTTATTTTCTTAGGAGCCCTGGTGGCACAGTGGTTAAGAGCTCAGCTGCTAACCAAAAGGTCAGTGTTTCGAATCCACCAGCCACTCCTTGGAAGCTCTATGGGGCACTTCTACTCTGTCTTATAGGATCTCTATGAGTCAGAATTGACTCGATGGCAACAGGTTTTTTTTTTTTTTTTTTTTGGTTTTGGTTCTCTTTATAGCTTCTTAAGTTGAAAGGTTAGGTTATTATTTGAGATCACCTTCTTTGTAATATAGTAACTTAGGACACCTGTAACTTTTTCTTCGAGCAATGCTTTACCTGGATTCTATAAGTTTTGGTATGTTGTGTTTTCGTTTTCATTCATTGCAGACTATTTTCTAATTTCCCTTATGAATCCTTCTTCGACCCATTGGTTCTTTAGGAGTAAGCTGTTTCATTTCTATATATTTGTGAATTCTTCAAATTTCTTTTTTTTTTGTTTGATTTCTAATTTCATTCCACTGTGGTCAGAGAATATGATCTGTGTTATTTCAATTATGTCAAGTTTGTTGAGGCTTTTTATGACCTTTCACATACTCTTCTCTACAGAATGTTCTGAGGGTATTTGAGAATAATGGATATTCTGCTGTTGTTGAGTGGAGTATTCTATAGATGTCTGTTAGGGCTTGTCGGCTTATGCTGTTGCCGTTGTTGGGTTCTGTGAAGTCAAATTTTGACCTATAGTGACCGCATGTGACAGAGTAGAACTGCCCCATAGGGTTTTCTAGGCCGTAATCTTTATGACAGGATATCTCAAGTCTTTCTCCCACAGAGCCATTGGGTGGGTTTAAACTGCAACTTTTGGTTTATTGTTGCTGTGTGTTGTCAAGTTGATCCCAGCTCATAGCAATCTTGTAGGACAGAGTAGAACTGCCCAGTAGGATTTCCAACGCTGTAATCTTTATGGAAATAGACCATCACATCTTCCTCTCATGGAGCAGCTAGTAGGTTCGAACCACCAACATTTTGGTCAGCAGGCAAACACTTAACCATTATACTACCCCGCTGTTTTTCAGTTTATAAAAACGAAAAACCAAACTCGTTGCCGCCAAGTCAATTCTGACTCATAACTACCCTATACAACAGAGTAGAATTGCCCCATAGGGTTTCCAAGGAGTGGCTGGTGGATTCGAACTGCTGACCTTATGGATAGCAGCCAAACTCTTAATCACTCTGCCACCAGGGTTCATGTTCAATTCTTCTATTTCTCTGTTTATCTTCTGCCTAGCTGTTTTGTTCATTGTCAAAAGTGGGGTATTGAAGTCTCCAACTATTATTTTTGAATTGTGCATTTCTCCCTGTAATTCTATCAGCTTTTGATTCATGTATTTTGGAGCTCCATTCTTAGGTGGATGTATGTTCATAATTGTTATGTCTTAATATAGACTGACCCTTTCATCATTAAAAATGTCTGTAGTCTCTAATAACAATTTTTTTTGTCTTAAAGTCTATATTTGTGATCGTATACTCACTCCAGTTCTCTTTTTGTTACTGTGTTTATCACATATCTTTGTTTATACTTTTACTTTCAACCTGTTTGAGTTTTTTAATCCAAAGTATGTTTCTTGTAAGTAGCATATAGGTAGATAGTGTTTCTTTTTTAAAAATTAATGTTGCCAATCTCTCCCTTTTTATGAACATTTAGTCCATTTATATTTGCTGTAATTACAGATAAGGTAGAATTTACATCTACCTTTTTGATACTTGTTTTCTACATTTCTTATGCTTTTTAAAATTTCTGTATTCCTCCATTATGGCTTCTTTTAGGTTGAATGTATATTTTCTAGTGTATCATTTTACTTTTCTGCTGCTTCTTTTACTACATATTTTTTGAGTTGTTTTCTCAGTTGTCATCACGGTGATTTTAATTACCTTTTTACCTTAAAACAATCTAGTTTAATGAAACAGGACCCATACCTCACACCATATACAAAAACTAACTCAAAATGGATCAAAGACCTAAATATAAAGCCAAAAATTATGAAGTTCATAGAAGAAAAAATAGGATCATTGCTTGAGGCCCCAATACACAACATTAACAAGATACAAACCACAACCAACAGTACACAAGCTCCAGAAGATAAGCTAGATAACTGGGATCTTCTAAAAATTAAACACACATGCTCATCAAAAGACTTCACCAAAAGAGTAAAAAGAGAACCCACAGACCGGGAAAAAAAATTTTGGCTATTACAAATCAGACAAAAGGTCAAACCTCTCAAATCTACAAGAAAATCCAACACCTCTACAACAAAAAGACAAATAATCCAATTAAAAAATGGGAAAAGGAAAAGAACAGACACTTCACCAAAGGAGACATTGAAGCTACAAACAGACATGACCACTAGCCATTAGAGAAATGCAAATCAAAACCACAATGATATACCATCTCACCCCAGCATTACTGGTGAGAATCAAAAATAAATAAATAAATAACAACATATGTTGGAGAGGCTATGGGGAGATCAGAACTCTTATGCACTGCTGGTAGGAATGCAAAATGATATAACCAGTTTGGAAGACAACATGGCACTTCCTTAGAAAGCTAGAAATAGAAATACCTTATGACCCAGCAGTCCCACTCCTAGGAATATATACTAGAGAAATAAGACATATGCACACCCATGTTCATTGCAGCACTGTTCACCATAGCAAAAAGATGGAAACAACCCAGATGCCCACCAACAGATGAATGGATAAACAAACTGTGGTACATACACACAATGAAGTATTATGCAATGATAAAGAACAACAACGAATCTGTGAAGCATCTCATACAAGGATGAATCTGGAGGGCATTATGCTGAGTGAGATTAGTCAATTACAAAAAGACAAATATTGTATGAGACCACTACTATAAATACTCATGAAAAGATTTACTCACAAAAAGAAACAATCTTTGATGGCTATGAAGGAGAGGGGTTGGGGATGAAAAAACACTAAATAGACAATGGATATGTGGTAACTTTGGTGAAATACAAGACAGTATACAATACTGGATACTGGGGAAGCCAACACAACCTGTACAAGGCAAGATCATGGAAGCTCCATAGACACATCCAAACTCCCTGAGGGACCAAACTGGTGGGCTAAGGGCTGTGAGGACCATGGTCTCAGGGAACATCTAGCTTAATTGGCACAACATAGTTTATAAAGAAAATGTTCTACATTCTACTTTGGTGACTAGCATCTGGGGCTTAAAAGCCTGTGAGCAGCCATCTAAGGTACTCCACTAGCCTCACACCTTTGAGAGCAAGGAAGAATGAAGAAAACTAAAGATACAAGGGAAAGATTAGTGCAAAGGACTAAAGGACCACATCTACCACGGCCTCCACTAGATTGAGTCCTGTAGGGCTAGATGGTTCCCAGCTACCACCACTGACTGCGCTGACAGGGATCACAATAGAGGTTCCCAGGCAGAGCTAGAGAAAAATGTAGAACAAAATTCTAGCTCTAAAAGAAATACCAGACTTACTGGCCTGACAGAGACTGGAGAAACCCTGAGAGTATGGCCCTCAAGCACACTGTCAGCTCAATAATGAAGTCACTCCTGAGTTTCACCCTTCAGCCAAAGCTGAACAGGCCTATAAAACAAAACGAGACTAAAGGGGCACACCAGCCCAGGGGCAAGGACTAGAAGGCAGGAGGGGACAGGAAAGCTAGTAATAGGGAACTCAAGGTTGAGAAGGGAGAGTGTTGACATTTTGTGGGGTTATTAACCAATGTCATAAAACAATATATGTAGTAACTATTTAATGAGAAACTTGTTTGTTATGTAAACTTAAAAAAAATCTAGATTAATATCGACTTAATTTAAATAGTATACAAAAACTTTGCTCCAGTATAGCTCTTTTTCCTCACTCCTTCTTTTTGCCATTATTGTCGTCCAAATTACATATCTATATGTGATAAACCCAACAACACCAGTTTATAATTGCTGCCTTAACAGTTGTCTTTTAAATTAGATGGGGGAAAAAAGCACTATAAACAGAAATACTTTTATGCTAGAAATTTTATGTTCACCTACATAGTTATGTTTACCTGTGCTGTTTATTTATTCTTGTGGATTTGAGCAACTGTCTGGTGTTCTTTCATTTCCTCCTGAAACACTTCCTTTAGGATTTCTTGTAGGAGAGGTTTTCAAACAACAAATTGTTTCAATTTTTATTTATCTGGGAATGTCTTAATTTCTCCTTCATGTTTAATAGTTTTGCTTGATATACAGTTTTAGTTGACAGTTTTTCTTTCAGCGTGTTGGATATGTCATCCCACTGACTCCTGGGCTCCATGATTTATGATGAAAAAATCAACTGTTTATCATATTAATGGCACCTTGTACATGATGGATCACGTTTCCCTACTTCTTTCAAGAATTCCTCTTTGTCTTTGTCTTTCAACAGTTCAACTATGATAGATCTGGGTATTGACATCTTTGAGTTTATCTGATGTGGAGTTTGTTGTGCTTTTTGGATATGTAGATTGCAGTTTTTTCACTAAATTTTGGAAGTTTTTGCCATTATTTGTTTAAACATTCTTTAGCTCCCTTTCTCTCATCTTCTTCTGAGAGCCCAATTATGTGTATGTTGGTATACTTATATGTTCCACAGGTCACCATTCTATCTCAATTTTTCTGCTCATTTTCTTTTTGTTCCTCAGGTTGAATAATTGCAATTGACCTATCTTCATGTTTGCTGATTCCTTCTTTCTTTCTGCCAATTCAAATCTGCTGTTAATTTTCTCTCATGAATTTTTCATTCCACTTATTGTACTTTTTAACTCCAGAACCTCTATTTAGTTCTTTTTTCAAATGTAGTTCCTATCTCTTTACTGATAGTCTCTATTTAGTGAGACATCATCATTTTCATGTTCCCTTTAATTTTTTGGAAATGTTTTCCTTTAGTTTTTGAACATATTAATAATAGCTGACTTAAAGTCTTTGTGTAATAAGTCTGATGACTGGGGTTCCTCAGGAACAATTTTTTTTTTTAACTCCTTTTCCCCCCTGTATATTGGCAATGAATTGACTAGATGACAAACGGCATGTTCTGGTTTTATATAGGTCATATTTTCCTGTTTTTTTAATGTGTCTCATAATTTTTTTGTTGCAAACTGGACATTTCCAATAACACAATATGGTAATTCTGGAAATTCTGAGAAGAAAGCTGCAAACATCCATCAATAATAGGAACATGGAACGTACAAAGTATGAATCTAGGAAAATTGGCAATTGTCAAAAATGAAATGGAACACATTAACATCGATGTCCTAGGCATCAGTGAGCTGAAATGAACTGATATTGGCCATTTTGAATCAGACAATCATATGGTCTACTATGCTGGGAATGACAACTTGAAGAGGAATGGCATTGCATTCATCATCAGAAAGAATATTGCAAGATCTATCCTGGAGTACAATGCTGTCAGTGATAGGATAATATCCATACACTTACAAGGAAGATGAGTTAACAGAACTATTATTCAAATTTAAGCACAAACCAATAAGGCCAAAGATGAAGAAATAGAATATTTTTATCAACTTATGCAGTCTGAAATTGATCAAACATACAATAAAGATGCATTATAATTACTGGTGATTGGAATGCAAAAGTTGGAAACAAAGAAGAAGGATCAGTAGTTGGAAAATATGGCCTTAGGGATAGAAACAATGCTGGAGATCACATGACAGAATTTTGTAAGACCAAATACTTCTTCATTGCAAATACCTTTTTTTTAACAATATAAACAGTGACTATACACGTGGCCCTCACCAGATAAAATACACAGGAATCAAATCGACTACATCTGTGGAAAGAGAAGGTGGAAAAGCTCAATATTATCAGTTAGAAGAAGGCCAGGGGCCGACTGTGGGACAGATCATCAACTGCTCATATGAAAGTTCATGTTGAAGCTAAAGAAAATTAGAAGTCCATGAGAGCCAAAGTACAACCTTGAGTATATCCCACCTTAATTTAGAAACCATCTCAAGAATAGATTTGACACATTGAACAGGAATGACTGAAGACCAGGGGAGCTGTGGAATAACATCAAGGACATTATACATGAAGGAAGCAAGAGGTCATTAAAAAGACAGGAGAGAAAAAAAAAGATTAAAATGGATATCAGAAGAGATTCTGAAAATTGCTCTTGAACATAGAGTAGCTAAAGTGAAAGGAAGAAATTAAATAAAAGAGCTGAACAAAAGATTTCAAAGGGCAGCTTGAGAAGACAAAGCATTATAATGACATGTGCAAAGACCTGGAGTTTGAAAACCAAAAGAAAAGAACACACTCAATATTTCTCAGGATGAAAGAAATGAAGAAAAATTTCAAGCCTTGAGTTGAAATATTGAAGGATTCCCCAGGCAAAATACTGAACGACACAGGAAGCATCAAAAGAAGATGGAAGGAATATACAGTCACTGTACCAAAAAGAATTGGTCAACATTCAATCATTTCAGGAGGCAGCATATGATCAAGAGCCAACGGTACTGAAGAAGAAGTCAAAGCTGCACTGAAGACATTGGAGAATGTTTTAACAAATTGATGCAGAGCTGGAAATGCTCACTTGTCTATGCCAAGAGTTTTAGAAGACAGCTACCTGGCCAACTGACTGGAAGAGATCCATATTTATGCTTATTCCAAAGAAAGATGTTCCAACAAAATGTGGAAATTATCAAACAATATCAATAATATAACACACAGTAAAATTTTGCTGAAGATCATTCAAAAGTGGTTGCAACAGTACATTGACGGGAACTGCCAGAAATTCAAGCTGGATTTAGAAAAAGACGTGGAACAAGGGATATCATTGCTGATGTCAGTTGGATCCTGGCTGAAAGCAGAGAATATCAGAAAGATGTTTACCTGTGTTTCATTAATTATGCAAAGGCATTCGACTCTGTGAATCATAACACATTTTGGATAACATTGTGAAGAATGGGAATTCCAGAACACTTAATTGTGCTCCTGAGGAACGTGTGCATAGACCAAGAAGCATTTGTTCGGACAGAACAAAGAGATAGTACATGGTTTAAAGTCAGGAAAAGTGTGCATTAGGATTGTATTCTTTCATCACATTTATTCAATCTGTATGCTGAGTAAACAACCTTTGTTATGTGGATGACATAACCTTGCTTACTGAAAGTGAGGAGGACTTGAAGTACTTACGAATGTAGATCAAGGACTACACCCTTCAGTATGGATTACACCTCAGCATAAAGAAAACAAAAATCCTCGCAACTGGACCAATAAACAACATGATAAATGGAGAAATATTGAAGTTGTCAAGGATTTCATTTTACTTGGATCCACAATCAATGTCCACGGAAGCAGCAGTCAAGAAATCAAACAATGTATTGCATTGGGCAATCTGCCAAAAAAGACCTCTTTAAAGTGTTAAAGAGCAAAGATGTCACTTTGAGGACTAAGGTGCACCTGACCCAAGCTGTGGTGTTTTCAATTGCCTCATATGCATGGGAAAGCTAGGCAATGGATAAGGAAGACTGAGGAAGTTGAATTATGGTGTTGGCAAAGAATATCGAATATACCATGGACTGCCAAAAGAACGAATAAAGCTGTCTTGGAAGAAACGCAGCCAGAGTGTTCCTTGGAAGCAAGGATGGCTAGACTTCATCTCATGCGCTTTGGACATGTTATTTGGCGGGATCAGTGCCTGGAGAAGGACATCATGCTTGGTAAAGTAGAGGAAGACTGTCAACTAGATGGATCGGCATAGCGGCTGCAACAATCAAGCATAGCAACGATCATGAAGTTGACACAAGATTGGGCAGTGTTTTGTTCTGTTGTACTTAGGGTCACTGAGTCAGAACCAACTCAACTGCACCTAACAACAACAACAAGATACATCTTGTTATTTTCCCACTTAGGTACCTACAGATGCTATCTATTGCCTTTCCCACCAAATTTAATCCTTTTGAAACAAATTCCTACCTTTTTCTTATCTGTCTTGATACATTGACAAATCATCCTCTTTTCTTCTCCATTGTGAGACACTACTTTTCCATTTAAATGTTCCTGTAACCTGAAGGCTAACTTAACATAGCTGAAACATGACTTCTAAAACTGACAGTTGGAGACATGAAATTCCTATATTATCATTTTGCACAGTCATTGCTATCATTTAAACAGTGTTTCTTCCATTTTAAACCCAGTACACCAGCTAGGGTAATAAGAATAAAAACAAAAACGAAATTTCTTCAGTAACTTATTTCTAGATAATGGCATCTTGTTGCTTACCAGCTTCTGGCTTCTTGAAGAAGTTACATTCTTAGCTTTAGATTCCTTGTTTATAACATATTATAATTATTATAATAAACGCCAAAGTTGCAGTGAAGAGCAAATGACAAAGTATGTGTGAAAGAGGTTCATAAATTAAGTGCTACAATAATTTTACAACTCAGCATACAACTGATTCTCGGCTCTATCTTATGTGTTTAGAGGTATTGGAGCCCAGACATATTTAATGATTTATCCAAGATTTATTGGGGATGAGCGACAAACCTGGAATATTGTAAGGCTTACTGAGGTGAGCTACGGTGAGAGCGTGTCCTCCTTAAATTTCGCGCCAAGACACCTCATTTGCCTCACCCTAGTCCTGGCACTGACACTCATTTCATCCTCCCCCAGTTCTTCCTCATATGCTGACATTTTCATTTTCTGTGTTTACACAAGTGTGGATGGTGAAGGCCAAATGCAGACAATTTAAGCAGTGTAGCGACTCTAGGCTGCAGTATGCTTGCAGCAGATCCAGAGCAGACATTGTCAGCCATCTTATCAGCCTCCTGTATCTTATCTGCCTGGCCAGTGGCTACTGTGGACTAAAGAGGGCATCCAGTAGCTTGGGAGAAGAGGCTCTGCTGGGGGGATGGTTGTCTGCTGGAGCGGAGTTCCTGTGTAAAGGGGCTCATTCTGAGAACTCAGCCCTGTGGAACCACAGGTATGTGCAAACAGGGAAACAGAAATCAATGAATACCTCATCTGTGTCTGGGCTTGCGGAAAAGCATTGCATTTCTTTCCTTTTTGTCTATTCATAGATTCTCAAACCACTAATTCCTTTAATCAATAGTGAGGATTTGTACCAGGTGTCTCAGGGATGCCGGCATTTGCTTGTTGGGTTAATGCCATTTAATCCCCTCCCTCACAGAGCCTGCAGACTCTGAGTAGAACCCACTTGGGGGCTGGCTGCTCCAGAGCAGGCAGAAGGCACAGGACCAGGGACCAAGGGCAGCCAACACTTGATCCAAATGGCAATCTCTGTTTTACTAGTCCTCATTCATCTGTACAACACTTCCCAGTATACAGAGCACTTTCACATTCCCTTTCTAGCAGGCAGGCAGACAGGACAGAGTTCACCGTATTTTGTAGAATCTAAGAGAGAAAAATGCTGCAGATGAAAATATGGCACACCATTGACTATAAGACACATTCTGACTTCAAAGACATTAAAACGTGACATTTAATTCCATGCCTGTTTAACAGGCAAGAAAAACAAAGGTCCAGAGAAGTCGAATGACAAAGTCAAGTTCCTAGTCTTTAGGACTCTAGTTCAGTACGGTTTTTAATACAAAGTCTGTAACACAGTATTTAACAAAACTTGAACAGTATTTAAGTGAGGCTCCTCTGGACTTCACTGTTCTCATCTGTAAAATGGGAATAATAATATTCAGTCTTCCTATCACAGAAGGTTATTATGAAGGTGATGCAATTCATTCCTTAATTTTTCATTGATTAAGAATTTATTGAGTGAATCCTATGTGGCAAGCTCTGTCAGGTTTGAGGAGTTGAACAGAGATGCATATGGCCCCTGCCTTTATGAAGTTTCAAATACAGCACTTTGTAATTTGCATATTGTTGGTAGGTGCTGTTGCATCGATTTCAACTCATAGTGACCCCATGTGACAGAGTAGAACTGCCCCATAGCGTTTTATAGGCTGTAATAGATCACCAGGTCTTTTCTCCCAGAGACACTGGGTAGATTCGAACTGCTAACCTGTCAGTAGCCAAGCACTTAACTTTTGTGTCGCTGGGACTCGTTAATAAAAACAAACAAACAAAAACAAAACCCACTGCCGTTGAGTCAATTCAAACTCATAGCGGCCCTATAGGACAGAGTAGAATTGCCCCATAGAGTGCCTGGTGCATTCGAACTGTCGACCTTTTGGTTAGCAGCCATAGCACTTAACCAGTACACCACCAGGGTTTCTGACTCCTCAATTGACATATGTAATTATGAGATATTTTTGTTGTTATTGTTATTGTAGGAGATGCTGACAGCAAGGCCCTTGAATGGGCCTGGTGCGGTTGGCAATCAGGGAGTAGAAGGTGGTGTCCCAATTTTGGCAAGATGAACCTCTATGTTTGGTAGTTGGAATTTTCCTAGGCGTGTTGTTGTTGTTAGGTGTCGTTGAGTTGGTTATGACTCATAGTGACCATATGTACCACAGAACAAAATACTGCCTGGTCCTGTGCCATCCTCACGATCCTTGTTATGCTTGAGCCCGTTGTTGCAGCCACTGTGTCAATCCATCTAATTGAGGGTCTTCCTCTTTTTCTCTGGCCTTCTATTTTACCAAGCATGATGCTCCTCTCCATGGTTTGATCCTCCTGAGAACATGTCCAAAGTATGTGGGACGAAGTCCCAGCATCCTAGGCCTAGAATTCTTAAATTGGAATTCTGCCCTCAATGCACCTCCCCAACCCTGTCTTCCTTCTCCAGTCCCTTGAACTTGCCATGCACCTTGTCATCTGTGTATCTTATTGCCATCTTTTCATCTTCTCAGCTCTATTTGGCCAAATCCTGCCCATTCTTAGGCTCCAGGTTTTCTTAATACTTTTATAATTATATCCGACCGCAGTGATTTCCTTCCCCTCTGAATTCCTTCAGCATGTGTTTGCGCCTCCATCATTTGGCATTTATCATACTTTTACCGAAGGCAGCTCTCTGCATGCCTTGTCTTTCTACTTGGGGAAAGAGGCCCTATCCTACCATCATTGTCACTCTCTCAGCACCTATTATCTATATATTGATTTATTGTTGATCGAGCCTTTCCCCATTTTAAACCTCCTCACCATCTTTATCCTTGAATTATATCTTACATAAGTGAATGAATTATTGCATAAAATGAAGTCAGGTTCTAGCAAAATTTCTCTGTGGCAAAACCAAATATTACAGTCTGGTGCAGCACTTCATCCAAAGATGCTGTCCAAATTGAGAGCTGAGGCCTCACGACCAGCGGACTTCCTAATGTGCATACAAAGGGCCCTGCTCAGTTCTGCTTTGTTGTATTTTTCTAGCACACTGTACATATTTTAATCTTAAGAGAAGAGTTGAAGTGGTATTTAACCACAGAGAATTAAGTTAGCAGGCGAAGTGCCACAGTGTCTGGCACTATAATTGTGTTGTATGCCATTGAGTCAATTCCGACTCATAGAGACCCTATATGACAGAGTAGAACTGCCCCACAGAGTTTCCTAGGCTGTAATCTTTATGGGAGCAAATCGCCAGGACTTTTCTCTTACAGGGTCCCTGGGTGGGTTTGAATCCCCAACTTTTGGGTTAGTAGCTGGGTGCTTAACCACTGTGCCACCAGGGCTCCTGGCACTATAATTAGTGCTTAATAAATATTTGGTAAATAAATAAATTAATGAGAGCTCAGTGAAACCTGTGAAGGGGTAGGAGAGGCAAGCAGGACAATGCATTTGTGCTCGGTGCTATAAGATCTAGTACATTTTTTTGCTAACTGGCTGATGTGGTGTTCCTGCTATCTAGGAGACAGCTGTAGGATTGGGACGTTTTAGAACTCTTCCTCAAATAGGCCAAGCCCACTGCTATCTTAGGACCCTTGTATCACAGGGTACTCTTTCTCCAGATATATGCCCTCTTACTTCATTCAAGTTCTGTTTAAATAACGCCTCAGTGTAAGTCCATTCAAAACCAAATCTTAAATATCATCTTTCATCATTCTTCATCTCCTAGCCTGCTTGCTTTTTTTAATAGCACTCATCGCCACCCAAAACTGTCATAATCTGTGTGATGGCACTCTCTGGGGTTGTACAAAGCATCACCTGTGTGCCATATACAGTGGTCCATATTCAGCTGTCATGTTATATATGTATGGCATTATTTGCTCATTGTCTGTCCCTCACCACTAGAATCTAAGCTCCATGCTAGAGACATTTTCTGTTCTTGTTGTTTACTGTATCCCTAGTACCTAGAACAGAGATTGCAACACAGTAGGCATTTGATAATTATTTGTTGGATGGATGGATGGATGGATGGATGGATGGATGGATGGATGGATGGATGGATGGATGGATGGATGGGCGGATGGGTGGGTGGGTGGATGGATGGATGGGTGGGTGGATGGATGGATGGATGGATGGATGAACAAAGCCTAAGACTCACTCTCTAGCTATTCACTTTCACCCCCTAGCATGACACTTCTCTCTTCCCTTCATCACATGTCAAAGAATGGACAGCAGAGTTCCAATAACTTCTTTCATGGATCCTTATTATGGCAGAGCTAATAAGACCTCAGTGACTGTCTCATGCAAACCCTTTATTTACATGTGAAGAGTCTGAGGCTCTGAGAGGTGGTGATTTTTCCAAGATCACCTAGCAAGTTAATGAACTAGTAGTGCAGCTAACGAATTCAGACTCCCTCATGCTCAGTCCAGTGTTCTTTCATCCTACAGTGTTAACCCTGCCAACTGGAGTGATGGAAGATTTAATCCCTTTATGGAACAGAGCAGACTCAAGACTTCCTTTGGACGAGAGCTTTCTTTTTGAGTCAAGTAGTTTTTATGGCCCAGAATAGCTTTCAGTCCTGACAATCTGAGCCCAAGTTATATCCAGGCTGTTTTCCTAGCACGGACCTACTTGTTGCAAACATCTGGCCCCACGTACAAGGAAGCCTCTTTCTGCCAGGATGCTCCTGTGAAATAATCAGAAGACTGATAAATGATCCTTCCTTGGTGGAGGCATCCAAAAAATATCATTAACAACCCAGACTTCATGTAGACAGGTAGATATGGATCAGCCAGCCCAACAGGTGACTGCTCTGCAGACCTAGTACATGATTAGTAGGTACAAGAGTGATAGGGCACTGGTGGTTCAGTGGTACAATTCTCTCCTTCAGTGCCAATGGGAGGAGTGAATATGCAAAATGCAAAATTTCCTAAATACTTTGGGACTAAAGAATCTTTATTTTTAAAAGAAGGTATTAATTTGGCTGATCATCACTGACATTCCATTGACGATTTATAGTCATCTGTGTTTCTTTCCAAATCCATCCTTCTCTGCTCACGAATGCATACACAGCTGAGGATCTGACTCGATGCTCCTTTTGGTCTTAAGCATGGTCCAGGAAACTTGGCCTGTCTCCTCAGCTGAGCAGATTCCTTCACAGCTCCCTGCCTGAGCAGTTGTGGGCACAGCCCTTTATTGCCCTGAGGTACATCTTGACTCGTGCCTCCAGGCAATCTTTCTTTCTCCTCTTCAGTTCCAAAGCTGTCCTCCTTCAGTATGGCTGCCTGGGATGCACGTGCTTGAGCTTTGGATTCTATTCCCTTCTCTAATGCTTTAATTGCAGGCAAAACCACAAAGAAAGATTTCCCAGAGTAAGCCCACTTCAAACACACACACCCAGTTAATGTCTACCAGGAGAGTGCTTGGGTTAGGGCGAACTTACAGACCTGGTCAGAATTCATTTACATGCCAGGATTTCTTTCTCCACCTGTACCTTGGACACTGGCTAGGGAGATGGCTATCTTTATCTCGGGACACTTTTACTGCTGCCAAATTATTTTTCTGGTTCATTCACCTTTTATCCTTTACCCACTCTGGCATCCATTGGTCCACGTTGGTCAGTATACATAATATACAGTATATATAATAGGAAGCAGAAAACGCTTACAAATTGGAAACTTTAAAATATGCAACTCATTTAGTGAAGAAACTTGCCTGGGGCAGGGACAAGGCTTTCTGGTGGCCTGGGGGTAGACAAGGACATCCAAAGCATCCTGAGTCTGCAGAGGTTATCTTCTGGGCTAGCCGAGGATTAGCCATGCCAGGAAGAGAGAGTCCGTCATTTTTTTCAAGAGTTCTAGAGAAAGAGAGCCCTGGTGGTGTAGTGGTTAAGAGCTACAGTGAACTATGGCTGCTAACCAAAAACAGGTCAGCAGTTCGAACCCACCAGCCTCTCCTTGGAAACCCTATGGGGCAGTTCTACTCTGTCCTATAGGGTCACTATGAGTCAGAACTGACTTGACAGCACCTAAAAACAACAGAGAGAGTTTCAGGCTGCCCTGCTGTCCCACATTAGGAGCCAGGAGAGATAAGATATTCATGCTCCTGCTTATTAAACCTGGGAAGTGGAAGTGATCTTACTGATAAAGTAGCTGAGGTCCACACAGAGTAAGTCATGTGCTTTACACAAGATGAACCTAGAATGAAGGGCTGACTCCTTCCTGAGTTTACACCCAGTGGGGCAGATATTTGGGACACAAGGATCTAATCTAAAATACTGGTCCATATCGGAGGCCCTAGTGGAGGGCCTGAACTATATCATTCAATGGTCCACTGTTCTCCATGGTCTTCCTTTCCTCTTGAATTTACTCTGCCCTGTCCCCATAAACACTTTTTTGTCTCTTAAGCTAAATCACAGGACTCATCTCATGGTTCCTTGGGCTGCAAATGCACTTAAGAAGTCACCTGTAGTCTGTTCCCCATTTCCAGACAAGGCCTCAGTTCACTCAATGATCATCATCTTCAGGATCTAAGTATGTTTGGGCCTGAGACTAATTATCACGTGGTTGGCCCATTCCTGAAAAGGGTTATGCCACCTGAGTTTGATTTTAAAAACACAGTAGGAATATAGAGACAAATAACCCAATTAAAACAAATGGGCTAAGGATTTGATTAGACAGTTCTCCAAAGAAAATATACAAATGATCAATACCACATGAAAAGATGCTCAATAACATTAGCCATTATGAGAATACAAATCAAAACCACAAAGAGATACAACTTCATGCCTACTAGTATGGCTTTTGGGGCCCTGGAGGCACAGTGGTTTAGAGCTAGGTTGCTAACCAGGAGGTTGGCAATCTGAATCCACTGGCTGCTCCTTGAAAACCCTACTGGGCAGTTCTACTCTGCCCTACAGGGTCACTATGAGTCAGAATCCGCTTGATGGCAGTGGGTTTTTTTTTTTTTTTAATATGGTTATAATCAAAGTAAAAAAAATAACAAGTGTTGGTGAGAATGTGGAGAAATTGGAACCCTCATACATGGCTGATGGGATCATAAAATCTTGGAGCAAACTGTTTGGAAAAGAGTTTGGCAATTCCTCAAAAAGTTAAACATAGAGTTATCATATAATCTGATAATTCCACTCCTAGGTGTATACTCAGAGGAGATGAAAACATGTTCATGCAAAAACCTGTATACAAATGTTAATAGCAGTATTATTCATAGTAGCCAAAAAGTAGAAACAACTCAAATGTTTATCAGCTGTTTATGAATAGATAGATGAAATGTGGTACCTACATTCAACAGAATATTATTCATCTATAAAGTGGAATGAACTATTTATACAAGTTAGAACATAGATGATCCTTGAAAACATTTTGCTAAGTGAAAGAAGCCAGACACAAAAGGCCACAGACTGTATGATTCCACTTACATGAAATGTCCAGAATAGGGAAACTCATCAAGTCAGAAAGTAGATTAGTGTTTGCCAGGACCTGGGACAAGGGAGGAATGTGGAGTGACTGCTAATGAATTCAGGGTTTCTTTTGGGGTGATGAAAATGTTCTGGAATTAGGTAGTGGCGATGGTTGCACCGCTCTGTGAATATGCTAAAAACTGCTGAATTGAACACTTTAAAAAGATATTACCGTGCGTGAATTGTATTTCAATACAGCTTTTTATTTGAAAAAAGTCATCACAGACAGAAAAAAAAGTATAAGAAAAGGAATCAGGCAGTGAATACACCAGGAAACAAGTACCTTACAATTTTTTTTTTTTTTTAGTGTAAATGAATATACCCCTTACCTAATTTATATATTTTGTAATGCTGCATTTTAAATATATGTGGTTTTCTTAAGCTGAGACCACCCCAAGAGCCATTGTTAATATGAGCTTCTGCAGGCCCTTCTGACAGGGGCAGCATGGTCAGCCCTGTGTTTAAGGCCTTGTTGAGTCTTTCTCTTTGCACTGCTACTGGTCTGCAAACCTGGTGGGAAGCTTATGCTGAGTTCCTCTTGAATAATCTGGTGGAGTGAGCCAGTGACGTGAGTTAATATGAGGTATTCTTCTAGGCGCAGCTTTGCGGGGTACGTTTGGACTTTCTTTGATTGTCTCCTCCATGGATTGGATAGAGTGAGGAGGGAAATGTTATGGAATGGGAATCTAGGTTTCCATTGGGAAGTTACACTGATTCTGTTCGGCTGAGTGCTTTAGGGACTAAGAAACCTACCTGGAATCCAGTGAGGATTTGCCAATGAGCTGCTAACAGTAGCAGCTAGGCAGCGTGGTATGAAGAGCATTCCAGTTGGCATCAAGAGGCCATTGTTTAGCTCAGTGTCTTGACTACCGGCATAACCTTGGATAGTCAATCTCTCTGGGCTTTGGTTTCCTCAATTACAAAATGGGAAAAATTATTCCTTTTCTGCCTGAATTTCATAATCACAAGAGTTATTAGAAGTCATCTAGCTCAGCCTATTTCAAATCCTACCCCTATGAATTCTCTGGCCCCCAAAACACACACAATCATTTTGACAAATGGTTGGTCAGTCTCTACATAAGTTTGCCAGTCCTAAAAAAAAAAATAATAATAATACATTTTATTAAGCTGAAGTATATATACTTGCAAGGCTTAGCTTGGACCCTTAAATGCTCAGACTGTATCTTCCACATGACACAGTCTGAAGACCAAGATCCAGCACCACTGACGGTTTCACGTATCCAGACTAGATACCTCTACTTCTTCTAACAAGTCTTGGCTTAACATAGTTTCAAGTTTCCTACCATCTTTACTCTCTAAACACATTCCAGCCTGCCAGATTCTCTAAATACTAAAAACAGTACTGAAAAATCACAGCATAAAATGGGACTCCGCCTTTCTTTTTCTCGACAGTACATTTTTATTAATTAGTCTGCATTAGTTTTCTTGGCAGCCATATTTACAGATAGCTCGCATTCTTATTACAACTGGTGAAACCCAGGAGTTATTTTCTCGCATGTGCTCCTTTAGCAGAATATCCTTCAATCCTTTTCCTTGTTCCCTTGATTTTTTTGGACTAAAGTGTCAGACTTTACATTTTCCTCCTTGGATCCTACTCTGTTTGATATAGGCCATGACTTCAATCCATTTTCTGCACTGCAGATGAATATTTGCATAAGATGGTTTGATGAGGTGGTGATGTTGATGAATGGAACAGGGCAGACTAGAGACCCCAGTTTTTCCTGTAGGGCTCTATGTTGGGAAACCAGTGTCTACAAGTCTAACCCCAGAGCCCCTAGGAACACATGCATATAAACTTTCCTCATCCAGGCCCAGGCTTCTCCCCCTCCAGGACAATCATCTCCTGGTCATGTCATCCTCTGACCCTGAGCCAAGGGTCATATGGTGATCTTTTGGGCCAAGCTAGAAGGCTTCACTAGGGAGTGGGATGGGTGTGGATAGAAAAGAATAAAGGAGGTGAGGAAGGATAATGAAGGTAGTAGACAAAGTCAAAACTGTAGTAGATGACTTTTGGAATGTCTACTTTGTTCATTATTTCTCCTTAACTTTACCCATTACCTACAGTTTCAGATAAAGCATGGGGGAAGACACTGACAGTCATTTAGTACACCGTGACCCTACTGGTGGCTCACAGTTTATTGAACTTGGAAGAGTCCTTTTACTGGAAATTTTAAAGAAAGATAAAGAATAAGAATCAGTTTCTGTAGGACCTATGAAAGTCTCTGGAACGGTGGAGTGACCATGTGTGACGGTTAATGTTCTATGTCAACTTGGCAGGGCCATGATTCTCAGTGGCTTGGCAGTTATGATGCAGTTTGGCAGTCATATGATGATGTGATCTCCTCCATAATGAGATTTGATATAATGTGAATACCTCCTTGATGGGATCTTCTGTGCATAGCCAATCAGTTGAAAGGGAGTTTCCTTGGAGGTATGGTCTGCATCCAATATTGATGGATTTTCTGTTAAGGCTTGAGGGCTTTTGCTCACTCTGGATCCTGAAACTGGCTCCTGTTCGTCTGACCTCAGGTTCTTGGAGCTTGATCTAGCAGCTTACCTGCTGTCTTGCCTGCCGATCTTGGGATTCCTTGGTCTTCGCAGCCTGTGAGCAAGAGCCTTGCTGTCTGACTCGCTGATCTTGGGTTCGCCAGCCCCCGTGGCTATGTGAATCAGGAAAAGCCTCCAGCCTGATCCTCCAGCCTGTTCCATTCTCTACAATGGTGTGAGCCATTTCCTTGATATAAATCTCTCTACATATTTACACGTTTTACTGATTTTGTATCTCCAGAGAACCCAGCCTAAGATACCATGTTTCCTGTCATATGGCCAAAAGCAGAGAAGCAGGTCTGCAGAGAGAAGGATGGGGCTGGTGGGCATAGGGGATTGATGAAGGGAGAATCTGGAGACTTTCTAGGACCCATGAATCTCATACTTGTTGAGGATTCACCACATTCCTGTTCCTGAGTTCCAGGGGACATCCCCATACACTTAGCTGTCTAATGTTTGCTTGTTTAATGTATTTTTTGCTCAGGCTAGATCAATCTGATTTCTCTTGCTTGAAACAGTTCCCCCATCCTAAATAACCTGAGAGCAGAGACATAATTCTGCTAATGATCTTAACAAATGTGGAAACTGCGGCCAAGACAGGTTCACTTGATTTTTTAAACTATACAACAATCACAGATGAAATGATAAAGTTTTAAAGTGTCCAGAGCCATAAAGAACAAACAAGGAGATCCAAAACTGTTAAGAATGGAGTTGAGAAGGCTAGTATCTTTCCAAGCCCATGAAGGGTTTTATGAAAAGTATACTGGGTATTTGCTTTAACTAAAGAAGAAAGGGTCCTGGAAGAGCACAAAAGCCACTCCCCAGGTCATCAAATATTTGATGGGCTGGAAATGTCTGTGCAGTCTCTGCTTCAAGGGAGACAAGATAACCAACAAGCCTGAATGGTGAGACATTCAACCAACATTCCCTGAGCATCTGTTATGCATCTAACAATGTGCTGGATTCACAAGAAATATCATAACACAACCCTGCCCATAAGAAGCTTAAAGTATCATTAGGGACATAGAACAAAATCATTAGCAAACAATATAGGCAGCATATGATTAATTTTCCCAAGGCGTGGTACAGATTTACTTATTATAAGAAATCAGTAAGTGAAAAATTCAGCACAGTCTGAAATTGTTGAGAAAGGCTTCAAGAACAAGTTTGGACTTGAGCTGCATGTTGAAGTATGGAAATAATTTCAAGAACATAAATGATAGAAAGAACAAGAAAGAGGAAAAGAGGGAAGGTGAGAGGGACAGGAGAGGAAGATATTTTAAGAGAGGCTGTTGTGTAAGCGAAGAGAAAGACAAAGGAATTAGCATGGGTGGTATGAGGAAATGAACTTAGCTGAACATTGGCCTTGCCTAGAGTCTTCTTTGTTCTTCTCCTTTGCCCCAGCCATTCCCCTCATCTTTGGTCCTGCTCTTCCGTAAAACTTCTCTTAACATTGCAATTCTCTGAACTCCTATCACACTTTCAATCGCCTGCCTGTGATGTGCCTTATATGGCTTCGGTTACCTGGCATTACCATGTTTATATCATTTTATTCAACAATTTTATCTTTCTAACAAAGTGGAAAACTCCTTGAGAATGAAGAGTGTTTCCAATATGTTTTGGCATCCACCCAAAACTCAATGCAATAAGTTGAATTTTCAAGTTCTTGATAAGCATTTGTTAAATGGACAGGTGGGACCTGGATGTTGTTTCTGGCTCTAGCCTTCTGGGAGCCACTGAGTCTTTAATTCTCAGTTCTTCATCCCAAGGCTTTGCTGAGCGTTGAGGTCAGGTGGTGGACAGATGAAAGAGGAGGTGGAGACAGGCCCAGTCCACTCAGGATATTGTTTTTCTTGTTTTGGTTGTAGCAACAATCTCAGCTCTGCTCCCCAGTAACTAATCACAGTACCAGGCATCAATCCTTAAACAGACTTTCCTGTTGCTCTCGAATCGTTTCCAGCTCACGGTGACTCTGTAGGACAGAGTAGAACTTCCCCATAGAGTTTTCAAGGAGTGCCTGGTGGATTCAAACTGCCGACCTTTTGGTTAGCAGATGTAGCTCTTAACCACCACGCCACCAGCGTTTCCAAAATAGACTTTAGGTGCAGTCATTGAGAAGTCAAGAAGCAAGCGAAGATTTACATTAAAGTAGGAAAAAAGAGCCCTGTTTCTCCCACTATCTGCTGAGACATCATGAAGATGCCAAGTTGGGGTGGAAAGGGCAGTTGGTGTCCAGCGAGGGGACTATTTGCACACAAAGAGTTCAAAGCCCTCTAGAGCCATTCTGATAGTATTTAGATTGCTCCATCATATATATGTTGATAGTCGTATTTTTTTGCAAACTGATATTTTAGGTGAGAAGGGAGCAGATATTTCAAATGCATTTGTCTCCAGATATGAAAATATCTGCAATCTTATGGAAAGTCTGAGAGAAATTATCTACTGCTCTCCATTTCTCTTCTGGATTTGGGACCTATTTGGCTCTACTGTGAATGTGATTGCAGTTCACTATGGCCATGTAGATACAGTGGCCCCTGAGAGCGGTGGTGGTGGCCCAGCCCAGCTAAGACAGAGAAATGAAGTTAGCTAGCTCCCAGTGAATGCACTTTGAGGGAAAAACAGACTTTTTTTTTATTCTTAGTATACCTGTACTCTCACTGTGCCACTTATTAGCTGTATGCCCTTGAGCAAGTTATCAAACCGCAGTTACCTCATCTGCAAAATGAAAATATAATAGTGTAAAACTGAATGAGTGGTTGAAAGGATTAAATAAAATTTCTACAGCAGCCTGGCAGAGTAAACATTTGATGAATGGTAGCTTTATAATTATTATCACTCAATGCACTCTGGAGCACCATGTCCTGCTCAGCCCTGCTCAAGAGGTTCTGTCATGAATAGGGTTTGGGTAGAGCAGAGGGGAAGTGATGGATCTGAGTGTGGGATTGGCCATGTGTGTTAGTTAAGAAGGGTAGGTGCATCCTGAGAAAATTGCAGTATCACGGGTGTGTCCCCAAACCAGGCTGGAGAATTCCCAATGAAGGTGAGTCATGTGTCTGGGCTGCATGTGATGCTTGTGTCTTGGGAAAACCCTGCTTTCCGTTCTCCCCAGGGGACTGTACCCACAGGAAGAATTGGCCAGTCACACGCTCTTAACTTTTCTAAATCTCTTTCTCCCTTCTTGGTCTTTGCATTCCTTGAAAGAACTGGGGCCATTTTAGAAGTCTTACTCCATTTCCATAAAAGGAGCCCAACATAGCCTACATTTGATGCGCCTATTTGGGCCTATTGGTAAATGACTAGATGCCGTTCCATTTTAGGTGGCTCAGGGCTGGACAGACATGAATGAATAGAGGGAGCCTCAAGAACCTGGCCCAAACGATCAAGTCGTTTGTCTACCATAGAGCCAAAAGTTCTACCATACTTGAATCCTTCTTTAGGGTTAAAGCTTCATCCTATAAAAATACAAATGCCTCTGGGAGGGGTGACTCCTTAAGGCAAAATCAGTCATTAGCCCCTTAATGTGAAATAGTTAATGGGGATATCACTCATTAGAGAAGTTAGGAAAGAAATAATTATAGGGTTGTTGTTGTTGAGAAGCTCTACTGGCACAGTGGTTAAGTTCTTGGCTGCTAACTGAAAGGTCAGTGGTTTGAATAAGAGAAAGATGCAGCAGTCTGCTCCCTGCTTCCGTAAAGATTATAGCTTTGGAAACCCTATGGGGCAGTTCTACTCTGTCCTAAAGGGTTGCTATGAGTCGGAATCGACTCGATGGCAATGGGTTTGGGTTTTGTTTTTGCTAGCTGTCCTTGAGTGGGCCTCAACTAATGGCAACCCCATGCACAACTGAATCACACCGTTACAATACGTAGGGTTTTCCTTGGCTGATTTTTTGGATGTAGATCTCAGGTCTTTCTTTCTAGTCTGCTTTAGTTTGCAAATTCTACTGAAATCTGTTCAGCATCATAGCAACACGCAAACCTCCACTGACAGACAGGTGCTGGCTATGCTTGAGGTGCATTGATGGAGAATCTACCCTGGGTCTCCTGCATGGAAAGCAAGAATTCTATCACAGAATCACCACTGCCCCCAGTTATGGGGCTACAAGGCACAAAACAGAAGCATTGGATGGAAGGGCAAAGGGGTCCAGTGACACAGCCAGGAAACGGCATCCAGACGGGGAGCCCTTGACAATAGGAGAATGCTGGCTTCCACTGCCTAGAGAAATCTATTGAAAGGTAGATGGGAGAGCAAGGAAAAAGCCCTCACCCACTTCACAATTCTGCCTACATCCTGGGGAGTCACTCTTTTTGCCCTGTCTGGAACTGTAAAGTCAAGTTTAGAGACATAAGGCAGGCCTTTATCAAAGAGAGAACACATGCAGCGGGATTAGGCCCCATGGACATGAATAACTTCACCAGGCTGGCATTAATGTCTTCCCAATCTGCTCTTAAGGGAGTGATTCCACAGGCTGAGACATAACCTCACCGCCAAAGCAAAAGTATGTCATGGAGCTTTTAATAACCCTTCCTGTCCCTGCCTCCCCCACAAAGGGGAACAGCTGGCCTCGCCCTCCCTTCTTCTCATAGTCACTTGCCCTCTGTGATTCCAGGGCATTATCTTCGAATGGGTGTCCCCATGCTAGGAAGCATGCTTTCGGGATATACGCAGCAATCATTTTATAATTTCTTTAATGCAATTGTTGCTTGGATTGCCTGCCTACGTGATGGTTACAAAGACAGATGGGGAGACTCAGTCTAATTAAGGGCCCACCAAACTTTTCACCAGCCTGTGGGGTTAGTTTCAGTCCCACCCACGTTTACCTGGGCCACCCAGGCCCCACCACACCTCCTGCCCTCTCCCCTCAGCTGGCTTTGGGAGCATCCCAGCACACAGTCTGTGAGCACTTCACACCTGCACTGGGGACCAGGTCTACCTTTGGGGACATCCTCCCTCCACTCCCAGGGCCTCTCTGGCCACTTGTGGAGTTAACCCAGCAGTGAGCATGAGCCAGTTGTCAAATTTTCACGCATTTTCTGAGCCAGTTGACATCACGTTGATAGCTTGAAATTGGCCATGGTGGGAGTGTTTATACCTCGAAAACCAGCAAATGCTTCGAAACAGAGTTGTTTTCCTCTTTCCGTCCCTCCCTCCCTCTCTCCCTCCTTCCTTCCTTTCCTTCCTTCTCTTTTTGTCTCTCTTTCTCTTCCTTCCTCTTTCTCTCCCTCCCTCTGTTCCTTCCTCCCTGCCTCCCTTCCTTTTTTCCTTCCCTTTCTCTGTATCTCTTTTCCACCCTCTCTCCCTCCGCCCCTCCTTCCCTCCCTTCCTTCCCTCCCTGCCTCCTTTCCTTCCCTTCCTTCCTCCCTCCCTCCCTCCCTGCCTCCCTCCCTGCCTCCCTGCCACCCTCCCTCCCTTCCTCTCTTCCTCCCTTCCTTCCTTTCATCTTTCCTCCCTTCATTCCTTTTGTTCCTTTTTTTCTGAGAGCCTTTTGTTAACATGGATCAGCATACACCTGCCCCTCACCCAGGAATCCTGCACCTCCATGCAGCCCCACCAGGCCTTTTTCCTTTCTTTTCTCTCCCACATTAAATTCTCTTAGGCCTGTGGTCTTTCTCTCTTGCTTTCTCCACTAGCTCTGATTGGAAAAGATGTAATGAATCCTGCTATTATATCAATAAAAAAAAGAAAAACCAAACCCATTGTGGTCGAGTTGATTCCGACTAATAGCTACTCTATAACACAGAGTAGAACTGCCCCATAGGGTTTCCAAAGAATGGCTGGTGGATTTGAAATGCCAACCTTTTGGTTAGCAGCTGTAGCCCTTAATGACTATGCCACCAGAGTTTCCATTGTATCAATAGATAATAATAAATGCTACCCCTCTGGTGATACCTGCACTTTACCTTTAGGCAAAACCCTAAACCAAAGGAATAACCCTGTGAGTCCCTTCATGGCTGAGTAGCTTGTGTGGGGTGGAGCCCTTCCTAGAACCACTGATGCCTTGGAAATCCTCCCAGTGTGTTAGGTGGCAGGGCGGCGCCATCCCTCTGCCCCAAATGACTTAAGTGTGATCTGGCCTGGAAGAGGGCAGTCAGGAGGTGAGCCTCCCCAGTGCCCTTCCTACTGAGGAGCTCAGTTGTATGCTGTTTGTTAAATATGTGTGGATTCCACATACTCAAAGCATAAGACTGTTATAGAATCTTCACCTGACTCTTGAAGATTCCTTCCAATTGAATTAAGCTGCCCGAGAAATGGAACTGTGATTTAGAAGTGTGTGTGTGTTGTTGTTGTTTTGAAATTCCCTATATTCGCATACCAGCCCCCCTCACCCCAGATACGTGAGTGTCCAGTGGGAAAGGAGAAGCCCCCATCCTCTGATAACAGACACAAACCTTGACAGAGCTGATCAGTTGACTCCCAAATTCTTGAGCTGTCTGAAGTTTCTTTACCATTTTCTCCAACTCTTTCAGCATCCCCCTGTTTCTTTCTGAGCCCACTTCAAGTTTCTGAGTGGTCAAGGAGTCCAGGCTCTGGCAAAGACCGGTCTAGGGCAGATGGTGAAGGAAGGATTGTCCTAAAGTTTCTACATACTATTTTTCAAAAGGAACACGGGCCCCACCATATGGAGTCACACATACCCTGCTGCTCCTCACAGGGGAGTTTGTGTTGGGGCGACATCTCATGTGAAGTGTAATGGAGGAGAATGGCTGAAGCCCTTGATTTCTATGTCTATACCCCAGCATCAGCCTGGCTTTGAAAGCTACAGTATTATATGACTTATTGCTGATGCTTTGTTCTCTATTGTGATACTTATCCCTGCTATAATTAATGGCTTATGACTTACTTAAATTATGTCTCCCTCTCTAAATTGTGGAGTCCCTGGGTGATGCAAATGGTTAATGTGTGGTTGGCTGCTAACTGAAAGGGTGGAGGTTTGAGTCCACTCAGGGGTGCCTTAGAAGAAAGACCTGGCAATCTACTTCTGAAAAATCAGCCACTGAAAACCCCATAGAGCACGATTCTGCTCTGACACACATAGGGACACCATGAGTTGGAGTCCAGTCCAAGGCAACTGGTTTTCTCTAAACTGTAAACTCCATAAGGGCAGTGAACATGCTTGTCTGTTTTTAAATCAGTATATCCCCAAACCAAAATCAAATCCACTGCTGTTGAGTAGATTCCAACTCATAGCGGCCCTATAGGACAGAGTAGAACTGCCCCATAGAGCTTCCAAGGCTGTAAACCTTTACGGAAGCAGACTGCAACATCTTCCTCCCACAGAGTGACTGGTGGGTTGGAACCACTGACCTTTTGGTTAGCAGCTGAGTGCTTTAACCACTTTGCCACTAGGACCACAGTGTAAACCCAGGGTCTGACAAATAATGGTTACTCAGTTGATACCTGTTAAATGACCATGAGATCCTTCTTAACAAACCAGAACTTACCCTTCTTCCTCTATTTTAAGTTTGGATTGTTTGTTTCTCCTCCTGGAGTGTAGTAGCATGGACTTAATGTTATTGAACTACTATTTTTTTTTTATTTAACTAGGAAACAAAGTGGACTAAATGCACAAAGTCTCTAATAGTTTCTGCTTCCTGGTTAGTAATTTCTTCCAGGAGTAATCCTGATGGGGAGCCCAGTCCCTAATCCTAACTTCAGGATCTACAGGTCCTATGACCATTACCAATTTAACACTCTTCATGACTGAGTTAGCTCAGCTCCTTAAACCAAACCAAACCCATTACTGTTGAGTCGATTCTGACTAATAGCCATGCTATAGGACAGAGTAGAACTGCCCCATAGGGTTTCTAAGGAGTGGCTGGTGGATTCCAACAGCAGACCTTTTGGTTAGTAGCCTAGCTCTTAACCACTGCACCACCAGGGCTCCAGCTCAGCTCCTTAGACTAGGATATTAACGAGGCCATGGTGAGGGTGAAGCTGAGGAATAGAATTGTACCTTGAATCTTGTCAGTTTCCTGGTTGTATAAGGCCTCTGGGAGAAGTCCGTGTATGGCTCCACATATACCTACCTGACTTGCTGGCAAAACAGCTCCCAGGGCTTGTCCTTGCTGGGTCAACAAAGGCAAGTGACCCACCACCTCACTCCCAAGCAGGACAATTGTCCTTGCCCTCTGTCTCCCAGGGTTGTTTTAAGGTGCTGAGATAATGGCTGGAGAAGCCACTATGGTGAGCTCTCCTTTATGTATCGAGAAGATGATACACTGACTCACTCTCAGCAGGGTATGCACTGGGAGGTGTCTTCTCAGAAGCTGGGCTTCCACTGGTTCATCCACTCTCTTGGACCGAGTTATCCTGGGAGTAATGGACCTGTAAGGCCTGGACTGGGGCATGGACATTCTCAACTGCTCCTAGTATCTCTGGGATTTTCCTGAATTTTGATGACATCTTTCAAGATGCAAGTTTAGACCTCTGAATGCTGCTCTTTCCTATCTCCCTACCCCCATGTTGAGAGGCACATTGAAGTCTGGATTCAGCCCCTGCAGTCATCTCTTGCTAAATAGAGAACTTAAGTCAGGAAGTAGATAACTACTTCCCAGGAATGACCATTAACCTCCCGAGAGCTCATCTGAGTGTTTTGCGGTCTAGACCAGCGGTTCTTGGGGTATGGTTCCTGAACCAGCACCAGCAGCATCGCTGGGAACTTGTTAGAAATGCGAGTTCTCAGGCCCCACTGCCAACCAATGAGTCAGAAACTCTGGTGACAGGGCTCAGAAATCTGTGCTTTAACAAGTTCTCTGGATGTTTCTGATTCATGCTGACGTTTGAGGACCACTGACCCAGACCATATTTTAGTCTCAGAATTCTTGCAGTAGACTTGTACAGCAGGAAGTCTTTTTAAAGATCGTATATTTCTCCTTTGTCGTTTTTCCGGTGAATAAACTGAGGATGGAATGATTTCCCTGAAGATACAGCATGTCCTTAGCAAAGTTCAAGCTCTTTCAGAGTATAGATCATGGTGTTCCCAAGAGCTCTGATCTTGGAAGTGTGTTCGCCTACTTGTGTCTTGGGCTTTGGCCCTTCTCAGTTGAGACATAAGTTCTTTGCTTCCCTTTAACCTTTCCTCCTAATCTCTAACTGGAGTGGCTGGGTGGTGTAAGTGGTTAATGTGCTTGACGGCTACACAAAAGTCTGATAGTAAGAGTGCACCCTGAGGGTCGTTGAAAGAAAGGCCTGGCAATCTGCTTCCAAAACTCAGCTGTTGAAAGCCCTATGGAGCACAATTCTACTCTGACACAAACGGAGTTGCCATGAGTTGGAATCAACTCCATGGCAACCAGTTTTTTTTTTTTTTTAATCTCTAATCATACCCCAGAGTATGTCTTAGGGAAAAAGAAATCTCCAAGTGTTTTTTGCAGAAGTATGGTCTCTCTTCCGGAGTGCCAACAGGTGATTCCAAATGTCATTGTTACCCAAATTCCCTGCATGCCTGAGAACAGATGGGTAGTCTGTAGAGGACTCCCTCCTGGAATTTTGGGAAAACCTATTCACAGAGGTGGGGGAGGGGCTGCAAAATGTCTCTGAACAGGTCAGCCACAAACGTACAGGCCTGGCAACCTTTGCTGCCCTTAAAAAGGAGAGAACTTGTGTTTTGGGACAATCTCTTATCACTTGGGGGGAAAAAAATTCCTAAACCTCCTTTCAGCCTCCCTTGCCTGCGTCCTTCCAGCTCAGGACGATCGCCAGCTTTAAATTTCATCTATCATTTGAGACCATATGTGGAAATTCTGATCACTGACATTTTTATTTTTATCTCTCAGACTGAAAAGGCTTGTCTCTCTTCCAAACCATCTTATTAAAGAGGCTAGAGTTGAGTCCAAGTGCTGCAGGCAGAATGGTGACAAGTGAGAGGGAGGAGGAGGGAGGGAGAGCTTGGTGCTTTGGGAAGGACAGAGTCAGTGCAAGTCCCAGCATGTCTTGGGCTTTCCAAGAAGGTGCCTTCATCGTTCACGAAGACTGCACTAACTCTCTCCTCCCAAGGCTTTCAAAAGGCTTTGATTTACACAATCTGCCCATCCCCTCTCCCCTAAACAGTTCTGTGCATTGCTTTCTGTCAACGGAGGGTTAAACAGCATGTTACTGAAAGAACACTGATTCCATCTGCTTCCAAAAACAATTCATTCCTTTTCTGACTTTGGTGTGGTGTTTTTGGCATTGGGTGCCCTAGCTATTTGCCCTCAGGAGATCTGTTAGTGAATACTTACAACAGGATGATCACTAAAAGCCAATATGGGTTCACTGAGAACTGGCCATGTGGAACTAACCCTATTTCCCCTTTTTAAAATGGTTACCAGGCAGTAAATCACTAGAATGCCATAGCAATATAAAGTATTTTGATTTCAGAAAAGCATTTAACAGAATCTTTCTTGATAGCCATAAACAGAAATATCACAACAGAGAAATAAGGGTGGTGTCCAAGTGGAGCATGTGGGTTCACAATTGTAATCAGTTTGAAGACAGGTCACTTGTGCCACGACCCAGGGCCCTTCCCTATCATGCCCTGCTTATCTCTTCCTCGGTGAGTTCCATGAAATCATAAAAGGTTGACTTATCACATTAGTGTGTGGTGTATTAGAGAGAGTAACAAACACTCTAGATGATAAGATGAGGGTTTGAAAATTCTCGAAAGGCAGGAAAGTCTAATTAAAAGCTAGGAGATAGAATTTTTAACAGATAAATTCCTGCAATCAGTTATATAAACAAGATTAAAGAGACCTGGTTTTACAGTTGTCAGTTAAAAAACAAAACAAAACAACTTGATGTTCCTGTTGACCATAAGCTCAGGAGTGCAGCTGCCAAGAAAGTCAAACACTTTGGGCTTTATTAATAGAACTATAGAGAAGAGATCAAAGGAGTCAATGGCCTCAATCCACCCTGCACTGGTAGGACCACAGCTGGACCATCACCTTGTCCTCCTCTGTACGCTACATTCTAAGAGGGACATTGACAAACCGAGTACCCAGAGGGCAGGAGCTAGACTGGGGAGCAGCCTAGAATCTGCTCATCTATGCTCAAGAACTAGACATAGATGGTTCAAGAGGTAGAAATTATAAGGAGGAAAATCTCAGCACCATACAAGGAAGACTTTCTAATAATCAGAGCTGCCCAATAATGGTGTATTTTTCTCACAAATTAATGAACTCCCTTTCAAAGAAGATGCACAAAACGAAGCTGAAAGAAAATATCAGATATTCTATGGAGAGTATTTCTATATAGCATAGGAGACTGAATTGAGATGATTATGATTTCTAGGTCCTTCAATACAGCTTCCAACTCAAAGGTCCAGTATTTGGTCTAGTTTTTCCTCCAGATCAAACCCTCAACTGGGAATCAAAAGATCTGAATTTCTAATGTGGTTTAACTAAGAATTAGCTTCTCTCTGGGATTCAGTTTCCTTAGTTGTAAAATGGGAGAGTTGAATTATGTGACATCGAAGGGCTCTCCTAGAAGGAAAATTCTATTTATTATATTTTCCTAAGTTGTAAAAATAACTGAGCTAGAGAAATGATCACTAATTAGATGGACTAGGCTCTCTGGGATCTTACCTTACAAAATATAAATTCCAAGATCTACTCAGAGAAGTCATTTCGTTCATTCCCCTGTCTCGAACCCTGACAGAGGATGTTTAAGAAGGCATCTCACTCACGATTTCCGCAAATGAACATTTTTCAGCAGTGGTGGTTACAGAGTTTTTCTTCAAAAATAAAATTCTCATCTGTCTACAGGAAATAGTCAATGCTCTACACATCATTGCAACACTACTATCTTAGTTCTTTAGTGCTGCCATAACAGAAATACCACAAGTGGATGGCTTTAGCAAAGAGAAGTTTATTTCCTCTCAGTAAAGTAGGCTAAAAGTCCAAATTCAGGGTGTCAGCTCCAGGGGAAGGCTTCCTCTCTATGTAGGCCTTCTCATCAGTCTGCCCCCAGACTAAGAGCTTCTCTGTGCAAAGGACCTGCTCTGCTCCTGGCACTGCTTTCTTGGTAGTCTGAGGTCCCCCTGTCTCTCTGCTCACTTCTTTCTTTTATATCTCAAGAGATTGCCTCAAGACACAATCCAATCCTGTAGATTGAGTCCTGCCTCACTGACACAACTGCTGCCCATCCTCTCTCATTAACATCATAGAGGCAGGATTTACAACATATAGAAAAATCACACAATACCAGGAATCATGGCCCAGTCCAATTGATACACACATTTTTGGGGGGACATAATTCAATCCATGACAACTACTTTAGGTAAAAAAAAAAAAAAAAAAAACAACTGTGAAGTCATTACACCAAGCCTTGAAACCCCATGAGCAGCCTAGAAATATCCTCAGTCCTAGCTGGTGAAGAGGTAACTGAATATCGACATATGGAAGAGTTATTTGACTGTACCTATGGTGGCATAGTGGTTAAGTGCTACAACTGCTAACCAAAAGGTTGGCAGTTCAAATCTGCCAGGCACTCCTTGGAAACTCTATGGGGCAATTCTACTAAGTCAGAATTGGCTCAATGGCAATGGGTTTGGTTTTGGTATCAAAATGTAAAGTGTTCTTTCTTTATGCCCAGCAATTCCATTTCTCAGCATCTACCCTATGGAAATATACACACGCATGTGTGGAAAGGTCTGGACAAGGATGGCCATTGCAGAACTGTTTGTAATAGCAAAAGCTGGGGAAAACCTAAATGCTGTCAGCCAGGAACAGGTTAAATATGCCATAGTATGTCTATCTAAGGAACACTACACAGCAGTGAATGAGAAGGTACTGATGTTTAAAAGTCTATGTTATGTTAGTAAGGGAGAAAGAAAAGAAAAGAAAAAACAAGCTGAAGAATAATATATTCAACATACTATCCCTAACCACAGATATGTGTTGTTTGGCCTGCACAAAATGGGCCCATATTCTGCCTTTAGTTTTCCTGAGTTGGTGGCTAACATTTTAAGTTGCTAAATTTTATACCAAAATATAGATTTATTCTTTATAAGATACTTGACTTTTAAAATCAAAACTGGTAATAATTTATTGTATGTGTAACACATATAGAAATAAAATGTATGGCAAGAACAGCACAAAAGGATGAGGGGGTGGGTATAGTAGTATAATATTGTTTGAAGGTAGGTTGTGATAACTTCAAGACAGTTATTGTGAACTCTAGGTAAACCATCAAAAAATAAAACAAAAAGGAACATAAACCAACAGAGCAAATGGAATGAAATCATAAAAAATATTCAATTACTCCAGAAGAAGACCAAAAAAGAGGGAAAGGGAAGAAAGCATACAGGTCACAAATAGAAAAGAAACAGCAAATAAAGATTTAACCCCAAATCTATAGATAACTACATTAAATATAACTGGTCTAAATACACCAGTTAAAAGGCAAAGATTGTCAGATTAGAGAATAAAACAAACCCTAGCTAAAGGCACTCTATAAGAAACCCAGTTTAAGTATAAAGGCACAGGTAAGTTAAAAGGATGAAAACTATATGCCATGCAAACACTAATTATAAGAATGTTAGAGTGGTTATGTTAGTATATAATATAAACTTAACATATTATATATTTATACATATATTAATTCATATATAAAAGAAGACATCAGAATACTACCAAGGACAAAGAAGGATATTTCATAATGATAAAGGAGTCAGTTCCTCAAGGGGTCAAGGCAATCTTAAATATGTGTGCACCTAAAATAATAGAATTTCAAAATACATGAAGCAGAATCTGATAGAACTAAAAGGAGAGACAAAGCATGGATTACCTCACTCTTTCCAACCTCATCAAGGCCATGAACAGTTTTAATACTTCTCCAACCACAATTTCAGTATCCAGAGCTGCCTATTTTGTTTCTATGAAAAGAACCTCTGGATACTGCAGTATACCAAGAAAGGTCCCTGCCGTTTGCTCTAAAATATCTCTCTCACTGCCTGTCGTGGGGACTGCCATTAACGGTCTTGTGTGCATTTAGTTGAGAAATGTCATTACAAATACACAGATGTGAACATCAGTCATGAACATTTTAGAATAAACCACCTTATCAGACGTAAACTCAGGCCATTAAGGGTCCAATACATTTTTATGGAGAGAGATGATAAAAAAGCAAAGTGTCCAGAGTATGATACTATCTAAGTACAGTAAGTCCAGATATGATGCTTTAGTGCATGTCCCAAAGAAGATCTGGTGAGCATTATCAGGAGAGGGCAGAGATCAAGACACAGTACAGGAAGAAGCTGTAGAACCAGACCTTTTCATGATTTTCTTAGGACAATTCATATAGTAGAAGGACAACATCAGTTCTAGTGCCAGAGAACTGATTCCTGCCCCCAGTGTAGGTGACATGAAGGATCTGATCAGAATGAAGACTTACTCCCTCACTCTGCTCTGCTTCCCTGGAGGATGTTAATGATTGAGACATATCCTAGCAGACACCCCTTGGGACACAAGGCCTTTACCATGGAATATTCTGTGACGTGGACCCAATGGCCCCAGAGGGAGTATGTTCCTAAGGGGTGACAACTAGAAGATTTATTTTACTGGATGCTATTCTCTTGTTTCTCAGGGTCTGACTAGATGTCCTTACTAAATCCCTACGCAAAGCCATAAGATCGTGTTTCGAGTTTGTTGTGGCCATGTGAGTCTCTTGATTTTTGCCCTATAAAATTCCTAGAGCTGAACTGACTCACTGGTGAGGCAATCAGTTACCTCCCAGAGTATTTTGAGGAGTCTTTCCTTCAAGGCCATTTTCTTCCTCCATATCTCACTTTTTCAGCCTCATTCTACTTGCGGAGCCCTTTCAGTTGTAAGTTTCTGTAGGCATGGACTGAGCTTTATCCATCTTTGTACCTCTATAAAGAAAGGCAGAAAAATTCTCCATTCAGGTCTTCCTGAATATGGGTGGGCTCCATCAATATCTGTTAGGTTCTATTGCATTATGCGCTTACAAAATACAAATCCTCTTGGAAGAGGGTGATATTACACCTTATCGGTCAGAAATTATGTGTTACAATAAATATGGAGAATTCTTTTCCAAGAGACAGTTGATGAGAACGAAAGGGTATAAAAATGGTAGATAGCTTTTTGAAGACATCAGACACTAAAGCAATGGAAATGTATTTTGTTAAGGAGATGTGAAGTATGCAAAAAAGAAACTCAATTGCCTCACAATGTGACCAAAGATTCATCATGGGTGACCTTTGGAGATGCCCACCTTGTCCCTAGAAGTGGCCTATCAGCAACGGTATTTCTTCTCTGTGCCCTAACCCCACAGAAATAATTGGGTTGGTCTAGGGCAACAGGAATTGAGATTTGGGGGTGAATCAGTCTCATCAATAGCACAGCACTGGAAGATGTAGCCACACAATTTAGCTACATCATGCCGTTTCATAGCTGAACTATTCAACTTCTCCTTGGATTCCACTATCCTTCCAACAATGTTTATTTTTTGCTTAAGCTGACTTGAGTGGATTTATGTTACTTTTTAAACAATATAATAAAATGTAATTCATGCAGAAACATGTTGTATTTTTTTTAAAAAAAAAAGGAAAAAATCCTTCATCCCTCCATCCTGCCCATTTCTGAGAGCAGGAGCTCCAACTCGTAGTTGGGAGGCAATATGATCTGAAGGAATGAACTCAGGCTTTGAAGTCAGACAAAACCTATTGAATCCCAGCTCCATCACTTTCTATGAGCTCTGTACCTTGAGCATCTTATTAAGTTCTCTAAGCCTCAGCTGATTCATCTGCAGATGGGATTAGTGATTGTTATGTCACAGGATTGTTGTTGCGTATAACTAGAGCAAATGTATACAGAGGACCTGGCATATAGTAGTTGCCAAATAAGTTAGTTATACATTCTTCCCTCGTGTAGTGCTTCAGTTTTCAGTCATTCATCAGTCAATGGTTCCATGAGCATTTATACACTCTAGAGTTCAAATAAAATTTTTCTTTTATGCTATCGAACAACTCAGTTTTTGTTCTTTTCCGTGTTAGTATATAAGTGTAAAAGAGACAATGTGGTGCTGAGGGATGGGCACAGAATGGGAGACAAAGGAGAGCAGGTTCTAGGACTGACTCGGATCATGAACACAGTTGTGTGACCTTATACATGTCAGTCCTTCTTTCTGGGCCTGTTTTATCATCTGTACAACAAGGGAATTGGCATGGATTTGTATTTCTGGAAGGGTGAATAAGTGTTGTATCTAACTCAGGCTCTACTAGCATTTTGGGTGGGTAAACCTACATTAGGTGGGACTGTTCACATATGCACAATCAGTGCCCATATTACATGATGTTTAGCATCCCTGGCCCCCACCTTGTAAATGCCAATAGAGCCTCCAGACATTGTGACCTAAAAACACCCCACAGATTTTTGGATACAACCAAGGAGGCAGTATTTCCCAGATTGATTACTATTCTATTAAGCAAAAATAAAATATTTTCAGTGATCAAATGAGTTTATGAGTCAGAGGATTAAGTAAATTTAAATAGGTTGCTTTAAAGTAGGGTTTCTCTAAACCTTTGCTATGTAAATGTATGCAATAAATGAATCCATTTGTGCCTTAACCCAGCCCTCCCTTGGTGTAGAAGTGGGGATTCACTGAGATTGGGTATACCAATAAAGAGCAGATATGTGTCCTTGGAGAAATTTTATTTGGGATACTCAGCGTGAACCCTAAGCTTATGCATTTCATGTTACCACAGTCTATGCCAATGCAATGCATCCCATTGTCTAAGAGAGAGAATGAAATTATAATTTGTTATTGTTTTTAGAGAGGCCAATAAAAGAAAATGCTGGCTGTTAAACATTTTTTTCGGTCTTTCTATAAGCAATTCTACAGGGAAGAACAGTGGAAGTAAAAAAATCAGGTGGGAATGTCAAATGGAATGCTACAGCTAGAGAAAGAAATGCAAGAAATGTAGTCTCCAGTCTCCACACCTCATTTGAATTTTACAGGCCAAGCTCACAGAGGCAACCAGCAGAAGAGTAAAAGTCCCTTTACTGTGTCCTCACTAATTTAATATCCTATTACTAGTGCTGATTGAATTTTCACATTTTCAAGGCTCACCTCCCCATCCAAACATGGGCCCTGTTCCAAAGACTTACAGCTCAGTGAGGGAGTTCATGACTTCATTCGCAGACACTGTCTTGAAGGTTTGGCACAGATTCTTTCGGTTGCCTTTAACATTTTCATCAAAGCTCCACTCTACAAGTTGGTTTTTTTCTAGCAAACCCTGACCCATGTCTGGTATTGGCTGGTTTGATTAACAAAAGTGAATAGAGCTGGGGCCAATAAAGAAAAGTGTTTGCAACAAAATGCCCTGAAGGACTTCAAGGAAACCTCAAAGAGCCATCGGCTGGACTGCCCAGACAGATATCTCTGGGGAGAGCCAGACCTGTGGTCTGTGGAGTGGCCAGGTTAGAACTGAGACCATGAGTTTGTCAGCTCACTTTCTTTTCTTGCTGTTAAAAATATTTTGGTTTGTTATATGATATGATTTTCAAATTAATTAATTAATTAATTAATTCACTCACTTATTGAGCAAATGTCTATTGAGAACCTACTGTATACCAGGCACTGTTCTTAGTACTGAGAAAACAACAATAAACAGGACAGTCAAAGTCCTTGCACTTATTGAACTTGTAATCAATAAGTGGAGATAGACAATAAAAAATAAATAAAAACCTAAACAAATACATAAATGACATAATACCAGGAAAGGGCAAGTGCTGTGAAGGATACAGCAGAGTAAAAGGTTAGTGGATGATGAGATAGAGCCAGAAGGTATTTCATGCAAGGTGGTCAAATACAGTCTCTTCAGAGGGTAACAGATGACCAGAGACATAAATGAAGGGGTTAACCATATGGAAATTTGTGGAAAGAGGCTTATAGGCAGAGGGAACTGCAAATGTGAAGACCTCAGAAGGGATTAAACTTCAAGAAAAGCACGAAGCCTAGTGTGGCTCATGCAAAGTGAATCGGGTTGAGAGTGCTAGGTAGGAAAGGAGGTCAGAGAATACTCAGGGCCCGGATTATGCAGAGTCTTGGAGACCATGGTAAGGAGTTTGGCTTTTGAGTGTTTGGACCGAAGAAGTGACACCATCTATTTTGTATTTAATAAAACTATTTTAGCTCCTGGGTGGAGAACAGAAAGTAGGGCCTGGTAAGAACAGAAGAAGGAATAGGTCATATTGGGACAAGATTAGGAGCAAGATCAGTTAGGAAACTATTGCAGTAGTTCAGGCAAAAGATGATGGTGACTTGTATTAGGATGGCAGCAGAGGAAGTGGTAAGAATCGATGGGATTCAATTCATACTCCAAATATTTAATTTGTTCTATACTTCCCAGCCTTCTTTGCAGTTAGGTTAGGGCCATGAGACCAGTTCTGACCAGTGAGCAGAATTTATATGTGTCATCTTAGGGCTATGGCAGTTAAAAACTGGTATGTCTCCTTCTCCATCTCTCTCCTCCTCTACCACCATAATGTTGGACATCGTGTGTGCCACATGGTATAGTTATAAGGAGGTGGTCAAGGGTCTCCCAGCCCGTATTGAAATGTAAAAAATTGAGAAATACTTTTCTTGTGTTAAGCTCTGAAATGTAATATGTTTATTCTGACAGCTAGCATCTTTTACCTTGAAAAACACTGGGTGTATAACCTTTAGGATTGGGGATAACTTAAAGAAGCAAAATGAGAGAAACTCAGGCTTGCTTTGGGGAATTTATTTCTTTTAATATAAGGGAAAGGATCTTCTTTGCTTTGGAAACTGAACCTAGTTGCTCTTGTTGATGTTTTAATGTTTTGTTTTGTTTTTTTAACAGATGGTTTATTCAGAGGTAACTGGGAGGTTAAAAGCAGACAGAAAGCAGGCAGCTTAGACCATGGTATCAGAGTCCATCTTGACATTCCTGTGAACTAGCCCAGTTTTTCTTTCTTGCCCAGGCTTTGACCCTACCTGTCTGACAGTTCTCCAATTGCCTTTACTATCACCTGCTTCTTCTAGCCCACTACCTCTCTGCACTTGGCCCACTGCTTATCTGACTTACAATACCTGCTGTGGTGGAACCTCTGGACTTTCAGGGTACACAGGTCCCTAATAATAGAAGGGCACCCAAGTTTCTCCCTATCTCTTTCATCAGTAGAGAATGAGTTAGAATAAAAAGAGTCAGCTTCACAGAAAGAGATGAGAGATACATTCCTGACAAGACGGAGTGTGAAGGTGGGTCCTGAGAAGGGAGAAGATGAGAATAAAGACTTCTGAGTGTCAAGGTTGAGACAGAGGCAAAGAAAATTTGTCAGCAGAGTTGGTATTTGGGGGTGGAGACTCCTCCAGGTACTGGGAGAGTATAATTTGGAGGTATAAAGGTTAAAGGAAAAAAAAAAAAGTATCAGCTTTCATCTTCTGTACCACACAACTAATTTGGACCTAGCGCAGATGAAGAGCTGCTGAGACATGCCAAATAAAAAATGCCTTGAGATCTAAATAGTTAATTTATAAAAATGAGGCATATTAAGGTGATTCCGTTAGTAGTGGGATGTGAAGAGGGATGTGGTTCATATGAGAAATTCCAGGATTACCTGCCAGAACTCCCTGTACAGGTAGAATCTCCTGCCTTGGTCTCTTCTGACCAGGGCTGTCCAACTGCCTTCCACCAGCCAACTTAACAGTTAAATCAAGAAAGTGTAAAAAACCTACCTCCAAACATCACACCAAAATAAATTAGTGGAAAATTCAGATAGAGGGAGTCACAGGTTGGGAGAGAATAAGTATTCCCCCCTCCTAATATTCCCTTCCACATGCAAGTTATCCGTTAGCAGAACATACCTAGTCTCCCTGTACCCCCTCACTTATTTCTCCCCAAGAGAGAAGTGACTTTTCCAATTGCTGGTTCTGGGGTTAGAAATTGTGCCTGTGTGGCTCAGATCCTCCTTCTTTAGGATTTGCTGGCAGAGAGTTTTTGCCCTGAACAATCCTGAACCATGAAGTAAAGACCCTACCCTTATCGGGTGAGGCTTGTGGTTGTCCAATGCTGTTTGCCTCTGCCTAACTGAGGACTGAGTATTAGGAAACCAGCTGTTGCCACAGTTGTAAGCCATGTTCCTTGACAACTTTATCAATAATAAGGGAAACACCTTAGTCTCTAAGCAGCTATTCTTACATCTTAATTTGTTCAGTACTCAGACTGGGAAAAGAGGAGTATTATGTACTGACTTCTTCAACTCAAAAATAAATCATTATTATTTACATTGCCTTTTATGGAGGTAGGTTCCCTGATGGGATCCCAAAATCTACTTTATAGAGTTCTTATATAATTTTAATCAATACTTATGAAGGCACTTTGTGAATTGAAATATACAAATGTGAAGAATTAACAGCAATGATGAGTTTATGTTGATGACAATGATGACAAAAATGATGATGGCGATTAAGATAAACTGAAATGTGAACTTCTCAATTCTGATTCTTGTTACCAATTCCTTGCTTCCTCTTGGTCTCCTCCATGCCAAGCAACATGTTGTCAGGTAGGTGGTGAAATGCCTTCAACACGAAGTATTAAAAACTTAAGGATCTCTGTAGAGCTCAACACCTTAATTCTCCAACCTAGGAACTGCAGAGGGCAGCTATTAAGAAAACATTTTGGTAGCATTACCAACAACATTTGGGGCTGTGAAGATGATGAAATTCATTCTAAAAAGTTACATTTTTAGAAAAGTAATGAATGGGAAGCTGCTGGAATATTTTTTTAAGTTCCTGAGAGTCCCCAAACGTTCTTGCTCTGACAATCACAATCAAAACAAATGCTTCCATTTCTTAAACATTCCCTGGTCTGACAAACATTTCCCTTTATTTAGAAGATATAGTTTGAGTTGTGAAGTTGCACTTAGTGTTTGAAAGAACAAACATTTATTAAGAAATGCTTTTTTAAAAGTAATGGGATAGACCTTTGATGCCTTACTTTCTTAACCTTTAAAACAGTGGGGAGAAAAAAGTAGAAATATTTCTTGCCTCACAAGGCTGTTTTGAGAATGAATGAATTAGTGCTTATTAAGTGCTTGGCTGAAAGGTGGTGTGAAAAATATCAAACATCATCTCTATTATTCTGTCCCAAATGTTCACCTGCCATTAGTAAAAGCAAGAGCCCCAGGCACTGCTTTTTGTCCTCTTATCTTTGGAGAGAATCACCTACAAGTTTCCTTTATCCTGGTTATAAATCCTAATTAATAATTCATCCATTATACTTTCACAGACACCAGGCCAAGGATGCACCGCCTGGAGTGTTGGCAGGCTCCACACTGCTCTCTCTTGCTTCATTGCCTGTTATTTGTTTGCAGTGCTGAGATGTGTCCATGGCAAAGACCTCTGAGCCTTGAGCTAGAGGAAAAGGCATCCATCCTCTTGGCTGATTCAGATCCATGGGCTTTGGAAGATGTATTTGGCATCTTGGCTAGAGATGGTCACCATGAGTGGAATCAAAAGACTGAGGTGACAAACAATATCAAAATGGTAAAGGCTAGGTTCAACCTTAACTAGGCCTGGAAACTAACGAAGCAATTTCTCTAACTCATCCTCCCTGGTTTATGGTGGACTTATTTGGCGTACCTGAGCTGTTCATGAGTACCTGTTGTACCCTGCTCACTACACATGTCTCTCACTTACCAAATACTCATGAAACAAATTTCAAATTGAAGGCATTGATGATGGTCAGAACTTGACTTTAAGAAACCACACCCCTTCTTCCCAGAATTTACAATATACAGGGAATCCCAGGGAATCATCATACCCTTCCCCTGTTGCCATGATGTTACATTTACTCTGCTCCATCTTTACTCTGCCACAAGCAAATGCCTGCTGTTAGGCCAGGATTAACAGCTGGGTGTGCTAAGACAACCTAAGAAGGGAACAAGTCATGAGCTAAAGAAACCATCCATTAATCCAGGAACTGAATAGGCAACACAGGGTCAACCTACTTAGTCTGTCTGCTGATGGCTGTCAGACTTTGGTCAGTGGCCAAACCCCTCTAGTCTGACTGTAAGACAAGCTTCTATCCTAAGGTACTTTCTGTTTGTAGTTCAAGTCAAGAATTGCTAACTGCTATGAGCTATTCCTCGATAACACATTTAGAGGCAGATTAGTGAGTTGGATGTGTCATGGGGTGATTTAGAAAGGTGTCACTTCAAATCACAATCAGAGAATTTTAGCTGTATGGGATCATGGAGGCCGTTCAGTGTAACCTCCTCATTCTATGAATAAGAAAACCAAAGCCCAGGGAATAGCTTACCCAGAATTTCAGATTTGTTAGTACCAGAGCCAAGACTCTCAGCATAGAGGTCTCCCCACTTTCCCAAGTTACACTTCTTAGTATGTCTTCATATATTGCAATGGAGCCCTGGTGGCTCAGTGGTTAAAATGCTTGGCTGCTAACCAATATGTCAGTGGTTTGAACCCACCAGCTGCTCTGCAGAAGAAAGATGTTGCAGTCTGCTTCCGTAGAGATTTACAGCCTTGGAAACCGTATGAGGCGGTTCTACTCTGTCTACAGGGTTGCTACGAATCAGAATCAACTTGACGGCAGTGGGTTTGGTTTGTTTTTTTAGGTATATTGAAACATCACCACCACCCATCTACCAGTTTGTTGTACTGTGATGGCTTGTGTGTTGCTGTGATGATAGAGGCTATGCCATTGGTATTTCAAATGCCAGTGGGGTCACCCATGATGGACAGGTCTCAGTGGAGTGCCCAGACTGGGAAGAAAGGCCTAGCAATCTACTTGTGAAAATTAGCCAATGAAAACCTATGTATCACACCAGAATACACCTTCTTCTCACTTACTATCTCATTATCCCACATCTTGCATTTACAACAATAGTAAAAAAAATCTAGTATCCAAAATGTTTTACATTCTACTTTGGTGAGTAGCATCTGGGGTCTTAAAAGCACGTAAGCGGCCATCTAAGACACTCCACTGGCCTCACCCAGTCTGGAGCAAGGGAGAATGAAGAAAGCCAAAGACACAAGGGAAAGATTAGTCTAAAGGACTAATGGACCACAACTACCACAGCCTCCACCAGACTGAGTCCAGCACAACTAGATGGTGCCCCGCTACCACCACTTACTACTCTGACAAGAATCATGATAGAGAGTCCCAGACAGAGCTGGAGAAAAATGTAGAACAAAATTCTAACTCATTAAAAAAAAAAAAAAAAAAACAGACTTACTGGTCTGACAGAGACTAGAGAAACCCTGAGAGTATAGGCCCCAGACACTGTTTTAGCTCAGTAATGAAGTCACTCCTGAGGTTCACTCTTGAGCCAAAGATTAGACAGACCCATAAAATGAAATGAGACTAAATGGGCACACTAGCTCAGGGACAAGGGCTAGAAAGCAGGGGCCGGACAGGAAAGCAGGTAACAGGGTATCCAAGGTTGAGAAGGGAAGAGTGCTGACATGTCGTGGGGTTAGCAACCAATGTCGCAAAACAATATGTGTACTAATTGTTTAATGAGAAGCTAGTTTGTTCTGTAAACCTTCACCTAAAGTGCAATAAAAATTTTCTAAAAAAACCTGCTCTCCAACTATTTTGTTTATTAATGATGTATACCTGGTAATAACGAGTGGTGAGGTGTGAGGCAAGAGTCATGCTGGCTGTGATGGTTAAGGTTATGTGTTAGCTTGGCTGTGCCATGATTCTCAGTGGTTTGGCAGTTATGTAATGTTGTCATCCTCCATTTTGTGACCTGATGCTGTCATCCTCCATTTTTGCATGACGACAGTTTCACATGACGACCTGGTCTTTGGAATCTAACCATATCGATAAACGAGGAAAGGATGTATTATCTGATATAGTGATGGAAGATAAGCATCCCAGGTTGAAAGGCATTTCACCACAGCTGTACCACAGCTGCAACACTTTACCACAGCTGAAGATCATTTTGTTCTTTTATGCATAAGGTCACTATGAGTTGGAGCTGACTCGACAACAACTAACAACAATGAAAACATGCTGAAATAGGGGGCTGTGACGGCTCAGTGGTAGAATTCTTGCCCTCCATGTGCGATATCTGAGTTAGAGTTCTTTCCAATGCACCTCACGTGTAGCCACCACCTGTCTAGCAATGGAGGCTTGTGTGTTGCTACGATGCTGAACAGGTTTCAGCAGAGCTTCCAGACCAAGCTGTACTAGGAAGAAAGGCCTGGTGATCTACTTCCAAAAATCAGACAATGAAAACCGTGTGGATCACAGTGGTCTGGTTCTCAACTGATCACGAGGATGGCACGGGACCAGGCAGTCTTGTTCTGTTGTGGATGGGCCCACTAAGATTTAGCCGGCTCCTCTGCAGCTAACGACAATATTCCAACAAAACACACTTTCCCCCCTCTTGAGTCTAACTAATTCTCATTGTGTAAAAAATAAACAGATCAACTATCACCTTGTAGGCAACATCCAGGGGTCAAAAGAGGCCTTGAGGATAAAGCCCGGTAAGCAGACAAGAGGACAGAAGCAGAAACAACAGGCTGGACATCTAAAATCCTTGAAACTGAACAAAGCAACAAAGGAAGGAAGCCTTGTAGACACTTTCTGTTTTTAGACACTTTCCAGGGCATGGCCTCAAAAGCTCTTTTGCAACCACACTGAGAAGATAGTATTTATTTATTCATTTCTTTAGTGAATACTTAATGAGTGCCTACTATGTACCAAGCACTGTTTGAGACACTAGGGATTTAACAGTGACAGGAATAGACAGCACTTCCTGCTTTCGTGAAGTCTATGTTCTAGTCAATTTCTGCACAAGGTACATTCACATGTAGGATAAATTCCCAAGAGTAGATACCGATTCAGCACTGAATTCCAGAAAGGAAAGGCTGGGGTCATGTGTAATTCGCATCCCTACACCTCCACCCCAGTAAGTGTATCTTGTCTCTGTTCATTTCACACAACTGCATATTGGATGGTAAGTGTGTAAATGGGGCAAAATTATACTGGTGATCTTGAAGGCTTTCCAATTTATATTTAAACATAATCAATTTACTTGCAAATTTTGGTACCTTATCATCAGTAACAAAAGTCTTCTTCATAACTCACATCTGATCCCTGATCTCTTCCCCAAAATCAAAGACCAAAGCTGTTGCCATTAAGTCGATTCTGACTCACGGTGACCTCACGTGTTACAGAGCTGAAATGAGGTCCATGTGGTTTTCTTGACTGTAATCTTTATGGAAGCAGATTACCCGACCTTTCTTCTGTGGCACCACTGTGTGGGTTGATAGCCAAATGCAAGCTGTTTGCAATTTGGCCATAAGGCCTTAGGTCCTTTGGTGCAGCTTCTTGCCATGCCTGGAAGATTCTGCTAGATTAAAGACTAAGTCAAGATAAATCAGGTTGGCAAGACTGCATTTAGCCATGGGAACGGTTAAGGGCCCTGCAGAGTTGTGTGAGGCATCTCTTCGTGACCTGGTCAGTAACCTCATCCTCACTGCAAAGCAGCTTTCCCCAGCAGTCAATACCAACGGGCCTAAAGCTAGTGCATTTGCCCAGATGCTGACCTCGCACTTTTTTGCAGGAGGTTAGGGCCGCCTCCTCAGCATGTTGGTGGCACTGCTGCCCTAGTCTTTGGAATCCGACCCCTGGCTTCCAGCAATCTCAAAACAATAATGTTGAGGCTGTCACTGTTCTGGTCTTTCGTAGAGCTGATGGGAATTTTTGTTGTTTCCCAGTTACTACGGAAACCCCTTCCATAAATCAATATTTAGATAAGGAAGAGGAACAAAGCACCTTAAAGATGGTATGTATTTTATTTAATGCTGAAAATGTTTAAGTATAGCACAGAGTACAATTTAACCAGAAGTAGTCACCTCTTTTTAGAAACAATGCTGCTTCTCTTTGACCATGTATGTTCTTCATCTACTCTTGACTTTTTCTTTCTTCTTTTTCTTCTCTTCTTCCCCCTTCTTGTTCCTTAGTTCTTTATCTCTTCACATTCTCTCTCTCCTATTTTCTGTCTCTGGCCCATTTCTACATCCTCTTGTCTCTCTCCTCTTCTTCCCATTCTCCTACTTCATCTTCTTTTTTCTCGTGATAAAGCAGAGAGTACTCAGAACAACTAAATCCATAGCTAGTTTACATCAGCTCTGATCCTCGAGACCATGAATGACAGAAAGGCCTTGTCCCTTGGCTGCCTGTCATAGTGTAGGCCTGTGGCCAAGACTGACTTCTGGTGCTTGCTTGGGAGATGCCATGCAGTCATCCCGGCAGGTGCACAGATGGTGGGTGATGGGGTCCGGACGCTGAGACTTAGGGCAGATCACAACAATGATCGCTCAAGTGTGAACTATGCTAATTGCTGGGGACAAAGGGAGAGCCAGGCCCCGGAAGAGTACCTGTCGGCGAGGGGTATCATAAGTGAGGGATGGCTTGCATTGCTCCCAGATTAATATCAAAGCTCCTGGCCTGAGCTTCTAGACTGACTTGGGTTTAATCCTCATTTTATTGATGTTGAGGCTGAGCTCTTCCATTCCATTGTAGCACATAAAGGTTTGTTTTCATTACTTTAAGACACTTTCCTACTAACCAAAACCCAGGGCCGTCAAGTCAATTCCGACTCATAGAGACCCTATAGGACAGAGTAGAACTGCCCCACAGAGTTTCCAAGGAACCCTGGCAGATTTGAACTGCCGACCATTTGGTTAGCAGCCATAGCACTTAACCACTATACCACCAGGGCTTCCTACTGGTGAAGATATTTTGTTTGAGAAACATTTAAAGCATTATAGATAGGTAGACAGACACGCATAAAAAATTATATATATATAAATACACACATATGTATACACACACACTGTGTACACATATACACACACACAGGCATATACACACACTGCATATATGTGTGTGTATAAATGTGTGCATATACATGTATATATGTATGCATAAAGCACAGAAACAGAAAACATTACAAAACAAATATATAACTTTGTAGATTATTATGAGAGAAACACCCTTGAACTCACCTAGGTCAAGAAATAGAACTTTGTACCATATAATCCAGCAACTCCACTCCTAGGAATATATTTGAGAGACATAAGAGCCAACACAAGAATAGACATATACATGCCCATGTTCATTGGAGCATTAGTCACAACAGCAAAAACACAGAAACAACCTAAGTGCCCATCAACAGAAGAATGGACAAACAAATTACGGTACATACACACAATGGAATACTATGCAATGATAAAGAACAATGATGAATCTACAAAACATCTCACAACATGTTTGTATCTGGAAGGAATTATGCTGAGTGAAATAAGCCAACCACAAAAGGACAACTATTGTATAAGACCACTATTATAAAAACTCAAGAAAAGGTTTACACACAGAAAAAAAAAAAAAAAACCTTTGGTGGTTAAGAAGGAAGGAGGGTGAGGAGGGGAAACCACTAACTAGATTAAAAAAAAAAAAAAAAAAACTAGATAGTAGATGTTAATTTTGGTGAATGGAAAGGCAAGACACAATATAGGGAAAGTCAGCTCAATTTGACCATGGCAAAGCCATAGGAGCTTCCTAGACATATCCAAACACCTTGAGGGACCAAGTTACTGAGGCTGAGGGCTGAGGGTCCTTGGTCTTGGGGGACACCTAGGTCAACTGGCATAACATAGTTCATAAAGAAAATGTTCTACATCCTATTTTGTTGAGTAGTAATGTCTGGGGTCTTAAAAACTTGCAAGCGGCCATCTAAAATACATCTATTGGTCCCATCAAACTGGAACAAAGGAGAATGAAGATAACCAAAGATGCAAAGAAAATACCAGTCCAAAGGACTGATGAACCACAACCTCCACAAACCTGAGCCCAGAAGAAAGAGATGGTGCCAGGCTACCACCACTGGCAACTCTGATAGGGATGACAATAGAGGATTCTGGACAGAGCGGAAGAAAAATGTAGAACAAAAGATTTACTGGTCTGACAGAGAGTGCAGGAACCCCCAAGACTATGGCCACTAGACACCCTGCTAACTCAGAACTGAAGCCACTGCTGAAGTCCATCTTTCAGCCAAAGATTAGACAGGCCAATAGAAGAAACAGTAACACACATGAGGAATGTGTACACATATTCAATCAAGTATAGGAGACCTAATGGGTAACACCTGCCAAAAGCAAAAACAAGAAGGCAGGAAGGGACAGGAAACCTGGACGAATGGGCATGGGGAATCTGGAGTGTAAGGGGAAATGGGGAGAATACTGACACATTGTGGGTATTTACAACCAATGTCACAAAACAATTTGTGTATAACTTTTTGAAAGAGAAAGTAATTTGCGCTGTAAACTTTCACCTAAAACACAATAAAATAAAAGAAGTAGAACTTTGCCAGCCACCCCAGGAATCTCTCCTTGTACCTCATCCTAGTCACAGCACCATTTCTAGCTCTAAAAATAACCACTTATCTTTATAACAATCATGTCTTTGCATTTACTTGAAGTTTATCACCCAAGTGTGCACCCCTAGATGCTATACTTCAGTCTTATACATTAAAAAAAAACTTGATATCTTTTATACCCACTTTAATCTACAGTTTCTCCCTTCCTCCCTCTCTTTTACTTACAATTTATCTGTTGATGAACCTGAAAGCTGGAAGCACTCATTAGTCTATGCCAAGAAATTTGGAAGACAGCTACCTGGACAACTGACTGGAAGAGATCCATATTTGTGTCCATTCCAAAGAAATGTGATCCAGTACAATGCAGAAATTATCAAAAAATATCATTAATATCACAAGCAAGTGAAATTACACTGAAGATAATTTCAAAAACAGTTGCAGCAGTATATGAACAGGGAACTGTCAGAATTTCAAGCCAGATTCAGACAAGGACGTGGAACGAGAGATATCATAGCTGATGTCAGATGGATCTTGGCTGGAAGCATGGAATGACAGCAAGATTTTTACCTGTGTTTTATTGATTACGCAAAGGCATTCGACTGTGGGGATCATAACAAATTATGGATAACATTGTGGAGAATGGGAATTCCAGAATACTTAATTGTGCTCATGAGGATCCTGTACACAGACCGAGAGGCAGTTTGAACAGAACAAAGGGATACTGTACAATTTAAAATCAGGAAAGGTGTGCGTCAAGGTTGTATCCTTTCACCATACTTATTCATTCTGTATGTTGAGCAAATAATCTGAGAAGCTGGACTATCTGAAGAAGAATGCAGCATCAGGACAGGAGGAAGACTCATTAACAACCTGAGATATGCAGATGACACAGCCTTGCTTGCTGAAAGTGAAGAGAGCTTGAAGCACTTACTGATGAAGATCAAAGACTATAGCCTCCAGTATGGATTACACCTCAACATAAAGAAAACAAAAATCCTCACAACTGGACCAATAGGCAACATCAAGATAAATGGAGAAAAGATTGAAGGTGTCAAAGGTTTCATTTTACTTGGACCCACAATCAACGCCCATGGAAGCAGCAGTCAAGAAATCAGATGATGTATTGCATTAGGCCAATCTGTTACAGAAGACTTCTTTAAAGTGTTAAAAAGCAAAGATGTCACCTTGAGAACTAAGGTACACCTGACCCAAGCCATAGTATTTTCAAACGTCTCATATGCATGCAATGAGCCGACTCAATGACAACTAACAACAGCAACATATGCATGCAAAAGTTGGACGATGCAGAAGGAAGACCAAAGAAAAATTGATGCATTTGAATTATGGTTTTGGTGAAGAATATTGAATATACCTTGGACAGCCAGAAAAATGAACAAATCTGTCTTAGGAGCAGTAGGGCCAGAATGCTCCTTAGAAGAGAGTATGGTCAGGCTCCGTCTCGTCTACTTTGGACATGTTATTAGGAGGCACCAGTCCCTGGAGAAGGACAACAAGCTTGGTAAGTTAGAGGGTCAGCGAAAAAGAGGAAGATCCTTGCTGAAATGGATTGACACAGTGGCTGCAACAGTGGGCTCAAACATAGCAATGATTGTAAGGATGGCACAGGGTGGGGCAGTGTTTCGTTCTGTTTTACATGTGGTCACTATGAGTTGGAACTGAACCTATGGCATCTAACAATGACAACATTCTACAGTTTCTCTTTCTCTCCTTCCCTCCCTTCCTCTCTTTTACTTACAATTTGTCTGTTGATAAACCTGGGCCGTTAGACCTGAAGAGTTTCTGGATATCAAAGATTTTCTGTTATTTTTGTACAGCTTTAAAAAGTACAACTTCTTCCATTTTAAGATTTCCTGTTTCCCTCCTCTCCCACTCTTATTTGTACATTCTCTTTCATTTTCCTCTATTTTAAATTAATATGTTCTGCTTAATTTTGACTTTACCCTTAAGAGTTTATCCATAATGTTGTCCCATGGGTTTTTGGTTTTGCTATCTAGTTATTTTATCTCCTTCTATTGTGTGAATTTGGGAAAATCTAAAAATTATGCTGCCATTTCCACCTCCAGTTTTCCAAATTTCAACAATTCATTTCTTACTGCAGGCAAAGTCACTATATCTGCATCTTGCATGTCTCTCTCTCTCTCTCTCTGTGTGCGCGCTCCATGCAGGCTTCTTCTTCTTTTAATTAAGATCTGATTTATATTTAAAAATGTAGTTCTTTATATAAACCCCCACGTGTCTGTCACTTTGTCATACCCTGGGAGCTTGAGCGTTGTTGTGATGCTGGAAGCTATGCCACTGATATTCAGATACCAGCAGGGTCACCCTTGGAGGACAGGCTTCAGCTGAGCTTCCAGACTAAGACTAGGAAGAAGGACCTGGCAATCTACTTCTGAAAAGCGTTAGCCAGTGAAAATTTTATAAATAGCAGTGAACATTGTCTGATATAGTGCTAGAAGATGAGCTCCCCTGGTTGGAAGGCACTCAAAAGATGACTGGGGAAGAGCTGCTTCCTCAAAGTAGAGTCGACATTAATGACATGGACGGAGTAAAGCTTTGAAGAGCTTCATTTGCTGATGTGGTACGATTCAAAATGAAAAGAAACAGCTGCAAAAATCCATTAATAATTGGAACCTGGAATGTACAATGTATGAATCCAGGAAAATTGGAAATCGTCAAAAATGAAATGGAATGCATAAACATCGATATCCTAGGCATTAGTGAGCTGAAATGGACTGGTATTGGCCATTTGAATCAGGCAATCATATAGTCTACTATGCTGGGAATGACAACTTAAAGAGGAATGGTGTTGCATTTATCATCAAAAAGAACATTTCAAGATCCATCCTGAAGTACAATGCTGTCAGTGATAGGATAATACCTATACACCTACAAGGAAGACCATTTAATATGACTATTATTCAGATTTACACACCAACCACTAAGGCCAAAGATGAAGAAATAGAAGACTTTTACCAGCTGTTCCAGCCTGAAATTAATCGAAAATGCAATCAGGATGCATTGATAATTACTGGTGACTGGAATGCAAAAGTTGGAAACAAAGAAGAAACGTCAATAGTTGGAAAATATGGCCTTGGTACCACTATTATAAGAACTTGAGAAATAGTTTAAACAGAGAATAAAATATTCTTTGATGGTTATGAGAGGGGGGAAGGAGGGAGAGTGGGAGAGGGGTATTCACTAATTAGATAGTAGCTAAGAACTACTTTAGGTGAAAGGAAAGACAACACGCAATACAGGCGAGGTCAGCACAACTGGACTAAACCAAAAGCAAAGAAGTTTCGTGAATAAACTGAATGCTTTGAAGGCCAGCATAGCAGGGGCAAGGGTGTGGGGACCATGGTTTCAGGGGACATCTAAGTCAACTGGTATAATAAAATCTATTAAGAAAACATTCTGCATGCCACTTTGGAGAGTGGCTTCTAGGGCCTCAAACGCTAGCAAGCAGCCATCTAAGATGCATCAGTTGGTCTCAACCCACCTGGATCAAAGGAGAATGAAGAACACAAAGGACACAAGGTGATTATGAGCCCAAGAGACAGAAAGGGCTACATAAACCAGAGACTACATCAGCCTGAGACCAGGAGAACTAGACGGTATCCGGCTACAATTGATGACTGCCCTGACAGCGAACACAACAGAGAACCCCTGAGGGAGCAGGAGAGCAGTGGGATGCAGACCCCAAATTCTCTCAAAAAGACCAGACTTAATGGTCTGACTGAGACTAGAAAGACCCCAGTGGTCATGGCCCCCAGGCCTTCTGTTGGCCCAGGACAGGAACCATTCCCAAAGCCAACTTTTCAGAGATGGGTTGGACTGGACAATGGGTTGGAAAGGGATGCTGCTGAGGAGTGAGCTTCTTGGATCAGGTGGACACTTGAGACTATGTTGGCAACTCCTGCCTGGAGGGGAGATGAGAGGGTAGAGGGGGTTAGAAGCTGGTGAAATGGACATGAAAAGAGAGTGGAGGGAGAGAGCGGGGTGTCTCATTAGGGGGAGAGCAATTGGGAGTATGTAGCAAGGTGCATCTAAGTTTCTGTGTGAGAGACTGACTTGATTTGTAAACTTTCACTTAAAGCACAATAAAAAACAAACAAACAAAAAAACTATGTTATTGGTGATAGAAACAATGCCGGAGATCAAATGATAGAATTTTGCCAGACCAATGACTTCTTCATTGCAAATACCTTCTTTCACCAACATAAACTATACACATAGACCTTGCCAGATGGAACACACAGGAATCAAATTGACTACATCTGTGGAAAGAAACAATGGGAAAACTCAATATCATCAGTCAGAACAAGGCCAGGGACCGACTGTAGAGCAGACCATCAATTGCTCATATATAAGTTCAAGCTGAAACTGAAGAAAATCAGAACGAGTCCACAAGAGCCAGTATATGACCTTGAGTATATCCCGCCTGAATTTAGAGACCATCTCAAGAATAGATTTGATGCATTGAACACTAATGACTGAAGACCAGACGAGTTGTGGAAATGACATCAAGGGCATCATACATGAAGAAAGCAAAAGGTCATTGAAAAGGCAGGAAAGAAAGAAAAGATCAAGATGGATGTCAGAGGAGACTCTGAAACTTGCTCACAAACATCAAGCAGCTAAAGCAAAAGGAAGAAATGATGAATTAAAAGAACTGAACAGAAGATTTCAACGGGCGGCTCGAGAAGACAAAGTATAAGAATGACATGTGCAAAGAGCTGGAGATAGAAAACCAAAAAGGAAGAACACACTCAGCTTTTCTCAAGCTGAGAGAACTGAAGAAAAAATTCAAGCCTCAAGTTGCAATAGTGAAGGATTTTACAGGGAAAATATGAAATGATGCAGGAAGAATCAAAAGAAGATGGAAGGAATACACAGAGTACTTATACCAAAAAGAATTAGTTGATGCTCAAACATTTCAAGAGGTGGCATATGATCAAGAACCGATGGTACCGAAGGAAGAAGTCCAAGCTGCTCTGAAGGCATTGGTGAAAAACAAGGCTCCAGGAATTGACGGAATATCAATTGAGATGTTTCAACAAACAGATGCAGAGCTGGAAGTGCTCACTCATCTATGCCAAGAAATATGGAAGACAGCTTCCTGGCCAACTGACTGGAAGAAATCCATCTTTATGACTATTCCCAAGAAAGTGATCCAACCAAATGTGGACATTGTAGAACACTGTCATTAATATCACATGCAAGCAAAATTTTGCTGAATATCATTCAAAAACAGCTGCAGCTGTATATCAACACAGAACTGCCAGAAATTCAGGCTGGTTTCAGAAGAGGACGTAGAACCAGGGATATCATTGCTGATGTCAGATGGATCCTGGCTGAAAGCAGAGAATACCAGAAGGATGTTTACCTGTGTTTTATTGACTATTCAAAGGCATACAAGTGTGTGTATCATAACAAATTATGGATAACATTGCAAAGAATGGGAATTCCAAGACATTCAATTGTGCTCGTGAGGAACCTTTACACAGATCAAGAGGTAGCTGTTCAGGTAGAACAAGGGGATGCTGGGTGGTTTAAAATCAGAAAAGTTGTGCGGCAGGATTGTATCCTTTTACCACGCCTACTCAATCTGTATGCTGAGCAAATAACCTGAGAAGCTGGAGTATATGAAGAAGAACAGGGCATCAGGATTGGAGGAAGACCCATTAACAACCTGCGTTATGCAGATGATACAACCTTGCTTGCTGAAAGTGAAGAGGACTTGAAGCACTTACTAATGAAGATCAAAGACCACGGCCTTCACTATGGATTGCACCTCAACACAAAGAAAACAAAAATCCTCACAACTGGACCAATGAGCAACATCATGATAAATGGAGGAAAGACTGAAGTTGTCAAGGATTCATTTTACTTGGATCCACAATCAACAGCCATGGAAGCAGCAGTCAAGAAATCAAATGATGCATTACATTGGGCAAATCTGCTGCAAAGGACCTCTTTAAAGTGTTGAAAAGCAAAGCTGCCACCTTGAAGACTAAGGTGCGCCTGACCCAAGCCATGGTATTTTCAATCGCATCATATGCATGTGAAAGCTGGACAAGGAATAAGGAAGACCGAAGAAGAATTGATGGCTTCGATTTGTGGTGTTGGCAAAGAATATTGAATTTACCATGGACTGCCAAAAGAACGAACAAATCTGTCCTGGAGGAAGTACAACCAGAATGCTCCTTAGAAGCAAGGATGGCTAGACTGCGTCTCACATACTTTGGACATGTTGTCAGGAGGGATGAGTCCCTGGAGAAGGACATCATGCTTGGCAGAGTACAGGGTCAGCAAAAAAGAGGAAGACCCTCAACGAAGTGGATTGACTCAGTGGCTGTAACAATGAGCTCAAGCGTAACAACGATTGTAAGGATGGCGCAGGACCGGGCAGTGTTTTGTTCTGTTATGCATAGGGTTGCCATGACTCAGAACTGACTCAATGGCATCTAACAATAACAACAATTTATATAAAATAACATGCACAAATCTTAAATATTCGATTTGAAGAATTTTGACACTTGTATATACTCCCGTAACCATCACCCAAAGCTGCATCACCAGAGAAAGTCTCCTCAAATCTCTTTCTAGCCAAACCCATTGCCCGACACCAGTGGCTACCGGAGGCAAGCACTTTCTGTTGTATGTTACCGTAGATCAATTTTTGCCTGCTCTTCGACTTCATGTAAATGGACTCACAAGTTCTCTTCTGTTCCTAGATTGTCACTGAGGGGTTTTTGTTTTTTAATCATGAATCAATGTTAAATTTTATCAAATGTGTTTCCTGCATGTATTAAAGTGGTTACCTGATTTTCTCCTCTATTCTGTTTATGGACCCAATTATATTGATTGATTTTTAAATGTTAAGCCAATTTGCATTCCTGGGATAAACCCCACTTGGCCGTGATATACGACCCTTTTTTTTTTTTATATTGCTGGTTTCGATTTGTTAATATTTTGTTAACTATTTTTGCATTTATGTATATGAAGTATACAAATGTCTAATTTTTTTATTGAAATTGCTATTAGGTTTTAGTTTCACAATTATTCTGTTCTGGTAAAAACAAATTGGAAAGGAATTTTTTTATTAACTATTTTCTACAAGAGTTTGTATGAGATTGGCATTTCATGTTGTGTAAATGTTTCACCGAGTTCACTGGTGAAGCCATCTTGGTCTGGAGTTTATTTTGTGGAAAGATTTTAAATGATGAATTTAATTTTTAAATACATATAGGGCCGTTTAGAGTTTTTATTTCCTCTCAAGTTAGTTTTGGTAAGTTGTGCTTTTAAAATAATTTGTCCATTTTATTTAAGTTGTCAAATTTTTTGCCATAAAATTGTTTACAAATATGCCCTTATTGTCCTTTAAGTGTCTGTAGGATATTCAGTGATGACCATCTTTTATTCATGATAGTGGTAGTTGGGTATTATGTTTTCCTTGGATGGTAGAATTTAGCAGTTAATCGCTCTGGGCCCGAGGCTTTCTTTGTGAGGTTTTTAATTGTGAATTCAATTTCTTTAATAGTTTTAATGCTATTTCTTTTATGGATTTCCTCTTGCATTACCTTTGATGGTTTCTGTCTTCAAGAGTTTCTCCATTTCACCTAAGTTGTTAAATTTATCAGTATGTTTTTCATAATATTCCTTTTTATGTCTGTAGTATCAATGGTGAGGTCTCCCTTCTCATGTCCAGTATGATCATTTGTGTCTTCTTTATCTTTTTTCCCCCTGACTTATCTGTTTAAAGCTTCATCAATTTTATTGATAAATTTCAAATACTGTCTTGGTCTTATTGATTTTCTCTGTTGTTTTTCTGCCTTCTATTTTATTGATTTTGCTTTTTATTGTTTGTTTTCCTTCCTTCCTTTTCGCTTGATTTGATCTTGTTTTTCGCTTTCTGTATACGGGAGCATAGATCATTCATTTGAGGCCTCTCTTCTTTTTAGAAAATGAAAGGATTAGCACAACAAAGGTTTCTCTAAACACTGCTTTTTTTGTAACTCCCGTATTTTGCTATGCTTTCATTTTCATTCAGTTCAAAATACTTTGGCCTATGATCTATTTAGAAGATGTTTCCAGATTTTTGTACTATTATTGATTTCAAGTTTAATGCCTTTGCGGTCGGCATATATACTTGGTATGATTTCGATTACTTAGATTTCTTGTGACAAATTTATCGTGGCAATCCATTTGTCTATTTGGTAGATGTTCTGTGTGCACCTGAAAATAATATGCATCCTGCTGTTGTTATGTGATGCATTCTATAAATGTCAATGAGGTCAAGATGATCAATAGTCTTATTAAAGTCTTCTATACCCCTATTGATTGTCTATCTATTCTTTCTATCAACTATTGAGAGAGGGGGGTTAGAATCTCCAAGTATAATTATGGATCTATTTTTCTTTTCAGTTTTATCACTTTTTACTTCATGTACTTTGAAGGTCTTATTAGGTGCCTACACATTTAGGAATATGTTTTCTTGATAAATTGACCCTTTAACATTATGAAATATCCCTGGTAATATTTCTTGGTCTAAATTCTACTTTGTCTGATAGTAATATGATCACTCCAGCTCTCCTTCGACTGGTGTTTACATGGAATCTTTTCCCATATTTTTACTTTAAATCTAATTTTTTATTGTTGAAAATATGCACAGCAAAACATATACCAATTCAACAATTTCTACATGTTCAATACAGTGACGTTGATCACATTCTTCAAATTGTGCAGCCGTTCTCACCTTCCTTTTCTAACGTATTCCTCCGCCAGTGACAAAATCTCACTTCCCTCTAAGCTTCCTAGATAACCTTCAGAGTTACTGTTAACAATTTGATCCCAGACAGTAAGTTCTTTAAAAGAGCACAATGCTCATGGCAGACATTCATTACTAGGTAAGCTAGACTGTTGTTTGATTTAAAGAAGGCTTTAGGGGATATTTTTAGTTTATGGTTTCAAGGTTAAAGATTGTCTCAGGGCAGTAATTTCAAGGGTTTATCCAGCCTCAATGGCTCCAGAAAGTCTGGGTTCCATGAGAATTAAAATTCTCTTTAATCTATTTTGTCTTTGTATTAAAAGTGAGTTTCTTTTTTTTACAATTTTTATTGTGCTTTAAGTGAAAGTTTACAAATCAAGCAAGCCCCTCACACAAAAACTTATATACACCTTGCTACATATTTCCAATAACTCTCCGCCTAATGAGACAGCCAGCTGTCTCCCTCCACTCTCTCTTTTCATGTTCATTTTGCCAGCTTCTAACCCCCTCTACCCTCTCATCTCCCCTCCAGGCAGGAGATGCCAACATAGTCTCAAGTGTCCACCTGATCCAAGAAACTCATTCCTTGCCAGCATCCCTTTCCAACCCATTGTCCATTTCAACCCATCTCTGAAAAGTTGGCTTTGGGAATGGTTCCTGTCCTGGGCCAACAGAAGGTCTGGGGGCCATGACCACCGGGGTCTTTCTAGTCTCAGTCAGACCATTAAGTCTGGTCTTTTAAGAGAATTTGGGGTCTGCATCCCACTGCTCTCCTGCTCCCTCAGGGGTACTCTGTTGTGTTCGTTGTCAGGGCAGTCATCAATTGTAGCCGGATACCGTCTAGTTCTCCTGGTCTCAGGCTGATATAGTCTCTGGTTTATGTAGCCCTTTCTGTCTCTTGGGCTCATAATCACCTTGTGTCCTTTGTGTTCTTCATTCTCCTTTGATCCAGATAGGTTGAGACCAACTGATGCATCTTAGATGGCTGCTTGCTAGCGTTTGAGGCCCTAGAAGCCACTCTCCAAAGTGGGATGCAGAATGTTTTCTTAATAGATTTTATTATACCAGTTGACTTAGATGTCCCCTGAAACCATGGTCCCCAAACCCTTGCCCCTGCTACGCTGGCCTTCAAAGCATTCGGTTTATTCAGGAAACTTCTTTGCTTTTGGTTTAGTCCAGTTGTGGTGACCTCCCCTGTATTGTGCACTGTTTCCCTTCACCTAAAGTAGCTCTTATCTACTATCTAATTAGTGAATACCTCTCTCCCACCCTCCCTCCCTCCCTCCTCTCGTAACCACAAAAGAATATTTTCTTCTCAGTTTAAACTATTTCTCATGTTCTTATAATAGTGGTCTTATACAGTATTTATTCTTTTGCAACTGACTCATTTCACTTAGCATAATGCCTTCCAGGTTCCTCCATGTTATGAAATGTTTCACAGATTCCTCACTGTTCTTTATCGTTGTGTAGTATTCCATTGTGTGAATATACCATAATTTATTTATCCATTTATCCATTAATGGGCACCTTGGTTGCTTCCATCTTTTTGCTGTTGTAAACAGTGCTGCAATAAATATGGGTATGTATATATCTGTTCGTGTAAAGGCTCTCATTTCTCTAGAATATATTCCGAGGAGTGGGATTGCTGGATCGTATGGTAGTTCTATTTCTAGCTTTTTAAGGAAGTGCCAAATTGATTTCCAAAGTGGTTGTACCACTTTATATTCCCACCAGCAGTGTATAAGTGTTCCAACCTCTCCACAGCCTCTCCAACATTCATTATTTTGTGTTTTTTGGATTAATGCCAGCCTTGTTGGCGTGAGATGAAATCTCATTGTAGATTTGGCCTGCATTTAGCTAATGGCTAATGATTGTGAACATTTCCTCATGTATCTGTTAGCTACCTGAATGTCTTCTTCAGTGAAGTGTCTATTCATATCTTTTGCCCATTTTTAATTGGGTTATTTGTTTTTTGTAGTTGAGTTTTTGCAGTATCACGTAGATTTTAGAGATCAGGTGCTGATCAGAAATGTCATAGCTAAAAACTTTTTCCCAGTCTGTAGGTAATCTTTTTACTCTTTTGGTGAAGTCGTTAGATGAGCATAGGTGTTTGATTTTTAGGAGCTCCCAGTTATCTAGTTTTTCTTCTGCATTCTCAATAATGTTTTGTATACTGTTTATGCCATGTGTTAGGGCTCTAACTTTGTCCCTATTATTTCTTCCATGATCTTTATCATTTTAGATTTTATATTTAGGTCTTTGATCCATTTTGAGTTAGTTTTTGTGCATGGAGTGAGGTATGGGTCTTGTTTCATTTTTTTGCAGATGGATATCCAGTTATGCCAGCACCACTTGTTAAAAAGACTGTCTTTTCACCATTTAACTGTTCTGGGCCTTTGTCAAATATCATCTGCTCCTATGTGGATGGATTTATGTCTGGATTCTCAATTCTGTTCCACTGGTCTATGCATCTGTTGTTGTACCAGTACCAGGCTGTTTTGGTTACTGTGGCGGTATAATAGGTTCTAAAATCAGGTAAAGTAATGCTTCCCACTTTGTTCTTCTTTTTCAGTAATGCCTTATTTATCCGGGGCCTCTTTCCCTTACTTATGAAGTTGGTGATTTGTTTCTCCATCTCATTAAAGAATGTTGTTGGGATTTGGATCGGAATTGCATTAAATGTATAGATTGCTTTTGGTAGGATAGGCATTTTTATAATGTTAAGTCTTCCTATCCATGAGCAAGGTATGCTTTTCCACTTATGTAAGTCTCTTTTGGTTTCTTGCAGAAGTGTACTGTAGTTTTCTTTGTGTAAGTCTTTTACATCTCTGGTAAGATTTATTCCTAAGTATTTTATCTTCTTGGGGGCTACTGTAAATGGCATTGATTTGGTGATTTCCTCTTCGATGTTCTTTTTGTTGGTGTAGAGGAATCCAACTGATTTTTGTATGTTTGTCTTGTATCCTGATACTCTGCTGAACTCTTCTATTAGTTTCAGTAGTTTTCTTGAGGATTCCTTAGGGTTTTCTGTGTATAAGACCATGCCATCTGGGAATAGAGATACTTTTACTTCTTCCTTGTCAATCTAAAAAAAAAAAATTTTTTTTTTTTTAATTTCTTTGTCTAGCCTAATTGCTCTGGCTAGGACCTCTAACATAATGTTGAATAAGAGCGGTGATAAAGGGCATCTTTGTCTGGTTCCCGATCTCAATGGGAATGCTTTCAGGCTCTCTCCATTTAGGGTGATGTTGGCTGTTGGCTTTATATAAATGCCCTTTATTATGCTAAGGAATTTTCCTTCTATTCCTATTTTGCTGAGAGTTTTTATCATGAATGAGTGCTGAACTTTGTCAAATTCCTTTTCTACATCAATTGATGAAGTCATGTGATTCTTGTCTTTTGTTTTATTTATGTGGTGGATTACATTAGTTGTTTTCCTAATGTTGAACCATCCCTGCACACCTGGTATGATCCCACCTGGTCATGGTGAATTTTTTTTTTGATATGTTGTTGGATCCTACTGGCTAGAATTTTGTTGAGGATTTTTGCCTGTACGTTCCTGAGGGAAATAGGTCTGTAATTTTCTTTTCTTGCAGTGTCTTTACCTGGTTTTGGTGTCAGGGATAAGGTGGATTTATAGAATGAGTTTGGGAGTATTCTGTCCTTTTCTATGCTCTGAAATACCTTTAGTAGTAGTGGTGTTAACTCTTTGAAAGTTTGTTAGAAGTCTGCAGTGAAGCCCTTCAGACCAGGGCTTTTTTTTGTTGGGAGTTTTTTGATTACCTTTTCAATCTCTTCTTTTGTTATGGGTCTATTTAGTTGTTCTACCTCTGTGTTAGTTTAGGTAGGTAGTGTGTTTCTAGGAGTTCATCCACTCTAGGTTTTCAAATTTGTTTGAGTATAGTTTTTCATAGTAATCTGGTATGATTCTTTTAATTTCAGTTGCTTCTGTTGTAATATCACCCATCTCATTTCTTATTCGGGTTATTTGCTTCCTCTTCTGTTTTTCTTTTGTCAGTTTGGCCAGTGGTTTATCAACTTTGTTGATTTTTTCAAAAAACCAGCTTTTGTTCTTGTTAATTCTTTCAATTGTTTTTCTGTTTTCTGTTTCATTTAGTTCAGCTCTAATTTTTATTATTTATTTTCATCTGGTGCTTGTGGGTTTCTTTTGTTGATCTCTTTCTATTTATTCAAGTTGTAGGGCTAATTCTTTGATTTTGGCCTTTTCTTGTTTTTGAATGTGTGGATTTATGCATATAAATTGACCTCTGAGCACTGCTTTTGCTGTGTCCCAAAGGTTCTGATAGGAAGTGTTTTCATTCTCATTGGATTCTTTGAATTTCTTTATTCCATCCTTAATGTCTTCTATAATCCAGTCTTTTTTGAGCAGGGTATTGTTCAGTTTCCAAGTGTTTGATTTCTTTTCCATGCTTTTCCTGTTATTGATTTCTACTTTTATGGCCTTATGGTCAGAGAAGATGCTTTGTAATATTTCAATGTTTTGGATTCTGCTAAGGGTTGCTTTATGACCTAATATGTGGTCTATTCTAGAGAATGTTCCATGTGCACTAGAAAAGAAAGTATAGTTGGTTGCTGTTGGGTGGAGTGTTCTGTATATGTCTACGTGGTCAAGTTGGTTGATTATGGCATTTATATATTCCATGCCTTTATTGAGCTTCTTTCTGGATGTCCTGTCCTTCACCAAAAGTGTTGTTTTAAAGTCTCCTACTATTATTGTGGAGCTATCTCACTTTTCAATGCCGATAGAGTTTGTTTTATGTGTCTTGCAGCCCTGTCATTGGGTCCATAAATATTTAATATGGTTATATCTTCTTGGTGTAAAAATCATTATATAGTGTCCTTCCTTATCCTTTATGATGGATTTAACTTTAAAGTCTATTTTTTCACCAATCAATATTGCCACTCCTGCTCTTTTTTGATTGTTGTTTCCCTGATATATTTTTTTCCATCCTTTGAGTTTTTGTTTGTTGGTGACTCTAAGTCTAAGGTGTGCCTCTTGTAGGCAGCATATAGACGGATCTTGTTTTTGAATCCACTCTGCAACTCTCTGTCTCTTTATTGGTGCATTTAGTCCATTTACATTCAGGGTAATCATGGATAGGTATGAATTTAGTGCTATCATTTTGATGTCTTTTTTTGCGTGTCATTGACAGTTTCTTTTTCCCACTTAATTTTATGCGCTGAGTAGATTACCTTTATATATTGTCCTTTTTTCATATTTGTTGTTGTTGATTTTCTTTCTTCTGAGTCTCTATTTTTTTCTTGTATTTTATTTTGATGAGTAGGATAGTTTGTCTCCTTTGTGGTTACCTTATTATTTACCCCTATTTTTCTAAATTTAAACCTAAATTTTATTTCTTTGTATCGCTGTTTCTTCCTCTCCATATGGAATGTATATCTTTACATTTCTTAGTCCCTCTTTATTATTTTAATATTCTCTGCTTTTACATAATAACATTGCTATTACCCTGTTTTGAGTTTTTTTTTTTTTTTTTTTAATAATCTTGCTTTGTTTTTTTGGATTTCCCTGTCTGGGTTGACTTCTGGTTGCTCTGCCCAGTGTTCTAGTCTTAGATTGATACCTGATATTATTGATTTCCTAACCAAAGAACTCCCTTTAGTATTTCTTGTAGTTTTGGTTTGGTTTTTATGAACTCCCTAAACTTGTGTTTATCTGGAAATGTCTTAATTTCACCTTCATATTTAAGAGAGACAATTTTGCTGGATATATGATTCTTGGCAGGCAATTTTTTTCCTTCAATTTTTTAGATATGTCATCCCATTGCCTTCTTGCCTGCATGATTTCTGCCAAGTAGTCCGAGCTTATTCTTATTGGCTGTCCTTTGTAGGTGACTTTTTGTTTATCCCTTGCTGATCTTATAATTCTCACTTTATCTTTGGTTTTGGCAAGTTTGATTATAATATGTCTTGGTGACTTTCTTTTAAGATTTACCTTATGTGGAGTTTGATGAGCATCTTGGATAGATATCTTCTCCTCTTTCACAATATCAGGGAGGTTTTCTGCCAACAAATCTTCAAGAATTCTCTCTGTATTTTCTGTTATCCCTCCCTGTTCTGGTACTCCAATCACACCTAGGTTATTTCTCTTGATAGAGTCCCAGATGATTCTTAAGGTTTTTCCATTTTTATTAATTCTTTTATCTGATTTTTCTTCAAATATATTAGTGCCAAGTGATTTATCTTTGAGTTTAGAAATTCTAGCTTCTGCTTGCTCAGTTCTGCTCCTCTGATCTTCTGATGAGTTGTCTAATTCTGTAATTTTATTGTTAATCTTCTGAATTTCCGATTGCTGTCTGTCTATGGATATTTCCAGCTTATTAAACTTTTCATTATGTTCCTGAATAGTCTTCTAATTTCTTCAGTTGCTTTATCTGTGTGTTCCTTGTCTTGTTCTGCATATTGCCTCACTTCCTTCCTGATGTCTTGAAGGGTTCCGTATATTAAACTTTTGTATTCTGCTTCTAATAATTACAGGAATGCACTTTTATCTAGAAGATCCCTGGATTCTTTGTTTTGAGAGCCTGTTGAGGTGATCATGGTCTGTTTCTTTATGTGACTTGATATTGACTGTTGTCTCCAAGCCATCTATAAGTTATTGTATTAGTTTATGCTTGCTTACTGTGTCGTAGCTTCTTGCTTTGTTTTGTTTTGGTATACCCCTATAGGTTGCTTGAGTGAGTTAGCTTGATTATTTTTGCCTTTGGAGCTCTGAGGTCCTGTCCCCAGATGGCTAGAGCTGCTATCAGGTATATCAGTCTAGGAGTCCATTTAGTTTTCTTGTATGAATTCAGCTCAGGTTTCTAGGTAGCTGATCATCAAGTGTGTGGTACAGGCTCTGTCCTACAGTCTTAGAGGGGCAGGGGTGATTGGCGTATATACTGGTATCTGATTGCAGCAGGGGGTCACATTGTGAATAAGGCAGGGGGCTGAGTACCGACCCCCGAGTGTTTCTGAGGAAAGCACGTCCCTCTTCCCTAGAGCATGCAGGTGGGTGGGTTCTGCAGACAGACCACGGGCACACAAAGTTTTTGGTTGTAAGGAATGGAAGGTACCAGTTATCTTTGGACCCCTGTCGCAAGTGGCTGGGTGACCTGAGTGGAGCTACCAGTCCTTAGGCCCCTGATGTGGGTAGGTAAGGACTTGTTTAATAGGCAAAGCAATGTCAAACATCAAACACCCACCTCTCCACTGCACAGCTGAAATGGTTGGAGCTTGCCAACAAGGGCCTATTCTCCCAAAATAGGCCCACACAGGTTCACGCAGGAGGGAAAGGTGCTCAAAGTCCATGGACAGTTTACGCCTGGACAGGAGCCGCTTCTGTCCTGAGCTCCCCCGTTTAGTGGAGCTAGCAAATTATCTTTTTCCCCAATTGCAAACTTTTTTCCTTCACCAAGTCTGGGAGTATGGCTCTAGATGCTCAACAGGGCCTATCTCAGTCCCGGGGAATTCAGATGCTGAAGCTGGCTTGGGGCTGGGGGGGGCATGGTAAAATGTGCCAAGTACTTAGCTTTTGCTGAGAGCGCCATTCTTCTCTGGTTCCAGGGGTGTGAGTAGGCTGTGTGGCTGGCTACTGTTCCCTGAGGAAACTGTGGCCAAATGCTCTTACCAGCCTGCCACCGCAGCTCAGGGAATGGTGCCTGAGGGCTCCCCATGATTCAGGTCTGGTTACTCCTCTCCACTTCTGAATGGTTTCTTCCTTCCCCTGCCCCTCAGTTCATTTTCTAAGCTTGCCTTTGAAACCCAGGGCTACCGGCTTGTTACAAATATACTCATTTCACTTGTTTTTTCGGGTCTTTGTTGCAAGGAGGGCTCAATGGAAGCGTCTGTCTATTCTGCCATCTTGGCTCAGCCTCAAAAGTGAGTTTCTTATAAACAGCATATAATTGTGTACTATTTTTTCATCCTCTGAGAATCTCCACCTTTTAATTGGGACATTTAGTCTATTTACATTTAATATACATGGTTTAAGTCTACTGTTCTGGTATTTCTTTCTTATTTGTCCCATGTATTCTTTGTTCTCTTTACCTGTTCTCTTGACTTCCTTTGGGTGAACTGATTATTTTCAATTAAAAAAAAATTTTTTTTTTTCAATAGTCTACATTAATTTTATTATTGGTTCATTTTACTGGTTACCTTTTTACTTATATCTCTGTTATCTTTCACTGGTTGCTCTAGACATTAAATATATACCTTTAACTTATTGCAATATTGTTGTTAGTTGTCAATTCAGGAATAATATTATATTACTTTGCAACCAATGGAAGACACTTACAACCACGTAATTCAATTTACCTCCTCTCTTGCATTTTGTTAACTTGGCGTTTGACACTTATTTTACTCCTATATATACTTCTGTATGGGAAACACTGGTGGCATAGTGGTTAAGAGCTATGGCTGCTAATCAAACGGTCAGCAGTTCGAATCCACCAGGTGCTCCTTGGAAACTCTATGGGGCAGTTCTACTCTGTCCTATAGGGTAGCTATGAGTTGGTAATTGACTTGTCGCAGTGGGTTTTGGTATACTTCTGTATATGCTATACATTTGGAATCTCTCTTTATTTATTTTGCTTTAGAAAGTTTATGTGTGATATATACATACAAACATATATACATACTATAAAAACCCAGTGCCATCGAGTCAATCCCAACTCATAGCGACCCTATAGGACAGAGTAGAACTGCCCCATAGAGTTTCCAAGGAGTGCCTGGTGGATTTGAACTACCGACCCTTTGGTTAGCAGCTGTAGCAGGTAACAGCTACACCACCAGGGTTTCCATACATACTATATATATACATATATATAGAAAGTTATTATATTTATCCTTGCTCTTTCTTGTGTTCTTTGTTTTTCCTTCTGAGCTAAACTTCTGTCTGGTATCAATTGCCATCAATGTGAATCACTTCTTTAAGCATTTCTTCAAGTGTAGTTCTTCTAGAAATGAATTATTCCAGCTTTTGTCTATCTCCAGTTGTATCTATTTTGCTATTTTTGAAGGATATTTTCATTAGACTCCTAGTTGTAGGTTTTTTTTTCTTTCTTTTAGCAAATTATCTCTGTACCTCAGGAGATCTGTCTTTACTCCACTGGCCTGTCTGTAGCATCTAGAGGGCTATAGCAGTGCACTTGGTGAAGGTCTAGGGTCCTCAGAATTTCTCTCAGCTATCCTGTTCTATCCCCAGCTTTCAGCAACTGCTGTCTTGGACTTGTGATGGCCATGGGAGGCTTACAAAGATTTCTTTCAGCTCTCATGCCCCACCATCAACAGCCTTGGGAGGAACTTTGTAGTGTACTTGGTGAAAGTTCTCAATACCTTGAAGGGTTCTCTCTCCGCTCTCCTGCCTGATCCATAGCCTTCAGAGAACAACCTGATGCACCTGGTGAAGACCTGCAGAAAAACATTGGTGGACTGTGCAGACACTTCTTGTGGCTTCTTGGCATTCTAATTGCCAATCCAGGCCCCATGTGGCCACTGAGTTTATGAAAAAGTTAGCTGATTTCTCCTTACCCTGTCTATGATGGAGTCCTCCTTCTCTCATTACTCTTCCAGCACTGAAATCAAACATAGCTTTCATCTTTCCTAGGAAGTGTTCATCACTTTCTGAAAGTTAGTTCACTGAAATTTTCTTGCACCTGCAGCTCTCTAACAGGTTCTTTAAAAAAAAATTGTTGAGTAGCTTACGTGGATTGTTCTCATTGCTAGGGTGGAATCTCAGTCTCTTGTCACTTTCTATGTCCCAACAGGAAACAGAAGTTCTATACGTAGACTTCTTAACCATCCTTATTCTCCTCTTAGCAGTTCTGAAGTTCAGGTTGGCAAATAGTTCTATTTGGCCTAAGCAAGAGCCAGCCCAGTCCCACTGCTGTTGAGTCAAGCAAGAGCCAGAGTGTGGCCAAAATACAGATTCCTGTACCCAATAAAGATCCTAAGGACTTTGTGGTGTAGAACTGGAATAATTTGAATCTGTTTCATAGGGTAAATATTTATGTGCGGGGCACCCTGGGGCTCACTCATGCTATATTTGCTCCATAATTTCCGTGTCTTTCATAATCTCACTCCGATTATATGCCTGTAGCCCAGATAGTCTCATAGAGATAGGATATGCTCCCTGTCTTTGGTAAGTCTTATCCAAAGCATGTGTAGTGAGCTTGGAGCTTACTCCTCTAGAATGCAATGCAAAGGGCCTGGGGATTGAGCCTGGCTCTTGGCTAGCAGGTTTGATTCTATGACCTCACTCTGCCAAGCACCTACTTTTCACCTCTGTAATAGTCCATCCAGGCCATTGGCCCTCCTGGCTCTCATTCTCTTCCAGGAAGCCATAGTTAATTGCCTCAATCTAATAGTTTCATTATTCTCTTGCATTCTCCTTGTATTTATGCACATTATTGGTATATAGTGAGCCATCAATTTTAAGCAAAAAAATATATATATAAATTCACTATATTCACTCCTTTGGTGATTCCATCCATTCTTACAACTTCAAATACCATCTATATGCTGATCTACATACCAATACCTATCAGTAAATATCAGTCTTGTTTACAATATTAAAGAGAACAGAATTAAACCTACTTGTTTTTGGACAAAGCAGACATTGAAGACAAAGCTACAGGTAGACTTGGCCCAAAGTCTTAACAATATATCAACAAGTGTACAGTCTAGGCCAGCATACGGTGGTCCATATCTCCACAGGGGGCAGAATACAGCAGAGAGATTCAGGTGAGTGATATTCAAATGTTCAGGTGAACTACCTGTTGGCATTAGGGAGACCTGGCAACAGCCAAATCAGAATCCAGCCCCTAAGCTGTAATTCATAAATGTGTCTCCAGTGCCTGGGAAGGCACTGCCAAATGCAAGGCATGACTCTAGTCTTAACAAGGCAGTTAAGGTACTAGGCAGGTGAGCGAGAGAGCAACTGGTATACAGGTAAAAAGACCTATTAGTGATAGATCGGCTTTGAATCCTGGATATGCCACTTACTAGCTGTGGTATCTTTGGCAAGTTATCTAACTTCTCTCATTCTCTGTTTCCTTCACTATAAAATGATAATAATTGTCACTACTTCATTGGGCTTTTGCAAATACCAATGTGAAAGTACCTGGTTCATTATAGGAACTCCTTCAACATTTCTCTCTCTTTTTTTTACCTTGATCAAACCAAGCTGATTGTCTGTTGCTGCAGTTGGTATTAGGATCACCGTTGTCATTGTTATTATTATGGTTGCTACTGTAGTCTTTGTAACACTGGAGTGGAAAAGGCGATTTAGAGAATTGGCTACCACAGAATCTCTGATGATGTTGACAAACAGCTTCCCCCCAATTTATTTATGGAACTCCGGAAACAAAGCCATATCAAAGAGGTGGCTTTGTGATAATTTACACTCGCAACAAGTTAAAGTGGACATTTGTAAGCCCGTGTCTGTAGAAGCAAGTTTCCTAGTTCACACGCTTCCCACCCCCTTAACAGTGCTGATGGGCCAGCAGTCTTTTCTTGAGGAGATAGAACCTTAGGCAGCATTCTCTCAGAGTCACTCAAAGCTGCCTAAATGGGAAGTCCTATTACATGCCTGAGTGATGGCAAGCAAGTTTCGCCTTCCCATCAATCTGCATTTGCATAGCTTGTTACGGCTGATGAATTAAACAAAAAACGTGGAAGGAGAACAAAGCAAAGCCATTCTGTGTAAAGTTTCAACCATCCTTCAAGCTCACTTGTTTTGTCAAACCCTGGTTTTAGAAGATATGCAAAGCCCTCTGAACACATCTTTGCAGCCACACTTGTACAGAGGAAGAAGCTGCCACGCTGCCTAGTTCGTTGCCAATTTTGAGCCAATCACTCAATCAGTCCCCGTTTTATCACTGAGCCTCTACCTCAAAGTGGTTTTCTACTAGCTTTCTCAATTGCAATCCTCGGAAGGAAAGAAACACTTACCTAATTTTCCCTATGTGTCTGCCTCTATACTAGGTACTTTTAAAATGGGGCATATGCTTACACAGAGTGACAGACAGATTGAAATATAGCATGCTTGTGGCAACGTATATCAAACTCATCCTTTTGGTGTGGCTAAAATAATTGTCACTACCTTGGCTCTAGTCTTGACTTCTTTTTAAATGCTTGGTTCTTTGCCACTTTATTTCTATGCCTCACATTAGTCCACATTCAGATTGCTGTCAAGTCAATTCTGACTCATAGTGACCCTATAGAACAGAGTAGAATTGCAAGAATTCCAAGGAGAGGCTGGTGAATTCGAACTGCCAACCTTTTGGGTTAGCAGCTGAGCTCTTAACAATTATGCCGTCAGGGCTCCTAGTCCACATCGAGGCTGGTCAAAGTGCCTGTTTCCTTGTATAAAGCTACTTTCTTAAATGCAGGGAGCTCTCAGCACCTCTCTCTCTCGTTCAGCACATACTAATGTCAGGGTTTTGAGCGCACAGTCCATAGTAACTGCATGTCTATAGCTCTGGCTATTTTTGTTCCCATTTGTTAACTCACTCATCCAGGCAAAAGCTTGAAACTGCCCTCCAAGTAGAGAAATTTGTCTGTTGTTGCCACCTGGGAATGCTTTCTTTTTTCCTTGACCTGTCATGCTGGGGAAAGAGTTCTACAAACTCCCTTGACTTTCATGGAAAGTCTCAGCCATTCCTGAAAAATCTGTCTCTCCCATCAAAAACACTTATTTCCTGCCACTTTAACTGGTTGCTTTCTATTTTACATTATTCTATGCCCCACTCCCCACCCCAAACCCTACCCTGTAGCAACATGTGGAGTTAAAACAGCATCCCCCACTGCCTGACTTTTTTTTTTTTTCTTTCTGATTAAGTGTTTAATTCTCATTATTATATGTTTGGGCTTTGCTTGTACATATGTCGTTTATCCTCACAACGCCCCCTACAAAGCAGCTACTAGAAGTTTTATATAATGGATAAGAAAACTGATGCTCAGAAACACTGAGTAACTTTTCCACAGCCAAGAAGTGGGAGCATTGGACTGCAAATTTAGTGCAATCTTAATCTAAAGCCTTGTTCTTCCCACTGACTTTGGGACCCCAGTTGTGGTAGATGGGTGGGATGAACACTGCCCTCACTGTACATTCTGCATGAGAAAATTTGAAAACCACAAGTCAGTGTCCTTATTTATGCCCTGGCTGTGTTCATGCATGCAGGTGCCATCACTATCCAAGCCCCAAGCACACCTGAATCATCATGTAAAGTCTATGCGTCCTCTGCAGTCTGTGTTGCATAGTGCTCGGCATCTCCGTCTGTGTGGCCGTCCCTTAGCATTAATGCTATAAGCTGGGTGACATCATGTTGTCCCCTAGAGTCTGAGCAGACTCAGATCTGTAAGAAATTTCTAAGCAGAGTATCAGGGCTATAGATCCCCTAACGCTCTCAGAGAGTTGTCAGTGTGTCCCTCTGTTTCCCTTGATGGCTATGCATTTTTATCCTGCTGATCACTTATTGCAACATGGATTGCAGAGCAGCTAAGCACAAGAAGTCACATACAGGCTTATAATAAAGATCTCATTATATTTCTCACTTTCAGTCTGAATTCCAATAGTCATGGAATATCAGTGCTGGAAGAAAACCTAGTAATCAGGTTGAGACAAGTTCCTTGTCTTACAGACTGAGAAGTTAAAGCCAAAGAGGGCTGGCCCACAACACCCAGAGCAGACAGCTTCTGTCCCTGCAAGGATGGTGTCAGGAACGTGTTGATGCCTCATTAAGGCCTTGCAACCTGATGGCAAGCACCAACGGACCTGTGTGGAGGAAAGCCTGTGGCTGCGAATGGTAAACTACGGCCACGCCTCACTGGAGGTTTAGGCACTAGCCTTGACTACTGGCACTTTATGTTTGGAATTCACAGTGGACAAGGGGCTTTGACTGTACTATATGGCATCATTGAGTAGTCACGAAGTAATTACTAAGACTTATTTAACAATTGATTGAGCTCAACACAAAACAACAATACAAAACCACCTACCGACAGCTACGGTCCCATTTGTTCAAAGTCACAGATGATCTTTAACTTCTGGCGCTGCCAATTATGCCCATGTCATCACTGTTAAGTAGATAAGGCCTAATAATATCTGAAGTTTATATCGTCTTTTACAAATTGCAAGAGGTTTTCACGTAAATCAGTTCCCTTCCTCATCACCACAACCCTGCAAATTAGGTAAAACATATATCGTTCTTTTTATAGATAAAGATCAGAAGCTCTGGCAGTTTAATTGACCAAGGTTATTAATTAGCAGAATTGGGACTTGGATCTAGATTTTGTATATCTATGTCTTTAATCTTTCCATATCATCTTAAGATCAGGAAACTTTCTAATGGAAGCGTTCACAGTTATCTAACTTTTCCTAATATGCATAAAATTTCACCCAGGGTTTTATTGACTCCTGGCCTCAGACCTCTGAAAAAATTTTGCCGGGTGTCAATGGTTTCCAACCTTGTTCACTCATTCAATGGCTCATTGTTAAGTATCTGCCTGTCTCAGGCACTGGGGACATTCTAGGAATTCCACGACTTCACAGAGTTTACAGTATAGCAAGGAGGACAGAAAAACAGGCAATAATGAAGCGAGTAAAGTCTTCACAGAGGAAATGCAGCATTACAAAAGCATGTACCATGACCAGACAGGAGTCAGAAAGGCCCCCAAAGGGTCCAGGCTGAGACTTGACTGATGAGAAGGGAGAGAAATGAGCCAGGCCAAAGCAACAGCTCATACATGAGGGCCCAGAACCAAGAGCACACAGTGCATCGAAGGAGAATGTCTCAGGAAAAGACAACTTTCAGTGCCCCCAGTGAGACAGAGGCATATATGCTGACCATGCTATCTAATTTTATTCTGGATTTCTAGTCTAAAAGCTATGTTTTTGGGGAAAACGTTATTTCTTGGTGGTCAAAACCAGGATGTGAAACCATATGTCCTGAGGGGTCTTGACCAAGTGACCAAATGCACCCTTCAAAATACATGTGCTCAGGAAGAGTGCTGTCTGGGTGCTGTTGTCAACAAGATATTTTTGCAAAATAGACAATGAAAATACATGTAAGCATCTTATTACCATGACCTAAGCATCCTGTGAGACTATCTGTAATCACTAACTATACTATTTTTTAATAATCAGTAACCAATCAGAATGTGATTATTATAATCATCGTTGATTTTCCCATAAATACCCTCTCTATGGTTTGGTTCTTCTCTTTACCTCATAAAAATACTTGTATAACAAACTGCCCTAGACTACCTGGTTCCATTTTCAATGGACTTCATAGATCCCCAATGGCAATTGTTTTAAACCCTTAATAAACCTCTCTGTTTTACCTCGAAACAAGTTTTTCTCTACAACGAGAAGAATGAGACGTGGTCTGATGCCTAGACCAGGAGGTGCTGGGCAGAGAAGGGTAAGAGATGAAGCTAGAAAGCTATATGTAGGGGCTAGGACATGGGTGGCCTTACAAGTCGTGACAATATTTTGGGAGTTTGTTTTGAAAATAATGGGAAGCTATTCAGTGGAAATCAAGATGTGGCATTAGATTTGCTCTTTACAAGGATCACTCTAAAAAAAAAAAACCACAATAGAAGGAGCTTAAAGCCAGTGAAACGTGGACACAGAGAGGCCACCTGGGAAGCTACAGTCTTAATTCAGGTGTTCCAGGGTGGCCACTATCCAAAAGGTTGGAAGTTAAGGCCCACCCCTATGTGCCTCAGAAGAAAGGCCTGGTGATCTCTACTTCCAAAAAAACCAGCCACTGAAAACCATATGGAGCACAGTTCTATTCTGACACATGAGTCATAATTGACTTGACAGCAACCATTTGGTCACTCTAAATCCAGTTCAGCAATTGTGTCTTTTTAATCAGAGGAAACCCTGGTGGTGTAGTGGTTAAATGCTATAGCTGCTAACCAAATGATCACCAGTTCGAATTCACCAGGTGCTCCTTGGAAAGTCTATGGGGCAGTTCTACTCCTATAGGGTCGCTATGAGTCGGAATTGACTTGACGGCAACAGGTTTGGTTTTTTTGGTTTTTAATCAGAGGACTTCTTGAGCTCTTTGATTCTATCTTGTTGTTCGGTTTTCATCTGTATCTTCACTATACACTTCATGCAGCCCTGCTGTTATACCTGGGCAAGAAAGGCCACTGTTTCAGGCCCAGTGCTTTAAGAAGACCTCATGTATCACAAGCCCAAGAAAAATAAATGCATTAAAGAACACTTGGGCACCTCTATCATTTAGTTCTCAGTGCTGGCTCAACATGAGTTATAATGAACTCTGTTTCAGGCCTCAGGAAAACACTCTTCTCCATCTCTAGCTGAAAGACAAGTGTGTCTAAATCTATAGATCTATAAATCTATAGGTTGTGAAAATGCTGGAGATCAATACTGCTTTAAAAATGGGAAGGGTTTTTTCAATGTTCAGAGAGAAGACAAATAAATTGATTTATTAAATCCTTCCTCTCAGCATGAATGCAATAGATTCTTGAATAACAAGTTGTTGTTCCCCAGTAACGTCAAGAATCCATATTCTTGTTTCTCTCGTGTTCCAGTTCTTGGTTACAGAGGTACCCATGCATTAGCGTAGCATTCTCAACAGTTGCACATGGCAGCTGAGGATTATTTTCCGATAGTAAACACTCCATATCACCCTTCAATTTGTGTATAATTAGGTCTGAGCATAACACATGTAAAGTATGGCACTGGTTCTTTACATTATTGTACAGATATATCTATAGGACTCCCTGGGTGGTACAAATGGTTAATGAACTTAGCTGCTAACCTAAAGGTGGTTAGAGTCCATGCAGAAGCACCTAGGAAGAAAGGCCTGGTGATCTGTATCTGAAGATCAGTCATCGAAAGCCCTATGGAGCACAGTTCTACTCTGACATAACTAAGGTTGCCTTGAGTTGAAATCAACTTGTCAGCAGCTGGTTATTTTTTAAAAAATAGGTAGATCTATTTCACTTTAAGAAGCTCTGGTGGCACAATGGCTAAGCACTTGGCTGTTAACAGAAAGGTCAGTGGTTCAAACCCACCATCTGCTCCATGGGAGAAAAGACCTGGTGACTTGCTCCCATAAAGATTATAGCCTAGGAAACCCTATGGGTAAGTTCTACTCTGTCCTGTAGGGTCACTATGAGTCAGAATGGTCTCAACAGCACATAATAACAATAACACATTGTTTAAGCAATGATGAAGTTGCAATGCAAGGCATAATAATAAAATTGAAATATTTCATAATATTTTATAATAGTTTATTATATGCCACTCCATTTCAGTATTTGAAAATAATGTGCAAAGTTTATATTAGATTTCCAAACATAAGTATTGCTTGAAGAATTTTACTCAAAGTTCTAACTGGTAGTGCCTCTGTAGAGCAAAATTTCTCTAAATTTTGATTAATAAAAAGGTATTAAGAACTAAAATGACTTAAGAACTGTTACATAACCTGTACTGTGCATAGAACACAATTTATGTGAAAATCTTGATTATAAGAACATAATTAATACTTTTGCTAAAATGCAAGCAATAATTAAAAAAAAAATACATTTTATGGAATAAAATATTATGAATTATTCATGTTTTGTATGTATGAATAATTATGCATATCATTATGTATGAAATGTTATTTTAATTTTGTTACCTATCAGAACATCACTGGCTCATCAGCAGAACATTTGTGTACAATAATAATTGTATTAAGTTTAATTATTATTGGTGTTTTCCCAACTTTCAATTATATAAAAGCAATAGGTGCTCATGTTTTCCTATTTGGCATTATGAAGGTACATTTGTCAAGTAGGAGAATAGAACATATTTTACGTAACTTTTTGTTAGCATGATTATAACTTTTACATAGACAGATGGTATTTGGGCTTCCATAGGTTCTCTTTCTCTGGACTCCATAAATGTTAAGAGTGTGCCTGTCCCAACCTCTGTGTTCTGTGGAATTCAGTCTTTAGTTGCCTTCTTTCTAAAAACTTTTGCTTCAGGGACCTCAATAGTAGTACTTGGTTTCAACTCACACTTTGAAAATGGCTTCCAAATTTCTGTTATCCAATCTCCAATCCTATATCCCCCAATTATTTTGGGCAATTCTATTCAGGGTCACTGTCAACACTCGTGAAAACGATGACAACCACCACCATTATATTCCCATCTTACACATCAAAAGTTGCTTTCTCAGAGCCAAAATCAGAGAACTGTCCCTACAACTTGAACAAATAGAAAGTGAGCAACAAAAGAATCCATCAGGCACCAGAAGAAAACAAATAATAAAAATTAGAGCTGAACTAAATGAATTAGAGAACAGAAAAACAATTGAAAGAATTAACAAAGCCAAAAGCTGGTTCTTTGAAAAAATTAACAAAATTGATAAACCATTGGCTAGACTGACTAAAGAAATACAGGAAAAGAAACAAATAACCGGAATAAGAAACGAGAAGGGTCACATCACAACAGACCCAACTGAAATTAAAAGAATCATATCAGATTATTACAAAAAATTGTACTCGAACAAATTTGCAAACCTAGAAGAAATGGATGAATTCCTAGAAAAACACTACCTACCTAAACTAACACAATCAGAAGTAGAACAACTAAATAGACCCATAACAAAAAAAGAGATTGAAACGGTAATCAAAAACCTCCCAACAAAAAAAAGCCCTGGCCCGGATGGCTATACTGCAGAGTTCTACCAAACTTTCAGAGAAGAGTTAACACCACTACTACTAAAGATATTTCAAAGCATAGAAAATGATGGAATACTACCTAACTCATTCTATGAAGCCACCATCTCCCTGATACCAAAACCAGGTAAAGACATTACAAAAAAAAGAAAATTACAGACCTATATCCCTCATGAACATAGATGCAAAAATCCTCAACAAAATTCTAGCCAATAGAATTCAACAACATATCAAAAAAATAATTCACCACGAGCAAGTGGGATTTATACCAGGTATGCAAAAAAAAATTTTTTTTTTATACAAGGCTGGTTTAATATTAGAAAAACCATTAATGTAATCCACCGTATAAATAAAACAAAAGACAAAAACCACATGATCTTATCAATTGATGCAGAAAAGGCATTTGACAAAGTCCAACACCCATTTATGATAAAAACTCTCACCAAAATAGGAATTGAAGGAAAATTCCTCAACATAATAAAGGGCATCTATGCAAAGCCAAGAGCCAACATCACTCTAAATGGAGAGAACCTGAAAGCATTTCCCTTGAGAACGGGAACCAGACAAGGATGCCCTTTATCACCGCTCTTATTCAACATTGTGCTAGAAGTCCTAGCCAGAGCAATTAGGTTAGACAAAGAAATAAAGGGCATCCAGATTGGCAAGGAGAAAGTAAAATTATCTCTTTTTGCAGATGACATGATCTTATACACAGAAAACCCTAAGGAATCCTCCAGAAAACTACTGAAACTAATAGAAGAGTTTGGCAGAGTCTCAGGTTATAAGATAAACATACAAAATTACTTGGATTCCTCTACATCAACAAAAAGAACATCGAAGAGGAAATCATCAAATCAATACCATTCATGGTAGCCCCCAAGAAGATAAAATACTTAGGAATAAATCTTACCAAAGATGTAAAAGACCTATACAAAGAAAACTACAAAGCTCTACTCCAAGAAATTCAAAAGGACATACTTAAGTGGAAAAACATACCTTGCTCATGGATAGGAAGACTTAACATAGTAAAAATGTCTATTCTACCAAAAGCCATCTATACATACAATGCACTTCCGATCCAAATTCCAATGTCATTTTTTAATGTGATAGAGAAACAAATCACCAACTTCATATGGAAGGGAAAGAAGCCTCGGATAAGTACAGCATTACTGAAAAAGAAGAAGAAAGTGGGAGGCCTCACTCTACCTGATTTCAGAAGCTATTATACAGCCACAGTAGTCAAAACAGCCTGGTACTGGTACAACAACAGGCACATAGACCAGTGGAACAGAATTGAGAACCCAGATATAAACTCAACCACATATGAGCAGCTGATATTTGACAAAGGACCAGAGTCAGTTAATTGGGAAAAGATAGTCTTTTTAACAAATGGTGCTGGCATAACTGGATATCCATTTGCAAAAAAAGGAAACAGGACCCATACCTCACACCATGCACAAAAACTAACTCCAAGTGGATCAAAGACCTAAACATAAAGACTAAAATGATAAAGATCATGGAAGAAAAAATAGGGACAATGTTAGGAGCCCTAATACAAGGCATAAACAGAATACAAAACATTACCAAAAATGACGAAGAGAAACCAGATAACTGGGAGCTCCTAAAAATCAAACACCTATGCTCATCTAAAGACTTCACCAAAAGAGTAAAAAGATCACCTACAGACTGGGAAAGAATTTTCAGCTATGACATCTCCGACCAGCGCCTGATCTCTAAAATCTATATGATTCTGTCAAAACTCAACCACAAAAAGATGAACAACCCAGTCAAGAAGCGGGCAAAGGATAGGAACACACACTTCACTAAAGAAGAGATACAGGCAGCTAACAGATACATGAGAAAATGCTCTCGATCATTAGCCATTAGAGAAATGCAAATTAAAACTATGATGAGATTCCATCTCACTCCAACAAGGCTGGTATTAATCCAAAAAACACAAAATAATAAATGTTGGAGAGGCTGCAGAGAGATTGGAACTCTTATACACTGCTGGTAGGAATGTAAAATGGTACAACCAGTTTGGAAATCTATCTGGCGTTATCTTAAACAGTTAGAAATAGAACTACCATACAACCCAGAAATCCCACTCCTCGGAATACACCCTAGAGAAATAAGAGCCTTCACACAAACAGATATATGCACACCCATGTTTATTGCAGCTATGTTTACAACAGCAAAAAGCTGGAAGCAACCAAGGTGCCCATCAACGGATGAATGGGTAAATGAATTATGGTATATTCACACAATGGAATACTACGCATCGATAAAGAACAGTGACGAATCTGTGAAACGTTTCATAACATGGAGGAACCTGGAAGGCATTATGCTGAGTGAAATTAGTCAGAGGCAAAAGGACAAATATTGTATAAGACCGCTATTATAAGATCTTGAGAAATAGTATAAACTGAGAAGAACACATACTTTTGTGGTTATGAGGGGGGGAGGGAGGGAGGATGGGAGAGGGTTTTTTACTGATTAATTAGTAGATAAGAACTGCTTTAGGTGAAGGGAAGGACAATACTCAATACACGAAAGGTCAGCTCAACTGAACTGGACCAAAAGCAAAGAAGTTTCCGGGAGAAACTGAATGCTTCAAAGGTCAGCGGAGCAAGGGCAGGGGTTTGGGGACCGTGGTTTAAGGCGACTTCTAAGTCAATTGGCAAAATAATTCTGTTATGAAAATATTCTGCATCCCACTTTGAAATGTGGCATCTGGGGTCTTAAGTGCTAACAAGCGGCCATCTAAGATGCATCCAAGTGGTCTCAACCCACCTGGATCAAAGGAGAATGAAGAACACCAAGGTCACATGATAACTATGAGCCCAAGAGACAGAAAGGGCCACATGAACCAGAGACCTACATCATCCTGAGACCAGAAGAACTAGTTGGTGCCCGGCCACAATCGATGACTGCCCTGACAGGGAGCACAACAGAGAACCCCTGAGGGAGCAGGAGATCAGTGGGGATGCAGACCCCAAATTCTCACAAAAAGACCATATTTAATGGTCTGACTGAGACTAGAGGGCTCCCGGCGGTCATGGTCCCCAAACCTTCTGTTGGCCCAGGACAGGAAACATTCCCGAAGACAACTCATCAGACATGAAAGGGACTGGACAGTGGGTAGGAGAGAGATGCTGATGAAGAGTGAGCTAATTATATCAGGTGGACACTTGAAACTGTGTTGGCATCTCCTGTCTGGAGGGGGGATGGGAGGATAGAGAGAGTTGGAAGCTGGCAAAATTGTCACGAAAGGAGAGACTGGAAGGGCTGTCTCGTTAGGGGAAGAGCAAGTGGGAGTACGGAGTAAGGTGTATTAAAACTTATATGTGGTAGTCTGACTTGATTTGTAAACGTTCACTTGAAGCTCAATAAAAAGTTAATAAAAAAAAAAGTTGCTTTCTCTCAGCTTCACCATCTCAATAGGATTTGTCATGCTTCCTCCTCCCCCTATCCCATTGGAATCATAAATTTCTGGTGGGCATAATCCACGGATCATATTATTTTTCAGCCTCCACAGTATTTACGCACCATGCTTTTCACTCAGTGCAAAAATGAATGGGTGAATTTGGAGATGAAGTATAGATACAGTGGCCATAAAAGGTGTCAGACAAAATTCTATGGACATTTGGATTGTAAAAGAAGAACATAGAATATAGTGGAAAAATGATTGTTGCTGCCAGTATGTACTCTCCAAGCATTAGAACCACAGAGCCTCAAAGTTGAAGGAAACATTGAACATCTTCAAGTCTAACTCTCTAATTTATAGATGAGAAAACTGTGGCCCAGAAAGGGAAAGTGACTTCTACAGGGTCACATAGCTATTAAGTGGTGGTTCTAGGACTCCAGCCCAGATATTCTGAAGCCCAAATGCCCCTTTCAGGACTGAGGCACTCATATCTCAGTTACTGGGAGTGTTGGTTGCTGGTGGCTCATAGTGTAGTTTTCTCTGGGCATTGCTGTCTGCCAAAGGGAGTGATTTGTGGAGCTTACCCAAAGCGCTGTGTAGTGAATTACTATAATTGGCCCTTCTAGCCATGGTCTTGTGGCTTCCAAAAGAACGATTGGGTAGGACTATGCAAATAAGTGCTTGCAGCCCACCAAGGGGATTAGACAGCCTGTTAATAATGCAAATAGGGTGTATGGAACTCTTGTGGGGCTGGAACTATGCAAATAAGGTATATGGAACCCTAACATGGGGATTGGTCAGTTTTGCCACTCTGCTGGGCTTAAAGAGAGCCAACCCCAGAAGCAGGGTTGGAGAACTCACTACCAACAAAAAGAGCCAGGAGTGGAGCGTGTCATTTGGACCCAAAGCCCCTGCACTGTGAACCTCCTAGACCTAGGAGACTGAGAGAGCCATAACACTGGAGGCAGTGAGAAGACAGCAAGAAGCAGTAGCAGGCATGGCAGAGTCAAGCAGCAGAGAAATAGCAGCAGCAGAACCAGGAAAAGAGTGTGAGACAGCATGGTGGGCTTCCAGGTCCATGGAGTGAGGTAGCTACAATAGGCATGTTGACCCACAGAGTGAGAAAGCTGAGTGCCTTCTGGCAAGAGGCTTCCTGGCAGAGTGAGTGGCTTTCAGGCACTTGTCAGGGGAGCTGAAGACCTTTGTAACACTTGCCTGAGCAGGGCAGAGGTTGGGCCAAGGGCTGAGGGCCAAGAGAGGAGGCCTGTCCTGAGGGCACTGAGGGAAGCCTGTCCTCAGGGGACTAAGAGAAGCTGGTCCTCAGGGGGCCAAGAGAAGCCATGCATGGCCAACAGGAGCTGAGAGAGCTGTCCTGCACTGAAGAAGAGAGACTTCGCCTACATGCTCCCAAATTGATCTTAATCCTAAACTGTAATCTGTTACTTTCCTAATAAACCCCATAACTGTGAGTATGATCTGTGAGTTCTGTGTGGCCACTGCAGTGAATTATCAAACCCAGCAGGGAAGAAGAGAGTGCTGTGGGAGAAATGGCTGGCGTCAGAATTGGTGAAAATGTTGGAGAACGGAGGTATGCCTGACCTCTATCTTATAGGAATCAGACTTGGGCTGATGCTGCTGGTGATTCCCCCTTCCCACCCAAATTAGATGAGGTCTGACCCCACCATGCCATTTTTACACAAAGTAACACCGGCTCTCCAGGAGTAGCCTGCATCCAATGACTGGTTTATAGAGAGACCAAGGCTCGACCCCCTTGCCTTGACCAGAACATCCTTGAAGGGCCATCCCAATTACAGAGTGCTCTGTTGCAAACACATCACAGTTCAACTTCTCCCTCTGCCCTATCTTAATTCCCTCAATCCCCAATAAATCATCTGCACTCGAATTTCCATCCCAGAGGCTGTTTCATGAAGACCTTAGCCGAAGATATCACCTAAGCAGACTCTGTTCTGGAAAAGAGATTGAGCGACAGATAGATGGAGCCTCTGTTCTGCAAGAACTAGGGTTTTGATTTAAAAATAAAAGAGACTTCTTTGCTTCTAGCCATCTACCCCTTTCCCACCTGCTTCCTCCTTTACCCCAGTACTCCTTGTATGACCCAGTCCATCTAAGGAGTCCTAATGCCTCCTGACAATTGTTGGGGATTTTCTGACCCCAGTCAGTCAAGTCCTACTCTTCAATCTCCCTCTGGAGCCTTCCTCAAAATGCTTTTTTCTATTTTTACTAGCCCAAATCCTTCCCGGTAGGAGTGGATCAGAGTTGGTTTATGCAAGTACATCTTACCATGGTGCACGATGTCTTATAATCCAACCTGCTTTCCTGGACTGGGTTGTCTCCTTCTAGTTGTCTTCCACACCTCATAAATATAGCTAAATCTGTAGAGCCTGGAATCAGGAGTGGAAGAAAGAGCATGCTATTCTTCTCCATCTTAGCACAGGTCCCTCCTGCCAAACTTTCATGGCAGGCTGCTTGCCTTGCATCTGGTCCATAGTCTCTCCCCCAGGCAGAAAAAAAAAAAAACACCAAAATATATTAAGGGTGTGATGACTGGGCCAGATCCCTGGAAACCACAAACCCAAACTTGGATTCTATGGGCTGCCAACTGAATAGCATCCTTCCTCTTCTAGAATTGCAGTAAATGGCCATCTTTCTCCAGGAAGCCTTCCTGCATCACCTCTGCCCATGTGAACCATTGACATAGTTATTCTCTCCTTTCTTTATGGCGATGGCACTGGGTTTTTTGGGTTTTATGCCCCTTCCCCATCCACACATATGTGATTGATTGTGTGTGATAGGTCACTACATATGTATTTGTTTGTGACCTAGGTGGACTCCATTAACTGCTAATAACAAACTGATGGGATGGGATTTTTAAAGCTGCCCATCCACACCATCGCAAAGGCTCCACCTCAAAACCCTTACTACGGCTTCTGTTTTCATTCTGATGTCCTTCTCAGCATTTACCCCCCGTTCTCTATTTCAAACACTCCCTTGGACCATCTGCAAAGCTCTCTGCTTTCCCAACTAGTCTGGGTGCTACTCAGAGGGCAGGAACCTCATTCATTACCTTTTTACCTAATCTCTGCTCCTCTCCATCGCACTGCCTCCGATTTGTACATATTTGGTGCTCAACAAATGAATATTAAGTAAAATTACTGTATGCCCTATTAGGAGACAAAAATTAGAGTTGATAATTCTGAAGAAAAATTCTCACAACTCACTAGTGAGCTCCACAAAGCATTTGATGTCCTTCATTAAATGGCATTGCCCTGTGGATGATGGTGCAGTGAGATGTGGTGGAACGACACACATGGCTTCCAGATTTCAGCCCCAGCTCTTCCATGAACCTCTGCTGCCTCATCAGTAAGGAGTTGGTGCTGTCTAATGTCACGTCAAATATTCTTTCCTATTAAAACAAAAAAACTCTTTATAATCTTCTGGGTTCTCAGATGAATTAATTAAAATTATTGGCACCCACCCCACCCAGCCCAGTAGTAGCTGCACAAGTCTCTTTTCTAAGCATGAAACCAGATGTTAGGTAATCTCCCACACAAGAGCAATTTGGCCTTAATGCAAAATGCCAATCTTTTCAGATGGAGGAAAAAAAAAACACTATTCATAATAGTAAATGAGTTTTTGACTGCAGCTTTCTCTCTAAGATTTCATAGTATCAGCACCTTCAACCCAGCTCTCACATTCTTTGGATTTCTTTTCAAGGGTGGGGGAGGCGAAAAAGGATGCACATATCCATAAATGATTTGTCAGGGACTTCGTTGGCACATATATGTGTGTGTGCTGCTTTCTACCTTTGTAGCTCATTTTTAAAGTTCTTGCCTTCAAACCCAGACTTTAGAATGAAATATGCACAAAAATAAAAGGGCTAGTTATAAAACCACCTAGAGTCAATTCACCATTACTCCTTCTAGAAACACGATGCTGAAAGGATTCAACTCAGTCATTAATCCGAAGCAATTGTACAAGTTCAGCATTAGAAAGTATTTTTCTTTTCTCCCATTTTGTATCAGGTTGAATTTTCTGATTAACTCTCTGGTCTGGTTTCCACAGCCCACCTCGGTTTTCCCGCTTACCTAAACAGCGTTATTCCTTGCTGCCCCAAATATTTACCCTGTTTTATCCTGATTGGTTTACACTCTGCCAGCCTATCCACACGATGTATGAACATAAAACCCACGGGGTTTTTCTCATCTTGATTCAAAGCCAAAACAAAACAAAACCCCTAAAAAGCTTTTTAGCAGTCAAAATATTCGTTATAAAGGATTTTAAAATTTTAAGTATTACTTAATTAGATTTTTTCCCAAATATTTCCAAGCCGCATCTTGTTCATTCCCCAAAGCAAAAACTTAACAAGTATTTTTCACATCACTCTTTCTCCACACCTTGTACACTTCATAGCTGCTCCAAAGACTCTTAGACTCTATTTATAAATTTCTGAAAATTCTCTCCCTGAATCAGCCCATCCAGGTTCTCTCCTCTCTCTCCTCCTTCTTTTTCTTCAGCATCTAATTGTTTCTTCTCCTGTTTAAGTAGTCCTTTATCTTTCCAAATGGAATCCTTCTAGGCTCTTTCCATGCTAGCACTCCCTTTCGAACTCCACCCACTACATGAGTATAATATGTTCCAAAAGATATCTGGAGAGGATCAAATCCTTCTTGGAAGGGAGGTGGGGGAAGGGGATGAGGGATGGGAAGGGATGGATGAGAATGTGAATGCGTGAGTGTTCACGTATCAGTATGCTTGGGGAACTGTCTTGTTGCTCATGCTTAAGCCTGCCTATGTGCGTTTGCTTGCACTATACCCTGGATCAAACATCTTCCACTTATATTGGCAATGGATCGCTCCAACAACGTTAAAGAGAATTTCTTAGCCATTTCAGGCCTTCTCCTCTGACCTTTTTCTGAGCCAATTCAGCGTTCTCTTGTTGCTGATTTGTGATAGGGCTTTTTTAAATCTTCCACTGGACTATGTTTTTTTTATAGCAAGATTCAGTATGCTTTCTGTCATCTGGTTCTGGTATAATTTACCAAAGGTTTGCCAATTGATTATATTTTGCCAAACCTCCTATGCTTGTATCTTCTAGGCATGAGCAAAATTATGGGAAGAAGGCAGGTGATATTCAAATACTGTCAGGCACAGGGGAAAGTCAGGCTGAGATCAACATTTTCCTTGAAGAATATACGTAATGAATGGTTAAGAGTCCCCTGAACCGATGTCCATCCCTTTAATAGTTTTGAGAGTCAGCAGTAGATTTGTCTCTAGCCTCTCTCCATCCCTGGTTAATTCCATTCCATTCCGTTCCATTCCATTCCGTTCCATTCCATTCCATCCCATTCCATTCCATTCATATTGTATTGCATGACTCAGGTAAGGAAGAGAAGAAAAGAGAACAGGAAGTGATTTAAAGTGAAAAATGCATGTTAAAGCTTGCAAGGCTAGACTTAGTAAAACACAAAGGATCAGAACGTAAAGTAGAATGTGATAAATATTGTAAGAAAAGTACTAACAAAATCTCTGAGCCTTTTAAAATTAGAAATGATTACATCATTTTAGAAATACATATATATCTACTGATAGATAGATAGGGAGATGGAGAGACAGAGAGATTAGATAGATGATAGAGAGAGAGAGATAGATGATAGAGAGATGATAGATACATGATAGATGATAGATAGATGATAGATAGATAGATAGATGATAGATAGATAGATAGATAGATGATAGATGAGAGATAGATAGAGAGATAGATAGATGATAGATAGGTCGATCTAGAAAAGCTGAACCTTAAAAGATATATAGAAATTCAACAGGCAGAGAGAAGGCGGAGGTACTTTCCAGATTAAAGTGTTTAATTTTGGTAGAGGACAAGGTAGGGACTGGAAAGTAGGAAAACAGGGAACTGTAAGGTTGGAAAGGTAGGCAGGGCCAGGAGGATCAGAGCCCTAACTTTCTCTCCAGCCTCTCCCTTGACAGCTGGTAAAAGGCAGATCAGGAAAAACCACCTGTGAATCAAGCTGAAGTGGGACCTGTGAATCCTTGGCAGGAGGTAGCACCGATCTCACGGCTTGGTCAAGATGTCATCTCATTTTCTTGTCATACAGAAAACAGTTAAGGGAATATTTCATTATTTTTTCTTTTTTATTGTGCTTTAAGTGATAGTTTACAATTAAAGTCAGTTTCTCATACAAAAACTTATACACACATTGTTATGTGACCCTAGTTGCTCTCCCTATAATGTGACAGCACAGTCCTTCTCTCCACCCTGTAGTCCCCATGTCCATTCAAACAGCTCCTGTCCCCTCTGCCTTCTCATCTCTCCTCTAGACAGAAGCTGCCCACATAGTCTCATGTGTCTACTTAAGCTAAGAAGCACACTCCTCACAAGCATCATTTTATGTTTATAGTCCAGTCTAATCTTTGTCTGAAGAGTTGGCTTTGGGAACGGTTTTAGTTTGGGCTAACAGAGTCTGGGGGCCATGACCTCTGGGGTGCCTCCAGTCTCAGTCAGACCATTAAGCCTCGTCTTTTTGCTAGAATTTGAGGTCTGCATCCCACTTTTCTCCTGATCCATCAGGGATTCTCTGCTGTGTTCCATGTCAGGGCAGTTATTGGTGGTAGCTGGGCATTTTTGGGTTGGGGCACTATCTAGTTCTTCCAGTCTTAGGCTGATGGAGTCTCTGGTTTACTGTCCCTTTCTGTCTCTTGGGCTCATATTTTCATTGTATCTTTTGCATTCTTCATTCTCTTCTGCTCCAGGTGGGTTGAGACCAGTTGGTGCATCTTAGATGGCCGCTTGCTAGCTTTCAAGACAAGGGAATGTTTTAGATGGAATTTTCTTCAGTGGAACCACAGCTCTGGCCAGTCGGCTTCATGGAATCTTTCTGGAGAAACTAAAAAGGGCCGTTAAATTCCACATCAGCAGTATGGGTTAATTTTATAGCTCAGCAATTTGATATTTCATTGCTTTTTCTTCTGCATTGGCAGCTGATCCAACTGAGCCCCAAAGTAACATTACATTGGCTTGGAGAATAATCTGGAAGGGATAGTTCAATTAGAGGCCAAGTTCTCTGAAGTTTTAGTAGAGTCTGTAGCCTTTATAAGTAGGCCTGATGGTGCAGTAGTTAGAGTGCTTGGCTGCTAACCAAAAGGTCAGTGGTTGGAACCCACTAACTGCTCCGTAGGAGAAAGATGTGGCATCTGCTTCCATAAAGATTTACACCCTTGGAAACCCTCTGTCCTATAGGGTTACTGTGAGTTGAAATCAACTCAACAGGAACAAGTCTTAACCTTTATAAAATGATCTTAGAAGGCACAACAGAAAGGCTGTATGGGTGGGAGTGTAGACCACTGCCACCATTTTGGAAAGCAATTTTACAGAAGTTGGTCAAATTAAGTGTGCACGTACCTAGGGCCCAGCCATTTTACTCCTGGGCATAAATCCTAAAGAAAATCTCAAACATTCAAAACTCTGTAATTTTTCTCTGACAGAAGCTCCAGTGTGGGCACATTCTCAGGGTGCCTGTCATTGTTCTTAGCTGCCACTGAATTGGACTCTGGCTCATGATGATGCCATGCACAATTGAAGGAAACACTGCTCAATAGATTTTGGATTGGATTATTGTGATCCATAGGGTTTTCACTGGCTGGTTTTTGGAAGTAGATCACCAGGCCTTTCTTCATAGTCCATCTTAATCTGGAAGTTCCACTGAAGCCTGTTCAGTGTCATAGGCTTCCCTAAAAGACAATGCATGAGGTACATTGGCCAGGAATCAAACCCAGGGTCATCTACTGTGTTCTAAGCACTATGTTATAGATATTGGGAATACACAGTGAAGAAAGCACTTAAAAACCCTGCCTACAAAATCTAACGGGAGCAGAGGGGAACAGATAATAGACAAAACTAACAAGTAAAATCGTATATACAATGAGTTCATTGGTGAAAATGCTCTGGAGAAAAACTGAGTAGGGAAGGGAGATTGGAAGTTCTGGTGTGAGGGGGTAAGTTTCAATTGTAATTAGGTTGATCAGGATAGGTGTCACTGAGAGTCATTTGAGTAAAGACTTTATCTATGTCCCTTTTTTGGTGGGGGATATTTAGCTTGTTTCCAACTCTTTGCTATTCAAATTGTTGTATGGTTTGTCTCTTTGAATGTTTGAGATTTTCTTTAGGATTTATGCCCAGGAGTAAAATGGCTGGGCCCTAGGTACGTGCACACTTAATTTGACCAACTTCTGTAAAATTGCTTTCCAAAATGGTGGCAGTGGTCTACACTCCCACATGAAAGGTGTAAGTTTTGATGTTCCCAGCACTTGAAATTATCTCAATACTTGATTTATTTTCCAGTGTTTTCCAATCTCATAGGTATAAAATCGTATCTTAAATTGTTATTTGATTTTACATTTTCTTGATTAGTAATGAAGGTGAGTTTCTATTCATATTTGTATTAACTTCTCAGCTTTTACCTTCCAAGAATTGCCTATATATTTTCTTGACCTGTTTTTCACTTGAGTCTCCTATTCCTTGCAGATTTGTATAACTTTCTTATATATCCTGGATTATGATCCGTCATGCACTTTGCCAATATGTTTTCTCCATCTGCCAACTTTCAAATTTGGGTCTTTTGAAGAACAAAATATTTACTTTTTATGTGGTCAAATCATCAGTTTTTTCCCTCATGCTATATGCTTTTGCACCTTGCTCAAAAAGTCTTCATTCAATTAAAAATGCAGAAATAGTCTCCAATGTTTCTTCTAACAGTTTTATAGTTTTGTCTTTTACATTTAGGTCTTCGATGCACCTAGAATTTAATTTTGCAAGTGGTATAAGAAAGGGCTCGAATTTCACTTCTTCCTGTATTTTTCAGTTTTTCCATTACAATCTACTCAGTGGTCGATCCTTTTGCTATTGACCTGTGAGGTCTTTTCCATGATAAACCAGGTTTCCTTACCTATGCAGGTTCTTTTTCTGACTCCTCCATTCTCTTTCACTGGTGTATTTCTGTTCTTGCACTAATATCCTGCTGTTTTTAATTAATTTGTCTTTGCCACAGGTTTTAATACCTCGTAGATAAAGAGAGTCAATCCCCTCTTTTTGTTCTTCTTTTTCAAAATACCCTTACTATTTCATACAAATTTCAGAGTTACTTTACCTAATCTTGCCAGGATTTTCATCAAAATTTTGTAAGAGTTGTATATTATTTGGGGGTAGAATTGGAATTTTTATGTGTTTTCTCACTCATGAAGTGGTATATTTATCTACTTATTTAGATGTCCTAAATTGTTTTATCATTTATTTCTATAGAGGTTTTGTACATTCCGGTTAACTTCTAGTTACTTTAGCATTTTAGTTCCTACTTTAAATATTTTAATTTTTAGATTCTTTGCAAGGTTTTCATTATCTGGTTATAAATGTTGCTTAATTTCAAAGATATTTTGTAGTTGGTTATTGCTGTTGTAGTAGTTTGATTTCCTTGGACAATGAAATGATCACTTCATCTATTACGAGATTTTACTTTCCAACTCTTATGCTTATTTCTGTTTTTTGCCACTTAGCCCATTGTCTAAAACTGCTAGTACTCTGCTGAAGGAAAGATCCTAATAACACCAAGAATTTTTTAAAAATCATATTCCTGACATTGAAAGAAATGTTTCTAAAACTTCTCTAACAAGTAAAAAAAAAAAAAATCTTAAAGTGTACAAAACTAAAGATTTTAGAAGTTTAATAAAAAAATCAGGAATTTAAAAATAATTATATTTAAAACAATGATATTGCATTATGGGTGGATAGTGCGGCTTATGGAAGGCTGTGAGCCCTGCTCTATTGTTGTTGGAGAGAGGTGTTGACAAGTGTTAAAAAAGTATTAAAGACATAGAGGAATTCAACAGATTTTCTCCTTGATTTTAATGGAAGGATCAGCTAGGATTGAACCAACAAGTTGTTGACTATAAGAGATCTTGTTATTCAGTGCTGCGCCCTTAGAATGCTACTTAAAATCTTCTGTGCCCCACAGTTTGGGGAAATTCCTAGAAAATGGATACTTCAACAAGTAAATCAGTGACATGATCAAAATGATAGAGGTTGGCACAGATCGTTGCTCTCTCTGATCCCCATGTGCTGGAGGTCATTAACACTTGTGAATTACTTAATGCGTTTTTCTATTCTGTCCCATCATCTCTGTCCATTACTCTTAACTGAGACTATAGTGTGACTTTTGTAACTGACTTCTCTGCTTCTCTGTTCTTCCTAATTTTATCCTTCACCCCGACATAGTGGTTAAGAGGTATGGCTGCTAACCAAGAGGTTGGCAGTTTGAATCCACCAGGCACTCCTTGGAAACCATATGGGACAGTTCTATAGGTTTTCTATGAGCTGGAATCGACTTGACGGCAATGAGTTTGGTTTTTGTTTTGTCATCACACAATGGACCTGAGAGCAATCTGACACACCTTGGCATGTGCTGTGAAACACCTTTGAGACTCACCTGGTGTCTGAAAAATAGAAGCACCCAGGTCCTTAGAAGCAGAACTGTTACTGAGAAAACAAGATCCCTGGTGGGGTTAAATTAGCACCCCTCCCCCTGCATTTCATTTGTTAAGTCCTCATCTCCACAACTCTTCTTGCAGCCTTTGCTTCTTAATTTCATCTTTCTCCTATACTTCCTGCCAGGAGTCTGCTGCAAAACCCTTGGCACCTTCAGGCCAGATCTGTTGACTGACCTCACTTTGATACTGTGATACACTTATTTCAAACAGCACTTGGGATTCCTCTGCCTCATGCTGCTATTCCAGACTTGACCTGTGGCCTACTTTTGGTCTCCACTTCATTCTTCCCCACTCCATGGCCAAGCTACTGTGGTGTCCTTTGTTGAGAAGCCTTGTTGACTCTCCATTGCATGTAAGAGAAATCCTGTACTCTTCAGTAAACGTGCAAGACTGCTTAGGCTCCTCTCCAGCCACACTCAATATCCCACTGACACCAAATCGTCCTCCATTCCTCTTGCAAGCCATGCACTTTCATACCTCCTTGTCTTTGTACTTGCTGTTTCCTCTACCCTGAGTGCATCTTTCCTCCTCTTTCTTTATCTTTTAAACACTTCTTTATCCTTAAAGAACCAATTTAAATGTCAGCCCTTCTGAAGCTTTCCCCACTTTACCCATGTAGTTAGTAATTCCTTCCTTTGTCCTCTAACAGCAATGTTCACACTTGTACTATTATATTCACATTACTTTCTGTCCATTATTAGTTTCTGAGTCTTTCTCCTAAACTAGAATATGTACTCCTTAATTTTTCTTCTCACACAATCTGGCAACAGAGACTTAATATGTGCTACAAAGAGTTTGTATAGCATGAACAATATTTAGGGAGATAGATTTGGTGTCCTATGCAGAATGGCTCATGATGAAAGATGGAGTAGAGAGTACCCAGAAGCTATTGCCATGTTCCAATCATAATTTAGGTAAGGCTGGAACTAGGGTGAGGACAGAAACAGTGAATGTGGGACCCCAAAGAAAGAATGATTGAAGATGATGATTGTGGATATGGGCAGTGAGAAAAGAGAAGCATTTAAAATGTCTCTGGAATTCTAAGTGTAGGTGCCCAGGGGAATGGTGATCTATTAACAGAAACAGGGATGTAAGGAGGAGGAGGTGACCTTGAGGGAAAGCCATATTGGGTTCAAAGTCATCCAGGACACACAACTGCACAGTCCCACAGAACTTTTGAAATATATGCCCAGAGCTGAGAATGTAGATTTCTCCACAGACTGGGGAGATGTAATAGTTAAAGTTGTGGTAAAAGACAGGAGATATAGTAGAAAGTTGAAAAAGGAGAAAACGGAACTAAAAACAGATTCTTTGGGGAACTGCTTTGCTAGGGAAGCAAAAGGAAGAAAATAAGCCAGCAGAGGATGCAGGGAATGCGGAGGAGAGAGGGCCAAAAGTAGGCGTGGACCAGGATAGTGCCTTATTGCAGAAGCCAAGGAAGAACTCCAGAGAATAAAAGTTCAGCAACATCAAATTCTATGCTGAAGATTGGGCTGAAGAAGAAACTACTGGATTTGGCCATGAGATGGGCCTTGGTGACCTTCAAGAGAGCCATTTCTGAGCATAGGAGGGGGTGGGGACACTGCCGGATGTGAGGGAGAGAGTGGGTGGAAGGAAGCGGAGGCAGCAGGTGTTGTCCATTCTTCAAGGAATGTGGCAGTGAGGAAGGAGAGAGAGGGGTTTCGGTGTGGCTGTGAGGCCAGAGAAGGGGCTGGGATGTGTGTTTACAAGGGTGACTGTTCCTCCCCCTCACTCCACATCCAAACAATGCCAAGTCAGATGGAGTCCAGCTCCAAACTATGTCTCATTGTCTTCTTTTCCTCTTCATTCTATGGCCAATACCTCTTGCCTGGATACAACAGCAGTCCATAGGCTTGTCTAATTCCATTTCTCTACACTCCATTGCTTCCTCCATGCTGAGGGAAAAGTCTTCTCAAAATAGTTTAGCTTAACTAGGAAAGAAAGTCTGTCTTGAGTATTGTGCTTTTTAAAGAACTATATGTATGTGCTAAAATTGACAACGGCAACTCGAAAGATTAGATAGAAAACATGGGAGGCAGTAACTTTGTGTTAATGGGGGAGGGAACAGCTAGGAAAAGGAGGGTGAGAATTGTTGCACAACTTGAAGAATGTAATCAAAGTCACTGAATTGTTCCTGTAGAAATTATCATATTTCCTGTGGTATGTTGTATTGGTATATGTTCTTCTGTGTATAGTCTCAACAAAAATAACAACAAAAAATGAAAATCAGTTATAAAAGAAAAAAACCCTTTTCTGAACTTATCTCTCTCAGGGTGAAATAAATTAAGCCCAAATATCTTATCTTACTATACAAGATTCTCCACGTTTAGAACTCAGTTTCTTTTCAGTATTCTTTCCTATTGTGCCCACTATACCCTCAACTCACAATGGACTGTCCACTGCCTCAACATGTTCATCTCTTTCCCACCCCCTGCCTCTCCTGCCTTTCACCTGAAATAACCTTCCATCTCCCTACCTCAATTCCTATGCTAACTACCTTCCAATGTCACTCTTTTTGTTTATTTTCCTTTATTCTCACACTTTTTCTTTTTTCTCTTCTTATGCTAAAAATTGATCTTCCACAACCAAGGTGTCCATCAACGGAAGAATGGTTAAATAAATTGTGGTATATTCACACAATGGAATACTACACATCGATAAAGAACAGTGAGGAATCTGTGAAACATTTCATAACATGGAGGAACCTGGAAGGCATTATGCTGAGCAAAATTAGTCAGAGGCAAAAGGACAAATATTGTATAAGACCACTATTATAAGATCTTGAGAAATAGCATAAATTGAGAAGAACACATACTTTTGTGGTTCCGGGGGTGGGGGGAGAGGGAGGGTGGGAGAGGGTTTTTTACTGATTAGTTACTAGATAAGAACTGCTTTAGATGAAGGGAAGGACAATACTCAAATACATGGAAGGTCAGCTCAACTGGACTGGACCAAAAGCAAAGAAGTTTCCGGGAGAAACTGAATGCTTCAAAGGTCAGCGGAGCAAGGGCGGGGGTTTGGGGACCATGGTTTAAGGGGACTTCTAAGTCAATTGGCAAAATAATTCTGTTATGAAAACATTCTGCATCCCACTTTGAAATGTGGCATCTGGGGTCTTAAATGCTAACAAGTGGCCATCTAAGATGCATCAAGTGGTCTCAACCCACTTGGATCAAAGGAGAATGAAGAACACCAAGGTCACACGACAACTAAGAGCCCAAGAGACAGAAAGGGCCACATGAACCAGAGACCTACATCATCCTGAGACCAGAAGAACTAGTTGGTGCCCGGCCACAATCGATGACTGCCCTGTCAGGGAACACAACAGAGAACTCCTGAGGGAGCAGGAGATCAGTGGGATGCAGACCCCAAATTCTCACAAAAAGACCATACTTAATGGTCTGACTGAGACTAGAGGAATCCCGGCGGTCATGGTCCCCAAACCTTCTGTTGGCCCAGGACAGGAAACATTCCCGAAGACAACTCATCAGACATGAAAGGGCCTGGTCAGAGGGTGGGAGAGAGATGCTGATGAAGAGTGAGCTAATTATATCAGGTGGACACTTGAGACTGTGTTGGCATCTCCTGTCTGGAGGGGGGATGGGAGGATAGAGAGAGTTGGAAGCTGGCAAAATTGTCACGAAAGGAGAGACTGGAAGGGCTGACTCATTAGGGAGAGAGCAAGTGGGAGTACGGAGTAAGGTGTATATAAACTTATATGTGACAGTCTGACTTGATTTGTAAACGTTCACTTGAAGCTCAATAAAAGTTAATAAGAAATAAAAAAAAAATTGATCTTCCAGAAATGTCTCTTGTGACAAGAAATATTTCTTTATTTCTTTTTCAGAGCAGGCATTTCCTTTTTGAGTTGGGGCATGCCACAAGAAAGGCAGAGTAGCCAGGTTTGCCTGTGTGTTATAGCCAAAGGGTAAGCCCATATTTGGCCTCGGTGCAAGCCAAAACTGTCTCTAAGAACATTTGTAAAAGCCGTCTCTACCATGCAGGTCTATTGGTTTTCCTACATGTGAAGGATTGAATGTGTTCCCCAAAAAGATAACTTGAAGTCCTAAGCCCTCGTACCTGTAATATGATCTTGTTTAGAAACAGCGTCTTTGAAGCTCTCATCAGTTAACAGAAAGTCATGCCAGAAAGAATAGAATGGGTCCTAATCCCTCCCAAGTGGTGCCCTTATAAAAGAGAAGAGACAGAACAGCGACAGACAGAGGGAAGACAGCCACGTGATGACTGGACTGTGCTGCAAGTACAAAGCCAAGGAATGCCTGGGGCTACTAAAAGCCTGGAAAGACGAGAAATAATCTTCCCCTAGAGCCTTTGGAGAGAAAGTGCAGACACCCTGAATGCAGACTCCTAGCCTTCAGGACTGTGAGACAATAAATTTCTGTTTTTATAAGCCATCCACTTTGTGGTACTTTGTTATAGCAGCTCTAGGAAACTAATATACCACCTGACGTGCCATTTTATTATTAAAGCACTGTGACATTTTAATATTTTGTTTATATCAGGTAAACAGGACTTATTATAGTCTACCAATATGTATTACAATCAGTCAAGTTTATATCTGTACCTTTCCCTTCCTCACCCTTTCCACACTACGTTCCTGTTGTTCTAAAAGCTCTTTGAGGGCAGGCCTGTGTTTTACCTAATTTGTATCCTCATAGGCTTCTTACAGGCCTCCATCCTAAGGATTTAATAAACTTGAATTGAATTTCAAGGAAAACCATCCTACAACTTCTGAATCAGAGGGTGTAGCAATGGACGGGTGTATGGGGGGGATGGAGTTTTCCGTTGCCCAGACACAATGGCTCCACAGTGGGTGGTTGGCCCTCACCTCCAGAGAAATTAGACAGACGCCCTATTGTCAGGGCTCTCCAGCACTCCTGGGGGCTGAGGGTGGCTGTCGGTGCCATACAGGTTGGCACTTGGTGATGTTTAATTCAGCACCTTAACGTAGGTTGTTTGGTATTGTTCTTTGTTTCATGTGTAGATGTCTTTTCACTCCAACAAGATTCAAAAACAACATACAATGACTGTGTATCTGCTTACTATGTGCCAGGGGCTTCCACATTGCTACCATGTTTAAAACTCACAAAAGCCCTGTGTGATAAGTATTCCTGTTACTTTAGTAGTTTTTCAGATGAGAAATTGAGTTTCAGAGACTTGCTAACGGTCAGGTGACCAGCGTATGACAAAGGCAGAATTTGGACCAAGATGAGTTGAACTCGGTTTCAGCTTTGTTACAGGCTTTTTGAGGACAGGGGCCAGGCTTGGTGCCCTCGCTCCCATCCTTTGTCCCCCAGGGCCTAGCACCATACTCAGCCCACGGCTCACTACGCACTCTTTGAATTAAAGGAAAGGGGAGGGTGCCCTCCTTGCTGCCTGTGTGCAGAGGATGGAAAACACCAATCTCTTATTTCTACCGATGCTCAGTGCCAAGCTAAGCCTTGAAGGTCCAAACAAACAGCCCCTGCAGGTGCGAAGGCAGAGCTATAAATATTCCCTGCATTGTTCCCCTTGTCAGTGCCAAACAACATTAGCTCTTCCCTACTAGGGAAGCTGATGAATAAATGAGAGATGCCACCCAAACAAAACCAAGCACTGCCTTGGGCTGCCCCTGGGTGATTCCAACTCAGTTGTTAAGGGGTGTGAATCCATTTTGTGACCTTTAATTATGAAAGATCCTGGAAACCGTGGCCAGTCTCCACTGCTCACATCATACCCCAGTGTAATGCCAGGCCCTGAGCGAGAGAGGTACCATGAACACAGCAACCTTCAAGCAGCCCATCAGGCAGGCCTTGGTGAGGACCTAGGTTGCTCGCCTCCTCTTCCTTCTCTTCTAAAACACACACCATTATATGGGATCCTCCCTACAACCTATGCAGCAGGAGCTATTTTTGTTAGAAGCATAAAAGCCTCTCACATTTAAGCAGAACTTTATAGTTTACAAGGAATGGCTGGACAATCTAACCTGGCACACTCAAAAGGGCATGGATTATGAACCTTGTTTTCCAGAGCCCTGAATGGAGACTTAGAGAAGAGAGTGACTTGCCTAAGGACACACAGCAAGAGGCAAACCTGGGGGCCAATGAAGGTGTCCTGGGCCTCGGTGCAGGGTTCTTCCTGCCCCTCCACAGCTGCCTCACTTGGCAGGAGTTCTGGACCACATCAGTAAGAACTGCCCCTCTTATAGCAGCCCACCCGTGTGAGTGACATTTGTCTCCTGCCTGCTCAGGTAAACAGTGGCTGAAATTGGATAGTCCCTGGGAGAAACAATTCTCTTACTGTTGATTTACAAACCATGTAGAAGGGATTGTAGAAAAGAGTTCTTGGCAGGAAATTTGACGACACCTCTGGTGAAACCGATGAATCTTAGTAACGTCTGAACAGCTTGGAGCAAAGGAGCAACTGCAGCCCAAACCACAATGAAGTTCTGGGGGCCACTTAAAATACAGGAATCTTCTCCAACTGCCTGGCCAACTGACCAGAAGAAATCCATATTTGTACCCATCCCAAAGAAGGGTGATCCAACAGAATGCGGAAATTTTCTAACAATATCATTAATATCACACTCAAGTAAAATTTTGCTGAAGATCATTCAAAAGCAGTTGCAGCAGTACATTGACAGGCAACTGCCAGAAACTCAAGCTGGATTCAGAAGAGGACATGGACCGAGAGATGTCATTGCCGATGTCAGATGGATCTGGGCTGAAAGCAGAGAATACCAGAAAGATAATTACCTGTGTTTTATTGACTGTGCAAAGGCATTTGACTCTGTGGATCATAACAAATTGTGTTTAATATTGCATTATACTGTGTTGTTTAAAATCAGGAAAGCTATGCGTAGGTTGTATCCCTTCACTGTACTTACTCAATCTGTATGCTGAACAGATAATCTGAGAAGCCAGACTATATGAAGAAGAATGCGGCATCAGGATTGGAGGAAGACTCATTAACAACCTGCGTTATGCAGATGACACAATCTTACTTGCTGAAGCTGAAAAGGACTTGAAGCACTTATTGATGAAGATCAAAGACTACAGTCTTCAGTATGGATTACACCTTGACATAAAGAAAAAAAAAAATCCTCACAACTGGACCAATAAGCAACATCATGATAAACAGAGAAAAGATTGAAGTTGTCAAGGATTTCATTTTGTTTGGACCCACAATCAACACCTATGGAAGCACCAGTCAAGAAATGAAATGATGCATTACATTCAGCAAATGTCTGCAAAAGACCTATTGAAAGTGTTGAAAAGCAAAGATATTACTTTGAGGATTAAGGTGCATCTGACTCAAGCCATGATAATTTCAATCACCTCATATGCATGGGAAAGCTGGGCAATAAATAAGGAAGACCAAAGAAGAATTGACGTTCAAATTACGGTGTTGACAAAGAATATTGAATATTGCTAGAAGAACAGGAAAGTCTGTCTTGGAACAAATCCAACCAGAATGCTTTGTCTCACATACTTTGGACATGTTATCAGGAGGGACGAGTACCTGGAGAAGGACATCATGCTTGGTAAGGTACAAGGTCAGCAAAAAAGAGGAAGACCCTGGATGAGATGGATTGACACAGTGGCTGCAACAAAGGCCTCAAACATAGCAACTGTTGTGAGGATGGCACGGTACTGAGAAGTGTTTGATTCTGTTGTACATCGATTTGCTATGAGTTGGAACTGACTTGACAGCACCTAACAACAACAACAACTCCGCTTCATAAAGTACTGTATTGTACAGCTGAATTGGGAGCCATCTGCAAAGTTTGGGTGAAATATAAACATCCCTGCTTTCCACATATTAGTAAAAGTAATAAAGCCAATACAAAGATAAATTTCACAACTATTTCTGAAATACTAATTTGTACCTACACAGTGCTAAGTATTATATAAAGATAGGCAGGCTAGCATGGTCCCTACCCTATTAGGGTATCCAATTCCAGAGTTTTAAGGAAAGCCCTGTGTGCAGTAGAGGAGCCTTCCCTAAAACAAGTCCTGCAATGTCTTATATGCTGGTCTCTCTGATTTGCCACCAGGTAACAACATAAGAACTTTGAGATCCATAGCCGGAGCAGGACCTGGCCTCTTCTAGTACCTATGTGAGCTCATCCTTCTCCCTTCACATGTTCAGGAGCCTATGGAGCCATACAACCTCCAGCATGGTCTCCTCTGTCTTAGCTTCCCAGACCTGGAGGTAGGTTGAGAAGGCAAAAGAGCCTGTTTCATAAATGGGGCAGGGCCTGCGGATTCAGTGTTCGAGACGACCCTATCTAAAGACATCTCCTTACACCTGGGTACTGCTTCCCATTCCATGTCTTCTCTGCCTAGGTAGAAATAGGGCCTTTTCCCATTCATTCATTCATTTGCTTATTCATTCATTCATTTGACTTATTTTTTGAACATCTATGAGGTACCAAGAATTGTTCTAAATGCTGGGGATACAACAGTAAATCAAACAAAACTCCCTGCCCTTGTGGAACTTACATGCTTTAGGGTAGAGTTACACACAAAATAGCAAGTGAGGTAAATAATGAAATGTACGGTATGCTACATGAAGAGAAGTGCTAAATGATAGGGGAGGCTAGGAGCAGACTAAGGGAGACTGGGGTTTCAGGGAGGAGGGTTGCAAATTTAAATGGAGTGCTCAGGTAGGCCTTCCTAAGAAGGTGGTATTTGAGTAGACTTGAAGGAAGTGGGAGAGTGACCCATGTAGGTAACTAGGGCAAGAACATTGCAGGCAGAGGGCACAGCCAGTCCCAAATCCCTAGGATGGAATTGTCCTGGCATGTTTGAGTAACGGTAAGAAGGTTGGTGTGACGGCGCAGTGTGAGCAAAAGGGAAAGAGTAGGAGATGAGGTAGAGACACCTCGGGTCTTGGGGGAGGCAGACTCTATTCGACCTTGTGAACCATTGTAAGGGCTTTGGCTTTTCCTCTAAGAAAAATGGGGAGTCATTGTAGAGGACTTCCTAATCTGACTTCTGTTTCAACAAGATCACCTTGGAGGCTGTTTGGGGCATAGGATGTTAGGAAATAAGGGTAGAAGCAGGGAGACTAGTTAGGAAAATTTTCAGCAGTCCAGGCAAGAGATGAATGTGGCTTTGATCAGGTGGTAGCAGTTCAAGAGATGAGAAGTGGTTGGAATCTGGGTATATATTGAAGGTAGAACCACTGAAATTTCTTCTCAGATTGGATGTGGAGAGTGAGACAAAGAGAAAGGTCAAGATGATTCCAAGGTTTTTATCCTGAGCTCTGGAAGGATAGAACTGCCATCCTTGAGATACGGAAGATTGTGGGTGGGGGAGGCAGAACTGAAGTTCTATCTTGGACTTGATTTTTGAGCAGCCACATGGTACAATCAGAAGACTCCTGGCTCTGCCCCTTACTAGCTAGATGACCCTGGGCAAGTCACTTAACATCTCAGAGTCTCTATTTCTACATCTGCAAAAGGGAGGAAATTACAGTGCTACCTACTCTGAAGGAGTTTACAAAGGCTCAAAATCATTTTTTAAGGAGATTAACATGGTATCTGGCACATAGCTGAACTAAATAAATAATGGCTATGGTTATTATTTGTAGCAGAACCAGGGCACAGCAAAAGGGTGGCAATCAACATTTTGTAGTCTCCAAAAGGCAGAGTCTGTGTGTGACTGAGAAAGTCCCCCTTTGAAGCCTTAAAGGTCAGCGCTTTGCCAGCTGTCTGCTGGAGACAAAAGGCAGCATGATTTTCCCAATTGTTGCTTTTTGTTTCTTGCTTGTCTACCTCCAACAAACCGCCTGAGGCCAGCTCCCTGACACTGGCAGGACAATGCCACTGGAGACTCCTTTGCTGCAGGCAGACACAGGCTGCTCTGCACAAAGTGTAGGGGGCCACCCTGCCACCTCTCACTGTCTGTCCTAAAAGACCGGCCCCATGGGAAAAGCTTTGAGGTCACAGACTTGGGTTCCAGTCCTACCACTGATTGGCTGGGTGGCCTTGCTAAAGACACTTTACTGTCTTGGACTTGCTTTTCTTCTCTGTAGAAAATAATAATAAAACAATACAAAGCATTTTCCAGGGTTGTGGTGGATGTGATTAAGGGTCTTGGGCCAAACTGCCTGAGTTTGAATTTTGATGTTGTTATTGCGTAGCTGTGTGACCTACTGCACAAGTGACTTAAAATCTCCATGCTTCAGTTCTCACTTTTAAAAATGGAGATGATTATTGTATATACCTCGTAGGGTTGTTGTTGAGAAATCTGGCACACAGTAGGTTCTCAAAGAATGTTAGCTGCAGTAATTGCATTAAAAAAAATAAATAGATAAAAACTTATTGCCATTGAGTTGATTCTGACTCATGGATCCCCCATGTGTGTCTGAGTAGAACTTTGCTCCATAGGGTTTTCAATGGCTGTAATCTTGCGAAAGTAGATCGCTAGACCTTTCTTCCGTGATGTTGCCAGGTGTATTCCAACTGCCAACCTTTCAGTTAGTAGCCGAATGCAAATCTTTTACACCACCATAAGAAATACATAAAAGGGCTGTAGTGCTTTGAATATATGACAAAATTTTATTATGTTTGTTGTGAAAGTATGAAGTTCCCAAGCCTCTCTCCTGCCTCTTGTGTTGGAGAATCACATGCTTTCTATCCTGTTATACAAGAACATCTATATATACCCAAAATATTAAGCATTTTTTATAAATGGAAACTTGTTTGGCATATATTTAAGAATCTCAATATTCAGAAAAAAATATTGCAGTTAATTCTTTAAAGGAATGAAAAAGCACGTCCAAATTATCTGATTTTGCACATTGGGTTGTTCGCATTCAAACTGAGTTTACTTAACACAGGTCCCCCATCTCTGGTGTGTCTCTGTAGCCTGGGATTGCTAAGAAGTCAGGCTCCACATGTCCGATGACGTCTGGGTGTATGAGGAAGCTGATAGCTTATATATGGCATGTGTTCAGACCGACCATAGAAAACATGTGGGCATGTGTCAAAATAGATTTTTTTTTTAAGACAAAAGAAATCTCTGAGAGACCCTGAGATTTGCAGTACCAAGAACACACTTAAGCAACAGCGGTCAACATGCATTTTAAAACAGTGCTCACCAGTTGCCAACTCTGTGTCTAAAGGCCCAATTAATCTGTGTTCCAGACAGATGTACACGGCATGGTCCACATGCGAGGCTGCTGAAAGAACACAGCTGCCCATCTTCTCCTTCATTAGTTCCTCAACTACTGAGTACCCAGGGGTTTGGGTTCTAGCCAATTGGTGGGCTCACCCTGAATCTGCCTACCTGTGTCTGCAGGTAGGTTTCTCCTCACACATATAGATGAACTGGACACTTCTTCCATGTCATTCCACTTACCAGCTGTCTGATATGGGGCAAATTGCTTACATTGGTTAAACCCACTAAGCCTCAGTCTCCCTCTAAGAAAACTGAGAATGAGACCACCTACCCCTCATGGTGGTTAGGAGAATTGTGGATGAGTGTTATAAATTGTCAGGTACCAATCATTGGAAGGTTTTGCTGCCTTGACCTTGCCTATGCCCTTCTATCTTTTGGTATTTAGATTCCTGGCCTGCCAGACAGAATAGTTAATAGCTTTCTGTCATCTAGAGCATAAAGAAGATAAACGGGCACCAACAGGCCAAGGTCAGTATTTGTTACTTTTATAGAACTCCCTATTCAGTTCTATGGCCACTAGGGACGTTTAGAGAGGAGAGCAAACACATACCACCACCCATCTTCTCAATCATAGTTAAAGGCCTGTACAGTGATTTTTCAGACATGCTGCTGCATACTGGATTCTAATTCAGTCTTTACCACTAATTTGCGCAGCCTTGGAAAAACCATTTCTCTTTCTTTGAGTTGAAATTCCTCTCTCTAAACTAAGGGATTGTATTAAGAAATCTCTAAGTTCTTCCCAGCTCGTATATTTCATTGTTGAACTATATATTTCCATCACTTACTCAACAAAAAATACAATATTTAGTCAACGTTCAGGTCATTAAGACGTATTTGTCAAGATGATATTCAGTGAGGGTATCTTAATTGAGCACTGAGCCCTGCCAGTGGGGCATCCTCTCTGGTGAGCTTTGGTGGCAAATCTGCCAACAGGTTCTGATTTTGACCTCTTGGCCCCAGACCTGGCAATCTGGCTGTCATTTTTGGCCCTGTCCACTTCTCAGTCTGCCTTTACTTCATGGACTAAGTCTGGGCTTCTTGTGCCATGCACTCCTCACTGGGTGATACATGTTGTGTTGGAGCCAGAAAAGGCTCTCCAGTCACAGGGGTGCACCTAGGGCTGGGATGGAGAAGATGCTTTTCCCCCCTTGTCATCTTTGGCTGATCAGGTGGGGCTGCCTAGGGCATCATGTTGTGAGGCTGGTTGAGGGTCTCGCAGATGGGCGTGTGGTGCTCTATTCAGAGTCTCACAAAGAATAAGTGATCCCCTAGGATCACCGGCTGAACTTGAGTCATTAAAAGTCAAATTGTATAAACTGAATGGGCTTTTAGGAAATACGGTATCATATAAAACCAAACCAGTTGCCGTAGTTGACTCCAACTCATGGCCAATTCGTGTGTGTCAGAGCAGAACAGTGCTCCACAGGGTTTTCAACAGCTGTGATGTTTCAGAAGTACATTGCCAGGCCTTTCTTTCAAGGCACCTCTGGGAGGACTTCATCCTCCAACATTTTGGTTAGCAGCTGAGCATTTTAACTGTTTGTACCACCCAGGGATAAGGCCCTATAATAATAAAATAATAATAATATTTTATGCAATTCCAGAGGACTAAGACTGGGTCTCTCTCAACCTAGTACGTGAAACAAAGCGATCCCATAAAACAAAGTGAAAAACAGTGGGCCTTTCATTATTCACATTACGATTTAACCACTGGGAAGCTTATTTTCCAGCACATGCAATGGGGAAGGGCAGTGGTTTACTTGTTTTCTCTTCTTGCAGCTTGTGGCATAGGGAGAGCAGCAAGAGAAGGCTTAAGGGCCTCCCCTTTCCAACAAAACACTTAGTTAGAACACCCCAACCTCCTCTAAGATGTGGTTTTGAGGTGTGAGCTAGCTGGACAGTGAGCTAATGGTGAGGGGGGAAATTTCTGTTTTTCAGTGAGTGGGGCTATTCCAGGAGCTCGTCAGTGGGGTGTGATTAAAGAGCTCGACAACTCCCCTGGGTTCCTTTGGTCAGGTGTTCATGGTATAGTGGCTCAGAGCAAAGTTCTGCACATGCCAGAGGGTCCAGTGTTCAAACATGATTTGACAATAGTAAAATAGTTCCATGTATTTGAAGAGTATTTTATAGTTTATAAAGAACATTCATGTATTATCTCACTTGAGTCATGGAAACCCCAGACATAAAACGTTATTATTCTCATTTTGCAGACGAGGAAACTAAGTCCAGAAAAGTTTAAATGATTTTCCAGTGGTTATATACTCACTTGGTGACTAAGCATGACTTGGACTTCAGTCATCTGGCTCTAAAAAGCCCTTTTCACTTTACCGTGGATATGTTCTGGAGCCAAATACAAGTCATTTTGGACTATTAGCTCTTTGGGATTATAGGTACCAGCTCTTCTCTTCAGTAGCATAGATAAAAGGGAGCCGATGGAGAATGCTCATTGTTTTGAAAGCAATGAGGAGGAAAAGCAAATGTCATTTCAAAAAATGTGTAGAGGGGTTGCCAAGGAGTGCCCTCTGAAAAGTTTATAGAATATCAGGGATTTAAGGTTTTGTGGATGGTTATGGTGGTATTGTGCCTAGATACAGGGAGAGAGATAAGACAAGGTTTCAAGCTCTCATCTGATCTAGAGGGCCCAGGAAACTTTTCCTTAGAATTTTTTCTGTGGCATCACCTCTCAGCCATGCTCAGTTACCTCCTTAATGACCTGCCACTATTACGCAAACTGGCTGCCTGGCCTTGTGAAGCCACCTCCCAAAGATACAGAATGACGGTGGCCACATCTCACCAAGGACTCTTAGAAAATGACCATCACCTGCCGCAATATAAGTCATGTTCTACACAAGAGCCTAACAAATCTCCGTGCTGCTGTGCTACAAGACATAGAAGTAGGTGGTTAGATTTCTTAAAGAACCCCACATCCTGGTCAACATTAAAAATACCTCCACAAGTAGATAAAAACTGATGTTATGTGTTTAAGATTTACAAACGTGTGACACATATTTCTTTGATCTTATTAAAGAAAAGTGCTTAAATGTAGATTTAGCACAAGCAACTTACTGTTGGATACTAGAGCATACATCCATACAGAAATCACTAAAATGCAAGAAGTTACCAGTAAGGTCTAGGATTGGAAGCTATACTGTGCCACTTCCGTTGTATACTTTTGGTCAAAACAAGTCACAAGTCCAGCCTAGATTCAGTGAGGGGGAATACACTTCTTGATGGAAGAGATGATGGTCACATTTTAAAAGTCCACCTGAGATTTGAGGGATTGTTGTTGTTGCCTCCTGGGAAACAATCTACCATAAACCCATTGCCGTCGAGTCGGCTCTGACTGATAGCAACCCTATAGGACAAAGTAGAACTACCCCATAGGGTTTCCGAGGAGTGCCTAGTGGATTCGAACTGCCGACCTTTTGGTTAGCAGCCATAGCTCTTAGCCCCTACACCACTAGGATTTCCCATAGTGGCATAGAATAAACCCCAACAAGTTTCATAGAAAGCCTATAAAATTTTTAAGAGAAGTGTATTGAAAAAAGCACTACCAGCTTGGATTTAAAGGGACAAAGTGAATTAAAAATGAAAAGAGGCTTCTGAGTCCTCAGCTTTCTTTGGGCAGAAAGAGGGCGGAGAGAGCTACTCAGCTGAAAACAAAACCTATCTCTTACAGAAAATGAAAGATGCTTCAAAAAGTGAAACCCAGAGAGCAGAGCTAAGAGCTGAGGAAAACAATAAATTGTGGAACCACATTCCTTACCTCTGGAGTCAAAGGAACTGACAACACATGCCTAGATTTCAGAATTGCTCTGGTTCATTGATCTCTGTGTGCTTCTTGACGTTCCCCTTACTGAATGGGAGTGTCTCTGCCTTCCTCGCATGGTGTGTGTGTGGTGGGCAGACAGTTTATGTTTTTAGTTCACAGGTACTCAGGAGCCTCCTTCATATTTGGATCTGAAGGATATCATGAGGTACCTATAAAACATGGAAATCCTTTTATCAGAAGTGAAGTCTACTTTCCCGTCTCTTGAATCCAGGCTGGCCTTATTGTTGTTTTGACCGGTAGAATTTGGAGGAAATCACGCTGTGTGACTTCTGTTCCTAAACCTTATGAGGTTTGGCAGCTTCCACTTTTGTGCTTTTGGAGCCCTGGGCCAAAGAAACTCCAGGTTAACCTGCTAGAAAGAGAGGTCAAGTGGAACAGCACCAGGATACTCCTGCAGGCTGTCAGCATCAAGTGCCCATGTATATATTAAAGGCATCTAGAATCCTCCAGTACAGTTGTACCTAGTCAATACCAAGTGGAAGAGAGATAAGTCACGCTTGCTGAGCCTTTTCCCCAACTGAGATCTACCAAATCATGAACAAGCAATACGGTTGTTAAGCCACTCCATTTTGGAGCAGTTTGTTCTACTAACACGAAAAAAAGAAATTTACCCTATTCCTATCACATGTCTTTTCTTCTATTAGGCCTGCACTTTTCACTTTCTCCCTAAATCCTTTTAAGAAGCATCTCAAACTTGCAACTTCTTATCAGAGTCTAGGCTATTCCATTGCTAAAACGGTTGCATAAATATCAGGAAAACACAATGAAACCAAGGGATACTACTGATCCCACTAATGTGACAACCAAAACTGAGTGAACAAAAAGAGCCAAAGACCTATAGTTGACCTGATTGTAGCTATCCAGTATACTCAGATGGCATGATGGGGGCCACCAAAGGCCTCCAGGGTTTAGATCCCTGCTTTAACCTCCATCAGGAAAGTGTGAAGTCACAGTGCTTCCGAGGGACTTACTCTTATTCTCCCCACCAAAGCCCCCCACCCATCTCCACGCATAACCCCAGCAAACTCTGACTTAACCAGCATCATCTGTTTACAGTGTGTTGTGGAAACAGTCACGGTCCCCAGAATCTCAGCTCACAGGGAAGAAAGCAGACAACCACCTATTTCTTGGCTTTGAAAAAGTCACCAATCTCTGTTTACAGATGAATTTCAGGTTGCCCTTACCCTCTGCGGTTACTTCTAAAAAGTCAGCTGTCAGGCATTGGATCCTAAAGTGCACTGTTTTTCTAGATTGCTGAGAGCCAAGACAGGCCCTGGTTTTCCATGGTATCTATTGCAAGGCAAGTTGGGGAGAAAAGTGGGGCCTGAAGAAGTCTGGATTTGTTATTGGATTGATAGTAGTAGATATTTGAATGGGCTGTTTATTTTGACTTTGCATGCAGAGGTGGTGGAGGACCCCTGGAGCTCAGGCTTGGTATCTATATTATAAACAGTGTTGTGAATATCCTCACTTGACACAGGCCAAAGTCCAAACAAGGAGCTAAGCTGCAGTTATTCTGGGAATTTGTCCTCAACAGTGCAGATACAGAATAGCTTCTTATGGAATCAGAAGAAAAATGCAGATACTAGAAACCAGTGGTATGAAACTATCAGCAAGGCTGAAGATAAACACTCCAACAGATCTCTCATCCTCGGAGAATCTGAGGACCTGGGCTTGAATCTCAGCTAGACTACTAACCTCAGCTGGACTCTCGGCATTGCTTGATGATCCTTTGATACCCAGGGAATTCTCTCCTTAAATCCTTTACTTAACCCCAATCCCACACTCACAGCACAACAAATGTGACCCTCTTTTCTCAAAAAATGAGGCCATCTAGAATAAATACTTCAACTCCCTGCTCCTCCGTTACCACTCTCTTGCAAATTTATCAGTTCTTCCTCCATGATCAGCTGCTTTCCTCTGGTATCAGAGAACATGTTGTCCCTCTCCAATTCCTAGTTAGCCAATCCTTGTGGTTCTTGATGCCATCCATCCTGCTCCCTTAGGGCTTTGTTTCAACAAATGTCTCTTTCTTTGCTGTGTCTTCAACTTCAACCCCACCAGGGTTTCCTAAGTCTCTTGTCTCTTCATAAAATCCCTCTATTGATCCTAAATTCTCTTCCAACCAACACGCTGTCTTTCATCTCCCTGAAAAAAAAAAAAAAGTGTGTTCCTGCAATAGATATCTGTGCTCACTGCCTCAACTACTTTATAAGTTAAGCACTGTGCAACCTGGTCTCCCTCACTACTCCACTCCAACTGCTCTGGCCAAGGTCAGCAGGAGGTCAGGCTGATTCTGCCAAACCCACTGGATGGTTCTCAGCCTTTGTCTTATCAGACGAGTTCCTGGTCTGGTGGGACAAAGAGCCATGAACATGGGAGCAGCCTCCCCCTATGGATGGTGCAAACACTTACTGTACTCAGCTGCTAGGTCTCAGCCGAAAGGCCTGGAGATCTATTTCCAAAAATCAGCCATTGAAAACCCTGTGAAACACAGTTCTACCCTGACACACATGGTGTCAACTAGATGACAACTGGTTATCTTATCAGGCAGCCCTTCTTCACTGTGGTCATGAACTCTTTATTCTCTTGGTGTCTGTGCTACTGGTCTCTTTTGATTTATCTTGCACCTCTATAATAATTTCTCTTTGACTTCTTCATAGAAGATGCCTCAACCATCCCTTAAAATATGCTGTCTCCAGGAATAAGGCCTTGATCCTCTACTAGTCTTCCTATAGATGCTCTCTTTGGGTGGTCTTAGTAACTCTTATTGTTTTGAATATTACCTGTATGTTGATGACCACCAAGTCCCAATATCCAGCCTGAATCTCTTCCCTGAGAGTCACACTTGCCCTGCAGCTGCCTACTGAGTTTAGCTGTTTATCCTTTCTCACCCTTTCTTCTATAGTCTTGCATTCTCAACCCATAACTCTACCATCCACCTAGTCACCCAAGTCAGAAATCCAAGTCATCCTATACAAGCCACCTGTGTCCATTAATTCAAGCCTGACTAATGTTAAATTATAATAAAATATCTAGGAAATTCTGGCCAAAGCCACTTTAAAGGCCTCAAAATGTAGCTTGTTGGCCACATCTAACCAGTCACCAAGTCCAGCTGATGCTATCTCTTAAATACTTTTTAAATCTGCCCCCCATCCTTCTGCTGCCCTTGTTGAGATTCATATCAGCTCTTATTCATCTTATTGAAATCAGTCCCCTTTTGAAATCTTAACTTCCATATCATTCCCTCAAAATCCACTCTCCAGACTAAAGGGAGAATGTCCCAACTGAAGTAGAGAAAACTCATTTTCTGTAGTGTTTTAGTATTAAAGTAAGAGAGAATGTATTTTCTAGTTTAGCTGTATAAGCTGTAATTAAAATCTTTAGTCTTTAAAAACGTCGATTATTTGCTCTGGGATCTGTCTCATGATAGTTCCCGTGTAGAAAAACAAATTCCATTGTAGAAAAACAAGGTAATCAAGATATTTTTTGTTGATTAAACCATGTTTCTCTCCGAGGTGACAAAAACAATGGGCGATACCATCAGCACCCGAGGTAATTGAGCAAAACCCGGGCCCATCCAGTGACCGAAACCAGGATGGTGTAAAGAGGCCTGCAAGAGGTCAACAATAAATCACTTCGTCATTACGTCCCCCTCAAAGAAGAATCAACATTCCTGGGAATTTCTAAACCCTGACCCTCTCCCTATAAAATCCTTTTGTAGCCCTCTTGGGGGCAGACAGAATCTGGGGGGAACTTTGCCTCCTCTGTCTCTTGAACACGATGTGCAATAAAGCCCTCTTGCTGCTTACCTCCTCCTGTCTCACTATTGGCCGGAGGCAGGCGGCTGGAATCCGCAATTTGTGGTAACACATCTAAATGTAAATATATTGTTCCTCTGCTTAGCTCTTCCATGACTCCCTATTATGTGCAGAAATAACTTCAATTCCCTTTGCCAAGGCATAAAAGCTGTCTAAACTCATTCCTGCCACTTCCTGTCCTTGTGCTATGGGGTCCCACATTGACAATCTGCTGGTGGTTCCCCCAGACACACCTTGCTCCTGCACACCTATGCTTTTTCCTCTTGCTCAGAATGCCCTTTCTCCCTTTCACTCCCTAACTCAACTCATTCTCCTTCCAAATCAAATTCAAGCATCAGCTACTCTGAGAAACTGCCTCCAACTCTGTAGGTTGAACTCCCAGTCCTTCATCTGCTCCCCTAGTCTCTCAGACTTCAATTCTGTGTTTCTCTCACCACCTATCCTGCCAAAGTATGGCTACATGTTCTGTGGGTGTGCTTGTCTTCCCCACATTACGAAAGACTCCTACTAATTTATCTTTGTAGTCCTAGGAACTAACATACATTCTGGGTACTAACTGAGCCAGTTGCTGTCGAGGTGACCTCATGTGGGTCATGTTACCCGATTAGGGTCCGTGCCCTGGAGCAGTCGAGCCAATGAAACATACTCCAAGTCAGAGAGAGTGAGAAAATTTATTAAGGAGATGCATACATCACTGGGGACCCGGCAGCAACACAGCCTGTCTCTATGGAGTCCCAAAGAGCAGTTTTTCATTAGAGCTTGTATAGACTCTTACAAGGGTTAGAAGTGTCTTTGTAGTCCCCTGCCAGACATTTCTTTATTAGGCTAAAGACATACATATCTGATACCTGGGCTCCAACTTTCCTGTGAGGATTGTATGCCACAGGTAGTCCCGCCAGAACAAAAGATTATTTGCATCAGTTTAAAACAAAGAACAAAGTCATTAACAGAGGTATGTGAGGAGGCAGGCAGAGGAAGAACAACTTATAGGTTTATCACTTTGACGGCAGTGGGGTTAGTCATGTTAAGCTCTTAGTCGCCCATTTTGAAAAAGGAGAAAACATGCCGGGTGGTATTGGGGTCACATATTGATGGGTGGTATTGGGGTCACAATCACAGTAGAATTGTGCTCCATAGGGTATTTAGTGCCCGATTTTTTGAAATATCAGTCCTTTCTTCTGCGGCATCTCTGGGTGGACTCGTACCATCAACCTTTCGGTAGCAGTCAAGTGTGTTAAACCATTTGAACCACCTAGAGGCTCCAATCTAGGCAAAGTAAGCATTTAATAAATGTTTGAATGGAATAGGACTGCCTAGATGATGTTAGGAAGTCGCTTTCATTACCTGGGTCTCAGATTCATCTGCAAATGAGTGGGGCTAAGCCAAATGCTCTCTACTACACACACGTTCCTTCCATCTGTAGCATCCCAGGATTTTGTGTACTCTGAGCAAGGAGGTGTTGGCAGAGTGAAAAAAAAACAAAACAAACCCATTGCCGTCGAGTTGATTCAGATTGCCATAGAGACCCTATGGGACAGAGTAGAACTGCCCCAGAGGGCTTTCAAGGAGCAGCCGGTGGATTCAAACTGCTGACCTTTTGGTTAGCAACCAAGCTCTTAATCACTGCACCAGGCATTGTTGTCCAAATGTCTTCTTTTCCATCTCACTGCTGCTAGAGTAAAACAACAACAACAACAAAAAGCATGCTGCTTGATGCCAGGCACTATTAATTGCAGGCATTTTAAATGTAGTAACTCATTTGATTTTCACACTCACCCAGTAGGTATTATTATTTTCCCCATTTTGCAAATGGGGAAACTGAGGTACCAAGAAACCTTTCAAGGTCACTTGGGTCAGAATAGCTTAAGGCAGAATGCAAACCCTGAATGCGTGGCAAGAGTCTGCATTCATAAAGACTCATTGCCATCGAGTCGATTCCAGCTCATAGCGACCCTATAGGACAGAGTAGAGCTGCCCCATAGCGTTTCCAAGAAGCGACTGACTGGTGGATCTTAACTGCTGACATTTTGATTATCAGGTAAACTCTTAACCTCTAAGCTACGAACATTCATAAAATTTACACTAATAATGCATAAATAGACAAATGGATGGAGAAAGAGATACAAAGATGCATCGATACATACAACTGAGAAGGGAAATTGAGCACTGCACTGAATAACACAGGGAGGAGGGGAACTTGTAACTCATCCCCTGATGCCCACATGGAGGCCTGTCTCCGCTCAGACATGAGTAAGCGGCAGCACAGTGGTAGTTCAGCTGCCAGGAGCCTTCTAGGCATTGTGTTGGTGGAAAAGGAAGAGTTTGTAAAATTGGGCTTTATATGAGGAGTCATTGGGCATAATGAATTCTTTCTGCATTTGTCATTATAGTGCTAATGAGGCTACATTTTGAGGGCTTTAAAGTGGCTCTGGCCAGAATTTCCTAGATATTTTATTATAATTTAACATTAGTCAGCCTCTAGTTAATGGACACAGGGGGCTTTATTCACCGAAGCCCTCACTGGTTTGGGCCCCACCATCGCTATTATATCTTTTGATATTCATCCCCATGACACTAATCAGCAAGTATTGATTTAGACATTGTCTCTTTCCATAGGAATTCCATTTTAATTCAGCATTAGCGTGCCATTAAAATGTAAAGGAAAGGACATACAAAAGGCCCCCTAAAGCATTGCTGTTTTAGGCAAATCTGCCGCTTTTAGTCATTCTGCCAGCTCTGCCTGGGGTGGGACAAAGAGCCAGGGACATGGGAGTAGCCGCCTCTTATGATTCATACTGAAGACAAGTAGCTACTTCCTGACATGGTCATTGGTTCAGAGTGAGAAGTGGGGAGGGAAGGTGGCTTCGGAGGGGGGACTCAGTCTTATTTCTCTGCCCTACATAGGATTCTGCTGGAGCCTACCCCACCTAGCAGCATCCTCAAAAAAAGTTGGAAAATGGTGGGAATGTGCTGTGGAAAGTAGCTCTGTGGTGCAGTATGGTTAAGCGGTCGACTGCTAACTGAAACGCTGGTTGTTCGAATCCACCAGCCGTTCCACGGGAGAAAGATGTGGCAGTCTGCTTCGGTAAAGATCCCAGCCTTGGAAACCTATGGGACGGTTCTACTTTGTCCTGTAGGGTTGCTATGAGTCGGAATCAACTGGACAGCAATGGGTGCCAATGGTGCGATGTGGGAGTGCAGGACTCAAAGCTGATGGTTAGGGCAGTAGAAGAACAATGGATTCAGGATTCAAATTCTTTTTTGTATTAAAAACACCCTAAGCCTTCTCGCCTTGAAAATAAGGACAAGGTCTGCATACATGCCCCCTCAGACACATTCACACCACACGCACAGCACACACATGACACACCCGTATCATTTGCTGGGAACGATGCTCTGTTTTGTACCTTCCAATATCATTGTGCCTATGTTCCTCCAGGAACCCAGGCTTCATTAGGTGTTAAATGCCAGTCCAGAAAAGAGAGGAAGAGGAGAGTTCCTTGAAGGTATGGGCTCACAGTGTAGGTGCAGCAGCCACCTTCTCCCTGATCCACAGAAAATGGCATGAGCAGGTTTCAGGATTCAGACAAAGGTCAGCCTAAATGGCAGGATGTGAATGTGGAATTTGAAGTCGTATGATGATCTGTACTTTGATGGGGTCTGCTTCTACAGCCCTTTGAGCATTTAGGGGTTGTCACCTCACTGATCATAACATCACCATACAAGATATTTCTTTATAGAGAACATAAAGAGGAACACTGGCAAATGAGGAACACCGAGAAAGAGTTACAGAAACTACGTGAGCTTTGGGAAGACCTGAAGAAAAGAAGGCCAAGCGATAGCTCTGTCTTTTGGTCTATGGGAATGAGATTTGCAGATGAGGCTTGTAACCAAGACGGGAGGAAATAAGCTCTTGGGCTAGAAGCAGGAGGCCTAGGAGAGGATGCTCCCAACAGGGAGAGGAGATGGGCTCTCCTCGTGGGCAGGGGAGTTCATTCTCCAGGTTCATCAAGACTAGCAGGAGTTCCTCTAGAGCCTGGAAGCAGGGCCACCCTCCTCCTTATGTCTGCCCTGGAGCCTGTAACTACGGCCAATTCTCAAGAATGTTGCTTGGGGATTCTCCAGGCCATTGGCTGCTGCTTCTCCTTCCTTCAGCTTTTCAGACTTTTTTTTTTTTTAGCACTACTGGTTATGAAACCGAGGCCTATAGGCCTAACAGTAGCCCAACTTCATGGCCAGGAGAAGGCAGCAAAATTTAAGGAGGCACTCACCCTAAGGGCCAACTCTGCACTAGCAGGACTCTGATCTTGACTACCTCCTTAAATTTTGTACCCTAGCCTCCTCACTAGCCTCTTCACCCTAGTCCTAGCCCTGCCTACCTCTGTCTGTTTGGGGTAAGACTGCCTTATCCAGGAGTTCAACATTAGCAGACTTCTTGCCTAAGGCTATAATTTCTCCAATATCAGCTGTATAATAATAATAGAGTGATATCTGGCCCTCTGTCTTCAGTGAAGAAAAGTTTGAGAAGCGTTATTACACTTTGCAAAGATTCTGGAACCAGATATCCTGAGTTTGTGTCCTGGCTCCGACATTTACTGCTTGGGTGGCCCTGAGCCAGTTACTTAATGTCTTGGGGCCTCAGGTTTCATGTCTGTAAAATGGAAATAGTGATAATACCTCCCTCTTTGTTTTTAGGATTAAATGAATTATTATATGTAAAGCAATCAGAAGATTGCTTGACAGGTAATAAATATTCAGTAAATGTTAGTAAATATTGATAGTTTTAATAGATAATGTTAAGTGGGAAAAATCACAACTTCTACCTTGATGTTTGTCCCTCGGTGGTACTGATGGTTAATGCATTCGGCTGCTCACTGAAAGATTGGTGGTTCGAGTCCACCCAGAGGTGCCTCAGAAGAACTGCCTGGTGATCTACTTCCAAAAAACCAGCCGTTGAAAATCCTATGAAATGCAGTTCTACTTTGACACACATGGGGTCACCATGAGTTGGAATCAATTCTACTGGCAATGAGTTTTTTAACCTTGATGTTTATATCTATGTAACTGTTGTGTAGTTTTACCTTTCATTAAAATACATTTAAATGCTTAGTAATTGATGATTGTTGAACAGGTTGGTTCTTCTGTTAAGTTTAGTTTTTATAGCAATTGCTTAAGTGATTGGATCATTAAGTGTTCATTTTCCAACAGTTACGAGGGGTTGGTTTCTGTGGCCCCTTCCAAGGCATCGCTCCTCAGGCAGTTATCCAAGTCCATGAACACATTCAGCTGATACAGAGCTTATCTTTATGGCACAATATTAATGGCAATCATCACACTCTTGTGTGATTGAGCCCCATTTCCTTTAAGCCTAGTATAATAGACATATTAAGACCAGGCGTTTTGAATTTCTCAACAAATACGTATTTCACAGTTATGTCACACTAGAATTGGATTAGTTTGGAACCATTAGAAAGAGTTCCAACTTCCCGTTAAAAAAAAAAAAAAAATTACCCGTTAGTCCCCACTAAATACGTGTACCGATGATGTGCTGATGAATGCTTAACAATCAGCACTTTGAGAAAAAAAAAAAATCCTGATTGATAGCATTTGCCAATTTCTGTGGTATAAATGTTCTTATCATGGCCAGTTTCAAGCTACCACTGAATGAGAGAGTGTTCCAAGTCACTGAAGGCACAATTTGTAAGAGATGCTTACAACTGGCTCAAGAAAATTGGTAGAACTGGGTCCAGCATACCCTTACCCCTCAAAGTATACATTGCTTGTCATGGAAATGTCAGATAAGGAGCTCCTTTGATAATAGAGAAATTCACTCATTAGGTCCTTGGACTATCACCTATGTAAGTACGCGTACTTATTCTGGGCCAGGCGTTATTCTAAACTCATCAGAAATATTAGCTCATTTAGTTCTCAGTTACTGCATCTATAAATTCTGAACTTACAGATGCAGTAACGCAGCCAAAAAGAAGTTCGATAACTTGCCTAACGTCACACAGATAGAGTTAGGGTTCAAATCTAGGCTGTCTGGGTCCAGAATTGGTTCTTTTCTCCATTGCACTGTGTTCATTCTCTCTCTTTCTATTTCTCTCTCTTCTTTCTCAAGCCTATTTAAATCTCATTATATGAATCAGAACTGATTCTACAGCAATGGGTTTTTTTTTAATATATATATATCTATCACAGCACTTTGTTTTCCTCATGCACTCAAAAGGAGTTGCAATTATTTTATTTTCTGTTACTTTTTTTAAAAATGTATGTCTCTTGTTATTAGTTGCCAGAGGAGTCAACTCCAACTCATGGTGACCTTAAACCCAACCAACCCGCTGCTGTTGAGTCGATGGTGACCTTATGTACTGTATTTTCACTCAAATAACATGCACCTTCTGTGTTTGTTTGCTGGGTGTATCCTCCACTTGCGAGTTACTTTTGTAAGCATGCTGTGCTAAATTTTTTTTTACAGCAACGTGTGGAAGAGGATTGGCATGGTGGTGCTTGTGAGGGTGCCTCACCTGGGGGAGGGCATGGCTGGCAAATGATACAGAAGGCACACATCATTTGAGTAGAAATATGGTATAACAGAAGAAAACATCGCCCAGTCAGGCGCCATCTTCACAATCTTTGGTGTGTTTGAGCCTGCTGTTGCCTTCCAACCTGACAGGCTCATTCTCAGTGTTATATCAGACAATGTTCTGTTGCGATCCATAAGGTTTTCATTGGCTAATTTTTGGAAGTAGAGCACCAGGCCTTCCTAACCCGTCCCTTATGAGACCATAAACTTCCTGGGAACAGAGACCATGATACCAAAACAAAACAAACCTGTTGCCATTGAGTTGATCCCAACTCATAGTGACCCTACAGGACAGAGTATAAGTACCCCATAGGGTTTCCAAGGAGCAGCTGGTGGATTTGAACTGCAGACCTTTTGGTTAGCACCCATAGCTCCTAACCACTGTGCCACCACAGCTCCGAGACCACGATAGGCACTCAATAAAAAGTACTTGGATATATGAATGAATCTCCCACTTGATCTCTTTCATTAGAATGTAAGATACATGAGGGTAAGAGCAGAGACCTTACGACCTTAGTTAAGTTCTACTTCACCTTTCTGAGCTAAATGATCTGTAAGTCATTTTAGTTGAGGGTTCATGATTAAAGACCACATTTATTCCTAAAAGTAGAAAGTTAATGCCTAAGAACCTCTCTGGAACCCCAAGAGTTAAGTATATTCCTGCCATGAAATATCAAAGACTTTGCAGGATAACATGTGACTATGCAAACACTTTATTTCATAAATCTCAATGAAACATAATGATCTGATTAATGTTAATTGCCTTCTTCCCCTTTCCAGGCATGGGTTGAGGATGAAAAAAAAAAAAAAAAAGAGGGAGGAAAGCAGAAGGGACTGAATTCTTAAGTGGTGAGATTCAATTACTTCCAAAAGATCTCCAAAGATGAGCATGCAATTACTACTAATTGCAAATAGTACTACTGATAATGATAACAATCCATCACCTTGCTTGGCCCTGTTCTAAACAAGATCACAGGCATTACCACAGATGAATCGCAGCAATGAGACTGTGGCCGCGAAAGTTGGGAGATTCTGTATTCGGAACGGTGGGGAGGAACAGAATCCCAGGGAATCCCACCCTCACCCACCACCCACCTCTGGACCCCACCTCACCTAACTGACAAGTATGAGTATGCTTGCTGTTAGTAATAACATTTATTTTCCATTTAATTTTTTTATTGAGGTAAAAATACATATAACAAAACGTTTGCCCCATCAACAATTTTTACATGCATAATCCAGACGTTGATTATGTTCATCATGTTGTACAACAATTACCGCGATCCTTTTCCAAATGATCCCACTGCCATTAATAGAAAATCCCCCCCAAAAACCCAAACCCAAACCCATTGCTGTCGAGTGGATTCCTACTTCTAGCAACCCTAAAGGACAGGGTAGAACTGCCCCATAGAGTTTCCAACGACTGCCTGGTGGATTTGAACTACTGACATTTTCATTAGCAGCCAAACTCTTAACCACTGCGCCACCAGGGTTTCCAATCAGTGTCCCGTAAACAATGACTCCCCTTTCCCACCTCCCCTCCCCACCCCTGGAAACCACTAATAAGCTTTGGTCTCTATATGTTTGCCTATTTCATGTAAATGGGATCATATTTGTCCTTTTGCAACTGACTTACTTTGCTCAGCATAAAGTTTTTAAGGTTCATTCATGTCATGGCATGTATCAGGACTTCATTTATCCTTATAGTTGAGTAGTATTCCATTGTACGTATGTAACACATTTTGTGTACCCATTCATCTGTTGATAGACATTCGGGTTGTTCCCACCTTTTGCTATCGTGGATAGTGCTGTAATGAGCATGGGTGTAACGATAATCACATTTAAGAAAAAGATCCTTTCTTTAGTCAGGGTCCAAAAGTGCTCATATTTGGAAACTGCTTCTTGGTGACCAACCTACCCCTTTCTTTTTGCAGTATTTCCTGTCACTGGAGCCTAGAACCTAGAAGGGTGCGCATTGATGCCAGAGGATGCAATCCTATTTCCAGGCCTATGGGCCTAGGATCCATAAGAAATGGGACCTTGATTTTCCTGCCTATGGCAAAGAGATAATACTGACTATTAGCTCTATCTCTTTTGTCCTGTTAAGGTGAAATTATATGGATAATCTATGGTATGTCTTTGAGCAAACTGTTCTGTATCTTTAAGTCAGAGATTACTCTAGACTTTCTTTCAGTGCTTTTTTTTTTAAAAATCACTTATGATCGTGCATGTGAGGAAACTAATGGATTCTTCAAACAAACCAAACAATCCTGTGTGGCCATTGCTATTCACGTGTCACCCCCCATCCCTTTGACATGAGAAAATGTGGAGTGTGTCTGGTATCATGAAACAGTCAAATCCAGAGATGATACGAGGAGGCAGTTTCCTCAGAGGTACTGACATTGTCCCATACCCACCACAGGCTGGCCTGCCACAGGTGTAGTCCTCTCCTCCCCCTCACTACTCACACGTGGATTATCCACACTGCTGCTCCCTCAAAGAGGCTTTGAACCCCACATTCATTTCCTCCTGAAAAATCAAAAACATCGCTATAAAGGTTAAATGCTTTTACCACTCACCTCAGAATAAGAGAAATAAACAGTCACACAAAAACGCAAAAGGATATAGCCTTCCAAACCCAATGTCTTGGATGATCCACACCAAGAAATAACTCGTTGAGACAGAAGTTCGGAACACATTAGTAGAGTTCCATGTGATTCTCTCAGTAGACAGAACATCCCAGACACCTAATGAATTATTTTTCAGTGGAATGGGAATTGTAAGTTTGTATGAAAATGACGAAAGAGAACTGTAGCTCTGTTAAATGCATCAGCTGACTTTCTCCTGTGCTCCTCCCTTGATCCTAAAATATGGAAGCCTCACCACAGAGGCACCAGGCAGAGACACTCCCAAAGCTGCTCTGTTGCTTCAAAGTTGTAGATCCTGGAGAATCAGGATAAACTAACTGTTGCCTTGTTTTGTAGAGATCCAAATAGCCACCCTCATTGCTTACTTTTATTGACACAGACACATGAGCATGAGCCAATATCTTTTTCCATCTTTTGCAGAACCGTTTATTTGGACTGATTCTTCTTCAGATGTAACAAATCAGGTGCTGATATTAACACAAAGGTAATCTGCAGAGTAAAAAAAAAATCTAGAATTGGAACAACAAGCTCCTGTGATAAGCCCCAGTACCCCTGCCATCTATCTGGACCTTAGCAGGTACCCCAAAAACTGAGACTAAGGGAGTTCATAGGCAGTGAGTCCAGTCCTAAAAAATCCCACACTCCTCCAACTTCAGCTCAAGTTTGTGGTCACAGTCACTACACACAGTTGTCATTCTTAAGCCACCAGGAAAATGTGGCTGTGGAAAATATCCAGGGCTTTGCTACAGGCTGAATGCTGCTTCTCATGTAACCAGATGCTGGAATCCATCAGGCTGCCCTGTGAGCCACAGCTGCCTCTCATCTTCCCAGTTCCATTCTGATTTCTAATCTGTGCCATAGATACACTGGATTCACTGGCTGTATACTTGGGGAAGGGTTCTCAGGCTTGAGTGAGTAAGATGTTGCCTGGAGAGCCTGCTTCATGTGCATCTCAATCCCATTCCCTGAGATTCTGAGTCACTAGGGCTGGGATACAATCAAAGAAACCTGAATACTGACAAGCTCCTCAGGTGATCAGATGCAGGGGTTCTGGGTACCTGGGAGTCTGTCTGTCAGGAATTCTGGTCAGGAGACCTAAGGCTTTATGCTTCTTTTCTCTTTCATTTTCTTCTTGGGACTCCCTTCATTGAATGGGGGAGAGTCCATTCTTCTCATAAAGTTCTTTCATGCCAAGATGAGGATCCAGGTGACAACACACCTAAAGCTCTTTGGGCACATGGACCCAGTGGATTTCTTATCATGATCTGTGAGTTGCGTTGCAGATGCTCCCGTTGGAAGTTAAATCCCATGAACATGGGCTTCTACAAGAGGGAAAGCCACAAACACTTGAGTCTCTGTTGGTTCATGTTGGTCAGAGTGGAGAATCTAGTCATCATGGTTTTCTTTTCCATTTCTTTTGGTTCCTTTGAGTGGAGTAGTCAGGGGTTTGCGTTATTCTGAATTATGCCACTGTAAAAACCAACACAAGATCTCTTAAAAGGCTATGGAAATATATCAAATCAAGTGATGGAGGAAGGTATGCACTACCAGCTAATATTAGTTTAGCTCTTACCAAATGCCAGGTGCTCTTCTCACTCCCATATGTAGATAATATATAGATACTATTATCGTCTGTATTTTTCACAGATAAGGAAACTGAGGCACAGAGAGATGGAGCCACTTGCCCAAGGCCACACACCTAAAAAGTGGGACAAACATTAGGCTGGTCCAGTAGGCACAGAAAGAAGGATGGCATAGAGCACAGAGCGATACTTTTAATCAAATTATTTTCTAAAATATTTCTCTTGAACTGGTTCTTAGCGAAAAAGAAGGGGTGTGCTAGTCAAAAAATGCTGGTTGTGGGGGTGAAAGAAAGGCTCTCCAGAGAAGGGAAAGCTTCTGCCAAATGTAGATGGATTGATTGGATTCAAAGACATCTAAGACATTTGGGCTGGGCAAAGGGTGAGAGACATAGGGTGTGGGCCCCTATTCCTAGTACCTTGGCTATGATTGATTTTAAGAGGTGATTCAGCATGAAGATGACTCACCATTTTTTTCTAGAATATGTTCTCCTAACAAATCATTATCATCATCATCTTATCATCGTCACTGCCTCCTGCACTGATATATTATTTTGCAATCGATAAACACCTTTCCCATGTATTGCTTCATTTGCTTATTATAACACCCCTATGAAATACATACATAGAGACATATAGAGCTTTATTCCAGATGAAAGAACTGAACCTCAGAAAGTCTCAGTGTAGTCTGAGGATCCCAGCTGGTTCCTTGACTTAGATTCAAGAGTGCTGACCCTTTCCAATCACCCAGGCCCCTTCCACTCCAGGCCCAAGCAGCCCTGTACCCCGGGCTCTAGGCTCCCATGAGTGTTGGGTCCGCGTGCTCCTCCTTGCCCTCTTAATTATCCCCAGGCTCCCTGCCCAGAGGAATTCAGAACATGCTGCGGTTATTTGTGGAGCATTTTGTCTCTGGGAGATGGGGGCTTACACAGCTCAGAAAAAGCAGCACTTGCCCACACAGACAACACTGCCCAAGGCTATTAATATCCAAGCACAATAGATTAACGCCGAGGTGGAGGGTGGCTTACCCTGGCCACAGGACTTCTCAGCCATGGAGACTGTATTATTTCACAGCAGTCCTGCTCATACTCCAGCAATAAGACCCTTCCCCTCTCTGCTCCTGCCCTCTCGTGATCCAGCATAGACAGGAGAAAGGAGGGCCCTGCACAGAGCTGCAGTTGCCTGTCCTCACCGTGTTCACTGGGAGATAAGGACAAATGGAGGCTTGAGGTCTCAAAATACTATTTGATGGGTGCTCCCCCCTCCCCTTTTTTCTTTAAAGCATCCCAAGCACTCTACATTTGCTGTCTTTCTCAGTCTTATAATTATCTCTGTGCACAGGAAAAGGGTAAACATTTTAAATGCACTTATTCACTCAAAACACATTTTGAGCATCTACCATGTACCTGGCCCATTCCAGGCTCTGATGATGCTAAGATGAGGATGACGGAGTTCACTCCCTCATGCTCATCTCTTGGTGGAGAAAGACAAGTAAATGCACTGTTACAGCACAGTGGGATTAGTGATGTAACAAGGTTAAAAACAAAGGAGTGTAAGAGCATAAAAGAAGAAGTGGTCAACAGTCTAGAAGAGACAGAAATCAAGGAGGAGGAATGGTTGCACCATTCCTCTTAGGTCTTAGGCATCGACAGAAGTTCAGCAGGACAAAAGAGGGAAGGGCATTCCATCAGAGGGAAGAGTATGTGCAAAATCATGGAGATATGGACTAGCCTGGCAGCCAAGATAAAGGATTTAAGTCCCAGAGATGGGGAACAGTATGATGGGATATAAAGAAGATAGGTAGGAAAGAAGTGGTTTGAAATCATTTAATGTCTTTGGGCCTCATTAGTCCCTTCAAATATTTTTTCACTAGATGATACTGCTAGCTGTGTGCCCAGGCTTCATACTCACATGTTTCAACAGCTTCATGAAATTTTTCTGCAGTCCAGACCATGTCAAGAACTGTGGTGGCATCCCAAGCCAGGGAATGCTTTGCATATTCACATATCACAGGGTATGTGAATGGCAGAATGATGGCCAAGGCAGGGATGATAGAATGAACACAATGAAAACCTGCCAGTTGTGCCTAATGAAACCCAAGCATTTCTCATCTGCCTGGAGAACAGAGGTTAGAGGTTGGGGGGGGGGTCCTCTAACTGGCACACCAGCTTTGGAGGTCTCATTTGCTCATTGGTGAAATTTAGGAACCTGCAGACAGACCCACATATCATTAGTGCAAATTACCCAGGTTCACCTCTAACTCCAGCCTTTTGGTTTAACTAAGATTAGAAGGCCTGAGGGGCCCCAAGATTGAACCACGAAATGTCATTAGCTAAATCTCAATCCTCATAGCTCTCAGAACTACTTATAGAGCTAGGAGTGGCTAGGGCCAGACCCCTCTGATATAAAAAGATTTTATGAAAGGCAAAGGGGGATGCAAAAGCAATTCTCACCCTATTATATTCCTTTCGATTATTTACAGTAAGAGGCACTGATGGTGAACAAATATAGAGACTGGAATCCAGTGAGGTCACACTGGCGTTCTGGAAGCCAACGATGTAGTATTGGAATCTGGGAACATAATGAGGCAATGTTTCAGCTGCCCCTGCATTCTTCACCTCCCATTTTCTTCTGTCTCTCTCTACTTCCCCTCCCACCGGTTCCAAAGTTAAGAGCACAGACCCCATAGTGAAGATTCTAAGCTTCATTCTGTGTCCAAGACCACCAAATGCACTCCTTCCATCAAGGACTTTATCAGGACATTCATCTTCATTTTTCTAACTGAGCAGATTGGGAAATAAATGCCAGGAACTCAGAGCCAATATTGGCTGGTGCTAGTGACTGTGACATACAGATCATCTGGGTGTCCTCTGACCACCAGGAAGCCCTTGAGCAAAAGCTCTGTGGCACCAAGTATTCACATGCTCTTCTGTATTTCTCAGCCTCCCTTGCAGCTAGGTTGAAGCCATGTGACTTCTGGCTAATGAATGGGCATAGCTGATATAAGCCCCTTGAGGCCTGTGCCTTAAAAACACCTTGCAAATTCCTCCAGCTCTTTCTTCCTCCTCCAGGGTAACCTTAAGTGCCTCTTTTTCCAGATGGTATAGCTACAAGATGGAGAAGCCATTTAACCCATGTCAGACCCTAACATAATGAGAAATAAATCCTTTTAAAATGTTAAACCACTGACATTTTAAGATTTGTCTGATGTGGGAAACTAATTCATGTTTTGTTTTATAACTAATATAACTCTCTTATAGTAGAGGTGGAATCCCTGGACGGTACGAACTGTTAATTTAACGTGCTTGCTGCTAACCAAAAGACTGGAGGTTCAAGTGCACCCAAAAGCACCTTGGAAGAAAGGTCTGACAATCTACTTCTGAAAAATTAGCCATCAAAACCCCTATGGAACACAGTTCTATTCTTACACACAGAGTTGCCATGAGGAGGAATCAAATCAAGGACAACTGGCAAAGTATGGTAATAGCAGAGACACTAGCCACAAAGTTCACTCAGCACAAAGAAACAGCCCAAATATTTAATAAATTTTTCCCTTTTTCTTGACCCCATCACTCACTTTTCATAGCAACCCTTGACTTGCAGGTTAGAGGAAAGGTTATAGTAAATAAAAGTCTAGAGAACGTAAGCCTCCTCCTTTACTTTTTTTAGAGCTGGAACAGTTTAACAACCCCCATAGTACCAGAGGAGCCCTGGTGGCACAATGGTTAAGAGCTTGGCTGCGAACCAAAAAGTTGGCAGTTCGAATCCACCAGCCATTCCTTAGAAAACCCATGGGGCAGTTCTGCTCTGTGCTGTAGGGTCGCTATGAGTCAGAATTGACTCAACAGTAATAGGTTTGGAATTTTTTTTTTTTTTGGTATATTAGCAGAGGAAGAGATCCCCTCTAGGGGTTCCAGCAGGTTCTCTGGAACTCTGTGCAACCAAAAATCATGTACTAAACTCATTCTTTATTCATCCTTACCTTTTAATTTGATTCATTCTTAGTAGTAACCAATTTAGGAAACAATTAAAGGCAAACACACACGCACACACACACACACACACACGCACACATACCCTTTTCCCCATGTGGAATAGTCTTTGCAATGTGTTTCCATTACTGAGAAATTATCTAACAGAGAACATTGATTGGGGTGCTCAATTATCTTGGTTTTTATGGGTGCTAGGCTCTGTCCATATTTTTGAATGGTCCAGGACCCAGTTTTTGAGGGGGCTGGCCATCTTTATACCAATGAAGTTTTTTTTCTTCTAGAATTCCTTTTCTGTTTTTTCATACCCTCCCTCCTTCCTTCTATCTCTACCCCTAGCTCTAATCTCTGAACTCACATCTCTGGTGACTTTTCTGTCATCTAGTCCTAGGCTTTTTCTTGTTTGCTTATTTTAGCAAACAAGACCCCCATGCTTGCAACTGACCATGTACCCAGTTTCAGGAACCAGATAACTCTGACCTGAGAGGATACCAGCACTGAGGGCCCTCCTCAAGGCAGGCATTTGGCGGTTTCAAGCAACACAGTGATCGTACAAGTCAGGACATCAAAAACATAGGACAGCTCCAAGATCCATTCTATTTGGCTCTGCAAAGCATTGCATCAGGAGTTACTACAATTGAGGGACTGCACTAACAATGGTACATGGGGGAGGTTTCTGTGCCATGCCCCTTTACCACCACCATCTTCTTCCCACTTGCACTGCCACCATGCTGATATAGGCCCTTATACCACCTGTCTCCAAGATGTTGCAGTGCCCTCCTATTTCTTCCCTTCAGTCCACTCTATTTGCTGCTACCAGAGCACTGTTTCCAAAACATGATACTATGTCACTCCCCTGTTCAGAAGCCACTAACCAATACCAAGCAAACCTGTTGCCACTGAGTCGATTCTGATTCATAGAGACCCCACAGGACAGAGTAGAAGCTACTACCTTGTGGCGAAACATTATCCTAGCACTCAAGACTTCTAAATTTGTAACCACCCTACCTTTCCAGACCCATCCTTTCCTATTCCCCTTTTCGCCCTTTGAGTCAAACTCGCCATGCCAGCTCTTTCCCATGTCTCCGTATTCCCTCCTGAAAGGCCACCATGCCCATCGTTGACTGGGAAAATTCTATAGATCCTTCAAGACTTTTCTCAGCTGTCACCCATCCTTGTAGCCATCCTTCTCAACCCAGCCCCATGCATACCTGATCTCTCTCAGTTTGAAATGCCATAGTACTTTGGAGCCTCTCATCTATACTGAACACTTTCCACTTTGTATGACAATTATTGCAGAGCTTGTTTGATCTCCACTGTTAGAGAATGAGATCCCTGAGGGTGGAGATCACACACTATTCATAGTTCCTTCTTTAGCAGTGCATGTCTGTGCCTTTGCAGGGTAGTTGTTCAATACATATCTGGGCCATTGAATTGAATACAGGGCAGGGGTTAGTCAGCCCAGCATTAAAACTTAACCAGGCTATTATCCAAAGTGGGAATCAAGTGTCAGCTGAGCTTTCCTGAAACCTCATCAGGTAAAACTTAAAGAGCGGCCTTTCTTGGAAAAATAAAGCAGAGAAGGTTGTGAATGCATGCAGCTAGAAAAATAAAGCCACTAATTGCAAGGCTTATGGGTCAAAGGGCTGCATAGGAAGAGATTGTACTCTCCCATTTACTGTTTTCCAACTCCTTCTGCTAATCGGGAATCTCCCTCAGAAAATGACACCAGCTGTGTGTTGCTGAGGTTCACCTACCCTCAGGCCTGCTGGTGCCTCCCAAACCCTTTGATCCTCTGCTCCCATTGTCTCCTGAAACCAATCCATCCCAATTTGCATTTTCCCTCCTAGATCACCTGATACCTCCAAGCCACCAGGTGTTCCTTTCAGAGGCCAGAAGCTGATAACCTGGGCTCTCTGCTCTGACCCCTAGCCCATGTTCTTTGCAGTAGAGGACTCAGAGTGGAAATTCTTTCCACTGAGTGGTGGGTGCCAACTCTTTCTTTCAAACTTGTACATCAGTGAACTAAAGAAGATGCCAGAAATGTTTAGAGCAATAGAAGCACCATTGGAACACATAAATAACTTTGCAAGGCAATAATTGTGAGATAACATCTCCTCTAGATGTACAAGCACTTAGTTAAAATAAATGAAATATAATTAGTCTGATTCCTTTATGAACATCACTTGAAGAACTGTCTTTACAGCTTGATTATGATTTCCTAGGGACAAAAACTATGTCTTATGTGTCTTTTGTGTCTCACACTATGTTTAACTCCAAACTGAAAACATTAGAGCAGGCATGCCTGGTTGTTTTGTTGTTCCTTTGTTTCTGAATGAGACATTTTCTTGGATTATACACCCCACTGATTTCTTCCATTAATTAGAAGGGCAAAGTAATTGGGCAAAATAATTGCCCAATATTTCATTACTCCTCACAGAAGCCCAGTGAAGAAGCAGGGGTACTTGTTATTCTCCAGATATTTTGTGATCAGAAACTGCAGCCCAGAGAGTTTCTGCGATTTTCCAGATGTCACACAATAAACCAGGGCTAGAATCACTGGATTGGGGAAGAAAAATTACAGGAACAAAACAGGGACTTAACATCCTTCCTCAAACCCATTGCACACAGTCAAAGGACTGATACATATGATTGGGGTTCCTAGAAGAGTGAGACCTCCTTGCCTGAATCCATCTTGATTCCAACTGGGTTCCCTCCAACTAAGAAGAAACAGATACAAAAGAATATTGTAACACTGGAGCATCTTAGGCCATTCCTCTTGTTCAAAGAGACAAACCTCAAACAAGTCTACAGAATTAGCTCCTGAGGGGCATGAGGGTGTGCTGAGCCATAGTAAAATGGAGGCCTGAGATTGGGCATGTCCTCCTCACCTGCTTTTGACCTTTAGCTGAGCTTTAAGTAGCATTTCCATATGTTTCCTAGATCATGGAGGATGTTCCCCTGGCTTGGGCAGTGCCTATCTTCAAACACATCCAAGATGGAGAGACACAGTATTGAGCCAGTGGACGATGTCCTGTTTAGACATCTTAGACGCTGGGTGAGGATCTGCTTTGGCTTAATGTCTGTACCTAGGGACTAATACTGTATTCACACACAGGATCCAGGATTCTCTACAATTCCAAGACTGAGGTCAAGCATAATCTTTATCTGGCTGGTCCTAGTGGTATGCTCCCAGGTTCAAAAGCAGTAATGCTTCTATGACTTTAAATTCATGGATTTATTCTAGGCGTCTTTACAATATACATTGCAATTTACTGGGATAGCAAGCATTAACATACAAAGTGCTTTCAGAGGTTTTGTGTGTAGGTAAGAAAGCTGACTGGTAGTGCAGTAGGAAAACCAAAGTAAGCCAGTAAGCTAAGAGGACTTCATTTTCCCCCAGTAAATCCAGTAAGATATACAACATGAGATTTGCCTCAAACTTGCAAAAAATGCAAGGAGTTTGGGATCAGAAAACTTGAGTTTGAGTGCAGTTATTTATAGTGTGACTTTGAGCAAATTACTTATCCTCCCACGGTCTCAGTTTCTTCATTTGAAAAATAGAAACCTAATACCTACTTCACACGTGTATAAGGATCAAATGGGATGATGTATGTATACGTGCTTTGAAAATGGTAAAGAACAATACAAATGCACCTTCCTATTGTTTTATTCACCATACTTCCTGCCTGACTCCATCTACTCAAATCACTCTCCAAGATCTAGAATCAGATTTCAGCCTTATGGAATCATCTAAGATGCAGCAGATGAGTTTACAAGTCTGTTGGTCTCTTCATGTAATTAACAGCTGAGAAGCCTAAAGCTTGCATTTTTTACATCGAGGATGTTTCTTGCTCTTTTCTTGCCTGTTCCCATGTCATACCATTTCTAGTTGCTGCTATTTTTATTTGTTCAGTTCAGTTCTTTAACTTTGTGGAATCCTCAGCAGGTAGACCCCATTCAACTATTTCATCCTACTGTCAATGACTAGGGAGCCCTGGTGGTGCAGAGGTTAAACGCTCAGCTGCTAACTGAAAAGTCAGCAGTTAAAACCCACCCTGCTCTGTGGGAGAAAAATGTGGCTGGCAGTCTGCTTTGGTAGATTACAGCCTCGGAAACCCTATGGCGCAGTTCTGCTCTGTCCTATAGGGTCGCTATGAGTCAGAATCAACTCGATTGAGTCTAACTATATGATTTACAAAGATTTTTTTTTCATATTTGATATCTGAATTACTTTTCACAACAACCCTATGAAGTAAGAAGGGCATCTAGTAACGTTCCTTTTCGACAGGTGAAGAAACTGAGGCACAGAGATGCTTACTAGGTAGTGGCACTGCAAGAATTCAAACGGGTCATGGGACTCCAAGTCCAATGTTCTTCCTGATGCCACCCTGTCTTTTCTGCAGGGAACCACACTACCTAGAGCTAGGGGTAACTTCAAGAGAGATTTCTGTCTGGCAGGTGAAATAACATAGACTCAGAAAAGTGAGGGACTAACAGGACTTCCCCAAGACCATTCCTGTGGCTTCCAATCTACTTCCAACTCTCAGGGGCCTTTTTATTGGGCTGCCTCTATGAATGTGGCTCACCTTTCGCTAGCAATACGGGAGTTACAGAAGAAATGTAAGACATTGTCTTTGACCTTAAGGTCAGGGAGATATGGCTAACATAAAATACTTAAAACAACTGAAGGCAACCTTAGAGTGGGAGACACTCCAAGACTGAACTTTCTTAGCTTCTGAATGGAAGTCTGGTTTTATTGTTCAGGGTCTACTCCATTGAGTAGATTTAGGTTCAAGTCCTTCCTAATTCATCAGGTTCTAAATTTCCATAGTGACCACTAGTGTTACTTCAGCTCATGTGGGCAAGAAGGCTTTTCTTATGTTCTAGTTTGGAAACCCTGGTGTTGTAGTACTTAAGCGCTACGGCTGCTAACCAAAAGGTTGGCAGTTTGAATCTGCCAGGTGCTCCTTGGAAACTCTGTGGGGCAGTTTTACTCTGTCATCTACGGTCACTATGAGTCAGAATCGACTCGATGGCAGTGGGTTTTTTTGGTTTTAGTGTGTGTTTGTGTGTGTGTATGTGCAGGGTGGAAGTTAGGGCGGAAAGGAGATGAGGAAAAGATTGATGTCTTTAGTAGCATTTTTCATGGGGGCTCTACAGCTTTCTTCACAGAAAATAACATCTTAGGTTAGCTTTCTGTTCTTTTCTTCCTGAATCAATAGACCTATACACCCTTACTTAGTAGGACTCTTCTCCTAAACTGAAAATAGGCATGTTACCTAGTGGTTGCTAAAGAAACCTATGTTTTCCCCCACGCCCCTTACTTTCCCTGGGAAGAAGCTGAAGTAATCATAGCCCAAGGTCTTGAAGGCTTCACAGGGTGTTCTGAGGATACACCTATTTAGGGCAAAGTAGTCATTGTACCCACATATTGATGCTCTTCACACTCTACCTGGTTGTCCAAAGAGGTCACCTGGGAATTGCTACTTAGGGTATCCTTGGGTTGACAGAGGTGGTCCTTGGACATACAATGGCACTTGCTGGCCTAAATGTAGTCAGCAGTGACCAGGAGCCCCTCTCGTGTGCTACTACTCTGACTACTAAGGCAGAGAGTTGAGCTGACAGGATAGTATAGTGTCTGGACACCTCTACTGAAACAACCAAGTCTTCAGAACAAGCAAGATGGAATCAAAGTGAAGGAGGACTCCAGGCCCATAGCCTAATTTGGAACCAGGACTCGGCAATGGAATAGGGTGTGCAGGCATTCAGCAGCTTTATGAAGCTAAGGCTTACAACCCTCCAATGATGGCAGGTGCTATAGGAACCTGGGCCAGTGAAGCTCCAGAGGCTGTGCAGCTGGGATTTCAAGGAAGAAATAGTGGCCACAAACTCCTGTTCTTCCACATACCCGCATGTATGACCTTGGCCTGGTTGTTTAACTGTGGAAAAGCCTCCATGTGGCCTATCTCATGGGAGGACTTGACTATTAGTAATGATGTGTATAGGTACTCAAAAGTGTTGGTTAGTTATTGTCGTTTTTATCCCACACCATGTGCGGAGATAAACATGATCCAAATAAAAGATTACAAAGATAATTCAAGGCCTAGCAGAGTTTCCTAAAGTGAATCAGTTAAAAAAAGAAAAAAAAAAATATGTATATAGCTTTTGGTGGTTGTTGTCAAGTATATATATACAGTTTTTCAAGTGTGTATATATATATGTATATGTATATATATATATAGTTTTGGATAGTTGTTGTCAAGGTGGCTCTGACTTCTAGGCGATTCCACGTACAACACAATGAAGCATGGCCTAGGCCTCAGCCGTCTTCATGATCATTGTGCTTGAGTCCATTGTTGAAGCCACTGTGTGTTTTGAACGCCTTCCAACCTAAGATGCTCATCTTCCAGCATTACATCAGACAATGTTCTATTGTGATCCACAGGGTTTTTATTGGCTAATTTTTGGAAGTAGATCACCAGGGCTTTCCTTCTAGTCTATCTTAGCCTGGAAACTCTGCTGAAACCTGTCTACCATGGTGACCCTGCTGGCTTTTGAAATACTTGTCCCATAGTGTCCACCATCATAGCAACACACAAGCCACCACAGTATGACAAATCAGCAGATGGATGGTATATGATATATATATATACACATATTACTTAAATATTATATGCATATATGTTAGTTGCCATCAAGTCACTCTGACTCATGGCAATCTTGTGTATAACGGAACCAAAGTTTGCCTGGTCCTACATACAAACCATAGTGTAGTGCTTAGGCTGATCAGGCAACCTCTCTCTGTCTGAGTTCCCTAATCTATTAAATAAGGATAATAGGAGCACCTCCCTTGGGTGCTGCACAGAGAAATTTTTGTGAGTAAAAAATGAAATTATGTAAAAACAAATACTCTAAAAACTTAAAGGGCTAAACAATTATAGGGGATAATTATTTATTTCAGCCTAAATGAGGCTCTGGAATCTGAAATGTCTTGATATCTTAGAAGCAAAGTAACATCACACTGGTTTTCTAAGGTTTTTCCATCTCTGTTTAATGTAGCCAGCCATTTGACCTGCCTTCTGCCCAGGGTTGTTAGGGTACGGTCAGCAGCGTGATCGCATAAGCCACAAACTTTGGGAGAAATTACAAGACAACAAGCACCGGAAAGGCACCTTAAAAACATTTACAAAGGCACAAATGTGGCAATGATCTGTGAAAAATGAAAAACAAAAACAAAACAGGGGAAGGCAATTTGATACATGATTCCCCAGGAAGTTAGAAATGGACACAGGGCAGAGAAGCGCTCTGCCTTGGGAAGGACAAGGGGGCAATCAGTGCTTCAGGCCTCACTGAGCTGGAGCCTGATCATCTGGCCCATGCTTCCTTCTCCCCTTCCCTGGGGGACTGCTGTCTTCTCTGAAGACTTTCTCAAAAGACCATTGAGCTTCCCTGGACTGGACTCTATCCATGTTCTTTCAGCTCCACTAGGACTTTGCCTGTAACTGGTATTGGGTTTCTCAAACCTGCCCACATTTCTCTAGGGAATGTCAGGATAGTCCTGGCAAGCGGAGGGAGCATCCAGTGGTCACTCAATTATCCTTCTGCAGCATTCTCAGAGAGAGATGGCTGTTAACCATAAAACGGAATTCCAGCCCAGCACTGGATTAGGAAAGTCCTGATGACTGGGGCCATGTTGTGATGATCTTTGCTTCCTTCGCTCAGTGAATATCTGTTACAGAGATTTGCATAAACGTGGAGGGTGGAGAGCAGAGGGTGAAAGTACACTTACCCCACCCCAGCTGCATTGTCTTACTCCAGGGCTGTGGACCCCTATTCTGGAATTGATCCCTCTGCACCACCCAAAGTTCCTGATTATGATTGCTTAAAGACATCACTACTTTGAAATACATCCACTGTTTTTCTGTAACCACACGTGAGGGAGTTCACATGTATTGAACACCCACCTACTATATGGTAGGAGTCCTTAGGTGGGGCAAATGGTTAACATGCTCGGCTGCTAAATGAAAGACTGGCAGCTCTAATCCACCCAGATGCACCGCAGAAGAAACACCGGAGACCTACAAAAGACCTAGTTCCAAAAAACCAGCCATTGAAAGCCCTGTGGAGCACAGTTCTACTCTGACACACACGGGGTCACCATGAGTTGGGATCGACTCAATAGCAACAAGTTTTTTTTTGTCTGTTTGTTTTGTTTTTTTATGGTGTGGTTGGCTTGATGCTGAGGAAATAAAGATGATTTGATTGTAAAGGACAATCCCTGATTTCACAGGAGAGGCTGCCAAGGCTCAAAGGCGTGTGACTTGCCCAAGATCACAGAAAAAGTAGCAGAGCCAGGACTAGCACCCTGCTCTCCTGACTCCCATTCCAGAGCTCATTCACAACACTAGTGCTCTTGAGCTCTTGGCTGCCCCAGAAAGGGAAGAGCCTCAGTCACGAGATCTGAGTTCAAGTCTTAGCTCTTCCAGTCACTGAAGGAAATTTCTGGAAACCATGTACGAGAGTAAGTCAAAAAGTATTGCTACTTGGGTTCCAGTTCATACATGCACAGGTTTATTCTAAACAAAACGTGTTAAAACATGCCTCTGCGATCAGTGAATGGTTGTAGACAAGTTCTCTCAGTAATATACTTGTGTTAGTCTTGTTAGGGTGCCTTCCAAAAAAAAAAAAAGAATACTTTTTGTACTGAGGGGGGATGGGAAACGATTTTGAGGTCAGGGCTAATATCGAATGTTTAACAAAACTCAAGTGGACATCTTCCCAAATCTTTGAAGCTTCTCAACAAGTTTATGGGAATGCTGCTCCACATAAAACAACACTTTTTAGATAGATCAAGCATTTCAAGGAAGGTCAGAAAGACCTCCAAAATGAGCCAAGAGAGAAACTGCTCAGAAGGTTATAGCAACTGTTTCATGGGATTTGAAAGGGATGATCTTGATAGATTTTCTTGAAGGGCACAGGACAATTACAGGGGCTTATTATGAAGAAGTTTTAAGAAAATTGAAATGTGCATTGGTGAGAAAAGCCCAGGAAATTTGCACCAAGCAATTTTTTTCCATCAAGACAATGCACCTGCTCACTCTTCAAGGGCAGCAAGGGCTGTTCTACAAGAATTTCATTGGGAAACCTTACCCAATTCACCCTACGGCCCTGATCTTCCCTTTCAGGCTTCTTTTTGTTCCCTAAACTCAAAGAACACTTAGAAGGAACACGGTTTGAGTCCCTCGAGGATGCCAAAACTGCCTTTTTGATGTGGTATAAATTCAGGAGTGCAGAATTCTTCAGGGAAGGTTTTAGGGAGGTGGAAACACCACCTTTAGACGTGCATAGACCTAGCTGGAGGATATGTCTAGAAACAATAGCTTCATATTGTGATTTTTTTGCTTAATAAAGGTTTCTAGGATTTTGTAGCAACACTTTTTGACTTACCCTGGTACCTAATATCCCTTCACCTCTGTTTTTCTGGGTTCATACTAACCTTTTCTGTGTTTTCTTTAAAAGCTGATGGCCTGAGGGAAGGAGGTGGAGGCTGGCAGGTTAACTGATGACAAGGGAAGTGTAGAACAATAGAGAGCGGTGCTGGAGGATGATCAGGAAGCAGTATGAAGGAGATGGTGACGACAGATTTGTGGTGGGAGCTTAACGCAAAGGGGAATCACCTAAAAATGCTTTTTTTCCTAACCAGAAGTCTAAGGAATACCTAGGAAAGCAGGTAAAAACCGATGACTTACTTTGTGTGGGTGTTGGGGGTAAGGGTGAGATGTGGATTGAAGACTCAAGTTAAGGAAATATCCTGGGCTGGTCCCCATATCCAAAGCAAACACACAGCAAAAATATTCTAGCGCTACTTCCTTCTCTGCGGAATATTCCTCCCCGGGTTCTCTGGACTGGAGAGGCTTCTCCCCCGACAGAAAGAATAGCACTGTGTGTCTAATGGTGCTTTCACTAAGATGGAGTCCCGCAGCTTCAACAACAGTTGAGGTGAGGAAAAGCGCGACTCTGTGGATGCTGGCCCAGCCCCAGCTTCCTCCGCTCTGTGCCCTTCCTGCCGATTAACGCATCCGTCCTTCCCCACAGGTAGGGAAGTGGCCTGTGACTGCTGTCTGGCTGCTGGGGCCCCATCTAGGTACACACTGCAGGAATGGGGGACTCCTCAGGAGAGCGCTCAGGTCTGAAACCAACCCTTCCTCCTCCTTGGTGCAGGAGGGAAGAGGGGAAGACCAGGCTGGGGATGGCAGAGAAATTTGGGGGCTGGTTTAAGGGAAACAGACTGAGCTGCTTACAACCTGCTGAGGCTGCCAGCAGCCCCAGATGGCTCAAAACCTGCTGCTTTTGCTGAAAATTGATTTTGGAGGCAGCAAGGGAAGGAGGGGGGTAAGCAGGGGAAGGGGCAGCAGGGCAGGGGGAGGGGGTGGGAAGAGTTGCCAAATGGGGGGTGGAGCTTATAAGCTTTGATAAAGACACTTAGTCAAAATACTCTGGGGGCAGAGAGATAAAACCAAAAGCAGAAAAGGTAAGGGGATTTTCTACCTCCAGAATGACTGCCTCTGTTTTATATTGCATTTTCACCTTGCTACTTTTTCTCCAGTCTTTCTCTATCCCCAGTTAACCATCACTGAGAATGCTTCCTCTCTTTGTGGGGTGGAATGTTCTGGAAGGCCTGGGCTTGGAAAACATCCCATTCCCCAGCAGTGGCCCCTCCACTCACTCATTCATGGGAGTATGTGGCCCTGAAGCCAAGGAAGCTTAAGCTGCAGTGCCCCTTATTTGTACAGGGCCTTTCAGGGCCCTGCATCTAATTCTGTGTACATAATTTCGTATTCTTTTTCTTGAAGATATCACCAAAAATTATATAAGCTTCAGGCCCCCCCAAAACCTTTAGACCTCTACCTTACCCACTTATTCATTGATTCCCAAACACAGAGTTGGTGTCCTGTGGACCTGGCACTGTGCTAAGCACTGAGACAAAAAACCCAGTCCTTGGCATGATCTTCACTAAGCACCCAGCATTGTAAGGAAGATAGTACAGCTTCACCAAGATTGTACTGTAAGTCCACTGTTGGTGTTGTTGGGTGCCATCGAGTCCATTTCAACTCAGCGACCCCGTGTGATAGAGTAGCACTGCCTCATAGGGTTTTCTAGGCTCTAATCTTTATGAGAGCAGATCACCAGGCCTTTTTCCTGTGGAGCCACTGGGTGGGTTCAGACCACCATCCTCTCAGTTAGCAGCTGAGCATTTAACTGTTTTGCCATCAGGGCTTGTAAGTAAGTCCACTAGAGTGGTGGAAACAAAATAGGGGTCAAAGAGGGGAAAAACCACATCCTGTGGAACCTGATGAGGAAAAATATCAGAGTGGAGATGAAATTTGAGATGGGACTTGAAAGATGGCAAAGATGAGAAGGAAGATGTGGGCCTCGGGGTGGGTGGGTAGCAAGCAAAGGCAATGTGAAAGCCCGGAGAGAACACAGGGTAGCAGCACCATTTGGGTGAAGTGGGAATAATGGGGAGTGTGCGTAGATGGGCCAGTGGCTCTAATGTAGTCAAGTTGGGCCTTTCCACTCATGCCTGTGAACAGTGAGGTTTCCCTGGGCAGGGGTAGCATGACTGGAGTGTGTGTGAGGCAGTGTCCTCTTCAGGTGGCTTGTAGGCTGGCTTCATGAAACAGATAGTGGAGAAGAGGAAGGAACCCACTGTAACAGTCCAGGCAAGCAATGAATGAGGAGCCTGGACCAAGGTGTCAGCCATGGAAGTGGGAACAATCTGGCCTCCATAACGGAGAAGCAAGGCAGGCATTCTTTTCTTCATTTTATGAGGGAAGGAGGCATGGAGTCCAAGTGAGAGCAATGAGCCCTGCAGAGCAGGTGCCCAGGAAAGGACTTGCTGTGAAGTGTCAGCCCAGAGCACCCGGCCTGTCATCTGCCTTCTGCTGTAGATGCATTTCCCAGTTCCCACTGGATCCTCCAAACAGCCTAGGAGAGATTTGGGCAGACCCCATGTTACAGAAGAAGAAACTGAGCCTCAGAGAAAGGATCTGTCCAGGGCTACACAGGGAGTTGGATGCAGAGTCAGGAAGTGGTCCCAGGTCCTAGTCCCAGGCTCTTCCCACGTTGGATACCACTAAGGGTCATGGTCCTGCATGCTAGAGCCTTGGGCTGTCTTCACTGCTCTGACAGGAAGGGGATGCTGGTGTCCTCCAAAGACCTGCTAGGCAGTGGGCTCCATGGCTGAGGGAACGGCCAACCCTGTTTCTGCATATGTCCAAGCAGTGGGGACTTGAGAGCCTGTCCCACTGAAGGGACTCTCTCTCTTGCTCTTGCCTAGACAGGAGTCCATGTCACTAAATAGAAACAATCCCAGTCCTAGCCAAACCCTCAAAGAAGAGGGATATAACCCTCTCCTGGCTGGAATGATTTTTTTAAAGAAATGATTAAGAGTTACAACAGAGCCTCTGCCCAGCCTGGGAAGGGCTACTCTCCTCAGAGGCATGCTGCTGCTTGCCCCTAATGCCTGGGTACAGACAGTAAAGTCTTAATCTGCTCCCATGACCCAATGAGCTCAGTCCCTCTTCTTGGGCTCAGCTACATCTTGAAACAGAAAGTACGTATCACTCTGTACATCAATCCTTCTGCTGGTTCAGTAGACATTGTCCCCATAGGGACTGTGTAAAAATTCTGAGGAGCTGAGTTACTCATCACCACTGAGATGGCCCGCAGGAGTGGGGTTTTAGAAGCAACTTCCTGTCTGTCTCTCCCAGTCCACATTCACCCATAATGGCAATTAGGCAAGACCTTGGGAAGGCTGTGAGGGCCAGGAATTAGGGATAGACCTAGCCTAGTTGGGCCACCGGTTTGGGGAGTTCATCACAAACTGCCCTGCCTCTAAGGAGTGCCTGAGCCCTGGAAAAACCATGTTCACAACCTCCCTGTAGAGCCCTGGTTGGACATCATTGAAATAGGAAGCAAAAGCCTGAGATGAGGGGGAGACATTTCCCCAGAGACTCCTGAGGAAGGCAAATCGTAGGAGCATTGGATTGAAGGGCCACCAAAGCTGGCCTGTGTGTCTCTAGCTTCCCTTTTCTGGACACTTCCCACCCTTAGTAAAGCCTTTCCTTACTGATCCCATACAGACTGTAAGCTCTCCCTAGTTCTCCCCAAACTGCCCACTGGAACACGTATGATAAACTCACTCATACTAAGCTACAACTTCTGTGATTACACCTCACAGAGCTATTTACATCATGATGAGGAATACAGTCAAAGGCGCGTAGAATATACTCGTGCTGAGTGATACCTTTGGGAAAGCAAGGTGAAGATGATCTTTCCAAGAGAAAGAGCGTAGAACTGAGAGGCAGGAGACTTGGGTTCTGGTGTGGCTCTGGAGCTAACTTGCTGGCTGACTCTGAACAAATCATCTAAACCCTGTGGGCCTCCATTTCCTCTTTTGTGAAATGGGCATGATAATCTCAATTTCCTACTGTGGTTGTAAGGATTAAATTAGATGAAGTGTATTAAGGATTTAGCACCGCCACCATGTCTGGCAAATGATAAGCATACATAACGAATATGTTTGCTCCTCACTTTCTTCATTCCTTTACTCAGTTGCTCACATAATCCCTTCATGAGGCATCTGCCTCATCCACCTGTGGGTTGCACCTGAATCCAATCCCCAGCCCTTTGCATCCATAAAGCTTCCTGTTTTGAGTCAATCCTTAGTGCCCATCTCTTTTGTTGTTGTTGTTAGCTGCTGTCAAGTCAGCCCCTGACTCATGGCAACCCCATGCACAGCAGCATCAGACTTTTATGATCTGTAGTGTTTTCACTGACTGAGTTTTGGAAGTAGATAGCCAGACTCCTCTTACTAGTCTGTGTAAGTCTGGAAGCACCACTGAAACTCGCTCAGCATCACAGCAACACGCAAGACCCCCCTGACAAAAGGGCAGTGGCTGCTCATGGGGTGCATTGACTGGGACTCGAACCTGGGTGTCCCAAATGAAAGGTGAGAGTTCTACCACTGAGCCACCATTACCCCCAACCAGTTGCCATGGAGTTGATTCTGACTCATGGCAACTTCCAGAAATCCCATCAGTCAGAGGAATGACTGCAAAGGGATGAGGGATTGAAAGGAGAGAGTCTGCACCAACTTAATGTTGTTTAGGTCTTGTCTCTGGGCAGCTGAGGAGGCTGTTTTTAGCTTCTTCCAAATAAGCTTCCTCATAAGCCTCTCCTGGGACCTGGCACTAGCTCACCTCACTCATCAGAGCCATAGAGAGGGCTGGGTAGTAGGCACCCCAAACTCACAGCCCCGGAACAGAGTTGGGTGTGGGGTGCATCTGAGGGGTGCAGCAGAGTTTGGAGCAAAAGGAGTGCACAGGCTGGGGTCTGGGCTTGAACCCTGTCTGCCCCTCGCTCAGCTTTGGGTGGCCTTGAAAAAAATTTTTTTGAGCCTCTCTGCTTTTCTCATTTTAAAATATGAATGATAACATGCGTAAAGTGCTCAATATGGAGATCTGCAGCTATTATCATTGTGGTTATTGTTACTATCATTAGAGGGTTACAGGAAGTAGATGATTCTAGTCAGAGGTCTTACACAAAGAAGTTGGAGGGCACTTACAAGGTTTTCTCAGGGGAGCTAGCAAGGCACTTTGTAGAAATTTCCTTTAACTCTTGGCTGGAATTCCTCCTTCACGCCTCGGGTTCAGACTCCCTGGGACACGCTCTGACACGCCTCAATCCTTTTAAGCTGACGGTATACTGGGAGAAGAAGGCCCTCCAGTCAGACGGACACACAAGCCCAGAGCCTGGGGAAGCCTTTAGGGGCCAGGCAAAGGGAAAACCAAACTCATTGCTGTCCAGTCGATTCCAACTCATAGCAACTCAACAGGATGGAGTAGAACTGCCCCCTAGGGTTTCCAAGGAATGGCTGGTGGATTTGAACTACCGACCTTTTGGATAGCAGCCGAGCCCTTAACCACTGTGCCACCGGGGCTCTTTAGGGGCCAGGCGGGAGATTCAAAAAAGGGAGGCAAATGAATCGTCAAAACCACATTTCTCTAGCATCCTAGGTTTTCCTTACCCTCAGACTGTCCTCAAGCTGTTGCCCTCCTGCGAAGCTGAAATGCACTCAAAATCCCCACTCTAGACACAGGTCTCTTAATGGAATATTATTCAGCTATAAAAAGAAATGAAGCCCTGATACATGCTACAACATGATGAACCTTGAAAACATTACGCTGAGTGAAATAAGTCAGTCTCAAAATGACAAATATTGTAAGTTCTACTCATATGAAATATCTAGAATAGGCAAGTGTATAGAGAGCAAAGCTCGTTAGTGCCTACCAGGGGCAGGAAGGAGGAAGGAGGAAAGGAGGACTTATTGCTTGGGGGACACGGAGCTTCTGTTAAGGGTGATGGGAAAATTTCAGAACTGATAGGGTGATAATTGGACAACATGGCGTACATAAGTTAATGGACTGTACACATAAAGAATGTTGAAATAGCAAATGTTACGTACATATATACCACAACTAAAAAAGAAATGCATACCAGAGGCACCAAGGGAGGGAAACCTAAGAAATTCCATTTGCCACTAAATCCATACCTCGATTTTCTCACTATGCCCAAAGTTGATTTCTCTGTGGTCTGGGTAGGTGGCTATTTCTCTAGCAGTTCTACTCCAGTCCCTGTTTTGAGCCCTTTGAGATTTGTAAAGTGCTTTCATTCACATCTTCTCATTCGATCATCATCCCAGGTGTCACTGATAGAAAGTGGAAGAAAAGGGATGCAAATACAGGTTAGATTTCCTCCAGGCCCCATGTTCTATACCAGTGCATTGGAGTGGGTGAGAAAATGCGAGCCATCAACTCTGCAGTGTCACACAAGGAAGTGGCCGGGAGGGGTGGCTCCACAGGACCATGCATTACTCTCGCAGGTGTCATTAGCATGCAGCCCTCGTCCTTTCAGACAGCACACGGTTCAGCCTGTCGTGAGTGATCTATGATGTGTCACTAGTGCTATTAACAGGCGTTTTCAATTTCGGCAGCCTCAGCACATTTTGTTCCTCTTCCACAAAAGCACTGCTCTGTCCTCCATTAATAACCACTTTCAAGCCCTTCCAGGACCCACCTGGCCAGGTCCCTCCCATGCTTTCCTCATAAGGCAGGGCTGGATGCTGTGGCCGTGCGTAATGACTGGAACCTACTTTGTCCTGGGAATGGGCTGCTCTTCTATGGCCTGAAAAACATAGGACAAAGGAGAGCTGCCCCACCCTTTGTGGGCCTCAATAAATCTCTATTAATGAGTGAGTTAATTAAAGATAGACGTGAAGAAGGTCTTCTGTATGGTGGAGGTTGCCTGAAGGAGGTGGCTAAAAAAAGGTGCTATGAGCTCCCCGGGGATTTGGGAACACAGCCCCCAACCAGACCTTGTAGTCATGGCTGAAGGAGGAAAGAAGGATGAGGATGGTACAAACCCTGCTGTGTTGGTGCTTATGCTTTGCAAGGGTTGGAAGACTTGTATAACAATATGTATTAAAGGGTCCAAAGAGGGGGCTTATTCTACATACCCATGGAGGATTTCAGTCATGACAGACCCGTTGGAACATTTCCGAGCGTGTCAGCCAGGAATAAGGACATTCCCCCATTCTATGTGCTATTGCCAAATGGATCTAGCATAAACATTGTTTCTATCTAGTTACTCCCTGCTCAAGAATCCCTACTGATTATGAAGGGAAGCCCTAGGCTCTCCCCTGGTGGCGCAGTAGTTAAGAACTATGGTTGCTAAGCAAAAGGTCAGTAGTTCAAATCTGCCAGGCGCAGAAGTTCTACTCTGCCCTATAGGTTCACCATGAGTTAGAATCTACTTGACAGCAATGGGTATCCAGGCTCCACTAGTGGTGGTGGGCTGCAAGAATCCAGGAAGTGAATCGAAATCAAAACTGTTCTTGGTTAATAAAATGTGGGTGGATTTCTCCCTAAATAGACTTCCAAGTGGCAGTAGGCTTAAATCCTCGCCTTGGTGTTCAAGGCCTTCTGTAATCGAACCCCACCACACTTATTTAACCTTAGCTCTGACTATGCTTAGAGTACTTACAGGGCTACATGGAGGGCTGCAGAAATAAGATGCCTCCACTAAGGCCATTTTCCTCGTCCGGACTTCCTTCCCCCCTTTCACTTCTCTTAAGGTCAACCAAGAATCAGTTCCATATCCTCTTGGGAGCCTCCCTCTAATCCCAGCTCACATTCTTCATTTTAAAAAGCCCCTACAGCACAAATTACAGATTGTCTCCAGTTGATAGGAGCTGTATTGCTCCCTCTTTGAGCCCCATGTTTTGCTTAGCACGATGCTGGACACTGAGGAACAACTGGTCTATGCTGAGACCCAACACAAAGAACATGGCTAACTAATAAACCATATGGGCTCGCTATTGGTGAGCTAGGAGAGGAATGAAAAGTGGAGAGGAGAGGAACTAGAAAGAGAGAGCAGAAATGGGCCTGAAATATTCACTAGACCTTCCTTGTACCATCAGTTGAGAATCAGTGGCTGAGGCCAGCTCCAGCACTTCCAGGAGCCCTCAGGGTGCAGAAAATGGATCCAACAGGGATCAGCAGGTGAGAGCTCACTCACTCACCTCTCATTTCTAGCCAAAGGTATCATTGCCACACTGTGGCATACACTTGACCTTCCTTTGAAACCACCAGATATTTTCCCTTCCAACAACCACCAGAAAAAAGAGACGTATCTATGGACCAGAAGGAAAATAGCAAAGCCAATTTGGAACCAACTCCGGCCAAGGAAGTGGTGCAATCTAGCTGTAATGCGATTAAGTCAAAATTACTTCCAAAAGGATATGTAATTACGACAACAACTTCTTTGGGGGTAGGCTGGGATTTATTCTCTTTTGGGAAGCCAAAACCGGATTTAGTTTTCATGAGCCTGGGGTGGCAAAGATATGGGGGAGCTCCGGAATGTTTTTCTTTCACAGAGAAAAATCTCAACCGAAAAAGAAAACTCAATTAGGATCAGCAGATGGAACAGCAAAGCTCAGAAGGTAACCTGGGGTAAATGGGGTGTGAGCTCCAATATTTTGGAAGCCAGAGCCAAACAGAAAAACAGGAAGACCGCGCTCCTGTGGTCAGCTCTGGTACTGTTGAAGTTCTGAGAACAGATGGAATGACATCATGCTTACAAGTTTGCATGTGGGAGGCCTGCTGGAACATATCAGTGGCCTATGTAACATTATATTGAAGCTGTTCAATCATGTTGAAAAAGTACAATACCCACCAAAAACCGCTTCCATTATTGAGCTCTCGTTATAAGCTAGGTAATAGGGCAAAAACTTAACAATCATTTTCTCACAAATGAGATAATCCTCCTAAAGATTAAGTGAGCTAGCTGTTATACCCATTTTACAGATGAAGAAAATGATGATCAGAGAAACCAATTTTGGCTAAGAGCACCCTGCTTCTAGGAAGCAAAGTCAAAATTCAAACACAGGTCTTTCTGACTCCAAAGCCTGTCCTCTTGGCTCCTGATCCAGCATTTTGGGTTACACTGGGAAACTGTGGTGGCATAGTGGTTAAGTGCTACGGCTGTTAACCGAGAGGTCACCCAGTTCGAATCCACCAGGTGCTCCTTGGAAACTCTACGGGGCAGTTCTACTCTGTCCTACAGGGTCGCTATGAGTCGGAATCGACTCGACGGCAGTGAGTTTGTTTTTTTTGGTTTTGAGGCAGTTCAAATCTCTGGGGGCTCTTCCATTCCATGTATTCCTCCGCCCAGTATGCATCAGACCTTTCTATTTATTATTTGATTATCTTCTCCCCTGCCAGACAATGAGCATCCTGAAGTCATCGTACCCTTGATAGTTAGCAAGATAATTGCTGTCTTAGGTCTGTTTCTGCAGAAGCAGACCCTAAGAGGAGGAGAATTTCTTCACCAGTAGCTTAAGGAAGTGATCCCAGGAGACATTGATAAGGGAGTGGGGCAAGGAGGACAGGAAAGGAGAAAAAGCCAAAAAGGATATGATTTCAGGTGAAGCTCCAGCTCCAGGTATGACTCTGTTGTATGGATACCTCTGGAGTGTATATTACACATCAGATTTGGTTCCTCCAGGAGGCAAGGGAGTTACAAGCCATCCTGGCTTGGGGTGGGGGTTGGAGTGGAGAGTACACTTCCAGGCGTTTTCGACGGTTGCCACATAGCAGCTCTACTAGCCCAAGGACAGTCCTCTGAAAAAGGCCAAGGTGCAAGCCACTAGTGGCAAAGCACTCAGAAGCTTGGGGTGGGGGTGGTTGTGGGGGTGGAGGTGGGCACATAAACAAGAAGTGTCTGCTACAGTCATAGTCAGTGAACTTTTGAAATCCCTACGTGGAGCAGGTGGCAAAATCTGTTGACATAAATCTGATCATGATTCCTGCTTTCTGAAGCTACTCTTCTAGCAAAGGCGGTGGTTCTCAATTTTTTCCATTTCCCAGTTTTCCTTCATTCATATACCCCCAAGTGTTTCAGAAGTCTTACATTTATTTGTATTGAACTTGGCATTGTAACACATGGCAAAGACAGGAAGGAGCCTTAATCTATCAATTTACTTTCCAGGTAAAAGTATTCTTCCAGCTGCTGTGGAAGTTACAAAGTTTGGAGCAGTACAGTACTGAAGACACAACATGGCTTTTCAGAAGATCAAGTTATAATTGTTTTGCACTTGCCAAATTAAAAACTTCTCCGAATCTTAGTTTTCTCCTTTCTAAAAGGGAAATTTTAATAATGAGCCCCAGAAGCAATGGATTGTGTGCTGGTAGTTTATTTTGAGGAGTAATCCCAGGTTAGCAGGAATGAGGAGTTGGGGACAGTCAAACAGGGAAGAAAAGGAAAACCAACACTAGGGTATGTTCTCAAGGTGGTGGTCATGGCTATGGGCAACTAGGCTGCATCGTGCTAGAACCTTCTGAGGATTCATAGATCATGCTCCTTAGAATTATCCACTTGTGGGATGAAAGAGGAGAACATGTATTCACCATTTCCCTTCCCCACTGGCCAAGCCTTCCCCTCACTTTCAGGCTGTGCAGAGCTGACTGCTGTGCTCACATCTGCAAACAGCCATGCAATGGAGTCAGCCCTGAGGCAGACACTCAGAGTCACAGTGCAGCTGAATGAAGGACTCTCTGATTGTACCTGCAGGAAACTGGTTGCCACTATAATGGCTAGGGCAAAATGTAGGTCTGGGGGCTGTACGGCAGGGCACAAGAGGTGTCCAATACAGTATGCTATAATTTGTGAATCTGGGCATGAGGAGGCCTCCTCATGAATGTCCAGAGATCACTGTATGTAGTAGGGAAGGAGGAGGAAGAGCTTGGCACAGTGACGTTTCATTGACTTGGAAGGAGATCAAGGGGAAGGCCATTGAAAAAGGAGCCAGCCCTTTTGATTGTAGAAATCATGACTTGATGACTCAGCCACTAAATGACTACTGGGAGGCCTACGAGCCCCTTAGAAATCCATGAGTGACATGCCTTAACTGAATCTTCAGGCTAAGAATTTGTTTCATCCTTCACAGAAGGGAGGCAGGCTGTTTTCCTCTCCTGTCTGTGGATCCTATAGTTCTAACTGAGACGTGATAGGCCAGGAACAGGGGTGGCAGCCTCTCTCATGGAGAGGTAAGGAGCGGTCTGTATCCTCAGGCAACCTCATCTCAATTGGCCCACCTTCCCAAAATACAGCGAGCTGGGAACAAGGGCAGGAGGTGGCTCTGGTGAACAGGGAGTGGACTGACAGAGGTTAGAAAAGAAGAGAACAAAGGTGAATAGAGGGGTCTCTTTGGCTGGATAAAGGAGGAAGCTGAAGCCAGGTCTCCCAGGGCAGTGGGGGATTACAAGCCCTCTGAAAGAGAGCCGATCTGCCCCCTTTGCCTAACAGCTTTACCTCCCAGCAGGGACCTGGCAGCACTACAGCTCCTGTGCTATCTTTTTCCTGGCATCATCAGTCTACATCAATTATCTTCTTCCTCTAGGACTAGAATTGGGAAACTCCCTGAACAAAGATACTTGTACATGATCTTGTGCTCTGCCAAAGTCATGGTTGGCCAACCTAGTGCTTTTACCCCCACCCACTCCAACTCTTTTCCCAAATGTGTCAACTCTAAGGGTCAGCTTTGATGCATCCTCATCCGTTATCCCCGATGCCTAGTCACTAAGTCCCTTTGCTTCATCCTTCCAAGCAGCTCTTCTGTTTTATGGATCTTCTTGGGCCATGTGGTAGAGAGGAAAGAACACAGTATGTACATTCCAAAGATTGCTGTTCAAATACCAGGCCTTCAGCCTGCTGGCTGTGTGATATTGAGTGCTGCCTTCTCTTCCTTCTTTCCTTCCTCATTCTCCACCCTCCCCTACCAGCATCCTTCCTCTACCACCTGGACTACACATCCATCAACTCAGTATCTGCCAACCAGAAGGGCTGTGTGCTGGCTTCCTATCCCACACCTCACACTTCTACCTAGGATAGATGCTCTCTGTTACCTGGGATAGCCTGACTAGTGGTGGTTTCTGCCCCAATGGGATCAATCAAAAGACATAAAAAGACAAATATTTTGTGACCTCGCTTATACAAAATATCTAGAATAGGCAAATGCATAGAGACAAAAGCTTACTAGTGGCTATCAGAGGCTGGGGGGAGAAAGGAATGGGGAGTTATTACAGATTTTCTGTTTAGAGAGATGAAAACATTTGAAAGTGGATAGTGGTTGTACAATGTGATGACTATAATTAATGATTAATATCACTAAACTGTTCATTTAGAAATGGTTAAATGGCCAAAGTTTTGTTATATATAACAAATTAAAACACACACAAACCAAAAAAAACCACAAAAAACTCCGGTCCAGAACCCAAAGTCTGACCCAAAATAAAGTTGGTTTTTTTTCTCTTAGAGTTCTAGTCTCAAACCCTCTCTGCAGCCTTCTGATGAATAAGGTCTAGTAGGGCAAAATGGGTGCTTAGAACTGAAATATTTACATATGAATAAATGAATGCCAAGGAGGTTAAAGCTGTTAGCATTATACACATATTAGCAAAAAGACTGAAAAGTAGTGGGCCAGAAAAAGAGATTCTAGCAATGAATATGGTCAGCGCTGCTAACTAAAAGCTAGCAGTTTGAACCCACCAGCCAGTCTGCAGGAGAAAAGACCTGGTGATCTGCTCCCTTAAAGATTACAGTTTAGGAAACCCTATGGGGCAGATTTACTCTGTCATTTAGGGTCATTATGAGTCAGAATCGACAGCACACAACAACAACATGGTCGGTAAAAGGAGCCCTGGTGACACAAAGGCTGCTAACCAAAAGGTTGGTGGTTTGAACTCACCCAGCAGCTATGTGAGAGAAAGACCTGATAATCTTTTTCTGTAAAGACTACAGCCAAGAAAACCCTGTGGGACAGTTCTGCTCTGTCACGTGGGATCACTATGAGTTGGAATTGACTTGATGGCACCCAACGCCACAACATGGTCAGTAAAGAAAGAAACAAGGCCACTGCTAGGAAAGCACTTGTGGTAAGCCTATTTGTCCTGTGTAGAATATATAGTTCTGTGGTGCAGTGGATTACTTAATACTGCCCTTCTAGCCATAGTCTTTGTAATTTCCACCAAATAACTGGGTGGGACTATGTAGATGAGGTGCTTGTGGCCCACGAAGGGGTTTGGGTAGCTTGTTAATAATGTGGGGGGTGGGACCATGCAAATAAGGTGCATGGAACCCTAACGAGGGGATTGGCCAATTTTACCATCTCACTAGGCTTAAAATGAACCATCCCAGAGGTGGACAGGAGGAACCTCACCACTGCCAAGAAAGAGATGGGAGCAGGGCACGTCTTTGGACCTGGCGTCCTGTGCTGAAAACCTCCTAGACTCAGGAGACAGAGAGCTGTAACACTGGAGACAGTACAAAACAGGGTGAGGTGGTAGCAGAGAAATGGCAGCAGCAAAGGCAGCAGAGCCGGGAGACTAGTGCAAAACAGCACAGTGGGCTTCCTGGCACACTGAGCAAGGCAGCTACAGTGGGCGTGCCAAACCCCGGGGCAAGAGAGAGCTGATCACCTTTGGGCAGAAGGCTTCCTGGTGAAGTGGGGCACTTCTGGGCACTTACTGGCAGAGCTAAAGAGCTTTGTAACACTTGCCCAAGAAGGGCAGAGGCCAGGCCGAGGGGTCAAGAGGGCCAGGGCCAGAGAGAGCCCTGCCTGCTGGTACGGCTGAGAAGAAGCTGTCCTCATCGAAGAACTGTATCCTGAGTTGGTCCTGATCCTGAATTGTAACCTGTGGCTTCCCTAATAAACCCCGTAACTGTGAGAATGGTCTGTGAGTTCTGTGTGGCCATTGCAACAATTTATCGAACCCAGCAAAGAAGTAGAGTGATGTGGTGTCAGAACTGATAAAAAGGTTGGAGAGAGGAGGTATGTCGGACCTCTACCTCATAGGAATCAACTTTTGGGCTGATGCTGATGGTGACTTTTTCCTCCCGTTGCGAAGTAAAAGGAGGTCAGACACCCCTACCGCCATGCCACTTTTATGAGTTCCATCATAGGAGAGCATTATTTGAGCTTAAGTGAATAAATACATGTTTTTGAGGCTTGCTCTGGGGGAAAAGAAATATCATGAGGCTAACACCATTGTCACTGAGTCACAGAGTAGAATTGCCCCCTGGGGTTTCTGATGCTACTTCCATATAGATTTACTGCTTTGGAAACACTAGGCAGCAGTTCTACTCTTTCCTGTAATGTCACTGAGTCGGAATCGATTCAATGGCAATGGGTTTGGTTTGGTCTGTTTTCATCTTTATGGAAGCCAACTGCCACATTTTCCTCCCATACAGCAGCTAGTGGGTTGGAATCCCTGACCTTTTGGTTAACATCTGAGCACTTAACCATTGCACCACCTAGGCCCCTTATCATGAGGTCCAATGAAAAGGCTTTGCAATTTACACAAATTTGTGAAGTCAAAGCATAATCCATCTTATTAATACTTAGTATTGATTAATTTTCTCCATCAAAACAAAGAATTCTAGTTGTCAGGGAAATTTTAACCTGGACTCTGACTAATAAATATGTGAATGGAGTTCTTTGCTATCCTAAATTGGCATTTAAATATGATATTGAGAACCTTGAGGGCAAGTACTAGTGCTAACACACGGTGGGAATAAATGTCTTTTCAAAATAACCAATCCATGTCCTTTTCCCAGTTTTTAAACAGGCTGCTCACTGAAAAGAACTGAATGGATGCCAGATCCTTGTCCCCTATTGTGTCCTGCACATAGGAAGCAAAGAAAAAAAAAGTTACAGCCCTTGTCTTGGATGAATTTGCTATATTTTTAGTCAAGTACGACAAGACAAGGTATTGCACGAAACAAATCAAAAAATGGGTATGAGCACCTGGAGTTATGTGTGTGCATGATATTTAAACACTAAGTAGAAATAAGATTGCTTGAAGCTCTGCCTGGCCCCCTCGTTTAGACAGATAAGGTCACATGGTTACTGCATTGGCCTGTTCTCTGAATGCACAGAGAATATAAGTTTCAGTTACTTCATGGCAACCTCATGTGTGTCAGAGTAGAACTGGGTTCCATAGGGTTCTCCATGGCTGATATTTTGGAAATAGAGTGCCAGGCCTGTCTTCCAAGGAGCCTCTGGAAGGACTTGAACGTTTCCTTTAACAGTGGAGCACATTAACTGTTTGCTCCACCCAGGGATTCCTTTATTCGGGTATAATTAACATACATTAGAATGGAAAGATCCGAAGTGTTCAGCTGTATGTGCTGGCTCTTGTAATTACCACCTAGATGAAAATAAAGAGCACTCCCATCACCCTAGCAAGTTCCCTCCTGCTTCTTTCCAGACAATCTCCACTCCGCAAAGGCAACACCTATTCTCATCTCTGTCACCATGGATTAATTTTGTCTGTTCTTCAACTCTATATAAAAAGAAATATATCATGTATAATTTTTACATCTAATTCCTTTCCCTTAATTTAATGTTTTTGAGATTAATCCATGTCATTGCATGTATGTGAAGCTTGTTCATTTTTTTTATTGCTAAGAAGTATTTGATTTTCATCCTCTCAGCTCACTGACTGTCACTGAAGTTGAGAAGGGAAGAGAAGACTCTTACCCGAAATTCCTTTGAGTCATTATTCAAGCACTGAGGCCCTCATTAACTGGTTACAACTGGAAATGTGCTCACCTGAAGGCCTACAGAATTGTCTCCTCCCATAGGTGTCCCAGGAGTCCTGATGGGGCAATGGTTAAGAGCTCAGCTACTAACCAAAAGGTTGACAGTTCAAATCCACCAGCCGCTCCTTGGAAACCCTATGGGGCAGTTCTGCTCTGTCCTATACAGTCACTATGAGTTGGAATCGACTCACCGGCAACAGGTTTTTTTGTGTGTGTGTGCTATTCGAACATAGCTTCTATTCTGTGAACACATTATGAGATTAGAATTCAGTGCCTCCACTTTTGGATATGCTGAAACTATGTTAAGACTCCTATGTCTGAGTCTCAGGCGACACTTTTTGTGACTTCCCCAAGGCAGCCGAGGTCCTTAAAGGGGTCCAGTCTTCCTCCCCTCCTGAGTTTAGTGCTTTTTGAGAATCTCATCTCATCTGCATCAGGAAGCATTGGTGGCCCAGAGCCAAGTCCATCTGGCAACTCTTAAGGCTCTGCTCAGCACGCCTGACAAGGCCAGTGGTTGTCTAGGCGTGCAGGGAACAAAGGGAGAGTGGAGCTCAGGTTGTTCATGCTGGGCAGTTGGCAGAGGCACACTCCCAAGGCTGGGACAGTGCCCCTTGTGCAATAGAGACAATAAGCAAGGTGGGGGAGAAAGTTGGCCTACAGATCTGGCCCTTTCCTTGTTCTTAGGTTGGCTGGCACTAATTGCCCAAAAGTCGGTAGGCTGGTGTCTGATAAGAGACCTTTGATGAGCAAAGGCACAGTTTACTCTGAGATTTTGATATGTGCCTTGGCTTCTTGTTGACAGAGATAGGGAGGATGGGCAAAAATAACAAAATAAACATTGAGAAGGAAGCCCACTACCTGTCTTGACAGGCTTTCTGGACTCTCATCTCTCTCACTTCCATTCAAGAAATGGAAGATGTGTCTGCTCTGATGTAGACAGGGAAATTACAGATTTTATGATTAAGAATCTGCTGGCTGAGCCCAACCAGTGGGATGCTAGCCTCTAAATTTTTAGCCCTGTGAATTCTCTAGGAGCTTGAGAATATTCTCAGCTCCTCTACTTTTTCAACATTCTCTACTTCTTTCTCAGTGGTGATGTGAGTTCCAGTGAATGGAGTCCAGAGCAGAGAGCTGGGACTCCTATATCTGAGTCCCAAATGACACATTTTGTGGCTTCAGCAAGGCAGTCAAGGTCATCAAATGCCAAGTTCTGCTTCTGACCAGGAGGAAATGCTGTCTTCCATCACAGACAGGGGTGTATTATCCAATAAGCAAGGTAAGCGTGGTGCTTGCCTTGCTTACCAGATCATCTGTAGTGAACAATTTCATTTTTTCACCACATCAAAGGTTCTACTTCTAGGTGTGGCTGGAATATGTCACTTTCCCAACACCACAACACCTTCCTACAGAATCAAAGGCTCTTTTCAAGTTTACAATCCCTGACAGGGGCAGATGACTCAGTAAACAAGGTAAGCATAGGCTTACTTGTTCTTACTAACTCATCTGTAGTGAACAATTTCACATGTAGCGTTCACTGAGATTAGTAAGCACAAGTAAGCCCATGCTTGCCTTACTTATTGAATAATCCACCCCTTATCACAGAGGTGCACTTTCAGAAAGTTTGTTACAAGAACTCCTTGCAAAGTGCTAAGAGGTCTGTGGAAGACGATTAAAATACACTGGGGGAGCTCCTCTAATGGCCAAACTCACAATATATTCTTTAGGTTATTCCAAAGTAAAGACCCAAATGTCCTAACAAGGTTTGGGAGCATCAAGGGGTGCAATGAACAGGCTGGGGGCCCAGAAGACAAGATGGGGCCTCTCCAGGAGGCCATATGTGGGAAGTGGGTCTGACTGTGCCACTGGGCTCTGCACAGCTGTCAGATGTGGGGGTAGCCAGCAGGAGGCCCCCTCTCAATTGTCTGCATTCATTGCATACACAAAGCCACCTGTCAACCAATCCCCATGGGGAAAAGCTAGACAATGGTTGAAGAAACCTGATTCTAGACAAGGGCATCTTTAAATTTCTGCTTAGATTCACTTGAAGAAGAGGACCTGGACTGAACTAAAAATGATGTTCAGGTCTAGGAGGAGCTTTAGAATGGGAAATGTTCTCTCCACTTTGGTGAGGTGAAAACAAAAGGAAGCCAACTGGACAGCCCAAAAAAAAAACCCATGGAATTGGTCCGGAGAAGAAATGAGAACGTCATGGTGGGTTTGATGATCTCATCTTTTATTCAGCCTACAGGACAAGGGTCTCATTGGATCTCTTAGGGTCCCCTACTTTCAAAGAAAGGCTCTTCAATGGGCCTTCTCATGTCACAGAGCACATCCTCAACCTCTCTGCTCAGAGGATCCACCCTGGGCCAGCAACCTCTGTTAGCACAACCTTTCCCTAAACAATCATGAGTCTTCTCCTCCCTACTATCTCCTCTGTTTTCTTACTATTGCACTTCCCCATCACACTCCCACTTCCTCATATCCTAACCCCCAACCTGCCACATCCATCCTCCAGCTCACTGCTCATGGCCTTTGTATAATCTTGCTCATCCTTAGATCAGGACTGTGGATCCGATCTTCTAAGAAGCCTTCCTGGGTGGATACTACCTAAGACTTCTCAGCCCTGTTCCAGAAGACTGACATTCATGTTTTTTCAACTCTAACTTTCTACCTTCAATGTTGACATCTAGCTGAAGACATTTATCTAGGTATATAGTTCCAGAGATAGTACAACTGTATGTCTTGCTTTCGATAGAGGAGAGGGACATCTATCATGTGATTCTAGGTCATTTGGTTACATCACTCCCTTTATGACCTATTCCTGGTTGAGAACTACCTGGGGACAAAGAAAGTGTATGGCACTTAACTGAGAAATTACTGTTCTCAGTGGCAATCTGGATCTGGACTGGAGACCAGTGACTCAGAAGCCGCTTTTTACCCTGTGTCTTCCTTGAAGTCATCCTGTCTTCTTCAAGTGCTGGGCTTATTCTTCACAGCCCCACCCCAACCAAGGCACATTGAGATGGTGAGTGAGTTCCCTGGGAAGGCTAATAATTTGGTGCCCTTTGCATTGCTCTTCTTTATCTGTTCAGCCTCCACTCAGAGAAGTGGCTGTGTGCTGTGAGACCCCTTTTCTTATAGTGCCCTAAGCTAGCCTGTTTCATCCCCAAACTTGGTTCTTCAGCAGCAAAGCCAGAGCCTCGTGCTTTTGGGTGAAGGCTCCTTGGAAAGTGGTCTTTGCTGGAGCACTTTTCCTTGGAGTTCTAGCCCCTACCCCAAGAGCTTAAAAAAATATTCTTTGCAGGATGAAATGCTTTCCCTGGAAGGGGTTACTGGACTACTTTTCTGAGAAATATTTTATTGCTCCTTCTGGATTGAAATCCCAGGCATTGCCAAGCTGGCCTAGCCTTAATCAGACTCTTCTCCCACTATTCCTGCCCCAGAATAATAGCAAACACAATGACGAACACTGTTCATCTCAAATTGGGAATGGCCAGATACTCTACATAAATGCTGTTATCCAAAGGTGTGGCTGTCCAGAAGGGAAGAAAGAGGATAATGAGGGCCTTGTTGAGCAGAGAAGCCAGAGTGCTGCCAAGATAGAATGTGTAATACTGGGGGGAGGGAGCAGGTTTTGGGTGTTGTTCTTGTTAGGTGCTGTTGAGTAGATTTTGACTCACAGCAACCCCATGTGTCAGAGTAAAACTGCCCCATAGGGTTTTCTAGGCTGTAATCTTTATGGAAGTGATCTCCAGATCTTTCTCCCATGGAACCACTGGGTGGGTGTGAATCACCAACCTTTGTCTAGCGCTTAACCATTAGGCCACTAGGGCTCCATAGAGCCTAGGTAGGAGGACGATCTGTCCTCCATGGTCCCTTGACAACATCCTCAAAAGGTCCTAAACTCATGTCTAAAACCACATTGGAAATTTCCCCCATTTGGTCCAGAGCCAGGCAAGCAGAAACTTTTATCGATCTTTACTTGGAATTATTACTACTCCTTCAGGTGTGTCTACCTTATCTTCACGACTGAGTTGTAAGAGATGGGAGTCAATATTAGGCAGAATGCTTGTACAAGTGTCCTAGTCTGAGAACCCATAGAAATCAGAGAGGGATGAGAGTGAGCTCTCTCTAGACATTTTCTCCATTTCCCTCAATGTGTATGTTTGTGTGTGAGAGAAAGGGGTGGGGAACCCATCCAGCCCACTATCTTCTCCAGTCCAAGACATTTCCCTGCAGCCCTTCAGTAGGAGGACTATAGAAGTCACCATCCTCCCTCTCCCTCCAGGGCCTGTGGTGTGAAGATCAGAGCCGGAAGGAGGTGATGAGAAGGTAGTAAACAAATTTGAGAGATTATGATCTTGCCAGTCAATGAAACAGGGCCTTTCCCAGCTTTCAGCCCTGGTCCTGTGGCCCTCACCTTGGCAGCAGGGCCTGAGTCCACACCTCCCACTGCAGCTCGATTTAGAGATCCTGCGGGGGAGTCCTTGCTGATCCTTCGAGACCCACGGGGCTATTTACAGCTTGCCGGTTGTCTCCTCGATGCCCAGGCCTATGCATCAAAGCAACTAGGCATCCGTGGTGCCTCGTGTCCTCCATCCCCTTCTTATAGAGGTTATGGGCCAGTGGCTGACCCCAAACCTTTGCCCCTCAATCAGGAGTACAGAGACCATGAGTGATCAGAGACACAGGCCTCAGAGATCATCTCTGGCCTTACCGTCCCCTCCCCGCCAGCCAGGGTGTGGGTGTCCCTTGGTAACTTCCTCAAGATCACAGGGCAGATTGTTGGCAGAGCCCACACCTGGACCCAGGCTTCCTGACGCAGTCTCGTAAGTTATTTTTATTTATGAGCAAACAACTAAAAAAGGCTCATGCCCAGACCCATAGTAACGTAAAAGGACCTAAAACAGCCCCAGGAAGAACTGCAGCTGGTGCATGGTGCCCTGGACCACTCTCTCCCATTCTCCTGCCTCCTTGTCACCTTCTCAATCCCAACATTCAACGCTGCTCTCTAGACCCTGATTTTGAAGGCATCCATCTAAACCAGGCCTACTTTCTCTTTTCTTCCTTACGTCCTAAATCCTATAGCAAATTTGTTCCCGTCCTTGCCTCTGAAACTTGTTAGGAGGAATGCTTGTGATGGATTCCTGGGTAATGAATAGGTTGTGGAATTTGGCCCAGGAGAAATCAAGGCTGGGCTCCTATTGGCTTTGCGAGTAAGGACAGCTTGGCCTCTCCAAGCCTAAGTTTCCCAATCTTTGCGCTAAAAAGTGCAGATCTGGCACTGGGATAATGGAAGAAGAGAATTTTTTTTTTTTTGCTCTCATTGAGCAACAGTTTATTCTTTTGAGGGAATAGCTAGAAAAATTCCTAGAAGATCTAGGAATGAGGGATAGGATGTTCATGAGCTGGGTGAATGTTTGAGAAAAATAAAAGCTGGAGAAGTGAGGCTACCCTAAAAGACCTGGAACAGATCCCTAAATATCTGTCCCGAAGCTTCTACCACCATTCCCATCCAGGCCTTGCTGACTTTTTTTCTGGCTTCAGCCCTGGGTGCCTGGGTCAAGCCCTTTCTGTTATTTTGGATCAGGAAATTATTGACCCATAACACAAGCCTATAATAAATAGCTGCATGTCATAAAACGCAAGCATACTACAGCAGCCCTGCATTTGGAAAACATTAAGGCATACGCAAGTTGCTGCCCAGAATGTACTTGGTATCTTGCTGCTGCTCTCCGCCTTCTTCTGCAGAGCAAGAAGCAAACCAGGCAGGACAGCCCACTAGCCTCATGGGAACTAGACTCAGCCCCTCCCCACAGACTGACAGCTCAGGGGGGCCTGGCAGCATTTGTTCTTCCATTGCGTGTCCAGGACTTTTGGATGAGGCACTGAAGTCAGCACATTTAAAAACATGGCATACAAAGAGAGGGGACAACTTGCAAAAAATGCCACCGTTGTGTTCCCAGCAACCATGTCGTGCCAATAGATTCTTTGCCATCTTCTTCCAGGGTAGGGAAATGTCCCCAAGGTTCCCATGCCCTCTGAAATTCTTCTGGTACTGTCTCCCCAGTCTTTGAGGCTGGGTATCAGTGGGCAGGGAATGAGGGGTAGGATGGTGAGAGCAAGGAATGAGCTGGAGGAGACGGGGGCATCCCAGGCAGATTTGAAGCTAGCTCTATGGATGCACTGCTCCTGCCAGCTCTACATGGGTCTTGGGAGGCTCTGTCTCTGAAGCCTGGCTTTTAAAGTGAGGAGATGATACGGAAAGCAGAGGGGAGCACATTGTGCTCCTGGACTGGACTTGGGGATTCAGGTCCCAGCTGAAGCTTCCAGAAGCATCTCATGAGCCTGGAAGAATGTGTATTCTCTCCTAAGTTCTTGGCAAACCTCATCACTCAACAACAAGAACTTTTTCTTAATCTAAAAACTTTTTGGCTCTTCCCCTTATTTGATCCCTGGTGGAGAGAGAGATCAGCTACAAGTCATTGTCCAGGTCAACCTTAGTTCTGGCAAAAAGTATTTACCCTATTTTTTTTTTTTTTTCATGGTCTAGGAGGAACTGGAAGGCCCAATTCCCTTAAAAGCATTACTTGAAATTCTCTCATTAGTTTTTCGTCCTTTTCACATAATGTTCTCTCTCTGCTGGTTGAAATGTAAATCCTTCTGAACAGGGTAGTATTGCTCAACCACTCACACTTTAGTATGAATGAGTCTCTGCTATGTCTTGGGAGCAGGTTTGTACAGGGCAAGGACAGAGAAGGTGAGAGGGCCCTGGACCCTGAGGGTGAGAATGGTGGGGTGAATGTGACATTCATGGAAGAAGGAAGCTGCAAGAGGAGAGAACGGAAAGAATAGGGCAGAGCAATTATTGAGGAAGCATGACATTTTGAATCAGAAGATGAGGGTTTAATTTCTGGCTCCATCTCTTATGTAGCCCTGTTTTTTTTTTGAGCCTCAAATTCATCATCTACAAAGTGAGTTTAATTATGCCTACCTTGCATTGCCTCTCAGAGTTGTTATGGGAACACGATTAGATGGCAAGTGGAGAAGTGATTTATAAAGTATAAAAGGGTCTCTAGTGTCAGTGGTGGTTATTTGTAAGCCACCCACTCAGTCTTCCCCAATCCACCCTCTGCTTTCTGTTGGTTCTTTCACTGGGCTGCTGTTGGCCGAGCTACACACCTGCTGCCTAGGCTTCTGGTCGTGACTGTGAGTAACACTCTACCTGCTACCCTAGCATACCTTTCCAACCTTCCTGCATCAGCATCCTCCTGTACACCACAGGCCATCAGTCACAGCCCTTCATGAAAACTAAGAAGAGTGGAGCCTGAAATGTCAAATTAGGCAGGCTGAGCCCACAGGCAGCAGGCTCCCAGCTGTGTCGTTGCTGTGCAGAACAGGAGGGATGACAGAAGGGCGCCCCAGGGGGCGTAAATGCCTTGGCCCCCAGCCCTGCCTCTCCGAAGGGCCTGAACTATGTCTCTCCATGGCAATGGGAGGGAGAACAGAGCCAGGCTGCCAGGGCAGGACGATGGGAGGGACGGGATTTGCCAAACTGTACTCCAGAGCCAGGCATCATGCTTGCTGTCTTTGAAAAAGGAGAAGGGAAGTATTCTCAGGCCAGCCCTAAGCCTAGCCACAAGGCTGATCAGAGACATAGAGGAGAAATATAGTTTTCCTTCCCCTGGCTTCTCCTCTGGGGTTTTGGTCTAAAGGCAAATGTGCCAAGGAGGCTAAATTCATCTCTTGGCGCCCCTGAGAGAGGAAAAGATTTCATTTTGTTTTTATCATCTCTAATGCTATTTCCTGCCCCTGGAATTTCCACTGAAGTTCTGCACAAGTCCAGAACGGTATTTCATACCCCTTATACCTTCCTCTCTGTACCCTTTCTAAACACACACACACACACACACACCCCAAAATGTATTCGTCCCATCTAGAATCTTCTGGTTCTCTCGTGACTCTAATATAAGCATTTTGTACTTTAAAAGAAGAACCCAGCTCAGTGGATTAATCTGGGGAATGCAATGATTTAATTATTTAATCCGCCTGGAATTTATTTTTGTATTCAGTGTGTAGTAAAAATAGAGAAAAGGTAGAAAACGATCCAATTTGTTTTAAGAAGTCATTTTTACTTTGGAAAAAAAAAAGTAAATAAAACCCTATATAAACATATATAGTACCAGTTTCCCTTATGGGCATAGGTTTAAATATCTTTATAAAATACTTGCAACAAGAATTTAATATTAATCAGTAATATTACATCAGTAATGCAATTTTGCTGTCTGTTAAGATGATTGTATGTTTTATCTTGAACAGAGAGGATAGAATCAGGAAAATGGAACAGCGTTCAGAACATACCAGCATATACTAAGGGTTTCTTCCAGTGTCTGGTATGAAGCAGACAGCCTAGAGGCCTCTGTCAATCAAGAAGCCCTGTCGAGTTTGAGAACTGCAGAAGCAGACACAGACGTGGTACTGATTCCGATTATTCTAAGCGGATCTGAAGCATTTGTTTGGACCAGAAGTATGGCTATCAGGCAAGTAAGCTCCACAAGACTCCAATGCTGGGAATAACAGAGCTCCAGTTAACCCTGTTCATGTCAAATCCCAGGGAACTGGCTCAAGAGAGCCTGTGGGTCATGCAATAGCCTGCTGAGTGGTCACTGCCTCCATTCTCTCTCCCTGCCAATCCTTTCTCCACACCACTGTCAGTGTGCTCTTTCTGAGGTAAAAATCTTATCACATCACTCCCCTGCTTCAAACATTTCAGTAGCTCTCTGTCATCTACACAGAGATGTCAAGTCGTTTTATATCACAAGTTTCTGACTAGTGGGGACACCACGTCCTCCACATACATTACTACATTTTTCTTCCCCAGGCAGGCCAAACTTCTTAGTGAGGCACAAGGCCTTCATGATCTGTCCTTGGCTCACTCTTCTAGAATCATCTTTTACTACTCCTCTCCTATATCATGTCCTCCACCTAAACCACTTGGAGTTTCTTGAACATGTCCTGCTCCCTCTCTCTTATCTCTGTGCCTTGTCATATGCTTGGCCTGGGATTCCCAGCCTGAATTACATACCCTTTTTCTCTGTGCTGTTGGGAGTATCAGCTGTCTAGTGCTGACATCTATCATAATACTCACTGTAATGTAATTGGCTATTTATCTGCCTCTCCTACTAGATTCTGAATCCTCCAAGAGCAGGGGCCATGTTCTATGCAGTTCTGTATCCCCAGTTTTAGCACAGTGCCTAAAACATGGTAGATGTTCAATATATTTTTATGCAATTTATTGTATACAACATTTATCCCCTTCCGTGAAAGACTTCATAGTATAGTTAGGAAAGACAGAATGGTGTTAACTGCCAATAGACACAGGCCTAAAGAAATGAGATTGACAGAAGAAAAAAAAAAAGAAAGAAAGAAAAAGTGGTGTGTAGTGAAGAGGTTAATTCAAATAGGAAATCCTATCAGTACCCTATTATTGTCACTCAGCCTAACCACTTCATTAATTCATTCATTTTTTAACAAAATTTCTTGACCACGCTATTAGTCAGGATCAGTTAAGTTATGCTGCAGTAACAACTCCAACATCTAAATAGCTCAAAACAACAGAAGCTTATTTGTAACTTGGGCTACATTTCCAACATGGGTTAGTGGGTGGGCAGTGCTCCACACTGACTGGTAGAGGTTCCACCATCTGAAAGCTTCATCCTCTGGAGCAGATGGCCTTGTTGGTTACAGGGGGAGAACCAGCCGAAGGGTCACACACTAGTTCATATCTGTTTCAACCCAGAAGTGGTACACATCACTTCTGCCGCCAATCCATTGACCAGATTAGTGAGACAGCACCACCTAACAGGAAGGAGGCTGGGAAATGTGATGGAGCTAAGACGGAATGTTTCATAGGTAACACCAAGGCATTGAGTTAAGCACCAAGGACAATATGAATGTGCTACTCCCTCTTCTCCATCAGAGAAGTCATAGTCTAATGGGTGATAAGAAGTTTAAGCATGTACGTAAAAAAAATTATAAAGCAGAATGTCCTGCCAGCCTTCTTAACTGCAGTGATCTTCCCAGCAATAAGCCCACCTCAGTGAGCCAAATTTCAGAACCAAGCTCTTGACATTTCCATGCATTTAACTCAGCATCTTCAATAAAACACCCATGTCTGTGTGATAAGGCTTATGGGTGGACTGTTCTTTCCCTCATTTCAGCCTAGATTCTGAGAAGCTTTTCCTTAGCCTTATTTTTTCTCTCCTATGGATGGATGCAGTTTTCTATTTTGACACCTCATCCTCCCTCCTTCCTTTCTTCTTTGTTGTTGTTAGCTACCTTTGAGTAGGCATTCAATTCATGGCAACGCCACGAACAAAGGAATGAAAGGCTGCCCGATCCTGCACCTTCCCCATAATCAGTTGCAGATCGAAGAGTTGTGATCCATTGGATTTTCACTGGCTGATTTCAGAAGTAGATTGCCAGACCTTTCTTACTAATCCATCTTAGTCTAGAAGCTGTGATGGAACCTGTTCAGCATATTAGTAACACTAAAACCTCTACTGTCCAATGGGGATGGCTATGCATGAGGTGTATTTGCCAGGAATCATACCTGGGAATCCCACATGGGAGGCAAGAATTCAACAACTGAACCATCACTGTCCCAATTTCTTTCTTCTTTAGGCAAGATAATTCCCTTTTCTTAGGAATGCACTTCTTGCCTATTTCTCTGCTTATAACATCTGGCATCGTAACATAAAACCAAAGTATCACACTATTCTGAGAAAAGAGATTGGAAATATAACCAAATTCTTCTCTAATATCAACAATGGGTGGCAAAAATGGGCTCAAACATGGCAAAGATTATGAGGATGGCACAGGACCAGGGAGCATTTTGTTCTGCCCTTTCTCTGTGAGTTCTAACCAGGCAGGGTCACTATGAGTTCGAAGCAACTCGACAGCACCTAACAAAAACAACATCAGGGAACCTTAAGCTTTGGATTCAGGAATATCGTGACAGAAAGTTAAACATGTCATAAAAATATATAAGTAAATATTTTCAAAATTTGAGTCCTGTTATCTGTGTCGAGGTACAGGCGTTCCCCGGGTTACGAATGAGATCCATTCCTGAGTCTGCCTTTAAGTCGAAATTGTAGGTAAGTCAGAACAGGTGCATACGGTTCTTATTTAGCCTTACTTTAATGCATAAAAAATCTGGAAGCCATTCTGTTGATTTAAAAGCTGCACATGCAGCAAGTGAAGGCGATCATGATGGAGAATTTGTTCTGAGTAGGGGTTGGATCAATCATTTCAAAGGGTGAGCAAATTTACATAACATTAAAGGGCAAGGTAAAGTTGTCCCTAAGTCGGACATTCTTAGGAACCCGGGGACTTACTGTACATGGCAAAATGGCAAAGTATAGAAGCTTATTTCCTGTCTTTCTCCTCTTTTATTCTCCACTTGGCTTCCTTCTTTCACCCTCTGCCAATTGTCCAGCGACCTTCTGTCATATCAAGTGACTCAGGCCCTCCATCTATGCCTGTATCTTCCAGACAGTCTCTCATTTCACAGCTAGACTAGGCCTCCTCTTCCACCCAATAAAATCCTACCTGTCCTGAGTCCCCTCTCTCCTTAAATGACCTGTGCATGAAAGGAATGAAGAGAGCCAGGTTGGCCAACTGGTAGAACACTGAGAGCTAAAAGATTATGTGTGGAGATCCAGGGCCCAGGGCTGCTCCAGGTAAGGAGAGGGAGGTCTGGCCAAAGCAGGCAGGCCACCTGGTTCTCCTGGCTGAAAGTTACCATCAGCTCTCGGTCATGTATTGGCCTGGTACATGCATGTGCTTGGAAGCCATGGGGTGAGGCAAATAAAGACCACAGAGGGACCACCTTGTGTATCTCTCATGTACTGGCCTCAGACAAAAAGAAGACTGAGATTATTTTCACTGCTAACTTCCTCCTAAAAACACTCCTCCTTTCTCTATGCTTCTTATATACACATTCCGTTTATTACCTGTCAATGGGTGATCACATTTTTAGGAAGAACTGCTCAAGGAGGACCATGGGTTATAGAAAGAAATGAACACGAATAGTTGAATTTCAAGCATCTCAGGCATCTATGATTATATGTCAGGGAGAAATATATTTTCATGAATGGAAACCTCCCAACAAGTCTAAAAACATACGCTATAGGCGGCGCAGCTAGCCCTGACCTGTCATGGCATGCCTGAGGTTTCCACAGTATGCACAACCATGAAACTAGCATTCTTCTACAGCACATAGGAAAATGACAATTCATAGTGAGCTTATGATTTACCCAGGGAGAAAGCCGAATCCAGTTATTGAGTGGTTCTAAGAGCTGGTAAGTGTTTTGAGTCTACTCCTGAGTGAATAGTGAGGTAAAACAAAAATAATTCACATAGCACTTAAAACACTACTCAACTTTTCTGATTCAAAAGGTCCCTGGAGAATCTTAAAGTTGGATGAGACTTATACGTTATCTAGTCAAATGCCTGATCAATACGTTGTTGTTGTTAGGTGCCGTCGAGTCAGTTCTGACTCACAGCAACCCTCTGTACAACAGAATGAAATACTGCCTGGTTCTGCACCATCCTCACAATCGTTACTGTATTGGATCCCATTGTTGCAGCCACTGTGTCAGTCGATCTCACTGGGGTCTTCCTCTTTTTCACTGACCCTCTACCTTACCAAGCATGATGTCCTTCTCCAGAGACTGGTCCCTCCTGATCACAGGCCCGAAGTATGTGAGAAGAAGTCTCGCCATCCTCACTTCTAAGGAGCTTTCTGGTTGTACTTTTTCCAAACCAGATTTATTCATTCTTTTGGTAGTCCATGGTATACTCAATATTCTTTGCCAACACCATAACTCAAAGAGATCAATTCTTCTTCAGTCTTCCTTGTTCATTGTCTAGATTTCACATGCATATGAGCCGACTAAAAAACACCGTGACTTGGGTTAAGCGCATCTAGTCCTTAAAGTGACTTCTTTGGTTTTTCACACTTTAGAGAGGTCCTTTGCAGCAGGTTTGCCCAATGCAATACATCATTTGATTTTTTTGGCTGCTGCTTCCGTGGGCATTGATTGTATATCCGAGTAAAATAAAATCCTTGACAACTTCATATTTTCTTCATTTATCATGTTGTTGCTTATTTGTCCAGTTATAAGAATTTTGGTTTTCTTTATGTAGAGGTATAATCCATACTGAAGGCTGTGTAGTCTTTGATATTCATTAGTAAGTGCTTCGAGTCCTCTTCACTTTCAGCAAGCAAGGTTGTATCATCTGCATATCACAGGTTGTTAGTGAGCCTTCCGCCAATCCTGACGCCACGTTTTTCTTCATACAGTCCAGGTTCTCAGATTATTTGCTCAGCATACAAATTGAATAAGTATGGTGAAAAGACGCAACCCTGACACACATCTTTCCGGATTTTAAACCATGCCGTATTCCTTTGTTCGGTTTTAACGACTGCCTCTTAGTCTATGTACAGGTTCCTCATGAACACAATTAAGTGTTCTGGAATTCCCATTCTTAATAATGTTATCCATAATTTGTTATGATCCACACAGTCCAACGCCTTCGCATAGTCAATAAAACACAATAAACATCTTTCTGGTAATCTCTGCTTTCAGCCAAGATCCATCTGACATCAGCAATGATATCCCTTGTTCCACGTCCTCCTCTGAATACAGCTTGAATTTCTGGCAGTTCCATGTCTATGTACTGCTGCAACCACTTTTGAATGATCTTCAGCAAAATTTTGCTCTTGTGTGATATTGATGATATTGTTTGATAATTTCTGCATTCTGTTGGATCACCTTGCTTTGGAATGGGCACAAATATGGGTCTCTTCCAGTCGGTTGGTCAAATTTCTGATCAATATAGGACTTCCCTTTCCAGAGTCCATTCCACTTCTGTTTATCACACTCATAAATGAGTATGCATTACTCTTTAAGCCACCTATTTCACTGGGAAATAGTTCCAACTGGTGAGTTAAACTGTTACTGGTACAAGTGCCCATGCCTCTAATTTGTAATTCTTATGCTTTTGAGTTACTTGGGTAAATGCTGAAGTCCTTGTAAACTGTTTGCTCAGAAGCATCATAAAAGATGGCATGGTTGTCAGGTAATGCCCCATTCAGGACTGACTAAAACCAAACCCACTGCCGTCTAGTTGATTCCGACTCATAGCGACCCTATAGGACAGAGCAGAACTGCCTTGTAGAGTTTCCAAGGAGAGCCTGGCAGATTCAAACTGCAGACCTTTTGGTTAGCAGCCATAGCACTTAACCACTATGCCACCAGGGTTTCCTCAGGACTGACCAGGAGATATAAACTTTGCGGGAATATTACAATTTCCCCAGAATCCCACCGGTAGCTTAGTTGGAATCCCGTCAATTGCGTTCCATGTCATTATTTCTCTTTCTTTACTTCTCTCATTGCATTTTTAATGTCGTCCTTTCTTTTTTCTTTCCATAGCTGTCTTAGTTTTTCTTTCATTCTCCCCTCCTTTGCAGACTGTAGCTGTATGTGCTACAATAAAAAAAGAGATCCTAAAATACAATGAGGGACAGTGGTGGTTCGGTGGTAGAATTCTCACTTTCTATGCAGGAGAGCCAGTAGTGCAGTGGTTAAGAGCTTGGTTTCTAACCAAAAGGTCAGCAGTTGGAATCCACCAGGCACTGCTTTGGAAATCCTATGGGGCAGTTCTACTCTGTCCTATGGGGTTGCTATGAGTTGGAATAGACTTGACAGCAACGGGTTTGTTTTTTTTTAAGTGCAAGTAAGGTAAAACATGGCCATTCTGAGGAGTGAAAACAGACAATCTTCTTTAGATTGGAGCTTCCTAAACTTGGCCCATCATCACAATCAACGGGGAGGGGTTAGTATTACAAATTCTCAGATCCCACCCCAGGCTCACTGAATCAGCATTATCAAAGGGTTCTGGTTATAAGCCAGAACTGACTCATCGGCAACGGGTTTTTTTTTTTTTTTTTAATGCAGGAAATTCAGGTTCCATTCTTGGTCCATGCAACTCATGTGCAACCACCATCCATGTGTCAGTGGAGGCTTGCGTGTTGTTCTCATGCTGAACAGGTTTCAGCGAAGCTCCAGACTAAGGCAGATTAGAAAGAAAGGCCTGGCCATTTACTTCAGAAAATCAGCCAATGAAAACTGTGGATCACAATGGTCTAATCCACAACTGATCATGGGGATGGTGCAGAACCAGGCAGCATTTCATTCTATTGGTTGTGCATGGAGTCACCATGAGTCAGGGGTCAACCTGACAACAGCTAACAAAAATAAAATGCGATGATCTTAAGGTGATAGTTAATTTTTTTCTCACGTAGCAGTCTGCATCAGTTTTGACCAGCATAGCAGCTGTTGAAGCAGGAATCATACATCAGTTCCACTCATATATCATTGGTGAGAGTTTAGTCCCAAGGCCCTGCCTCAGTCTGTTAAGGCTGGGGAGTATAGTTTTTAGTGGGGTTGGCATGAGCCCAGGAAGGAAGAATAGAGCGATTTTGGAGGGACAATTAGCAGTCTGACACACGTTCTATAGCCTTCTTTCCTTCTTTTCCTTTCCTTTCTCACTTCTTCCTTTAGTCCCCTTATCCCCTTCTCTTTCCTTTCTTCCTGAGCTAGTCATAACGTGAGAAGAGTATATATGTATGTTTGTGCATATACCGTGTGTGTATATGGGGTCGCTATTAGTTGGAATCAGCTCGACGGCAGCGGGTTTGGTTTTTTTTTTTTGGTTTATGTGTATATTATATATATACACATATGTTATGTGTATGTATATGTATGTATGCGTATAGTATATATACACGTATGTGTGTAGGTATGTATATATGTATACCACCACGATCTATCAGTTTGTAACGGTGGTGGCTTGCGTGTTGCTGTGATGCTGGAAGCTATGCCACCTGTAATTCAAATACCCACAGTATCACCCACGGTGGACAGGTTTCAGTAGAACCTGCAGACTAAGACAGACTAGAAGAAAGGCCTGATAATCTACTTCCAAAAATCAGCCAATGAAAATTTTATGGATCACAACAGAATGTTGTCTGACTTCTTGCATCAGGAGGGATCCATCGCTGAAGGAGAACATTATATTTGGTGAAATAGAGGGCCAGCAGAGGTGAGGGAGGCCCTCAGTGAGGTGGATTGGTGCAGTAGTCGCAAAGAGGGGCTCGAACATGCTGGTGATTGTGAGGATGATGCAGGACTGGGCGATGCTCTGTTCTGCTGTGCACAGAGTTAATGTGAGTCTGAATCCACTCTACAGCAGCTATCTATCTATCTGAATGTACATATATGTGTGTGTGTGTGTTTGTATATAAGTGTATATATACATATATATGTGGCGTAGTGGTTAAGCGCTACGGCTGCTAACCAAATGGTCAGCAGTTCGAATCTGCCAGGCGCTCCTTGGAAACTTTACGGGGCAGTTCTACTCTATCCTATAGGGTCGCTATGAGTCGGGATCGACTTGATGGCACTGGGTATTTATATATACACTTATATACATACCCAAAAAAACAACCAAAAACCCACTGCCCTCGAGTCGATTCCGACTCATAGCGACCCTAGAGGACAGAGATACACACGTGTATATATATATATATATATATATATATATATATATATATATATATATATATATATATATATATATATGTGGTACGATGGTTAAGAGCTTGGCTGCTAACCAAAAGGTTAACAGTTCTAATCACCAGCCATTCTCTGGCAACCCTTTGGGGCAGTCCTACTTTGTCCTACAGCGTCGCTAGGAGTCAGAATTGATTCGATGGCAATGGTTTTTTTTTTTTTTTTTAGTATATTGATGGGATAATAAAATGAGAGTTTGAACTGAATTTGAGAGGCACCTGCAACCGATGCACAAGGGATACCACCCACACAGCCCCACATTGGGTTCATTCTTTTCCTGGTTCTCACTTTGCAGTTTTGTCTTTCAGCCAGGTCTCCCTTCCCCGCAGATCCCAGGTGCAGAGAAGGTGGGGCTCCTGTCAGCTCTAAACTGTGTGCTCAGCTAGGGAGTGAATGGACTTGGGACTCCCACTGTGAAAGGTGGACATCAACGTGCAGGAAATCTCCCCTCTCTCCCTCGCGCTTGCTCTTTCCTTTGTCGTCAACTGGGCTTGATCCCCTGCTATGCATGCCAACAGCAGCCAGGCTCAACCATCTGACAGAATCTGCTTGTGCTCTTGAGATCCTAATCCCCTAGGTCAAATTGGCAATTCCTACCTCTGAAATATCAGGAAAGAAATAGACAATGGTTTGCCAAAGAGAGGGATTAGACCATGCAACTTAGAAATTCAGGCAGTAGGAAATAAATTCATTATGTTCCAGCTATTATACATGCAACAAATGTCTGAAATATTTTTTAAAATTGTTTTGGAAGGTGGTAGGAAATGGAGTGCAAAGATGACTTCTTTTTAAGTTCTTCAAAATGTTACCTGCATAAAGAATGAACAAATGTCAGGGACAGGCACAGCTTGGACTGAACTCCAAGTGAACTGATGGCAGGGCTTACCGCTCTGAAAATATAAAAGTTGAAAGCTGCTAGGGCTCAGAGCAGACCATGAATTTGCATCCTATTTGAATAATTTGCAAGAATCTTTGGTTGAATAGGGATTTTTTAGCCTTGTCAAAGAACTTTGGAAGTACATAGAGTCAAACTGCCAAAGATCCCCATGGGCCATGTCACCCAACAGCTGAAGCCTACCCAAGCTGCCCACAGTGAGACATTCCCAGGCCTGTGGGAGAAGAGCCTTCAATAGTCCCCTGGTGAATCAGGTATACCTGGAAGAAAATTTTCTCTGGATGCATCTGGTTTAGAGTTCCTTCTGGTGCTTGAATTATGAAACAGAATCAATCCCCTTTTACCATCTGCCAGGGTAGTTCAGCCAGTGAGATTCACATTTTTCACAAAAAGCCCCTAAAGCCTGTGGCCTAAGGTTTTGCCTGATCATGTCATCCACCTTCATTGGTACTCTAGGCTAGATCATAGTGACCCAAAGGCTGAAATCCTGAGAGATATCAGGATAAGCCTGGGAGACATCACGGCCAAGTGTGGAAGAAAAATCACGTATCATAATCATCAGATAGTATATCCTCAATCAGCATCCATTGATCGTGTGAAAGGAAAAATACAGAATCAACTCTTGGAAAAAGGGCCTTATGGATCAGATTATATGAAATTCTCTAAAAGGAATTCTTCATATCAGGTATAAAAAAGCAAATAACAGCCACCATTCCCAAACATAATTTAGGGCCAGAGAGGAATAACTGATATAAGGTGATCTAGATAACCCAGAGAGGACTGAAGCCTTACTCTCATTTCTCAACTGTATTAAGGGTGACTTTTTTTTTTTTTTTTTTGCTTTGCTTTTATCCTGATCATAGCATACACTTCCTCCTATGGCTTCAAAATTTTTCCTGATATATTGGTCCCAGGGGTGGATTAACCAGTAAGCACAGACAGCATTTACCGGCTTACAGTAAGCAAGGTACACACGGTCTTACTTGTGTTTACTCATGGAATGGACGTGGGTTTCACCACATCTTTGAAAAACAGGTGAAATTGTGCACCACAAATTAGTAAGCACAATAAGCCCATGCGTACTTTGCTTATTGGGCAATCTGTCCCTGATTGGTCCCTACAGTTCTGAAGGATTAAAGAGAAGAGGTTTGTGTTAGGAGTGTGCCTACAACAAGACAAACACTCCTAATCTCCAGAGAGAAATCATTCCCATCAGTAAATTGACCCTTGTGGCAGATTAAAGATGGCTTCAATTTGCATGATATTTGTCCTATTGAACAATGGCATTTATGTTCCCACCCCTTGAATTTGGGAGGCCTGGGACTACTTTGACTAGTGATGCTGTGCTATTTTAGGGACTAGTCTTTCAGATTTCTGGTAGTTTCTGCCTTGGTCTCTGGTCTCTGGGACCTGAGCTTCCATATAAAAAGTCTTACAATGTTATTAGAGAGTCCACTTGGAGAGGCCCTGAGACTCATAGAGACAGAGAAGGGACTGGGGGACCCCAGCCTTCCAGCTGTCCCTGCCAAGACATCAGCCATGTGAGTGGAGTCATCTTATACTTTCCATGCTAGTCTAGATGCCAGGTGAGTACCATAGACTGACCCCAGCCAGTGCCATGTGGAGCAGAACAACTGCCCAGCTAAGCCCTGCTCAGACTCCTGACCCACACAATGGTTATTTTTTAAGTCCACTCAATTTTGGAGTAGATTTACACAGCAATAGGTAACCTGAAAAAAAAAAAATTATAAAATCAAATTAGTAAAAAGTGATAACTTAGGAACCTCCTGCAGCCATGGGGACCAAATTTTCCAACTTTCAGAAAAAGGGATGGTCTCGTGAGTTGGAGAGAAGCAGAGCAAACTGTCCCCCCAAATCAGGAACATTAGATCACTGAGGTTATAACGACTACCATTAATGTTCAGTGCTCACCAGGATATACAATTCAATGAACAGCTCTAGGCGCTGCTGAGCTCCTCTGTGACTGGAGGCAGCACAACTCTTCACCTGCACTCACAGGGGCTTGCAGTTTTCCCACCCTGAGTCCTCCACAGTACCAGGCACCAGTCTTCCTTCTTGTAAAGCACAGCCTGCCAGGATCTCCTCCCTTGCTTCTGGGGGTGGGGCTGGGGAGTGACAAAGCTAGAAGCTATATTAGAGTGAAACGGGGACAGGCTGAATTATAGCAGTTCATTTTCTAAAGTGCCAGGAGACCTGGGGATGACCCTTCTGGTGCAAGTGAAAACCACAACTGCAGCACCCTCATAGAGATGCAATTCATCATCAGCATGACGGGCCTGTCAACAAGCAGGGCTTTCTTTTTCTTGCTGATACACAGAAGGCAGCTCGTTGCTCCTGTGTTGTACCAGGAAGATCACAAGACTCTTTTAGACACGCTGGGAGTGTGCAGGGAGTCCTGCTAAATAAGTAGCCCTGTCCTAGTCTAAGAGAAGATCCCAAGGAGTACATGCATTATCAGGGAGTACACCGCAGAGGCATAAGGAATACTCTAGTGTGTATGTCCTCCTGATGTTCTCTCTCTAATTAAGACTGAGGGTAGTTTGGGGTAAGATGAGATACAATTATTTTGTTTCCTGGTATTTCCTAATAAAGATGAAACTTAGAAATGGTCCTAAGGAGAAGAGGGGTGGTGAACTAAGGCCAGCAGGCTGCTATAGCCTAGGTAAGAGACTACACCTCCTGAACATGGCTGTACCCACCCAGCCAGGAGTGAGCTCTGCTACGTAACCTCGGAACGCCAGCTTCGATCCATCCCTGCTCCATGCTTCCTCTTACCAGCCAACCTCTAGCTCTCTCTCTGAACACATTTTCTCCCTTATCTGACTCAGGGGCACACACAGAGTGGGGAATGGCATGACTTTCTAGGCCACTCCATTCAGCTTGAGAGATAAGGTTCTAACCAGATAGGTGAAGAGTAATCTGAATTCCCTGTTGGGACACAGGGAGCTGCCCTGCATACTGGCTCTGCATCAGGTCTGATCTGATCCCCACTTATTCTAGAAGGGTCTGTTGAAAGAGCAACCACACACCCTTCTTCAGGCTTTCCTGCCTAAAACATGCACTCCTGGGGGTCCTGGGAAATTCTTGACAAGCACACTGCCTTTCCTAGCAAGTTCTCCAGAAGTTTCAAAAGATTGTATGTTGTCTCTCGTTTCCACTTCCCCTTCCCCATCCCGTAAATACACTATTTGAGGTTTGTGATTCTTTGCATTCAGAAAGCCTTTGATAGAGCAATTACCTCAGCGTTAACATGTATTTTTTCCCTTAAGGACATCCTTCCCCACCCACCTGTGTGAGGTGGGTGGAGGCAGCGCCCCCTCTAGTGGCCAGTGACTTCTGGCCTCCCCACTCTTGCTGCACCGGCTGCTGGGGACAAGACTTGTAAATCATATTGGGGTTTAACTCAGATCCCATAGTCTAAGAGAGAAACACCGTTTCTTTGAGTTTTTTGAAGAGAAATCCTTTCCCTATTCACAGAAAGGATGCTCCAGGGTTACTCCAACAAATAAGCTTCCATCCCCCAACCTCCACCCCAGTATTGGGTCAACACAGGCTGCTAGAGGCCTGGCTAGTTCTTGCTGTCTCTGGGCCTTCAGTATCTCCATCTTTAAAATGGGAAAAACGATCATTCCTGTTGCAATTACCTGGAATATCCCTATGTCTTCCTAATTCCTCATTCATGTTCTCCAACAGTTTCTTTTACCCCTTTCTGCAGTGACATCAGAGTGGTCTAATAATGTAAGTCTATTCTCTGCTTGAAACTCTCCTGTGACAGTGACAAAATCATGATACTCTAATTACGAGTGGACTTTGGGGAGGGAAAGTCTCCAGAAGATTTTAAAGACATTTGCTGTGCGTTTGTATGACAAAATTATACCCACTCCCCATGCCCTGCCCCACTCATGCTGCCTTCTGAAGAGATTTCAGTGAAAACTTACTGAACTCCTTCAGCCTCTTGGAACCACCTTGGGTAGGTAGGTAGGGTGGGTGGGGGGGGGCGGGTGGTCATGAGCAGGTCCAAATTTATTTAGTTTTGCTCTTAATGATTTCCCTTTACCTCTAGAGTAAAGACAAATGCTTCAGCATGGCCCCCAGCCCCTCACCAACAGGACCGGACTACCCACCAGCCTCCCCTCTCTCCACTGCCTTCTCTTCCTCAAGAAGAGGTTGTGCTTTCTAGGTCTCCCACTTGGTTCCACATCTGCCACTTCCCCAACTCATTTCCACTCTTTCCCAAGAATCTCTTCCCTGCTGTTTCCACCACAGCACTCACCACCTCTACTGGAATTGCCTGTTTACCTGTCCATGGAGGAACTTGTGAAAAATATCACAAATTCACAGGGCAGATAGGAGCCTCACAAACTCACTTAGTCCATCTCAGTCATTTCTAGGTAAAGATTCACTCCTTTTCTTTGAAGTGCTTACAGAAAAATCAAATCTACAACTTCTACCATAACACATTGCATCTCATAATACTCAGACCCCATAACTCCTTAATGTTCAGCCTCAAATCACCTCCTTGTAAATAAAGACCGTGATTTGGGAATAAAAGTATTTTGTAGTCTTGAACATCATGATTCAACTCTAGTCTTTTGACCTTCTGGCCTTCTATTTTTCAGGCAAAATTTTCTTAATTCCTTGAAATCCTATTTGGGGATATAAAAAGTAGATATATTTCTGTGGGTTTTTTTTTTTTCAGATTGGAGATTTTGCCTAAGAATAACCTGCCTTCGGAATGTCTTTGCTCTTGACATTTTCCCATAATACTCTTCTGAAGACTATAACTGTTTAATAAATGTGAGCAGTGAAGATAATTCTCAGGCGCTAGTGTCTGGTGTGGCTAGAGGAATGGGCATGGGAGAGTGAGGTCTTTTCTTCTTGGTCAGCAAGGAAAAGAAGCACTGAAAGGAAGGGATTTGGTAGATACTTTTCTGGGAACCATGTGCCATCATCTGCACTGATTTTTGGGGCCCTAAGTTTTTTTTTAATTACTCCAGTCATCATTCGATAAGGCAAGCGTTGAACCTTGCACTGGATTGTGGCAATGAGGAACTGGTCAGTCCTTGCCCCAAATGTGGGAGTCCCAGTGTAGGTTACTAGCAGGTTCCTGGGTGCCCTATTCTTGTATTGTAGTTTCCTTCAGTTAACAAAACCTCAGCCTGGTGAGTGAACATCCACTGAACAACATTCAGTTTTCATTTTTACAAAGTCCCATGTTAACAAGCATGGGTTCCATTTAAAGTGGCCACAGGATGCTTCATATTTGAAAAAGCCACAAACCTGAGTTGTGGCCCTGGTTGAGCCCCTCCTACACTAGGTGGTCTGGGTTAGGGATCTCTGAGTATATATCTCTAATAGGTCTCCTTCCAACAGCTTTGAGATGCTATGAGAAGAGGTTAGATATTGATGGAGGTCACTTGATCTTCCACCCTGTAGAAACCTTCTCGAGTGCTGTTTGTCACAGAGCCTGGTAAATATTTTCAGACTGCAGCATTTGTGGTTAGAAAAGAGAAGAAGCCAAGATTTCTGGTTCCAGCCCATTGAGGAAGAAGTAGAGTATAAAATAGGTAGGAAGACTTAATAAACGCACTTTCCATAACAGAGATTTTGGAGTTGGAAACTGGAGACAGTGTGGTTTAGTGACAACATCCTGGAAGTTACTTCAATGAGATGTAAATGTTTCTTTGGTTCGCACCCAGGCAAGCATGCATGCACACAGACACACAAACGCAGGCTGGAATGATTAAAGTCTTTGTTGTCAAAATCAAGGGAGCACTGTGGCGCTCAGTGGAGTCAGCAAATCCAAATCAGATTGGACTCTATCCTGAAGGACACCCTGGAAACTGGGGGTGGGACATGGGGTCTGGGATGAGAAGCATACCCCTCAGAGACATAAGGCAGGCTCCAGAGCCTACTCTTTGGGGTTTACCAAGCTATTTGCCTGCAGGAAGACTCGCATTCTTGTGGCATGTGCTTACTTGCATAGTTTCTCACTCAGGCAGTCTCTTCTGCCTGGAGGGAGGGATAAGACTTCACTGGAGAAGAGTCCACATTCCCAGAGGGTTCTGTGAGCAGATGCCTTCCATGGAGTGGTAAGTGCACACGTGCTGAAGGTATTCAGAGTCTTCCAGCTAAAGGGAAGATTTTTGTCTGACCCCTTGTCTTCGTGTAGGTACATATCTAAACCGTTGCAGGTGACAAATATTTATCTAGTCTCCTTTTTTAGTTCTTCTAGAGTTACAGTGTTTTCTCCACTAGAGAAAAATCAATGCCACATATGTAAATGTGTAAATGAAAGCTCATGTTCTCTCTCTCTCTATCACACACACACACACACACGCATGACATACATGCACACACACAATGGCACTGGGTCTTTGTTCATTTTGCCCAAAGAAGCTGCCGTGTACTTTGGACATTCTCAGCTGAGCTGCAATCGACTGGATTGCCTGTTATGCAATATTTCATTCTGGTTGATTCAGCCAGTAATTGCTCTGCGGTTTCTGACTAATTCCTTCCTTCCCTTTCAAGGGGAGAGAGGTTTGAGGGTTACTTGGCAGCTTCACAACTCTCGTTTGCTTAAAAATGTGGAGACACCACCTAGACTCCAAAAACACAGAAAGAGAATAACAAATTCTGTCACTCAAGGGAAGTACAGTCATCCAAGCCCATACATTCCATCTAAGAATGTCCCTGGCTAAGCCAATCCTCCAAGTCAGATACAGGAACAAAGCTTCCCATTTAGCCACCCAGTTGCTTGATTTGAAGAACCCATGACAGAATACATTAGAGCAGGAACAAAACAGGCCTTACCTACAGAAATGATGACTACCAAGTACCTAATGCTGGACTTTGCTTTTAAATGTGTTGGGGTTCCTTTGTGAAAGTATCCAAACCTAAACTAAACCAATTACCATGGAGTCTATTCTGACTTACAGTGACCCATGTGTGTCAGAGTAGAACTGTGCTCCAGGGGGTTTTCAGTGGCTGATTTTTCAGAAGTAGATCACCAGGCCTTTGTTCTGAGGCACCCCAGGTGGACTTGAACCTCCAAACTTTCAGTTAGCAGCTAAGTGTGTCAATTTTTACAGTACCCTGGCTCTATGAAGGAATAGGCTCTGAGTAAATTCTGAACTAAAGCTGAGGTAGAGGTTAAGCCATGGTAGATGGCAGACATGTTCAGTAGCTAATTTCCAGCATGGGACAGGATGATCATTTCTGTGTTTGGCTGGCTCATGTTACCGTTAGTTGCCAATATCAACATCTGACTCTACAGCTTTGCAAGTTGTAATTACTTATTTGGGTAAACTTAAAAATGAGCTATTTACTAAAGGTATTTGTCACCAATATATTTGAAGAAAAATCAGATAAAAGAATTTAAAAAAATGAAGAAAACTTAAGAATCATGTGGGACTCTATCAAGAGAAATAACCTGCGAGTGATTGGAATACCAGAACAGGGAGGGATAACAGAAAACACAGAGAGAATTGTTGAAGATTTGTGGGCAGAAAACTTTCCTGATATCATGAAAGATGAGACGATATCTATCCAAGATGCTCATCGAACTCCACATAAGGTAGACATTAAAAGAAAGTCACCGAGACATATTAGAATCAAACTTGCCAAAACCAAAGATAAGAGAGAATTTTAAGAGCAGCTAGCGATAAATGAAAAGTCACCTACAAAGAAGAGTCAATAAGAATAAGCTCGGACTACTTGGCAGAAACCATGCAGGCAAGAAGGCAATGGGATGACTTATATAAAGCACTGATGGAAAAAAATTGCCAGTCAAGAATCATGTATCCATCAAAACTGTCTCTCAAATATGAAGGTGAAATTAGGACATTTCCAGATAAGCAGAAGTTTAGGGAATTTGTAAAAACCAAACCAAAACTACAAGAAGTGCTAAAGGGAGTTCTTTGGTTAGAAAATCAGTAATATCACGTATCAACCCAAGACTAGAACACTGGCCAGAACAATCAGATGTCAAAGCAGACGGGGAAATCACAAAAATAAATCCAGATAAAGAAACGCTCAAAACAGGGAAACAGCAATGTTATTATGTAAAACAAGACATCATTAAAACAATAAAGAGGGACTGAGAAATGTAGTCATAGATCTTTCATATAGAGAGGAAGACAAGGCGATATAAAGAAATAAAAGTTAGGTTTAAATTTAGAAAAATAGGGGTAAATATGAAGGTAACCACAAAGGAGACAAACTATCCTACACATCAAAGTAAAATACAAGAAAAAAATAGAGACTCAGCAGAAACAAAATCAACAACAATGAAGAAGAGGAAAAGATAATATATAAAGATACACTACTCAGCGCAAAAAATTAAGTGGGGAAAAAGAAACTGTCAACAACACACAAAAAAAAGATATCAAAATGATAGCATTAAATTCCTACCTATCCATAATTACGCTGAAACTAAATGGACTAAATGCACCAATAAAGAGACAGAGAGTGGAGAAGGGACTAAAAAACATGATCTGTCTATATGTGGCCTACAAGAGACACACAGACTTGGAGACACAAACTAAAACTCAAAAGATAGAAAAAAATGTATCTAGTAAACAACAATCAAAAAAGAGTAGGAGTGGAAATATTAATTTCTGAAAAATAGATTTCAAAGTTAAATCCATCACAGAGGATAAGGAAGGACACTATATAATGATTAAAAGGACAATATACCAGGAAGATATAACCATATTAAATATTTATGCATCCAATGGTAGGGCTGTAAGATACATTAAAAAAAACTCTATCAGCAATGAAAAGTGAGACAGCTCCACAATACACCACTTTCAGTGAAGGACAGGACATCCAGAAAGAAGCTCAATAGAGACATGGAAGATCTAAATACCACAATCAACCAACTTGACCTCATAGACATATACAGAACACTCCACGCAACAGCAGCCAAGTATACTTCTTTTCTAGTGCACATAGAACATTCTCTAGAATAGACCACATATTAGGTCATAAAGCAAGCCTTAGCAGAATCCAAAACATTGAAATATTACAAAGCATCTTCTCTGACCATAAGGCCATAAAAGTAGAAATCAATAACAGGAAAAGCAGAGAAAAGAAATCAAACACTTGGAAACTGAATAATACCATGCTCAAAAAAGACTGGATTATAGAAGACATTAGGGATGGCATAAAGAAATTCAGAGAACCCAAAGAGAATGAAAACACTTCCTATCAGAACCATCTGGACATAGCAAAAGCAGTACTCAGAGGTCAATTTATATCAACAAATGCACACATCCAAAAAGAAGAAAGGGCCAAAATCAAAGAATTATCCCTACAACTTGAACAAATAGAAAGAGAGCAACAAAAGAAACCCTTAGGGACCAGAAGAAAACAAATAATAAAAATCAGAGCAGAATTAAATGAAATAGAAAACAGAAAAATGATTGAAAGAATTAACAAGACCAAAAGCTGGTTCTCTGAAATAATTAACAAACTCGATAAACCACTGGCCAAACTGACAAAAGAAAAACAAATGAGGAAGCAAATAACCTGAATAAGAAATGAGATGGGCGATATTACAACAGATCCAATGAAATTAAAGGAATCATATCAGATCACTACAAAAAATTGTACTGTAACAAATTTGAAAGCCTAGAAGAAGTGGATGAATTCCTAGAAACACACTATCTACCTAAACTAACACAAACAGAGGTAGAATAACTATATAGTCCAGTAACAACTGAAGAAATTGAAAAGGTAATCCAAAAACTCCCAATAAAAAAAAATCCCTGGCCCGGACACCTTCACTGGAGAGTTCTACCAAACTTTCAGAGAAGAGTTAACACCACTACTACTAAAGGTATTTCAGAACATAGAAAAGGACAGAATACCCCCAAACTCATTCTATGAAGCCAACATATCCCTGACACCAAAACCGGGTAAAGGCACCACAAAAAAAGAAAATTACAGACCTATATCCCTTATGAACTTAGATGCAAAAATTCTCCACAAAATTCAAGCCAATAGAATTCAACAACATATCAAAAAAATAATTGACCATGACCAAGGGGGATTCATACCAGGTATGCAGGGATGATTCAACATTAGAAAAACAATTAATGTAATAAACCCACTCCAGAGTAGAATTGCCCCATAAAGTTTCCCAGTAGCACGTGGCGGATTAAAACTGTCGACATTTGGTTGGCAGCCATAGCACTTAACCACTATGCCACCAGGGCTTCCGTTAATGTAATACATCATATAAATAAAACAAAATACAAGAATCACGTGATTTTTTCAATTGATGCAGAAAAGACATTTGACAAAGTTCAACACCCATTCATGATAAAAACTCTCAGAAAAATAGGAATAGAAGGAAAATCCCTCAACATAATAAAGACCATTTATACAAAGCCAATAACCAACATCATCCTAAATGGAGAGAGATTGAAAGCATTCCCCTTGAGATCGGGAACCAGACAAGGATGCCCTTTATCACCACTCTTATTCAACATTGTGCTGGAGGTCCTGGCCAGAGCAATTAGGCTAGATAAAGAAATAAAGGGCATTCAGATTGGCAAGGAAGAAGTCAAAGTATCTCTATTTGCAGATGACATGGTCTTATACACAGAAAACCCTAAAGAATCCTCAAGAAAACTACTGAAACTAAAAGAGTTCAGCAGAGTATCAGGATACAAGATAAACATACAAAAATCAGTTGGATTCCTCTACACCAACAAAAAGATCAAAGAGGAAATCACCAAATCAATACCATTTACAGTAGCCCCCAAGAAGAGAAAATCCTTAGGAATAAATCTTACCAGAGATGTAAAAGACTTATACAAAGAAAACTACAGAACACTTCTGCAAAAAACCAAAACAGACTTACATACGTGGAAAAACATACCTTGCTCATGGATAGGAAGACTTAACATTATAAAAATGTCTATTCTACCAAAAGCGGTCTATAGATTTAATGCAATTCTGATCCAAATTCCAATGACATTCTTTAATGAGATGGAGAAACAAATCACCAACTTCATGTGGAAGGGAAAGGGGTCCTGGATAAGCAAAGCATTACTGAAAAAGAAGAACAAAGTGGGAGGCCTCACTCTACCTGATTTTAGAACCTATTATACTACCACAGTAGTCAAAACAGCCTGGTACTGGTACAACAACAGATACATAGACCAATGGAACACAACTGAGAATCCAGACATAAATCCATCCACATATGAGCAGATGATATTTGACAAAGGCCCCAAATCAGTCAAATGGGGAAAAGACAGTGTTTTTACAAACGGTGCTGACATAAGTGGATATCTATCTGCAAAAAAATGAAAGAAGACCAGTACCTCACACCATGTACAAAAACGAGCTCAAAAGGGATCATAGACCTAAATATAAAATCTAAAATGATAAAGATCATGGAAGAAAAAATAGGGACAAAGTTAGGAGCCCTAATAGATGGCATAAACAGTATACAAAACATTACTAAAAATGCAGAAGAAAAACTGGATAACTGGGAGCTCCTAAAAATCAAACACCTACGTTCATGCGAAGACTTCACCAAAAGGATTACCTGCAGACTGGGAAAAAGTTTTTAGCTATGACATTTCCGATCAGCACCCGGTCTTTAAAATCTACATGATACTGCAAAAACTCAACTACAAGAAGATAAATAACCCAATTAAAAAATGGGCAAAAGATATGAACAGACTCTTCACTAAAGAAGACATTCAGGCAGCTAACAGATACATGAGGAAATGTTCACAATCATTAGCCATTAGACAAATGCAAATCAAAACTACAATGAGATTTCATCTCACTCCAACAGGGCTGGCATTAATCCAAAAAACAAAAAACAGTAAATGTTGGAGAGGTTGTGGAGAGACTGGAACACTTATACACTACTGGTGGGAATGTAAAATGGTACAACCACTTTGGAAATCAACTTGGCGCTTCCTTATAAAGCTAGAAGTAGAACTACCATAAGATCCAGCAATCCCACTCCTTAGAATATATCCTAGAGAAATAAGAGCTTTTACACGAACAGATACATGCACACATATGTTCATTGCAGCACTGTTTACAATAGCAAAAAGATGGAAGCGACTAAAGTGCCCATCAACGGATGAATGGATAAATAAATTATGGAACAATGGAATACTATACATCTATAAAGCTCTGTGAAACATTTCATAACATGGAGGAATCTGGAAGGCATTATGCTGAGTGAAATGAGTCAGTTGCAAAAGGACAAATATTGTATAAGACCACTATTATAAGAACTCCAGAAATAGTTTAAACAGAGAAGAAAATATTCTTTGATGGCTATGAGAGGGGCGAGGGAGGGAGGGAAGGAGGGGGCATTCACTAATTAGATAGCAGATAAGAACTACTTTAGGTGAAGGGAAAGACAACACACAATACAGGAGAAGTCAGCACAACTGGACTAAACCAAAAGCAAAGAAGTTTCCTGAATAAACTGAATGCTTCGAAGGCCAGCTTAGCAGGGGTGGGGGTTTGGAGATCATGGTTTCAGGGGGCATCTAAGTCAATTGGCATAATAAAATCTATTAAGAAAACATTCTGCATACCACTTTGAAGATTGGCATCTGGGGTCTTAAATGCTAACAAGTAGCCATCTAAGATGCATCAGTTGGTCTCAACCCACCTGCAGCAAAGGACAATGGAGATCACCAAGGACATAAGGTAATTATGAGCCCGAGAGACAGAAAGGGCCACATGAACCAGAGACTACATCAGCCTGAGACCAGAAGAACTAGATGGTACCTGGCTACAACCGATGACTGACCTGACAGGGAACAAAACAGAGAACCCCTGAAGGAGCAGGAGAGCAGTGGGATGCAGACCCCAAATTCTCATAAAAAGACCAGACTTAATGGTCTGACTGAGACAAGAAGGACCCTGGTGGTCATGGCCCTCAGACCTTCTGTTAGCCCAAGACAGGAACCATTCCCAAAGCCATCTCTTCAGACAGGAATTGGGCTGGACAATGGGAAAGAAAAATATGCTGGTAAAGAACGAGCTTCTTGGATCAAGTAGACACTTGAGACTATGTTGGCATCTCCTATCTGGAGGGGAGATGAGAGGGTAGAGGGGGTCAGAAGCTGGGGGAATGGACACCAAAAGAGAGAGTGGAGGGAAGGAGTGGGCTGTCTCATTAAGGGGAGAGCAATTAGGAGCATATAGCAAGGTGTATATAAATTTTTGTATGAGAGACTGACTTGATTTGTAAACTTTCACTTAAAGCAAAATAAAAAATTTTTAAAAAGGTATCTGCTAATAATAGCATTTGTTGAGTAGTTATATTTATGAAATAAAGCTATGTATTACATGCACATTATCTCATTTAATTCTCACAACATCTCTAAAATATATGCAATAATATTATTTTAAGGAACCCTGGTGAAGCAGTGGTTAAGTGCTTGGATGATAACCAAAAGTTTGGCAATTCACACCCACTAGCCACTCTGCAGGAGTAAGATGTGGCAATCTGCTTCCATAAAGATTACAGCCTTGGAAGCCTATGGGGCCGTTCTACTACTGTCCTATAGGGTCCCTATAAGTTGGAATTGACAGAGTTGGGTTTGGTTTTTTGCTTTAATATTATTTCAGTTTCCTAACTGAGGCCCCAAGAGGTTAAGTAATTTGCTGAAGGTCACGCACAGCTGATTTTCAACCCAGGCAGTCTGATCCACAGCAGAATCTGAGTCTTAAATTTCAAGCTGTACTGACATTTGAAGCCCTGGTGGCACAGTGGTTGAGAGTTTGGCTGCTAATCAAAAGGTCAGCAGTTTGAATCTATCAACCACTCCTTGGAAACCCTATGGGGCACTTTGCCCTATAGGGTTGCTTTGAGTCGAAATCAACTTAATGGCAATGAGTTTGGTTATTTTTTGGTACTGACATTTATCAGTTAGAAACTATAGCAACAATTCTTAAAGTACCTATGCCTGCCTCGCCTGTTATTCTGATTAGACTGCTAGTTTTCTTAAGGATGGAAGTCAGCTTCCTATTTTCTTTCAGTTCTCTCAAACAGAGAATTGGGCACAGCATGGGCTAAAAAATGTTGACTCAATCGTTCACTCACTCAGGGAGTTGGACTAATTGTTAGCTCTCATCTCCTGCCATCTTGCTAACTGTTGGCATGTTCTGCCATTGCCCTCAAGTAGCTGCTTATGTCTGATAAAATGCAAAAGAGAGGCTTGGAGATAGGATTGTGTGTTGGTAATTATTTTTCTTGGACTGATGATAATATTGAAGGGGAAGAAGCCAGGGGTGAGTCGCTAAATGGGGGAAAAAAAAAATAGCAAGTAGAAGTTTCTTAAGAGTGAAGAAGCAGGAAAAGAGAAAAATGGAAAATGAGAGTGTAGGAGAATTGAAGCAATCCACTAATAGAGAAGGGTGGTTTGGGGAGAGCTGTCTGACTGTGGTACATTTCTACTGAAGACAATATAAGTATTTGGTACACAGCCTTTTGAAATTTTATTTGGATAACTTCAGCTAACAACAACTTGGCTCTGAGTTTAGGCAAAGGGATCAAAACTTAACAAACAAATTCAACAGCAAAAAATCTGGGGAAAGAATCATGGGGTCAGTGAGTGATTCATGTAGCTTACAGTGGGGGCTAGTAAGAATGCATAGCCCATTTCTACAGTCACAGAAAGGAACCCCTTTTCTCTACAGGAGCAGAATATTTTGGTAAAGTACTTTGGCCTCACTCTTCTGGGCCATATTTTCCTGGAGACTTTAAATGACTGTGTTCACTGACCGATAAATGCCAACTACGAAAAAAACCAAACCAAATCCACTGCCGTCGAGTCGATTCTGACTCATAGTGACCCTATAGGACGGAGTAGAACTGCACCATAGAGTTTCCAAGGAGTGCCTGGCGGATTCGAACTGCCGGCCTCTGGTTTAGCAGCCATAGCACTTAACCACTACACCACCAGGGTTTCCAAATGTCAAATAGGCTGTCCATAAGTAAGTATTTACTAAAATACCTGCTTGCACTTGATATGGGAAGATCCAAAAGATGTCTGTTATACTTTCTTTCAAAAAGCAGCTTATAGTCTAGTTTAGAAGGCCCCAAAATAAAGATGGCCATCCTTGCAGCAGGCATCTTAAATCAATCATGACGTACATTCTCACTGAATTAGGACACTACCTCAGAATCCTTCTCATTGCAGTACTTCATGCAACCCCTACCAATCACTCAGAGTTGTTCCAGGAAATGAAACTTATTTCCTATTCTTTCCATGGACTGTCACAAGTAGAACAACAATCTAATACAGTAAATTGTTTCATGATCAATTATACTGTATGATGAGGAGTTCAGAGGACATAAAGATTACTCATGGACAAGGTGGATCTTGAGTTACATGTCAGAGGATGGATGCAATTGATATTAGTGTAAGAAAAGGAAGCCTCCCTGGTGGCAAGAACATGTGGTAAGGCATAGCACCGACAGCACAGTCCCAATATCCAGAAAAGACAGATCTGACTTAAGGAATAACTCACTCATTCACAGCTATCTGTAAGGGACTAAGGGCTGTAGTCCTGGTGAGTGCTGAAAGGGGAGATGGTTGACTTCTTAGCAACTAGTGCTAAACTCTGTAAGTAGAGGCAGGAGGAAAGGCTAGGGGCTCAGAAATGCTGTCGGATATCAAAACATAGCTGGGGGCCACGAGACTAGAGGGACTGTTAGAAATGCTAAATGGAAATTGTGAGCTTTTGAAGAGAGTATGTGGAAAACTTCTTCACACGGCTGAATCTTTAGTGCAATACGTGCAGGAATGAATAAGAGATCACAGGAAAATTAGAATACATTGTGACTTTCCGTCATGGTTAAAATAAACCAGCTGAAGGTAAGGTGAAAGGTATTTACTATTATTTTTAAATGGGTGGGGGACCTGTCACCATCTGTTTTTATTTACACTGAGGACAGAAGAGAAAGAGTTATCTTGTAGCAAGAGAGATTTAGGAAAGACACCAGAAGAACTTTATAATAGAGTTGTTGGAGACTAGCTTGGATCAACAAGAATGATTATGGTGTCTCTGCAGTGCAATGAATTACTTAAGATGGCCATTCTAGCTATGGTCTTTGTGACTCACACGCAATGATTGAGTGGGAGTATACAAATAAGGTATATGGAACTTATGATGCTTGGGGTTATGTGTCAACTTCAAGTATTTTGTAGTTGTCCTCCATTTTATGTGTCGTGGATTCTGATGTCTACACGTTGATGAGGCAGAATTGGTATAAGGTGTGTCTTAAGTAGTACCCTTGTAGGAGGGTGTGACTAAAACCCCACCCTTACTAAAGTTACAACCTTTCCTGGGGTGTGGCCTGCATCCAAAATATATATGTATGTCCTGTTGAGACTCTCTCTCTGCATCTGGATCCTGTGTCTGGTTCATGATCAGTTGACCTCCCCAGAGGCCTGCTGCCTGACCTGCCGATTCTAGAATTTGCCGGCTTCCATAGTCCCTTGGGCTGGCGGCCTATGTGTGACCTGATTCTCCAGCTACCACAGCCTCATGAGCCAGCAGCTTGTGGTCAGAATTGCCAGTTTGGATTTGTCAGCTCCTACAGCCACATGGGTCGGAAGAAGCCCAAGTCTGACCCACGAATTTGGCACTTGCCAGCCTCCACAACCATGTGAGCCATTTCATTTATATAGTTCATGAGTTCTATGAGATATTGCAGTGAATCAGGGAACCCAAAGACAGGAGGAGGAGTACTGAGGAGAAAAAAAGACTGAGGAAAGAGGGGCTAATTGATCTTAGAGATGATGGAGTGGTACACCAGCTTGGAAAAGTTGGACATTTGGGACATCTTTAACCTCTGCCTCATAGGAACCAGCTTTGTGCTGATCCTTATAAAAGAAATTATTCATTTAGTTTCCTTCCCTGGGAATCTTCAAGAACAGAAGAAGTGCCCACAAATTTGGCCTGTATTACATATAATCCTACCTGGAGACAGAGGATAAACTAAATGGCCCCTGAAGGTCCATTCCAACAAGGATGCCAAGGCTCTAAACAGCATATAATCCTACGCTAGCTAAGTGAGGCTGTGTCTTGATTAAGCTCCTTCCATCCACTATTTAATGTCTTGTATTCTGTTTCTCCTGCAGCCTTCACTCCCAGCTGTAACCACACCACTGCTCATATAATTCAATAAGAACAGAATGTAACGAACTCATTGACGTTGGGTATCTCCCAAACATCTCTTCCTTGGCTTGGTTTGCTAACAATCTCATATTGTAGGCATTGCCACTCCCTGGCGTGAGTCAAGCTCCTTTCCTGGAAATGAAATTAGCTAAATGGAGATGGAACCAATTTATCTCATTTGAAAGATGACAGAAGTTGCTCTAGGATCTATATGTTCATGGAGCACAATGAAAAAATGGTATAGGGGATATGGTTGGGAGGCCTTCACCAGGATTGGTCAAATGTCATATTTAAACATTCTAGGCTACAGGGCCACTCACTATGAGTAGGAATTGGCTCAATGGCAACGGGTTTGTTGGAAATCCCAGTGACATAGTGATTAAGAGCTGTGGTTGCTAACCAAAAGGGCAGCAGTTTGAATCCACCAGGCACTCCTTGGGAACTCTATGGGGCAGTTTTACTCTGTCCTATAGGGTCTTTTTATAGGGTCACTATGAGTCGGAATTGACTCAATAGCAATGGGTTTGGTTTTTGGTTTTGGTTAGGCAGGATAACCTTAAACCCTGGGGTTCCTAGAAGAAGATACAAATGAGGAGCTTAATGGCCAGAACTCAAATTCCTAGAATTCTATCCTTGACTTTCTAAAATAGGTTTAAGGCCAAAAGCCTACTTAATTATCCAGAGTATTTTGGGAAGAAAGAGATAGTGGCCTTAATGATCTAAGAGCCAACCAGAGAAATATCCTCTTGGCTTTATATTAGGCACCAGAGACAACAGAGAGTATTAGTGGTTGGGCAACTCAGGGTCTTCATACATTGTCAAAACGTGGAGGGCAAGATGACTCAACAAACTAAAGGCAGAAACAGAAACCAAGAGTCAAAGAGCCACCAAGAATATAGTAACAAAATATTTTAGCATGAGATCATTATACTCAAGAAGAAGTTAACTTTAAAAAGATAAAGAGATTCTCCCATTCTCTAGGAAGACACAGGAGGGCCTAAGGTTCCATGTTCCTGTATAAATTTTGATTGATTACTTTCCCTAACAAGGAAGTGTCTGTTACAGAGTGTTACGAACAAAAGCACTATATTGTTGCAATCAAGTTGATCTGGTAAAATTCCTAGATGCTCTTTGGGAAAAGGTAGAGGAGACTTGGGTATAGCAAAGGGATACCCTTGGGATGCAGAAAAGGAAACGCTTTCAAAAGGAGAATAAAGAAAAAGGAGTAGGAGATACAACAATGAAGATTCAGGAAATACATAGACAGATACCCAGACCATTATGGTAAAGAGCCTTCTACTGACAGCACAGGATTCTTCAAATAAAGTGAGAGGGAAAATATGCCAGCCCAAGAAATGAATTGTTTATCTTCTACCTGAAGGAGCTCTGGTGGTGCAACAGCGAAGCACTCAGCTGCCAGCCAAAATGTTGTTGGTTTGAGCCCACACAGCAGGTCTGTGGGAGAAAGACCTGGCAGTCTGCTTCCATAAAGGTTACAACCAAGAAAACTCTATGGGACAGCTCTACTCTGTCACATTGGGTTGCTGTGAGTTGGAATCAGCTCAATGGCATCCAACAACATCTTCTACCTTGATTGACAGCTGGGCCTGTGTCCTGCCCTCTCTTAGCCTCACTTTCCTTGAACTGGCAAGTGGGTTCCTTCCACAGCCACCATTCATTCCACCCTAACCAAACCAAACCAAACCCAGTGCCGTCAAGTCGATTCCGACTCATAGCGACCCTGTAGGACAGAGCAAAACTGCCGCATAGAGTTTCCAAGGAGCACCTGGTGGATTCGGATTGCTGACTCTCTGGTTAGCAGCCGTAGCACTTAACCACTATGCCACCAGGGTTTCTCCCCTTCCACCCTAGCCTTTGCTTTTGTAGGGACAGTCAAAAGTCCTGCCTAGTGCATCTGTGATTCACATCTGTGATCCTCTTTTAATCTATTAGTACTAGACATCACAGAATTCCAGCCATTCTTCTGCAATAGCTCCGCAAAATTTGTGGTAAATGTTTCTCTCAGCCTCTTCCTCCAAGGAGGGTTGGGTATATCCAACTAACCCTGTTTATCCTGTTGCTGTTATTCGGTCCTGGGAACACATTCTCTGAGGGCCAGGTAGGAGTATGCGTGACATTTGGAGCTGACCTCTGGCTTATCTTTCCTCTAGTATACATTATTCTCTTTGATCTTCTCTCCTTAAAATCATGTAGTCCTTTGCAAAATATTGACAGCCGATCACTGTATTTGGAAGTTAAGCTCTGCATCTATGACAGCCCTTCCATTCTGAGGTAGAAGACGGAGCTCAAAGCCAGAACAGTGAGAACTAGAGGACTGACTTGCAAGCCATATATCTACCTCAGGGGGAGTTTTACTGTTGCTCCAGTTTTAGTAGGTGTATTAGTTTTCTGAGGCTGCTGTAACAAATTACCACAAACTTGGTGGCTTCAAACAACATAAATGTGTTCTTTCACAATTCTGGAGGCCGGAAATCAAACTTCAGTAGGGCCGATCCCCCTCCTTGGGGAACCTGGGGAGAATTCATTCCTTGCCCTTTCCAGCTTCTGGTGGTTACTCTGGCTTGTGGCCACATCACTCTAGCCTCTGGCCCTGTCTTCACATTGCCTTCTTCTCTGTCTGTCTGCCTTCTCCTCTGTGTATCTTTCTTACTAAGTTCCATGTGATTACATTTAGGGCCCAACTGGATATTCCTAGATAATCTCTTTGTCTCAAGATCTTTAGCTCAATCATACCTGCAAAAACCCTTTTTTTGAAGTAAGGTAACATTGACAGGTTCCAGGGATTTGACGTGCATATATCTTTTGAGGGGCTTTTTTTGGCCGGGGGGTGGGGGGGGGGCCGGGTCCTGCCACAGTAACAAAGGAAACTAAAATTCATTTTTCCTGGCTCGCAGTATCTCATTTTAATCCTTACAACCCTGTCAGTTAAATACTTTTACTCACATTTTTATAGAAGAGGAAATTTAAATTCAGGCAAACTTGTCCCAGATCACTGAGATAATAGTGGAGGACTTGAAGTCTGTCTGACTCCACCATCACCAGTGTTCCATGGGCCATGAGTTAGGGAACATTATGCTATTACTAGCTGTGGGCCCATGGGCAAATTACTTCCCCTCTGTAGGCTCAGTGTACTCATGGATAATTAAATGGCTATCTCAATGTCCCTTTCATCTTTATGATTCCAGGACCAAGAGACAGCTAATCCTCTAATGAATTTACAGCACGGTTTGAATTAAGTTATTGTGGACAGCAAAACTATTTCTGACCTTACCATCACCAAGAAATACGTCATAGAAAAGACAGAGCTTCTTAAAGGTAGAGACTTACATTCTCCAGAACCTACTGTAGTCAGAGAGTTCATTAAGTCAATCATTCTTCCATCATATACTTACTAACTACCTTTGGTTTTTCTGGAACTTCAATAGGCACTAAAGACACAGTGAGTTTTTGAAAACCCAGATATGTTTCCTGATGGAATTTTAAGTGTCCAGATTGGAGAAGTCTCCCTACATTCTCAGTAGCAGCATGGTTTAGTTAATTTCTAGAAACTTTTAGAGCAATAGTTCTCAAACTTTAGCCTGCATCAAAACCACCTGGAGGACTTGTTATAACAGTTTCTGATTCAATAGGTCTGGGTGGAGCCTGGGAGTTTGCGTTTCTAACAATTTTCCAGGTGATGCTGATGCTGATGGTCCAAGAACCACATTCTGAGTACTGTTGTTCTGAAGCAATGATCCCAAAAAAGTGGACCATGAGCTACTAGGCTACTATGGCATTTTTGTGAGCAGCAAGTATTGTCTATCGGCTAAATAATAAAAGTAAAGTGTCCTTCATGTAGAATTGTTTAAATATTTTGAGGTTGAAAAGAAAGCCTCATTCTTAAAAAATTTAGGAGCACTCAACCAAAAGCCAGAAAGTCAGTAACATTTTACCCCTTTTGCTAGCACTGATCTCTTAGCAGATGTTTCTGTAGTGTTGTGTTGAGAATGATTCTGATTCCGCATTTTGGCTCATCGAGAAAGAAGGCCATATTTAATTAGAAATATTCGTCTAAATAAGAGAAAGAGAGTGACAGAACATGTACCATATAGTTTTCATTTTTTATTTAAATACTGTAGTTTTTACAGTTTATATTTGGACCCTTTTTGCTTCAAACTCTGCACTCTTACCTAGGGCCATCTCACGCATGCCCGTGGCTTTATGTACAAGCTCCACGCTGATGGAGACCTTCACATGTCTTGCCCAGCTCTCCCTCTGACTTTCCAACTGTGTCCTTGACATCTCTCCTTGGAGACTGCACATGCATCTCAAAGTTAGCAATGCAACAAAAACGCATTCTTGATTTTCCTTCACAAGCCCCTCTAATTACATCTTAATAAATGGCAACACCAACTACCCCTTTTTCCTGGGAAGAGTTCTTTATTTCTTCCTCTTGACCATTTGGAATGCCCAGTCTACCCCTAAGTTTTATCGATTTCTTTCAGAGCATACCTAAAATTCTTTCTCTTGTTTCTATGCTCACACCCATTCCAACATGTCACCATCATCCCTCACCGGGACTGTGGCACCAGTGGCATGACTGGTCTCCCCACTTGCATTCTCTCTCCCTTCAAAGCAAACTCAAAGTGAACCTCTAAAGATACCTTCAATGTTTTTCTATTTCTCTTAGGATAAAATTCCAGCTTTTATAAATTGAGCCATAAGACCCTGTGTGATCTGGCCCCTGCCCACCCCTCTGACCTTAGTCCTACCATTTCTCTGACTGGCTGTGCCCTGGGCACACTGGCCCTTCTTCAGTTTCTCAAATGCATCAAACGCTTTCTCCCCCTCAAGCTCTTCACCCTTACCTTTCTCTTGCTTCTGCCTGGAATGTGCTTTTCCTGTCTGCCTAACACACACTCATCTTTCTGATCATAACTTAATATCACTTCCTCAAAGAGGCCTTGAGCCCTGAATCATGGCGGCCTCACACACAACGGAACAAAACACTGCCTGATCCTGCACCATCCTCGTGATTGGTTGATCCGGTTCATAGTATTCCCCAGGATTTTCATTGGCTGATTTTCAGAAGTAGATCACCAGGCCTTTCTAGTCAGTCTTAGTCCAGGAGCTTCAGTGAAACTGCTCAGCAGCATCACAGCAACACGCAAGCTTTTAACGGGTGGTGGCTGAACATGAGAAACACTGGCCAGGAATCGAATCCAGGCCTCCAGGATCAAAGACGAGATTTCTACTGCTGAACCACCACTGCCCCCTTAATCTAAATTAGGCCCCCAATCTACACTCTTGGGATGCCCTATGATTTTTTTATTCCACTTAACCTGATTGTAATTTTTTCCTTAGTGTCTGTGTTCCCATTAGATCGCAAGCTTCATAAGGACAAGAAATGTACCTCCCTCACCACTGCACCTCAGCATCTAGTTCAATACATGTAGGCGCTCAGTTAATATTTGTTAAACAAAGAAATGAATGAAGCCATAAAGGTTGGGAATCACTTTTTTGTTCATCTCAGGCCATTTTCTCTTCAGCTCACCTATACATCTCTCCAAGTCTTTGTTTCCCCCCTGATGGAGTCAGGACTTTGCACAGATGCTGGAATATTTGCCTGATGCTGGGACAGAGAGGGTTTATGGCAGACAAGGAGGCAAACATTTCCATATAAGCCATCTCCTTTGTCTGAGGAGGGTGGCTTCCCAGCCTGGGAACACTAAACAATCCCAGCCACCCTTCTGGCTCCAGGACAGTGTTCTTCTGGCTGCATTGATGAGTTCTGTGATGTGTCACAGTGAGATCACATTGCCCTTCTTTCCAGACCACAATGCTCATTTTGGAAGAAGGGAGTTTGCTTGAGGCAGAAGATACAGGACTGTCTCTACTCCCTGGATTTGTTTTGGTTTTGCACTTGCAAAGTTTTATAACTCTCTAGGAAATGTTAACATTATCCATAGTTTGATTCCAGATTCCACAGCCTGGCTTTTAGGGACAGAAAAGTACCTTTGATTTTGAAGACCAGCATTGAACAAAGGAGAGATGGGTAGTATTAAGAAGTCCGTCATTACAGAAGGTTGAGAGACTGGAGTAGCTGGAGCAGAAAGAGTATGGATCAAAAGCAATCTCTCAAGTCCTTTCTCCATACAGGAATGAAGGACCTGAGGTATGGTCAAGTGGTCTCCTTGCCGAAATCTAACTCATGTTTTTCCCTTCCTTGCTCTCAGCTCAGATCTCCCAGTGTCAGTCCTTCCAGCAATAAGAACTGAAGTGGTTGTTCCAGTCCTGGAAATTTTGCTCATTCACAGAGCATGAAGAGGAGCTAAGACACTCAGACAAGAATATCAGGAATTAGGCCTAAAATCTTACATATCACGTGTTCCTTCTTTCTAATTTTTTGTTTGATTTCCAAGCTGAACTTGGAAGTTGAACTTCCCAGATAAAACTTCAAATTGGAAAATGTCTACAACCCTACTTCTTCTTTCTTTGCAGCAACCACCTCATCTCTATCACCAAAATGCCCAGAATCCAGGGGCCAACAAACCTTCCTTTCTCCTTCATTTAAAAACTCACCTGTCTTAGATTCTATTCCCTTACTTTCCTTCCAGTTTATCAAGCTGAGCCATTCTGATTTAATAACTGGGGACAAATTCTAGGCCCTTGAGAGAGTCTCTCAAGAGACCTGGAAGAAAGTGGGGACTTTTGACACCCATCAAATGAATCAACCTAATCATCACTTTCTCATCCCTCCCTTCCATTATAGCATTGGCTGGTGTTGGGGCTGGCTTGGATTATCGAATAAGGAGAAAGAACAGAACAGACAATGGGAAGAGAGAGGCAGTAGTCAAATTTTGAAAAACATTCACTTTTTTACTCATGCCGTTCTTTTGAGCCTAGCTTTTTGCTAGTTATTGAGGACTCAAAAATTAGTAAGATACTGCCTCCGCCTCTAAACCCCAAATTCAAGGAGATCAAAGTCTAGTGAAAACACACTAACTCATTGTTATATTTTAAATTTTTCTAAACTCGTTGCTGTCGAGTTGATACCAACTCACAGCAACCCTATAGGACAAAACAGAACTGCCCGGTAGGGTTTCCAAGTGACTGGTGGATTCAAACTACCAACCTTTTGTTTAGCAGCTGAACTTTTAAACATTATGCCACCAGGGCTCCTTAACTTTTTCTAGTATCTGTGAAACATGACTTAGAGCAAGCCTAGTGCCATGATTATTGTTCAATTTTCTTTTAAAGTGTTCAGGGGACAAATGGCAGTGGGCCCCTTCAAGTAATACCTAGCAAGGATCCAAAACTAGTTAATGAGAAATCTTCAGAATTCTAAACAGGGTAGAGTATATACTCACGTGCATCAGGATGGGCCAGTTGAACAATATAAGAGCTCAGTCACTGGGGAAATCTATTTCTGATTCAAAGGACATCATTCCAGGGCTTGGAACTTGGAAGTCATTCTATTGTGTAGATTTTATTCTTTCTTGAGTTTTGTTTATTTCTTTGTTTTTGTTTTTTGCCACTTAGAGTAGGAAAGCCTACAGTGTTTTTCTTTTGTTAATGAGATGAGCCTTTTTCTGCAAAGAAGGGAAGATGCTGGCATTTTAGGTTCTTGGAACCAGTAAGATAAATGCAATAATGATGCTAACTTGGGTAATCAGATGTTTGGAAACTAAAGGAGAGAGAAGAAGGAGGAAAAGCAGCCTTGCTCTAGAAACTTTTGTAACAAGGTGCTCCCAAGGCCTGAAGAGGGGGAAGCCTGCACCAATGCACTCTGGGCAGCAAGTTCCTGATTTAATTGAAAGACCAGTGTGACATGAAGCCTACTTGTTTCTCATCCCTGCTTAGGAAACCATATAAACTGTAACTAAGCATTTGTACCACTTTACATATGATGATGTACTGAACCCTGATGTAAATATTTTATGGAGTTGTTAGTAACCACAGATGAGTTGCTGTTTACATTTTTATGTTAAGAAAAAGTTATGCTGAGTGAGATAAGTCAGTCATAAAAGGACAAATATTATATGACTGCATGTATATAAAAAATCTAGAATAGGCAAATGTGTAAAGACTAAAGTAGATCAGTGGTTACCAGTGACTGGTGGACTAGGAAAGAGGAGTTATTGCTTAAGGGGTACTGAGCTTCTCTTTGGGATGATGAAAAAATTGTGGAAACAGATAGTAGTGATGGTGGCACAACATTGTGAATGTAATTAATGTCACTGAATTGATAATGGTCAAATGGCAAATGTTATGTTACATGTATTTTGCTTCAATAAAAAACTTTAAAAGCGTATGTGCAAGCTGTAGAATGGTGTATAGGATTCCATTTGTGCAAATTTAAAAAGTAAACACGTGAATGTGCCTATATGTCCTTTTTATCTGGAAGGACACATAAGAAACTATTAACAGTAGCTATCTTTGAAGTACAAAGGGTTGAGAAAGAAGAGAACCTTGTAGTTTTTAATGGTATACCTTTGTCATGGATTGGATTATGTCTCTCCAAAAATGTGTGTATTAACTTGATTAGGCCATGATTCCCAGTATTCTGTGGTTGACCTCCATTTTGTGGCTGTAATTTTATGTTAAAGAGGATTAGGGTGGGAATGCAACACCTTTACCAGGTCACATCCCTGATCCAATATAAAGGGAGTTTTCCTGGGGTATGGCCTGCACCACCTTTTATCTCTCAAGAGATAAAAGGAAAGGAAAACTAACAGAGAGTTGGGGACCTCATACCACCAAGAAATCAACACTGGGAGCAGAGCATATCCATTGGACCCAGGGTCCATGTGTGAAGAAGCCCCTAGTCCGGGGAACATTGATGAGAAGGCCAACAGAAAGAGAAAGACTTCCCCTGGAGTGGACTCCCTGAGTTTGGACTTTTAGCATACTTTACTGTGAGAAAATAAATTTTTCTTTGTTAAAGCCATCCACTTGTGGTATTTCTGTTACAGCAGCACAAGATGACTAAGACAACCTTTATACGCTTTTTTGATTTTTAAATGATGTTCATGTATTATTTCTCTTTAAATGTTTAACAAAATTTATTGAAAAAATTTTTTTTCAAAGTTACTGTTTGTAGAAAAATCACAAGGAGATACTTTTCCATGTCCTGGCCACTTGGGGGACCGCAACCAACATCCTTTGGCTGCTGCCTCAGTCCCTGAGATTCTGAGACTTTCTTTGCCCATGCAGATGCCCAACATCCCCAGGCCACAGCAAGAGGTGCATTTAAGCAGGACAAGATGGCTCCAGCAAGTGACCAAAATAAAGAATCAGATGATTTTCTGGTAGGAGAAAAACCAGTGGAACTAACTAATATGGAATTCAAAAGGCTAATATTTAGGGCTCTCCAAGATATTAGGGAAGAGATCAAGGGAAACACAGACAAAATTATGGAAAATACAGAGAAAGCCAACCAAACATCGAGAAAATCAAGGAAAATACAGACAAAGCAATAGAATTCAGGAAAATAATACAAGAACAAAATGTCAAAATAAATAAACAATTCGAAATCATTCAAAAACAGCAACTGGAAATGGACAGCCCTTCAGAAATAGACAACTCAATAGAAGGTTTAAAAGCAAATTTGAAACAATGGAGGACAGAATCAGTGAGATAGAAGGCAAATCCATGGATGCCACTATGGGGAAAAATCAGAGAAAAGAATGAGGGAACATGAAGAAAACCTAAGAATTACGTGGAACGCAAGACCAAAAATTTGTTCATGATCAAAGTTGCAGAACAGGGGGAGAAAATGGACAACACAGAGAATATTGTTGAAGATTTGCTGGTAGAAAACTTCCTAAATATCATGAAAGACAAAAAGTTGACTATCCAAGATGCTTGACAAACCCCATAAGGAATTTACCCCAAAAGAAAGTCACCAAGACATATAATTACACTTGCCAAAATCAAAGATAAAGAAAGAATCCTGAGAGGAGCTCAGAAAAAAAAAGAAAAGTCACTTACAAAGGGAAAACAATAAGACTAAGCTCTGATTACTTGGCAGAAATTATGCAGGCAAGGAGACAATAGGGTGACATATATAAAACCTTGAAAGAAAAAAATTGCCAACCAAGAGTAATATATTCTGCAAAACTCTCTCTCAAATACAGTGGCAAAATTAGGGCACTTGCAGATAAACAGAAATTAAGGGAATTTGTAAAAAACAAACAAAAAAAACCAGTCCAAACTTACAAGAAATATTAAAGGGAGTCGTATGGTTAGAGAGCCAACAACAACTGGAGTCTAGGACACAGGACAACATTAGCCAGATACCAACCTAGGTAAAGAACTCTCAATAATAAAGCAAAACTGTCTTAAAACAGGGAAACAGAGACATCAGTGTGTAAATGACCACAATGTCAAAACAATAAAAGGGAGAATAAACGGTGTAGACATAGAAATTTCAAATGGAGAGGAAGTCAAGGCGATATCAAGCAGTAAAAGCCTGGTTCAAACTTAGGAAGATAAGGATAAATTTCAAGGTAACCACAAAAAAAGTTAACAAACCTACTCATCAGAATAAAAAAGAAAAACATAGCCTGAGTAAACACAAAATGTATAAATAACAAAAGAAAAGAAAAATCCACAAACAAAATGAGCTCAGCACAGGAAAGTAAGAGGAACAAAGAAAATGTCAGCACCACAAAATAAAAGCACAACAATAAATTCATACCTATTGATAATCATACTCATGTAAATGCTTAAAATTGTGTTTTAAATTAGAAATCATGCCCTTTTAATCTCACCTCTGTACATACCCTCTTTGTTTTGTTTTGTAGAGTATAACTTATAGCTGGTAATATGAGCTACTGAAGTCTCACAAGCCATTTAATTTTTAAAGAGTAAACTACACCAATGGATTACGGTTAACACAAGTGCTGATTTGGTTTTGTCTTTGCCACTTCTGCAATTTTCCTACCTGGTTGCAAGTCCACTTGGTGAAACTAGGAAAGTAACACCCTGAGTGTAAAAACAGCACCCTGCATGAAGAGGTTGGCATCTGAACTGACCTGCAGGTATGCTTCAGAACAGTGGGGTCATTAGGGTTGGTGTCACACAGTGCAGTAACTCTTGGTATCACACCGCCCCTCCCATGGACCTCCTCCTGTACCAGGCCATACAGAATCCTTAGTGTGATTGTGTGTCAACTCGCATCCCACTTTGAAGAGTGGCGTCTGGGGTCTTAAACACTAGCAAGCAGCCATCTAAGATGCATCAATTGGTCTCAACCCACCTGGAGCAAAGGAGAATGAAGAACACCAAGGACACAAGGTGATTATGAGCTCAAGAGACAGAAAGGGCCACATGAACCAGAGACTACATCAGCCTGAGACCAGAAGAGCTAGATTGTGCCCAGCTACAACCGATGACTGCCCTGACAGGGAACACAACAGAGAACCCCTGAGGGAGCAGGAGATCAGTGGGATGCAGACCCCAAATTCTCATAAGACCAGACTTAAGAGTCTGACTGAGACTAGAAGGACCCTGGTGGTCATGGCCCCCAGACCTTCTGTTGGCCCAGGACAGGAACCATTCCCGAAGCCAACTCTTCAAACATGGGTTGGACTGGACAGTGGGTTGGAGAGGGATGCTGGTGAGGAGTGAGTTTCCTGGATCAGGTGGACACTTGAGACTATGTTGGCATCTCCTGCCCGGAGGGTAGATGAGAGGGTGGAGGGGTTTAGAAGCTGGTGAAATGGACATGAAAAGAGAGAGTGGAGGGAGAAAGCGGGCTGTTTCATTAGGGGGAGAGTAATTGGGAGTGTGTAGCAAGGTGTATATGGGTTTTTGAGTGAGAAGCTGACTTGATTTGTAAACTTTCAATTAAAGCACAATAAAAATTATAAAAAAAAAAAAAAGATTGTGTGTCAACTTGACTGGGCCATGATTCTTAGTGGTTTGGCAGTTGTATGATGTTGTAATCACTCCCATATTGAGATTTGATGTAAGGGGACCACCCCCATGATGGGATCTGCTATGAGTAGCCAATCAGTTGAACGGGAATTTTGGGGGGCATGTGCTCTGTATAAAATATAAGTGGACATTCTGGCAAGGTTCGTGGGCTTTTACCTGCCCTGGATCCTGCCGCTGGCTCTTATTCATCTGATCTCCAGTTCCTGAACTTGAGTTAGCAGCTTACCTGCAGTCTTGCCTGCCGATCTTGGGATTCATTGATCTTTGCAGCACAGCCCTGCTCTCTGACCTGCTGATCTTGGGTTTGCCAGCCCCTGTGGCCATGTGAATCAGGAGAAGCTTCCAGCCTGACCCAGGGACTCAGGACATTCCAGCCTCTACAACCTCTCTTTATATGTATTTACATACTGGTTTTACTTCTCTAGGTAACCCAGCCTAGGATACTTAGTAGTGTTCATTGTCAGTTTTAATAATAGAATCATATGTGATATAGTTGTGAATTGCTTAAATGTAATATTTTTTACGTTATATGAATACTAACAAAACAAAACAAAAAGAACACAAGGAGCTGGTTCATATGTTAATCTGGGGAAACCTAAAGAACTAGAACATTTAGTCATGTCCCCAGGTATCACCTCAGAAGTGACATTGAGCTTGGTAGGGAATAAACAGCTGTAATAAAGAAGGCAAGATCTGTCATCTGTGCATGGATTGATGACTATTAAGTAATGACAAGTATAACATCTGCGTTGCCTGCCAGGTAAGGAAGCACTGATTTCCTGATGCTAAATCTCAGGGCCTGAAAGAGCTACCTAGTTCCCCCAACTACTTCTCCCTTCCCCCACCACAGGGATATATTTTACAGGATGGGGCCTGACTTGTCAGGAGAACCCAAACTTGCAGTTCAGCTAGGAACCTGGACTTCCCACACAGAAGAAAGAAATGCAGGAAGAGGAAAACCTGAAAATTCTCTGAAGGAGAAAGAGCAACACAAAACCCAGGGTTCATGCCAATTTATTACACACCTGCATCAAATTCGTGTGAAGATAAAGGAGATTAGAGGACATGGGGAAAAGCAGAACAGGAATGAAAATCCAGCCAGTGGGTTGGGCTCTCACACACATTTCCCTCCCACTCTGGAGGAGGGGGTGTCTGGGGCCAGGAGGAGGAGGGGCACGAGGAGGCATTCTGAACAGCAGATACTACATCTGATACTTTATGGCACTCTGCATGTTTGGGGAGATATTTCCTGGGGCTCTGAGGAGAAAATGCCTCTTGGGGTGTTTTCTGAAAGCCTGAGATACAGCTGTGAGGAGAGAGGAAAAGGTTGTGAGGTGAAAAACAAGATTTAACTCTGTGTCCAGAAGTGCTCCAGGCCCAGATGGGTCTAGTTTATCCTGTGTGTGACACCAGTAATGCTTCTCCAGAATGGATTAATCCAGGGGCTACCTGAGGAACTGAACACTCAGCATGAGTTCATTCAGTCATTCATTTAATCCATGTTTACTCAGTGCCTAAAATGTTAAGGTTCTGGCTAGACTCTGTCCAGTGGTGGACAACCAGATAAGGATACTGCCCTCATGGAGCCCATAGTCTATTGAGGACAGGCCCATCATTCCTATCATGGCAGGGCCTGGGCTTGGAAGACAGGCAGAGTCAGGTAATAAGAGATGTGGGGGGATAGTAGAGGGGGCTGGGGAAGAGAGTAAGACTGCGTAACAGAATGTGGGGAAGGCTTTTACCAGGTTGTGGTGAAGGTATAGCTGGGAAGACAAGTTAGCTCAAGATAATTAGAGGGTAGAACTAGGCAGAAGGGAATTGGGGGGCAGCATACCTATTTGCTTCCAGGGGGCGAGTTGCTCTGACAGGGACTTGTTGATAAAATTCACATCTTAAGCACAGTCTGGGATTCTTTTCATTTCATCTTCAAAGGCCCATCACCTCAGGAATTTGGGAGGGGTCAAGTTCCTTGGGTTCACTGGTCCAGGAGTCCTCAAGCCTGCTACAATGCAGGTCTATGTCCTCATGAAGGGAGGGAGTTCAGAACAGCCTATTGCATTTGAATGGATGCTTCAGGACAGAAAAGGAGGGTATTCATGGAAGAAGGAGAATGTGGAACCCAGGTAAAAGGAGGAGCTTTGATGAAATCATCTTTAGCATACAGGTGGATTTTTAGAGCTTTAAATCAAGGCAGGACTACGGTCATAGCATATAGCATATGAACCTATTAGACTGTCCCATCTAGAGCGGACATTTCTGTTTGACATTTCACATTTAGAGCAGACATTTGCTCTTTGCAGATCCCAGCATTTCAGCATATTTCTTATTTTGTGTGAATCCCAAGACATTTAGAAGGCAGGACCCCAGTTTCCATGACTGAAACCAAAGAAAGAAAGATACTCCTTCTGCCGGTTATCTGGAAGCTAAAGCATGGGCCTGTGACCAAATCTCCCTTAACCAGCTGCTTCTGATAGACCTTGAATACGAAACAAGAAATTAAAAAACACAGGGGCAGTATGGGATTCATTTTGGGAATGGAAGGGTGATGGCAGCAGCAGTGGCAGAACCAGAGGTACCCTGTAGATATAGGCAACAGTGCCAGGGGTGAGGGATAGCAGCATCTTAATAAGACACTCAGGAGTGAATTTGCCACCTAGCCTCTCTTGGTTCATGCCTGTTTGCTAACGTTGGATCTTAAGCTTTGGAAATTCTCTGAACAGGGCTGGCTATATAATTTGTAGAGCCAGCTGCAAAATGAAAATATAAAGCCTCTTCCATAAAGCAGGGAAAAACACTGTTAAAGGCGATAAAATGAACATTTTTTCTCTTTTCCGTGGCCACTTTCTTAGCCTTTCATGTTGTTTTTATTTGCTATTGTGTCGTACTACTTCCAGCATGGGAGTGTTCACGGGGTGAGTGCAGGTCCTCAAAGGCACCTAGGAGATATGCTCTATGACTTGGCACATGTGTGCACACACATGTACACCTACAGCCCACTGTTTGCTGGGTTCCCCCTCTTGCTATGTCATGACCCAGATGGGGTAAGAAAGTCAGTCTCTGCTTTTGGTGGTCCCACTGCATGAATCCACAGTTGAAAGGTGACCCCCAAGTTTTCAGCCTCCAACTTGGCATACTCTTGGTTCCTGAATTAGTGTGGCAAAATGCTCTCTGAACATGCGGTGATGCTGCCAACCTAGAGCTGGGATGGCCTCTGGCTTTCTTTGCCCCAACACACCACAGTGAGCACACAGCTCACTGTAACATTTCCTGTGCTTACACCCAGGCCCTTGCCAGGGCAAAGGATGAAAGACAAGAGAGCACAGGCCTCCATGGCTGACACGGCCTGGTTGCTATTCTGGGTGGTTAAGGAATGGTAGGGGGCAACTAGGCAGACACAGGGCACCAGAGGACAGGGAATGAGCAGTCAACAGGGAGAAGGCAGGAGGCAGTACCACCCGTGAGCCAAGGTTCTAAGGCCTTGGCACCTGCACTATTGTCTTATTGGACTTCACTTACACACCACAAATTGAAAGATAAAATTAATAAGAATTTCAAGACTGTGGCTGCAGAGCATTAAACCCCAAGCTTGGGGCCATTCTGAGTGTGGGGCCCTATGTATTTCACTGGTCATACACCTATAAAATCAGACCTGTCTGGTATGTCTTTCTAAAAATATGTATCTTACGCTTAATTATGCTTAGTTGTTTTTTGTTATTTGTAACCAAAATCCTAAAAAATACAAAAATTGGTACCAGACACAGTGGTATCCAGGGACCTGGGATGAAATTGGGGACTGGTTACCAGGCTGAGTTAGAGCTAAAATCAATGAAAATCTAATTAATATTAAGGAATAGTAGTTTGACAGTTCATGGCTTGTAGCGTTGCAACAGTTAATTATTGCCTATGTTTACTTAGCATATGATGCTCATTGAAGTCAAGGCTTTGGAAGCTTGAGTAGGCACTGCTTAGAAAAAGTATGGAGGAAACCAAGGAATATGAAGTGGTATGGCTGCTTATACGCAGTATAAAGAAGAAAGAGAACGAAAAGATAAAATCCCTAAATCTCTGTTCAAGGAGCAGAAATTTGGTGATGTCTTAATGAAGTTCAAAGATTTTCTATGACCTTGCTGAGAAAAAAAAAAAAAAAACATGTCTTTCAGGCACAGAACTAAGATAAAACCAATTTCACAGTTCGATTCTATGGGCTTCCAATTTACAGCAGTTGAATTCATAGCCTCATTAGATCTCTCATGTAAAAGGTAGAACACTAATTAGGAATGACTGGAAAACTTGATATTGGAATGGGGATATATGGGAGCATTAAAAGCATCTGGAGTAATTCTTATACTCATTAGCAGAAGCATACCCTCCTCCTCCCTCGTCTGATGTTAAGCTGTGCTTAAAAACCATGTAACTGTTTTGATGAGTCAATTCTCCCCATGTCCCATCTCAATCGCCCATAATTATTTCCAACAAATCTTAAAGAGTCAATTACAAAGTCAAATCCAGAAGGAGAAATCTTACATAAATTTTCTAATTTATATTAGATATATCTGAATGATATGAAAAGGGATAGATTCTGAGGGTCCTAGATTAAGAAGGGAAGAACATATTTTTAAATTAGTATTAATTTATTGATATAGGTTTCCTTACTATCTATTCTGAATTCAATATGCTGACTTTAGCATCTGAGCTTGATTCTAATTGTGTTTTTGGTTGATATATTGAGATATGGACTAAATGGTGCCTAAAGTGAAATAAAGTTTATGTGCCAGAAATTCTTTGATACATTATAGAAGAAAAAAATCTGAATGATTTGAGAGATGGGAATGCTGGGGTAGATTTATCATGTGGGAAAGCCCATCCTCATCTTAACTTTATACCCTAAAAGTATTCCCTTCACTAAGACGTTAAAAAGTACATTGGTGAAGAGAGTTCCATTATCTTTATAAATCCTTTAGAGGTTGTTCTCTCTAGGCAGGGATCTGATGAGAAACACTGCTATTGAAGTGTGCTTCCTAATTTCAATGGGTTTGGGAAAATCCCAGCATGGTAAAGGCCAAATAATAGCTCTTAACCACCAGAAGGAAACCCTGGTGTCATAGTGGATAAGTGCTACGACTGCTAACCAAGAGGTTAGCAGTTCGAATCCACCAGGGACACCTTGGGAACTCTACGGGGCAGTTCCACCCTGTTCTATAGGGTCGCTATGAGTCAGAATCGACCCGATGGCAGTGGGTTTCTTTTAATCACCAGAAACAAAGAAGACATGGTTGTCCTCATAGGCAGCATAGTCTGTATAGTTGTTAGAATGGTTTCCAGTATTGGGATTTCATGTGATGGCTAATTCAACATTAAACTGCCAGTACCAAAAAAGATAGGTGACCCTTTAAGGTACAACTTAATTTCAGTGACTCACAAACTCCAGCTCTGGTGGACAGAGGCTGGACTGAAGCCCCACAATAAAGGTTGTGACCCCTCTCCCAAACTCTATACATGAAACATTTTACCAACTTTGAGCCCCTTGAATAAAGAAGTTTGCTGTACTTAAAGAAGGATCTTGTGATAATATAATATACATGGCAAGTCTCCTTCTTAGCCTTCATCAAAAAAGATTGCACCCATTAAGCAGGTAAAAGTCTCCTAGAGCAAAGGAAATACTCTGATATATGTATAATTATTGGTCTCTGTGCCTAAGCTAAACTAATACCTGGAACCTGAAACCACACTGTAATCAAACCATCAGAATGGGGGCCTAACAGAATCACGAGGTCAATAGAATTTGGGCCCAAATTTGCCTCACTATTGGCTTAGTAGGATACCAAACATATCCAATACGTATTTCCCCAGTTCCTGAGTCTAAAGTTGGAATGTTAGCCAACAGAATCTTTTCAACATTGGTTTTCTTTTACATTGGACCATGGAGTAAGAGCTGTTATTGTAGGAAGAATAGGGTTGCTATGAGTCGAAATGGTCTCGATGGCAATAGGTTTGGTTTTCATTAAGCGTTAGGAAAGGCCAAGTGGAAATCCCTGGAGCTCCCCTTCTACCAAAATACTGGATCATGAACAATATAGCATCCCTGGATGAATCTTGGAAATTAGAGCCACTAACATAGACTTTAAAGATGCAAAGATGATAATTTCAAACACATTCTTATTTAATACACAAACGTGGGCTAGTGGAGGACACAGATTATTTTGGAAAAAAAAATGGCTGCCTATAATTGTAAACTTATTCAGAACCTGACCCTGTTTACTTTGCCCATTTGGATATGGTATTCTTACTGGAGCAAATAAATTCATCCCCTGGTACCCGAAATGAAACTAATTGGGAAAATGTTTTTTTTGTTTGTTTATTTTCTATCTCAATAGGAAAAAAAAACATGAAAAGCAGTATGTTTTTACCTTAGAGGGACAGCAGTACAACTTCACTCTCTATCCTCAGTGCTACATCAGCTCTAGCTGTGAGCCACCATTTAGCTCACAGGGAGTACATTCATCTCATTGTTTCACAAGACATCATGCTGGACCACTACATTGGTGACATGATGGTGAAGGGGATCTACTGAATAACACTAAGCAATTGTTGTCATAGGTGCTTCAGTAAATAATATGCATACTAGATTGTGGGAGATAATTCACACACACACACACACACACACACAGAATAATACAGGGACCTTTTACCTCATGAAAGTTTCTAGAGCATCGAGGGGCCTGGGTTATGTCAGAATATCCATTCCAAAGTGAAGGAGAAGCTGAAACTTCTATCATCTATGACTAAGAAGAAGATTTCATGATCTTGTTTTGATTTTAAAGGCCACAATAAAAAATTGGAGTGTGCTGTTCAAATCCATTTACCAAGTTATCTGAAAAGCTACCATCTTTGGATAGAGCTCCCAAATAGAGAAGATTCTTCAGATGGTCCAGGCTGCAGTACAAGCACCCCTACCCTGTGACCCAAAGTTGCTCAGAATGTCTATGGCAGATAGAAGAATGTGTATGGCAAAAATCTTAACAACTGTTAGCTTGGCATTGTGTCTAAGTAGAGACATAATAAGCCATGCATGCCCAGGAGAGTCCAAAATTAAATGAAGCTGAAATATATGAAAGGAGGATCGGAGGAAGCACTGCATGTATCTGTAAATTACACAAGCAGGTCATTCAGGTTCCTAAAAACTTGCTCCTGCCTTACTGCCATTCCTCTCTCAAACCTTACCTATGACTCTGCAGGAGGCTCTGTGTCATCAGTTGGCAAAAGATGAAAAAAAAAAAAATTAGACCCTGGTTTGGATATGGCTGTGCATAATATGCTGATTGATGCCAAAATGTGATAACTAGAGAATTACAGCCTTCACCAAGGATGACCCAATTTGTTGGACAAGGAAAATCCTCCCAGGAGGCAAACTATCAAATTTTGCTTCTTTAAAGTAGGAGAGACAAAGAGGTGAAATTCCTGGAGACTGCTGATAGAGCTGCTCAGTATTTAGGATGGTTCATGTAGCTCCTTAATGTCTCTGCTCAACTTCTACCATGGCCTTAATAGACCTACACACTTACTCTGATCCTCACTTAGTAATACCTCTTCTGACAGGGCAATCCCCATCATAAGACCATGGAACAAGATAGCCCCCAAGTAAAAAAAAAAAAAAGTAAGGCAGAGGTGAATTGCCTCTCTCTCAAGCAAGGCAGAGGTGGATCTCCAATCTCTCTTTTGTTTTTTCTCTTTCTCACTGGCTCTCTATCTCTATCATTATCTCTTCTGTTCTACCTCTACCTCTATCTCTATCATCTCTGTCTTTATCATCTCTATCTCTATCTCCTCTATCATCTCTGTCTCTATCATTTCTACCTCTGCCTCTAATTGTCACTATCATCTTTATTTCTCTCTCTCTTTATCTCTGTCTATCTCTCTCTTTCATCTCCAAACCTGCAGTGAAGCCTCCTCAAGGTGACTACAGAAACCAAAGCTGAGGCAAAGTCGCTGCCCATTGCACCTCCCTAACCCAATCATTGTTATGTCTACAAGGCCTTAAATCTATCTTCTTCTATGTGGCCAAGTTAGATTTCATCGCATCCTGTCATATGAACTGCTGATCACAAAAAACCTTAGAAAATTAGAAAACGTTTTATGAGCATAAGATACGATCATCGTTGTTATTCTCAATGTGGGTTATATGTCAGTAGACAAGGATAGCTATTAGCAGATTCATGGATTGTCCCCAGTTTACAGTTCTGAAATAAAAGATGACTGAGGAGTAAAACAAATATTTAAGGGAGACTTTCCTTATTTTAAAATACAGTGACAGGCTGGGCCCCTGCTGGAATATATAGGCTCATATATGGATTCCTCATTCATAACTATACAACTCCATCCAAGCAATAATGATTGTAATAAACTAAAGAGATCTTGGGTTAAATGAATAATTATGGTTGACAATAGAGGTGTAAACATGACCCTAATTAACGAATCTATGATCTCTCTTCAACGTTTCTGACCATTAGCTATGCTTCTAATTAAACTGAGTGTGGGAAACAGTATTCTATCATCCAACAAGGCAATATAGCAGCATTCTGAATTCCTCAACAGATGGACCGCCCAGACTTGATCTTTCAGCCTATTTCTTTATCTGTTGAGACTCAAATAAGGGTTCACTTGTTAGTAAGACTCTCCTCCAAAAGATCTTCAATCTTAACCAATCTTTATCTTTATTCTGCAGAATACAGGGAAGCTGGGATGGAAAGGAAGACCCCTAACTGCCACAGAAAAGGAACATTTCTATGTATTTACCAGATGGCCCTGCTATAGGCCACAGAGACCAAGAGAGAGAGCATGTCCTTGCTCTTAAAGAGTTTACAAATTAATACTCTTAAAAATAAACATAAAACAATGACAGCAAATACATCTATGTCAAAATGTAAAAGGAGATAAGAGACCTTCAGAGGTTAATAAGCCCATCCATCCCCTGCCTCAGCGCACAAACCAAAAATAAAACTAAACTTACTGTCATTAGTAAGTGGCGTGTGTTATAAAGTAGAACTGTTCCATAGGGCTTTCTAGGCTTTAATCCTTATGGGAAGCACATTATAAGGCATTTCTTCCACAGCACTGCTGGGTAGGTTCAAACCACCAACCTTCAGGTTAGTAGTTGAGCGTATATCATTTGCACCACCCAGGGACCTTTCTCAGAGCACAATCCTCTACTAAAAGGACTACAGACTAGCACATTCTGCTTGCAGTCCATCGTGACCCAAGTTCATCTCTAGACAATCAGCCTACATTCCATGGGCTGTTTTAGGCTCCATGAACCATGTGTGATCAAAATCCTATAAGTAATTAGTGTTTTCTCACATACATTCCTTTACATCTGTTCTTTAGCCTGCCAGCCATACTTGATGCTAAAGAAGAGAGAGCTGCCTCCCAAACAGAATCGTATGCCATGTATCCATCGTGTGGTGTTGACAGTCCTTCATGCAATGTAGTGCGGGAGCAACGATATCCCAGTAAAAATTCTCATGAGGATCCAATGATTTATTTAGCTAACAGCTTAGTTAATTATGTCAGTTTGACAATTTCAAGAGGGAAGGAAAACACACATGGGCTGGATGAGGAGATGGTCTCAGTAATATTTTATTCCAAGGTTTACTTGGGAAACCCAATGATTTCTTGGTAAAATCTTTAAGCTATCAAGCATTCTGCTATAATCAAGTGCACAACTCAATTTTGAAAGAAACTTATTTTCTCCACACAACTGAATGAGACATAGTGAGGCAAAACACCAAGCAGACAATAAAGATTTGTTTTTCAAATAATGGAATGTTTCCACTAGGATAGGAAAAGACCCTTCTCTAGAAACCTGGAGGCCAGTGTTCCAGTTTCTTCTGTGCCCCTGGGTGACCTTGGGAAAGGGCCTCCCTTCTCTTGGCCTTAGGTTTGTCATCTGTGTATGTGAAGGGTTGTCCAGGTTGGAGTCTAAGGGTCCTTACAGTTTTTGCATGCCAGGATGCTATATCACCACTTATCTGTCAGTTTGTCGTACTGTGGTGGCTTGCATGTTGCTATGATGCCGGAAGCTATGCCATCGGTATTTCAAATACCAGCAGGGTCACCCATGGTGAACAGATTTCAGTGGAGCTTTCACACTAAGGCAAACTAGGAAGAAATGCCTGAGGATCTACTTCCAAAAATTAGCTAAAGAAAACCCTATGAATCCCAACAGAATAGTGTCCTATATGGGGCTGGAAGATGAACCCCATAGATTGGAAGGCACTCAAAATGCACAGTGGCTGCAACAATGGACTCAAGCATACCAACAATGGTGAAGATGGCCCAAGACCTGGTAATGTTTTATTCTGTTGTACATGGGGTCGTCATGAGTGGGAGCTGACTCAATGGTAACTAACAAACAACAGGACCCTGTAAGATCATGGATTCTGACTGTAAGAAGGTTCTAGGATGGGGTTGGGGGGGGAGAGGGGAGGGAGTTGGAGTCACAATGAGACTGAGCAGACATCACAAGTTCTCTGCCTTAGAGCTAAGGCCATATTTGCCATTCTGGCTGGGGAAAGCCTTCCACTATTTCCTGTAACACCCGTCTAAACACCTCTTCTCCATTCATAGTCTTGGCTGTTGCATGTTTCCTTATACAAAATTCTTCCTGATTTCTTTCTACCATAGGCTTTGAGGCTAGTTATGAATTTATTGATCCATTCCACATCTAACTTTGAGTGGATTCTGTATGAAAGTCACTGTTCCAGGTACGGAGCCCTAGTGGTACAGTGGTTAAGTGCTCGGATGCTAACCAAAAGGTCAGCAGTTCAAACCCACCAGCTGTTCCGTGGGAGAAAGATGTCACAATCTGCTTCTGGAAATATTACAGCCTTGGAAACCCTATGGGGCAGTTCCCTTCTGTCCTATAGGGTTGCTATGAGTCGGAATTCACTCAACAGCAATGGGTTTGGTTCCAGGTACTGAGGAGACAGGATAAATAAAACAATCTCTGTTGTCATGGAGATACCTGCTAGATCTTTAATACCTCCCTGACTGAGAAATGGGTCAGGTAAAATTCTCACATTAGGGATGGGAAAAGGAGGAACCACAGACAAACAAGTTCAGCATTCTGGAGGTGGAAGACCAAAATAAATTCTACAAATAGACTATAATAAAGTATTCCACAAGTTCAAGTCACAGCCTTATTCTCTTCCACAACTAGCAACAGTAAGCATAACAGCAATAAATTTTATATAGCATTCTGTGGTTGAGAAATCCCTTTTACAAACATTCTATCACTTTACTCTAACAAAAACCCTTCAAGGTATTATTATTTTTGCCCTTTCTAGATGATGAAAATGTTTGGAGAGTTTTAAACAACTAGCCTAAGATAACTAGTAAGCAATGTAGCTGAGACTGACTCTGGTTTTTACTTCAAACCTCATACCCTTTTCACTATGATAAAACTACTCTAAACATTTCTTATTCCATCTTGTTTTTTAAAAGACTGTTTTAGTGGACTGAGGCTTGCCAAAATCTGATTCTCACTACAAATCATGGAGCCTCCCCCATGAACTTACCAACTGCTCCCAAAGTTACTTCTTAAATCTTGTTTTAGACATTAAATTTTGGTCTGATAAGTAAAGCAGTCATTTCAACTATGTAAGGCAAACCAAAATAGGAAAAAATATGACTAACCCTCATAACATTTTGCTTTTCAACGAAGACAACACAGTTTAAAACTGGATTTAGAAGTCTGTCGATTGTCCTAGGCATGGTGAGCTTTGGGAATTGTCTTCAGGTCCATAAAAGACATCTTGTTTCTCTTCTACTCAGAATGGAAAAAGATGGGAAGTATCGAATTTAAATTAAAGACACAGTAAAACTTCAAGACAATAGTATCCATGATTCACTGGAATGGATGGGCTTCTCAGGAACATGTGGAATCTGCTTCACTTGACATGCAATTCTTTTTTTTTTTTTAATTTTTATTGAGCTTCAAGTGAACGTTTACAAATCAAGTCAGTCTGTCACATATAAATTTATATACACCTTACTCCATACTCCCACTTGCTCTCCCCCAATGAGTCAGCCCTTCCAGTCTCTCCTTTCGTGACAATTTTGCCAGCTTCCAACCCTCTCTACCCTCCCATCCCCCCTCCAGACAGGGGATGCCAACACAGTCTCAAGTGTCCACCTGATACAAGTAGCTCACTCTTCATCAGCATCTCTCTCCAACCCATTGTCCCGTCCCTTCCATGTCTGATGAGTTGTCTTTGGGAATGGTTCCTGTTCTTGGCCAACAGAAGGTTTGGGGACCATGACCGCCGGGATTCCTCTAGTCTCAGTCAGACCATTAAGTCTGGTCTTTTTATGAGAATTTGGGGTCTGCGTCCCACTGTTCTCCTGCTCCCTCAGGGGTTCTCTGTTGTGCTCCCTGTGAGGGCAGTCATCAGTTGTGGCCAGGCATCATCTAGTTCTTCTGGTCTCAGGATGATGTAAGTCTCTGGTTCATGTGGCCCTTTCTGTCTCTTGGGCTCATAGTTATCGTGTGACCTTGGTGTTCTTCATTCTCCTTTGATCCAGGTGGGTTGAGACCAATTGATGCATCTTAGATGGCCGCTTGTTAGCATTTAAGACCCCAGACGCCGCGTTTCAAAGTGGGATGCAGAATATTTTCATAATAGAATGATTTTGCCAATTGATTTAGAAGTCCCCTTAAACCATGGTCCCCAAACCCCCGCCCTTGTTCCACTGACCTTTGAAGCATTCAGTTTATTCAGGAAACTTCTTTGCTTTTGGTCCAGTCCAGTTGAGCTGACCTTCCATGTATTGAGTATTGTCCTTCCCTTCACCCAAAGTAGTTCTTATCTACTAACTAATCAGTAAATAATCCTCTCCCACCCTCCTTCCCTCTCCCCCTCGTAACAACAAAAGTATGTGTTCTTCTCAGTTTATACTATTTCTCAAGATCTTATAATAGTGGTCTTATACAATATTTGTCCTTTTGCCTCTGACTAATTTCACTCAGCATAATGCCTTCCAGGTTCCTCCATGTTATGAAATGTTTCACAGATTCGTTACTGTTCTTTATCGATGTGTAGTATTCCATTGTGTGAATGTACCATAATTTATTTACCGATTCATCTGTTGATGGGCACCTTGGTTGCTTCCAGCTTTTTGCTATTGTAAACAGAGCTGCAATAAACATGGGTGTGCATATATCTGTTTGTGTGAAGGCTCTTATTTCTCTAGGGTATATTCCGAGGAGTGGGATTTCTGGGTTGTATGGTAGTTCTATTTCTAACTGTTTAAGATAACGCCAGACAGATTTCCAAAGTGGTTGTACCATTTTACATTCTTACCAGCAGTGTATAAGAGTTCCAATCTCTCTGCAGCCTCTCCAACATTTATTATTTTGTGTTTTTTGGATTAATGCCAGACTTGTTGGAGTGAGATGGAATCTCATCGTAGATTTAATTTGACATGCAATTCTTAAAAGAGGATTGAGTGGAGGACAAGGAATGGGGGTGATGATTGAAATGGTTTCATAAGGTTCCAATCAGTCTTCACTGTATAAGTTCAAGTGATAAGGTAAAGTAGAAAGAGTAATGAACAAGGATTTAGGTGGCCTGGACTCTCCAGGGCCCTGCTATTAAATTATCTAGCTACGGATTCTCAGGCCGGACACTTAATTTGTCTGAGCCTTGGTTTCTACATCTATAAAATGGGACGAATGAATCTTGGTCTAACCTCTCTGACAAGTTATCCTGAAAAACATTTGAGATAACCCCTACTATATGTAAGTTCATGTGGGCAAACTTTTTGTTTGTTTATTTTTTATTACGACTGTATCCTGAGTGTCTAGAACTGGATCGGGTATATAGAAAGCATACAATAAATATTTGTTCAATAGACATATAAATAGCACATATGAAAATTAGAAAATTAGAAATGGTAAGTATTACAGCTATGTCAACTATCCTTACAGATAATTCAAATGTGTATCCCACTACCTCTCCCACCTCCACACTGTTCCATGCTCATTCCTATCAGTCAGGATGAGTTCATAAGGGATAAGCCAATAATATTGACCTCTATAAAATAAAATAAAGCAAATGGCAATGGAAAACACAATACAAAGAATGGAAAAAGTTAATGGGATGGATACTGGGATTGGCCACTCCTTTAGACTACTGCCCTTCTTATTCTTTATGTGCCTTGTTAAAGGAAATGTGAAGGAACTTGTTATTCATTTAATCAAAACTCGATAGGGACGTGGTCATAGAAATTAGGAGGAAAATCCCTCAAGTCCATCCCCTTCTAAGAAATCCTATTGATGGACCATCCTCCAATTCCTAGGGAGGGCAGTTAGTCCATCCCAATTGATCACAGACACTTACGATCACACAATTGAACAGAAACATACCCTCTGAAAACATTTCTCTATTCCATATTAACTTTGCGTTTTTCCAGACAACCTCCCTGCCCCATGACAGAGTCACTTTTCAAATATAAATGTCAAGTGAGGCAGCAGAAATTAATTTAATATGCTTTATGGCTACTGGGTAATACCCAGAAGGCTAACAGTGGCAGAGCAGAATTATAAAAGAATTGGGAGTAGGTATGCTTTATAGATCTTGGCACATTGCCAAGGGCAGCAGAGTAAGTGGAAGAAGGAAACACTGGTAATTGGGGTCAGTGATCAGCTTTCTTTTCAGCATGAGTAGTTTTTAGAGCCACCAGAACCCTTCCTTTCAAAGACTGCACAGAGGTTTTTTGTCCCAACACCTACCTCAAAGACATCAGGATGCTCATGTTTTCTAGTGACAGGTACCACGTTGATGATGATGACAATAAATTTGATTCTAGCAACTATGGAATTCTTTGTGTGAGGAATTAGCACAGGAACATCTCATGGAGATTCTGTCTGCATTGAAACATGTCAGCATGTTGTTCGGTGGCTGGCTCTTAAATTAGATCACCTAGATTTGAATTTCACTTTTGCTCGGTTAGTGACGGTGCAACCTTAGGCAGTTTATTTCGCCACCCTGTGCCTTAGTTTTCATATCTATAAACTAGAAATAACATTGACACGTATTTAATAGGATTGTTGAGAAGATTAAATCAGTTGATACACGTAAAGCATATAGAATAGTACCTGGCACATGGTAAGTACTCAGTAGACATTGGTTATTATAATTATCCTATCAATAACAGGCACATAATTGGAGCTTTTCCACTTTAGATTAGGAATGGCTAACTTTTCCAGCTTTCTTCTACAGTATCCATTGTCATGCTTCTGTGATTCTATGAGTCTGTCCCTACATTCAGATCTTAACCTTCATCAGTAGAAAGTAGAGCTGAAAGAGCACTTATAGGGATCAAAGTCCTGAGTTTGAGTGCGAACTCAGCTACTAACTAGCTAGAGGACTTTAAAGTAAAATCTCTTTCCCTCTCGGAGCCTCCATTTACTAATTTGTAAATGAGGGGGTTGGACCAGTTGATTTCTAGGGATGCTTCTAGTCCCAATGTTCTAGGAATCTCAATGTTCTTGGAATCTCAGGACCTTATGCCTAAATCCTTAGGTGACTTAGCTTGGCTTCAACTTGGTATTGAGTACCAGGTTCCATCAGTAATTCTCCTTTCCCAAGTTATATTTTCACCATATTTTCTGCCTCACACTCCTCCCACTCTTCCTCCTTCACTTGGCAACTTGAGGTTCTTGTGTGAGTAAGTAGGAGGCTCTGGAATTTCCAGAGTCTAACTAGGCTGAAAACTTTCCCCTCACCCATTTCTTGAAGTTTCTCAAGATACCTGGTCTTTTTACTTTTAGAACGCCCTCTCAACTAAAGATATTTTGGAGGAGGAAATGGATCTGTATCATGTAGTTATGGAGATATTACCTTTCCCTTGGTTATCACCAAGTCATCTGGAAGTTGAAGTCTTAATACCATGTGCACCCAGCATGTACTTAAACCACTACCTTATATAAAAAATATACAGGGTCTTAAAAGTCTGGGTAGATATAAAACTATATATGACATGACTCTTATCTTAGGACTCTGATGAAGAGAAATTACTCATGACCATAAAATGACAATACAGCTCCACCAAGTCTCCTATTAGCGTTTGCAGTTGCCCCACCCCCACCCCGAAGATTCGTTTTCCGTTGTTTCAGCTGCCTGTGGTCAATTACTGTTCGAAAATGTTGAATGAGTAGTAGCATGATGAAATCTCATGCCATCCTGCTCTGTCATTCACATAACATTTATTACAGTATATTCTTATAATTGTCCTATTTTATTATTATTTGTTGTTGTTAATCTCCTACTGTGCCCAATTTATAAATTAAACTTTATCATAAAAATTTTTTTTTTTAGGTATGTATATATATGACAAATCATAATATATACAGGGCTTGGTACTATCTGAGGTTTCAGGCATCCATGGGAGGTCTTGGAATGTATCCCCCGAAGATAAGGGAGGACTACTATATTTGTGCATCTATTTTATAGTGTCTGGTTCCCCACTAAACTAAGCTCCATGAAGATAGGACTATATTTCTGTTGACCATGACATCCCCAGCATTGAACAAAGTGCTTTATACATAATAGGCTTTCAATAAATATTTGCTGAATAAATAAATGAATGAAGATATGTTTGTCTATTAACTTAATCATTAGGAATTTAAATTTATACAGAATCACTGATCTTGGAAGAGTGGATGGGAACCTCTTGGAAAGTAATTTTAGGAAACTCTCTGTCTAATTATCTTGGGAAATGATGTCCAGGTAAAAAAGTGACAATGTTAAGAGCCAACTTTGTGGGCAGGCTACAGAGAGTGTATCAGTCCAAGCAAGTGAAAAATGAACACAAGAACAAAAATGAAAAATATACCATGACAAAATGGAGTTTTTCCTGGGAATTCAAAGCTGGTGCAATATTCAAAAATCAATCAATATAATCTATCATTTAAAGCCTAAAGAAGAAAAGCCACAAGGTAGTATCAGTTGATTCAGAAAAAAAACATTTGGCGATATTCAATATTCCTTCATAACACAAACTCTTAGCAAGTTAGGAACAGAAGAAGACTTTCTTAATGAAGAACATCTACAAAAAATCTATTGAGTCAACACTATACTTAATGGTGGAGGACAGACTGCCTCCCCTCTAAGATCAGGAGCAAGGCAAAAATGTCCACTGTCATCATTCTTATTCAACATCATACTAGAACTGCTAGCCAGTACAATAAGGTAAGAAAGAGAAATAAAAATCATCTATATTGGGAAGAAAGAAATACAGTCATCCCTATTCACAGATGAGGTGATTGTCTACATAGAAAATCCCAAGATAATGACAAAAATTCTTAGAACTAGTGAGTGAACCTTGCAAGGTCACTGGATACAAGGTCAGCACACTCAAAAAAAAAATCAATTTTATTTCTAGATATCAGCAAAGAACAAATAGAAACCAAATTTTTTAAAAAAGAGCATTTATAATAGCTCCAAAAATTAAATATGTAAATATAAACCCAACAATACATGTATAAGACCTACACGCTGCAAAATGTTGATGAAAGAAGTAAAAAAAAAAAAGAAAAAGAAAAAGACTTCAATAATGGAAAGATATACTGTGTTTATGATTTGAAAGACTCAATATAGCAAAGATGGTGATTTCCATCGAAATCCCAGCAGGATTTTTTGGAAAATGGTTGCATTTTGTGAGCCATCATTCCCTCCATGTCAATGGGGTAGGCTGTCCAATGGGCTGGGGGAAATCACTGCAGCTCTTAAACATGGGCCTTTCAAGTGATTGGACTCTCATTAAGTGTCACCCTCACCATCAGCCAGCAGCATAATGTCCCTCTTGCCCAAGCCCCTCCCTCCTTCGCATTCCGGATGCCCCCTAAATGGCATCAGTGCAGAACAGGGACAGTCACTTGTCCACTCACTTCCCAAATATTTACAGAGCCCCTGTTGGGCACTAGGCACATTCAGGAACTCTGCTGCCAGGTTGAGGCCCACGGCATATTCTGGAGGGCACGGCTGTTGGAGCAGCTGTCCTCTCTAGGCCAGTAGTGGTATGTCCTGTCCCAAAGGTCCTGGGCTGTTATCTAATTTCCCATCTTTGCTGATTTTAAATGCCTTCTCTCACTTCACCCCTTTCCCAGATGAAGATTTAACATAGGCAGATGTACATCCAATGTGGTAATATTTTTCTGTTGACTCAGCTCTATCATTTAAAGTCTAAAGAAGAGTAGTTCCTTGAGTCTCTGACCCTATTTGGTTTATACTTTAGCTGAAGACCTTTTCTCAGCTTATTAGAAGAAAACTTTGTTCTCTTTCTGTTTCTAGAGATATAATAGGAAGTTGGAAAGATTAAGTCTTCAAGAAAGGCATTGACTTGTCCAAGGCCACTCAGTAGATTGCCAGTTGAACTGGCACTAGAGATTATACCTCAAGAGTGCCAAATCCATTTCCATAGTGAAACAAACGGGTAACTGAAGATTATACATCCAAAGAGTTGCTAGATTCCCTGTCCAAAAAACTGGACGGAAATGGAAGAAGATCTTTCCCAAATGTCTGCACAAGCAACATAGGACAGAAATGCTTTCAAAACACACTGTCATGTCCTAGGGGCAAGGGATGTTTTTGATATAAATTGCGATGACAGCAGTTTGCTACAGACCCAGATTAGGGGAACTGTTCCAGCCTGCCAGAGGTTTGGAGGCTTTTAACTCTCATAATTCATCCTCACACACATGCCAACTAAGCTAAAGCAACGTTAAGGAGCTGACAAACCACAAAGACCAGGAAATGCAGAGTGAATGCTGATCGGAAGAGCAATAGAAGGTAAATAAATGTATATCAAAACGCAATCTGGGAGCACAGGCAAACCTTATGATGCTTGAAAGCAATTCCGACGATTTCCCAGCACACACACGGGCCTCTAGCCAAGAGGCGCCTAGAGAGAGATGGGAAGGAAATGAACAGCATCGACCACTTGCCTGGCACACACTACAAATGTGCTGCCCGGGGGCAGTGTACAGTGAGGCTGGCCTAATGCTCAACTTAGGCCAGGGCTTACTGAGCCATTTCTAATACTTCATGTAATGCTGTCTTGAATTAGTGTCCATTTCATTGGGAGTCAGAGCAGAGTTGAGGAATTTGGGCAAGACTGCAGGTGTCACTGAGTGGGATAATTCCACTCACCCACTTTTCCACTTCCCATCCTCTATTCCCAACATCCTTGCAAGTCTCACCTAGATAATCTTCCTCAGTATCCCTCTCCCTGCCCTCTCTCCCCCACCAACTTCAGATTCTTCAGGTGGGAATAACAAAGCCTAGACTTGAAAGTACTTCCATCTCCCTGCTTTTTTTGTTTCCTGCTGCTAGCTATGTAAATATGCAGCCCTGCAGACAGAGAAAGGACACTTTCCCTGCTCTCCTTCTTATCTCAGAGTCCCAACTACCACCTGACCCAGAGCACCAGGAAACTGTCCATGAGCACTGATTTCTATACACAAGGCCACCCTCATCTGCCCTCCTGTTTAATAAAAAAAAAAAAAAAAAATTTTTTTTTTTTTAATGGAAACATTAAAATAAGCCAATGGCCCGAGACCCCACAAGATCTCATAATTGGTGAGAACTGGCACCGATTATGGAACTGAATGTTGGTAGGAATGAAATCCTGGTACTTCTTTTGACCTTGACAGTCAAAGTGGTGGAGAGAGCACTTGACCGGCATTAGCAGACTTCACTGCCAGACCTGGCTCTAACCAGAAACCCACTAGGCTAGTCACTTGCCCTCGCTGGTTCTACCCCAGATACAACTGCATGTTCTTCTGTCACCAAATAAATGAAAGAAGGGCACAGCAGAATATTCTATCCAGACAGCCCCTTCTTTCCATCCTTGGCTTTTGTCTAACATTCAAGACCTGAACACTCTGATGCCTTCTGATGGGATGGGACCCTGTTCTCAGGCCACAGGGGGCTAATTACATTCTGAAAACAACTTGTTCTTCAGTGTACCAGCCATCTTGTTCCCATTGCCCCATGAATCTGAGTGGCAGGGGCTAAAGACAATTCAACAGCTACCACTGACTGTACTATTCCTTTCACGATTTCTGGAAAGGGTTGTGCTGCCTGATGGAAGAAACATCAGGGAGATGCTGCCCCCTTCTGGGAAGCATGCAAAGGAAAGACCCCAAAGAGCAGGAATTTCCTGGCTTGTCTATAATTCTCCTCTTTGGGGAAGACACGCACTGCTTCGTGTTCTGGGGATAGCCAAAGATATCCTAGATGGAATCATCTGGAAGCAGAGGATATATGGATAAAATTCATAATCCAATAATCATTGAGATATGTCCCGAAATGTAGGCAAAACTCCTGAGAGGCTTAGGCAGGATTTAAGAGATTATTACTGCCACCTTCCTGCTTCAGAAACCCTGGTGGCATGGTGGTTAAGGGCTATGGCTGCTAATCAAAAGGTTGGCAGTTCAAATCCACCAGGCATCCCTTGGAAACTCTATGGGGCAGTTCTACTCTGTCCTATAGAGTCACTATGAGTCGGAATCAGCTCAACAGCAACAGGCTTGTTTGGGCTTGATCCCTCTGCGTCTAAGCAAGACCGCAGGCATAGCTCAGTCTCCTGGAACCCTTGACATTAAAAAATAAAAATCTCCATGTGTCTAACAAATCCCTTTCCTGCTACAATTCAAGTCCACTCTGACTTTTGGTGAGTGATTAACTGAGTGAGCAAATCAAATATGAACACTTACGATGTGCTGAACCCACAAACATGATTGAGCCCCAGCCTTGCCCTCAAGGGACAGAAAAGAAGCCAAAGAAAAAGATGCAACATGTGTGATAAGTGCAATGATGAATGTGCCCAGGGTGTTAAACGAGCAGAGAGGAACGGCAGGGACTTGCGTCTGGGTGGTGGGCATCAGGATCCTGAAGAAGGTGTTTCTGAGCTGAAGAACCTTGACTGAGTCTTGAATGCATAGGATTTAAGGAGTGATGGTCCAGAAGAAACGTGATTGAAGTGTGAGAGTATATGTAGACATATAGGCGTGTGGGAGAGAAAAGTCATTGCTTGTTCTTTCTCCCTCTTGTTTTCTTGGCTGTGGGGCTGAGAAAACAATAGGCCACTTCAGCTTGAGTTGGACTGCACACTATTTAAACCAGCCCTTGGACTGTCAGAGTTTACATACAACCTTCTGTCTATAAATAGCACCCCACACGTACTCACACACACCCCCTCTGAAAATAGTGGTGGCTGTTCTCACAGTGACTTTGAACTGAGGGTTTATATTTAGTTTACTCTCTCCGTCTATTTATATTTCTTTTGTTTACATAAATATTCCTCTCCATTTATTGCTGTCATGTCTGGGCACCTGATGTCATTAAAAGAACACATAGCAACTTCATTGCATCAGAACTGGACAGCTAAATCCATCTCCCTCTGACCCCAATCTGTTCTCGAATGTGCTTCTTTGAATTCCAGGCTTGCAAAGAGGCTTAAGTCTTTTTTTTTTTCTTGCCCTCTGCCTCCAGCTAGATTCCCTGGAACTGGACTGTTTAAATTTCACAGGCCTCCCAGGAAGGGAGCTATACTCCACCCACTGTGTCCTAAATTGGCATTTGCAGCCCAGCCCTCGCCTCGCTTCTGGAGCAGCCGTAAACCACCAACTCTGCTCAAGGGCCCTTCAAATGCTCACAAACTGTGTATCTGCAGCCAGGCCCTGGCCCCAACCAGCAGTCCCACCTTATTTCCATTGGGCCCTTGACTCTGATTCATATCAGCCTTTCCATCATCTTCACTAATTCTCAAAATCTCCCTTCAAATTCTGTGTTTTCCCGAAAGTTGAAGGTTCAGAATTCTAGTGAAACTCTGGGTTTGGTTGAAGACCATGGAAGGCTGTGTCAGAGTTCCTGGGATGACACCCTGAGCCTGCTCACTTATGACCTGGTGCCACCTTGGAGTCTCATGAACAGCTTGAGGGTGACTATGAGCTCTGTATCTTTCACCTGCCTTTCTCCCTGGTTAGCAGAGACAGCACAGGCTTTGGAGTCAGGTAGCCTGGAGACAAAATTCTGCTGCTTACAACTGCGGAGTCTTGAGCGAAGCCTTAAACCTCTCTGAGCTTCAATTTCCTCATCCGTAAAATAGACCCGATGGCAATGGGTTTGGTTCGTTTTTTTTGTAAAGCGGAGATAACGCTTCTCTTTCAAAATTGTGATAAAATATAAAGAGAAGGAAGAGTCAGTGTCCAATAGTTATTGAATGTCTAATATTCCCTTTCCCTCTCATCCCTTGAGAAGCTCCTTTTCATTTTTAAGATCACATTCCAATTAAGACTTCCTATTGCTTCTACAATTGTGAGGATGGCGCAGGACTGGGCAGTGTTTCCTTCTGTTGTAAATGGGGTCACTATGAGTCAGAATTGACTTGATGGCACCTAACAAAAACAATTGCTTCTACAGATTCTAAGGAAATCTAAATCTTTCCTCTGAGGTGAGAGTCAGGGCTCCTAGGCAGGTGAAAGCCGTGCTTTATATAGAGCACAGCTGTTGAGTCATCTTCTGGATCCCTAGAAAGAGATTTAATTGCCACATAATCTTAGTACCTTCAGTGGACATCTAGGGAAAAACAAGGAACAGTATCTTGTTCTGTGAAACTTCGTATTCTCCATCTCTAATAGGAATGGACAGCTTGAGTAGTAGGTGATGGGGAAGAGAGATGGGAATGAGGCAACCAAAGGGAGAATGTCCAGGTGTGTGGAGGGGACACACCATTGAGGAGAGGGAAGGCCATCTGACCCCTCATTCTCACACACAGTCTCCTCCTTCATTCTTGACTTGAATCTCGCCTTCTCTGGCTCTCACTGCACATACAGCCAGTCTAGCATTTGTTCCAGGTAATCTTGCCTTTTATTTCAATCGATCTCAAGCCAAAAGAAGAAAGAACAGCATAAATGATGCATAGAGAAATAAAGCTCTAAACTATATCCAGGTTAAAAGCTCTTCAATATGCGTGCTGGATAAAGTAAGTCTTCTGATGAAATGAGGGCTCTTTAAGAGCCTGCTCATTACAATCCTCCCCTTCCTGGTCAGGGCGCTGGCTTCTGGGAGGTGGATGGCCATTAAAACCCCCGGTCATCTAGAGAGACAGTCGCTGGAGCAGGCAGTCATCGAGGAGAGTGAAGAGTTCCCTGCTGGACCTGAGGCCACCAACCTGAGAGAATCCCAGAAGAACCTAGCTTCCCTGAAGAAACAGAGATTCAAAGGGGCTTTGTGCACTTATCCCCTTTTCCCCTCCCTCACCTGGATTAGCTTCTAAATACTTTCAGTCTCAAAGTGGACACCAGCTCCTCCCCCAGGAAGCCTGCGGGAGGTGTCTTCAAAATGTGGCTCTTCTACGTTCTCTCATAATCCTCCGTTTACCTTCTCACTAGTCTTACGTTGTCTAGCTTCCAGCCTCAAGACTCCTGGTAACCTCATTCAGTTTCCAGTGAGGAGTGGCTTAGTCACCAGCTCCTAAGTTCTAGTCTTGCATGGGCCTGAAGGCCGCTCAGTCACTCCTTTCTCTTTTACTCAGTACTTACAAAGTCCCTACTGTGTGTCAGGCACTGTTCTAAGCACTTGGAGTCCACTAATGAACTAAACAGGGGAAATGACCTATACTTTCAAAGCTCACATTAGCTTTCTTTATCTATGGCTAATGAGAATCCCTAACTCTGAGGCAGCTCAGCAGGTCCCAGAGGTACCATTTGGTAGATGAGAGGAGAGGTAAAACTGACACCTGGCATGATCTCCTTGGCAAGGCCACAGAGAGATTCAGAGGTGGAGTCACAATCAGAACATGGGGCTCGTAACGTCCAATGTAAGCTCTATCTTCTATTGTCCTGTTTCCTGCCTCAATGTTAATGAAATCCAAGTCTGCTAAATCCGAGCCAGTGCTATTCCTTCAGGAAACCTCCCCAGACCACTTCACCACACTCATCTCCCCTCTCCCTGAACATCTATAACCTTCTGGCCTAGCTGCAGTGTAGCACTTGTATGCTGGTTAGCTGCTCAGTGCTGTTTTGAGTGCCATCCACCCCTGGTTAGCTCGTACACTCCTGGATGATGAGGACATCATAGAGAACTTCCGGATCCTTTAGTGGCACCTGCAGTCAGTGTGTTGCAATGGTTTAAAAGGGGCCCCAAGAGACTGATTCCCTAGGAATTCAGGCCACTGAGGAGGATCTGGAAGCCCAGAACGTTATCTATGGTTGCAAGTGGCCTCATTTGTTTGCCCTGGTGAATAGTATGGATCACTTTGTATGCATGCCATTAGATAAAAAATGTTGGGGTGCTCTGCTTGTAACCCCCTAATAAGACGTGGCCATGTGGTTCATGGTTAATAAGTACCTAGCAATGTGTTGAATGCTAAAAAGACAAACTTCACATTATTCCAAAGTTGAGGGGGGGATGGGAGAAGTATCTAGCGATTTCAAATGAGGATTGAGGCCTAGAGAAGCTAATGGCTTGTTGAGGGTCACACAGCTAAGGAGTGTCAGTCCTGGGCCAGGACCTAGGCATCTCAACATGTGGCCAAGCCACAGAGCCCTCTTTATTCCTTAAATGCATTGATTGTAAGAATCCACCAGACTACGGTTCCAAAACAGGACCAAGGATGAGGAAGGGGGTCTTCTTATGTGTCTGCTTTGCCCTCTGGGAAAGTCCTGAGAACTGTGCATTAGGACAGGCGGTGTAACTTCTACTAAAATTCCAGAGAATAAGGCTTCAAATTTGCTTATAGCTCTGCAGACCGCAGAGAGTGGGAGGGTAGGGAGAAAGAGCACATAGAAGGCGACTGAGGTTTGAGACCAGACCTTTCCCATTAGTCCCAGATGGCCAGTGTCTCAAAGGACAGCTGGAGCCACTTGTCAGAGGTCTCCATTTCCATGCAAGGCAGCGTCTCCGAGAGCACAGGGGATGCCTGCAAGCCAGATGGGCTGGAGGTTGGAGGGTGATTTTGTTGGTTCAACTTCCCAACTTTACCCCCCGACACGATTAGTAAAAACAATTTTGTAAAGAGGGACTAGAAGAGATGCTGAGCAGAAACACATTTGGTATGCCATGTACCACCTAAGAAGCCAAGATGTTATGTGACATATTGCTGACTCTTTCCCTACAGCACTCTGGCCAGGCCATTTGGTTAGAAAAAGTAGCAGCATTTATGGAAAGGAATGGTAGGACATCCAGAGACCACAGGTTTGAGTCCTGACTCTCCAGTAAACTGGTTGTGGGACGCTTATCATCTTGGGGCCTCAGTTTTCTCATCTTTAAGGACATGAGAAGCTCAGACTAGCTGGTGCCCATGATTCCTTGTATTTCTAACATTCTGTTTAATTCCTCTCTTTAATTCTTCTGATTTTAGCAAAAGAGCTGGTAATAGTCACACAGGTACAGTAGCACTGTATGTCTCTAACAGGAAAACATAGATAGTACCAGGGTTAGAATATAACAAAATCAAAGCATGTATTGCAATGCAATGCCTAGCATAGGTTTGAGGACATAGAGGGGTTTCAATAAATGTTTATAGAGGGAAGGGAGAAATAAAGAAAAAGAAAGATGAAAGGGAGGAAGAAAGGAAGGGTTGGAGGGAGGACGGAAGGGAGAAGGAAAGAGATAAAGCAAAAATGAAGAAAGATCAACTGAGGCATACTGCCTTTTTTTTTCCATAATACAAGTTTTATGTTAACTAAATAATGAAAGTTAACATTAATTTAGGGCTTAATATTCTAAGTGCTTAAACTTATTAATTATTGAATTTTTATCCTTAAACTGTAAAATCGATGCTATCTTTGTCCCCATTTTACAGATGAAGAAATGGAAACACAGAGAAATTTACCAACTTAACCAAAGCTACCCAGCTAGTAAGTGGTACAGTCAGGATTCGACTTCCATCTTTTAGTCCCTACCTGTGTCTCCCACCCCAAGACCTAGTGCCTAGCATAGTGCTGAGTTAAGTACGAGAACCAGGACAGAGGATGATTAGGGATGAGAAACTGAAAGATGAGGTGACCAGAAAAAAGTCCAGCCTCAGGAAACCCTTGCAAGGCCCGTCCAGCCTGGGTCAGGAAAATGTACTTGCACTCTGGAAGGCTATGACGGCCAAGGGCGTGAGGAAGAATAGCTCAGGTTAAGAGAAAAAAAACCTGGAGGAGGCAAGGACTCATTCCCAAAGGAATTCAGAAAGAAAGAGAGGGCATGACAACAGAGGGATTCTGGCTGAGGGACCTTATTAAGTTCTGCTTCTTTGGCTGACTCAAGCTGACCTCTTTGTCCTCTTATCTGGTGATTGTCCAATGTATAGTTTATATATATTGTATATAAGTATATGCAAGAATATATAGTTTATACTCTTAAACTCCTTCACCTCTTGCTGCAAAGTTACTGCCACAGTAACATGGTTCAGTGATGGTGATGTTGGAACCAAAACATGCCTGGCTGTTGTTACCAACTCTGCCATATAATAGCATGTGACCTGGGGACAGCCTCATCTCTTTGTGACTCAGTTTTCTCATCTGCTGTCATAAGGATTTCAGATAAAGTCTTTAAAACACCTAGCCCAGAATCTGACAAATAATTGGCCTTTAACATATCCTTTCCTTTCACTTCTCCTTTGCTGTTTAGATTAGATTCTCTAATCTTAGAGTGTATTGTTTATTCTCAAATGGGGTGGAGGGACCCAAAGCGTGCTCTGTCTCTAAGATCATAGCCTCGAGAAAGATTCCCAAGCTGTCAGGTGGTGGTAGGCATACAGGAAGCCAGATCACACAGAAGCTAAACCAGAGCTTATCACTTTAGTTCTGGTCTAAGGCCCACCCTCTACTCTCAGGCAGGGATCCAATTAAACCACCAGATATCTCACCCTCATCAAAGGTTTCCTTAGGTGTAGCACTTGGCAAGCTTCCTTTGCAAGAAGTTCCTTCTTTTGTCTAACTGGCATCCCTTCTGTTATAATTTGATCTCATTTCCTTTGCTCTGACACTAAGGGGAAAGAAGAACAGCTGGTCACTACCACCCCCATACTGGCCCTTCCGATAAAGGATGTTAGTGCCAAAAACATGGGGTTCCAAAGTCCTGATCTTTCTTCCTGTCGTAAAACTCAATCCAACTGAGTTGAGAGTTTTGTGGCTTAGATGTTAGTTGAGTCGATCTCAATGGATACCAGGCAGTCTGTGGGCAGCAGAAGATATTTCCTATGGGATGGGAGTGGGCCTCATGTTCTTACTGTGGTGGCAGGTCAAACGGGGTCCACCTGTCATTCCGTGAGCCTTCTACCCAAGGTGTGAGTGAAGAGGAAGTGTTTCTCGGTGTGTCTGCTAGTCAGGGCAGCAGGTGGGGGTAATGGAAAGGACAGGCTTTGATGTACCCCTACAATAGTGTCAGCACCAAAAAGAAGAAATTTAAGTAGCCTATGAATAAATGCCACCATTCATCTGTTAGTTTGTCACACTGTGGTGGCTTATGTGTTACTGAAATGCTGAAAGCTATGCCACCGGTTTTTCAAATACCAGCAGGGTCACCCATGGTGGACAGATTTCAGTGGAGCTTCCAGACTAAGACAGACAAGGAAGAAAGACCTGATGATTTATTTCATTTTTTAAAAAATTTTTGTTGTGATTTAAGTGAAAGTTTACAAATCAAGTCAGTATCTCATAAAAAATTTATATACACCTTGCTGTATACTCCTAATTGCTCTCCCCCTAATGAGACAGCCTGCTCCTTCCCTCCACTCTCTCTTTTTATGTTCATTCCGCCAGCTTCTAACCCCCTCTACCCTCTCACCTCAACCTCCAGATAGGAGATGCCAACATAGTCTCAAGTGTCTACTTGATCCAAGAAGCTCATTCTTCACCAGCATTTTTTCTATCCCATCGTCCAGTCCAATCCCTGTCTGAAGAGTTGGCTTTGGGTATTGTTCCTACCTTGGGCTAACAGAAGGTCTGAGGGCCATGACTACCAGGGTCCTTCTTGTCTCAGTCAGACCATTAAGTCTGGTCTTTTTATGAGAATTTGGGGTCTGCATCCCACTGCTCTCCTGCTCCTTCAGGGTTCTCTGTTTTGTTCCCTGTCAGGGCAGTCATCGGTTGTAGCTGGGCATCGTCTAGTTCTTCAGGTCTCAGGTGGATGTAGTCTCTGGTTTGTGTGACCCTTTCTGTCTCTTGGGCTCATAATTACCTTGTGTACTTGGTGTTCTTCATTGTCTTTTGCTCCAGGTAGGTTGAGACCAATTGATGCATCTTAGATGGCTGCTTGCTAGCGTTTAAGGCCCTAGACGCCAGTCTCCAAAGTGGGATGCAAAAAGTTTTCTTAATAGATTTTATTATGCCAATTGACTTAGATGCCCCGTGAAACCATGGTCCCCAACCCCCTGCCCCTGCTACGTTGGCCTTCGAAGCATTAAGTTTATTCAGGAAACTTCTTTGCTTTTGGTTTAGTCCAGTTGTGCTGACCTCTCCTGTATTGTGTGTTGTCTTTCCCTTCACCTAAATTAATTATCTACTATCTAATTAGTAAGTACCCCTCTTCCTCCCTCCCTCCATCCCCCCTTTTGTAACCATCAAAGTATATTTTCTTCTCTGTTTAAACTATTTCTGGAGTTCTTATAATAGTGGTCTTATACAATATTTGTCCTTTTGCAACTGACTCATTTCACTCAGCATAATGCCTTCCAGATTCCTCCATGTTATGAAAAGTTTCACAGATTCATCACTGTTCTTTATTGATGTGTGGTATCCCATTTGTATGAATATACCATAATTATTTATCCATTCATCCATTGATGGGCACCTTGGTTGCTTCCATCTTTTTGCTATTGTAAACAGTGCTTCAATGACCATGGGTGTGCATATATCTGTTTGTGTAAAGGCTCTTATTTCTCTAGGATATATCCCAAGAAGTGGGATTGCTGGATCTTATGGTAGTTCTATTTCTAGCTTTACAAGGAAGCGCCAAATTGATTTCCAAAGTCGTTGTACCGTTTTACATTCCCACCAGTAGTGTATAAGTGTTCCAGTCTCTCCACAACCTCTCCAACATTTACTATTTTTTGTTTTTTGGATTAATGCCAGCCTTGTTGGAGTGAGATGGAATCTCATTGTAGTTTTGATTTGCATTTGTCTAATGGCTAATGATTGTGAACATTTCCTCATGTATCTGTTAGCTACCTGAATGTCTTCTTTAGTGAAGAGTCTGTTCATATCTTTTCCCCTTTTTTTAACTGGGTTATTTGTCTTCCTGTAGTTGAGTTTTTGCAACATCATGTAGATTTTAAAGACCAGGTGCTGATCGGAAATGTCATAGCTAAAAACTTTTTCCCAGTCTGTAGGTAATCTTTTTACTCTTTTGGTGAAGTCTTTGGATGAACATAGGTGTTTGGTTTTTAGAAGTGCCCAGTTATTTAGTTTTTCTTCTGCATTCTTAGTAGTGTTTTGTATACTGTTTATGCCATATTAGGGCTCTAACATTGTCCCTATTTTTCTTCCATGATCTTTAACGTTTTTGATTTTATATTTAGGTCTTTGATCCATTTTGAGTTCGTTTTTGTACATGGAGTGAGGTATGGGTCTTGTTTTATTTTTTTGCAGATGGATATCCACTTATGCCAGCACCATTTGTTAAAAAGACTGTCTTTTCCCCATTTAACTGTTTTGGGGCCTTTGTCAAATATCATCTGCTCATATGTGGATGGATTTATGTCTAGATTCTCAATTCTGTTCCATTGGTCTATGTATCTGTTGTTGTACCAGTACCAGGCTGTTTTGACTACCATGGCGGTATAATATGTTCTAAAGCCAGGTAGAATGAGGCCTCCCACTTTGTTCTTCTTTTTCAGTAATGCTTTACTTATCTGGGCCTCTTTCCCTTCCACATGAAGTTGGTGATTTGTTTCTCCATCTCATTAAAGAATGTCATTGGAATTTGGATCAGAATTGCATTAAAGATCTCTTTTAGCAGAATAGACATTTTTACAATATTAAGTCTTTCTATCCATGAGCAAGGTATGTTTTTCAGCTAATGTAGGTCTCTTTTGGTTTCTTGCAGAAGCGTTTTTGTAGTTTTCTTTGTATAAGTCTTTTACATCTCTAGTAAGATTTATTCCTAAGGATTTTCTCTTCTTGAGGGTTACTGTAAATGGTATTGATTTGGTGATTTCCTCTTCAATGTTCTTTTTCTTGGTGTAGAGGAATCCAATTGATTTTTGTATGTTTATCTTGTGTCCTGATACTCTGCTGAACTCTTCTATTAGTTTCAGTAGTTTTCTGAAGGATTCTTTAGGGATTTCTGTGTATAAGATCATGCCATCTGCAAATAGAGCTATTTTGACTTCTTCCTTGTCCTTTTGGGTACCCTTTATTTCTTTATCTAGCCTAATTGCTCTGGCTAGGACCTCCAGCACAATGTTGAATAAGAGTGGTGATAAAGGGCATCCTTGTTTGGTTCCCGATCTCAAGGGGAATGCCTTCAGGCTCTCTCCATTTAGGATGATGTTGGCTGTTGGCTTTGTATAAATGTTCTTTATTATGTTGAGGAATTTTCCCTGTATTCCTATTTTGCTGAGAGTTTTTATCATGAATGGGTGTTGAACTTTGTCAAATGCCTTTTTTGGATCAATTGATATAATCACGTGATTCTTGTCTTTTGTTTTATTTATATGATGGATAACATTAATTGTTTTTCTAGTGTTGAACCATCCCTGCACACCTGGTATGAATCCCACATGGTCATGGTGAATTATTTTTTAAATATGTTGTTGAATTCTATTGGCTAGAATTTTGTTGAGGACTTTTGCGTCTAAGTTCATGAGGGATATAGGTCTGTAATTTTCTTTTTTTGTGGTGTCTTTACCTGGTTTTGGGCTTCATAGAATGAGTTTGGAAGTATTCCATCCTTTTCTATGCTCTGAAATACCTTTAGTAGTAGTGGTGTTAACTGTTCTCTGAAAGTTTGGTAGAACTCTGCAGTGAAGCTGTCCAGGCCAGGCTTTTTTTTTGTTGGGAGTTTTTTGATTAATTTTCAATCTCTTCTTTTGTTATGGGTCTATTTAATTGTTCTTCCTCTGTTTGTGTTAGTTTAGGTAGGTAGTGTGTTTCTAGGAATTCATCCATTTCTTCTAGGTTTTCAAAATTTGTTAGAGTACAATTTTTCTCATAGTAATCTGATATGATTCTTTTAATTTCAGCTGGATCTGTTGTAATATCACCCAACTCGTTTCTTATTCAGGTTATTTGCTTCCTCTCCTGTTTTTCTTTTGTCAGTTTGGCCAGTGGTTTATCAATTTTGTTGATTTTTTCAAATAACCATCTTTTGGTCTTGTTAATTCTTTCAATTGTTTTTATGTTTTCTGTTTCATTTAGTTCTGCTCTAATTTTTATTATTTGCTTTCTTCTGGTGCCTGAGGGTTTCTTTTGTTTTCTCTTTATATTTGTCCAAGTTGTAGGGCTAATTCTTTGATTTTGGCCCTTTCTTTTCGCACGTGTGCATTTATTGATATAAATTGACCTCTGAGCACTGCTTTTGCTGTGTCCCAAAGGTTCTGATAGGAAGTGTGTTCATTCTCATTGGATTTTATGAATTTCCTTATTCCATCCTTAATGTCTTCTATAATCCAGTCTTTTTTGAGCAGGCTATTGTTCAGTTTCCAAGTGTTTGATTTCTTTTCCCTGTTTTTTCTGTTATTGGTTTCTACTTTTATGGCCTTATGGTCAGAGAAGATGCTTTGTAATATTTCAGTGTTTTGGATTCTGCTAAGGCTTGCTTTATGACCTAATATGCGGTCTATTCTAGAGAATGTTCCATGTGCACTAGAAAAGAAAGTATACTTGGCTGCTATTGGGTGGAGTGTTCTATATATGTTTATGAGGTCAAGGTTGTTTATTGTGGCATTTAGATCTTCCGTGTCTTTATTGAACTTCTTTCTGGATGCCCTGTCCTTCACTGAAAGTGGTGTTTTGAAGACTCCTACTATTATTGTGGAGCTGTCTATCTCGTTTTTCAATGCTGATAGAGTTTGTTTTCTGTATCTTGCAGCCCTGTCATTGGTTACATAAATATTTCATATGGTTATATCCTCCTGGTGTATTGTCGCTTTAATCATCATACAGTGTCTTTTCTTATCCTTTATGATCAATTTTACTTTAAAGTCTATTTTGTCAGAAATTAATGTTCCCACTCCTGCTCTTTTTTGATTGTTGTTTGCTTGATCTATTTTTTTCCATCCTTTGAGTTTTAGTTTGTCTGTGTCGGTAAGTCTAAGCTGTGTCTCTTGTAAGTAGCACATAGACGGATCGTGTTTTTTAATCCATTCTGCCACTCTCTGTCTCTTTTTTGGTGGATTTAGTCAATTTACATTCAACGTAATTATGGATAGGTAAGAATTTAGTGCTATCATTTTGGTGTCTTTTTTTGTGTGTTGTTGAGAGTTTCTTTTCCCCATTTAAATTTTTGTGCTGAGTAGTTTATCTTTATATATTGTCTTTTCCTCATATTCTTTGTTGTTGATTTTATTTCTGCCGAGTCTCTATTTTTTCTTATATTTTATTTTGATGTTTAGGATAGTTTGTCTCCTTTGTAGTTACCTTGTTATTTACCCCTATTTTTCTTAAATTTAAACCTAACTTTTATTTCTTTGTATCGCCATGTCTTCCTCTCTGTATGAAAGATCTGTGACTATATTTCCAAGTCCTTCTTTATTGTTTTTAATGTTGTCTTCTTTTACATAATAACATCGTTGTTACCCTGTTTTGAGCTTTTTAAAATCTTGATTTATTTTTATGATTTCCCTGTCTGGGTTGACATCTGATTGCTCTGTCCAGTGTTCTAGTCTTGAGTTGATACCTGATATTATTGATTTACTAACCAAAGAACTCCCTTTAGCATTTCTTGTAGTTTTGATTTGGTTTTTATGAATTCCTTAAGCTTCTGTTTATCTGGAAATGTCTTAATTTCACCTTCATATTTGAGAGACAGTTTTGCTGGACATGTGATTCTTGGCCGGTGATTTTTTTTTCCATCAATACTTTATATAAGTCATCCCATTGCCTTCTTGCCTACATGGTTTCTGCAGAATAGTCCAAGCTTATTCTTATTAACTCTCCTTTGTAGGTGGCTTTTCATTTATCCCTAGCTGCTCTTAAAATTCTCTCTTTATCTTTGGTTTTGGCAAGTTTTATTCTAATATGTCTTGGTGACTTTCTTTTAAAATCTACCTTATGTGGAGTTCGATGAGCATCCTGGATAAATATCTTCTCATCTTTCATGATATCAGGAAAGTTTTCTGCCCACAAATCTTCAACAATTCTCTCTGTATTTTCTATTAACCCTCCCTGTTCTGGATTTCCAATCACTCTTAGGTTATTTCTTTTGAGTCCCACATGATTAAGGTTTCTTCATTTTTTTTAATTCTTTTATCTGATTTTTCTTCAGATATATTGGTGCCAAGGCTTAATCATCAAGTTCACAAATTCTGCCTTCCGCTTGCTCAATTCTGCTCCTCTGACTTTCTATCGAGTTGTCTACTTCTGTAATTGTATTATTAATCTTCTGAATTTCTGGTTGCTGTCTGTCTATGGACTTTTCCAGCTTATTAAGTTTTTCATTATGTTCTTGAATAACCTTTTTAATTTCTTCAACTGCTTTATCTGGTGTTCCTTGGCTCGTTCTGTGTATTGCCTGAATTCCTTCCTGATGTCTTGAAATGTTCTGTATATTAATCTTTTGTATTCTGCATCTGTTAATTCCAGTAAGGCACTTTCATCTAGAAGATCCCTGGATTCTTTGTTTTGAGAGCTCGTTGAAATGATCATGGTCTGTTTCTTTATGTGACTTGATATTGACTGTTGTCTCTGAGCCATCTATAAGTTACTGTATTAGTTTATTTTATGTTTGCTTATTGTATCATAGCATCTTGTTTTGTTATGTTTTGATATGCCCAAGTGGGTTGCTTGAGTGAGCTAGCTTGATTATTTTCACCTTTGGTGCTCTGACATCCTGTTGCCAGATGGCTAGAGCTCTTATCAAGTATATCAGTCTAGGAGTCCATTCACTTTTCTTGTATGAATTCAGCTCACTGATCATCAGGTGTGTGGCACAGGCTCTGTCCTACAGTCTTAGGGGGGCAGGCATAATTGGTGTAGGTACCAGTATTTGGTTGCAGTAGAGGGTCATGCTCTGAACAAGGCAGGGGGCTGAGAATCATCCCCAAAGTGTCTCTGAGGAAAGCATGTCCCTCTTCCCTAGAGCTTACAGCAGGTGGTTGGGTTCTGCAGATGGACCATGGGCACCCAATGTTTTTGGTTGTAAGGACTGGGAGGTACCTAAGTTATCCTTGGGACCCCATCACAGGTGGCTGGGAGACCTGAGTGGAGCCACTGGTCCTTAGGCCCCTCATGTGGGTAGGTGAGGGCCTATTTAATAGGCAAAGTGGTGTCAAACATCAAACACCCACCTCTCCACCACACAGCTGAAACAGTTGTAGCCTGCCAACAAGGGCCTATTCTCCTGAAATAGGCCCACACAGGTCCAGACAGGGGGAAAGGTACTCAAAGTCACAGACCGTTTATGCCTGGACAGGAGCCGCTTCTGTCCTTAGCTCCCCTGGCTAGTGGAGCTGGCAAATTATCTTTTTCCCCAATTGAAATTTATTCCTCCTCCAACGCCGGGAGGATGGCTCTATGTGCTCGACAGGGCCTATCTCAGGTCCAGGGAAATCAACAGCTGCTGAAGCCAGCTTGGGTGTGGGGTGATAAAATATACGCAGGTACTTAGCTTTTGCCAAGAGCTCCGTTCTCTGGTTCCAGAGGTGTGAGTAGACTGCGTGGTTGGCTGCTTCTCCCTGAGGAAACTGCGGCCGAATGCTAGTATCAGCCCACCGCAGCCACTTCCGGGAATGGTGCCTGAGGCCTCCTGGTGATTCAGGTCTGGTAACTCCTCTCCACTTCTGAACCATCCCTTCCTCTCCCTGCCACTCAGCTTATTTTCTAACTTTGCCTTTGATGTTCAGGTCTCCTTGCTTGTCATAAATATACTCGTTTCACTTGTTTTTTTGAGTCTTTGTTGTAAGAGGGCTAGCCGGAAGCATCTGTCTATTCTTCCACCTTGGCCCCGCCTCCTGATGATCTATTTCTTTAAAAACCGGGCAATGAAAATGTTATGAATAGCAGCAGAACATTGTCTGATACAATGTAGGAAAAATGAGCCTCAGGTTGGAAGGCACTCAAAATATGACTGGGGAAGAGCTGCCTCCTCAAAGTGGAGTCAACCTTAATGGCACAAATGGAGTAAAGCTCTCAGGAGCTTCGTTTGCTGATGTGGCATGTCATGGATTGAACTGTGTACCCCCAAAAATGTGTCAGCTTGTCTATGCTACAATTCCCAGTAGTATGTAATTATCCTCCATTTTGCAATCTGATGTAATTATCCTCCATTTTATGTGTTGTAAATCCTATCTATGAGGCAGGATTAGAGTGGGGTGTACCTTGAATCACACCCTTACTCAAGTCACATCCTTACTCAAGTTGTGTCCTTACTCAAGTCACGCCATTGCTTGAGCCACACCTTTTTCTTGCAAGAGATAAAAGGGAAGAGAGGTGAGCAGAGAGAAGAGGGACCTCACTACCACCAAGAAAGAAGAGCCAGAAGTGGAGCGTGTCCTTTGGAGCTGAAGCCCCTACACTCAGAACCTCTTAGACCCAGGGGAAGATTGGTGCCAAGACATATAGAGATCTCCAAGGAACACCAGGCCCACAGATGTGAAAGGAGACAAGGACTTGCCCCCAGAGCCGAGAGAGAGAAAAAGCCTTCCCCTAGAGTCTGTGCCCTGAATTAGGACTTCTAGCCTCGTAAAGTGTGAGAGAATAAATTTCTGTTTGCTAAAGCCTTCCACTTATGGTTTTTCTGTTATAGCATCACTAGATAACTAAGACAGAATTTGATCCTGGAGTGGGGTGCTGCTCTAACAGATACCTAAAATGTGGAAGTGGTTTTGGAATTGGATAACGGGTAGAGGCTAGAAGAGTTTTAAGGTGCGTGCGTAATAATAAAAGCCTAGATTGCTTTGAAAGACTATTGGTAAAATTATGGATGTCAAAGGCAATTCTGGTGAGTGCTCAGAAGGAAGTGAGAAGAGCTATAGAAAAAGTCCCTATTGTCTTAGAGAATACATATGGCACCAGCAACAGAATGTTGCTGGAAATGTAGACATTAAAGGTGCTTCTGGTGAGGCTTTAAAAGCAAATCATGAATATGTGATTGGACAATGGAAAAAGGGAGGTGCTTTTTACTCAGTGCCAAAGAACTTGTCTGAATTATTCTCAAATGTTTGGTGAAAGGTGGATTTTTAAATGATGAACTTAGGTACGTAGCTGAGGAGACTTCAAGGCAAGACCTTAAAGAAGCCAGTTCGTTTCTCCTTGCCACTTATAGTAAAATGCGAGAGGAAAGAGATGGACTTAAAATGAACAGTGCAAAATGAAAACTAAGGCCATGTGTCCTAGAATTTTCACCAATGATCTGGCTACACAAAATTTTGTTAAAGAGATTAGTTTGTGACTGATGGACTAACCAACTACCACAGCAGAAAACCCATCAGCTTAGACTGAAGCGACCAGAGAAAGAATGAAATGAGAGAACACTGTGTACCTCTTGGAACTCTACAGGCAGGAAACAAACCAAAGGAGCTACATCTGTTGTCCTCTAAGAAAAGAAAAGAACCATCACTGGAGCAGCTCAGAAATCAGTATAACTGCTGGAAGAAGCATGGGAAGCAGAGCTACCTTGGTCTCAGAAAGGGGCAATGGCCTCTGTGTTTTCCAAGTGTGGGACCATGATCTCCAGGATCTCAAAGGGTGGGGCCACCACCTCCTAGGTTTCAGAAAATCGGATCTTCACCAACGCTGTTCTGGAGTGTGGGGCTGCCATTGAAGTGTACCAGTGGTATGGGGCCACAGCCCAAAGCAGGAAGGGTGGTACTGTCATGCCCATGGGGCAGAAGAATGGGGCCTACAATCACCAAGGGGGTGGTATAACAACTCATATGGACTAGGGGAATGAGGTTGCCCCAAACAAAGGAAGCAGAGTTGCTCTCCCAATAGGCGTGGAAGGTGGAGCTGAAGCACAGGGCTGAAGGACCTCCACCCAGAATCCAGAAAGCATGGCCAACACCCAGAATCTTGAGGGCAGTGCCATTGCCCAGATGGTCTCAGAGAAGATAGAATTACTTTCAAAGCTTGAGAGCTAATGTAATATGTTTTCCTGGGTTTTGGGCTTGCTTGGTACCTGTTATCCCTTCTTTCTCTTCAATTTCTTCCATTTGTAGTGGAAATGTCTGCCTTGCGACTGTTCTACCATTGTGCTTTGGAAGCAGATAACTTGTAGTCCAGATTTCACAGGTTCAGAGATGAAAAGAAATTGTGCCCCTGGATGGAGTATGCCTAAAGTCTCACTCATATTTGATTTAGATGATTCAGAAGGTAAGATTTTAGACTTGGAGTAGATTTAAGACTTTTGGGATGATATGATGGAGTGAATGTGTTTTACACACAGCAAGGACATGAATTTTGGAGAGGAGTAAATCGTGGAATGTCATGGGCTGAATTGTGTCCCCCCAAAAGTTGTACCAGCCTGGCTAGGCCATGATTTCCAGGAAACCAAACCAAACCCACTGCCATCGAGTCAATTCCAACTCCTAGCAGTATGTAATTATCTTCTATTTTTGTGATATGATGTAATTATCCTCGATTTTGAGCTATTATGTAACTATTCTCTATTACATGTATTTTAAATCTTAAAACTTCTATGAGGGGGGATTAGGGTACAGTATATCTTGAGTCTCACCCTTGCTAGAAGGTGTAACTCAACTCACACCCTTACTCAAGTCAAACCCTTACTCAATTGACTTTACTCAAGTCATGTCTTTATTCACGTCACTGTCTTAGTCAAGTCATGCACTTGTTTGAGTTATGCATTTTGTCTTATAAGAGATAAAAGGAGAGAGAAGCAGCCAGAAAAGAGATAGACTCACTACTACCAAGAAAGAACAGCTGGGGATAGATCATGTCCTTTGGACCTGTGATCTCTGTGTTGAGAACTTCCTAGATCCAGCTGAATACTGAAGCCATGACACATGGAGATTTCTGAGGAACGCTGGCCCACAGGATGTTGAAAGGAGATGAGGATATTTCCTCCAGAGTTGAGAGAGAGAGAAAGCCTTCCCCTAGAGCTGGCGCCCTGAATTTGGACTTCTAGGCTCCTAAACTGTAAGAGAATAAATTTTTGTTTGTTAAAGCCATCCACTTGTGGTTTTTCTATTATAGCAGCACTAGATATCTAAAACATAGCATGACTCAAAATAAGAAGAAACAATTGAAAATATCCTTTAAAGCATGGCATGACTCAAAATAAGAAGAAACTATTGAAAATATCCTTTAGTAGTCAGAACATAGAATGTATGAAGCATGAATCTAGGAAAATCAGAAGTTGTCAAAAAATGAATTGGAATGTTTGAAGATGGATATCCTATTAGTGTGCTGAAATGGAATGGCATTGACCATTTTTCTTTTAAGTGTACTTTTGGTGAAAATTGACAGCTCAAGTTAATCTCTCATACAAAATTTTATACACGTATTGTCATGTGACACTAGTTGCAATCCCTACAACGTGACAGCACACTCCCCCTTTCCACCCCGAGCTTCTCATGTCCATCCAACCAACTTCTGTCCCTTCCTGCCATCTCATCCTGCCTCCGGGCAGGAGCTGCCACTTTGTTCTCATGTATCTGCTTGAACTAAGAAGCACACTCTTCACGAGTATTATTTTATGTTTTATAGTCCAGTCTAATCTTTGTCTGAAGCGTGGTCTTTGGGAACGATTTTAGTTGTGGGTTATCATTTGGGGGCCATGTCTTTGGGGGTCCCTCTAATCTCAGTTAGACCACTAAGTCTGGTCTTTTTATGTGAATTTGAGCTCTGTTCCACAATTTTCTCCTACTCCATCAGGGACTCTATGTTGTGTTCCCTGTCAAGACAGTCATTGGTGGGAGCCAGGCACCATCTAGTTCTTCTGATCTCAGGCTGATGGAGTCTTTGGTTCATGTGGCCCTAGTATTGGCCATTTTGAATCAGGCCATCATATGGTCTACTACATCAGGAATGACAAATGGAAGAGAAATGGTGCCGCATTCATTGTCAAAAAGCACATTTCAAGATCTATCCTGAAGTAAAACACTGTCAGTGAAAGGGTAATATCCGTAGGCCTACAAAAAGACCAGTTAACATGACTATTATTCAAATTCATGCACCAACCACTAAGGCCAAAGATGAAGAAATTGAAGATTTTTAACAACTTCTGCAGTCTGAAATCGATCAAACTTGAAATCAAGATGTATTGATAATTACTGGTGAATGGAATGCCAAAGTTGAAACAAAGAAGAGAGTAGTTGGAAAATGTGGCCTTCATGATAGAAACAACACCGGAGATCATGATAGAACATTTCAAGACCAATGACAACTTCGTTGCGAATTCCTTTCTTCAACAACATAAACGATGACTGTACACATGGGCCTCACTAAATGAAATACACAAGAATCAAATTGACTACATCTGTGGAATGAGATAATGGAGAAGCTTAACATTGTCAGAACAAAGCCAGGGGCCACTGCAGAAAAGACCGTCAACTACTCATATATAAGTTCAAGCTGAAGCTGAAGAAAATTAAGTCCACAAGAGCCAAAGTATGACCTTGAATAAATCCCACCTGAATTTACAGGCCATTTCAGGAATAGATTTGACTCATTGAATGCTAATAACCAAAGACTAGATAAGCTGTGCAAAGATATCAAACACGAAGAAAGCAAAAGTTCGTTAAAAAGAAAGAAAAGACCAAAATGGATGTCAGAATATACTCTGAAACTTTCTCTTGAACATAGAGTAGCTAACTTAATGGAAGAAATGATGAAGTCAAAGAACTGAATAGAATATTTCAAAGGGTGGCTCGAGAAGACAAAGTATTATAGTAAAATGTGCAAAGACCTAGAGTTAGAAAACCAAAAGGGAAGAACATGCTCAACATCTATCAAGTTGAAAGAACTGAAGAAAAAATTCAAGCCACAAGTTGCAATATTGAAGGATTCTATGGGCATAATATTGAACAATGCAAGAACCCTCAAAAGAAGATGGAAGGAATACAGTCACTGTTCCAAAAAGAATTGATTGATGATCAGCCATTTCAGGAGATAACATATGTCAAGAACCGAAGATATTGAAGGAAGAAATCCAAGCTGCACTGAAAGCACTGGCAAAAAACAAGGCTCCAGGAATAGATGGAATAGCACTTGAGATGTTTGAACAAATAGATGCAACGCTTGGAAGTGCTTACTTATCTATACCAAGAAATTTGGAAGACAGTTACCTGGCCAACCAACTGTAAGAGATCCATATACATGCCCATTCTAAAGAAAGGTGGTCCAACAGATTGCAGAAATTATCTAACAATATCATTAATATCACATGTAAGTAAAATTTTGCTGAAGATAATTCAAAAATAGTTGCAACAGTACATCAACAGAGAACTTCTGGAAATTCAAACCAGATTCAGAATAGGATGTACAACAAGGGATATCATTGCTAGTATCAGACGGATCTTGGCTGAAAGCAGAGAATACCAAAAAGATGTTTACTTATGTTTTATTGACTATACAAAGGCATTCAGCTGTGCGGATCATAACAAATTATTGATAACATTGCAAAGATGAGAATTCTAGAACACTACATACAGGCTCATATGTAGCCTCTACATAGACCAAGAGGCAGTTGTTCAAACAGAACAAAAGGATACTGCGTGGTTTAAAATCAGGAAAGGGGTGTATAGGGTTCTGTCCTTTCACTATACTTAAACCATGGCTTTGCCTTCGTTAGATAGGAGAATCCCAGCTTGTGTGTATGCATATGAACCTTAGAAATGTTTTAGTTCCATCTAACTGAGCAACTTCCTCTTTCCACAAATGCTTTCTTAAGTCTTTGCTCGAAAGTGCTTCTATATGGCCATCAATTCCACTCCTTGGTATCTATCCACAAGAAATGAAAAGATATGTCCACACAAAGACTTGTACATGAATGTTCTTAACAGGATTATTGAGAATAGGCAAAAAGTGGAAACTACCCATCTGTTCATTAATTGATGAACAAATAAAATATGGTATAACAATACAATGGAAAACTATTTGGCAACAAAAAGAAACAAAGTACTGATATATGCGATAATACAGACGAACTTCAAAAGCATTATGATAAGTGAAAGAAGCCAGACACAAAACACTGCATAATGCATGGTTCCATTTATATGAAATATCCAAAATAGGCAAATTCATAGAGACAGAAAGTAGATTATGGTTCCCTAGGGCTGGGCAGTGGAGGGGAAGGGAATTGGCAATGACTACAAATTAGCATGAGGTTTCTTTTAGCGATGATGGAAACGTTCTAAAATTAGATCGTGTTGACGTGCACAATGCTGTAAATACACTAAAAATCATTGAATTGAACACTTAAAATGAATAAATTTTATGATATATAAATACTCAATAAAGCTGTTAGAAAAAGTACTCTTAGGTGATGTAGTTGAGGGGCACAATCTTCTACATGTATTTACTCATTCAAGTATTTTTTCATCACGTATTTTTCAAGTTCCCATAATTTACCAGGTAGAAAAAGATATTCTAAGAATAAGTATGTGAAGAAACAGAAATTAGCAACTGTACTTTGTTGTTAGCTGTTGTTCAGTCAGCCCTGACTCATGGCAACACCATGCACAATGGAATGGACCACTGCCTGATCCTTCACCATTCCCATTATTGGTTGTGGATCAGACAGTGTTCCATTGTGTTCCACAGGGTTTTCATTGGCTGATTTCAGAAGTAGATCACCAAGCCTATTTTCTAGTCTGTCTTAATCTGGAAGCCCCACTGAAACCTCATAGCAGCACACGAGCCTCCATTGACACATGGGTGGTGGCTGAGTTGGAGGTGCATTGACTGGGAATCGAACCTAGGTCTCCTGCGTGGAGGGGGAGAATTCTACCATTGAATTCACCACTGCTTCATAACTGTACTTTAGTGATCAGCAAATTAGTTTACATGTTTTTATCTATCAGTAAAAAATACATACATGATCAGGCCCAATTCTTATTCATCTTTCCGACCCTCAAAACTTGCATGTTGTTGTTAGGTGCCATCGAGTCAGGCTCAACTCAGAGAGCCTACACACAATAGAACGAAACACTACTCAGTCCTGTGCCATCCTCACGATTGTTGCTATGTTTGAGCCCATTCTTGCAGCCACCGTGTCAATTCATCTCATTGAAGGTCTTCCTCTTTTTGATGACCCTCTACTAAGTATGACGTCTTTTTCCAACAGTTGTTCCCTCCTGATGACAAGTCCAAAGTAAGTGAAACAAAGTCTTGCCTTTCTCGCTTCTAAGGAACATTCTGGCTGTACTTTTTCCAAGACAGATTTGTTTGTTCTTCTGCCAGTCCATGGTGTATTCAGTATTCTTTGCCAACACTGTAATTCAACAGCATTAATTCTTCTTCCATCTTCCTTATTCATTGTCCACTTTTCACATGCATATAAAGCTATTGAAAATATCATGGCTTGGGTCAGGTGCACCTTAGTCCTCAAAGTGACATCTTTGCTTTTCAATACTTTAGAGAGGTCTTTTGTAGCAAATTTGTCCAATGCAATATGTCATTTGATTTCTTGACTGCTGCTTCCATAGGTGTTGACTGTGTATCCCAGTTAAATGAAATCCTTGACAACTTCAATATTTTCTCCATTTATCATAGTGCCTTCAAAACCAAAAAAATTAAACCCCTTGCCACTGAGCTGCTTCCAACTCATAGCGACCCTATAGGACAGAGTTGAACCACCCCAGAGGGTTTCCAAGGAGTGCCTGATGGATTCAAACTGCCGACAGTTTGGTTAGCAGCTATAGCTCTTAACCACTACGTCACCAGGGTTTCCTCTGCCTGCATAGTGCCTTGCATATGATAGCCTCTGTCCAGCCTTTGTCGTTGCGTAAATGAATTAAGTAAATACAAACGACCTGAAAATCAAGAGAGAGGAATAGAGAGAGCTATGTCTTCCCCAAGCTGATCCCATAGAAGCAGCCTATAGAGAGGGAGAGACAGAAGAGAAGATTAAGCCAAGGGTACAGAGAGAAGACACAGATCTTCTTCTGGCTTCATGTGACCAAAGATGCTTTAGTTAATAAGGGTTAGCATGTGGTAATGCATGTGTGGCAACCCCCCAAACCAGATTTTTCAAGATATTGCCCAGCCTCATGGGTGGTGGTTCAAGGCACAGAGGCTGGGTGCTTCTAATTCTGACAATGTCTGAGCTCTGGACTCCATTTTTTTTTTTTTTTTTACTCTTTATTGAGGAATTTAATGAAGAGCTTGGTTGATCTTCTCCTTTATTTCTACCTCCCCAGTGAGCTCAAGTTCCACATTTGGAACTGGCCACCTGGTAGGAAACAGTTGTCAGCATCAGGGTAGTTCTACCTCCAGCTTCTGCCTCACACATTCCAGAGCCATCTTTATCTCACTGTCACTCCACCAAAGCATACACATTGTAACTTTGCAGTGTATGCAAACCTATGAACATGCCTATTCACTTTGACCAGGTAATTTTACTTCTAGGAAGAATTAGAAGAAAATAATTAGAGATGTTCACAGTGACCTATTTACAAGATTGCTCATTGTGGTAATATTTGTAATGACAACATTGGAAGCAACTTAAATGAAAAGTAAATGGTTAATTCAGCTAAAGTACAATTGTGTGATGAAATACTATACAGCCATAGCAATCATGTTCCAAGTGAATTTAATCATAAAGGGAGAGATTTGATCTCGACATATTGTTAATTGAGAAATGTAGGTTGCAATATGCTACATATAATATGATCTGACTTCTGTGCATCTGTCAATTTGTTGTACTGTAGTGGATTGTGTGTTGCTGTGATGCTGGAAACTATGCCACCTATATTTCAAATATCAGCAGGGTAATCATGGTGGACAGGTTTCAGAGGAGCTCCCATACTAAGATAAACTAAGCCCGGTGACCTACTTTTGAAAATTAGCCAATGAAAACTCCATGGATCACAACATAATATTTACTGCTGGAAGATGAGCCCCTTAAATTAGAAGGCACTCAGAATACACAGTGACTGCACAATGGACTTGAGCACACTGTTATGGATTGAATTGTGTCCCCCTAAAATATGCGTCAACCTGGTTAGGCTGTGATTCCCAGTATGGTGTGATTGTCCACCATGTTGTCATCTGATGTGATTTTCCCATGTGTTGTAAATCCTCCCTCTACGATGTTAATGAGGCAGGATTAGAGGCAGTTATGTTAACGAGGCAGGATTCAATCCACAAGATTAGGTTTGTCTTAAATTAATCTCTTTTGACCTATAGAAGAGAGAAGTGAGCAGACAGACATGGGGACCTCATACCCAGTGCCCGGACCTCATACCACCAAGAAACTAGAGCCAGGAGAATAGTGAATCCTTTGGACCTGGGGTCCTGTGCTGAGAAGCTCCTTGACTGGGGAAGACTGATGAAAAGGACCTTCCCCCAGAGCCTACACAGACAGAAAGTCTTCCCCCAGAGCTGGCACACTGAGTTCGGACTTCTAGCCTCCTAGACTGTGAGAGAATAAATTTCTCTTTGGTAAAGCCTTGCACCTGTGGTATTTCTATTATAGCAGCACTAGATAACGAAGACACATACCAATGATTTTGAAGATGGCACAGGACCGGGTAACATTTTATTCTCCTGTAGCTGGGGTTGCCATGAGTTGGAGTTAACTTGGTAGCAACAAACAACAACAGTGTGATCGCAATTTGATGTTATACGCATCAATATTTTCAGAAGCAGAAAAAATATGAGCATCTTCTAGTGACAAGGAATGGTGCTATCTATTGGAGGAAGGAACAGCAGGAAGAGAATGTCCACCCAGTTGAGAATTAGGAGACAAGGCAGCAGGGGCTTCAGGTAGCTGGTGAATTCTTGCACACAGGCATGCAGAGAGAAAGAAATGGAAAAATATACCTGAAAGTGATAACTTTAACTATCTCAGATGGTGGGATAATGATAGATGTTTGTGCACCTTTGGAATTTTCCAGTTACTGCAATGAACACAAGACAAAAATAATAATGACAACAAAAGAAGCCTCCTTATTCATGGCAAAAGTAACAGCAGTTTCTAAAAAAGATGCCCTGAGATGCAGGTAGAAGTTTGTTCTACAAATTACCCTGTCAGATTTGTTCTAACTGTACAGGGTCTGACTTGAACTGAGTGCCCTAAACCATCAACGATCAAACAGTCCTTAGCCACTGGCTACCAGCAGACCTCAGCTACAAGGCAAAGGAAAATGATGGCTGCTTCTCTTCTAGTAAACAATAACAATTTCAAATTTGTAGAGGCTTTTCTCTCTAAATTTGGAAATGATACTTACTATCCTGGTAAGTGGAAACACTGGTGGCGTAGTGGTTAAGTGCTAAGGCTGCTAACCAAAGGGTTGGCAGTTTGAATCCTCCAGGCGCTCCTTGGAAACTCTGTGGGGCAGTTCTACTCTGTTCTATAGAGTAGCTATGAGTCGGAATCGACCCAACGGCACTGTTTTTTTTTTTTTTTTATCCTGGTAAGTGCCGTTCTTAATGTGACTTGTAATTGCACTGGTAGTGGTCCAAAGTAAAGGAAGTAACTACAGTGACTGCCCTCTTGCTCTCTGCACTCCAGCTCAGCCCTAGGACTCAGGGTGGGGCTCAAGAGTTGGACCTCAGGCATTGAAGTCAGAGTATGCTCTGTCTTCCTTTTTAGCCACAAAGGGCTTCCTAGAGGAGAAGGACTTTTAAAGGTGAATTGAAAGATGGCAGAGACAGGGCAACATGATCTGGGAGAAAGGGGTATAGGAATAATCAATTAGTCCCTGTCCAAAGGGACTAATAAAAACTAACACAGACTTCAACCCAAGCCGGGTCTCATCTTCTTCAACCCAAGCTGGATCTCATCTTCTTCAACCCAAGGCCTTTATCAAAGGTCCACATATGTCACATCCCAAGACCAGGATGATTTTGGCCATATGAATATAACCACGGGTGGCTCCTCATTCTGGGAAAGAAATTGTGGACCAAATATCCAAGTATTTTCTTTACACACTCTGTGGTATACGGGGAAGGTAAGGACTGTGACAAAGACAGGGAAAATGTTTCCCCCAATGCCACACCTCACCTGCCCCAGCAGGAGTGGTGGTGATCAGGAGAACCTGGTGACCTTGTACCAACAGGTACTTCGGGGATAAAGCATCAAGCACATGTCCCCCAACCCCTAGAGGACAAAATGGGGTTCTCTGGGATGGTGGACAGAATCTTTTCTATGTTGTCTCTTACTGTTTCCCCAGAGCCAAGCACAGTACTTGCCATGAAGCAAGGACTCAGTAATTATTTCTTAAATTAATGGGCTGAAGAGGGCAGAATAATTCTGCCCCGTTTGATGGACTAAACACTGTGATTTGAAGGCTCCTCTGAGACATATGTTGACTGAGAAAAAGGTGAAGAACAGCCCAACCCCGCTGGGGCTAGTTTAGTGGACTTCACACTTGACTACCGCCCCAATGCCACCAGTAGCATTTCCAAAGGCAGAGAAAACATTAGCGTCTTCAAGTAACAAGGACTGGGGACATTGGTGGTTCAATGGTAGAATTCTCACCTACCATGTGGAAATCCAGGTTTGATTCCTGGCCAATGCACCTCATTCACAGCCACCAATTGTATGTCAGTGGAGGCTCATGTTTTATGATGACACTGAAAAAGTTTCAGTGGCGCTTCCAGACTAAGATGGGCTAGGAAGAAAGATCTGATGATCTACTTCTGAAAGTCAGCCAGTGAAAACCCTACGGATCACAATGGCCGGATCTATAACAAGTCATGGGGATGGTGCAGGACCAAGCAGTGTTTCTTTCCTTTGTGCATGAGGTCACCATGAATCAGGGGCCAACTCAATGGCAGCTAACAACAGTGACAGGCAAATTCATAGTACCTGTTTGGATGGAGGAGCACCAGGAAGAAAAATTCTGTATGGTTAGGAGAAGGGACAGCAGGGGCAAATAAAAAGCAGCAAGCCCTAGGTTTGGCCGGTACACTACTCAAAGGGGCAGGGGAAGCACAGAGCCTGACCAGAGCCCATCATGGAGGTAGGAACATCTGGTCAACACATCAGGAAGATACCCAAGGAAGACTTGTGAAGAAAGGAGAGGCCCAAGTCCTGGGTGCTCTTTTGGGGCAACCAGACTCTTTAGACCAAGACAGAGTAGTGAAGGGAATCCAAAGCATCATTGAACCAAAATGGAGCCACAGCTTCCACTTCTTTTTCTCTCTGGAGGGAGCCTGTCAGAAGCCATAGACACCTAGGGAAGAGGTGGAGGGGGATTCATATTGCACAAGGTAGCCCTCTCCTCTGAGCTTGACTCTCCCTCTTCAGAGGTGGATCTTTTGGGTAGCAGTGAGAGGACTGCTGTGTATGTGAGTGTGGTGGGGTTGTGGGTTTACATATTGTTTTGGAAAATGACATTGAACTGCTTCCCCAGATTATTAAAGGCAGTAGGAGGGCATTTGAGTTCAGGATGGGTGCTATGGGAGGGAAGGCTTTGAGACATACATTAGCATTTGCCCTTCTTTCATTTTGGTATCTCAAACTCCAGTTACACTTCCTTTCATACGGTTTCACTCAGGACAACAGGATGACCCTTCCCTTCACCCCCATCTCCAAAGACCCTCAGAGAGGGCAGGAAGAAAAGCATCTCCTTTCACTTAGAGTAAAATGCCTGTCAAATCCTGACGTGGTCCTTTTGTCTTCCACTCCTCATCCTTTGTGGTTTGAAAGCCGGGTGAAGGGCTGAATCAAAGAGGAAACCGAAGACTTTTCATCAGGATTTCAGTGATGTGAGGGACAGAGGAAAAGTGGGCATTAGAATTGAAAGCAGAGTATCTTCTTGCACAGCCCCCAGATAAACACTCCCCCACATACAGACTCACACGTACACACGGTCAAACACACGCACATACTCTCTCTCTCTCTCACTCATACTTTTTAACTTGAGCTTCTGTCATTTGAGCTCTTGTTCCTTAGCCTTCAATTGCCAGGGTTCCTTATCATCCTGCAACTGGCTGACTCAGGGAACAGAGAAGAAGTTATTTGAGTTTTAAAAAAAATATATACATTCTTAAAATTCTATTTTATTGTTATAGTAGTAACATAATCATTACAGAAAATAAAATAATAGACAAGAAAAAAATTTCACTATCATCATTCCAGAGAAGCTGCTCTGACTAATATCAAATATCAAGTTATGTAGCCTTCTGGACATTTTCTATGCTTAATTTTTTCCTGTGGCAATAGGTAGATAGATACTTAGATAGATATGATTATACTCTTATAATATATCTTCTGTTTTCTTAACATATCAAGAAAATATTTTCAGGCCAACCATATATGTCCACAAAAATCATACTAAACACCTGAAGAATATTCTAGTGGAATATTGGTATATATATATAAAAAAAAATTGGTATAGTTAACTGATTATTGTTGGACATTAAGGATATATTATATTGTATAAAATGAAATTCATTAAATTCAAATTTTTAATCTATTCATTAATGATACACTTTTAGCAGTGAATTTGTTTTTTTAATCACACCAGAAGCAGAGGAATAGGGAGGGTAAGGAGGTCCCAGGGGCAATCTCTAAGTTGCACCCCATCCCTATTTCAAAATGGATAGACACTGATAGCTGCAACGGGTCAACAGAAAAGCCTTCTCCTCTCTTGTCTGGCTGCCTCAGTCAGGCACCTTTCATATTTGTGGCACCTCGAAATGTCATTCTGTACCTCATTGGCACCCCTTTTGGATTTACTTTTGGGTCAATTGTCCCCTTCTGCTTCCCATTGCTATGCCTCTGACCAGGTACCTGTTCTCTCAGTAGAGTCTCATATAAACCACCACCAAAACCCAACTTCTTAAAGAGTAGAACCTTAACCAAAGGACAGAGTTCAAGTTTGATGGGAGGGACAAAGCTGGAGTGTTATACAGGAGCTATTACTTGTTGTTAGGAGTAGAGTGAATGACTAAGAAAACTGTAGATTGTGAGAATAGAGAACAACACTAATATATTGCTCTTTATTCTCAGAGGCAGATTTTCCGAGAAACCAATGAAGACTCAAATCCAAGGACCCTCACTTTCACTGGTCCCTCCCAAAACCTTTCCAGGGAGAAGTCCTGGTCAAGTTCTCCTACAATGGTGTGGTTTTGAAAAATTTGCAGGAGTACGATATTTTAACTACAGTTGGTTAAGATGCCGTGTCTTCCCACCCAACTTCCCTTCCATCACACTTCATCTATTTCAACAGTGTAAGCCCTCATCAGCACAGAACAACAGAGTATATACTTGAAGTCTAACTTCAACTGTTTCAGTTATATCGTAGAGAGGCAGCTTCACGACATTTGACACTGCTCTGCCTATTGAGCGGGGTCCTCATCTATCCACATCAGGGGTTTAGGACTGGTGGTTCCACCCATGCCACCTCACCATCTGTGACGGGAGCCCAAGAATAACTGGTGCCTCCCAGACCTTATAGCCAACAGCATTGGGTGCCCATAGTCTGGCTGCAAAACCCACCCACCTACATGCTTTAGGAAACAGGGACACACTTTCCTCCCTGACACTCAGAGGAGGTTGTCAGCCCTTCTGCCTTGTTCACCGTGTGACCCCCAACTGCAGTAAGATACCTGTGCCTACACCAATCATCCCTGCATGTCTAGGACTGTAGGTGAGAGTCTGCGCCACACACTTGGTGGCCAACTACCTGGACACTAGGCTGAATCCAAGAAAAGTAAATGGACTCCTGGTCTCACATACCTAGTAACAGCACAAACCACCTGGTGACAGGACGTTAGTGATTCAAAGACACCAGTAATCAAACTAGCTCTCATGAGCAGCCTGTTTGGGCATATCAAAAAAAAAAAAAAACCAAGAAGCTAGGACAAAGTAAGCAAACATAAAATAAATAAATACAATAACTTATTGATGGCTAGGAGACAACAGTCAATATCAGATCACATAAAGAGGCAGACCATGATGGCTTCAGCAAGCTCCCAACAAAGAATCAAGAGATCTTTCAGATGAAGAGAATTTCCTGGAATTACTGAGGTAGAATGCAAAAGATTAACATACAGAACTCTTCAAGAGATCAGGAAGTAGATCAGGCAAAATGCAAGACAAGCCAAGGAGCACACAAACAAAGCAATAAAGGAACTTAAGAAGATTAGAGAAGGTCATAATGACAAATTTAATAGGCTACAAGAATCCATAGAGAGCAAACAGAAATCCAGAAGATTGACCATAAAATTTCAGAATTAGACAACTCAATAAAAAGTCATAGGAGCAGAATTGAGGCAGTGGATGTCAGAATTAGTGAGACTGAAGATGAAGCACTTGACACCAACATATTTGAGGAAAAATCAGATAAAAGAATTTTAAAAAATGAAGAAACTCTAAAAATTATGTGGGACTCTATCAGAAGGAATAATCTACGAGTGACTGGGGTATCAGAACAGGGAGAGATAACAGAAAATACAGAGGGAATTGTTGAAGTTTGTTGGCAGAAAACTTCCCTGATATCATGAAAGATGAGAAGATATCTATCCAAGATGCTCAACGAACCCCACGGAGGGTAGATCCCAAAAGAAAGTCACCAAGACATATTATAATCAAACTTGCCAAAACCAAAGATAAAGAATTTTAAGAGCAGCTAGGGATAAACGAAAAGTCATCTACAAAGGAGAGGCAATAAGACGAAGCTCGGACTACTCAGCAGAAACCATGCAGGCAAGAAGGCAATGGGATGACATATATAAAGCCATGAAGGAAAAAAATTGCCAGTCAAGAATTATATATCCTGCAAAAATGTCTCTCAAATAAGATGGCAAAATTTAAATATTTCCAGATAAACAGAAGTTTAGGGAATTTGCAAAAATCAAACCAAAATTATGAGAAATACTAAAGGGAATCCTCCGGTTAGAAAAGCAATAACATCAGACAGCAACCCAAGGCTAGAACACAGGATAGAGCAACCAGATGTCAACCCAGACAGGGAAATCACAAAAATAAATCAAAGTTAAAAAACTCAAAATAGGGAAACAGAAATGTCATTATGTAAAAGATGACAACATTAAAACAAAAAAGAGGGACTCAAAAATGCAGTCAAAAATCTTTCATATGGAAAAGAAGTCAAAACCATACAAAGAAATAAAAGATTGTTTTACACTTAGAAAAGTAGGGATAAGTATTAAGGTAATCACAAAAGGAAACTAACAATTGTACACACCAAAATAAAAAAAACAAGACCATGAAGACTCAGCAAATACAAAATCAATAATGAAAAAGGTGAAAAGAAAATACATAAAGAAAAATGACTCAGCACAGAAAATTAAGTGTAACAAAGAAGCTGTCAACAACACACAAAAAAGACACCAAAATGACAGCACTAAACTCACAAAAAAAAAAAAAACTCATACCTATCAATAATTATGCTGAATATAAATGAACTAAATGCACCAATAAAGAGACAGAGAGTGGAAGAATGAATTAAAAAACATGCTCCACCTATATGCTGCCTACAAGAGACACAGCTTAGACTTAAAGACACAAACAAACTAAAGGTCAACAGATGGAAGAAAATATATCAAGAAAACAACAATCAAAAAAGAGCAGGAGTAGCAATATTAATTTCTGACAAAATAGACTTTAAAGTTAAATCTACCACAAAGGATGAGGAAGGACACTACATAATGATTAAAGGGTCAATACACCAGGAGGACATAAACATAATAAATATTTATGCACCAGATGGCAGGGCTCCAAAATACATAAAATGAATTCTAACGGCATTGAAAAGAGAGATAGACAGCTCCAAAATATTAGTAGGAGACTTCAAATCACCACTTCCAGTGAAGGACAGAATATCCAGAAAGAAGCTCAATAAAGATGGGAGATCTGAAAGCCACAATCAACCAACTTGACCTCATAGACATATGCAGAATAGTCTACCCAAAAGCAGCCAAATATACTTTCTTTTCCAACCCACATGGAACCTTCTTGAGAATAGACCACATATTAGACCATAAAGCAAGCCTTAACAGAATCCAAAGCATCGAAATGTTACAAAGCAACTTTTCTGAACATAAAGCCATAAAAGTAGAAATCAATAACAGAAAAAGCAAAGGAAAAAAATCAAACACATGGAAACTGAACAACACTTTGCTCAAAAACTACTAGGTTATAGAGGAAATTAAGGATGGAATAAAGAAATTCATAGAATCAAAAGAGAAAGAAAACACATCCTTCCAGAATCTTTGAGACACAGCAAAAGCAGTGCTCAGAGGTCAATTTATAGCAATACATGTACACATCCAAAAAAAAAGGGGCCAAAATCAAAGCATTAACCCTACAACTCAAACAAATAGAAAGAGAGCACCAGAAAAAGAAAACAATAAAAATTAGAGTAGAATTAAATGAAACAGAATAAAAAAAGAATTGAAAGAGTTAACAAGACCAAAAGCTGGTTCTTTGAAAAGATCAACAAAATTGATAAACCATTGGCCAAACTGGCAAAAGAAAAGCAGGAGAGGAAGTAAATAACCCAAATGAGAAATGAGATGGGTGATATCACAACAAACCCAACTGAAATTAAAAGAATCATAACAGAATACTATGAAAAATTATACTCTAAGAAATTTGTAAACCTAGAGGAAATGGATAAATTTCTAGAAACACAATACCTATCTAAACTAACACAAACAGAGGTAAATAAAGCCATAATAAAAGAAGATATTGAAAAGGTAATGTAAAAACTCCGAACAAAAAAAGAGCCCTGCCCTTGACAGCTTCACTGGAGAATTCTACTAAACTTTCAGAGAAGAGTTAACACCACTACTATAAAGGTATTTCAGACCATAGAAAAGAATGGAATACTCCCAAACTAATTCCATGAAGCCAGCATAACCTGATGCCAAAACAAGGTAAAGATACAACAAAAAAAGAAAATTATAGCCCAATATCCCTCATGAACTTAGATGCAAAAATCCTCAAAAAAAATTCTAGCCAATAGAATTCAACAACATGTCAAAAATATAATTCACCATGACCAAGTGGAATTCATACCAGGTATACAGGGATGGTTGGACATTAGAAAAACAATCAGTGTAATCCATCCCATAAATAAAAGACAAGAACCACATGATCTTATCAACTGACACAGAAAAGGCATTTGACAAAGTCAAAAACCTGTTCATGATAAAAACTCTAAGCAAAATAAGAATAGAATGGAAATTCCTCAACATAATAAAGGACATTTATACAAAACCAACAGCCAACATCATCCTAAATGGAGAGAGTCTGAAAGCATTCCCCTTGAGAACGGGAACCAGACAAGGATGCCCTTTATCACCACTCTTATTCAACATTGTGCTGGACGTTCTAGCCAGAGAAATTAGGCTAGAAATAGAAATAAAGGGCATCCAAATTGGTACAGAAGAAGTAAAATATCTCTGTCTGCAGATGACCTGATCTTGTACAGAGAAAACCCTGAAGAATCCACAAGAAAACTATTGGAACTAATAGAAGAGTTCAGCAAAGTATCAGGATACAAGATAAACATTCAAAAATCAGTTGGATTCCTCTACACCAAGAGAGAACGTCGAAGAGGAAATCACCAAATCAATACCATTCACAATAGCTCCCAAGAAGATAAAATACTTAGGAATAAATCTAACCAGAGACATAAAAGACCTATACAAAGAAAACTGTAAGACACTACTACAAGAAACCAAAAGAGACCTCCATAAGTGGAAAAACGTACCTTGCTCGTGGATAGGAAGATTCAACATCATGAAAATGTCTGTTCTACCCAAAGTGATCTATAGATACAAAAGAATCCCAGTCCAAATTCCAATAGCATTATTTAATGAGATGGAGAAAAAAATCACCAACTTCATATGGAAAGGGAAGAGGCCCCAGATAAGTAAAGCATTACTGAAGAAGAAAGTGGGAGGCCTCACACTACCTGGTTTTGGAACCTATTATACCACCACAGTAGTCAAAACAGCCTGGTACTGGTACAACAACAGATACATAGACCAATGGCACAAAATTGAGAATCCAGATGTAAATTCATCTACTTATGAGCAGCTCTTATTTGACAATGGCCCAAAGTCTGTTAACTGGGGAAAAGACAGTCTCTTTAACAAATGGCTGGGCATACATGGATATCCATCTGCAAAAAAATGAAACTAGACCCATACCTCACACCATGCACAAAAACTAACTCAAAATGGATCAAAGACCTAAACATAAAATCTAAAACAATAAAGCTCATGGAAGAAAAAAGAGGGAAAATGCTAAGAGCCCTAACACAGGGCATCAACAGTATACAAAACATTACTGACAATGCACAAACACCAGAAGAGAAACTAGATAACTGGGAGCTCCTAAAAATCAAACACTTATGCTCATCCAAAGACTTTACTGAAAGAGTAAAAAGACAACCACAGACTGGGCATAAAATTTTGGCTCTGACAAAACCGATCAGCATCTAATCTCTAAAATCTACAAGATACTGTAAAACCTCAACAACAAAAAGACAAATAACCCAATTAAAAAATGTACAAAGGATATGAACAAGCACTTCACCAAAGAAGACATTCAGGTAGCTAACAGATACATGAGGAAATGTTCAGGATCATTAGCCATTAGAGAAATGCAAATCAAAACTACAATGAGATTCCATCTCACTGCAACGAGGCTAGCATTAATCCAAAAAACACAAAATAATAAACGTTGGAGAGGTTATGGAGAGATTGGAACATGTATACACTGCTGAAGGGAAGGTAAAATGGTACAACCACTTTGGAAATTGGTTTAGTGAACTACCATACAATCCAGCAATTCCATTCCTTGAAATATATCCTAGAGAAATAATAGCCCTAACACGAATAGATATATGCACACCCATGTTCATTGCAGTAATGTTCATAATAGCAAAAAGATGGAAACAACCAAGGTGCCCATCAATGGATGAATAGATAAACAAATTATGATATATTCACACAATGGAATAATACACAACAATAAAGAACAATGATGAATCCGTGAAACATCATAAAATGGAGGAATCTGGAAGGCATTATGCCGAGTGAAATTAGTCACAAAAGGACAAGTATTGTATGACACCACTATTATAAGAACTCAAGAAAAGGTTTAAACACAGAAGAAAGCATTCGTTGATGGTTACGACAGTGGGAAGGGAGGGAGAAGGTTACTCACTAACTATCTCACTAACTAAATAACAGACACGAATTATTTTAGGTGAAGAGAACAACACACAATACAGGGGAAGTCAGCACAACTGGACGAAACCAGAACCTAAGAAGTTTCCTGAATACAACCAAATACTTCGAGGGACAGAGTAGCAGGGGCAGGGGTTGGGGGCCATGGTTTCAGGGGACACCGAGGTCAATTGGCATAACAAAATTTATTAAGAAAATGTTCTGCATCCCACTTTGGTGAGTGGTGTCTGGGGTCTTAAAAGATAGCAAATGGCCATCTAAGATGCAGCAATTTGTCCCAACCCACCTGGAGCAAAGAAGAAAAAAGAACATCAAAGACACAAGGAAAATATGAGCCCAAAAGACAGACAGGGCCACATAAACCAGAGACCCTATCAGCCTGAGACCAGAAGAACTAGATGGTGCCCAGCTACCACCAATGACCGCCCTGACAGGGAACACAGCACAGAGTCCCTGATGGAGCAGGAGGAATGTGAGTTGCAGAACTCAAAATTCTAGTAAAAAAAAAAACCAGACTTAATGATCTGACTGCGACTGGAGGGATCCCAGAGGACATGGTCCCCAGACTCTCTGTTAGCCCAAAACTAAAACCATTCCCTAAGCTAACTCTTCAGACAAAGATTCGACTGGACTATGAGACATAAAATGCTACTGGCGAGGAGTGTACTTCTTAGCTCAAGTAGATACACGAGACAAATGGGCAGCTCCTGTCTGGAGATGAGATGAGAAAGCAGAGGGGGACAGGAGCTGGTTGAATGGACACGGGAGATACAGGGTGGAGAGTAGGAGTGTGCTGTCACATTGTAGAAAGAGCAACTAAGGTCAAGTAACAATGTGTGTATAAGTTTTTGTATGAGAAACTGACTTGAATTGTAAACTTTCACTTAAAGCAGCACAATAAAAAAATAAATTAAAAAAAAAAGAATTCTACCAGGAACCACCAATGCCTCTGGAGGATATCTATTGTACAGGAAATGACTTAGCTACCTCTTAGATCCAAGGACTTTCTTTTTTTTTTTTTAATAATTTTTATTGAGCTTTAAGTGAACGTTTACAAATCAAGTCAGTCTGTCACAAATAAGCTTATATACACCTTACTCTATACTCCCACTTATTCTCCCCCAATGAGTCAGCCCTTCCAGTCTCTCTTTTCGAGACAATTTTGCCAGTTTCTAACCCTCTCTACCCTCCTATCTCCCTTCCAGACAGGAGATGCCAACACAGTCTCAAGCGTCCACCTGATACAAGTATCTCACTCTTCATCAGCATCTCCCCCCAACCCATTGTCCAGTCCCTTCCATGTCTGATGAGTTGTCTTCGGGAATGGTTCCTGTCCTGGGCCCACAGAAGGTTTGGGGACCATGACCACCGGGATTCCTCTAGTCTCAGTCAGACCATTAAGTCTGGTCTTTTTGAGAGAATTTGGGGTCTGCATCCCACCGATCTCCTGCTCCCTCAGGGGTTCTCTGTTGTGCTCCCTGTCAGGGCAGTCATCGGTTGTGGCCGGGCACCATCTAGTTCTTCTGGTCTCAGGATGATGTAAGTCTCTGGTTCATGTGGCCCTTTCTGTCTCTTGGGCTCATAGTTATCGTGTGACCTTGGTGTTCTTCATTCTCCTTTGATCCAGGTGGGTTGAGACCAATTGATGCATCTTAGATGGCCACTTGTTAGCATTTAAGACCCCAGATGCCACATTTCAAAGTGGGATGCAGAATGTTTTCATAATAGAATTATTTTGCCAATTGACTTAGAAGTCCCCTTAAGCCATGGTCCCCAAACCCCGCCTAGATCCAAGGACTTTCTTAATCACCTTCCAAGACCCTGATCTTTCACCTGGGCACCCCAACCAGAAAATTGTGAGAAATTCCCCCAGCCAGAGAACAAAACCAGTATAGAAAAGTCTATTCCTTTAGAGGAACCGCTGTCCTTCTTTCTTATGAAGTACTAGTAATACCTGTGTCTGTCTTCAGCATATGGGAGCCCTACCTCTGAGAAGGGAAAACGGCAAGGCAAGGGGCCATCGTCCTTCTAAAGGCAGCATGAGGAACTCAGACTGGGCACTCACATGACAAGGGTTGAGAGACGACTTTGGTGGTGCCTGCAGAGGCATCAGTGGTTTTTAGGAAAGTTGTTCCCATTCAATTCTCCTTCTTCCCTTCAAGGAATATGTCTCAGTCAGGTGCTAATATCTCATTAACACTTCTCAAGCCTTGCCTTCCATTTTGATCAAAAGAAATTAGGTCTTGGGGTGAGAGTCCTCAACAGGTCAAAATACCCAGCTAGTTTCATAATATTGTTTTCCTTAAATTATATTTGTTTTTGGTCTCCTTATATTTAAGGAGGACTCCCTGGGTGGTGCAAATGATTAGACCAGTAGGCTGCTAATGCAGCCTAAAGTTTGGGGGTTTGAGTCCACCCAGAGGTTCAAGGGACCTCGAGAGAAAGGCCTGGAGATCCACTTCTGAAGAATCAGCCACTGTAAACTGTATTGAGTGCAGTCCTACTCTGACACATATTGTCACTCCACATCAGGTCATTGGTTTTATATTTAAGTCAAGTAATGCTGCTTTTCCATTGGCGTTAGTAATGCACTTTCCTTTTAAAATAACTTTCAGTGACATGGATTGATTTTATATGGCCTTTCTCACCATGGTCTTGTAACTCCCACCAAATGGTTGGGACTAAGTAAATTAAGTACTTGTCACCCACCAAGGGGATTGGACAACTTGCAAATAATGCAAATAATGTGGATGGCACCCTTGTGGGGGTGTTGTTGTTAGGTGCCATTGAGTTGGTTCCAACTGATAGCAAACCCGTGTACAACAGAATGAAACACTGCCCAGTCCTGTGACATCCTCACAATCATTGTTATGCTTGAGCTCATTGTTGCAGCCACTGTTTCAACCCATCTTATTGAGGGTCTTCCTCTTTTTTTCTAGCCTCTACTTTACCAAGCATGATGTCCTTCTCCAGTGACAGATCCCTCCTGACAACACATCCAAAGTATGTGAGATATAGTCTTGCCATCATTGCTTCTAAGGAGCACTCTGGGTGTACTTTTTCCAAGACAGATTTGTTCGTTCTTTTGGCAGTCCATGGTATATTCAATATTCTTTTCTAAGACTAGAATTCAAAGGCATCAGTTCTTCTATGGTCTTTCTTATTCATCTTCCAGCTTTCACATGCATAGGAGGTGATTGAAAACACCGTGGCTTGAGTCAGGCTCCATATGGGGATGGGACCATGCAAATAAGGTGTATGAAACCCTAATGAGGGGATTGGTCAGTTTTATCATCCTGCTAAGCTTAAAATGAGCCATCTTAGAGGTGGAAAGGAGTGGAGATTCTCACTACCACCAAGAAAATAAGAAGGGAGTGGAGCACAACCTTTGGATTTTTGGGATCCCTGAACTGAGAACCTCCTAACCCAGGAGACAGAGAGAGAGAGTTGTAATAGCTGAGATAGTGCAAGATGGAGAGAAGCAGTGGTAGAGAAGCAGTGGCAGCAGAACCAGGAGACTTGTGCTAGATGGCACAGTGGGCTTCCTGGCCCATGGAGCAAGTTAGTTACAGTGGGTATGCCCACCTACAAAGCAAGAGAGCCGAGCACCTTTTGGGCAGGAGGCTTCTTGGAGGAGTGGGGTGCCTCTGGGCTCTTACTGGCAGAGCTAAAGAGCTTTGTAATGCTTGCCTGAGCAGGGCAGAGGCTGGGTCGAGGGGTCAAGGGGCCAAGAGGTTAAAGGCCAGAGAGAGGCCTACCTGAACACATGGCTGAGAAGAGGCTGTCCTGATCTAAGAACTGTATACTGAGTGTCTTAGTCATCTAATGCTGCTATAACAGAAATACCACAAGTGGATGATTTTAACAAAGAGAAGTTTATTTTCTCACACTAATGTAGGCTTAAAGTCCAAATTCAGGGTGTCAGCTTCAGGGGAAGACTTTCTCTGTTGGCTCTGGAGCTTCTTTTATCATCAGTCTTCCCCTGGACTAGGAGCTTCTCTGAGCAGGAACCCTGGGTCTAAAGGACGCGCTCTGCTCCTGGTGCTTCTTTCTTGGTGGTATGAGGTCCCCCTGTCTCGCTTCCCACTTCTCTCTTTTATATCTCAAGAGGTTGCCTCAATACACAATCCAATCTTGTAGACTGAGTCCTGCCTCACTAACGCAACTGGCACCCATCCTCCCTCATTAAAATCATAGAGGCAGGATTTATAACACATAGGAAAATCACAAAATACCAGGAATCATGGCTTAGCCAAACTGATACCCACATTTTTGGGGGGACATAATTCAATTCATGACACTGAGTCATTCCTGATCTTTAATTGAAACTGTTATTTCCCTGATAAGCACCATAACTGTGAGTATGGTCTGTGAGTTCTGTGTGGCCATTGCAATGAATTATTGAACCCTGTGTGTGCAGAGAAGTAGAGCGTGCCATGGGAGAGACAGCTGGTGTCAGAACAGGTAAAAAGGTTGGAGGGTGAAGGTACATCTGACCTCTGCCTCACAGGGATCAGCCTCGGGCTGCTGATGCTATTAAAGATTCTCTTTTCCTCCCAACTTGCGAAGTTAGATGAGGAGGTCTGACTCCTTCACCATGCCGTTTTTACGACTATATTTAATAAAAAATGGGTCTAGTTAAAGAAGAAGTACTATGTAATGGCACAGGTGTTTGCAGATATGCCAAAAATAATGAAAGTTGTATGCTAATGACAGAAGGGTGGGAACCATACAGATAGTGAACAGGAACATGGAATTAGAAGTCCCCAGTTCTCATTCTTGTGCTGACACTTTCTAGTGTGTGGCCTTGAACAAGTCATTGCAGCTCTCTGCGTGAACATCTTCTCATTTGTAAAATCTGGAGAGTTGGTAGACCAAAAAACTTTTAAAGTAATTTCCAATTCTGAAATTCTATGATACCTTATTTTTTTGTGGGAAAAGCACGGCGTGGAAAACTAGAGAATAGTAAAAAGAGGTGGGATTTTTCTGTTTGTCATCTTTGCAAGTAGCAAAGTGGAGGTCTCTCTTTGATTTCACTGTGGACTGAGACCTCAAAGTAATGCCAATCTGTTGGCAGTTCTGTCTGAATCCTCTATTCCCAGCTCATTGGCCCTATGAGACAGAGGAAGTGGCAGCTCCAAGCTTTGTCAGAGATGGCAGCTACTTATTTCTGGAGACCCACAGCCAGAAGAGGGCTTTGCAGGGGCTGAACACCCCTTGCTAATCTCCCCATCCTGAAATCTGAAGCCCTGGGAATGTCCTGTTCCTGAATAGCTTGGGCCTGGACTAATAGCCAGAGAGATTCCTTGGGGGATCCCTATCAGCCATTGCTTGTCTCCTCATTGTTTAGGTGAAATGAGAAACTTGGGGACCGAGCAGCCCCCTTTCCAGAGGCCTGGTTGGAGCTGGGGTTGGGTGAGGGAGGTAAGGACAAGCCCCTCATTCCAGAGCCCAGGGAAGAGAGAAAGAAGCCGGGCTTTGTTCCTCCATTAGCATTAGAGGCTGTTTTGAAAGAGAAGAGATTTGATCTTGGTTGAACTTTTCTAAAAGTCTTTGAAGTAAATTGAGCAAATTGTCTGAATCTGAGAAGCTCAGAGTCAGGAGATGCTCTAACTGCTCTAGGCAAATCTGGTGAAGAAAGAGGAGACAAGGCAGGTGCTTTGTCTTTGTTCAAAACAAAGCACAACAAAGGCTGGATGCCAGAGATGAGGCAGGGGACAGTACTGCTAGTGGGCCAGCCCCAGCCACGGCTGAGGGCCTGAGGACTGTCCCAAGGACAATACCAGACATGTCTATGTGGGTAATGCTTTTTGAGGAGAGAAGTTCTGAAATATAGGGGCTTAGCTCAAAAAAGGAATTTCCCAGCACTTCTCCACCCAGGCTTTTGACTAATCTCTTCTCTGCCTCTAACCAATCACAATTCATTCCTCTGGAATCTCAGAATTTTTATCTATGGCCTCTAAATTGGAATTTTAAAGTGCTTCTGCCCAACCTCTGTAGAAAGGGAGCAAACCAAAATGTTTATGGGGAGTAAACTGTGTCAGTGTAAGAAGAGCAAAAATGGAGAGTGCATATCCCATCTGGAGATGGTGATACAGCTCACTCCCAAGATGGCGCTGCAGCATTCTTCCAAAATGATGGCTGCCACTCACTTCCAAGGCGGTGGCTGCAACTTACTACCACTGATTGCTGGCCTGCTGGGGGGCCAGTCCAGAGTCCTCAATTATCTTGATTTTTCCAGGTAATTAGTAATTCCAGGTTTTTAGGTGACACTTCCTAAATTTCAAAAATATGTATTCTATTCCTTTCTGCAGATCTCAACAGCATAGTGTTTGTGTTCAATCGATGATCTCTATGATATTCCTCAAGAACCTAGTGCCATGACTAAGGCTTTGAGGCATGCGAAGAGTGTGTTTACAATGCAAAGAAAAATGGATTTGGAATTAGAAGCTCTGGATTTAGGTCAGGCAAAGATAGGAAAATCTAGGAGGATTCTGGTTATAAGGAGCACACGTCTAGAATGAGAATATGTTGGAGAATGACAAATGGCCCCATTCTGAGGGTGGGTAGTGTGTAATAGATTGGACAGGGGGTTGGAGACAGAGTGTGACGGGCCTTATAGACCAGTTGAAGAGTTAAGCCACTCTGCGCCAAGCCAGTGTCTCTCAAACTTTTATCCACATACCCTAATGGCAGAAGGCTAAGAATATATAATTCTTGTGGGCCTAGGGATTTAGTTCAAAGTAGTGTACTTCAAGCTTAAAACTTCCCTGAAGTTTCATCTTCAGAACGTATAATAATTTTGTATTCTGCTCCATATATCTATAGGTTTTTAAAACATTAAGTAGTAACATTTTCCTTGATTTTTTATTGACTTCGATGCTGTTAGGAAGATAGCCCATGTTTGTCTCATAACTTTGCATAGCCCCTGGAACTTTTCCTTTCATCCCTCAAGTCTACATATATCCCTTTTTTAAAAGCACCACTGTTAACAATGAGCAGAAAAGTGAGGTGGTCAGAGCAAGGCTGTAAGGGGCTCAGTTGGCAACACTGGGGCCTGTACATGTAGGGCAGGTGAGAATCCACTGAATTATACAGGTGATGAACTGGTCCGCTCTACGGTGGAAGCAAAGGAAACACAGAGGAAACAGCGGACTCTAGGTAATATTTCCAGGTAAACTTGCGGATTCCCGATCCAGACTTGCCTACTGGGCCAGAGCAATGCCCTTAAAAACAGCTTAGAACACTTTTCACCAACTACAGAATGTGCTGGAACTGACTAGATTTCAGAATTAAACAAACAACTCAATATATAAATAACAAATGCAGTTTCTCAGGCCTGCTTTGGTTTAGGGCTGCCTTAGGATTGGCAGCTTCTCAATTCAAAGAAAAGAAAAGAAACACCCCAGTTATAACAATAGACTTAAGCCAGGCTTATAATGTCAGCTCATAAAAGACTCCTTGGACAGAGGGTTGCTTTGACTAAACAATATTTTGATGAGTTAAATGCAAATGAATCAGAACCATGTGTGGTCAACTCTCCTCACATGGAGATTCACACTGGGGGTGGGGTGGCACGGAGATGGTGAGAGTGAAGAAGGGCCATGGTGGAAAACATTTGAGATCCTGCTTCAAAAAATGAAGACATGTGAAAAAGCAGCAGTAATTACTCCAAACCTACTTTCTTCAATCTTAAAATGGTTTGGGGGTTTTCCTGGTCCTAATTTGATAAATGTAACAAAGCCAAATGTTCCACGTTTTCTGTATGGCAAATCTAAAGCTGATTCATATCTACCAGGTTAGAGATGCCAGACTTTACCATCTAATCCTCTCTCCCTCTCTGCTTGCCTGTTTTCATAGAGGCACAAAGCGAGGTTGCAGGGCTTTCTGTAATGGAGGCAAGAAGGTACCCGGGTAATGAAAATTCCTGTGTATATTTGGAAAAAACATTAAGAAATTATTTCAAAAGTGATTTACTCTTTTAATGACAAGTTACTTTTCACTCAGCATCATGTATCACACTCTGGAAGCAAGTGGTGGACCTGGGTGAGTGGGGTATAGGGGTGTCATGGAAGACTAGGAATGGCAATAGTTATAGGAAGGAGGTAGAGAAGAATTTATAATGTACCTGGCTGTGATGGTTAAGGTTGTGTGGCAACTTGGCTGGGCCATGGTTCTCAGTTGTTTGGCAGTTATGACATAGTTTGGCATTCATATGATTTCGTGATCACTTCCATGATAAGATTTAATATAAGGTAATCACCTCCATGATGGGATCTGCTGTGAGTAGCCAGTCACTTGAAAGGGAGTTTCCTTGGGAGGGTCACCTGTATCAAATATGAATGGACATTCTGGCAAGGCTCACAGGTTTTTGCTCGGCTCTGAATTCTTCTGCTGGCTCCTATTCATCTGACCTCTGGTTCTTGGACTCGAGCTAGCAGCTCACCTGATATCTAGCCTGCTGATCTTGGAGTTTGTGGATCTTCACAGCCTGTGAGCAACAGCCTTGCTCTCTGACCTGCTGATCTTGGATTCAGCAGCCTCTGCAGCTACATGAATCAGGAGAAATCTCTATCTTGACTTGGGATGTTCTACCTCTACAACTGCATGAGCCATTTCATTGATATAAATCTCTCTATGTATATATATATATTTTTTTATATGTTTTACTGGTTTCGCTTCTCTAGAGAACCCAGCCTAAGACACTAGCTTTGTTTGTACTTGTGTTTTTAGGAGAAGGAGAAGCTGAATCGACGAGTGGAGTCTTGGAATGATGTCTGTACAGCCAACCCCCCAAAAAGGATTCTACATGAATAATTAAAGAAGTAACTTAATGCCTTAGTTAACTAGTGCTGCTATAACAGAAATACCACAAGTGGATGGCTTTAACAAAGAGGAATTTATTCTCTCCCAGTCTAGGAGGCTAGAAGTCCATATCCAGGATGTCAGCTCCAGGAAAAGGTACTCTCTTTCTCCCTCTTGGCTCTGGGGGAAGGTCCTTGTCATCAATCTTCCCCTGATCTAGGAGCTTCTCAGTGCAGGAACCTCTGGTCCAAAGGACTTGCTTTACTCCAGGCATTGCCTTCTTGGTGGTATGAGGTCCCTCTGTCACTCTGCTTGCTTCTCTCCTTTATATCTCAAAAGAGATTGACTTCAGACACAACCTAATCTTGTAGATTGAGTCCTGCCTCATTAACATAACTGCCAATAATCCCAACTCATTAATATCGTAGAGGTAGGATTTACAACACATGGGAAAATCACATCAGATGATAAAATGGTGGACAACCACACAATACCAGGAAACATGGCCTAGCCAAGTTGACACACATTTTGGAGGGACATAATTCAATTCATAACACTTAATTAAAAAGCAGTGTCTCACAAGTTCCCTCTTTAACTACCACAAGTACCTTCTAGGTCACTTGTACAATGTCTTAAGCATCATCTGAGCTTTTTAGTAAAGTGTTTAGAAGAGACCGTGGGGTGTAGTAAGCACTATGTACATGTTTGCTATTATTATTGTTGTTGTTGTTGTTTTTTCCCCTATCTCAACATACCTGACTCTGAGAGTGCAGAGATAAGTGACACTCTGGTCCTCAAGGAATTTACGTGTTTAGGCTTCAATAATTTATCTTCTTCACAATGTATTGTAGCTCTATTTTCTCAATTCTACACCCTTATTCCCGGCTTTCCTCACATACACAAGTGAAATGAAACCCGTTGCCATCGAGTCAATCTGACTCTTAGGACAGAGTAGACCTGCTGCATTCAGTTTCCAAGGAACAGCTGCTGGATTTGAAGTTCAGACTTTTGGTTAGTAGCTGAGCTCTTAACCACTGCTCTCGTGAAACTCATGGAATTTACAAGGCAGGGAGGGTGGAGAGGCTTATGTCAGGGAATGAGATAGAACTCCCCACTGGCCTGGGGTTGCCAGATAACTTATAGGAGGCCCAGCTTAGTCTGAATTTCAGAAGAACTTAATTATGTTCCCTGGTGTTCCTTTGATGTTTTTTGTTTGTTTGTTTCTTTGTTCAGTTTGTTTTGCTAGATTTGGCCACCCTTACTGCTTACCACCTTGGGCTAGCCACCAAGAACTGTGGAATCTTCCTTGCAGACCACTATCTCGGTTTCTGTATGCTTTCCCCCTTCCATTCTGTTCATCGAACTCTCAGAATTGTGTCCACTCTAAAGCTAGCCTTAAGAAAGCATCTAGAGTTTACCCTTAATATAAATTTTACTCTCCAAGGGATACTGTAAGTATAAGCCTTAGCTCTAATTGTGGAAGGAAAGTCTATGGATCACATTAAAGTAATGTTAAGGTCTAGTTGAGGGATGGGGAGTATTATTTCTGGCAGAGGTCTTCTTTGAGCCCTTAGACTCATACAACATTGGCTACAGAATAGTGAGGCCAGTTCCTCTCCCACCTGCCCCGCCCCTCCCTCCTGGCCTCCATAGGTTTCCCAGAAGAACTTGGCTCCTTTGGGACCTGGACAGTGCTTCAATTCCCATTTGGGTTAACCCCAGGAGTACCCTCTTTCTGTGCCCTTGGATCCCTTTTCTCAATTGCAGCTAAATTTCCAGGACTTGATATTCATTAGGCTTGGTGCCATACCAAGCCCCTTGGCACCCCCAAACAAAGCCTGGCCAGGGAGCACTTCAGTCACCTTTAAGAAGGGCACACAATACCTTCCCGTCTCCCTTTCCCAGTCTCGGACCAGGCTGTCCCTTTTGCTCTCCATGCTTTCTCTTGGGCTGCACCTTGGCTGGGCAATGGGTTTTAAAGAACTGCTTCATTTGGCAGATACCCTTGTCTCTCTGCCCTTTGTGGAGTGCTTGTTAATGATGTGTGCAAAACCTACATTCATCACAAGTGACAAGCAACCTTGCATTGATTCATTGCTTTCTTTGGGACATGTCTAGACTTTCTCTGCCTCAGTGACCTCTCATAGTAGGAAAGGTAATACCAACTGAACTTTTATTCAGTACTTTTTATCCTTGAGACTCAAATTCACTTTTATCTACTGTCTCCTACGCATACACCTTCCCAGTCAAGAGGTGAAAATAATTCTTCACCCATTTACTCCCCTTACTTTGTCTGTTCTGATAAATATCCCCTGGCCCTGGGTGACTCCTTTGAGGCTTGATCTCTGCCTTTTGGCATCTGGTCCTACCTAGATGCTAATCCCCTTCTCAGACCTTGTGTCAAACAAATCCCACTATTCTTCAAACATCTGATTTAACTCAGGAAGTGCCTCCTATTCCCTCCTAGTGAAGGTAACCTTATTTGAGTAGAAAATGCAGACCTGGGCTCTGAAATCTGAAGTATATCGATCCTTAGAATCTTTAAGTAGCCCTGGAACATAGGCAGAGTACAGCAGATCTGAAGCATCTCGAGAGTAAGTGCTATTCTTATTCATTTCTTTATCCTCATAACACTAGGTAAGTGCCTCGCACATAGTAGGTGCTCAAAAGCGATTGATAATAAAATGAATGATGCTTCGAATTTAGATACTGTGCTCCTAAGTGAAGTTATGAGATAGATGTCAGTGTGGTCTCCCAAGGACCAATATTACTGAAGGCTAAGTCTTATCACTTTCTGGCACATTTAAAACAAAGATGTTATTCATCCTCAGAAACTGGTTGAAAATTATAACATTGTATTGTATTCAGTTTGGAAGTGACATGTGACATCCCTGGAACTTTAAGAATAAAATTGAAAAGAACCAAAATGAGTGGCTATTATGTCTAGGCTAAAGAAACTCAAAAATAATCTAGAAGCATATGGATAGATTTTTGGTAATACACAAGGCCATCAGAATGATTTAGGTTAATCTCAGGAAGGCAGCCTAGAAAGCAATTACAAATAAGAAACCTTAAATATAATTAGGAAAGTCTGTGTTGCCTGAAAGGTAGTGGTCAGCTATTCATAGAGCAAGAATTTGGAACTGGTTGTTCAATGCTACCAAGGTAGAAATTGTTCACCCTAAAGATCCCAGGCAACTCTCATTGCTGTTGAATGTTTTTTCTATTACAGAAAGCTTCCTCTCCATCTTTGCTTATCCTTATGTATCAAAAGAGAATTTAACACTGTAAGTATAGTGATGATCCTAAATCTACGTGATGCAATGGGGAGTGTGTTCTGAATTCTACCTGATTTCAAATCTTATTGTAAAGCCACAGTAATCAAGGCAGTATAGTATTGGTGTAAAGATAAACAGATCAATAGGGCAGACTAGAGAACCCATAAATAAATCCTCACATATATGGAAAACTGATTTTTAATAAAAATGCAAAGACAATTCAGTGGAGAAAGGATAGTGTTTTTAACAAATGAACCTGGAACAATTGGATATTCATATCAATAAATAAATAACTTTAATCCATGCCTTACAGCATATACAAAAATTAACTCAAAAATGGATCAGAGACCAAAAGACCTATGTATAAAATTGAAAACTTAAAATTTCTAGAAGAAAGCGTTGCAGAGAACCTTTGTGACCTTGAGTTGGGCAAACATTTCTTAGATGTGACAACAAAAGCATGATTCATGAAAGAAAAGAATTGATAAATTGAACTGCAGGAAATTTAAGAACACACGCTCTTCAAAAGACACTGAAGAGAATGAAAAAACAGACTACAGTTTGGGAGAAAGTATTTGTGAATTATATATCTTAAAAGGGAGCTGAATTGAGAATATATAAAGAATTCTCAAAACTCAGTAATAAGAAAACAGATAACCTAATAATAAATTGGGAAAAATGATTTGAACAGACGCTTCACCAAAGAAGATATTTGTATGGAAAATAAGCCCATGAAAAGACGCTTGACATAATCAGTCATCAGAGATTATAAGTTAAAACTACAATGAGATTTTACTATACGTCTATTACAATGGTAAAAAGGAAAAAGAATGACCAGGCCAAATGTTAGCAAAAACATGGAAGAATTAGAATTCTCATTCACTGTGAGTGAGAATGTAAAGTGTTACAACAGCTTGGAAAACTTTTTGACAATTTCTTAAGAAGTTAAGCATCTATTATTGTATGGTCCAGCCACTCCACTCCTAGAAAATTACTCAAGATAAAGGAAAGCATATGTCCATATAAAGACTTGCACAGAAATATTCAAAGCAGTTTTATTTTTAATACCTGTAAACTAGAAACAACCCAACAGATGAATTGCTAAGTGTGGTGTACCCATACACACAATGGAACACTACTCAGCAATGAAGAGGAATGAACAAATGATAGACTTCATAACATAAATGAATTTCAAAATAATTTTTCTGAATAAAAGGAGCAAGACAAAAACAAAGTACATACTATGTGATTCCACATTAAATAAAATGCAAACTAATCTGTAGTGACAAAAAGCAAATTAATGATCGCCTGGGAACAGGGATGGGATCACTAAGGGGCAAGAGGAAACTTTGGAGGATGATGGATGTACTCATTCTCTTGGCTGGGGCGATGGTTTCACGGTTGTACGTGTATGTCAAAACTTATCAGAATTTTCTCTTTAAATCTGTTAGATTTGTTGTGTGCCAACTATGCCTCAGTAAAACTGTTTAAAGTACTTGTGCCCAAGTTTTGGCAATTTCTCTACCTATGTGTTGCTATAGAGATCAGGGCAAGGACTGGAACTTCCAGGAATGCAGGCTACTTCAGGGCCTGTTTTGAAATGCCTTTCTTCAGTCCTGCATGATGAACAGGGGAGGGATAGAAGATGGGGTTATACTACAGGCTACCTGAGCTGTAGAAGAAATTAAAACAATTTCTGGACTGAGTAGAACTTGTAAATGCTTCCCCACAATTTATAATAAATTTCTACAAATCACACATATGCACACACATGCTCACATACATACACGTATATTCATGCATGTTGTGATGGTTAAGGTTGTGTGTCAACCTGGATGGGCCATGATTCTCAGTGGTTTGACAGTCATATGATGTTGTGATCACTTCCATGATGAGATTTGATACGATGTGATCACATCCATGATGGGATCTGCTGCGATGAACCCATCAGTTGAAAGGGAGTTTCCTTGGGTATGTGGCCTGCACTGAATATAAGTGGATATTTTGCCAGGGCTTGTGGGCTTTTGCTTGTTCTAGATCCTGAAGCTGGCTCCTGTCCATCTGACCTCTGATTCTTGGGACCTGAGCTAGCAGCTCACCTGCGGTGTTGCCTGCCAATCTTGGGATTCATCGATCTTCACAGCCTGTGAGCAAGAGCCCTGTTCTTCACCCTGATGATCTTGGGTTCGCCAGCCTCTGCAGCTACATGAATCAGAGGGAAGCATCTATCTTGACCCACAGACTTGGGATGCTCTAGCCTCTACAGCTGCGTGAACCATTTCCTTGGTATAAATCTACATATATTTATACATTTTACTGGTTTTGCTTCCCTAGAGAACCCAGCCTAAGACACACATATGCTTAAGAAAGCAATCCAAAAAAAAAAAAAAAAAATGAGCGGAAGATCTGAACAAACAGTGCAAAGAAAAAGAAGCTTGACTCTTTCTAATAATTAAAAAAATAATAATAATAATTAAATAGGAAGTATAAATTAAAAACGCGTTGATAAAGCCATTTTGCATCCATTAAATGGGGGGAAACAGTTTCAGTTTGAAGGCAACAAGTGTTGGATAAGATGTGGAGCAATCAGAAGTCACATACTTTGCTGGGTATACGTTGGGATAACCAGTTTGGAGAGCAATTTGGCAAAGCTGAAGATTCTCATTCCCTGACACAGAGAAAGCCCACTTCTAGGTATGCATCCTAGAGAAAAGTTGGCACAGAAGACATATTTTGCTGTTGTTTTTTGGGTGCTGTTGATTCCAACTCAAAGCAACCCTAAAGGACAGAAGAGAATTGCCCCATATGGTTTCCTAGGCTGTAATCTTTACAGGAGGAGCCCTGGCGGCACAGTGATTAAACACTGAAAGGTTGGCAGTTCAAACCCACCAGCCGCTCTGTGGGAGAAAGATGTGGCAGTCTGCTTCTGTAAAGATTTATAACCTGTCCTATGGGGCAGTTCTACTCTGTCCTATAGGGTTGCTATAGGGCCACTATGAGTTGGAATCACCTTGATGGCAACAGTTTAAAGGGGACAGATTGCCAGGTCTTTTCTCCCATGGAACCACTGGTGGGTTGGAACCACTGATCTTTCAGTTAGCAGCTGAATGTTTAACCGCTGCACCACTAGGACTTCAAGAAGACATATACTGCATCATGATAACAAAAAACTAAACAACCTAAATAGACATCAATGGGTAAATGCATAATAAATTGTGGTATATTCACACAATAAAATTCCATACAGCAACAAAAATGAATGAACTAGAACTACATATATGGTGGTTGATTCTTAAAAACGTAACGTTCAGCATAAAACAAGTTGTAGACTAATGCACGCAGTGGAAGACAATTTTTAGGATACATAATGGTCTGCTTTTTGTGGCTTAAGGACACATACCTATGTAATAAAAGTATAATGAGCCCTGCCCAGCGCTGCCCACCCAGTGCCTCTCCCCATCAAGAGGCCCGGCCCCCTTTGCTCTTGCCCCTCACTCCATGCCGAAGTGCTGCCAGCATATCGGACAAACTGCCCTACAAAGTCGCTGACACCAGCCTGGCCTCCTGGGGAAGAAAGGCCCTGGACATCGCGGAGAATGAAATGCCAGGCCTGATGCGCATGCGGGAGATGTACTCAGCCTCCAAGCCACTAAAGGGCTCCCGCATGGCTGGATGCCTGCACATGACTGTGGAGACAGCTGTCCTCATTGAGACACTCGTTGCCCTGGGTGCTGAGGTACAGTGGTCCAGCTGTAACATCTTCTCCACCCAGGACCATGCAGCAGCTGCCATTGCCAAGGCTGGCATTCCAGTGTATGCCTGGAAGGGTGAAACAGATGAGGAGTACCTGTGGTGCACTGAGCAAACCCTGTACTTCAAGGATGGGCCCCTCAATATGATTCTGGACGATGGCGGTGACCTCACCAACCTAATTCACACCTAGTACCTGCAGCTTCTCTCAGGCATCCGAGGCATCTCCAAGGAGACCACAACTGGGGTCCACAACCTATATAAGATGACGGCCAATGGGATCCTGAAGGTGCCTGCCATCAATGTCAATGACTCGGTCACCAAGAGCAAGTTTGACAACCTCTGTGGCTGCCAGGAGTCCCTCATAGATGGCATCAAGCGAGCCACAGATGTGATGATTGCGGGCAAGGTGGCAGTGGTGGCAGGCTATGGTGATGTGGGCAAGGGCTGTGCCCAGGCCCTGAGAGGTTTCGGGGCTCGTGTCATCATCACCGAGATTGACCCCATTAATGCGCTGCAGGCTGCCATGGAAGGCTATGAGGTGATCACTATGGATGAGGCCTGTCAGGAGGGCAACATCTTTGTCACCACCACAGGTTGTATCGACATCATTCTTGGCCGGCACTCTGAGCAGATGAAGGATGATGCCATCGTGTGTAATATCGGGCACTTTGATGTGGAGTTTGATGTCAAGTGGCTCAACGAGAATGCTGTGGGGAAGGTGAACATAAAGCCTCAGGTGGACCGCTATCAGCTGAAGAATGGACACTGCATCATCCTGCTGGCCGAGGGGCGGCTGGTCAATCTGGGCTGCGCCATGGGTCACCCCAGCTTTGTGATGAGCAACTCCTTCACCAACCAGGTGCTGGCACAGATTGAACTGTGGACCCACCCAGATAAGTACGCCATCAGGGTCCACTTTCTGCCTAAAAAGCTGGATGAGGCAGTGGCTGAAGCCCACCTGGGCAAGGTGAACGTGAAGCTGACCAAGCTGACTGAGAAGCAGGCCCAATACCTGGGGATGCCCTCCGATGGCCCCTTCAAGCCTGATCACTACCGCTACCAAAAGCCAGGCCTGCCCCTCGCCTTCCAACTGGCATCCCTGCCCAGGCCCCAAAAACAACTGGCACTAACTTTGAGATTGGTTTGTCATTGTTCCCCGTGATCACTCCCTAGAGCTGGTCACTCAGCCTTTGGTCCCCACTGCATCCCTTGTGCTGTTCCAGGTATGGTAAGGGGCGTTGAGAAACCCCTCCCAAAGCCCTGGTCATGATGGAGGTACGAGGAGACACCTATAGGAAACCATGAGCTCAGGCGTCTTGGAACTGCTTACTCAGTCAGTCCTTAGGCAGTGGTCAAAGCCCATGCGCTTTACGTCTGAGTCCTCGCCTGGCCTTACGGACTTCACCGGGGTACTTGATTTACAGGCTTCCTGGTTCCTCAGCCTGTGACGCATGAGAAGGAGCACTCAAAGGGCAGGGTGCAACTGTTAGAGTTTGAATGCTCCTGAGAGCCTGGCTTAGTGCTGGGCATTCTTTTGAACCTCTGGACAGTGAGGATGGAACTTTTAGTCCCTATTTTACAGGGGTTAGAATAGACTTGTTAGGGGCCAGCCAAGAGAGCAAGAGAAGTGACAACCAGAGGTTGAGAGGGGCCAGAAAAATGTAAAAGCAGGTATAGGTCTGCCACCTCTTTGTAACATGCTGGTTTCTGTCACAACCCTGGGTTAAAAAGAAGTTAATTTGGTTTATAATGTGTTAAAGGACAGGAGGAAGGTGGGTTCATAAAAATTTTGGTGCCTAAAAAAAAAAAAGTATAATGAAATGCGTGGGTGTTATAAACTCCAAGCTCAAGATAATAGAATCATGAGAGATTTCAACCACATTGGTGATGTTTTATTTCTTAATTTCAGTTGTGGGTACTTGTATGATTCTTTGTATACCTTATATGCCTAAAATATTTGTATTTTTCCTAAATAATTACTCTAAGCTGTTCCCTGTCTCTGTTTCTTGCTGTTTTGCTCTGTCAAGCGATCCCACGCCCACCTTTCCAAACACAGAGCAGCTGAGGATTGATTGTTAATCCTGTCTGTGAATCTATCAGTCGCATCTGCACTTACTTCCACCCTAGCCATTCACTCAACCAGGCCCACGACAATGATGAGAGATCAGCAAAGGATTTATGAGCTGGAGAGTTGAATGCTCCTTCTTGACACACAGTATTATTTCCATTTGTTCTTCCATGGCCTCTAGTCTTCCTTCACAGATTACCAGCGCCTTTCCCTCGAAAATCAAACCAAACTCATTACCGTTGAGTCAATTCTGACTCATAGTGACCCTAGAGGACAGGGTAGAGCTGCCTCATAGGGTTTCCAAGGAGCAGCTGGTAGATTTGAACTGCCAACCTTTTGGTTAGCAGCTGGTTTCTTAACCACTGTGCCACCAGGGCTCCCTTTTCCTCCAAGGGCTGTTTAAATCCTGATTGTTGATGGATTTCAGGATGTTTCTGTGCAGGAGGAGGAACTGGAATGATGTTGGGATTAGAATGACTCTACACTACCTTGATGTCATGACTCAGAAAATTTAGGATATGTATAGGTTTTTGTACATTTCTTTTATCAATTACATTCCTCTTCCAGCCTTCAACATGCCTTCTTTCATTTGGAACTTTGCATGTGAAAGCCAAAGTTTCTATGTGAGAAAGTCTCCAAATAACTGTGGCTAAAAGTCAGGGCATTAACACCTGATAACACCGAGTATTGGCAAACATGTAGAGGATCATATATTCTTATAAACTGTGTTGGGCACATATTATTACAATATCTTTGAAGGATTATTTATTAATTTCTGGTAAAAATAATGCAAATACCTTTCACCCCATAGTAAACGTAAACAATGAAAGATGTACAATAATGATTCCTGTTGCATTGCTGATAATAGTGACATGTTGAAAACAACACAAATATCAGTCAACAGCTGAATCAATAAAGAAACTGTGGGCTACTTTGCAAATGGAGTATAATAAAGGAGTATAGCAAAGAGCTAGACCTATATCTGTCAGAATGAATAAATCTCAATGTTTTGTTTCATATATGTTTTTTTTTTAAATGCCACAATTAAAAAAAAAAAAGAGGCAATGTTGTATAACAAAACAAGCTGGAATGGTAGGTGCTGCAGACTGCCATGTGTGGAAGGTTTGAAGACATGGAAAGCAATACTATGTATCACCTGCCGATCCACACATATGAAGTAGTAGAAACGAGCATGGGTGGAAATAGTAAATATCAAATTCAGACTGTGGGTATTTTTGGTGAGAGGAGAACGAAAATAAGATCAAGGAAGAGTTCCCTCAGGAGCCTCATGTGTATCTGTGGCATTTTATCCATGTTGTTTCTTGCCCTTTTAAAGCAAACGCCTTAATTCAGTTGTCATCTCTAAAAATGGACTTTTCTTTTTTTATACAACCATAATGCCATTACCAGACTAACAAAGTTATAATCATTTTTTGGTATCATTTAAAATACACAGTTCATATTAACTTTTCACAGCTGCCCCAAAAGATATCTTTTCACACTAGGCTTGTAACAAAACAGGATCCAAACGAGGGCCACTTGTCATGTTTTGTTTTAATGGCTCTTAAATTGTTTTAAATTGAGAACAGGCCTGCTCCTCCCCAACCCCCTTTTCATACTTTCGTTGTCAAAGAAACTGAATCGGTTGTTCTTTAGACTGTCCCACATTCTGAACGTATCCTTTTGCGTTCTTCCGGTGTTACTTAACTTGCTTCTTCCCCCCTGTGTTCCCTGTACACAGAAATTTGCCCTAGAGATTTGGTTAAATGCAGCTCAACTTTTTTGGTGAGAAAATTTCCTAGACCCCGCTGAGCACTTCCATTGCATCCTATCAGGAGACACACAACGTCCAGTGACGGTGAAACTGACTGAGGACTAAAGATGGCAACAGCCTGGTCCCTCCACTGTACTGTTCTCCATCAGCTTCTATTTAATATTGTCAGCCATCATTGATTGTTGCCTGGGTTGATTATTTCCTTAGAGGCGACGAAGTAGTGAATTTTTAATTCCATCATTTCTACGACATTTATTAGACTAAATTCTACTGTTAAAAAAAAATAGAATTTTCTTCTACTGGGGAGCATATGGGGTAATGAGAATTCTTATTCATTGCTGGTGGGGATGCAAAGTGGCACGGCCACTTTGGAAGAAAGCCTGGCAATTTCTTAAAAGCTAAACACAGGCTTACCATTCAATCTAGCAGTCATGCTCCTAGCTTTTTACCCAAATGAGATGAAAATGTATGTCCACATACAAACCTGCACACAGATCTTTATAACAGCTATTCATAACTGCCAAAAATTGGAAGCAACCAAGATGTCCTTCAGTAGGTGAATGGATAAACTGTGGTACATCCATACAAGGGAATATTATTCAGGAACAAAAGGAAATGAGCTATCAAGTCAGGAAAAGACACGGAGGAACCTTAAATGCAAACTACTAAGTGAAAGAAGGCAGTCTGAAAAAGCTCCATACCGTATAATTCCAAATATATGGTATTCCGGAAAGACAAGTGTGCAGAGACAATGAGAAGATCAGTGATTGCCAGGGGATCAGAAGCAGGGGGAAAGGATGAATTGATAGAGCACAGGGCCTTTTTTAGGGCGGTTGAACTATTCTGTATGATACTGTCATGGTGGACATATGACATAATTTTGTGAAAACCCGTAAGCCTGTACAACAAGAACAGTGAATTCTAATGTAAACTATGGACTTTAGTTAAAAATACTGTACAAATGTTGGTTCATCAATTATAACAAAGGTACCACAGGAATGCAAGGTGTTAAAATAAGGAGAAACAGTGTGCAGGAGAAGTACTAGCGTATGTTGAGATTTGGTAAAGCTGGGTAGTAAATATCCAAGTGTTTATGCTATTCTCCAAACTTTGCTAAAGTTCGACATATTTTCTGTTGAAATGTTTAACTGAACAAAAGCAAAACCGATTTTGTAAAGTGAAAAATATAACTGAGGTGTCTATAAGACATTAAAAAAGAAACTTGACCTAAGTTCTGGGGTAGAAGTTCTATCAAAGTTTGAGGAGGCTCTATTGAAATTTGTTTACAAAGTAGAAAGGAGGGAACATATAAGCTGAAAATAAAAACCAGAAGAGTGAGGAGTCACAGAGTAAATGCAGTCACTCAAGAACAAGTTGGTTAGTGAGAGTGATGGAATTTTCCGTATGGCCCCAGGGAGTCTCACTGTGGCCTGCCTTATTCAGCTCAGAAGAGAAAAATAAAGCAGTAAATCAACCAACCAAACAAAAACAACAATGGCAAAAAAATGACCAAAACATTTTCTAAAGAGGTCAGACGAAGGAGAGAAGATTCCACAGTAGGCAGCACCCAGTTAGGGTTCTGAGAGGCAGCAGTGAGCTGGGTGCCCTGGTGCTGGCACAAGTGCCTCAAGGGGAGGCCAGAGGGGAAGTGGGTCTTTGACATGTGCCTGGGAGGGGCAATGGCAGAAGACTTAAGACCCCAAGAATGCATTCAAGGGACTTCAATTTAGGGACCTGAGAAGGAAATTCAAACACACACTTGAGCACAACTGTGTTCTGACGAAACTTGAGGAACGGTAAGGAAGCTGGAATAAGCATACAGAGCTGGGGCTCTGGGGTCAGGTAGACCAAGTAGAATTTGGATTCCACCCTTCCCAGTCAGGTAGCCCTAAAATCAGTTGCTGTTACGTCAACTCCAACTCATGACGACCCCACGTATGTCAGAGTAGAACAGTGCTCCGTAAGATTTTCAATGATTGATTTTTTGGAAATGTATCTCCAGGCCTTTCTTCCCAGGCACCTCTGGGTGGATTCAAACTGTCAATCTTTGGTTAACAGCTGAGTGCCTTAACTGTTTGCCCCACCCAGGGACTCCTCTTACTTAACCACTCTAAGCTTTAGTTTTCTCATCTACAAAATGGGGATAATTAAGACCTCCGGCTAGGGTGGTTGTGAGTATCGAATGAGATGGTGTTTGTCCCATAGCACAGGGATTTTAAACAAGTACAGTTTCTACTCTTAGGAACACTGCTGTTCATTTAAATGTGGAAATTAAAAAAAAAAAAAACTATGTCAGCTGATACAAATGCCTTACTGTGTTATAGAAGCACCTGAGGTGGAATGAGCCCTTGTTTTATTATCACATTATGTCCTAAGATAATTTTCACTAAGAGTGTATTTGTAAGAACAAGACAGAGAAGGTCTGTGCGGATATCTGTTTGTGTTTATGTACACACCAAGATTCATAGGGTGGCTCAGGGTTGTGTCAGAGGGTTTGCTTTGTGAGAGGCAGGGAGAGGCAGAAAGAGAGGGAAAGGCAGAATTGCATGTAATTGACTCAAAATAAAATCAGACTGTCAACACCTCCAGTGCCTTCCTCCTACAGGTAATGTAAAGCTTATTCATTAGAGTTAATCTCCGATGAGTGTATTTTCATGTGTTGTCTGTTTTGAGATGCTGAGAAATCACATGGTTTTCTCTACAGAGAAACGTATGATCTCTAACATCAGAGAGAACTGGCATTAAGTCCCCTCTCTTCCACCTACTAGTGTTTCACCTGTGGTCCCTCTGGGCCACAGTTTCCTCATCTGTAAAAATGAAAACATTCTGCATCCCACTTTGAAAAGTGGCGTCTGGGGTCTTAAATGCTAACAAGCGGCCATCTAAGATGCATCAATTGGTCTCAACCCACCTGGATCAAAGGAGAATGAAGAACACCAAGGTCACACGATAACTACGAGCCCAAGAGACAGAAAGGGCCACATGAACTAGAGACTTACGTCATCCTGAGACCAGAAGAATTAGATGGTGCCTGGCCACAACAGATGACTGCCCTGACAGGGAGCACAACAGAGAACCCCTGAGGGAGCAGGAGATCAGTGGGATGCAGACCCCAAATTCTCATAAAAAGACCAGGCTTAATGGTCTGACTGAGACTAGAAGAATCCTGGTGGTCATGGTCCCCAAACCTTCTGTTGGCCCAGGACAGGAACCATTCCCGAAGACAACTCATCAGACATGGAAGGGACGGGACAATGTGTAGGAGAGAGACGCTGATGAAGAGTGAGCTACTTGTATCAGGTGGACACTTGAGACTGTGTTGGCAACTCCTGTCTGGAGGGGAGATGGGAGGGTAGAGAGGGTTAGAAACTGGCAAAATTGTCACGAAAGGAGAGATTGGAAGGAGGGAGAGGGCTGACTCATTAGGGGGAGAGTAAGTGGGAGTACGGAGTAAGGTGTATATAAGCTTATATGTGACAGACTGACTTGATTTGTAAACTTTCACTTAAAGCACAATAAAAATTATTTTAAAAAAATGCACGGACATGCGGTACCTGTTAAATAAACATTCCCACAGAATGTTGCTGCATTTATCTCTGTACGTAGCTGGCCCAGGAACAACCACCAGCACAGATCACACTTGACTACACTACCCCATGAATATACCACTGAATGCTCTGGCAAGGATTCAGGGAATTCGGGCAGCGCATGTGTATCTCTGCCTCCTTACATCACAAACACATTCCGAAGACTGGCTGGGCCTGGATCAAATGGAAGGTGACATTTCAAAGGAACTATGAAACAGACCGAAATCTCTGAAAATGATTACACGAATGTGGGCCAGCATCCCTGACAAAGGACCGGGACCACCATGACAGGAGGCTTCACCAGGGAGGGTCCCGCTACTCTAAGCTCTGCCTGCTCCCTCCCTGCTCTCCAGGCTTCTGCTTATAGCTCTTTCCCTTGGTCTCTTCTCTCTCGTTGCCTCTGGATTCTCCCCTCTCCACCTTTCTAGGCTTTATGGAATGTGCCATAACGAAACAGCTGCCACCTGGAAGTTTACACTGCCTGGTGGTGGTAGCTTCCTATATGACTTTTGGGCTGTTGAGACCGGAGCCCACCTCTTAGCAGCTCACTTATTAAAACAAAACAAAACAAGAAACAATTGCTGTCAAGTTGACTCTGACTCATGGCGACCCCATGTGTGTCACCGTAGACTCTGCTCCATAAGGTTTTCAATGGCTGTTTTTTTTTTTTAAGTAGATCCCCAGGCCTTTCTTTCAAGGCGCCTCTAGGTGGATTCAAACCTCCAACCTTTTGGTTTGCAGCTGAGCACATTAACTGCTTGCACTATCCAGGGACTCGTTTCTGCTTCTCTCCTCCTCTTTGTTTATCACTTTGCAGAGATACAGGTCAAAAGAGGCCTTTCTGCAACCAGGAAAACCTTTCTCCTTTCTCCTCTGGCCTGGGGAGGGGAAAGAAAGGGTTGAGCACTCCACTCATGGGGCACTGTTCCCAAGGTGAGACCACCCTCATGCCTTTGTTTTCTCTTTACAAATGAAGAATGTCAGAGAAATGCCAAACAGCCGTGCCTTTGAGTGATTAAGCAAAGCCTAAACTTAGAGCAGCTGACACACGAAAACACAAGTTCTTGGTTCCCAGATCCTCACTGATTCACAACATGAAAGGAGGAGCCATACCTTTGCCCTGGGGACACAGGACACACACAGACAACACAGTCTCAGGAACACTCATACGGAAATGTATAACGTGGAACAGGCTCACCCAGTATAGACCAGACACAGAAATGGTATGAGAATGCAGGTTTTAGGCACAGAGAAAACATTTTTGAAATAACAGTTGAAAAAAAGAAAATTCCTCAAGACTTTGCTCATTGATGGATCAGAGCTGGGTGCTGATTTGGGCTATATCCAGCCATCAGGTGGCACGTTGGCATGATCCTGAGCAAGCTCTCTGTGTTTTATCATGAAATATCTGAATGAATCCATAAAAGGAAAAGTTAACATGAAGCGGTTGAATCTGGTGGATTTCAGGCACAGACAGAAGCCCCATTTTCAGAGTAGTGACTCAGTATTTCTGAGAAAGGAAAAGCAAACTTAGAAAGGATTTTCTCAGAATTCTGGTTGAGTATAAAAGAGAATATAAAAGAAACTGCCTTGTCAGAACAAGATTATGAAATATATTGAGCTCCTCTGGTATTCAGGGCACTATCTTAATCACCTGGAGCCCTGTGGTGCAGTGGTTAAGCATTTGGCTGCTAACCCAAATGTCGGCTGTTCAAACCCACCAGCAGCTCCACGGGACAAAGGACCCGGCAATCTGCTCCCATGAAGATTACAGCCTAGAAGACCCTAGGGGGCAGTTCTACTCTGTCCTATGTGGTCCCTCTGAGTTGGAATCACCTCGTCTCCACCCAACAAGAACAACATCTTAGGTACAATGAAGATATAGTGATGAAAATGATATAAGACCTACTTTTGAGATAGGATGTAGCTATAAATTATTCATAATGCAACAGAAGACCAGCAATTGCCCAGGGTCTTAGAGGGAGGGAAGGCTGAATAGGTAGAGCACCAGCCAATATGAGGGCAGTGTAACTATTCTGTGTGATACTATAATGGTGGACATGTGACATTACGCATTTGTCTAAACTCATAGGACTTTACAGCACAAAGAGTGAACTCTAATGTGAACTATGAGCTTTAGTTAATAATAATATATAAATGTTGTTTGAGCAATTGTATAAAATATATTCCACAAATGCTGGTGTGGTTGCTAGTTGCTGGTGAGTAGGATTCCAACTCATGGCAACCCCATGTGCTACAGAGTAGAACGGCTCCGTAGGATTTTCTTGGCTGTAATTAATGGAAGTAGATCACCAGGCCTTTTCTTCAGTGGAACCCCTGGGCGGGCTTGGAGTGCCAACCTTTAGGTTAGCAGTCTAGAGCAAACCATTTGCACCACCTATAATAGTAGGAATTTTTGCAGGGGAGAGATGGATATGTGGGAACTCTACATTTTTTGCACGATTTTTCTGTAAACTTAAAAACTGCTCCAAAAAACAAAGTGTACTAAAATATGCAGTGGAAAGAGACAAAAATCATGGCAAAGAACATACTGGTTTCTATGGGAGTGTTCAGAAGGAGTTCATTTATTCAGTCAATAAACATTTAAAGCCTGCCTTGTGACTGGCTCTGTACAGGCCTTGTTGATACAAAGGCAGAGATCCTAGTCTCAAGGAGCTTCAAGCTTAGCAGGCAGACAGAGCTGTAAATAAGTCGTTCAGTACAAGTTGCAGGGGAGGATGGCTTAGCTCTATTAGGAGTTAGAAAAAAAATGAGCTGAGGCTGTGATCCATGAGCTAAGATTTATAGATATTTTTTTTAATTGGAATTACTTCTAACCAAAAGGATTGAATGTAACTTCATAAATGGGATTACCCCCACCCTTTTAAAACATGTTAGATCAAAACAACCTATATAAAGCCTGGGCTTTGTGAGTGATGTTGCTTAATTTCATCTCGTCTGAAAAGCACAGAGGCCATGCCATTTGCACTTATAGTTTACAGAAGATCAGGATGAATTTTGACAGCAGTGCGCAGAAGGTGGAAGGTTTCTAGAAACTGTGGCTGGAAGTTCACTTCACAAAGCTACAATATAAATAAAAATTTTCAACATTGATGCATAGGAAGAAGAGTTTAAGAAATATCTAAACTTCCACATAGAATCCAAGACAATTTATGTAAAAAGATCTGAAGATTTTGAGCAATTCTCAAAGTTTAGAGAGAGGACTGTATTACCATGTGCCTACCACAAACGCACACACTCACACACTTACACACATGCACACAAGCGCAGCATTTTTAAATGATGTAGGTTTCAGTCATGGTGCAATGACATTGGCATGGGCTTTCGAGCCAGGTAAATTTGAGTTCAAATCTGGCTCCACGTCACTGTTTATGCAGCTTGGGCAAGCTATTCAACTTCTCTGAGTTTCTGTTTCTGTATCTAAATAAACAAGAATAACAACCTACTCAGTTTCTGTATCTAAATAAATAAGAATAACAACCTACTCCACAGTGTTGTTACAAATTTTAATAACAGTATTAGTCATTATTTGTTAAACTTGCTCTGAGCCAGGCACCGAGCAAGGCACTTGATCAACATTATTTCATTTAATTCCTACAGCAGCCTTGTGATGTGGTTATTATCACCCTCATTTTAAAAATGAAGGAACCGAAGCTCAGAGAAGCTAAGTACCTGGCCTATAGTCGCACAATTAGGAAATGTTGGAGGCAAGATCCAAAACTTGTGTTTGTAACAAGTGCACAACAATCCCCTGGAAGGAGACTAAGACAATATCTGAAGAATGGCAAGCGTTCAATGAATGGGGATTTCCACATCCCACATATCCCTTCCCCTTGTTTCTCTCTGTCCTTAGCTGCCATTTAGGTTGTCCCCAACTCATAGAGACCCCATGCACAGCCGATCAGATCGTTGTGACTCATAGGATTTTCAGAAGTAGCTTGCCAGGCCTTTCTTCCTAGTCTGTCTTAGCCTGTAAGCTCTGCTGAAACCTGTTCGGCATCATAGCAACCTGCCAGCCTCCACTGACAGACAGGCGATGATCGTGCGTGAGGTGCATCAGCTTGGAATCCAACCGGGATCTCCCGCACAGAAGGTGAGATTTCTACCCCTGAACCACTACTGTACGGTGCCATTTCTTTCTGGCACCTCAATGACTGCTACTTTCTACCTCCGTCAGTGTGTGGATCTCTAAGTGTGTGTGCTTCTAATTCTTTGGGTCTGTATAGGGTTTGTGCGTATGTTATTTTCTTTCTTTCTCTCTGAGGATGTGTGTACGTGTTTCTATGTGAAAGAGTTTCTATCCGTGTCTCTGACTGCCGGCTTTATCTGCCTCTGGCCATACCTGTATCAGTTTCTGCATATGTTTGTTTACAACTGGATCAGAGGCTCTGTTTTTATCTTTTGCTTTTCCCCCAACTTTTGCTCCATTCCTCTCTCCCTCTTTTTTCCCTATATCCTTCTCTCCTAACTGGCATAATATTAAAAAATTTGTAATTCAATAGTTTTGCTGGATTAAAAAAAAAATTAAATTAGAAGGAAAATGAAAGGCCATTTTATTTTTCTTAATTTTATTAAATTCCTGTACTCTTCATTGCTTCCCTGCCCCTTGGGAATCAATGGCTAGAATTTTTAAAATTGAAATATCTCCCACTTCTGGTGAAGTGGAAACTTAAAGACTTAAGCTGTTTTCAGTGGCTTCTAAACCATTGACCCGATAGGCAGTGGCTCCTGGTCCACCCTGTTCGCACGCTCTGTAGTAAGACAGAATTTATTTCAGGTTTTTTATCAGGACAAACATGGACATGTACCCATTCTTGGAAGAAGAAGAGAGTGCTTCAGTTTTTCTTGGTTTTGGGGAAAAAAAGCCATCCTCTTGTTCCAGTTGTTCATGTAAACTCTACCAAGGGAGGTGGGGACGTGCTTGATTCCCCAGAAAAACAGCAAATAAAAATTATTTCCCACATAAAACTTGAAAACGCTTATTTATAAATAGATTTAATATAGTCAAACATTGGAGGCAAACGGCCCCCAGCCTGCTGCCGGATGGAGTACGTCAGCATGTGGCCGGAGAAGAACCCTCAGACCACAGAAAACTCCCGTTTGCCAGTAGAGGAACAAGGGCCAGAAGGATAAGTCATCCACATTCCAACCTGTCTCCAGCGCTGGTCTACGAAGAAAAGCCTGAGGGATGATAAGAAAGGGAAACTTCATCCTTCTTCAACAACTGGAACACTCACTGCAAAAGAAAGTATTGGCAGGGGAAGGAAAGACAGGCTAAGGATGGGGGTGAGGCCTGTGTATTTGATTCCTGTAAAGAAAAGGGTTGAATAAGTGAACAGAACATGGCAATGCTCGAAGTGTATTTTGTGTGTGAGGTTCCCTGTTTTATGCTTATAATACAGTATATAGTGATGGCTTAAGCAAATAAAAGCATGGACACTAGTCAGCTTGTGTATAAGTGTTTTCTAGAAATCCCCTAATTTGTAAATTGCCATTTAGCGTTGAGTCAGAGAATCATATGCTTTCAGACCTTATTAAACAGCGAACTATAGTTAAACCTCTAAGTGAAATTAATTTCGTCTGCCACACCTGCACCAATAGAGACCTAACTCTGAAAAATGAATTACTGAAATCCAAACACTCCATATGTATTGTTTGCCTAACTTCCCAGAAAGGAATGCTTTCTCACTGGACAATTTTTGTGATTTGTTCTTAGCATAGACCAGATGGCTGCTAGTGACCAGGTCACTCCCTTTCTAAATTCAAACACTATCTTCCCAACAATCTCTTCAAAAATCCTGCCCAGTCTCCCAGGCCTCCACATGCATCCACTTTCGGCAATCACGTCAATGTTTACTTTACTTGAAGGTTGAGGCTCACCGTATTTCTCATCCTCTACAAACCTATTGCCACCGAGTCTATTCCTACTTAAAGCAAGCCTATAGGGCAGAGTAGAACTGCCTGTAGGGCTTCCAGGGCTGTAAACTTTGCAGACGCAGACTGCCACATCCTTCTCCAGTGGAGCGGCTGGTGAGTTTGAGCTGAGTAGCCAAGCGCTTAACCACTGAGCCACCAGGGCTCCGTCCCATCCTCCCCAGTTCCCTCACAAATTACCCAAGGTGTTTCAACAAGCACCTCTGCAAGTTTTCTCAGATTGCTGCACAAAATCCCTTTAAATCAGGAAGCTGGGTCACATGTAGGCAGGTACGGTCTCTCTGCCATCTCTTCACTCACTGGTACCTTTGACTCTCTCCTGTCCTATCTTATCCAACTTGAAGGTCATTCTCTTAGAGAACACCAGAGATGAAGAGGAGCAAAGAGTTCCCCAATCTGTGTTACCTGTTTACATGACCAGCAGCCCTGAGCACCGTGCCTTATACTTGACCCAGCTCCAAATATAACTTGAAAGCCATTTAAGTTGGTTGACATTTGTTACCATTCTTAACTTCTCAACATTTTGACAAGGCTTCATTTGGGAACAAATTATAGAGATGACAGAGGAATAACTCTTCTTTTTTAAATCAAGATGGTAGATGGACTCTGGACTAAAGTCTGGGGAAAGTTAGGGGGCTTGAAGCACACAGGCAGCTCACCTTAATGGCCTCATACCCCAGGTCCTCTAAAACCAGTTGCCACGGAGCTGGTTCTGACTCATGGCAATGCCATGTGTGTCAGAGTAGAACTGTGCTCCATAGGCTTTTCAATGGCTGAGTTTTAAGAAGTAGATCAGCAGGCTTTCTTCTGAGGCGCCTCTGGGTAGACTGGAGCCTCTAACCTTTTGGTTAGCACCTAAGCATTAACTGTTTGTATCACCCAAGCCCCCCACCCCCCACCCCCGCCACCGCCCAAACTCTCTAGATCCCTGGAAAAGAAATTTCTTTCTCATCTCTGGTCATATATGCCAAGAATCTCCTTGTCCCTGTTCTCCAGGTTCCCATCTGTTCCCTGACCCTGGTCATTATTAGATTGCAAGACACCAAGACCAGAGGCTCCATTTATTCTTCACCCTCCTGAGTACAAAGCTCCGTGCAGACTGGGCCTTGGTTATGTTGACCAACCAAACACTGAACCACTAAGTTATTGTTAAGAGCATGGGCTTTGGACCTAAATTAAAATTCTAACTCTATGACTTCGGGAAATGTTCTCAACATTCCTATGATTTAGTTTTCACTCATGCAAGCAACTTGATAGGATGGTTGTGAGGATTGCATCAGATAATATATGACTGGCCAATAAATAGTTCCTGTGATTTATATTATCATCATCAGAAAAATGAGGATATACAAGTTACCTCACAAGGTTATGCTGAAGATTAAATGAAAACTAAATATATGTAAAAAGACCTGCCAACTAGCCTGTATTTAATAAATATTAGTTCGCTTTTTTCTTCCTTCAGAAAATGGATATTATTATAAATTACCTTGGGAGCAATTTTATAGATCAATTGAGTAATGTCATTAATAAGAGAGTTAATCTGCAAGCCACAACTGAATATCAATTTGCGAATTATTGGCATATCCAAATAAAATATCCTTAACTCTAAATTTGTCCCAAAGTTAATTGAATTAACTTTGATTTTTCAAGGGGCTCAATGAAGTACAGGAGGGGTGTGGCATGGTATGGTGCAGTAGGGTTGTATAATGAAAAGAGCTGAGTTTTCATTTGTGTGATGGCAGGCAGGTCACATAATCCCCTTAGTTCCTCATCTGTAAAGTGGGAATTATAATACTTCTTGTTCAACTTATTATATGGGGCCTTGGTATGTGAATAAAATAGCTGAAACACTTGGCCAATTGTGAAGCATCATTTGGCCGTTAGTTATTGTCACAGGGTAATGATTATAAATGCAATTGAAATTATACGTAGAAGAGTTAGGAAATAAGGTTAGCACTAGACATAAATCTCAAATATTAACTTTGCTCAGTTACCAAGATTCTCACCAAGCCCTTCCTGAGGGAAATAAGCTATTTCAGGACATAAATCATCTACCAAGTTGTTAAAAGGTAATTTTTAAAAGGATATAATCATGACCCTTATACAAACATGAAATTGCTTCAAATTTTTTATTTAACTCATTAATCAAGGAAGGAACCAGTAACATGTTACAACTGGTCAGAGGAGAATTCAAAGAAACACATGTTTACATGAAGTAAAGGAAGTCTGAAATAAGTTTACAAACAGGTGCAAAAACGAGTCTCTCCACAGGACAATAATCAGTTGTACTCCACTAGATAAAGTGATCGACTGCTAACCGAAAATCGGTGGTTTGAAACCACCAACAGCTTTGGGGGAGAAAAATGTGGCAGTCTGCTTCCCTAGAGATTTACAGTCTTGGAAACCCTGTGAGGTGGCTATGAGTCAGAATAGATTCAATGGCAGTGGGTTTGGGTTTAACGAATTTGCAATTTTGGGAAAAATCATTTGCATTATCAGTTTTCTACAACCTAAAGAGCTATAAGATAGCTCAAAGAGAATAAAAGAGAAAGATAACCTACATGAGTGAGTTAGGTGGGAGCTCAGATAGAGATAGATATTTTATGTAGAGAGGGAGAGAGAGAGACCTGGTGGCACGAAGGTTAAACATTGGGCTACTAACCAAAAAGGTTGGTGGTCCAAACCCACCCAGTGGCCCTGCGGGAGAAAGACCTGGTGATCTGCTTCAGTAAAGATTACAGCCTAGAAAACCCTATGGGGCGGCTCTACTCTGTCACATGGGGTCTCTACGAGTCAGAATTGACTTGACAGCACACAACAAATATAGAGAGAAGGATGTTTTATTTGGATGTGCCAATAATTTACAAATTGACATTCGGTTGTGGTTTGTAGGTTAACTCTCTTATTAATCACACACACACTCGTATGTATATGTATGAGTTGGAATTGACTTGACAGCAGTGGGTTTAGTTTTGGTATATATATATATATTTCCCATTTAAAGGTTTTTCACAATTTTTTCCTGGCAGCTAAGAAGTAGGTTAAGCCAATAACCAGTAAATTATTAGGCCACTGCTGGTACTTTCTATGTGTGTCAGAGCCAGGCTGCGGTGGGGACGTGGGAATATGTCACTGTATGGAGTCTGAACATCAAAGACTTACAAGCTCCTTAGGGAGCTGTGAAAAGTGAACAAATAGTAGACAATCCCACCTTCTCTTTCCCCTCTCCTTAGTCATTCCCCCCCCCCACCACCCTAGGAATGGGCTGCTCCACCATTTCAGGGCTACTTCGTGAGTGCCCTTACCCAAAGGTAAGCACTCAACACTGACAGCCAGCCTGGCTTCTGGCAGTTCATTCACAAAAACCTTTTGAAGCTCTTCGTAAAGAATCTTTGCAATGGCCCTGTAACTGACTGATTGTAAGGCGTTCCAAAGCCAGGGGAAGTCACAACAGCAGCCTAGTCAGCACACTGTCCCCCTGAACAGCCCAATGCAGCAGTTTTGCTAGAACAGGTTGCGGGGGGGAGTTGGTTGACCCTTAGTTTTGAAAGTTATTTTCAGTGAGGAAAAAACAAAATTCTCATTATTACCATCATTAGCAGCTCCGTCATTAGCAAACTCACACACTAAAATCCCTTTACAGCATTTGAAGCAGCTCTGAAATCAGCGGAATGGTTTTGAATTTCTCTGCTTACTTTAGACAAAATTATGAGGAGAGTTAAAGGCATCAGCCAAAATATTCTAAATGTATTTAGTTGGATTATTTCCAGTCATCTTCAGATAAGTTTTTTAAGTTCTAATAAAGTCAATACAATAATCGTGCACTTTATAAACGTGAATCTCTGTAGCATCTTTTAAATCCATTTAATAAGATTTAAAACATACCTTTACTGTTTTCAGTGATTATTCTCATTTGTTGCTATTGTCTTATGAGACATGCGGTCTATCATTTGCTCTGATCTGAAGCCCAAAATGGTCAGGAATAGAACTTCTTAAATTATAACATTCTTCCCAAGGGAAAATATGAACATGCTTTACATTAGCCCATTTTATTACTAGAATTTCCCAGAATGCCCCACGTAAAAAGTGGAGGGGTCACTCAATAAAAGAGATCCCTGATTCTTAGATTTGGGAAATTAAGTGAATTTTGAAGTTGAAAAGTGACTCTTACAAGATTATAAAACAGTCACCAGGTTTTTCTGCCAATACTGAGTTTTATACATGGATTGCCTGATCAGTTCACTGAAGTTCGTTTATTCATTCAAGAAAAGCTTTTTGAGCAAGAATTATGTCCCAAACACTGTGATAGAACTTGGGGATAAGTAGCTAATGGCGTAGTTGTCTATGTCTCAAGAAGATAAAGTCTTCTTAGAAATACAGACCAACCATGGTTCACAAGCAAGGGGAGTGAGTGTACATAGACTTTGGGTTTGTAGAAAGAATAGCTCAGATCGAGACCTAGAAGACATCAGGAGACAGACCGGAGAGATATGCAGGAACATACAGACCGTGGCCAGTGCTTAATCAAAGTTATCAAATATTTGATCCCACTGAGGTTGAAGCACATGGACATAGGTTGAAGTGGCAAAGGAAGGAAGGAAGAAGCTTTATGTACATCATTTCCTAAGAAAATGGTAAGCTTGACTGGTCTTCTGAAATTGAAATTCTTCTTAGGTCAGACTTCATTTATCTCATTTATCATTACAGCTACTTCTTGCTCTGCTATGCACTTGGTAAATTATACTCATATCTTTGAATGAGCGATGAAGAAAGGGATTGTGGGGTTTATCAGATGGCTGGTTAGACTGGAACCTGAGAAATTACACCCAAACCATAATCCAATAGAGGAGGAGAAAACCAAAGCAGAAGTTACTTACCTCTCTCCTAAACATCTGTGCCAAACTATTTTCCAAATGCAAAATTAGGAGTTATCAAGGGCCATGAGAGCATTGCCACACACCCTTGAAAATCCAGAAACCTAAATTCAACCTGAGAGATGAGATTTGAGACCAGGAAAAACAATGACATAGCAAACCACGTCTGTGGTGCTCCTGACTGCCTTTTCCCCTGCATTTCCTCCTCTGTTGAGATTTCCTTTTCTCCACCAAAGCCTAGTCTCTTGATAGTTTCTGCTATGATCACAAATACCTTAGCATGAATTTAATCACTTAGTTTTCTGTGCCAGGAGTAGTTTCCATTTAAGTCCCACTCTTACAATGGAGAGAGAGGTGCCCTATCACCTATAATGGAGTCTTTGTTACTTTCCCTTTCTCCTTCCTACCAGAAGGATGTTTACCCGTGTTTTATTGACTATGCAAAGGCATCCGACTGTGTGGATCATAACAAATTATGGATAACATTGCAAAGAATGGGAATTCCAGAACACTTAATTGTGCTCATGAGGAACCTTTACATAGATCAAGAGGCAATTGTTCAGACAGAACAAGGGGATACTGATTGGTTTAAAGTCAGGAAAGGTGTGCGTCAGGGTTGTATTCTTTCACCATACCTATTCAGTCTGTATGCTGAGCAAATAATACGAGAAGCTGGACTATATGAAGAAGAACGGGGCATCAGGATTGGAGGAAGAAGACTCATTAACAACCTGCGTTATGCAGATGATACAACCTTTCTTGCTGAAAGTGAAGAGGACTTGAAGCATTTACTGATGAAGATCAAAGACCACAGCCTTCAGTGTGGATTGCACCTCAACATAAAGAAAATAAAAATCCTCACAACTGGACCAATAAGCAACATCATGATAAATGGAGAAAAGATCGAAGTTGTCAAGGATTTCGTTATACGTGGATCCACAATCAACAGCCATGGAAGCAGCAGTCAGGAGATCAAAAGATGCATCGCACTGGGTAAATCTGCTGCAAAGGACCTCTTTAAAGTGTTGAAGAGCAAAGATGTCACCTTGAAGGCTAAGGTGCACCTAATCCAAGCCATGATATTTTCAATCACATCATATGCATGTGAAAGCTGGACAATGAATAAGGAAGACCTAAGAAGAATTGATGCCTTTGAATTGTGATGTTGGCGAAGAATATTGAATATGCCACAGACTACCAGAAGAACGAACAAATCTGTCTTAGAGGAAGCAGAACCAGAACGCTCCTTAGAAGCAAGGATGGAGAGACTGCGTCCTACATACTTTGGACATGTAGTCAGGAGGGATGAGTCCCTGGAGAAGGACATCATGCTTGGCAGAGTACAAGGTCAGTGGAAAAGAGGAAGACCCTCAACGAGGTGGATTGACACAGTGGCTGCAACAATGGGCTCAAGCATAACAACGATATTAAGGATGGCGCAGGACCGGGCAGTGTTTCATTCTGTTGTGCATAGGGTCGCTATGAGTCAGAACCAACTTGATGGCACCTAACAACAACAACAGCAACACCAGAATTCTAGAGGGAAAACCTGGTTGGTCTGTCTAAGCCAGTAATTCTGCCTATTTGCTGCTCATTAGACTCACCTAGGAAGCTTCTTCTTCATTTTTTTTTTTTTTGTGTGTGTGTGCTTTAGATGAAGGTTTACAGAGCAAATTAGTTTCTCATTAAACAATACACATATTGTTCTGCAATATTGGTTGCGAACCCCACGACCTGTCAACACTCTCCCCTTCTCGACCTGCGGTTCCCCATCACCAGCTTTCCTGACCCCTCCTGCCTTCTCATCCTTGTCCCTGGGCTGGTGTGCCCATTTAGTCTCGTTTTGTTTTATGGGCCTGTCTAATCTTTGGCTGAAGAGTGAACCTCAGGAGTGACTTCAATACTGAGTTAAAATGGTGCCCGTGGGCCATACTCTCAGGGTTTCTCCAGTCTCTGTCAGACCAGTAAGTCTGGTCTTTCTTTGTGAGTTGGAATTTTGTTGAACATTTTTCTCTAGCTCTGTACAGGACCCACTATTGAGATCCCTGTCAGAGCAGTCAGTGGTGGTAGCCTGGCACCATCTAGTTGTGCTGGACTCAGTCTGGTGGAGGCTGTGGTAGTTGTGGTCTATTAGTCCTTTGGACTAATCTTTCCCCCATGTATTTCATTTTCTTCATTTTCCCTTGCTCCAGTTGGGGTGGGACCAGTGGGGTATCTTAGGTGGCCACTCACAAGCTTTTAAGACTCCAGACACTACTCACCAAAGTAGGATGTAGAACATCTTCTTTATAGAATGTGTTATGCCACGTAAGCTAGGTGTCCCCTGAGACCAAGGTCCCTACAGCCATCAGCCCATCAATGCAGTCCCTCAGGCAGTTTGGATGTGTCTATGAAACTTCCACCACCTTGCCTTGATCAAGTTGTGCTGGCTTCCCCACTACTGTGTACTGTCTTACACTTTACCAGAGTTGCCACTCATCTATTGTCTGTCTAGTGGGTGTACCCCTCCCCTCCCTCATAACCTTCAAAGATTGTTTCTTTCTGTACGTAAACCTTTTCATGAGTTTTTATAGTAGTGGTCTCATACAATATTTGTCCTTTTGTAATTGACTTATTTCACTCAGCATAATGCCCTCCAGATTCACCCATGCTGTGAGCTGTTTCAAAGATTCATCATTGTTCTTTATGGTTGCATAGTACTCCATTTTGTGTATGTACCATAATTTGTTTATCCATTCATCTGTTGATGGGCACATAGGTTGTTTCCATTTTTTGCTGTTGTGAATAATGCAATGAACATGGGTGTGCATATGTCTATTCCTGTGATGACTCTTACTTCTCTAGGATGTATTCCTAGGAGTGGGATTGCTGGATCATATGGTATTTTTTTTTTTTTTTTAAATGTATTCCCTTCTCAACCCTGAGTTCTCTATACCAGCTTTCCTATTCCCCCCTGCCTTCTAGTCCTTGCCCCTGGGCTGTTGTGCCCATTTAGTCTCGCTTTATTTTATGGGCCTGTCTAATCTTTGGCTGAAGGATGAAACTCGGGAGTGACTTTATTACTGAAAGACCATACCCTTGGGGTTTCTCCACTCTCTGTCAGACCAGTAAGTCTGGTCTTTTTTTGTGAGTTAGAATTTTGTTCTACATTTTTCTCCACCTCTGTCTGGGACCCTCTATTATGATCGCTATCAGAGCAGTCAGTGGTGGTAGCTGGGTGCCATCTAGTTGTACTGGACTCAGTCTGGTGGAGGCCATGGTAGATGTGGTCCATTAGTCCTTTGGACTAATCTTTCCCTTGTATCTTTCGTTTTCTTCATTCTCCCTTGCTCCCAAAAAAGGTGAGACCAGTGGAGTATCTTAAATGGCCACTCACAGGCTTTTAAGACCCCAGATGCTACTCACCAAAATAGAAGGTAGAACATTTTCTTTATAAACTATGTTATGCCAGTTGAGCTAGATGTTCCCCAAGACCATGGTCCCCTTAGCCCTCAGCCCAGCAATTTGGTCTTTCAGGGAGTTTGGATATGTCTACGGAGCTTCCATGACCTTGCCTTGTCCAAGTTGTGCTGGCTTCCCCATCTTTTTGCTATTGTGAACAATGCTGCAATGAACATGGGTGTATATATGTCTATTCGTATAATGACTCTTATTTCTCTAGGATATATTCCTAGGAGTGGGATTGCTGGATCATGTTGTATTTCTATTTCTAGCTTTTTAGGGAAGCATCATATCATTTTCCAAAATGGTGTGCCATTTTGCATTCCCACCAGCAGTGCCTAAGAGTTCCAAGCTCCCCACAGCCTCTCCAACATTTGTTGTTTCTGTGTTTTTGATTCATGCCAGTAAAGTCAGGGTGAGATGGTATCTCACTGTAGTTTTTGATTTACATTTTTCTAATGGCTAGTGATCGCGAGCATTTTCTCATGTGTCTGTTAGCCACTTGAATGTCTTCTTTGGTGAAGTGTCTGTTCATATCCTTTGCCATTTTTTAATTGGATTGCTGCTTTTGTTGTAGAGGTGTTGGATTTTCCCAGAGATTTTAGAGATTAGACTTTATTGGATTTGTAACAGCCAATTTTTTTTTTTTTCCCCATTCTGTAGATTCTTTTTTTACTCTTTTGGTGAAGTCTTTCGATAAGTGTAAGTGTTTAATTTTTAGAAGACCCCAGTTATCTAGCTCACCTTCTACAGTTTGTGTATTGTTAGTTATGGTTTGTATCTTGTTCATGCCATGTAGTAGGGCCCCTAGTGTTGACCCTATTTTTTCTTCTATGATCTTTATAATTTTTGGTTTTATATTTAGGTCTTTGATCCATTTTGAATTAGTTTTTGTGTAGGATGTGAGGCATGGTTCCTGTTTCATTTTTTACAGATGGACATTCAGTTTTGCCAGCACCATTTGTTAAAAACACTGTCTTTTCCCCATTTAATGGACTTTGGGCTTTTGTTTAAGATTAGGTGAGTGTAGGTAGATGGATTTACATCTAGGTTTTCAATTCTGTTCCATTGGTCAATGTGTCTATCATTGTACCAATACCAGGCTGTTTTGACTACTGTAGCTGTATAATAGGTTCTGAGGTCAGGTAGTGTGCGGTTTTCTACTTTGTTCTTTTTCTTCAATAGTGCTTTACTACCAGGGGTCTCTTCCCTTTCCATATAAAGTTAATGATTAGTTTTTCCATCTCATTAAAGAATGCTCTTGGTATTTGGATTGAGATTGCATTATATTTGTAGATTGCTTTGGGTAGAATTGTCATTTTCACAACATTGAATCTACCTATCCGTGAGCATGGTATGGTTTTCCATTTATGTAGGTCTGTTTTGGTTTCTTGCAGTAGTGTTTTATAGTTTTCTTTGTATAAGTCTTTTCCATCACTGGTTAGATTTACTCCTAAGTATTTTATTTTTAAGGGGCTATTATAAATAATATTGCTTTCCTGATTCCTTTTCATAGTTCTCTTTACTGGTATATAGGAATCCAACTGATTTTTGTATGTTTATCTTATATCCTGTTCCTCTGCTGAAACTTTCTATCAGTTTCAGTATTTTTCTTGTAGAGCCTTTTAGGTTCTTTATGTATAGTATCATATCATCTGCAAATAGGTACAGTTTTACTTCTTCCTTACCGATTTGGATGCCCTTTATTTCTTTTTCTTGCCTCATTGCTTTAGCTAGGACTTCCAACACAATGTTAAATAAGAGTAGTAATAAAGGACATCCTTGTCTTCTTCCTGTTCTCAGAGGGAATGTTTTCAGGAACGTTTCAGGAAGCTTCTTGATGTCTGAACCCCAGCCAGCCCCTAGAGATTCTTATTTAATTGCTTTGGCCTATGGCTTGGGCATTGCCATGTTTTAAAAGCTCCCAGGTGATTTTAATGTGTAGTCAGGGTTTAATGACTGGTCTAGGCCAATCTGCAGAGTCTATTTCCCAGCACATGTAATGGTGATTGCTGCCGTCAGTTATCTTGTGCCCACAAAAGAAATCAATATTAGATGAAACCGACATTGCAAATGGCAGAGAACAGAAGTACAAAGAATCTAAGTCCTTGAAATCATTGACACCACTTCTGGATTTCCAGTTTTTTCTTGCTGTTGTTTGGTTGGTTGATTTTTTGTTTTTTAAACCATAAAGGTTTTCTGTTACTTGCAGCCAAAGCATCTAAATTTAAACTTTGCCACAGTAACAAACCTCAACATTTAGCTTAACAAACCAGAAGTTTATTTCTCACCCAAAGTTCAATGCAGGCTAAAATGACCGGCCTTAATTTTGTAACTATACCAACTAATACACATCTCCTTCAAGGTAGAAGAAGAAGTAAATGGAAGACACACACTGACTTCTAACTGCTTTGGCAGGGGAGTGACACATGTCATTTCTTAAAGACCCCTGGCCAGAACTAAGCCTCACTTTAATGCCAGGACAAGGTTGGAAATTGAAGGGAGTCCATGAATTTTTGGTGAACACTGACTGTTCTGCCATAACAACTTAATTGGTAATGTAATTACAACCATATTTTGGTTTGCTGAGGTAGTGTTTAATGTAGAAAGGAGATTTTGTAAGAGCAGGGCACTTCCTACTTTGGAAACCATACCACAGAGGCAGTTGCCTATATTACAGCTATAAGGCAATATGGTTTAGTAGAATAAACCTGAGTTTAAATTCTGACTCTGCAACCTACTAGCTGTATGGACTTGATCAAGGAATATAACTTCTTTAAGACTTCACCTACATTCTGCTAAAATGAGAATGTTGCTATCTAACCCATTAAGTGTTTAAGAAACCTAAATGAAGTGATTTGTGCAAATTTAGTGCTCTAAAATGTAGCTGTTAAGAAGCTTTGTTCTAGAACTCCTGGTATGGAAATGAAAGCTAAGTTAGCCAAATTTTGATGCTCACAAAGGCTAGTGGAATGGCCTATCAGGAGCCTTGGGGACTTTTTTGGGGGTCTCTGTGGCATCTCTATGCTGTCACTACTGCCTTGGATGACACAAGTCAACTGAAACCTATGCCGGATGGAGTCTCCTGGCATTTTTTAGTTTTGCTCTCTGTTTCCAGCAAAAGTACACCCCTTACACACATCATATCCTAGCTGATAATTGCATCTCTATGGTTTCCAGGAATTTGGGCAGCAAATCTCTCGTAGATGTCCATTTGTGTAATAACTGTTCTCATGGGACCCTGAGTTGACTATAGAGAGGGTGGCAAGGGATTTGGTAGTGAGATAGAGTCCCACTGATGGATGGAACCCTGATTGCTTATTCTAGATGTAGGCCTTGGTGTTCTCTGAGGCCAAGAAGAAAAAGAGTAAGGACAGAATTGAAAATGGTTCAGGAATACAAACTGAATTTGGAAATATCAGGGACGGAAGGAAAGTAGTAAAGGAAGAGGGGGAGAGCTGGCCCTGGTTTCTTGCCCCAAGCTGACATTCTTTTAAAGATCCTTTTTAAAAAGAAAAGAAAAAGAAGAAAAAGTAATTTTATTGGAAAAAGGCTACTGCTTTCAATTCTCCCATGCCAAGAAAGACAAAAGCAAGAAATCCATCCCTGAGTTTTGCCAAATCACAGAAAAGCACATAAGAAGGATAGTCTAATTCCCAAGCGGCATTGTAGGAAACATCAGAACAAATGAAATTTAAGCCTGAATGCAAACATCTGTGGAATCTTTACTTAGAAGCGAAAAAAGAAAGTGAGATTAAGACCTACAGCATTTGAAAGAGTAGGTTAATAAAAATAATGCTTATTTACCACAGGTTGCAACTCAAAAGGCGCTCCCACATGTCACAGATCTTCTAAAACATCAACATCCTTAAGAAACCACAATGTTTACCCTGTGTTTAATATGCACATAATGTGCCCATGACTGTTGTTTTTGCCTTCCCAGGCCCCTTTCATCCCTCTTCTGCTGCAGAAATCTTTCCTGTGAGATTCCATTCCAAGTTGTCCAGGTAGAGCTGCTCTGACACCAACTTGCCGTTTGTTATGCCTTGCCAAGGGGGTATGTTTGTGCCCCAAGCCTGGCCCATTGAAGCACTTCATTCCTCAGACCAAAGTGAATTGCTTAGAAATGGACACATAACCCAAACAGGGTTATAGATCCTTTCCTAAGGTTTGATATATAGACATTGGGAAGGGGCAAGGGAGCTTTCTTCTTCTCTGGGATCATGAAAGCTTAAGACAAATAGTCCTGGAGATGTTGGAGTTATCTATGTATGTCATGGTGGGTATCTGCTGAGAACCAAGGCAATGAAGAGGAAAGAAAGATTTGAGACATGAAGAGAGACCCAACTCTGATGAAATTGTTTTAGTCCCAGAGTCCAGTAGCCTAAAATCCAGAATTTCTAGTTATGTTAGCCAAAAACATATTTTTGCTGAAGCTAGAGTAACAGTCAGGATTTGAACAGAGAGGTAGAACTACCAGGAGAGAGAGAGACCCGATACATAGAGAGATGGAAGATGATAGATAGATAGACAGGTAGATAGACAGATAGATGGTCTTAGATTTTTATGTTGCCGCAACAGAAATACCACAAGTGGAAGGATTTAATGAACAGAAATTTATTTTCTCACAGTTTAGGAGGCTAGAAGTTCAGATTCAGAGCACTGGCTCCAGGGGAAGGCTTTCTCTCTCTGTCAGGTTTGGAGGAAGATATTTCTCTCTTTTCAGCTTCTTTTCTTGGTTCCTTGGCGATCTTCTTGTGGTGTTTATCTTCCCCTCCATTTGTGCTTCCTTCTTTGTGCCTAATCTGCTCTTTTTATATCTCAGAGGTGATTGGTTTAAGACACACACTATGCTTACGTGGTCATATTAACATAACAAAGAAAGTCTTATTCCCAAATGGGATTACCTCCACAGGAATATTGTTGTTTGGAGACTTTGAGTCGATTCTGACTCATAGTGACCCTATAGGAGACAGTACAACCACCCCATAGGGTTTCCTAGGCTGTAATCTTTACAAAATGAAGTTCTCCTCCATACCCTCTCCCCTTCATCCCCATCCCTGGCAGAGCTTCTGGTGGGTTCGAAGCACAGATCTTTCCATTAGCACCTGAGTGCTTAACCATTATGTCACCAGGGCTCCTTTCCACAGGCATAAGGGTAGGATTTATAATACAATTCAGCCCCAAACAGATAGATAGATAGATCGAGGTAGAAACCAAACCAAAAAACCAAACCCATTGCCGTTGAGTCAATTCCAACTCATAGTGACCCTATAGGACAGAGTAGAACTGCCCCATAGGGCTTCCTAGGCTGTAAATCTTTATGGAATCAGACTGCCACATCCTTCTCCTATGGAGTGGTTTGTGGATTTGAACTGTTGACCTTTTGGTTAGCAGCCAAGCATTTAACCACTGTGACAGAGACATATTTTCCATAAGCACAAGTTGAAGCCCATGAGGAAAAACTGAAACTCATGTCATTTATTGCCTCTGACCTTAGAGGTCTGACTACCTTGCAGAAACCAGGGTCCCTTCTCATAGATGTGAACACATACAGCTGGCCCAGGAGTCACAGAAGCTGAAGGGGGGTACAGGGGAAGGTGTACAGGAATGGGGATTCTGGGACATGTAGTTCTGCCTGGCCAAGATGACACATTAAAAAGCTAAGGAGTACAACATAATTCATCTGAGAGAATTTTTGACATTTGAAATGGAAAAAAAAAAAAAAAAACCCTGAGTAATACCGTAATTGATACCAGTAAATGATATGCCTTAAACCATGAGATTGGCTGTATCAAGAAAGTGTATAAAACAATGGAACTTTCCTCACTTTTAGCTTAGAAGTTAATAATTCTAGCTATGTGTAAGCAAAGTAGCTGGGTAAACCAATGCTACCGTACACTAATGCATCTTGGGGTCCACAGGCTGGAGCATTAAGGGCCTTAGTAGAGAAGTGTCAGCATATTGGAGCATTTGGGACTTCTGGGAGACTTAAGAAGAGTCCCACAAGAAAAAGACTTGTCACAATTTAAGCTGGCTCATCTGAAGCAGTAGGGACAAGGCATACAACATTGCTAAAACTCTTTTGGTTCGTAACATCAAAATGGCAGTCAGATTAAGAGCCCTCTGAGACCCCCCAAAACTTTTCCAAGCTGCACTGCCAGTGGAAACATTTTTGCATTCCCATCTCCACCAGCTAATGTGGACCATAAAAAGATTACAAGGACGCTGTGTCTCTTTCCAGATTATTTGTACTGGTTTCTATCTTTCTCCCACTTACCTCCACAAAGATAGTGGAAAACAAAAGAGGCAGACATCACTCTGGGAGAAAATCTTGTAGTAGGAGGGGCCAGAAATTAGGGGAACCTGATTCTACCAAAACACTTTCTGAAGTGTGCTAAAACACCCCCATTGTAAAGCATAGCCCCTTGGGATACAGCCTGGGGCAAGAGGCTCATTAGTCACCACAAAACCAAACATTTTGTTAACCATTGTCCCAGTTGCAGGACAAGAAAAAAAAGTAAATCTGAGGGGTTGGGTTGTGAGTGGAGGGAAGAACGGACAGTCTACAGGGCCTGGGTCAAAAGGCAGAATTCATAAATCTGTGGTCCAAATTCAAGGACATAAAGCAATATGAATTCTAGCTTTGGATACTAAATCATGGAGTCGTGCAAATGGGACTTGACTGACAGCAACTGAGGTTTTAAGGAGCAAACCCACCAGAGAACTTTCAATCTTACCAGATAAGGGTCTGTGATTGCCAGTCCCTATTTTAAGTGTCTAGGCCAGCCCTGTCATGGATTAAATTGTGCCCCCCCCCCCCAAAATATGTGTCTAGGCCATGGTTCCCAGTATAGTGTAATTGTTCACAATTTTGTCATCTGATGTGATCTTCCTGTGTGTTGTAAATCCTGCCTCTGTGATGTTAATGGCAGGGGATGGGGAGGGGTGGGGGGAGACTGCAGCAGTTATGTTAATGAGGCAGGACTCAATCTACAAGATTGGATTGGGCCTTGAGCCAACTTCTTTTGGGATATAAAAGAGAGAAGCGAGCAGAGAGACAGGGAAACCTCATACCACCAAGAAAGCAGTGCCAGGAGAAGAGTGTGTCCTTTGGACTGGAGGTTCCTGTGCTGAGAAGCTCCTAGTCCAGGGGAAGATTGCTGACAAGGATCTTCCTCCAGAGCCAACAGAGAGAGAAAGAATTCCCCTGGAGCTGATGCCCTAAATTTGGACTTGTAGCCTACCAGGTCGTGAGAAAATAAATTTCTCTTTTTTAAAGGCATCCATTCTGTATTTCTGTAACAGCAGCACTAAATGACTAAGACAAGCCCCAATAAGAAGTGGACTGCTAAACTAGTGCAGACGCCAGAAGGAGTGTGTCTTAAACTGGGTTCTCTAGAGAAGCAAAAGCCTGTGAGCCATGCCAGAAAGTCCATTAATATTCAGTGCCGGCCATACCCCCAAGGAAACCCCCTTTCAACTGATTTGCTACTCACAACAGATTCCTTCCTGGAGGTGATCACATTATATGCTGAAGATCATTCAAAAGCTGCTGCAGCAGTATATTGACAGGGAACTGTCAGAAATTCAAGCCAGATTCAGAAGAGGATGCGAAACCAGGGACATCATTGCTGATACCAGATGGATCTTGGCTGAAAGCAGAGAATACCAGAAAGATGTTTACCATTCGACTGTGTGGACCATAACAAATTATGGATAACATTGCAAAGAATGGTAATTCCAGATCACTTCATTGTGCTTATGAGGAAACTGTACATAGATCAAGAGGCAGGCGTTCCAACAGAACAAAGGGATACTGCATGGTTTAAAGTCAGGAAAGGTGTGCATCAGGGTTGTATCTTTCCACTTTATCTAATCCAAGCTGGATGTGATAATTTCCGCATTCGGTTGGATCACCTTTCTTGGTAATAGGAATAAATATGGGTCTCTTCCAGTCGGTTCCAGCTGTCTTCCAAATTTCTTGGCATAGATGAGTAAGCACTTCCATTGCTGTATCCATTTGTTAAAACATCTCAATTGCTATTCCACCAATTCTCAGAGCCTTGTTTTCTGCCAATGCTTTCAGTGCAGGTTGGACTTCTTCCTTCAGTACCATCAGTTCCTGTTCATGTGCTACCTCCTGAAATGGCTGAACGCTGACCAATTCTTTCTAATATAGTGACTCTGTGTATTCCTTCCATCTTTCTTTTGGATGTTTCCTGCATCTTTGAATATTTTCCCCATAGAACCCTTCAATATTGTAATTAGAGTCTTGAATTTCTTCTTCAGTTCTTTCAGTTTGAGAAATGCCAAGTGTGTCCTTCCCTTTTGGTTTTCTATCTCCAGGTCTTTGCACATGTCATTATAATACCACATCATCATAGGACTACCAAGCTACATCATAACTTCCAAACCACTGGGAGTTATGGCCCAGCCAAGTTGACAAACAACCTTAATGCCACGCCAACCTTGAAAAATATCTCCATGGAAGAAGAGAGAAAGGGACCCCCTCTCCAAGACTAAACCAAGTAGCGAGTTTGGCTTACCTATGGACTGACTGCTCTAACTAGCAGGGCATCCTTATGTCTGTTATGAATCAGATGGCATCTACACTACAGGCTGGATCCTTTGCATTTTTCCCTCATCTCCTTTTCCAAATTGTAGTTTTTAATAAAATATCTTTTCAGGTAAAATCTTACTTAATTGAAGCCTCCCAAAAGGGCAAAATTTCCCAGCACCTTCCAAGTCTCAATTATGGACATCAGCAGTTCTTGAAAAAGTTTCCATAGGTACAGTTACAGACATTAGAGGGAGTAGCAGGGTGTCTTTAACCATGAAATAAGGAGTCCCTGTAAGGAGCTTGGAAACTCTGGTGGTGTAGTGGTTAAGTGCTACGGTTGTTAACCAAAGGGTCAGCAGTTCAAATCAGCCAGGCGCTCCTTGGAAATTCTATGGGGCAGTTCTACTCTGTCCTATAGGGTCGCTGTGAGTCAGAATCGACTTGACGGCACTGAGTTTGCTATTCTTTTAATAAGGAGCTCATTAGGATGGGCTTAAATGGTCGCTTGAATGATGTTTGTGTGTGTGTGCACATGCACGTGTGTGCATGCATGTGTACACTGTATGAAAGGGACGTTGTAAGGCAGGATCAAGTAGATTTGACACACACTCAAGAATATCCAAACCTGGGACCCTATAAGGCAGAAGGGCAATGACAAAGGAGGCTGGGGGTGGGGGGAAAGTAGAGTGCTCAAGTGAGAGTTTTCATCTCAAAGGTCAGGATCTGTATAGGCTCTGGGGCATAAATGGGGCAGCCAGCATACTTTTATTCAGGTTCAATGGAACTCAAGTAGTCTCATTTCAGTCTGGGGGCAGGAAAAAATAATGATAATAATGAAGCAAAAGTAAGAAAGCGTTCAAGTAAATGTCTAAAATTTAAAGGAAATGAAGCAGAGCGAGTGTGGTGGGAGATGGAAGGATTTTTATTTTGTTAATGCTTATAAAAATCTGCAAGTAAAAACTGAAATGCCTACTCTGACCTTCAGATGAACACTTTAATCATCCTTCTAAGTGAAAGGAAAAAGGATAAAAAGAAAATCAGATAGCAGACCCAGGGTCAAATTTTAGCTCTACCATGTGCTAATTGTAACAAATGATTTAACCTTTCAGGCCTCACTTTCTTCATCTGTAAAATGAAGATAAAAATCCCACCTTACAGGACTGTTGAGAGGAGTAAATGCTAACATGTATGAAATGTGCCCAGTACAGTGTCTACAGGTAGAAAGTTCAGTAAGTATGAGCTTTCATCCCTTTCCCCCTTCCTCGTGCTCTGGCTGTCTTCCCACAGTGCCCAGACTGTGGCTTAATGTATAAAGCTTGTAAGTAACAACAATACTCTGATACCAATGGACACACATCACTACCTCGGGTGTATGCATTATGAATGGTGTTCAGAGGGCCAGGAGACTATTGACTCCTCTTGGAAAGGAGGAGGTAGTGGATGGCCCAGTCCTAACTCAAATAGAAGTCCACCTGCCATGCTGACACCACTTTTAACTAAAACCCCCAGTTGTTCTACAGCTACCACTTTCATGTTCACATCAAGCAACTGATGGGACTTAAGTGGAACTGCAGAGTGGGAATCATTCATGGCATATATCTCTTCTCCAAAATCACATGCTGGGTCCCAGGCCAAATAACAGGACTCGGGCCTGCCTATGATTTTTGTGAATCAGCTGCCAGGGGATTTGCAGCTCTGTCTCCCAGCTTTCTGGTAAATCGGTTTAAGTTAAATAAGCTGTGACTGTACAGACACAAAGGAATGGCATGTTTGCCAAAACACTTCCAGGGCACTGTGTCTTTGAATGTGTCATGAAAGGGATAGAAGGGTGACTATCCCTTTACACACGGGTGTTTAAAGACACATATCTACTTGAAAGTCTTAAAGTAGTACATGTCATGCAGAAGAAGAGGTATGGGAAGCTATTCTTTTATTCTAATTTCAAAAGCAATACATAGTACTGCAGAAAAACTGAAAACCATACATTAGTCAGAGTAACTAACATAAGCTCCTGTAACAAACAACATCAAAATCATAGTGGATTAATAGAATAAAAATTTATTTCTCATTCACACAAATTGAACACAGATGTCCCTAGACAGGTGGCTCTTCCTGGTGACTTCCCTTCAGGCAGTGACTCAGGGATCCAGGATTCTTCTGTCTTGCTGCACTGCCACCCCCATGACCTCAGAGTCTTCAGCTAGACCTTCTGCATCACTGGACCAATCACCAAGCAGAAGGAATAAAAAAAAGAGAGAGAGAACGTGAAGGGTTTCTCAGGCTGTTCTAGGAACCGTGTTTGGAAGGAGTGTACACCACATTTTTTTTTACATTCTACTGGCCAGAATTGGTGCCGGGGCCAACCTAGATGAAAGAGAATGGGAAATACCATTTTCCTATGTGTCTAGGAGGAAAATGACATGGTATGGCTAACATCGAGCTCTGCTTTGCCACGCCACATGACAGCACATTTGTTGTTGTTAGCTGCTGAGTCAATTCCGAATGCTGGCAATCCCACGTGTTGCATAGCAGAGCTTCTCCATAGGGTTTTCAAGGCTGTGACCTTTTAGAAACAGATCACCAAGGTTGTCTTCCGAGGTACCTCTGGATGGGTTCACTGTTTACAAGGTATTTCACTGTTAACAACTGGGTGTAAATCTTTCATGACTTTATTCTATACATATATACTAACACACAGAATACATTTGTGAAAAACGGTATCATGCAATACATACTATTTAATAGCATACTTTTTTTTTAACTTTGCAACTTAACTATAAATGTTTTTCAATGATGCAAATTTAAGAGACTGCTTAGCAATGCTCTGTATGGATTACCATAATTAATTTTACCAAATCTATTGTGATATTGTTTCCAATCCAATTGCTAGATAGCTTTGGTTTTTCTTTCATAGTCAACAATGTAATAAAAACTCATAACATTTCAGATTATTTCCTTAGGTAGGATAAATTCCTAGAAGTTAAATTTGTAAATCAAAGGGAAGCACAATTTCCTTAGAGGCTGTTAAGGTGGTTTCAATATGACTCTTTTCTTGAGATTTTATTTTAGGAGTTTAACCACCATGGCAATGAATTTGCAAACCTTCACTGAGTTCTTAGCAGAAAATTCGAATATACTAGAAATGTCCTTGCTATCACCAATGTGATATTCAAAGTCTTAAACACTTAGCAAGGTCCTTGAGCTGATGATTCAGAGGGAATGATCCTGGAAGACCTCTGCTGGACCAGACATTAACCCTTTAGTTGCTGAGTTATGGGTGCATCTGGAGGACTCCTGGAGAGGCCCTGTCTGCTGTGATGGTAGAGTAGTAGGGGGATTTGCAACAGAGACTATTTGCCAACCAATATGGAGGTATTTGAGTATTTTCACACCCAATACAGATGTACTGATGTGAACCAGCTAATAGCAGACTTGCAGATACACGTAAAATTCTGCATCTGAATTCAGGGGATTCAGGGTTCCCTTAGGGATTCGTAGATATCAAATAAAGAATCCACAGTCATCAGGCTTTCCTTCTGGAAGCAAAAGAAAATTAAAGCACTTGGGCTATGTGAGTTAGGGGTAATCACTTTACCTCTAAGTTCTCCGTTTTTGCATCTATAAACTGAGTGAATGAGACTTGCCTAAAGCCCCTTCCACTTGGTCAAGTCTTTGGGCAATGATTTGGCAGGAGATCGCACAGCTTATGCTGCTTGTTTGTTTACAAAATCCAAATGCTGCCTCCTCAAACTCTTTTATGGCACTAACTAGGGTATAAATAAATTGGCATGAGGTCAATCATGCAGAATAGCTTTCTAAAATGAGTCATGAATTGCCATGAGTTAAAAACTTGTTTTGCACACATGGGAGTCGGAGGACAGCTGGTTACCACAGTCTGTAAAATGACCTTCCCTGAGTTTGAAAGCTTTGTTGAGTCACCCTTTGGCTTCCAATACACCAGGCAAAGCAATCCCAGTTTCTTTAACTTCTCTTCCTCAGTCCTATCTTCATTCTGAAACAGATTAGCCCAGACTTGGGCCTGGAAGTCTAGGAAGGGTCTGGCAAAAGTGAGTTGAGAGAAGTTTTTTTTTTTTTTTTTTCCCACCGATGCACAATTTTCCCCACATATATACCTCAGATAACCTGTCTCTCTCTTTCTCTCTCAGTATATCTCTTTCTTCCATCAAGTTTTTCTTGAAATCCCCCATCCTCTGTGAACCAAGGCTACCATGATGCACAACTTCGTTTTATTCTATGTGCATGGTATCCTTGAAGTTGTGCAATGTAATGGTACTCCATGAAGCTCTCTTGATAAACTCAGCAGATTCTTAATGATTTCTCATGTCTAGCCAAACCAGAGGCTCCCAAGGTTCCCATCTCCTTCAGAACCCAACAAATGCACTTACAATTCCAAGTTTTAACTATTTCTGAGGCTATCCATTCCTCAGTATAACTGGGCCCTTCTCCTGGACATATTCCTCTGCATGAGACCTTAAAATCATCCGTAAGCCTTCCATGGAAATGGGTATAGGTATACAGGGGCAGTAAAGAGACAAATCTTCCAAGAGTAGAGAGAGGGCTGCCATGGGATGAGAGGAACTAAGGTTGGATAGGTAGGGAGAGGCCAGAGTCTGTGGCACCAGGAAAGTCAGGTCAAGTTCAGAGTGCATGTGGTGGCAAGCAGGAAGCCACTGAAGGTGTTTGAGCCTAGGTGTGTTAAGACAGGACTTAGTGACACTAAGCTAGGTGTCACTGGGGTTTCTAGATAGTACTTTGCCTCTGGCTATCCTTGTACCATCTTCCCAACCTTTTGCCCCTGTGAATATAGGTGATTTTTTTCAGGAACTTGGACATGACCTGGGTGAAAAGAAGATACAAATAAATAAGGTTATGAATTCTTGTACGATCATTTTCCTAATTAATAGACATACATGTCCTCTACTGAGCATACGGTAAAAAATTTAAGCTGAGAATTAACATTATTTTTCTAGGGTGAAACCTTAACCATCTGATGTAGAGCACAAAGGCTTTAAGATGTGACCATCTGCACATCGGCTCTTCTCTTCATGTTCCAAGTAAACAGCTTTGTAAACCCAGGGGGAGGAGCAAGTTTTTTTCCCAGCAGAAAAGCCAATGTGGGCAGGATCAGCTGCAGCCGTCCTGAATGTCTGAAAACAAACCCTTCGTGGAGCTGTTTCCAGGGTGACATTGGAGCCGGAAAGGGATCAATGGCCATCAGGAGAATGTGTGAAATTCTTTCATGGATGGAATCAGAGCCACTTGCCAGGTGAAGGGCAAGCCCAGATCGAGTGGGATGTTGGCACTTCTACTTGGCACTTGGGGATTATTCCAGGGCATATTGAAAAAAAGAAAGAGGCTTCCAAAAGAAAGCAGAGTTAATAGACACAAGTACAGAGCAGTCTGATTTGTTGCATTGATTTTTTAACTAAAATTCCAGAAAGCAAACATTTCTAAACAGCAAGAAGCAAGACTATGGAGGCAGGATCAGACTGAACCAGCATTGAGAACTTATGATGTGCTAAGCATTGTGCCAGATGTTTCATAGATATTATCTATTTCATATTAGCGACAGCCTGGTAAGAGCTATGTTATTATCATCCTCTTTTTGAGATGAAATCCTGGACCTTAAATAAATTTAAAGTTTTTTTTTTCTGTTTGCTGTTTATCTTTTTAAAATTGAGATGTAATTTATATGCAATACAATGCACCTGTTATCAAGTTTATAGTTTAATGGGGTTTGACAATTATACATCCAAACAACATAAGAAAGATGTTGAACGTTTTCATCACCCCAGGAAGTTTTTGGAGCTCCTTTCCAAACAAAAACCTCCACCGAAAAGGCAACCACTCTTCAGATTTCTAGTATCCTTAATTAATTTTGCCTATTCTTGAACTTCATATAAATGAAATCGTACAGAACATATTCTTTTCCATTTGGCTACTTTCATTCAACACAATATTTTTGAGATTCATCTATGTGGTTGTAAGTGTCAGTAGTTTGCTCCTTTTATTCATCGTATGAATATATAATAATTTCTTTATCCATTTTTATTGATGGACATTCAAATTGTTTCCAGCTTTGGGTTATCATGGCTAAATCTACTATAAGCATTTTTATTCAAGACTTTTTGTTCATATACGTTAATTTTTCTTGGGTAGATACCTGGAGATGAAATTGTGGAGTCACAGGAAACGTGTAGTTTTGATTTTATAAAAACTTACCAAAACAGTTTTCCAAAGTAACTGTACAAACCCTCCAGCTGTAGTAGAGACTTCCAATTGCTGCACACCCTTGTCAACTCTTCGTATTGTCGGTCTTCCTAAACGTAACCATTCTAATGCGTATATTGGCAACCTCATGTATGTCAGAGTAGAACTGCTCCATAGGGTTTTCAAGGCTGTGACTTTTCAGAAGCAAATCGCCAGGCCTGTCTTCTGAGTCAGCTCTGGGTTGCTTCAAACCAGCAATGTTTTTTGGTTAGTAGTCTAGCTCTTAGCCGTTTGTGCCATCCAGAGACTTGCCATGAGTTGGAATTGACTTGACAGCAACTGGTGGTTTTTTTTTTTTTTTTTTTGGTTTAGTGTGTGTAAAATGGTATCTTATTGTGGTTTTAGTTGAATGTCCATGAAGTTGTTAAGTGCCTTTTCATGTGCTTGTTGGCCTTTCATATGTATTCTGGGAAGTGTATAGTCAAGTCTTTTGCCATTTAAAAAAAATTGAATTTCTTGTCTTCCTTAGTGCTGTTTTGTAGAAGTTCTTAATTACTCTGAATAAAAGTTTTTTTTTCTTTTTTGTCAAATAAATGTGTTAAGAATATTTCTTCTAGTCTGTGGCTTGATCTTCCATTTTATTAATGCTGTTTTCTGATGAGAAGTTTTTAGTATTGTGAAGTCCAATTTATCAATTTTTTATTTTCTTTCACGGTTAGTATTTTCTGGGTCCTATTTAAGAAATTAGAGCCCTGGTGGTGCAGTGGTTAAGAGCTATAGCTGCTAACCAAAAGGTCAGCAGTTCGAATCTACCAGCTGCTCCTTGGAAACCCTACAGTTCTACTCTGACCTATAGGCTCATTATGAGTTAGAACTGACCTGATTCTTTTTTGTTGTCGTTATCTAAGAAATTAACAACCTGCGATATGCAGATGACACAACGTTGCTTGCTGAAAGTGAAGAGGAATTGAAGCACTTACTGAAGATCAAAGACTACAGCCTTCAGTATGGATTACAACTCAACATAAAGAAAACAAAAATCCTCCTAACAGGCCAATAAGCAAACTCATGATAAATGGAGAAAACGTCCAAGTTGTCAAGGATTTCATTTTACTTGAATCAACAATCAATGCCCATGTAAGCAGCAGTCAAGAAATCAAATGACCTGTTGCATTGGACAAATGTGCTGCAAAGACCTCTTTAAAATCTTAAGCAAAGATGTCACTTTGATGATTAAAGTGCGCCTGACCCAAGCCATGGTATTTTCAATCACCTCATACGCATGTGAAATCTGTACCGTGAAAAAGGAAGATCAAAGAAGAATTGATGCATTTGAATTGTGGTGTTGGCAAAGAATATTGAATATACACCATGGGCTGTCAAAAGAACAAACAAATCTGTCTTGGAAGGAGTACAGCCAGAATGTTCCTTAGAAATAAGGATAGTGAGATTTTGTCTCACTCACTTTGGACACATTATCAGGTGAGACATTATTCCTGGTAAAGTAGAGGGTCAGGAAAAAAAGAGGAAGACCTTCAATGAGATGGATTGATACAGTGGCTGTAACAACACTCAGATGTACCTACTATTGTGGGGATAGTGCAGGACTGAACAACATTTCATTCCGTTGTACATGGGGTCACTTTGAATCAGAGCTGACTCGACGGCACCTAACGAAAACAATAACATGTAAGAAATCTTTGTCTACACCACAGCCATATATATGTTACCCTACATTTCTTTTAGATACTTTATAGTTTTAGTTTTTATGTTTTGTTCTATGATCTATGTCAATTTAATTCCTGTGTGTGGTGTGAAATAGGATTTGCAGTTCATTTTTTCCCCATGTGGAATCTAGTTGTTCCAGCACCATTTGTTTAAAGACTTTCCTTTCCCCACTGAATTATCATGGTGACTTTATGAAAAAATCAATTGACCTATTGCCATTGAGCCGATTCTGACTCATAGCAGCCCTATAAGACACAGTAGAACTGCCCCATACGGTTTCTAAGGAGCGGCTGGTGAATTTGAACTGCTGACTTTTGGTTAGCATCCCTAGCTCTTAATGACTGAGCCACCAAGGCGCCTGACCATATATGTGTGAGTCTATTTCTAGACTCTCTATTATGTTCCATTGATCTGCTTGCCAATTCTTATATCAATATTACCCTGTCTATTACTGTAGCTTTATAATAAGTCTTGAATTCAGGTAGTATAACTACTGCAATTTTATTATTCTTTTTCAAGATTGTATTGGATGATTTAGTTCTACTGAATTTTTCATGAAAACTTTAAAATAAACTTGCTGATTACTATAAAACAGTTGTGATTTTCTGGGTTACTATAAAGCCTGCTGGGATTTTCATTAAGATTTCACTGATTCTTTTAAGCAATTTGGGAAGGTTTGTCATCTTAATGATAGTCTTTCAGTCTATAAATGTGGGATAAAAAAACAAAACACACTGCCTTCGAGTCGTTTCCGACACATAGCGACCCTATAGAACAGAGTAGAACTGCCCCGTAGAGTTTCCAAGGAGCACCTGGTGGATTTGAACTGTTGCCCTCTTGGGTAACAGCTGTAGCACTTAACCACTATGCCACCAGGGTTTCCAAATACCTCTCCATTTATTCAGATCTCCTTTAATTTATTTAAAAAATGTTTTGTAGTTTTCAGTGCAGAAGACTTTCACATCATTTCTTAAATTTATCCCTCATGTTTTGTATTTCGGTGATTTTGTAGATCATATTTTAAAAATATTTTGTTTTCCCTTTTTGTTTATTTCCTTCTACCTTATTAAATTTACTTATTATTTCTACTACTTTTTGTTGATTCCTTAAGACTGTCTATGTACACAGACATAAAAAAAAATGTACACAGACATACCATGTGCAAATTAAGAGTTTCACTTCTTTCCTTTCCAACCTTTATGCCTCTTATTCTGTTGTCTTGGCTTATTGCACAGGCTAGGACTTATAGTATGATGTTGAATAGAAGTAATGATAGCGAACTTTCTTGCTTTGTTCTTATCTTCAAGGTATACTTTTATATTTTACTTATATTTCACCTTTCCTATCACTAAAGTGTGCTACTAGCTATAGGCTTTTTGAATATGTTCTTTATCAGATCATGGAAGTTTCCTCCTATTCCTAATTTGCTGACAGTTTTTGTTGTTGTTTAATGAGTGGCTGTTGAGTTTTGTAAAATGCTTTTCTGCATCTACATAAATGATCATAGGTTAATGTAGCAAATTACATTGATAGAATTTTTAATATTAAACAAACTTTGCTTTCCTAAGATAGCTTCTACTATTATATACATCTGGATAGATTTGCTAACATTTTTTAAAGAATTTTTACTAGAGGTTTAATAACTCACTCAATAAGTTATTAAATTCAAGATTACAGAGTTAATAAGTAGGGGAGTCAATATTTGAACTCAGGTTTATTTGATTTTGAATCCAGTGTTCTTTCTAATACAACAGCCTGCTGTAGTACACTGAAGGAAGCCAGAAAGCCTGTGCTCCTTTAAGGAACTAGTGAGATCCTAGAAAATCTACCCAATGGTAGATCACTGATATATCATGGAGATATCCTGCCTGCTCTGTGATGGGAAGCTCCTGAGAACTGGTAAGGTGGGTTGGCAGAGGTAGATACTAAGGAAGTCATCAGATATATGTATATAGAATGGTATATCTCTCTCAAGGAAATACTGGAGAAACTGGAATCTTGATTATCAATCAAAACCCACTTTAATATCTGGAGAAAATGGATCTGCTCAAACTGAACCGTATAGTAAAGATAATAAACTTTGAGTGGAGATACTGCCCCCAGCTTTGCTATGAGCTAAATGCATATCTATGTATAACATTTTAATCTCCCCATGTTGGTATACACTTATTGAAGATTACATAAAGTATTAGACAAGTGCAATTGACTATTAATAATTAAAATCCAAAACTGATCTTAATAACAAATCATCAGTATTTATTTTTACCTCTGTCTATGTGGATTTTAGTGATATCCTTCAAGAAAACGAAGTGTCCCATGTATTTTCCTTTGTTAGAGAAGAAGGGTTTCAAAACACATTGTCAAAATATAGTAAAAACCAACCAACGGAAAAAGGTAGTAGTAGTAATAACAATAATAGCAAGTCCTATTGAAGTAGAATTCTCTAAAAGCAATTTTAAACTCAAGGAAGGCATAGCATCCAAGGCTCAAAATCCAACTACTGATCCATGGAATAGGTATTTTAAATCAATAATAGTTGAAGTGATGGATAAAACTGTGCTTTGACATATCATGTCATTTGCATAGGGGTAATCTATAAATTCAAAAGGGGAATTATATTTATAAAAAGCAATACTAATAAAAGTAAGATCATCTTAGCCAGAATGCAACTTCAGATACTGAGTCCATCTGTCTTTTACAGTTCAAGAAAAGTCCATATTCCTTTGTGCCTGGTTAAATCCATGCAGCTTTTAAGCGGAGCTGGAGTGCATGTGTTTCTCATTTTTCTAAGACTTAGGTTCCTCGAACCCCATTCAGAAGGACAATCAGATGTCACTCTGACAGCCTGCCCCCTCCTCCTTCACACTAAATTAAGATCTTGTAGAATCCATTATGGCTGGAAGACCAGCCCAGGCCATGGTTCAGGGTACCGTGGCCTGGGGGAGGAAATTCTCCCCTTCCTGCCACTGGCTGACAGTGAGAAATATCTGTTCCTCCTCCTCTGCTGGGACCTGGGTCACCAGCACTTCTTCAGCCTCAGTCTTTTTTCTTTCTCTCTCTTTTGGAATGGCTCCCTGAAACCCCTTCTTTTGTTTCTCCCTGAAGTGATGATGAATTCATGGGTTTGGTCTAAGAAAAATAAACCCAGGACTTCCGGTTCATGGATTTTCGACTTTGTTCCCAAGATTAGACAAAAGGCTTATTCCTTTTTCAAACATATTGAATTATCCCAAGATCAAAGTAAAAGCCCTTGAAACAAGTAATAAATGATAAGACCCACTGGCCCTCGGCTGTTCTTAAAAGGGCTGCTGTGGTGAGAAAGCAAATCTGGTTTCAATAGTAGTAGCAGAAGTTAAGTACTTTATAATCCTATTACAATGGAAAAAGGACCAGACCCACAGGGTCCAAGCAGGCTTTTACCTGACTGGCTATTATGCTTGAGGACATGGTTGGTCATGGGGTATATCTAAACGTTGCGTGCATTTAGTAATGAAGTGCTGGCTTTATTTTTCGGTATTACTGTCAACATCTATGATTTAAAAAAAATGTTAAAAACAGTAAGATTTGGAATAACTTGAATAACTGATGGAGGGGAACATTCTGCTGAGTTTAATTATTTAGTGGTTATTTAATAATAACTCACATTGAAAAACTCTCTTTGAGTATGAGTGTACTGTGTAGCAGGAAGAGCATTCAACTAAGTCTGGAGAAGTTGATCATAACACGGACTCTTCCACTAACCAGCCGGAAGACCTGATCAAATTCATTTTCCCTCTCAGAGCCACGGTTTTCAAATCCGTCCAACGAGAGCATTGGACTAAGTAATTTCTAACCATCCCCTTCGTATTCCTATTCCATTTCCTTGCCTGAGGGACAATGGGCCCCACTGACTCTTTGTTTAACTGTGAAAGATCTCCCAAGAAAGGTGTCATGCTGAGTGTCATTCTCATAACCCCGGTGGTGAAGAAGGAATAGGAGATTGAATTGAATATATCCTACCCATGGAAGACATGTGTTACTTTGGTTTAAGCCAAAGCCTAATATGACAGGTGTTATTTTGGTTTAAGCCAAAAAAGCCTAATATTAATTCCACAATTCAGTTTAATAACCATTTGTTTTTGAACACTTTCTACATGCAAGCAGATGCGCTCAGCGCTGTGGGTGCTATAAAGAAAAACAAAACAAGAGTTTGCCGTTCAGGAACTCAGTAGGGAAAACATGACATACAGAATGAGCAATATTAGAAGGCAGTCTGTGACTAGTGCTGACCTAGAGATAAAAAACACTGAAAGGTCATTTGCAGGGGAGTTACATTACTAAAGGAATCAGGCTGTACATGCTGAGCAGATAGTTGAAGGAAGCTTGTTTTCTGGTATCCTGCAGACTTTTTTTAAGGAGTAGCTTAGAGAGAGGAAAAAGTCTCCACTGAATAAGGACTTTTGGTGTTCATTGCTTTGCAATTACTATCCAGGACCAGGACAGCCCTGCCAAATGGATCTAAGAAATTTATTTTCCTTCAAGGTTTGCTGAGCCTGTCTCTGATAGTTTGCATGAATGCCCAGGTCTTAAAATCACATGACGGCTAAGAACAATTCGACATTAAAAAAAAAAAAAGATTTCTTAATGGAAATTCAAAAAATGAGTTAAGAGAGAAGGATTCAGAACACTCAGTGGATCAAGGAGAACAAGAGACACGTGTCTTCTGAGGAAGGTTGGATAAATCCTGGTCTACAGGGTAAGGAGGCTCCCTGGGGGTTCCTTCTGAGTCCCAGATGTCAAGGGCTGCTGAGGTACACTCCCAGGGATGCAGTTAGCAGCCCCTCTGAAGGTCGGAATTTGTCATCAGCAAAAGCCTTCTAGTCAGCAAAACCCCTGTTACTCTATGGTTTTGTGAAGAGGGAATTGTTCCAGTCAGAGATTGTTTTTAGCACAGCTTCCAAGGGGTCTCCATCTGGGATTTGATTTTTCTGCTCTAGGCCATCACAGTCCTTATAAACTGGAAGAGCAATCCTTCTCCAGTTTGAGTGAAGATGGAGATCACCCAGCTGGAGCCACAGCCACAGAATAGGGACATTCCAGCCAGAGGATATTGTGCTAATATTTTAATATCTCATTAGATTTTAGTTTTTTTTTTTTTTTTACCAACTTATTATTTTTCTTTTCTGAATGAGGATATTGGTAAATGAAATCCAGTACGCTTTTGCTGGCAGAGACCACTGTTGTGGAAAAAGAGATTACAAAGAAGCTGGCGATAGCTTTGTCCTGGGATAAAATAAGTCTGTACTTGCAAACAAAATAGAGTGGGGTAGGCTTCGCCAGCCAAAAGTGGATGACCATGCTGCTTACAGACCATGTTCATAATTCAAAGACTCAATATTGCTAAGAAGTAAAGTAATGTCAAATTTATGTGTAGATTCAAAGCAAGGCAAGCCATAATGCTAGTAGGTATTTTTCATAGAAATTGACAAGCTGATTCTAAAATGTATAAGAAAATAGAAAAGACCTAGAATAGTCAATATAGTTTTGTTAAAAAAGAATAACATTGGAGGGCTTATATTACTTGACTTCCACGTATTACATAAAAATGAAGCGTGACAATGGCATAGGAATAGACAAATGGATCAATAGAACAGAAAATAAATGGTTCAGAAATAGACCCCATAAAACCCACAAAAAAAAAACCCATAGTCGTTTCATTTTTAACAAAAGCATCAATACAATTCAATGGGGAAGGGAAAGTCTTTTCAACAAACAGTCCTGGAACAACTGTTGACCCTACATCACATGACAGAGACAGAATGTGAGTGAGAGACTGAGAGAGGTTTATTTTAAATAATGGGGTAATGCAATTGTGGGGGGGCTAGTAATGCAAAATCTGTAGATGAGGCTATAGGCTGGAGATTCCTACAGCCTTGTGTTCCAAAATCCAGAGGACAGGTGACAGAAACAGTGAAGGAGTTCTGGCAAGATGTCTAATTTATAATCTGGAGGCAGAATATATCTGAAGGAAAACTCCTTTTTTGCTCTAAAGACCTTCAATTGATTGGATGGGGCCCACTCCCATTATGGAAGGTAATCTACTTAAGGCCAACTGATTTAATCACGTGTGACTACTTCATAACAGAGTCTAGACTAATGCTTGACAAAAAAAACTGGCACCATAGCCTAAGCCAAGCTGACGTATAAAATTAGCCATCATTGTCAAACCCATGTCAACTTGGCACCTATACAAGTCTCCTGAAACCATACTTAATCTCTGAACAAAGTCATACTTCCACCTAGCATGATACCAACTATACTACATACACTAAAAATGTACTAATCCCTTTTCCAGAAAGGATGCAAAGCTAATACATCTTATGTTTTATGGTAGGTAAATGGGATAAGAGAAAGAAGAAAACAAAGATATTTTACTATCCAGGACCAGGACAGCCCTGCCAAATGGATTTAAGAAATTTATTTTCCTTCAAGGTTTGCTGATCCTGTCTCTGATATTATATACGTATATGTGTCTATCTATCTATATATAACATATTCATAACAAAACAAGGAAAAAATACTCAAAAAAAGTACAGTCATTGTTTCTTCAACTGCTCATGTGGCCATTGCCGCATTTATAACTACCTTCCTCCGCTACCCATCCCGTATTCCCTTTGCCCTCAGCAAACACTGCAGTTTAGTTGTGGTCCCTTCCTGGTGGGATGACCCAAACCTTCATTCCTGAAGGTTTGAAGGGTCTGGGCCATTAGTAGTCATGCTCAAATTGGGTTGTTGTAGTTTTCCATTGACTTTAATCACAGGGCATGGTAGTACTAAGAGGCACTTTAAGGGATCTCCTGTATCCTAGACATATTCTTTACTTCTGTTGTATAATAACAGTCCAATTTCCTCTTGGTAATCAGGATCAATCACACCAGCCAGTACAGTAACCCCCCTGTCTGTTGGATCAGAGGCATGAGAAGCTCAATGTGACCAGGTGGCATTCTCAACTTCAGTTAAATGGAATCAGTGTTGTGTCTCCCAGTGGCAGCATTCCTCCTTCTGGAACTAAGACCTCTAGACCAGTGGAGCACAGGGTCATGGGAACAATAAGCAAAAATTTTGCTAGTGGATCACTAGGGGTAATAGTGAGTGGTGTCACTCCCATTTCCACTCCTTGATTTCTGGACCCATGTATCCTGGTTATGGGAGAAATAGAACCATGTATTGGATACTGATTTAGAGCTTATACAGCCTCCTGGAGAATACTGCCCCAGTCCTACAAGATATTTTCTCTTAGGAGCACTGTAATTGAGTTTTCAAAAAGGCCCTTTCACAGTTCTATCAATCCAGCTTCTCGAGGATAATGGGGAACATGATGATACCAGTGAATTTCATGAGCATATTCCCATTGCCAAAATCCATTTGATGGGAAGTGAGTTCCTCAATCAGTGGCAATGCTGCCTGGAGTACCATGATGGTGGATAAGGCATTCTGTGAGTGCACAGATGGTAGCTTTAGCAGAAGCATTGCATGCAGGGAAGGAAAATTCATATCCAGAGTATGTGCCTATCCCAGTAAGAACAAAATGCTACCCTTTCCATGATGGAAGCAGGCTAATGTAATCAATCTGCCACCAGGTTGCTGGCCGATCACTCTGGGGAATGGTACCATATCAAAGACTCAGTGTTGGTCTCTGCTGCTGACAGATTGGGCACTCAGCAACGGCTGTAGTGAGGTCAGCCTTGGTGAGTGGCAGTCCATGTTGCTGAGCCCATGTATAACTTCCATCCCTGACAATATGGCCACTTTGTTCATGAGTCCATTCAGCAATGTCAGGAGTAGCTGGAAAAATAGTGACTGGTATCCACAAAATGTGTCTTTCTATCCACTCGATTATTAAAATCCTTCTCTGCCTAGGTCACTTTGGTGAGCATTCATGTGAAACACAACTACCTTTATGTCTTTCGCCCATTCAGAGAGATCTAGTCACATACCTTTTTCCAAGATTCCTTGTCACCAATTTTCCAATTATGATTCTTTCCCAATCTCTGTCCATCCAGCCAAAAATTGGCCACAGCCCATGAATTGATATGCAATAACACATATGGCCATTTCTCTTACCAAGCAAAATGGTAACAACCAGGTGTATGGCTGGTGGAAGGATGTCCCTTCATCATTGTTCTTCAAGGAAGTCTCAGGGAGAGGCTGCAGTCCTGCAGCTGTTTACTTTCAGTGGTGCCTGCATATCATGGAGAAGCATCTATAAACCACATCCAAGCTTTCTCTTACTCAGTCACAGGAAACTCTCCATGAGGCCACAGATGCAGGCTGGAAGGAAGAAGGTAATGCTGAAGGATTGGAGACTATGGACATTTGGCCTACCTGCTCAGGTAACTTACTTGTGCATTCAGGGCCTGCTCAAGCCCACTCTTGTATACGTCATTTCCATTTAACAATGGAGTGCTGCTGTGCACATCTGACTTTATGACTGTGGGTCAGACAAAACCAGGTTCATGATGTGCAGCTTGAGTCACGGTAACTTGGCAGCCCATGGTTAAACATTCAGTATCTACTAAGGCCCAGTATTAAGACAAAAGCTGTTTCTCAAAAGAAGAGTAATTATCTGCAGATAACTAATGGTTACCTGGGTTTTGCTCCAAAATTCTAAGAGTTTGGGCTATGATTCACCAGTAAGGGCCTGCCAAAGGCTCCAAACAGCATTTCTATCTGCCACTGATACTTCAAGTACCACTGAATCTGCTGGATCAAACCGGCCAAGTGGCAGAACAGCTTGTATGGCAACCTGGACCTGTTGCAAAGCCTTCTCTTGTTCTGGGCCCCACTCAGAATAAGTAGCCTTTTGAGTCACTTAGTGAATTTTTTTTTTTTTTTTTTTTAGTGAATAGGCCAGAGTAGCACACCCAAAGGAGGAATATGTTGCCTCCAACACCCAAAGAGGCCCATTAGGCACTGTACGCCTTTTTTACTTGTAGAAAGGGCCAGATACAACAACTTATCCTTCATCCAGAGGGATTTTTTTTTTTTTTTAATTTTTATTGTGCTTTAAGTGAAAGTTTACAAATCAAGCAGTCTCTCACTTATACACACCTTGCTACATATTCCCAATTGGTCTCCCCCTAATGAAACAGTCCGCTCCCTCCCTCCATTCTCTGTTTTCATGCCCGTTTCGCCAGCTTCTAACCCCCTTTACCCTCTCATCTCCCCTCCAGGCAGGAGATGCCAACATAGTCTCAAGTGTCCACCTGATCCAAGAAGCTCACTCCTCACCAGCATCCCTCTCCAACCCATTGTCCAGTCCAATCCATGTCTGAAGAGTTGGCTTCGGGAATGGTTCCTGTCCAGGGCCAAAAGAAGGTCTGGGGGCCATGACCACCGGGGTCCTTCTAGTCTCAGTCAGACGATTAGGTCTGGTCTTTTTACGAGAATTTGGGGTCTGCATCCCACTGCTCTCCTGCTCCCTCAAGGGTTCTCTGTCATGTTCCCATCAGGGCAGTCATCAGTTGTAGCCAGGCACCATCTACCTCTTCTGGTCTCAGGCTAATGTAGACTCTGGTTTATGTGGCCCTTTCTGTCTCTTGGGCTTGTAATTATCTTGTGTCCTTGGTGTTCTTCATTCTCCTTTGATCCAGGTGGGTTGAGACCAATTGATGCATCTTAGATGGCTGCTTGCTAGCATTTAAGACCCCCGACACCTCTCTCCAAGGTGGGATGCAGATGTTTTCTTAATAGATTTTATTATACCAATTGACTTAGATGTCTCCTGAAACCATGGTCCCCAAACCCTCACCCCTGCTATGCTGGCCTTTGAAGCATTCGGTTTATTCAGGAAACTTCTTTGCTTTTGATTTAGTCCAGTTGTGCTGACCTTGCCTGCACTGCATGTTGTCTTTCCTGTCGCCTAAAGTAGTTCTTATCTACTATCTAATTAGTGAGTACCCCCTCCCCCTCCCTCGCCCCCGGTAACCATCAAAGAATATTTTCTTCTCTGTTTAAACTATTTCTTTAGTTCTTATAATGGTGGTCTTATACAATATTTGTCCTTTTGCAATTGACTAATTTCACTCAGCATAACGTCTTCCAGATTCCTCCACGTTATGAAATGTTTCACCGATTCATCACTGTTCTTTATCAATGCATGGTATTCCATTGTGTGATTATACCATAATTTATTTATCCATTCATCTGTTGATGGGCACCTTGGTTGCTTCCATCTTTTTGCTATTGTAAATGTGCTGCAGTGAACATGGGTGTGCATATATCTGTTCGTGTAAAGGCTCTTGTTTCTCTAGGATATATTCCAAGGAGTGGGATTGCTGGATCATATGGTAGTTCTATTTCTAGCTTTTAAAGTAAGCACCAAATCGATTTCCAGGGGGCATATTTTAACATGCCGCACACCACTAGACCACTAAAAATTTCACTGAGGTGGAAGGACCCTGAGTTTTTGTCAGGCTTATTTTCCACCTTGTGGCACACAATGTCTTATGAATAAGTCTAGAGTAGTTGCCATTTCTTGCTCATTAAGTCAAATAAGTATAATATCATCAATGTAATGGACCAGTGTGATGTCTTGTGGAAGGGAAAGGTGATCCAGTTCCCTATGGATTAAATTATGACATAGGGTGGGAGAGTTGATATACGTCATAGGTAGGGCAGTGAAGGTGCATTGGTGGCCTTGCCAGCTGAAAGTAAACTGCTTCTTGTGGTCTTAGAAACAGGAAAGAGAGAGAAAAAGAGAGAGAAAGAGAGAGAGATTTGTTTTAAGGAATTGGCTCATGAAATTGTTGAGGGATGGCAAGTTCCAAAATCTGTAAGTCAGGTTATAGGCTGGAGATTCCTGTAGTTTTGTGTCTCAAAGTCAATAGGCCAGATGACAGGAAGAGTGAAAAGGTTCTGTGAAGATGTCTAATTTTCAGTCTGGAGGCAGAATACCCCTAAAAACTCCTTTTTGCTCTTAAGGCCTTCAACTGATTGGATAAGGCCCACCCACATTATGGAAGGTAATCTACTTAAGGACAACTGATCTAATCACACGTAACTACTTCATAACAGAGTCTAGACTAGCATTTGAACAAACAACTGCACACCATAGCTTAGCCAAGTTGACACATAAAATTAACCATCACACCTACTTACACTCAAAGTATATCAACAATATCAGGCTCTACTGAATATGAAATATACAAAATACATAAAAACAAATGTATTTCAGTAGGTAAATGTTCAGTTATAACTGTACTAAAAGAAGAAAAGGTTCCCACAAATTTCTAAAGTAACTCGTAGAGGATGGCATTGCCTCAGATGAGAGCCACTGGTGTTGGAGACTGATAAAAGCTAACGTGTGAATTATAAATGTGGAAGTTGAGTCGGCGAATGTTTTGGTGTGTATATTTCCACTACACTCAAAAAAAAAAAAAGTTAAGGTGTTACCCCTCTCTGGACTATAACAGTAGTCAAAACCTCAAACTCAAAGAGCTTTAGCATGACCCAATGTTAGAGGAGTCATTTTGCAGAGAGGCAGAGTTCAGCAACACCCCTAAAGTCATGCTGTGAACAGAGCCAATTCACCTGCTCCTCCTCCCCACACAACATTTGCCACAACTCTTTGAGTCAATAATTCTTCGGGCAAATCTGACCATCACAACTCTGCTTGGAACTGTGTGGTGGCTCCCCAATGACCTTAGGCAAAAGTCAAAACCTTATCTCTCATTTCACAGTTAAGGCACAGGAGGGTTAGCAGGAAAAGTGATTCTGTGCCACCAGCAACCTGAGTAAGAGAGATGGGGCAGGAATCCAGTGTTCTGATGCTTGGCCCTACCCTCTTCTGAATACACGTTGTTCTTATGTGCTGTCGAGTCGGACTCACAGACAGCCAATGTGACAGAGACTGTAGAACTGTCCCACAGGATTTTCTAGGCTTTAATCTTTACGGGAAAACCCTGGTGGCATAATGGTGAAGAGCTACGGCTGCTAACCAAAAGGTCGGCAGTTTGAATTTACCAGGCAGTCCTTAGAAACCCTATAGGGCAGTGCTACTCTGTTCTATAGGGTCACTACGAGTCGGAATCGACTCAACAGCAACGGGTGAAACTTTACAGGAGGAGATCATCAGGTCTTTTCTCTCACAAAGCCACTGGGTGGGTTCAAACCATCAACCTTTCAGTTAGCAGCCAAGCACTTAACAACTGCGCCACCAGGGCTCCTTGTCAACACACCTTTCTACTTTACAAAGATGTCCCCAGTCCTCGTTCCTAAACAGGTAGGTGAAAACACTTGGAGGCAGATTCCTCTCTGGAATGGTTTGAATATTATCCTTCCTGAAGGCAAAGGGATGACCCGCTGAGCCCCTGCCAGCTGAGGAACCAGTGGGGTCAACCCAGACTATAAAGGAAGAAATGAGTGCAGACCAAGGCCTAGCATAATGGATATAATACCAATCAGAAAAAAATCCTGCAAAGCTCCAGGGGGGAATTCTTACCCAGAGTTAGAAAATTAACTGATACCCCTTCTGCTCTAATTCAGAGGCATCTGAGCAATGCACTGCAGTGAGTTTTCCACATTTAAGTCCAATATCATAAGGAATTTCAATTCCCCAAATCCCTTCTCCTTTTCAGCCAGCTGTCTCCTTTCTTCATACTGCTTTTTGTGTGGAGGCCTCTCCGGCCTGGTCGGCTCCTATCATGGAAATAATTCTGTTTCCCGCTAGAGGGGAAAAAGAAAATTTACCCATTGAACCAAGGAAAATTGCAGTGACAGCGTGGAAACCCTGGAGGGACACCATATTGATTTAAATGTTGAAGTTAGTAAGGAAGAAAAAAGGAGGAGGAGGACAGGGAGAAAGAACAGGAGGGGAAAGAGGAGGAAGGGGGATGGAGGGAAAAAAAGCGGGGAAAGGAGTGACAAACTTCTGGCAGTCTGTCCCCACGGAGATCTTTCAAAGCGATTTGGTGAGCCTACGAGGAGAAAAAGCGTTGGGAGTAGAGAGGGTCTGGCAAGAAGCATTGCAATCTCTTTGCTTGCTCCTCTGAGATGGCGTGCTCCACTATCTCCCCCTTGTGGGGAGCAACACTACCAGAAAAAAAAAAGCAGCCAGGAATTCCTGCAGAGCAACCCTAATGTGACCGGGTGAAAGACATCCTGGCTTGAGGGCATAGCCATCGCCTGAAGGGTGTTTGTTGGAAAGCTCTGAATTCTTCTGAATGGCCTGGAAATAGCAGGTCATAAGTGTCCACTTATATGGCTCTCTCTGCATTAACAGTTGTCTTTAAACATAGTCATAACGGTCACGTTGTCACTTCATTTGGAAATTTACAAAGTGCAGTATTTCATTTAATCCTTGTTTTTACTGTTGCTAGTTGCTGTCAAGGGCTCTGACTCACGGTGACCCTATGTACCTATGTACCGAACAGGATGTTGCCCGGTCCTGTGCCATATTCACAATCGTTGATATGCTCAAATCCATTGTTGCAGCCACTGTGTATTTTAAGTGTCTTCCAACCTAGGGGGCTCATCTTCCAGCACTATATTGGACAATATTCTGTTGTTATCCATAGGGCTTTCATTGGCTAATTATTGGAAGTAGATCACCAGGCCTTTTTTCCTAGTCTGTCTTAGTCTGGAAGCTCCACTGAAACCTGTCCACCATGGGTGACCCTGCTGGAATTTGAAATACCAGTGGCATAGCTTCCGCATCACAGCAACATGCAAGCCACCACAGTATGACAAACTGACAGACAGGTTGTGGATCTAATCCTTACTGCCTCCCAATAAGGTACAGATTATTCTCAATGCATTACATATAGAAAGTGAGGCTTGATGGGATTACATGATTTGTCCAGAAGGAGACAGGAAACCACAGCACCTTGCCCTGTATGTCGAGTCTAGCTCTCATGGGTTATAAACCACCCTGCAGAGCCCCAAGGGTAAGAGGTCTAGCCCCTTCCTCTCCATCCCCCTATTCTTGTGTGAGGTGATAACACGCCCTTTCCCAAATAGATACCTGCCCCTACAGACCAAGCTCCCATCCTGGAGTCATATTCTGACTGGTATTCAGAACACTTTCCATGTTGCTTTCTTGGGGACAGATGAACTACATTGGACCATTCTCAAGCAGTCAGAGTCCATCCAATAAACATTTTTTGGGCTCCTATTTGAAACAGGGGGATACTGTGATTAAAAAAAAAAAAAAAAATCCCGAATCTAAAGGACCAGGAATGATTCTCCTGACTGATCAAAGGCACAACAAAAAACTCAGAATGAGCCCATCGCCTCAGTCACCACGCAAACCAGCGAGTCAGAATCTAAGAGTTGTTTGCACCTGCATTCAGGGTCCAATCTCCCTCCTCAGAGGGGCAGAAGATTGAACAAGGTGGCCTTGGGAATGGCCCCTACCCCCAGGAGTCTCTCAGGCAGTGCTGAGGCAGGCTTGGTGGCGCCATGACTATGATTCCTGCAGACTTATTTCTGTTCATGAGCTAGTGGATGGAATGGGGAGACTTTCGTTCTAGGTTTGAGTTTTGCCACACACTAGATGTTTAACTTGAGGCAAGTCACTTTGCCTATCTGGGTATCAGGTTCCCCAGGTGTGATTTGAGGGTGTTGGATGACTTGGTTTCTCCTTGTTACCCCAAGTGCTGGCCCTGAGTGCAGCTCAGCCACACAGTGCCGCTCCTCTTCTGTGCTGGTTGCTGTTGAGGGTGTTGACTGAGTTCATCTGTTTACCAAGCACATGCAGCTGTCCCCCTCCGATTACTTCATCACAGGCGCTGACAGACCCTCCCGGGCAGGGCTCTTGGCACAGACTCACTAGGGAGCATCTCCAATCATTGCTCGTCCTCATCAAATTCAGATTTATGGAGTGTAAAGCTGGAAGAGGCCCAGGAAGGTCATGGAACACATGGTCTCCAGGCCCCTGGGAGCTCATGTTCTGACTCGTGGGCCATTTCCCAAGACACTTGGCCAAGCAGGTCAGTGTCAGTATTCTCATCCTCATTCAATGGGATGGGAGTGGTAAATGGGGCTGAGGAACCTAAGTCACCAAGTAACGTTGCCGCAGAGGCAGTATCAACCCTTACATGAAGCTCATGAAATACTGTTACTTTATCTGTATTATTATTATTATTATTTACCTCCAATTATGCCCAGGGTGTGGTGAGGGACAATATGCAGAAGGGATCTTGAATATAAACGAATTACATCATATTTATCCTTGAGTAATGATACTACCAACAGACAGTGTTTTCAAGCAGTTGTGATGGGCCAGCTATTATTCTGAGTCCTGTATAATAAACCCCATTTTACTCACAAGAAATCTGTGCCTTAGAGAGTGCAAGTTCCTTGCCTAGGATTTGAACCAGGAAAGTTGAACATCACACTCTTACCCACTGTGCTCAGCTTGGTTGGCGTGACAAGTTAGCTCCTGCATCAAACAATGGAAGACCACAGAACAGTCTATCAGTAAGTGCTCAGATTGATAGCCAGGGTACAAACATGCGGGGCCTGAGAAGGAGAGATCAGTGTGGAAAGCAGGATGTGGGGCAGGCTTCCCTGAGGAGGGTAGTTTCAGGCTGGTCTTCCCAGGACTACCACTACCTACCAGTCGCCATAGAGTCGACTCTGACTCACGTGTGTCAGTGAAGAACTGAGTTCCATAGGGTTGTCAATGGCTGTGATCTTTCAGAAGTAGATTAGCCACACCTTTCTTCCGGGGTGACACTGGGTGGGCTTAAGCCTCCAACATTTTGGTTAGCAGCTGAGTGTGTTAACCGTTTGCATGGTAAGGACTCCCTTTCCAGGACAGTTCTATTCCGTCATTTACCAGCTGAATGATTTCAGAGAGCTCACTTCCCCTCTCTTCATTTCTGTTTCCTCATTAAAAAAAAAAAAATCCATTACCACTGAGTCAATTCCAACTCATAGTGACCCTATAGGACAGAGTAGAACTGCCCCTCATGGCTTCCAAGAACGCCTGGTGGATTCAACTGCCGGCCTTTTGGTTAACAGCCGTGGCTCTTAACCACTGCACCACCAGGGTTTCCATCTTTCCAGGATGGGTAGGATTTATCCAAACAAAGTAGAGGAGGCATGTAAGGAGTAGAGAAGGGCATGAGCACCATGTGGTTTGGGGGAGTAGCAGCAGCACAGTGAATGGAGAAGAAAGTACAGATACGCTTCCTTCTCACTCCTTCTTTTCACTGCCCTCATGGCTTCATGTCCAGGGACTTCTGAGTGTCTGTTAGAGGATGTGCACCACAGACTTTGCAGATCTATGCTTGCTTTCTTCTGGGCCGAAAGGAGATGAGGAAGGTAAGGGGTAGCAGTGGTTCTGCAGGTATGGCTGGCAGTACATGACTCCTTTTCAGAGCATGCCTGCATGATAGCTGTATTGTGGATCTCAACCATTTTTATACATATGTCCTAATTTCATATAGTGGAATTTGGGGCTGTAGACTAAAATGGGTTAAGATGCACCCTACATTATTATACCGCAGCCCAGGTGGTGCAGGGGTTAAAAGCTGTGTTGTTAACCAAAACACTGGCAGTTCAACTCCACCACCCGCTCCTTGGAAACCCTAGGGGCAGTTCCGCTCTGTCCTACAGGGTCTCTATGAGTTGGGATCAACTCAATGGCAACCGGTTCTGGTTTTTAATATTGTACTTATAGAAGCCCTGGTGGCACAATGCTTAAGTACCTGGCTGCTAACCGGAAGGCTGGCAGTTTGAACCCAGCCAGCGGTCCCATGGGAGAAAAAAACCTGGCAATCTGCTCCAGTGAAGATTAATAGCCTAGGAAACCCTATGGGGCAGTTCAACTCTGTCACCTGGGATTGCTATGAGTTGAAAACCAACTCAGTGGTACCTAACAAAACTACTGTACTAATCATATGGTGACTTGTCATCCCTGGTTTGTTCTTTTACACATCACAAGCAGAATTCTTAACTGTTCTGCTTACAATTTGTCGTCAGGCGATGCCTCCCACCCTGCTCTACTCTATGTCTTGGTCCAGGTGGACATCACCAGAACAGTACGCTTCCTCAGTGAACCCAGAGTCTGTTTCAGACACTGAGCACAGTTTGGCAGCACCCTTTGGAGGGGCAGGGTGCACATGTTTGCTGTGACCAATGGGTGAAGGCCGCACTGCCATGACTAGAAACCAGAACCATGCTAGCAAGGCAGACATGGAGAGCACAGTAAGTGTGGGCTGCCAAGAGGGGAATTCTGGCTTTTAGTTGTAGGTTTTACCACTAAGCTACGCTGCTCCCAAGTGCTCATTTTACCAGTGGAACATCTTAGAACCAGGACTCATTCCTCTCCATGCTCACCCCACTTCCGCTGTTCCCCCACAGCACACACACACTCACACACGTTCCGAAATGGAAAAGGCCAAGCCGCAAACCCTTCCTTGCTTTCTCTGTCCACACAGTTTTATTTTTAGGTTAGAAAAGACCCTTTCCTCTTCTGACTCATGGGTTCACTGACAAATGTGCCCTTAATTGAGCAAGCTGAATAAAAGTCATGCCTTGTGTCACCATCTTGAATCAAAGAGGCCCTTGTGACCAGGCCTTGTTTTGTGATTTTGCACCCTCCCCTCCTCTATGCTCACGCTCTGTGTCTTCTGCAGACCAAGGCACTAAGGCTAAATAATCTTCTCTCATCACCTCATATCACCTCATGTCACTGCCACCACCACCCCACCCTGCCACTAACACACACACACATGCCCCAAACTAAGATTCAGCTCACCTCCTTGGACGGTGTTACTGGCCATTTGCTCAGGAGCCACACATTTTGGCAATAGAGGCAAACCCAGTCTGAGAACCACCCTTAGGTAGAACTTGCATTTAGGGATGAATAACACCCTTTTGTGGTTCAGGTCTATAGTCTTTTCTCTGCAACCCTTAAGAGTTTTAGAATTGAGAGTTTTTTGGATTTTAGAAAGATACATATACTGTATATTGTATAACTCCCCTAGGGGGGCCAGGTCAGCACTGGGTAATAAAACAAACTCATATTTCTAATAATAATATTAATATAATAAATGATAAATGAAGCAGGATAAATGAAGACTATAATTTTTTGTTTTTAGAGCTTTTAGATTTCTGAATTGCAGCTAAGATATTATAGACTCCCATGTCGGGAGGTGACTAGGTATATAAAGTCAATTATTGGTCTAGTTACCAGACGCTAGTACAGTCTTAGCCTAGGAGATTGCAAAGTGTTCTGAAATCAAAGCCCACTTTCTTTGATGGCAGCCCCAGCTCAAAATCATGATTTTTGCTAGTGCTAGTTCCTTTTTCAAACCTCATTTTACAGATGAAAAAACTGAGTTTCAGAAAGGATTAAGTCTTTTACCCAAGACTACTGCAGTCTGTGTGACATACCAGTTGCTGTTGAGTTGACTTTGACTCATGGTGACCCCATGTGTGTGTGAGTAGAACTGTATTCCCTTAGGGTTTTCACTGGCTGACTTGTCAAAAATAGATTGCCAGGACTTTCTTTTGCCAGGTACCTCTGGTGGGCTCAAACATCCAACCTTTCAGTAAACAGCTGAGCACTTAAGAGTTTGCACTACCTAAAGGCTTCCACCCAAGGTAGAACAGCCTTAATCTCAAGCCTTCTGATGTTTAGCTATGATTCCTTCAACCAGTCACTGTGGAACAAATATTCGTCACAGTGTGGGCTAGGAAATCCCCATGATGATGGAGTTTCTGGTCATTAGTGTGCTCCCAAATTACAAATGTACAAAATCCCCTGAACTCTTCCAGACAATCCCCTAACTGTCCTGGGAGATTGTCCCCCATGGTTGCAGGGACCCCAGATGGCAGGCAAGGAAGGTATAGGCACACAGCTGGCTCTCCTGCCACTCTCCTTCCTCCACTCCCATGAAAAAGAAACCCAATCCCCCCAGCCAAGCATTTGGGCTCCTGGGAGCCTTGGCCAGCCAGTGGCTGCTTGGATTATCTTTATTGGCCTTGCAGCCATTGCTAAACCTCTGTGGAAGTGAACCAGATGTCCCCATTTGACCAGCCATTGCAGTTGTGTCCAGCAATGTCCAGCTGTTCCAACCTCCGTTCACAGAGTGTCTCATTTATCTTGGATTTCTTAGCACCATAACCAAGATGCCAGAGGAGAAAAGGATGCTCCATTCCTGACATCAGGGGGAAAATATGAAACAGGAATCTAATAAATGCTGTTAAGCATTGTTTTCTTCCCAAGATGCACCTATCATCCCTTTCCTTCCCACTGAGCTGTAGAGGTATGCTTTGCTCTCCTTCCTTGAAGAATCTGATCCAGGCATCTCTCCTTTCAGAAAGGATTCCCAAATCTGTTATGAAAATCTGCTGCATTTTTAGGTCAATCCCATTAAGGGATTAGCCTCTGGGTTTTAGTTCCATGCCTTTTGAGAATTAGGGTAACACAGCTGGATGGATAACTCAACTTCACAGATCTACTAAGGGGAGCTCTAAGTCCAGGATTTATTAGGGGCCTTCAACCCGAACCTCCTCTACCTACCCAGGTATTTATTTCCCAGAATTGGGATAAGGTGCCACTGTAGTTTGAGTTTGATCCAGACACAGGAATTCAAGTTGCCTTAGATCCAATGCCTAAAGTGGGTTGAGTCAAGTTGTTGAAACAAAAACCATACTACTTGAGAGATCAGAATTCTAGTCTATTGGCTGTGTGGGATGGGAGCTTCACAAAGATTCCCAGGGGCTATTATCCATCCCAGAGTGCTGGTGGTGCAATGGTTAAGAGCTCAGCTGCTAACCAAAAATCAGCAGTTTGAATCCACAAGCCACTCCCCAGCTGTTCCTTGGAAATCCTATCGGGCAGTTCTATTCTGCCCTTTAGAATCTCTATTAGTTGGAGTTGACTCGATGGCAACAAATTTATTGTCCATCTCATACCCGTACTGAGGTGGGTCCCACATGGATTATGAGCAACTTAATCTTGCATGCCTGGGCTTAGCTACTGACCTAGACTGAGCCAATCAGAGTCCTTTTCTCAGAAACTTGGACTTGGAACTGAGAGAGTCCCTGGGACGAGTCTCAAACTGATGATCGGTGCTGATGGCAGCCATGTTTCCCACCACATAAACCAGAAAGCAGAGAAAGCCATGCAGGAAGAGGGATAAAACAAAACATAAGGAGCGAAGCTGACTCAAGTGACAAAGAAAGAAAGACAGATGACCGTAGGTAGCCAGGAAGTCAGCTTTCTGCACTTAAGCTTTTGTCCCCCTCAGTAATTCATTGATTCAGCCTAAACAAACAAACAAAAGATGATTTATGAAGGATGCTAAAAATTAGCGGGCAAAAGTTTAAGGAGAACCAGGGTATTTGCATGGTCTCAACGTAAACATTTGTTAAATACTAAGGAGAAATAGTAAATTTCCTTTGAAGAAACATGGCGGACACCACCTTAACAAAGTAATTCAGATTAATATCACCAGTAATGAGACAAGCAACATCATGTCCCTCCTTGATACAATGCACTGAGAAGGACACGGCATCACTTCTGTGGCATTTTTGTCTAAAATGAGTAACCTCAATCTAATGACAAGAAAACATCCAACAAACCCAAACTTAGAGACAGTCTATAAAATGCCTGACTAGTACCCTTAAAAAGTGTCAAGATCCTCAGCAAACATAAAGTCAAATACTATGAAAATGAGGAACACACAATTTACAAATAAAAACGTCTCAGCACAAAAAAGTAAGTGGAAAAATGAAATTGTCAACAACACACATAAAAAGGCATCAAAATGACAGCGCTAAACACATAAAAAAAATCTGTAATTACACTGAATGTAAATGGACTAAACGCACCAATAAAGAGACAGAGAGTCTCAGACTGGTTAAAGAAACACGATCCGTCTATATGCTGCCTATAAGAGACACACCTTAGACTTAGAGACACAAACAAACTAAAACTCAAAGGATGAAAAAAAATATATCAAGCAAACAATAAGCAAAAAAGAGCAGGAGTAGCAATATTAATTTCTGACAAAATAGACTTTAAAGTCAAACCCACCCCAAAGGATAAAGAAGGACACAACATAATGATTAAAGGGACAATTGACCAGGAAGATATAACCATATTAAATATTTATGCACCCAATGACAAGGCTGCAAGATACATAAAACAAACTTTAACAGAACTGAAAAGTGAGATAGACACCTCCCCAAATACAGTAGGAGACTTCAACACACCACTTTCGGAGAAGGACAGGACATCCAGTAAGAAGCTCAAAAGAGACACGGAAGACCTAATTGCTACAATCAACCAACTTGACCTCATTGACTTATATAGAACACTCCACCCAACTGCTGCAAAGTATACTTTTTTTTCTAGCGCACATGGAACATTCTCTAGAATAGACCACATATTAGGTCATAAAACAAACCTTTGCAGAATCCAAAACATCGAAATATTACAAAGCATCTTCTCAGACCACAAGGCCATAAAAGTGGAAATCAATAACAGAAAAATTAGGGAAAAGAAATCAAATACTTGGAAACTGAACAATACCCTGCTGAAAAAAAACTGGGTTATAGAAGACATTAAAGAGGGAATAAAGAAATTCATAGAATGCAACGAGAATGAAAACACTTCCTATGAAAATCTCCGGGACACAGCAAAAGCAGTGCTCAGAGGTCAATTTATATCGATAAATGCACACATACAAAAAGAAGAAAGAGCCAAAATCAGAGAACTGTCCCTACAACTTGAACAAATAGAAAGTGAGCAACAAAAGAATCCATCAGGCACCAGAAGAAAACAAATAATAAAAATTAGAGCTGAACTAAATGAATTAGAGAACAGAAAAACAACTGAAAGAATTAACAAAGCCAAAAGCTGATTCTTTGAAAAAATTAACAAAATTGATAAACCATTGGCCAGACTGCCTAAAGAAATACAGGAAAGGAAACAAATAACCCGAATAAGAAATGAGATGGGCCACATCACAACAGACCCAACTGAAATTAAAAGAATTATATCAGATTATTATGAAAAATTGTACTCTAACAAATTTGCAAACCTAGAAGAAATGGATGAATTCCTAGAAAAACACTACCTACCTAAACTAACACAATCAGAAGTAGAACAATTAAATAGACCCATAACAAAAAAAGAGATTGAAACGGTAATCAAAAAACTCCCAACAAAAAAAAGCCCTGGCCTGGACGGCTTTACTGCAGAGTTCTACCAAACTTTCAGAGAAGAGTTAACACCACTACTACTAAAGGTATTTCAAAGCATAGAAAATGACGGAATACTGCCTAACTCATTCTATGAAGCCACCATCTCCCTGATACCAAAACCAGGTAAAGACATCAGAAAAAAAGAAAATTACAGACCTATATCCCTCATGAACATAGATGCAAAAATACTCAACAAAATTCTAGCCAATAGAATTCAACAACATATCAAAAAAATAATCCACCACGACCAAGTGGGATTTATACCAGGTATGCAAGGCTGGTTTAATATTAGAAAAACCATTAATGTAATCCACCATATAAATAAAACAAAAGACAAAAACCGCATGATCTTATCAATTGATGCAGAAAAGGTATTTGACAAAGTCCAACACCCATTTTTGATAAAAACTTTCACCAAAATAGGAATTGAAGGAAAATTCCTCAACATAATAAAGGGCACCTATACAAAGCCAACAGCCAACATCACTCTAAATGGAGAGAGCCTGAAAGCATTTCCCTTGAGAACGGGAACCAGACAAGCATGCCCTTTATCACCACTCTTATTCAACATTGTGCTAGAGGTCCTAGCCAGAGCAATTAGGCTAGACGAAGAAATAAAGGGCATCTGGATTGGCAAGGAGGAAGTAAAATTATCTCTATTTGCAGATGACATGATCTTATACACAGAAAACCCTAAGGAATCCTCCAGAAAACTACTGAAACTAATAGAAGAGTTTGGCAGAGTCTTAGGTTACAAGATAAACATACAAAAATCACTTGGATTCCTCTACATCAACAAAAAGAACATCAAGAGAAAATCACCAAATCAATACCATTCACAGTAGCCCCCAAGAAGATAAAATACTTAGGAATAAATCTTACCAAAGATGTAAAAGACCTATATAAAAAAAACTACAAAGTACTACTGCAAGAAACTAAAAATGACCTACTTAAGTGGAAAAACATACCTTGCTCATGGATAGGAAGACTTAACATAGTAAAAATGTCTATTCTACCAAAAGCCATCTATACACACAATGCACTTCAGATCCAAATTTGAATGACATTTTTTAATGAGATGGAGAAACAAATCAACTTCATATGGAAGGGAAAGAAGCCTCGGATAAGTAAAGCATTACTGAAAAAGAAGAAGAAAGTGGGAGGCCTCACTCTACCTGATTTTAGAACCTATTATACAGCCACAGTAGTCAAAACAGCCTGGTACTGGTACAACAACAGGCACATAGACCAATGGAACAGAATTGAGAACCCAGATATAAATCCATCTACATATGAGCAACTGATATTTGACAAAGGCCCAGTGTCAGTTAATTGGGGAAAAGATAGTCTTTTTAACAAATGGTGCTGGCATAACTGGATATCCATTTGCAAAAAAATGAAACAGGACCCATACCTCACACCATGCACAAAAACTAACTCCAAGTGGATCAAAGACCTAAACATAAAGACTAAAACGATAAAGATTATGGAAGAAAAAATAGGGACAATGTTAGGAGCCCTAATACAAGGCATAAACAGAATACAAAACATTACCAAAAATGACAAAAAGAAGCCAGATAACTGGGAGCTCCTAAAAATCAAACACCTATGCTCATCTAAAGACTTCACCAAAAGAGTAAAAAGACCACCTACAGATTGGGAAAGAATTTCAGCTATGACATCTCCGACCAGCGCCTGATCTCTAAAATCTATATGATTCTGTTAAAACTCAACCACAAAAAGACAAACAACCCAATCAAAAAGTGGGCAAAGGATATGAACACGCACTTCACTAAAGAAGAGATTCAGGCAGCTAACAGATACATGAGAAAATGCTCTCGATCATTAGCCATTAGAGAAATGCAAATTAAAATTACGATAAGATTCCATCTCACACCAACAAGGCTGGCATTAATCCAAAAAACACAAGACAATAAATGTTGGAGAGGCTGTGGAGAGATTGAAACTCTTATATACTGCTGGTGGGAATGTAAAATGGTACAACCACTTTGGAAATCTATCTGGCGTTTTCTTAAAAAGTTAGAAATAGAACTACCATACAACCCAGAAATCCCACTCCTCGGAATATACCCTAGAGAAATAAGAGCCTCACACGAACAAATATATGCACACCCATGTTTATTGCAGCTCTGTTTACAATAGCAAAAAGCTGGAAGCAACCAAGGTGTCCATCAACAGATGAATGGGTAAATAAATTGTGGTATATTCACACAATAGAATACTACGCATCGATAAAGAACAGTGACGAATCTGTGAAACATTTCATAACATGGAGGAACCTGGAAGGCATTATGCTGAGTGAAATTAGTCAGAGGCAAAAGGACAAATATTGTATAAGACCACTATTATAAGATCTTGAGAAATAGTATAAACTGAGAAGAACACATACTTTTGTGGTTATGAGGAGGGGAGGGAGGGAGGGTGGGAGAGGGTTATTTACTGATTAGTTAGTAGATAAGAACTACTTTAGGTGAAGGAAAGGAAAATACTCAATAAAAGGAAGGTCAGCTCAACTGGACTGGACCAAAAGCAAAGAAGTTTCCGGGAGAAACTGAATGCTTCAAAGGTCAGCAGAGCAAGGGCGGGGGTTTGGGGACTACGGCTTAAGGGGTCTTCTAAGTCAATTGGCAAAATCATTCTATTATGAAAACATTCTGCATCCCACTTTGAAATGTGGCGTCTGGGGTCTTAAATGCTAACAAGCTGCCATCTAAGATGCATCAATTGGTCTCAACCCACCTGGATCAAAGGAGAATGACGAACACCAAGGTCACACGATAACTATGAGCCCAAGAGACAGAAAGGGCCACATGAACCAGAGACTTACATCATCCTGACACCAGAAGAACTAGATGGTGCCCAGCCACAACCGATGCCTGCCCTGACAGGGAGCACAACAGAGAACCTCTGAGGGAGCAGGAGATCAGTGGGATGCAGACCCGAAATTCTCATAAAAAGACCAGACTTAGTGGTCTGACTGAGACTAGAGGAATCCTGGCGATCATGGTCCCCAAACCTTCTGTTGGCCCAGGACAGGAACCATTCCCAAAGACAACTCATCGGACATGGAAAGGACTGAACAATGGGCAGGAGAGAGATGCTGATGAAGAGTGAGCTACTTGTATCAGGTGAACACTTTGGATTGTGTTGGCATCTCCTGTCTGGAGGGGAGATAGGAGGGTAGAGAAGGTTAGAAACTGACAAAATTGTCACGAAAGGAGAGACTGGAAGGGCTGACTCATTAGGGGGAGAATAAGTGGGAGTATGGAGTAAGATGTATATAAGCTTATATGTGACAGACTGACTTGATTTGTAAATGTTCACTTAAAGCTCAGTAAAAATTATTAAAAAAAAAAGTGTCAAGATCATGAAAGACAAGAAAAGACTAAGAAACTGTCCTAGATTGGAGGAACATGGCAACTAAATTCATTGTGGGATCTTTGAACAGAAAAAGGGCGCTAATGAGGAAAATGGTGAAGCTCGAATAAAGCTTATGGTTTAGCTGATAGTGTTACACCAATGTTAATGTCTAAGGCTTAAATAATTTTGCTATGATTTCTGTAAGTCTTTGGACATATAGAAAAAGTTAGATAAAAGAAATATAGAAATTCTCTGCATTATTTTTGCAACTCCTTTTTAAGCCTAAAGTTATCTCCAAATAAAATTTAAAAACAATTTGAAAAGAGGCAATTTATCATCAGGATAGAAGGATGCCTTGTGGAATTCAAAGGCATGGACATTGTTGAGCCTCAAGCTTATGCTAGCTCCAGTGGTTTTCGTTCATTACAACCAGAAAAGTCTGCCTAGTGCATCCTGGATAAGCCATTCAAATTCTCAGCACCGCAGAATGGAATCTTCCCCAAACCACCAGAGAACATTGAACTTAATGCTTAGCACCTTACGTGTGTTACAAAGCATCATCACAATCCTCTCCTTCCTGCCTTGTAAAAGCCAAGTTTAAGAGCCAGATAGCTTCTGTGCTTCTAGAAAGACCTGAAAGAAGGAAATGTACATCTCATTTAATCATCTCAGCAACACAGGTGATCATTGTCTAGGTAGAATTTGAGGACTAGAATGTCACCCAGTGCAACCCCCAATGCTGAAAATCTTTGCACTTTCATGCCAAACAAGTGTTTCAATAGCTCAAATAATGGAGAAATTAGTACTTTAAGAGGCAAATTTTTCAGTTCTCTGCTGAATAGAACAATATTCTTTAGCTGAGGGTGATAATCAACAGCCTGGTTTGCCTGGGACAATCCCAGGTGTAATTATTACTAGTGCCCCACTCTTAAAAGTGTCCTGGTTTAGATGATTGGTTACCTTCCTTATGCTAGGCAAAAACAACAACAACCAAAACTGTCTCCTCTTGGTTAAATATGAGAACTAAGGCTTCATAACACAGAACAAGCCTACCCCTTTTTTTTTTAATAGTTTCAAAGATTTGAAAACAGCTGTCTTACCCACCCCCATGCCACGTAGTCCCAGTTCTCCTAGCAAAGCTTCATAAATCAGTTTCCAAATTCCTCACCACCATATCAACCATCTCTTGTTGTCTTCTGAAGATGAAGGGCCTAGAATAGAATACAAAACTCCAGATGTGGCCTGACTAATTTTGAGATATTAGAATTATTAATCACTTTCCTATAAATTCTTCATAAGGTATCATTGGCCAACATTATTTGTAATGCATAATCCAGAAGCCAATTAAATAACCAACAATAGGGGGACAATTAAGTAATTTACGACACAACCATACTATGAAATATTATGTCAACATGAAAACCATATTGTAGAAAAATATTTAACACCAAGGGAAATAGCTCATAATATAATCTTAAATTAAGAAAGCAGGACATGGGAATATTACATAGTTATGAGAATGAATAAATGACAACTGCCTCCAACCACAAGAATGCATCTCATAAACATAATGTCAAGCAAAAGAAGCAGACACAGTACAGTATAATTCCATTTTTATAAAGTTCAAAAACAGCTAAAACTCATCTATGGTGTTAGGAGTCAAAGAGCGGTTACTCTCTGTGGGGGGAAGTGATTGACAAAGGGTCAAGAGGGCTTCAGGAATCTTGGTAATGTTCTCTTTCCTGATCTAGATGTAGGCTAATAGAATGTACTCAGTTTCTGAAAATTCTACCCTTACATTTATGATTTGGGCACTTTCATGTAGGTAGTATATACCTCTAAAAAGTTTACATTAAAAAAAAAAATTAGAGGCAGGGCGAAGATGGCAGAGTAGTCAGATGCTTCCTGTGGTCCCTCTTATAACAAAGACCCCCAAAACAAGTGAATCAATTATATATGCCAATCTAGGAGCCCTGAACATCAAAGACAAAGTTGAGGAGTTGAACTGAGCAGCAGGGGGAAAGAGAGACTTTTCAGAATCAGCAAGGATTTGCCAGACCTGACCTGGCCAGTACCCAGCAGGCTGGATTGGCCAGCGCACCCAGGCTGAGGCAAGCAGTAGCACTCGGGGTGTGTTTTCTACACCAGAAGAAACCAAGCAGTGCAATGTCTGCACAAGCCTGCAGAACCAGGGGAAAGCAGTGCCGGATACATGAAAGTTAAGTGCAAGCACCTAGTCTACCGTGCAGTACCTCTCTCGTATTCACCGACCCCTTTCCCGCTCTGCTCTGCTCTGGTCCTGGTCCTGCTTCAGCAATTGCCACACCTCTTGGGCCAGAAGTGGGACCCGCCTGTGCCCCGAGCCATTCTCCCAGCTTTGGAGAGGGAACAAATTAACATACAAATAACAAACAGGAAAAAATAATGCACCAGCTCCCCTAAACCAGGATCTCAGGGCAGGCACAGCCCCTTTGCCTAGGCACAGGCACAGGCACAAGGGATCCATGGACTTTGAATGTCTTTGGACATTGAGCCCATTTCAACAGTGTAGGCCCTCATTAGCATAGTACAACAGTGTACATGCTTGAAGCTTATCTTCAACTGCAACAGCTAAGGGGGAGTAGCAGATTCATGACATTTGATACCACTCTACCCATTAAGCGAGGTCCTCACCTACCCACATCAGCAGTCTGAGGACTGGTGGCTCCATCCACTCCATCTAGCCACCTGCAACAGGGGTCTGAGAATAAGTGGTGCCTCCCAATCCTTACAGCCAACAGCATCGGGTGCCCAAAGTCTAGCTGCAAAACATACCCACCTACGGGTTTTAGGGAACAAGGACACGCCTTCCACCCAGGCACTCAGGGGCAACTGTCAGCTCCCTATCTTGCTCAATACATAAACCCCTAATGCAGCCAATTACCTGTGCCTACTCCAATCACTTCTATGTAGCCCTGCCCATCCAGGATTGTAGGTGAGAGCCTGCACCACATACTCTGTGACTGATGACCTGGACACCTGAGCTGATTCCATATAAGAAAAGTAAACAGACTCCTGGACTCACATACCTAGTAACAGCTCCAACCACCTCATGACAGGATGAGAGAGCTTCAAAGACACCAAAATCAAAGGAGCTTACATGACCAGCCTATTTGGGCATAGCAAAACAAACAAAACAAGAAGCTAGGACACAGTAAGCAAACATAAAATAATAAAATATAATACCTTATTGTTGGCTCAGAGACAATAGTCAGTATCAGACCATGATGGCTTCAGCAAGCAATCAAAACAAAGAACAAGGAAACCTCCCAAAGGAAGATAAGGTCTTGGAATTACCGGAAGTAGAATTCAAAAGATTGATATACTGAGCTCTTCAAGAGATCAGGAAGGAGATCAGGGAAAATGCAGAACAAACCATGGAACACATACACAAAACAACAGAGTAACGTAAGAAGGTTATACAAGACCATAACGACAAATTTAACATGCTGCAGAATCCATACAGAGACAGCAAATTGAAATATAAAAGATTAACAACAAAATTTCAGAATTAGACAACTCAATAGAAAGTCATAGGAGCAGAATTGAGGCAATGGAAGTCAGAATTAGTGAGATTGAAGAGAAAGCGCTTGACACCAATATAAAACCAAAAAACCGAACCCACTGCCATCGAGTCGATTCCAACTCATAGTGACCTTATAGGGCAGAGTAGAACTGCCCCACAGAGTTTCCAAGGAGTGCCTGGCGGATTCGAACTGCTGACCTTTTGGTTAGCAGCTGTAGCACTTGACCACTACGCCACCAGGGTTTCCAAATATTTGGGGGAAAATCAGATAAAAGAATTTTTTTAAAAATGAAGACCCTAAGAATAACATAGGACTTTATCAGGAGGAATAACCTAGGAGTGATTGGAGTACCAGAATGGTGGGAGTAACAGAAAATACAGAGAAAGTTCTTGAAGATTTGTTGGCAGAAAACTTCCCTGTTATCGTGACAGACGAGAAGATGTTTATCCAAGAAACTCATCAAACCCCACACGGGATAGCTCCCAAAAGAAATTCACCAAGGCATATTACAACCAAACTTGCCAAAAATCAAAGATAAAGAGAGAATTGTAAAAGTGGCCAGGGATAAATGAAAAGTCATCTACAAAGGAGAGCCAATAAGATTAAGCTCTGACTACTCAGCAGAAACCAGTCAGGCAAGAAAGAAAAAAATTGCCAGCCAAGAATTACATATCCAGCAAAACTGTCTCTCAAATATGACGGTGAAATTAAGGCATTTCCAGACAAACAAAATTTAGGGAATTTGTAAAAACCAAACCAAAATTATAAGAAATATTAAAAGGAGTCCTCCATTTAGAAAATCAATAGCATCAGATAACCCAAGATTAGAACACAGTACAGAGTAACCAGATATCAACCCAGATAGGGAAGTCACAAAAATAAATCAAAACTAAAACACTGAAAATAGGGTAACAGAGACATCAATATGTAAAAAATGACAACATTAAAACAAAAAGAGGGACTAAATAATGTAGCTACAGATCTTTCATATGGAAAGGAAGTCAAGGCTATATAGAGGAGTAAAAGATTGGTTTAAACTTAGAAAAATAGGGGTGAATATTCAGGTAACCACAAAGGAAGCTAACAATCCTACACAACAAAATAAAAAACAAAGATTCAGCAAATACAAAATCAACAATGAAAAAGATGAAAAGAAAATAGTTAAAGAAAAACAACTCAGCACAGAAAATTAAGTGAAATAAAGAAACTGTCAACAACACACACACAAATACATCAATATGATAGCCCTAAACTCATTCCTATCAATAGTTATACTGAATGTAAGTGGAGTAAATGCACAAATAAAGAGACAGAGAGTGGCAAAATGGATAAAACACAAGATCTGTCTATATGCTGCCTACAAGAGACATACCTTTGACTCAAAGATGCAGACAATCTAAAACTCAAAGAATGGAAAAAAATATATATATCAAGCAAACAACAATCAAAAGAGAGCAGAAGTGGCAGTATTGATCTCTGACAAAATAGGCTTTACAGCAAAATTCACCACAAAGGATAAGGAAGAACACTACATAATGATTAAAGGGTCAACACACCAAGAGGACATAACCGTAATAAATATTTACACACCCAATGACAGGATTCCAAAATACAGAAAACAAACTAACAGCATTGAAAAGAGAAAAATAGACAGCTTCACAATAACAGTAGGAGACTTCAACATACCACTTTCAGTGAAGGACAGAACATTCAGAAAGAAGCTCAATAAAGACACAGAAAACCTAAATGTCACAATCAACCAACTTGTTCTCATAAAAAAAAATTTTTCATAGACATATATAAAACACTTCACCCAACAGCAGCCAAGTATACCTTCTTTTACAAGGCCCATAGAACATTCTTCAGAATAGACCACATATTAGGTCACAAAGAGCCTTAAAAATAATCCAAAACATCAAAATATTGCAAAGCATCTTTTCTGACCATAAAGCCATAAAAGTAGAAATCAGTAACAGAAAAAGCAAGGAAAAAAAAAAAAAAAAAAGAAACACATGGAAACTGAACAACACCTTGCTCAAAAACTACTGGGTTATAGAAGAAATTAAGGACGGAATAAAAAAATTCACAGAATCAAACGAGAATGAAAACATCCCAACAGAACCTTTGTGACACAGCAAAAGCAGTGCTCAATTTATAGCAATAAATGCACACATCCAAAAAGAAGAAAGGGCCAAAATCAAAACACTAACCCTACGACTCAAACAAATAGAGAGCAGCAAAAAAAGCTCATGGGCATCAGAAGAGAGCAAATATTAAAAACTAAAACAGAATTAAGTGAAATAGAGAATAGAAAAACAATTGAAAGACTTAACAAGACCAAAAGCTGGTTCTTGGAAAAGATCAATAAAATCGGTAAACCACTGGCCAAACTGACAAAAGAGAAACAGGAGAGGAAGCAAATAACTCGAATAAGAAATGAGATGGGTGATATCATAACAGACCCAACCAAAATTAAAAGAATCGTAACAGAATACTATGAAAAATTGTACTCCAACGAATTTGAAAACCTAGAGGAAATGGAAAACTTTCTAGAAATACACTACCTACATAAACTAACACGAACAGAGGTAGAACAACTAAATAAATCTATAACAAAACAAGAGATTGAAAAGGTAATGTAAAAAAAACTCCCAACGACAACAAAAGAAGCCCTGGCCCTGGCAGCTTCACTGGAGAATTATACCAAACTTTCAGAGAAGAGTTAACACTACTACTTCTAAAGGTATTTCAGAGCATAGCAAAGGATGGAATACTCCCAGACTCATTCTATGAAACCAGCATAACCCTGATACCAAAACCAGGTAAAGACGCCACATAAAAAAACTATAGACCAATATCCCTCAGAACATAGAAGCAAAAAATCTCAACAAAGTTATAGCAAATAGAGTTCAACAACATATCAAAAAAATGATTCACCATAACCAAGTGGTATTCATACCAGGTATGCAGGAACTGTTCAACATTAGAAAAACAATCAATGTTATCCACCACATAAATAAAACAAAAGACAAGATCCACATGATCTCAATTGATGTAGAAAAGGCATTTAACAAAGTCCAACACACATTCATGATAAAAACTCTCAGCAAAATAGGAGTAGAAGGGAAATTCCTCAACATAATAAAGGGCATTTATACAAAGCCAACAGCCAACATCATTCTAAATGGAGATAGTCTGAAAGCATTTCCCTGAGAATGGGAACTGGACAAGAATGTCCTTCATCACCACTCTTATTCAATATTGTGCTGGAGGTCCTAGCCAGAGCAATTAGGCAAGAGAAAGAAATAAAGGGCATCCACATTGGTAAAGAAGAAATAAAAGTATTCCCATTTGCAGAAGATATGATCTTATACACAGAAAACCCTAAAGAATCCACAAGAAAACTACTGGAACTAATAGAATAGCTCAGCAGAGTATCAGCATACAAGATAAACATACAAAAATCATTTGGATTCCTCTACACCAACAAAAAGAACATCAAAGAGGAAATTACCAAATCAATACCATTTACAGTAGCCCCCAAGAAGAGAAAATCCTTAGGAATAAATCTAACCAGAGACGTAAAAGTTCTATACAAAGAAAACTACAAGACACCACTGCAAGAAACCAAAAGAGACCTCCATAAGTGGAAAAACATACCTTGCTCGTGTATAAGAAGACTCAACATTGTGAAAATGTCAATTCTACCCAAACCTATCTACAGATATAATGCAATTCCAATCCAAAGTCCAATGACACTTTTTAATGAGATGGAGAAAAAAATCAACTTCATTTGGAAAGGGAAGAGGTTCTTCCCTTCAGTAAAACATTACTGAAGAAGAATAACAAAGTGGGAGGCCTCACACTACCTGATTTTAGAACCTATTATACCACCACGCTAGTCAAAATAGCCTGGTACTGGTACAACAACAGATACATGGAGCAATGAAACAGAATTGAGAATCCAGACATGAAATGATCCACCTATGAGAAGCTGATATTTGACAAAGCCCAAAGTCTGGGAATTGACGAAAAGACAGTCTCTTTAACAAATGGTGCTGACATAACTGGCTATCCATCTGTGAAAAAATGAAACAAGACCCATACCTCACACCATGCACAAAAACGAGTTCAAAATGGATCATAAGCCAAAATATAAAATATGAATCAATAAAGATCATGGAAGAAAAAATAGGGACAACTCTAGGAGCCCTAATACATGCTATAAACAGTATATAAAACATTACTAACAATGCACCAACACCGGAAGAGAAACTAGATAACTGGGAGCTCCTAAAAATCAAACACTTATGCTCATCCAAAGACTTCACCAAAAGAGTAAGAAGATTGCATACGGACTGGGAAAAAAAATTTTTGGTTACTACATATCCGGTCAGGGTCTAATTTCTAAAATCTACAAGATACTGCGAAACCTCAACAATAAAAAGAAAAATAACCCAATTAAAAAATGTACAAAGGATATAAACAGACACTTCACCAAAGAAGATATTCAGGTAGCTAACAGATAAATGAGGAAGTGCTCATGATCATTACAAGTAAAAAGACTAGACTTAACTGTCTGACTGAGACTGGAGGAACCCCCAAAGACATGGCCCCTGGACACTGTATTAACTCAGAACTGAAACCATTCTGAGACAAAGATTAAACTGGACTATAAAACATAAAATAACACTCATGAAGTTCAAGTAGATACAGGAGACTAAATGGGCAGCTCCTGTCTGGAAGCGGGATGCAAATCAAAACTACAATGAGATACCATCTCACCCCAACAAGGCTAGCATTAATCCAAAAAACACAAAATAATAAATGTTGGAGAGGTTATGGAGAGAAGAACACTTATACACTGCTGGTAAAAAAAAAAAAAAAAAAAAATTTTTTTTTGCTGGTAGGAATGAAAAATGGTACAACCACTTTGTAAATCAACTTGGTGCTTCCTTGAAAAGCTAGAAAGAGAAAGACCATACAATTCAGCAATCCCACTCCTTGGAATATATCCTAGAGAATAAGAGCTGTCACACAAATAGATATATGCACACGCATGTTCATTGCAGTACTGTTCACAACAGCAAAAAGATGGAAACAACATAGGTGCCCATCAATGGTTGACTGGATAAACAAATTATGGTATATACACACAACGGAATACTACATAAAGATAAAGAACAATGATGAATTGGTGAAACATCTCATAACATGGATGAATCTGGAAGGCATTATGCTGAGTGAAATTGGTCAGTCGCAAAAGAACAAATATCATACGAGACCACTATTATAAGAACTCAAGAAAAGGTTTAAACATAGAAGAAATCATTCTTTGATGGTTATGAGGGTGGGGAGGGAGTGAGAGGTGAATTCACTAACTAGATAAACCCCACCTCGTGCTGTTGAGTCGATTCCGACTCATAGCGACCCTATAGGACAGAGCAGAACTGCCCCATAGAATTTCCAAGGAGCACCTAACTAACTAGTGCCATCGAAGATAACAAGAATTATCTTAGTGACAACACACAACACAGGGGAATTCAGCATCACTGGACTAAAACAAAATCTACGAAGTTTCTTGAACACAAGCAGACACTTAGAGGGACAGAGTAGCAGGGGCAGGGTTCTAGTGACCATGGTTTTGGGGGACATCCAGCTCAATTCGCATAACAAAGTTTATTAAGAAAATATTCTGAGTGAACTTGGAAGTCAGAAAATTCCAGACTGACGCTATGTGAAATTGCGTTTAAAATTATGTTATACATATTTGCAGTGAAAATCCTTCTTTTGTTATGCCATACAATTACAAAAGTCCTACACATTCTTTCTTTTAAATAAATAATAATGACACTAAAATTTTATTCAGTTCAAGACAAGACTATACCATTTTCTTGACTTATGAGTACTCTGTATTCTTAAAGGAAGTTGTGCCTAAAAGGAAAAAAGAAAGTTCTGTATCCCACTTTGGTGAGTGAAATCTGGGGTCTTAAAAGCTAGCAAATGGCAATCTAAGATGCATCAGTCGGTCTCCCACCTGGAGCAAAGGAGAATGAAGAACACAAAAGACACAAGGAAAATATTAGTCCAAGAGACAAAAGGGTCACATAAACCAGAGGCTCCATCACCCTGAGACCAGAAGAACTAGATGGTGCCCAGCTACAACCAATGACCACCTCGACAGGGAACACAACAGAGAGTCCCTGATGGAGGAGGAGAAAAGTAGGGTGCAGAACTCAAATACGAGTAAAAAGACTAGACTTAACTGTCTGACTGAGACTGGAGGAACCCCCGAAGACATGGCCCCCGGACATTCTGTTAACTCAGAACTGAAACCATTCTGAGACAAAGATTAGACTGGACTATAAAACATAAAATAACACTCATGAAGTTCAAGTAGAAACAGGAGACTAAATGGGCAGCTCCTGTCTGGAGGCGGGATGGAAAGGCAGAAAGTCGTAGGAGCTGGTTGAATGGACCTGGGAAACCCTGAGTGGAAAGGAGGGGTGTGTTGACACATTATAGGGGTTGCAACTAGGGTCACATAACATGTGTATAAATTTTTCTATGAGAAATTAACTTGAGCTGTAAACTTTCACCTAAAGCAGAACAAATTAAAAAAAAAAAAGAAAAGAAAATTGTATACAAAATTCTGCGTACCAGGGATATCTGTTAGCAATCCTGAAACTACTTTACAAATATACTAGGATTGAACAAGTATGTACATACATTGTAGACAAGTTTTCCACTGCCAGAGGAAGAAATTACAGATAAGGAAGGAAGGCTAGAATGAACCCTGTAATACTGGATTAGTGTTAAAAACAGCTGTGTCAACTCATGTTTATTTTAAGAACTTGTATTTATTTATAAATAAATAGATACAGAAGTAATTATGGATATGAACATATGCATGGGTTAGTATATGTGTATGTGCGTATATATATATACTTTTTTCCCCCCATCTCTGTTTGCTGAGAGGGCATAGAAGCAGTGACATTCCAGCAGCAACAAGCATTCCCAGTGCCCAGATCTTGGTTTATAAAAACTATTATCCAATAAAAACCAGGGCTCCTAGGAGAAATGGCTGATTGCAGGACTGGGGCAGGGAAAATGCAAGATGAGCCTGGCGCACCCTGTAGAGCCAGAAAGTAAGGAAGTGTTCACCAAAAAAAAAAAAAAAAGGATGGAGACACGTCAAAAGAACATAGGAGCCAACCTGAAGGAGGCCCCAACAGTCAAAGCTGAGACAACCTGAGTTACAAAATAAATAATGATAGCATTGGATTATAACTCCCCAGAATAAAATACATGTCCACAGCATAGTGATATAAGTGATTGAATAAATAAATAAATGAGGGAGAAAAGACAAATATTCCTTACAGGAAAAAATTCCAAATAACACATGTAGATACTCCTTCCCCTCAGGAGATGGAGCTAAATCTCCCTCCCCTTGAGTGCAGGCTGGAGTAAGTGACTAGCTTCCAAAGAATAGAGCGTGGGAAGGGAAAAGTAGTAGCTTTCCAGTAGAAAAACCTGGCAGTGGTAAGACATATTGCAATCAGGTCCCCTCTGATATGATGGGATGAGAAGGGAATGTCACCTCTGTGATATTGTTCTCATAAACCCATAACCAAAGTCTAATCATGAGAAAAACATCAGACAAACCACACTGAGGGACAGGCTATGGAAAGCTATCAGTATGGTTTCAAACTGTCAAGGTCATGGAAAATAAGGAAAGGCTGAGAAACTAGGAGACTAAAGAGATGTGATGACTAAATGTAATACAGTATCCTGGATGGGATCCTGGGACAGAAAAAGGACATCAGTAAAAAAAAAAAAAAAAAAACTGGTGAAACCTGAATACAGTCTATAGTTTAGTTAGTAGTAATGATGTTGTTGCTAGTTGCCATCGACTCGATTCCAACTCATGAAGACCCCACGTGTGCAGAGTAGAACTGTGCTCCATAGGGTTTTCAATGCTGTGACCTTTTGGAAACAGATTACCAGGCCTGTCTTCCAAGGTGCCTCTGGGTGGATTCAAACCGACAACCTTTTGGCTAGTAGTTGAATGCTTAACTGTTTGCACCACCCAGGGACTCCTGTGCCAGTGTAAATCTCTTAGGTTTGATAGATGTACCACGTTATGAAAAATGTTAGTAGTAAGAGAACCTGGATGAAAAGAATACAGGAACTCTGTATTGTTTTGCAACTTTTCTGTAAATTATCTAAAATTACCCCCAAATAAGTTAATTAATAAAAAAGTAAAAATCTCTATGTACCACATGATCCCAGTTTTGTTTAAATATACCCCAAAAGTGTGTCACACACTCTTGCACATACATGTACACACAGACACACACACAAACCCCAAAACAAACCCAATGCCATCAAGTCGATTCTGACTCATAGTGACCCTATAGGGCAGAGTAGAACTGTCCCCATAGGGTTTCCAGAAAGCTACTGGTGGATTCAAACTGCCAATCTTTTCGTTAGCAGCCTAGCTCTTATTCACTGACCTACCAGGGCTCCACACACACACATAGGCGTTAAAAAAAGACTGGAAGGAAATACATGAAAATATTAATCATGGTGTGCAAATACACAGCCAACCTGTGGGAGCAGCATTCGTGGATACTCATTGAGACTGGAAAGGGCACTGCAGGTCCCACATTGTCCACTGCTGTCTAGGACAGTACCAGAGATCTAGCAGGGCTGGTTGTCAGGTTATAGAGGAGGGACTTCAGCTTTTGGGTGGTGGGGTTTTAAGTAGTCAGATCAGCAAAGCACCAGCTTTTCCCCTGGTGTGATCAGGTGCCAGGATACAACAGCAGTTCGTCATGGCAGAACCTTGGCTCCCGTCCTATCTGGCCAGCTTAGCATTTGTGGTTGTGTGGACCACCAGGCCCACCACTGTTTTAATTGCGGGCTGGGTTCTGGCCTTGCAGTTCCAGCTGTCTGATATGGCAAGCTAGTGGTAATATCACATCACTGGTTTGCCATATTCATGGTTGGGGAAGCATTAGCCGGGATTGACTGCCTTAAGCGCTGGACCATAGCTGGTTGCCATGGTGCTTTGCAGGAGGCTGCCTGCTTTTCTGAGAAGCCAGCCTGCAAGAGATCAGTCTGGGACAGGTTAACCCTTACCTCTTGTCCACTCCTCTGATCCAAAAGGGTGGCCTCTAAATATCACATCCTACCCTGTCAACAACATACCATGTCAGCCCAAGGGGTTAGAGGCTAGGCACAGATACCACCATCAGGTACCCTGGAGGTTGGTTAGAAATGGCCAGGCAACCTTCATGAGGAAGATCATGTTCATCTGAGACAGGCAGGGAGGGGGGAGTTTTAAAAGAACAGCCCAGGAAATGCACATCTCCCAGTTTAGAAAGTGTAACAAGGTCAGCATTTGTGGCCATAACCAGGACTTGTTTCCAAGTCTCTTCCAATGACTGGGAACCTGACTGATTTTGGAGGAAGGCAATATTTCCCTACATAGCTTACCCAGGCTCAGGTCTGGTAGGCCAGGAGGCCAGGAGATGCCAGCAGCTGCAGAGTGATGGCAGGAGCTGTAGAAATGGTCCCAAGCTCTCCCCCTGCCACATCAGGTACTGGGTAAGAGAATCAGCCCCCAGTAAGTGGAGGAAGCCACCACTTATGAGGGATGCACCTGAACATTTGGGGTGGCCTGGTTGACATCTCTCCCAGAGGGACAGTCCTGGAGGACAGCTAGTGCAAGTCAGTTAGTGTGCCTCCCTACCACCTTCCATGATATCAGGGCTTCTCCTGCCACGAGGCAAGGAGCATCCTCCTCTGGATACATCCATGGGTTTTGAACCATCCCCAGGGTGATCATTCCAGTAGGGACCCGGGAGTCACCCAGTCATCACGATGCTTCCCATTCCATAGGCCTCAGGTATCTGAAGGTCACAGACTTGCACAGCACAGTGCCTCCTCCACAGGGTGCTTGGACCTGTAAGCACAGCATTGCACAGGGCAGAGCAGGTAATGGGTGCAGCCCTGATTGGGTGGGCCACCAGCAGCCAGTCAGGAGTGAGCAATGCTTCCGTGCTGATGTCTGCCTGTCCTCTGGCAAAGGGAGCCATTCAGATGTCCCAGCCACCTGAGCGAAAGAAGAGGTTTGGGAAACTGTATACAGACTGGGGCCCCGCACTCATTGTGCCATTGCAGATACCTCCCCTCACCCCAACTCTCAGGTCCCTAATGGACAGCCAAGGTAGGCCCCTGCAGAGATGGCTGAATTCCGCCATGTATAGCATTAGGGAGCAGCCCAGCCAGCCTGCCATGAGTAGAACACTAAGCTGGTGAAATTTGTCTTTAATTCAGCCATTCCGGTGGCCTATTGCTTCCTCTCTCTACAGGTAGTAAGTGTCATTAGAAAAGACAAAGTTACACTTTCCCAATGTGCCTTTCTCTCAGGGCACTGCGGAGGAAACAAGGCTGGACAAGGCCCTTGAACCATCTGCCTGAGAGCCCCTCCATGATAAAAGTTACCTCCTGCAAACACTGCTCAGTTGAGGCCAGTCTCTGGCCTTTTGCATTCTCTTATCCTCCCCTCTCAGTGACTGCAGGGGAACTAAAAATACGGTTAGTAAAAAGGAGCCTCTTTTCAGAATAAGGATCTAAAGCCAAATGTCACTTTGTTAACAACCACAAGCTTAGAATTCCCAATATAGCAATATGAGGAGCCCCCTCCACCCTTTGTGCTCAGGGCCAAGGAACAAGGATGCTGGATGAAAAACAAGAGGTCAGTTTAAGTGTCCAAATATTGGTAGAGAAGCAGGTCAAAGATCTAAGGACCAGCCATGAAAGAACATATGGGGTATTTACTCTGGACATTGTACAGCTCTGCCTACAATTACAGCTTCTATGGCTTTGTCTTTTAATTCATTCACCAAATTTTAATTAAATACCTTCTCAGTATACAGAGCTCTCCAGCTCTAAATGATCCCTAACAAATGTTGAGTCCAGGCCAACTTCCCAAACACCCTTCCATCCCTGCTCTTTCTGCAATCTGTTTGGTAGCAAATAAACCAAATCCTTGGAAGAATACATCATCTGGGACAAAACCTTCCTCCAGTTCCTGCCACTAGCTGAGACAAGCAAGAGCTGCTAGGCTTAGCAGAGACTTGGGCTGCAAGGACAATCTGAGAAAGGATAGGAGCAGGAGCCACTGAGCCTATGAATGAGAAGGCTGGTAAGTGCTAGGCACCAGGGGGCGGCCTATCACCGCTCTGGGCACACGTCTGAACCCTAATTCCTGCCTGAGAGACTCAATAGCATAAGATACACAGCCCCTCTGGGTCTTGGTTACTTCTTCTATAAAATGAAAGTTTTCCTCCCACCCTCCATCCCCCACCCACCAGACCCACTCCCCAATCTTGGCATTTTCCTTCCCAATGGTCTCCAGGAAGGCTTTGGTCCTTAGCTCAGTGTGAGAGAAAACAGACCACATCAGTGAAGCCAGGGGGAAAAGGAGATCAGGGAACCATCATGGCCCCTTGTTAACCCAGCCTTCTCTTAGAAGCTCAGTGTAGTCACTGTTTGAACTAGGTGGGCTAAAGGGGGGAAAGCTGGGATAACAACACTCTTCTGGTCCACGCAGCCCCTCTCTGTCCCAGACCTACCTACCTCCAGAGGCCTCCAGCCTCACTGCATATGTTAAAGGACCGGCAGGGGATGACTGTTGGCTGTCATTGGGCTTTCGCTCTAAAGCTGTGCTACTAAGCAGCTGGGTGGTCTTGAGCAGGGCACTCTCTCAGGTACGATGTTGCTGATGGATCCATCCACACTATCTCCCCTGTGGACAGGGCAACAATCTGAATGATGGTCAAAATGAGTAGAGTCTGTGCCACGGGCTTCTTATAAAAATAATTGATCCATATAAAGGCCAAACTACAACCTGGTGTCATTTGCATCAGACTTTCCAACAAAATATCTCCTTTGGCATGAACTGATTCATTTAACAAGCATTTTGACCTTATACTGTTTGTCAGACCATATGTTTGGTCAATGGATGCAAAAGTGAATACAAGAGACACTGCTACAGAGTTGCTAGTGGTGCAAACAACCAATCTTATAAGGTATTATGGACTAAAAGTGCAACACTAGTGCTCCAAAGGAGGGTGGGTGCAAGAAAGACCTTGTGTAAGAGGCTGTAACAGGACCAACTCAAAAGGAGTGTCCAAAGAGAGGCTGAAGAAGAGACTGCCTATAGAGGTGTGGGCAGTGCTGAGCAAACAGCAGGAAGCCTTCACTACCTCTGGGCCTGAAGGCGCAAGGGGACAGGGTGGTCTTGGGATGACCAAACCTGAAGATTGCTGTGGCTGTGGAGAGGGGCTGCTTATAGGACTATGGCCCAGGAAGAGGAAGCAATGACTCCAGGAACTACAGCAGGGACTGGTGGAGCAGCCAGCTTTCCCTACTCTCTCCCTCTGATCTCCTGCTAGTGCTTCCCATGGCTGAGTCCAGCTGGAATGCAGAGAGCAAGGGAGCCCGGGCGATGGTCTCTAGAGCACAGATCGAGGAGGAGAAGGGGGGGAATGGATCTGGAGGAACAAACAGAATTCCTAGCACAGAGGGAGCTTTGAGTTGTGGGGCAAGAGGGGGAGAAAGTCTATTCTGAGAAAAAACCAAGATGGTCAGTGGAAGGGTGTCTAAAGGAGGGAGGGCAGCAATCCCCATGCTTGGAGCGCAGATTGTGTGTGGGGGGTGGGGTGCCTGGAAAGTGAGGAAGGAGAGGGTTGTATGAGGCTGTCAGTGTAGTCAGGAGTCAGTTTCGGTAGCCAGAGGGCATTGTTCGAAATTCCAAGAAGGTTAAGCTTTATTCTGGTTGCAGTGGGGAACTGGGGAACTGTGGAAAGTTTTTGTTTTTAATCAAGGTAGTGACATGATTGGATCTTTGTCTTAAAAACACAGCTGGCTCCACCCCAGATGGAGAATTAAAGGGGAAGAGACTAAAAGACCAAAAAACCAAACCTGTTGCCATTGAGTTGATTCTGACTCATAGCGACCCTACAGGACAGAGTAAAACTGCCCCATAGACTTTCCAAGTCCCCCCTGGTGGATTTGAACTCTCAACCTTTTGGTTAACAGGCGTAGCACTTAACCACTACACCACCAGGGTTTCCGGGGAAGAGACTAGAGGGCTGGAAACCGATGACAGCGTCATTGCACTAACTGCAACAAGAGATGGGAGCACCTGAACTACGGGAGGTCAGCGAGGCTGGAGGAAAAGGACGTGAGCTGAAGAAACCATTGTAGTATGAAGAAAGCAGAATTAGGAAAGGACAGCAAGAATCTGCATCTAGTCCTAGCAGCATCATGAAGCAGCTCTCTGATTCCAGACAAGATATTTCTATTCCCCTACAAAATAGTTAGTAATGTTGGCATTGCCCACCTTCCCGGGCTGCTGTCAGCTTACATAGCACAAGTATCTTGAAAAAGCACAGAGCTAGACAAATGAAAAGTGGAATAGGGGTCGTTGTCATGGGTAGCACGTTACCTGTTGGAATCCCCAGGTTCTTGCTTGGCATGACTCGTATTGGACAATAAACAAGAGACTGAGGTGGGAGAACAGGAAAGGCACCTTTATTTTGTTGTACTAGGAAAGGAATCAATCGGAGCTGCTGCTGCCAAGACTGCTCACTAAGGGAGAGCAGGCAAGTTATTTTTAAAGGGGTGTACAAGTAAGGAGTTCATCAAGTTACATCAGCAACATTCTTAATCACACACACAACAGGGTCTACACATAACCTCCAAGCAAAAGCAGGATTCAAATGCAAAGCTGGGGGGTTGGGCACAGTGGGGGGGGGGGGAGTCAGGGATGGAGCCCAGCAAAGGAAACAGGGTTTTTAATGCAACATCGTGGAGTCTCTATCTCAAGCTGGGCTCCATTGATGAGGACAGTTTTGTAACACTGTGGAAGCCCAAAAAACCCATTGCCGTCAAGTAGATTCTGACTCATAACTACCCTATAGGACAGAGTAGAACTTCTCCAATGTGTTTCCAAGGAGTGCCTGGTGGATTAGAACTGCCGACCATTAGGTTAGACCATTAGGTTAGCAGCCGTAGCACTTAACCACTATACCACCAGGGTTTCCAACACTGTGAAGGCATACTCAAAGATGAGTTGGCTAGCCCTTTAATTGGGCAAAGAAGCACAGTGGCCTCCTCAATAGAGTTTGGGTGACGTTCACGATTCACTCTGAGCATGTCCTTCCCACCCTCCCCAGGCCCCCTCTCTGTGACTTGCATTTCCTGAACTCAGCTCACTGAAGCACATTTGTCAATTCTGCATCTGATCCCCAACCTGGTCAGTTACCTTCAACAATGGAAACAGGTTGAAAATTCCTGCATTGAAACAAAACCTGTTGCAACTCATAGAGACCCTATAGGACAGAGTAGAATGGCCCTGTGGGGTTTTCAAGGAGTGGCTGATGGATTCAAACTTTTGGTTAGCAGTCAGACACTTCATCGCTGAGCCACCAGAACCCCTCTTTGTATTGAACAGTAAGTAACTCTCTTTTCTGCTTAATTTTGGGCTGTTAGGCAGGAGGGGGCATGTTTGCAGTATGACATTGTGCCAGCAGGTGGCACCCAAGGCACATGTTTGGGGTTCAGCTCTGGCTTCCAGACTTGATGGAAACTCTTTCCCCCTGAAAACTCTGTCCTAGAGAAATAGGGAAGTCACTGCAGGCCTTAAGACTAGTTCTCTACAGGACACAAGTCTATAAGGCAGAAAGTTAGGATGGAAATGAGACAGAAAAATGAACAATCCAATGCTGTGTGCTTGCTGGCAGAATGGTGACCTCCATCTTTAAACCAAAACCAAACCCTTTGCCATCGAGTCGATTCCAACTCATAGCGACCCTATATAGGTCAGGGTAGAACTGCCCAATAGGGTTTCCAAGGAATGGCTGGTGGCTTCAAAATGTCAGCTTCTTGGTTAGCAGCCAAGCTCTTAACCACTGTGCCACCAGGGCTCCACCTCCATCTTTAAAAAAAAAAAAAAAAAAAGAGTTTTAGAGGTCTCTAAAAAGGACAGCCTCTTGGTAGTCTGGAAGGAAACTACAGGCCTATGTGGAGACAGGAGATGGAAAAGCCAGCCTTTCCAGAAATCTGTCATTGCTTTCAATTTTGAGCACAGAAAGGTTGGCTTACTCTTGTCGTTTTAGGGCCTCATCTTTAAATGCTGGAAGTTTTCATTACTCATGCTGCCTGCCTTAGGAGTTTTAGAAAAGATGAGAAAATAATTTGGGCAGAAAAGAATCTGATAATTCCTTTCATCTAATAATTATAGTTGAATTGGATTGAGCACTTGGTATGTGTGAAGTATTTCACAGGAACAATCTGATTTAACCCTTACGTCAGCCCAATGAGACAGAGACTCAATGACCTCATTATATCAATGAAGAAGTTAAGACAGAGTGGTGACTTTCCCTAAACACCCAACAAGCCAGGGGCAGAGCCAGGATTTCTGCCCAGGTCTGTGAGATTGCAAGTTCAGATTCATACCTACTATGCTCTGGGGGCTCCAGGGTGTGTGCTGTGCTGTGTGGCTGTGCTATGCTAGGTGCTGAGCATTTAGCAGTTCACAAGAATCCTAGTTCCTGCCCTCAGGGAATCTAGCAGGGGACAGGGACACAGATGAAACACAATATGCCAAATCTAATATACAGAAGTGTTCAAAGTGCTCTAACAGTCCAGGAAATAAACCAACTAACAGCCTGTGAGGTCATCAGGGAATATTTTGAAAAACTGAGAAGCAAGGAAGGGCATCCCGGGCAAAGAGAAGAGACTGTGCAAAAGCTGGGAGGCATGAATGTGCAGGGTTGGGAAGGAACAGTGAGCATGGGGTGCAGAAGAAAGAGGAGACAGGATTTAACATATCTGTTAAGGCCTTCCTGACCCTGAAGAGCCGTGTACAGCACGATAAGCAGGTGGATTTTAAACAATGAGGCACAAGGGGATGGCTTGGGCCCAGGTGTTTTGGAGAGCTAGGGAGACGTGCTTCACCCAAAGACAATGGTGCCTTCGCCCGTTGGCGGCATAGTCCTGAGTGTTCTTGAGGAAGCCGGGGGAAACAGAAAGGATAGCCTCCTTTGCTGATATGAATCAAGAAGAAGTCAGAAACCCAAATACCACCTTGAAAAAAAAAAAAAAAAATTTGCTACTGGTAAAATCCAAATGGCTTATTTGTTGAGGTTTCCTAAGGACTAGGAGCCCTGGTGGCATAGTGGCTAACAGCGCAACTGTTAACCAAAAGGTTGGCATTTCGAATCCACTAGCCGCTCCTTGGAAACCTTATGGAGCAGTTCTCCTCTGTCCTATAGGGTCACTATGAGTCAGAATTGACACAGTGGCAACAGGTTACGGGTTAAGGATGTGGGGCCCAGGCTTGTAGGTGAATCTTCTTCAAGGGCAGATAATGGTCAGAATACAGTGATACTTGACAGGAGTCAGCAGGAATTACGTGGAGGGGTGGGGGAGCAGGTGCTAGAATTGTTAGCGGAACTTGCTCAAGTCTCTTTCCTTCAGTCTTCTCCAGGGCAAATAGTCAAGAGCTGGGATCCATGGCTCACATTTGCCATCACTGTAGATAAGTAGAAATATCAATTGCCAAGGACATTCTCCCTTTTCACAGAGGTTAACACATCTTTGTCTTTTATTTTCTCTATTAACACAAGCAAATTAAGCACTCCAACATAGGATACTGAAATAGGAGGAAAGACCAATTTTTGAGTGTGGAGATTGGGGGACCAAAAGGAAAATACAGTAACAACACCCCATTTTCTCTTGCTAATCTCCCCTCCCTGTTCTCAAGATAGAACATTCTTACTCTCCAGATAGTCTAGACGTGATACTAATGACCCCTGAACAAGCAAGATGAGCTCCCCAGCAACATGACCCTTTAATGGGGACTCAGCCCTCCCTCTCCTCCAGGCTGTGGCCTCCGTGGCTTTATCTTCCTTAAGAAGATAGATTTAGCAATACTGGAAATCAAAACCACTACTCATCTGTCAGTTTGTGGTACTGTGGTGGCTTGCATGTTGTTGTATTGCTGGAAGCCCTGCCACCAGTATTTCAAATACCAGCAGGGTCACCCATGATGGACAGATTTCAGTGGCACTTCCAGACAAAGACAGACTGGGAAGAGGGACTGATACAGTGTTAGAAGATAAGCCCATCAGTTTGGAAGACACACAAAATACGACTGGGGAAGAGCTGCCTCCTCAAAGTAGAGTTGACCTTAATGATGTAGATGGAGTAAAACTTTGAGACCTTCATTTGCTGATGTGGCATGACTTAAAATGAGAAGAAACAGCTGCAAACATCCATTAGTAATTGGAACATGCAATGTACCAAGTATGAATCAAGGAAAATTGGAAGTTGTCAAAAACTAAATGGAACACATAAATGTTGATATCCTAGGCATGAGTGAGCTGAAATGAACTGATATCGGCCATTTTGAATCTGACAATCATATGGTCTACTATGCCAGGAGTGACAAATTGAAGAGGAATGGTGTCATGTTCATCGTCAAAAAGAACATTTCAAGATCTATCCTGAAGTACAACACTGTCAGCAGTTAGGATAATATGCATACACCTTCAAAGAAAGTTAATACAACTATTATTCAAATTTACACACCAACCACTAATGCCAAAGATGAAGAAATTGAAAATTTTTACCAACTTCTGCAGTTGGAAATTGATCAAACATGCAGTCAAGATGCATTGATAATTACTGGTGATTGGAATGTGAAAGTTGGAAACAAAGAAGGATCAGTAGTTGGAAAATATGGCCTTGGTGATAGAAATGATGCCAGAGATCGATCACATGACAGAATTTTCCAAGACCAATAACTTCTTCATTGCAAATACCGTTGCTCAAAACATAAACAGCGACTATATACATAGACCTAGAGGAGGGAATACACAGGAATCATATTGGCTACATCTGTGGAAAGAGACAATGGAGAAGCTCAAGATCATCAATCAGAATAAGGCCAGCATTGACTGCAGAACTGACCATCAATTGCTCATATGCAGGCTCAAGTTGAAGCAGAAGAAAATTTAAACAAGTCCACAAAAGTCAAAATATGACCTTGAGTATATTAATTTAGAGACCATCTGAAGAACAGATTTGACCCACTGAACACTAATGACCAAAGACCAGACGAATCATGGGATGACAGCAAGGACATCATACTTGAAGAAAGCAAAAGGTCACTAAAAAGACAGACAATAAAGAAAAGACAAAAATGGATGTCAGAAGAGACTCTGAAACTTATTCTTGAACTTAGAGTAGCTAAAGCAAAAGGAAGGAATGATGAGGTAAAAGAGCTGAAAAGATTTCAAAGAGCAATTCAAGAAGACAAAGTATTAAATGAAATGTGCAAAGACCTGGAGTTAGAAAACCCAAAGGGAAGAACACATTCAGCATTTCCCAAGCTGAAAGAACTGAAGAAAAAATTCAAGCCTGGAGTTGCAATATTGAAGGATTCTGTGTGCAAAAAAACTGAATGATGAAGGAAGCATCAAAAGAAAATGGAAGGAATACATACAGTCACTTTACCAAAAAGAATTTTCAACATTCAACCAAGTCAGGAGGTAGCGTGTAGCTAAGATACTGATGGTACCAAGGGAAGAAGTCCAAGCTGCCCCGAAGGCACTGGCAAAAAAACAAGGCTCCAGGAATTGACAGAATACCAACTGAGATGTTTCAACAAACGACACAATGCTGGAAGTGCTCATGGTCTATGCCAAGAATCTGGAAGATAGCTACCTGGACAACTGACTAGAAAAGGTCTGTATTTGTGCACATTCCAAAGAAAAGTGATCCGATTGAATGTGGAAATTATCAAACAATGTCGTTAATATCACATGGAAATAAAATTATGCTGAAGATGATTCAAAAGTGGCTGCAGCAGTACATCAATAGGAAACTGCCAGAAATTCAAGCCAGATTCAGAAGAGGATATGGAACAAGGGATATCATTGCTGATGTCAGATGGACCTTGGCTGAAAGCAGAGAATACCAGAAAGATGTTTACCTGTGTTTTGTTGACTATACAAGGGCATTCGGCTGTGTGGATCATAACAGATTATAGGTAACATTGTGAAGAATGGGAATTCCATAACATTTAATTGTGCTTATGTGGAACTTGTACATAGACCAAGAGGCAGTCTTTTAAACAGAACAAGGGGATATTGTATGGTTTAAAATCAAAAAAGGTGCGCATCAGAGTTGTATCCTTTCACCATACCTATTCAATCTGTATGCTCAGAAAATAATCAGCGAAGCTGGACTACATGAAGAAGAATGTGGCATCAGGACTGGAGGAAGACTCATTAACAACCTGCAATATGCAGATACACAACCTTGCTTACTGAAAGTGAAAAGAACTTGAGGTAATCACTCATGATTAAAGACTATAGTCTCAAGTATGGATTACACCTCAACATAAAATGAAAGTCCTGACAACTGGACCAATAACATCAGGATAAACGGAGAAAAGATGGAAGTTGTTAAGGATTTCATTTCATTTGGATATACAATCTACACCCGTGGAAGCAGCAGTCAAGAAATCAAAAAAGACACATGGCATTGGGCAAATCTGTTGCAAAAGACTTCTTTAAAGCCTTAAAAAGCAAAGATGCCTCCTTGAGGACTAAGGTGTGCCTGACCCAAGCTATGGTATTTTGAATCTCCTCATTGCATGTGAAAACTGGACAATGAAAAAGGACTGAGAAGGAATTGATGCCTTTGAATTATGGTGTTGGCAAAGAATATTGAATACACCACGGACTTCCAGAAGGATGAACAAATCTGCCTTGGAGAAAGTACAGCCAGGATGCTCCTTAGAGGTGTGGATAGTTAGACTTCGCCTCGCTTACTTTTGGCATGTTATCAGGAGGGACCAGTCCCTAGAGAAGGACATCATACTTGGTAAAGTAAAGGGTCAGCAAAAAAGAGGAAGACCTTCAATGAAATGGATTAACACAGTGGCTGCAACGATGGGCTCAAATATAGCAAGTATTGTGAGGATGGTGCAGGGCCAGGTATTGTTTCCTTCTGTTGTGCCTGGGGTCATTAGGAATCAGAACTGACCCGACGGTACCTAACAAAAACAAGAAATCAAAACATTACTCTGGCCAGATCTACTGACCAGGACACAATTGTCTCTGACCCATTGGACATGTTGAATGTTCCTTTGTTATTTGTAGAAATAATTGCTAGCATATGATCTTAAAAAATAGTTACTTTACAGAAAGGCATGAAATGAGGAAATTCTCCCTCCTTTGCCTTTGGAAGACAGCCAATACCACTAGTTTCTGGTTTTTGTTCTTCTCGTGGTTACCATCATAGGTCAAAACCAAAGGCTTATACCTCTATTCCTTGATTTCTCAAATTTTGACAGAAAGCATTGTGTACCAACTGTCAAAGATGAGGAATTTATTGAATTCCACGACTTTATACTTCCTCTCTCTCACCTGCCTTTTAATTCGAATTAGTTGTACTATTATTCTTTTTTTTTCCTAGTAGTTATCTTTGCGACATTAAATAGTATACTTAAAATTATTTAAAATTAAAATATACTTAAAACTAAAATTTATTGATAAGTATTTACTATTAATATACCTACAATTAGAATCTTGAGTTTATTATTTACTCAACAGGGACCCTACAGCCAGGTGGCCCAGGATTTTCATTTAAACAATTCCCCCAGTAAAGCTAGGCTCACAATAAAATACTAGAAACCACCTTTAAGCATCAAGAGTGAGAGTCACAAAACATGTACAACACCTAAGGCAACGATCTACAAAACTGAAAAAAATTAAAAAAAAAAAAAAAAAAAGAGAGAGAGACCATAAGAGCAAGATACTATAAAAATTGCCTCATCCACACCTACTTTCTCTGAGCAAGGCAGTCCCCACATCATACCAGGAAGAAAACACAGAAAGTGAGAAGAGGCCATAGATGCGTTTCCAGGTAGCACCACCCTCATTTCACAGATGAGGACACTGACTCCCAGGAAGCAGCTCATAGCCGGGCATGAGCTAGTGATGGAATGGTTGCAGAGCTCAGGTTATTAAAATCACAGGCTGGCTCTTCAGGTTTTAAAACTGAAGTAGGGTGGTGGTGAGGGTGGTGGGGCACTGGGAACCAGATGACCCATTTCCATAGCTTCAGACCACACTACCTCAACATTAAAGGACTCAAGGCAGAGGAAGGATTTGATGGGTTGGCTGGAGCCCTCTTTCTTTTCTTTTTTACTGTTGTAAAAACTAATATATATATATATAAAAAAATATTTACACATGTATATATACATATATATAACATTTACCAAATCAACCTTGTTCACATATACAATTTAGTGATATCAAATACATCAATCATGTAGTACAACCTCACCAATAATTGTTGCCAAATTTTTCCTCACCATGAACAGAAACTTAGTGATTCCTAAACAGTGACTCCCCTTTTCCCCTTCCTCCAGCCCCTGGTAACCACGAATAAACTTTGTCTCTATACATTTGTCTGTAAGGGCAGAAGCCATGATTCTGTTCATCACCTCATGAATTTTCATGACCCTCACTCCATTCCGTACGCCAGCCCCCATCTTTTTAGCTCCTGGGCTGTCTAGAAGCGTGTCTTCCACAATATAAAGGCTGGTCCTCTGCTGAGAGGGAAAGAGAGGGACACCGAAGCACTTATTTTTGCCGGGCCATAAAGTGGAGCACTTGGTATTGTTCTGACTACATTTGCCTTGGTTTGGCTGCCGTTCTCCTTGCTCTTTAAATTATCTGAAAGTGGAATCATCCTCTAAAGCAGCGTTTCTCAAACTTTGTTGTTGTTGTTAGGTGCCATCAAGCTGGTTCCTACTTTTAGTGACCCTACAGGACAGAGTAGAACTGCCCCACAGGGTTTCCAAGGAGCAACTGGTGGATTCAAATTCTGACCTTTTGGTTAGCAGCTGAGCTCTTAACCACTACGCCACCGGGGTTTAGTGTACGTTAGAATCACCTGGAAGGCTTGTTGAACTACTGATTGCTGGACTGCACCACTGGAGCTTCTAATTCAGTAGGTCTGGGTTGGAGCCTGAGAATATGCCTTTCTAATAAGTTCCCAGGTGACATTGATGCTGCTGGTCCACAAGACCACACTTTGAGAACCACTGGACTAAAGAAGTACTTCTCAGGCTTTAATGGGTATAAAAATCACCTGGGGATCTTGTTAAAATGCTGGTTCAGTAGGTCTGAGGTGAGACCTGGTTCTATAGTTCTAACAGGCTCCCAGATGATGCTGACGTGGCTGCTCCAGGGACCACAGGTCTCCCTTTGTGTAGCAAGGCCTTTGAGTAGCAAGGCTCAAAAAGTTATTCTATACCCATTATAGACAGATTATGGAAGAGAGAAAGGAGCTACTATGATTCTTCTTAAGGGCTCTTTTCCTTAGAGAGAAGCTGTTCACGCCCAGCCTCCTCAGTCACCTGTAATGCTAGTGAGCACGTTAGCAAACCAGCACTGAGTCTACTGCATAAGTTCAGGAAGCCAAGGAAGGTAGGCCTCAAGAGCGTTACTGCCCTCAGGGTTGGGGAACACACGGAGAAGGTGTAGTTAGTAAGATGGAGAACTGAGACTTCCAGGAATTATAGGAATGGTTGAGGGAAGAGAAAACGATCAGGTTTTAGATAAGGCTCAGGAGTACCTTAGCCTGAGACCAGTGCAGAATATCCTTTACTGGCACCAGTTTGCTTAGAAAAAAGAAGAATGCTGTTCTAAAATTGGCCTTTCTTCTCTTGGGAAAGTCAGATTCTTTCCCAACAGCCACCAGTCCAAGGAAGACTGGAGGGGTAGACAAACCCTTCCACGCACCATTACCTTCTATGATGGATGATTGTTCCCTTAGGGCTTTGCTTAAGGCCAGCATTCTGGGTCTTGGCTCGTGCCCAGGCTGTCTGGGAGCCTGGACAGCACGTCTGATAGGGAGGGCACCGGGAACCAGCTCCTCGGTCGGGTTCCCAGCTCCGGTTTTGGTTTTCTAATTATAACAGCCTCTTGCTCTCAGGTTGTACATACACTTCTCAAAACACTTCATTCATGCATTCATTCCTCTCATCGACCAGTATTGACTGGATATGTTCAATATGTACAGCATTGCACTATGTCCCAGAAGGAAAGGAGCTGAGACTCTAAAAGCTATATTGATCACTAGACTACGGGAGTTATTGCTTCCCTGGCGTTGAGATCTACTATGACATTCATTCTTCACAATATCTTTATACATAGGAAGGATGAAGGGAAGTGTGTTTCCCGGCTCAGAAAGGAGTTTCCCAGATCACAGTACATAAATAGTGAACCCCAGAGCCAGAGCAGATCCCTGGGTGGGGCAAATGGTTTGTGCCTGACTACTAACCTAAAGATTGCTGGTTCAAACCTATCCAGTGACATCACAGAAGAAAGGCCTGACCATCTACATCTGTAAAAATTACAGCCAAGAAAACTCTATGGAGTAGTTTTACTCTGTAGCACATGGGATAGCCACGAGTTGGAATCAGCTTGAGGGGACAGTGGGTTTTCTGTTTTTTTATTTAGAGCCAGAACTGCCCTTCAAGGCTCATCTCATCAAAGCCCAACACGTCCTGGACCTGCTAGCATGGACACATGCAAGGGCTTTCTTCCATCTTCTCTCAGAACCAAGAATCAAGGAAATGGGTTCAGAGGAGAAGCTGGAAGGTCTGAAATGAGACAAAGTAAGAACACTGCCAGTGAGGGCTGGGGGGCCTGACAGATCTGAAGGAACACCCCCTGGACTTTTGAGTGCAGGGTGGTGTCTCTGTGCATCCCGCTCGGTGTTAATGGATTGGATTGTGCCCCCTCAAATATGTGTCGGAATCCTAACCCCTATACCCTTGGATATAATCCCATTTGGGAATAAGATTTTCTTTGTTATGTTAATGAGGCATCCGAACCCTAATCACTTTTGAGTTATAAGAGCAGATAGACATAGAGAGGAGGACGCACAAGCTGGGGAAGATACATGCCACGTGAAGATCACCAAGGAACCAAGAATTGCCAGCTTCTAGCTGAAACAGACAAAGAAAGACCTCCCCCTTGAGCCACACTCTGATTTTGGGCTTTTAGATTCCTGAACGGTGAGAAAATTAATTTCTTTTCTTTAAAGCCATCCAGTTGTGGTATTCTGTTTTGGCAGCACTAGGAAACTAAGACACCCACGGTGGTTAGAAATGATCCTTCCAGGCAGAGAACAAGTGAGATGGCTTTTGGTTTCCACTCAGACCTAGGGCCTCAGCTGTGCTGACTGCCTGTGGCCAGAACAAACACCACCAGGGTTCCCCCAAAAAGCAAAAATATTTCCTCCTAGCTTAAACCTAACCCAGAAATGTCGCTCCTGAAATGAGAGCAGAAGTCTGTCTGGGCAGAAGGCTGACACAGGGTCAGGGCCTGGTTGGGAGACCTTGATGGGTAGACTTGCACAGTGGGCAGACCAGGAACAACTGTGCTTATGGCGTCTCGTCTGATCCTGCTGGATCAGAGTCACTGTGGAGCTTCTGGAAACCCACTGGCCTGGGCTTCATCTTCTGAGATTCTAACTTTATAGATCTGAGTCGTGGTCTAGGCTCCTTTCCCTGAGTTTGAAAGGCTCAGACGTGATACCAATTTGCAGCCAGAACAGAGAATCCCGGGGCGGCAGCGAGCTCTGTACAAGTAGTTCTTTACTGCCAGAATTCTCCCCCAGGCCTTTTCTTTCTTTTTTCTTCTAATCTATCATAGAATTTTTCAAATATTCAGAAAATAATCCGTGTACCTATTAACAAAATTTAACAGGTTTTTGCACTTTGACACATTCACTTTGGGTATATATATATATATATATATATATATTTAATCTTAATGTGGTAAACATAACAAAAAATTAGCCATTTTCACCATTTTTAGTGTACAATTCAGTGACATTAATTATGTTCACCATGTTGTACAGCCGTCACCACTATCCATTTCCAAAAATCTTTCATTACCCCAAATAGAAGCTCAGTGTCCCTTAAGCAATAACTCTTCATTCCCCACCCCAGCCCCTGGTAAGCACTAATAAACTTTGGTCTCTATACATTTGCCTGTTCTAGATACTTCGTGTAACTGGGATTGTATAATATTTGTCCTTTTGCGTCTGACTTATTTCACTCGGCATAAGGTTTTCAAGGTTCATCCATGTCATAGCATATAGCAGGACTTCATGTTTCTTCATGGCTGAATGGTATTTCGTTACATGTATCGCATTTTGTTTACCCATCCGTTAATGGACACTTGGATCGCTTCCACCTTTTGGCTATTGTGAATCGTGCTGCAATGAACTTTGGTGTACAATTACCTGTTTGATTCCCTCCTTTCAGATCTTTTAGTTATATACTTAGGAGTGGAATTGCTGGGTCATATGGTAATGACTTGACAGCAGTGGGTATGGTAATTCTAAGTTTAACTTGCTGAGCGACCACCAAACTGTTTACCACAGCAGCCCCACCATTTTACATTCTCACCAGCAATGGGTGGGGGTTCCAATTGCTCTGTATCCTAGCCAACACTCATTATTTTCCATCCTCATGGGTAGGAAGTAGTATGTCATTATAGTTTTAATTTGCATTTCCCTGATGACTAATGATATTGAGCATCTTTGCATGTGTTTGTCATCCATTTGTATATTTTCTTTAGAGAAAAGTCTATTCAAGTCCTTTAAACCTTTTATGATTGGGTTGTTTGTCTTTTTGTTATTGGTCTGGATATTTTTGTTAATAAAATGACAGGTATTGCTAAAGCCTCCCTGGCTCACACAGGAATACTTATTTAGGAAGTTCGTACAGATGATATCCTAGTGCGTGTGCCCTTCTGCACCTTACATTTTCCATCCAACATTAGGATTTCAAGGTGTATCAACAACGATCCATATCGATCTACTTTATTTGCTTTAACTGTTGTTGAAAGTTTGCCAAGCCCAGGAACCGGAGCTCTGGCTGAAGTCTGGGTTAAGGATTGGCCCTGTTACCCTGGAATCTTTCCCCTGGGGCCTAGACCAGGTCCTGGGATCAGACACTCATGGACTCCCAGGTTCCAGGGCTAGGGTGGCGTCAGCCCACACCAGGGCTCCTCTGGCCATGCGAGTCCATTCTGTTTGCCCAGTGGTGTGTGTCAGCAGAGCAGCTCAACTTGCAGCCACTGTAGGGGAGTAGATCCTCTCACAGGGCAATTAGGCAACCAGGCCTGCACTCTCCAGGGCCCTCTTTTTTCCTTTCTACTACCTTGAGGAAGGAGCCACCTCCAATGGCAGCAGGAGCCAGGGGGCTGGGGGCATGGCCCTCACCTCGTGCAGATGTGGAATTTCCATTCTACATTTCCATTTTTCTGAAAAGGGAGGGACAGACACACTGAGCTCCCTGCTCACTCTAGCAACCCTTTAGAATGGACAATGACAAATTTAAGTAAAGCTCTGAGTTTGTAATTTACCCACAGCCTCACTGCACCTTGGGATTGGAAAGGATTGTGATGTTTTTATTATACATAAATTAATTGTTACGTCTGTTTTGTTTTCCACCTCTGTATCCTGTATTCCCCATGTAAAGCTGCCCCTGGCCTGAGGTGGGAACCTTGCCTTTTCACTCTAATTTCACAAATGATATTTTTTGAATGCTTTCTCTTTGCACAAAAAGCACAAAGCTTGGCATCTGTGGGGTGGGGATGGTAGGACAAAAAAAAAAAAAAAGCCTCTCCCTGCCCCTGCAAAGGAGCCTCTGCACTTTATACCCACACCTCTCTGACACAGGGCAGCCACTGATGAGTAATAACAGAGTAATATAGTGCCATGACTGAGTACACAGGGAGTCTACAGAGAGATGATTATGCTTTAAGGATCCAGAGATCTTGGAAAAAGTGGGCTTAACCTGGATATAGGGAGTCCCTGTGTAGCACAAACGGTTAAGCATTCAACTACTAGCTTGGTGGTTTGAACCCACGCAAAGGCGCCTTGGGAGATAGGCCTGGTAGTCATGGCCTTAAAAGCCCTATGGAGCAGTTCCACTCTGCACACATGTGGTTGCCATGAATCAGAATCAACTTGACATCAACTAACAACAACAAACCTGGATACAGCCCAACTTAACCCATACAGTTTAAATTCACTCAGTCCTGGGGGTGGACTTACTCAGGGTTACACTGAGCAAAATGGCCCTTAGTATATACTGAAGGGCCCTCCTAAGGAACATCTGTTGCTTGAAACATAGGTCTTCAATGGATCTTTTTGGGACACTATCTTGGTTGCTGTTATGAGCAGGAAGGAAAGGAAATGAGAGGAACCAGGCTGAGAAGGCAGAAGATCCCGGTGTAAGGACCTTCTAATAGCCATTTATAATGAATACAAAGGCCAAGTGTGCCCATGTGAGGAAGGCAGCAGTGACAGCAGCACAGAGGTGGAACCCAGCCTGAGCCTCAGCTAGTACCACATCTGTAGGCCACAGTCCAGACCAGACCCCATCATTGGCAACCCTGGATGGAACATGATAAGGTGAAGTCATCATAGCAGGGTACTCCAGGCCCCTATAGGCGAAACTTTTTCCAGGTGCCTGAAAAGTTGGCTTCTGCTTTTCCCAATGGACAACCCCATAAAATGAAGAAGACTTGAGGGATACTTGAAATCTCAGTGATAATGACATTCCTTTATAGTTTACCTTGTGCTTTTACCAATATGAACTCATAGGGATTACAAAATAGCCCTGGGATTTAAAACACACAGCTTCCATAACTTTTTTCCTAAAAATTGATGCTCAGATGTGTCAAAGAGTCTACAGCCAGCTCTCTAATAAACTAGGACTACAAATCTAGTCTTCCGATTACAAATCCAGTAGGATTTCCACTATGCCATACTGTGTCTCTTACATATCCCATATAATATACAAACACTGACATCATGATGTCAAAAGGAATAGACTTAGGGCCCTGACATACCTTTCTCTTTACTTTGTAAAATTCCACTTCCAATGACGTTACAGGAGAAGGAGGAAGAGGGCACTTTTGAGAAAGTAATGCCTCTAGACCAGTCACTATGGGAGTGTTGACCACACCAGGTGACACTGTCACAGGGGGTGACACCAAAATGACTGTCTATAAAACTTTTGTACAGTGTTTCAGCAGAAATTTATTATTTTTTATAAAAATATTCATAGTATAACAACAAAAATATTTTTTGTTAAGCCCAGCTTACGTGCATCAATATATCTACAAGGTTAAAACTCTATGTTAATTTACTTTTCGAACCTTCTAATGCACTCTGGTCAGAGCTGTCATTATTACCCAATTAACAGTGAGGCTTCGAATCACACGGTTTCATCTGCACTCACTATAAGCACACACTGTTGTTTTTGTTGCTGCCAGTCTTTTTATAGTTGCTGATTTTGTCAAATTTTCTGGTGCTTTAGTTATTTTTTTTAGTTACAATATTGTGATAATTAGCATGGGGGGGGTACGCCATGAATTGCCACACTGGGTGACACAACCCTAGCGACGTTACTGCTCTAGACTTAGCGAAATAATACTGCACTTAGTTTCATTTGCACAAATAGCCTAACAGAGTTCTAAACGAATCATGTGACAATGAACAACCCAAGTGTGATTTGAGAGAGAGCTCAGGAGCAAGAAGAATGTAAATTGTTTCATTGTGTGGAATGCCCTAGTCTACCAAATTGTTAGTGGTTGAGCTAAATCTAAGTCATACCTTTTTCTCACTGTCTTTGGACTCCTTTGCCTGTCATGTACTCTGAATGCCCTTCATCCCAACTACTGATGTTGGCCAAAGTCCTACCAAGACCTGTGACCTTCAATGAAAAATGTACTTTCTTTTGATGTGTCCTTTGGGCATTTTGGCTAAATTAAGACCTTTGTTTGGATGGTATCTATTGTATTAAAATTCTTCTCTAAGCAGGAAAATAACTTCAGTTATATCCTTGGCTTCAAGGAATGGAAAAATAATAGCATTAGCACTTGGGCTGCTTTGATGAAGTGAACCCGACCCTAAAGCTCCATGCAGTTCTCCCTGAACATCTTCAGCCCTTTGCACCTTCTTCTGTTCCTTGCTCTGGTAGGCTGCACAATAAGCATCTAAGTAAGCATTTTGTCCTTGGGTCATCTGTGGCTCCACCTGTCTCTGTTCTCCCTGTCTCCCCCTCCCACTATCAAAGGATTCAAGAGCCTGAGCTCACAAGAGGGGAGCTGAAAAGGCAGCTCAGAGGTGGTCATGGAGGAACTGCATTGGCCTGAGGCAAAGCTGAACACAGCCTGGACCAAACTGCTCCGCTTTAGGTAATTGAGGCTTAAGGGAAAAGTAGGTGTCAGCACCGTTTACATTTCTAAATGCCTAGGCGAAGAAGGGAAGGTACTAGTGAAGGAGAAAAGAGCATGCTCCTCCCTCCTCGTGAATTGTAGAGGGTTCCTCTGAAAGCCTTCGTATCCCCTAGTCTCAGAATGAAGTTCTTGGAAGTATTCTATGGGAGGGTATGAAATGAATCAGGAACCTAAGCTGTGGTTCCAAGGAAAGCTGCTGTCAAGTCCATAATAACAGGTACTCTTCAGGCAAAATTCCCTTCATGATGCTCCCCAGGACAATCACACTAGGAAATACTGCCATCTGGTGGACATCCTTCAGTTTTTCTCCTTTTCCAGGCCCCATACCAAGAATTGTAGAGCATCTCAATATGGCTGAAGGACTGGGCTGTAGAGATTCCATGCCCTTCTAAACCTGCAAGGAAACCGCGGTAGTGTAGTGGTTAAGAGCTACGGCTGCTAGCCAAAAGTTTGAATCCACCGGACACTCCTTGGAAATCCTATGGGGCAGTTCTACTATATCCTTTAGGGTCACTATAAGTCGGAATTAACTCGATGGCAATAGGTTTTTTTTTTTTTCCCCCCTTGGTCTAGACCAGCGAGGGCTTGCTGGCATTATGGCCATTCCTCTTTAAAAAAAAAAAAAAAAAAATTTTTTTAGGGCATGAAAATTCAGGGCGACTGCCACAGGCTCTGTGTTTTGAGATTATGTCATTCTTTTACACAGGCCTGTCTCGTGCTACCCCTTCCCAGACACCATAATATAGCCCATCTTTATGTTGTTGCCAAGGCTGTGCCCTCTGCCTGGGATGCTCTCTCTTCTCCTGTGTACCTACCCAGGCACAGCCCACTCTTTAAGACCCAGCTTATCATCTTACCATCTAGCAGCCACCAGCCCTGGCCTCTTCCATTCCTGTTTTCCTAATTCGTATGCATCTTATAAGTCATCTTAGATTTCTGTATTCTTTTACAAGCCTGGCTCATTGTTCAGCATTTAGAAGATGCTCAATAGTTGGTTATCGATTTATGCCCAGCTCATATCCCTCTAGTTTCTAAGTACATCTCTTGAACTAGGAATTTGAATGTGTAACTTCTGGCTGCATCCAATTCTTAGAAGCAAAGGAAGAACCAGAGGCCCCTTTGATCCCATTTTTTAAGGATAAGATTGCATTGCAAGGCAGAGGATTTGGGCTCTGTCTGTGGACTTTCCTGAGCTGAACTCTGCAAACACAGTTCTTTTATGCATTCATCTCTATGAGTAATTCCAGGAGGATAAAGATAGGGTAAAGTGGAGAATCTTAATATGTGATGACCCGAGGAGATACCCAGCTGTATGATGTGATGAAAGGAATGTAAGGTTGTGAGTCCTAACCCTAAGCTCAGGGTCTGCCATTTACAATTATGTGACTCTAAACAAGTCGTATATAGATTTAATTTTTTACAATTCAAAGCCAGCATTTATTGAACACTTACTATGAATCAGTCACTAAACCTCGGTTCCCAGCAAGAACTTCTCAACCCCAAGACCTAACTCCAGTCACATAGAAGAATTCAATGAATATTTATTGAAAGGAAAATAATAAGAATCATAACAACTATTTTAGTGCTGTGGTGGAGATTTCAGTGAGGTCATCCAAAAGTGGTGCATGAACTGGGAAATGCCTTAGAGGTTCCGGTTGCTAACGTTTGGAGTGGAGTTTGCAGAGCGAATGGTTTGGGGCTCTGAGCATCCACTGCCCCCTTTTTTCCCTCGTAATGAGGGCTCCCTCCTGTGCCCTGTTGTCTCCCTCTGTGGGCTTCTGTCTGGATGATACGCATGGGTGCCTCTGAGAGCAGAGCCCAAAGGTACCACTAACGATGTTCCAAATCCAGCCCCTTTTCTTCAGGCTCAATTCCAGCAAGTTTTCTTCTGGGAAGGGGATGGCAGAGGAGCCAGCCTGGCCACAATAGAATGCATGATGGCTGCTCCCTGTTTATTCCTTTTGTAAGTAGGTCGCTGCTGCCAGAATCTCTCAAGGTCCTACTTCCAACGTTTCCTCAGGCAAGCCGCAGCATGGCCTTTTCCAGCACTTTCTCTGTCTGCTCCACTGAGCTGCCCAGGGCAGCTCTGAGCAGGCTGGCTTGCAAGGCTGTGTTGGATTACGAGCAGACAGAGGTGACAGTGAGACAAATATAGACCACTAGGAGCTGAGTTCAGAGGAAAGAGGCAGGAGGCCCAGTTCCGGCCCAAGAGTTACTCCTGGCTATCATCGTAACATCAGCTTCCACATCTGCAAAATGAGAGGCTCACATGCTGAGATTTCTAAGCCCTCATCCAGCTCTTTGATACTCGGAAAGCTTCAGCAAACACAGGCAGGATGATGTGCTTGTCCCATGATAATTCATCTTCACTTTCCAAAAGGGAGAGGGAGTGTCAGTAGGCAGCCTAAGTCCCTAGACGGAACATGGAGCATTGTCCATCAAGTGCCCTCTGTGCCAGGCATTGCAGTAACGCCTTTACATACACTTAATTTAATCCTCTAACAAGGTTAAAAATAATCAAAACTTAGAGAAATGTGAACTTAAGGTTTATTCTAAGCAGTTATTGTGTATGTATATAGGGAGGCTGTTTTGAGTTCAGAAAAAGCAAATGGCTCCAAGATGCTAGGTACGATGGGACTTTATAAAGAGAAGAGGAGGGAGAAGAATAAAGAAGAAACAACCACTGGCTAATTTTAACATGATTGATTGAATCCTGCCCTTCCCCTTTTACTGAAATCAATGGATATCAGTTCACAAGATAGTCTTTGACCCACCACCCAACCACATCTTTTGTGATTCAAATCTAATAAGCCTGGCTTCAAACAGGAAAGAAAGGATTTGCAACTTCAGGTAAAAGACAAGAGAAACAGTAAACTCAAAGAAAGAAGTCTGTTATCAACTCTGTTTTTCAACACAAGCATATTAAAAACCAGTAGCTGTCACGTAGATCCCGACTCATGGTGGTCCCATGCATGTCACAGTACAACTGTGCTCTATAGGGTTTTCAGAAGCTGATTTTTTTGGAATTAGATCACCAGATGCCTCCAGGTGGACCCAAACCTCCAATCCTTCAGTCTATTCCTATTTTACAATGATAGAGACTGAGACTCTCTAAATTGAAGCAGTTTGTCTAGTTAGAAGAAACAGGATAATTTTTAAATACAAGTCTTTCTGACTCCAAAACTCCTGCTAATACCAGGCTGACAGGTCACCAGGAATTGCCCTGTGCAAGAGAGTTACCACCCAGGAAACAGGTGACCTCACACTAAAATAAGCGTAATTATACCTCGTGTATGTCCACCCAGTTATCAGTCATGTCATCTACTCATATTTTGCCTCATTTAATATTCATTTACAAAGACCCTGTGGGGAATGTAAGATAACCCCTTCCCCATTTACAAAACAAAAGGGTCTGCAGAAAGGTGACTTGCCTAAAGTCACTCACATGGTAAGTGATAGAGGTGGGACTAGACCCTAGTCACCTGGCTTCAGATCAAGGTTCTGTCTCTAGGTCACAGTTGGAAAGGAAGGAGCACCAGAATCTCTTTGCTACACCTCCAGTTCATAGCTGGGATAACTGAGGCACAAACAGTCTACATCTTAACCATTTGTAGTGAGATCAAGAGAATTTGGGGCTGATTAAGGGAAAAAATATGACCACGAGATAGGGAGGTAACATTGAGAGTCCCAAGCAGGGGTTGGTCCCCCACAGCAGGAGGTCTTCCAGAGGAAAGCAGACACAGGGAGCCACCAGAAGGGGAAAGAGAACATGAGAAATGCTGGGGAAGAGGAGAAAGGGAGGTTATATGCACCTGAGGCAAGGTCCTCCTGCCGCAAGTTGGGGAGTCTAGACCAGAGAGCTCCCAAGAACAGCAGCATCCTAGGGTTCTTATAACTGCTGTACAGGGTTTTACCTTGTCTAGGGCTAGCATGTGTTGGGTGTAGTTTCATGGGGTATGTAAAGCAGACAGACTCTAAGTGGTTAAATATCTGCTGATTTGGGCTATTTTTAAAGCAATCGGAAGTGTGCAAATTTGTGTTTGCTGTTGGCAGGATTTTTTTGGGCTAAGGGGTGTCAGCTTGCCATGAAGAAGTAAACAATTCGGGGCCAATACACAAGCTATTTCTGACTCATTTCTAGAACACCGTTCCATTGTCAAGATGATGTACCAGCACAAGAGCCAATCCCCCACCTCTTCTAACCCACAGCTCTCCTCGTGCATTCTTCCTCACTCCCCACATTAAACTGGATAAAGTCAAACTCTGCCCTCTGCCCCCGATAGCTCATATGGCCCTGTCTAATCTATCCCCAACCCCTGTCTCCAACCCACTTTCTAGCCTTGTCTTTGAACTTGATACCTGAGAGGGGGTCTCTGATCAGGGTCAAAGAGATTTGAGCCCCACAGGCCTTGAACTTGGCTAGGACCCAGCTCCACCATTTATAGTCAGAGCCTTTAAGGGGGGGTGGGTAATTCTCAGAAGAGGCCAAGCTGCATGGGAAGCTTCAGGTTTAGAGAACTGGGGCCTGAATGCCTGCTTAGTCACTCACTGAACATTCCTGACCTCTCTCAGCTTCAGTCTCCTGATGTGCAACATGGAAATAATAATAGTATTCACCTTCTGTGGTTATTGCGAGGATTAAATGAAATATGTTGGCTTATTGCTATCATTATTAGCTACCTTGTGGAAGTTGTTGATTGGTTTAAATAAAGGTATGTGAAAATGGAAGTCATGTTGTCTGATAAATAAGACTGTCCAACAAGCGATCATTCCTTTCTTGCCCATCCACCCGGTAGTTCAGCCACATTCAAATTCCTGGATGGCAGAGGGGATGTTGTTCCTTTGCATTCCCAGCACCTATCACATCCCGGAGCATGAAGTGAGGCTCTATGCATGTTTGATGAGCCAGAGCAAAGGAAAAAAAGAGAGGGAGAAAAGAAAGGCTTACAAATTTGAAATGTTTTTATCCACCTGATTGATTAAAAAGTAGGGTCATTATTCAAACAATAGCATTAAACATTACCATTAAATCTATTAGTAGCACCATATAGAAGAATAACTATGCATTTTATAAATATTCTATAAAAATACAAATTCTTTGTCCCCTGCCACTCTAAGGATCTGGGTTAGGGTGATCCTATCTCTTGTCTCATTGACTCTGTTATCTGGGTTTCAAATTCAGCCCTTGGCCTGCTGCCATAAGTCCTCCTATCACCTGTAGGAAGGAGGGGCTTTCCATGAGGCCCAGCCAGCTGGCCTTTCCCCAAAGGACCACCTCTACCACAGTATTCCTTGTGCTGCTGAGATAAGGCTCCAGAGCGTGAGAGAAGGGCTGCAAAAAATCACACTCCAGGACAACGCTTATAAGATAAAGGCCTCTGCCTTGTCTCCTCACACCTGCCACCATCAGCTGGAGGTGCCAAGGCCCACCACCAAAATAGTCCTTGTTGAGTTTTATCACTCCACACTCTGCTCGTCACGGCCTGAGTGTTTCTTCCTTCAGAGAGTACTCCCTAGAGACACGTGGAGTTAAGACAATAGTAACAACAGCAACAGCTAAGATTGGAAAAATACTTGGCAGTTTATGAAGCACTTTTGCAGATAAGTTTTCATTTGATCTACATATGTATTACTACATCTCTTTAAGATAGGTATAAGAGGAGATAAGAGAGTTTGTTCAGCCACATGTTGGGACGAGCAAATTGTAACACAGAGAGATGAAATGACCTGCTTAAGAAAGCGTTAGAGGCAGGGCTTAAGCCCAGTTTTCTTTTTTCTCTGAATATAAAGTCATATAACTCCCATAATAGCCATGAAGATATGCTGAATTTCTATAGTCCTTTTCTACTGAAAGACTTCAGAGTTTTTAATTCTCATATATTTTTTATCTTCGTACCATTTCTGTTGGAGAACAACATATTTCATACACAACACAAAGAAAGGTTTTGTTGGTGTTCCTTTTGTCTACTGTTATAAATTGAATCGTGTCCCCCCAAAAGAAGGGTTGAAATTCTAACCCCTATACCTATGAATGTGACCCTGTTTAGAAATAGGAATTTTCTTTTGTTATGTTAATGAGGTCATATCAGAGTAGGGGGGTCCTAAATCTAATCACCTCTGAGTGATGTTTTACACAAAGAGCAGAATAGACACAGAGATACACACAGAGGGAAGGCAGATTCCATGTGAGTGAATGCCAAACATTGCTAGCAGACACCAGAAACTAGGAGAGAGGCCCACAGATGGAATCAGCCTGGCTGAGACCCTGATTTGGACTTTTAGCTCCAGAACTGTGAGAAAATAAACGTTATTTAAAGCCACCCATTTCTAGTAATTTTTGTTACAGCAGCACTAGGTAACTAAGACGCCTACCTTCCAGCCATCATGCACCTCTCTGGAAATGGTGTTTTGCAGTGGGATTTTCAGTGCAGTGTGCACCCATACCATTTGCTAACTCAGGTCCATTGGGTCCTGAGCACGTAAAATGAATGATCTGTTGCCCAAACCTACAGTGCAGCAAAATCAAAAACTCTGTTGCTGTTCAAATAAGAACCTGTTGTAGAGCAAATAAATAACTTACAAATGGCTTGATGAAAACATACAAGGATAAAATTTATATAACCCATCAGCAATGTTCTCTATATTAAAAATCTCCATCGACTGCGTCAGATATTATTATTCCTCCTCCTACCACTACCACCGACAGTATACCAGGAACTTCATTACGCATTTTACTTATGTTATCTTATTAATCCTCACAATCCCATGAATTAGGCCTTTTTATCACCATTGTACAGACGAGGAAACGGAGCTAATGGTGGTTAAATGATAGCCTTCCTAGACTCACAGAATTCAGAAATGGCGAGCTGGAGTGCGAAGCCAGATTCGTGTGTCTCCAGAGATGGAACTCCTAACTAACTCTCTCAGCAATGCTTTCTGGTGCTATAATACCAGTTTGAATATGCCTAAATTTAATAATATTTTCAGCAATGACTTATGGTCTACTTCCTACACGCAAGACACTTTCTTAGTAACAAAATAAGCAGAGATGCGTAAGTCATAGAGCTGGGTCCCTGGAAGTTGATGAGCTTGTGGAGAACATGTCCATGAGAGAATCTTACAGCTAAAATACCATGGGAGGTCAGATGAAGGAGATACCACTTCTATTTGGAGAAATTGAGCTTGGTACACAAAAGCAGGACAATACAGGTGGAGACAAGTCACCTTAGCTTGAGAAGGATTCCTCACCCAGCAATTAGAGAAAAGCTAAAGAATGGATCCTGCCTCTGGACTGTCTCATTTCAGCCCATCTTCTTGGTAAATACAGATGACACTGGTGACCCACTGCATGTGGGGCAGGCCCTTTGACTTTTTTTTTTGCAGATAGAAGTGACAGGTAAACATTGTTTCATCCCCACTCTAGTCTGATTCCCCTTTGTAGTGAGTAGTATACTTTCTAAGGTCAAAACTAAACCCTTTGCCGTTGAGTCGATCCCGAATCATAGCAACCCTACAGGACAGAGTAGAACTGCCCCATAGGGTTTCCAAGGCTGTAAATCTTTACAGAAACAGACTGCCACATCTTTCTTCTGCAGAGCAGCTGGTGGGTTTGAACAGAAGACCTTTCAGTTAGCAGCAGCCAACAGCTTTAACAACTGTGCCACCAGGGTTCTTTTTTTAAGGTCAAGCAAGACCCAAAATAAAGAAGCATAAAAAGATATGGTCTTCATTGATCTTTTTCATCAACTGACATTACCAACAACTACCTGTGCTAAGTGGTATACTGCAAACTGAGGACATGGTAGGAAATAAAACAGAAAAGCTCACTGTCCTAAAGAAGCTCACAGTAAATTTCCCTAACACACAAACCATTCAGACAACACCTTTGAGTATATGATGGGAGATTACAAGCAGTCGTGGTGGAAATTTGTTTTAAAGAAGAAAATGTTTAAAAATCACCATGAAAAACTGTGGTGCAAAGATAGCTTACAAATATTATTTCAGTCCATGCTGAGGTATACAATCTTAACTATAGAGAGTTTGTTAAAATACTTGTGATACAAAGTATTTCTGTGCACAACAGCATCTAACAGAATAAAATATCTAAGAATAAATTTAACCAGGGAGGTGAAAGACTTGCATACTGAAAACTATAAAAAGTTGCTGAAAGAAATCAAAGAAGACTTAAATAAATGGAAAGGCATCCTGTGTTCCTGGATTGGAAGATAAATATAAAATTACCGTATGATCCAGCAATTCCACTCCTGGGTGTATATCTAAAAGACGTGAAGGCAGGGAGAGATGCTTATACACGAGTGCTCATCATAACACTGTTCGCAGTATAGCCACAAGGTGGAAACAACCCAAATGTCCATCAACAGATGAATGGATCAACAAAATGTGGTATAGGTAGTCCCTGACTTACAACGTATTTGAGTGGGGACAAACCACACTTACGACTGCCCTTTTTTTTTTTTCATGTCTTATCATTAGTAATATGTACTACATACAATGTTGCAGCACAAAATCTGTTGATGTTATCATTCTCATGCCAACTCCCTAAGATATATAAAGATCAGATTTATGAAGATACTGATAATAAAAGGCAATAATAATGAAAACTAAAAAAAAAAAAGGAGGTACTTAAGTCAGAACCAGCTTATGCAGTCATCGGAACAAAACGGTGGTAAATTAGGGACTACCTGTATATGCATGTTGTTATTGTTGTTAAGTGCTGTTGAGTCATTCTGACTCATAGCGACCCTATGCACGACAGGACGAAACACTGCCTGGTCCTGCGCCATCCTTACAATCATTGTTATGCTTGAGCTCATTGTTCCAGCCACTGTGTCAGTCTACCTTGTTGAGGGTCTTCCTCTTTTCCAATGACCCTGTAATTTGCCAAGCATGATGTCCTTCTCCAGGGACTGATCCCTCCTGACAAAATGTCCAAGGTATGTAAGATGCAGTCTCACCATTCTTGCTTCTAATGAGCATTCTGATTGTTCTTCTTCCAAGACAGATTTGTTCGTTCTTTTGGCAGGCCATGGTATATTCAATATTCTTTGCCAACGCCACAATTCAAAGGCATCAATTCTTCTTCAGTCTTCTTTATTTACTGTCCATCTTTCACATGCATATGATGTGATTGAAAATATCATGGCTTGGGCCAGGAGCACCTTCGTCTTCAAGGTGACATCTTTGCTCTTCAACACTTTAAAGAGGTCCTTTGCAGCAGATTTACCCAATGCAATGCGTCTTTTGATTTCTTGACTGCTGCTTCCATGGCTGTTGATTGTGGATCCAAGTAAAATGAAATCCTTGACAACTTCAATCTTTTCTCTGTTTATTATGATGTTGTTCATTGGTCCAGTTGTGAGGATTTTTGTTTTCTTTATGTTGAGGTGCAATCCATACTGAAGGCTGTGGTCTTTGATCTTCATTAGTAAGTGCTTCAAGTCCTCTTCACTTTCAGCAAGCAAGGTTGTATCATCTGCATAACGCAGGTTGTTAATGAGTCTTCCTCCAATCCTGATGCCCCATTCTTCTTCATATAGTCCAGCTTCTCGTATTATTTGCTCAGCATACAGATTGTATAGGTATGGTGTAAGAGTACAACCCTGACGCACACCTTTCCTGACTTTAAACCAATCAGTATCCCCTTGTTCTGTCCGAACCACTGCCTCTTGATCTATGGAAAGGCTCCTCATGAGCGCAATTAAGTGTTCTGGAATTCCCATTCTTCCCAATGTTATCCATAATTTATGATCCACACAGTTGAATGTATATGCATACAATGGAATATTATTCAGCCATAAAGAGAAATAAAATTCTGATACATACGATGATATGAATGAACCTTGAAAACATTATCCTCAGTGAAATAAGTTGGAAACAAAAGGACAAATATTATATGATCTCAGTTCTATGAAATATCTAGAATAGGCAAATGCATAGAGACAGAAGTTTGTTAGTAGTTACCAGGAGTTAGGGGAAGGGGAAAATGGGGAATAATTGCTTATGGGGTACTGAGTTTCTGTTGGGAGTGAGGAAAAACTTTTGGAAATGGATAGTGGTGGTGGTTGCATAACATGATGAATATAATCAATGTCATTGACATGTATGCTAAAAAATGGTTAACATGCAATGTATATATGTATATACAAATGTACACACACACACAACAATAAACATTTTTAAAAATATTTCCGTGGTTTTTTTTTGATGGACATAAGATAACAGCATTTGAGTAATCCATTACACAATATGAAGGAAGCCTGGGTGGTGACTTGTTGTTGTTAGGTGCCACTGAGTAGGTTCCGACTCCTAGTGACCCCATATACATCAGAATGAAACACTGCCTGGTCCTGCACCATCCTCACAATAATTGTCAAGCTTGAGCTCATTGCTGCAGCCGCTGTGTCAAACCACTTTATTGAAGGTCTTCCTCTTTTTCACTGACCTTCCACTTTACCGAGCATGATGTCCTTCTCTAGAGACTAAACCCTCCTGATAACATGTCCAAAGTATGTGAGAAGTAGTCTCGTCATCCTTGCTTCTAAGGAGCATTCTGGCTGTACTTCTTCCAAGACAGATTTGTTTGTTCTTCTGGCAGTCCATGGTATATTCAATATTCTTCATCAATACCATAATTCGAAGGCATCAATTCTTCTTCAGCTTTCCTTATTTATTGTCCAACTTTCCCATGCATATAAGGCAATCGAAAATACCATGGCTAGGGTCAGGTGCACCTTAGCCCTCAATGTGCTTTTTAACACTTTAAAGAGGTCTTTTGCAGCAGATTTTCCCAGTGCAATACGTCATTTGATTTCTTGACTGCTGCTTCCATAGGTGTTGATTGTGAATCCAAGTAAAATGAAATCCTTGACAACTTCAGTCTTTTCTCTGTTTATCATGATGCTGCTTGTTGGTCCATTTGTGAGGATTCTTTTTTTTTTATGTTGATGTGTAATCCATACTGAAGGCTGAAGTCTTTGATCTTCATCAGTAAGTGCTTCAAGTCCTCTTCACTTTCAACAAGCAAGGTTGTGTCTTCTGCATGATGCAAGTTGTTAGTGAGTCTTCCTCCAATCCTAACGCCTTGTTCTTCTTCATATAGTCCTGCTTCTTAGATTATTTGCTCAGCATACAGATTGAATATGTGTGGTGAAAGGATACAACCCTTAAACACACCTTTCCTGACTTTAAACCTTGCAATACCCTCTTGTTCTGTTTGAAAAACTGACTCATGGTCTCTGTACAGATTCTGCATGAGAAAATTAAGTGTTCTGAAATTATTATCCTTTGCCATGTTATCCATAATTTCTTATGATCCACACAGTTGAATACCTTTGCATCATCAATAAAACGCAGGTAAACATCTTTCTGGTATTCTCTGCTTTCAGCCAACATCCATCTGACATCGGGAATGATATCCCTCTTTCCATGTCCTCTTCTGAATCTGGCTTGAATTTCTGGCAGTAGTTCCCTGTCGATGTACTGCTGCAACTGTTTTTGGATTATCTTCAGTATAGTTTGTTTTGTGTGTGATATTGTTCTATAATTTCCACGTTCCATTGGATCACCTTTCTTTGGAATAGGCACGAATGTAGGTGTCTTCTAGTCAGTTGGCTAGGTAACTGTTTTCCAAATTTCCTGACATAGATGGGTGAGCACTTTCTGCATTGCATCCATTTGTTGAAACATATCAATTCATATTCCATGAATTCCTGCAGCCTAATAAAAATATTATTCAAATTTACACACCAACCACTAAGGTCAAAGATGAAGAAATTGAAGATTTTTACAAGCTTCTGAAGTCTTAAATTGATCAAACATGCAATTAAGATGCATTGATAATTACTGGAGATTGGAATTAGAAAGTTAGAAACAAAGAAGAAGGCCAGTAGTTGGAAAATATGGCCTTGGAGATAGAAATGATGCTGGAGATCACATGATAGAATTTTGCAAGACCAACAACTTCTTCATTGCAAACACCTTTTTCAACAATATAAATGGCAACAATAAGCCCTGGTGGTGCAGTGGTTAAGAACTTGGCTGCTAGCCAAAAGGTTGGCAGTTCAAACCCACCAGCTACTCCTTGGAAAACCTATGGGACAGTTCGACTTTGTTCTGTAGTGTTGCTATGAGTCAGGGTTGACTTGATGGCAATGGGTTTCTTTTTTTTGTACACACTTGGACCTTGCCAGATGGAATGAACAGGAATTAAATTTTGACTACATCTATGGAAAGAGATGATGGAGAAGCTCAATATCATCAGTCAAAACAAGGCCAGGGGCTGACTTCAGAACAGACCATCAACTGCTCATATGTAAGTTCAAATTGGAGCTGAAGAAAATTCAAGGAAGTTCATGAGAGCCAAAATATGACCTTAAGTATATCCCACCTAAATTTAGAGACCATCTGAAGAGTAGATTTGACACATCGAACTCTAATGACCAAAGACCAGATGAGTTGTGGGATGACATCAAGGACATCATATGTAAAGAAAGCAAAAGGTCATCAAAAAGACAGGAAAGAAAGAAAAGACCAAAATGGGTGTCAGAAGAGACTCTGAAGCTTGCTCTTAAACATAGATTAGCCAAAACAAAGAGAAGAAATAATGAAGTAAAATTGCTAAACAGAAGATTTCAAATGGTGGCTCGAGAAGACAAAGTAAAGTATCATAATGAAATGTGCAAAGACCTGAAATTAGAAAACCAAAAGGGAAGAACATGCTCTGAAAGCAGAGAATACCAGAAAGATGTTTACCTGTATTTCATTGACTACACAAAGGCGTTCAAATGTGTGGATCATAACAAATTATGGATAACATTGGAAAGAATGAATTCCAGAACACATAACTTTGCTCACAAGTAACCTGTACATAGACCAAGAAGCAGTCATTCTCACAGAACAAGGGAATACCATGTGGTTTAAAGTCAGGGAAGGTGTGTGTCAGGGTTGTATCCTTTCACCATACTTAATCTATAAGTATATCAAGAGTGTTCCTTAGAAGTGAGAATGATGAGACTTCATCTCATGTACTTTGGACATGCTGTATCAGGACGGACCAGTTCCTGGCGAAGGGCATCGTGCTTGGTAAAGTAGAGGGTCAGTGAAAAAAGAGGAAGACCCTCAAAGAGATGGATTGGCACAGTGGCTACAACAATGGGCTCAAACATAGCAATGATTGTGAGGATGGCACGGCACCTGGCAGTGTTTCATTTTGTTGTGCATGGGGTCACTATGAGTCAGAACCAACTCAATGGCACCTAACAACAACACAACAACTGGCAACCTTATTCAGTGCCCTAAACTGTATGACTCTGAGATCCCTTGGTTGTAAAATGGATCTTATAACATCTGCCTTACAAGGTTGTGAAAATTTCCTAAATGACATGATATTTATTGAATATGAGAGCTTTTTAAAACTATAAAATACTTTTCAAATAAAAAAGTATTATTTCCATTTACTTGAAAATCAATAAAGTAAAAATAAGAGGAATTAGTTAATTCCCTGGGTGGTACAACTGGTTAACACACTCAGGCTGCTAATCAAAAGGTTGGAAGTTCAAATCCACCTGGAGACACCTCGGAAGAAAGGCCTGGTAAGCTACTTCTGAAAAATCTGCCATTGAAAATTCTATGGAGCACAGTTCCACTCATGGGGTCACAAATCAACTAGGCCGCAACAGTTTTTTTTAATATTGTTGCAAATTCAGAGCTGCTGTGTTGCCAGTCACATTGTATTCTATGTAAATGACACTTCCAGGGTGTGCATAATGTGAATGGTGTCCCTTGTAGTGGCAATGAAGTGGCATCAAATTAAGTGAAAAGCAGTCATATTTAGTAAAATGAAAAGCATAGACAGTTGACTCTAATGTTTTAGTACGATTCCAGTTTATATTAATAAAGTTACTAAGTCAGCAAAATGTTAATATTAACCAATAAAACATGAATTAGTATTAACCAATGTGTCAGTAAAGATAGGTTAGATTATGTTGTAGTAACAAAATAAACCCCAAATTCCAATTTTTTTTTTTTTTTTAAATCAAAAAGGTTTTTTTTGTTTTTTTTTTCCCCTCACTCATCATGTCCATCATGGATGACAGAAGCTTTGCTCATTGTAGTAACTCAGGGGCCAAGAGTGACCAAACGTCACTCTCTTGAACATTGCCAGTCACCGTGGCGGTGTGAGAGGAGAGGGAAGTGTCTGGCATGGCAGCTGAATGCTCTTGCCTAGAAGTGATACACATTACTCTCACTTCCAGCTCATCAGCCAGAACTAGTCACATGACCACAGCAAACCACAAACAGCCGGAAAGAACATTTCTGCCCAGAAGACAGAGAGCTAGAAATACTTTGGAGCAACACTCAGCACTGCCACAACCAGTAACTGAAAGGTAACATTATCTGAACATTGAGTAAGTAGGTGGTTAAGGCCGGAATCCCCTGGTGATGGCCAGTGTTTAGAAATTCCACTTTCTGAAATGATGCCAAGGTAGTCTCTAGTCCTTCATTTTATAAGATGCCTACATTGTTTAGTCGGAGCTAGTCTCTTTGTTATGAAAATTAACTTTATTTAAATATTTCTTCATTTTTATATCTACTAATGCATGGAATGGCATAGGAGGGAAGGACCTTAGAGCTCAGCAGGTTCACAGATAAGAAACAGACCCAGAGAGAGGCCAAGGGACTTTTCCTAGTCACCCAGCTGCTAGGGGCTAACCTAGAACCAGCACACAGCTGTCTTGTGTAGTTCCAGTTCACTAACCGATACACCAAGCATCCTTTCATTCTTTTGCCTAAACTGGATGTTTCCATTTTGTGGTACATCTCTGATGCTATTTTTACCAATACAGCTGGCTTATCTAACAGAACTCATCTGCATTTCTCCTTTTACCAAATAATATAATGTCTGCGCAGCCACACCAACATACCCAGGCTTCTAGCCTAACTCCTTGCGAAGTGGCCTGTTTTCTAAAATATTCTCAAGTGTATTTGCTAGGACCCTGGTTGACTAATTTAGTTATTAGAAGGCTGTTAGTTGGAGATATTAGGTAATTTATAAGGTCAGCCCTTTACCCTTTAAGTATGTATTCTAATGCTGTTTTTAATGAAGTTAGCTACCGTATTAAGAAAAGCTACTTATTACGTACTGTGAACTCCAAGAAAGCAGACACCGTTTTTGTTTGGTCCGACCTCTATCCTCATTCTAGGCACTCAATAAAATTTGTGGAATGAATGATTGTTTACTCTGGGCCACACTATGCTAGGTGCTTAGTAAACAAGATATCTCGTCCTCATAGCAAACTGACAGAGCAGATATTACTAGTCCCATTTTACAGACGAGCAAATTGAGGCTAAATAGTATGTTCTTGTTGTTGTCCAGTGCCATTGAGTTGATTCTGCCTCATAGCGACCCTCTGTACAACTGAATGAAACACTGCCCGGTCCTGTATCATCCTCACAATCATTACGTTTGAGCCCATTGTTGCAGCCACTGTGTCAGTCCATCTCATGGAGGGTCTTCCTCTTTTTTTACTGACTCTTTCCTTTACCGAGCATGGTGTCCTTCTCCAGGAACTGATCGCTCCTGATAATATGTCCAAAGTAGGTGAGACAGTCTCACCATCCTCACTTCTAGGAGCATTCTGGCTGTACTTCTTCCTAGACAGATTTGTTCATTCTTCTGGCAGTCTGTGGCATATTCAATATTCTTCATCAATACTATAATCCAAAGGCATCAGTTCCTCTTCAGCCTTTCTGATATGTCGTCCAGCTTTCTCATGCATATGAGGCAATTGAAAATATCATAGCTTGGGTCAGGCACACCATAGTCCTCAAAGTGACATGTTTGTTTTTTAACTCTTTAAAGAGGCCTTTTGCAACAGGTTTGCCCAGTGCAATACATGATTTGATTCCTTGACTGCTGCTTCCATGGGCATTGATTGTAGATCCAAGTAAAATGATATCCTTGACAACTTCAGTCTTCTCTCCATTTATCATGATGTTGCTTGTTGGTCCAGTTGTGAGGATTTTTGTTTCCTTTATGTTCAGGTATAATCCATACTGAAGGCTGAAGTCTTTGATCTTCATGGGTAAGTGCTTCAAGTCCTGTTTGCTTTGAGCAAGCAAGGTTGTGTCATCTGCATATCACAGGTGGTTAATGAGTCTTCCTCCAATCTTGATGTCATGTTCTTCATCATATAGTCTAGTTCTTTAAAGTGTTGAAAAGCAAAGATATCACCTTGAAGATTAAGGTGTGCCTGGCCCAAGCCATGGTGCTTTCAATCAGCTCATATGCATGCAAAAGCTGGACAATGAATAAGGAAAACCAAAAAATTGATGCCTTTGAATTGTGATGTTGGCGAAGAATATTGAATATGCCATGGACTGCCAAAAGAATGAATAAATCTGTCTTGGAAGAAGTACAGCCAGAATGCTCATTAGAAGTAAGAATGACAAAACTGTGTCTCATATATTTTGAACATATTATTAGGAGGGATCAGTCCCTGGAAAAGGACATTATGCTTGGTAAAGTAGAGGGTCAGGAAAAAAGAAAAAGTCCCTCAATGAGATGGATTGACACGGTGGCTGCAACAATGGGCTCAAGCATAGCAACAATTGTGAGGATGGTGCAGGACCTGGCGGTGTTTTGTTCTTTTGTGCATAGGGTCACTATGAGTTGGAATCAACTCAACAGCACCTAACAACAACAACAACAGCATGGATTGACAGACGAATGAACGAATCCGTCTTGGAAAAAGTAGCCAGAATGCTCCTTAGAAGTGAGGATGGCGAAACATCATCTCACATACTTTGGACATGTTATCAGAAGGGAGCAGTCCCTAGAGAAGGACATCGTGCTTAGTAAAGTAGAGGGTCAGTGAAAAAGAGGAAGACCCTCAACAAGATGGATTGGCATGGTGGCTACAACAATAGGCTCAAACGTAACAAGGATTGTGAGGATGATGCAGGACCAGGCAGAGTTTCGTTCTGTTGTACGTAAGGTTACTGTGAGTCAGAATCAGCTCAATGGCACCTAACAAGAACAATAAATCTTTGGTTTGGGTGGATCAGCCTCCTTTCCTTGATTGGCTCTAAGTGAATGAAGACTCCATTTTCTGGGTTGCTGACAGCTGAGATCTCAGTTTAGGCTGGGGGAGAAGGACTCAAAAATCTAGGCAGAAAGCCTCCACCATTAAGGGTTTTCAGAGGTGATAAAAAAAAAAGCCCTCTCCAAACCTTTCCCCAATCAACACAGAGTTTTTGAAGGCTGATTTTTCAGATGATAGAACACGTCAAAAAGCACCTTGTGTGACCCTTGAGTTTCCAAAGCTCTCCCATGAACATATGTGGCAATGCTCACACCGATTTATGGAGGCAATGTGGCATTAGGGGGTCCCATGATTCTCCCCATTTCACCACAGAAGGCCCACCAGGAAAGCCTGCAAGAAGGGCTTTGTCCTCTCTTCTAGAATCTTTTATTGGGGTTTCAGCCTCCACAGAGTCTCTGTCCTCCTCTCTCCTGGGGTCTGCTGGCTTGGCACTCATTTCCAAGGAGAACTGTCTTCTATCACAGAGGATCCAATGCTGAGTTCTCATACTGGGGAAGAATGAGCTTTCAGGATGAACTCTGAGAGGCCCAGCTGCTTGGCTTCTTCTCAAGGGTAGGTCTTCAGGGCTGGAAACAATAACAGGCAAGAGAGGAAAGAAGAAAAGCTGTGTAGGTGGTTGCATAGCATATTTTTTCTGCTAACTCCATTCTCCTACCACAGGACTCTCTAAACTGGGAAAGGTTACAGGGTCCTTAGCAGTGATGGTTGCAAAGAGGTTCATAGGTCCTTGCAAGAGGCCTCGTCCTTTCAGGCCTCCATCTCCGACATACTGGACCAGGTGAAAGCATCCTATTATGAGCTCTCATGGCACCATAGACGTCTCCTCTGGTGCTTTTTCACACATGCAGTTTCACACAGATTTGTAGGATTATTTGACCTGTGTCTTTCTACCCCATTATACTAAGCTATATAAGGTCAGGGATCACACAGTTTTCCCTCACCTGACAAAGAGTAAGCACTCAGTAAATATTTGTAGAATGGGTGAATTAATCATCACTGCTGACACAGCAAGAGAGAATGAGGTTAAGCTATCGTAAAAGGGATTAGTCAGTGCTAGCTCTGGAGCTGGGCTGCCTGGTTTTCAATCCCAGCTCTGCAACTTATATCCTATGAAACTTTAGGACACTATCTCTCTTCTGCCTCGATTTATAATTTTAAATGATGATAATAGTGGTATCTACCCCTTATGATGATTTTGAGGATTAAATGAGATGCTACATGTAACACACGTATTATATTGGCAAACACCAAATGCTCAATTGATAATAGCTAACTATAGCTTGTTTGCAGATTGTGGGTGACAGAGACAGAAGTTTTGATTTTGCTCTTTGCAAGATATAGGAAGGAAGGGGCTGTACTTAGCCAAGCAGGCATCTCTGAGAGCCAAAAAAAAAAAAAAAATTCTAATTGTAATTGCCAGTGAAGGTACTGAGTGTACCTAGAGATAGTGAGCTTATAACTAAAGGCAAGGGGGAAAATTCAGGGCTGCTTGTCATGGGTACCACGAAGGGGTCCCTTTTGTTGGGTTGGAAATTGACCTAGATGAGCTCAGTGTAGTCATTAAGACTTTGGTCTCTGGGGTTAGGATTTCAGTCCTTGTTTTGTCTCTTATATGTCATGTGACTAGGGAGGGGACCAAATCTCCAGGAGCTTGAGGGGACAGATAGTTCTTCTCCCAGCACCCTAGAAGCTGAGCACCAACTACGGACCTAAGGGTGGCCAACTGGATGCTTGTGTCCAAGGTTTTGGCTCTGGGGGAAGTGCTGCAGTAAAGTAGAGGAGGGTTCAGCGTGTGTTCCATGGAAGACAGCAATGGAAACCACATCCAGGTTCCAGAGGAAACAGAGACCACAGAGCCCTCAGCCCTGCCCAGGAGGCAGACCCTACCCAGGAGGCAGGAGCAGGGGCAGTGGAGACCTGACCCGAGAGTACCAGGGCATGAGCACTGTCTCACTTCTCCTGCCCAGCCTCACTTGGCTCCTTTGCACTTCCCAATCCTGATTCTCCAGTGTTCCCAATAATTCTGTGAGTTGTGTAATACCCTTTTGATAAATTCCTCTTCTGCTTAAGACAGCAAGAATCAGTTTCTATTGAAATCTAATTGATAGAGTAATTGTCACAGGACTGATTGCAGACAACAGACACTTGAAGAACTGGAAGGAATCTGGGAAGATCATGTAGTCTAGTTGGAACTAAGAACAGTGAAAATCCAGTGATAGCCATCTGGCCCACTCAGGGCTCAAAGAGCTGATGACACCATCACCTTTCATCTCCTGGAATTAGATCTTCATTGAAGACAAGGTGTTGGGGACTGAGTAGCTGCTGTCAGAACAGTATGACGGGTGAGAGGAAATCAAAGGCTACTGGTGGGGTGGATATTACAATCTGCACCCAACAGCTTTAATAAAGAGAGTGGGAAACTCAAATTTTTAAAGTCTTGGTTTTAGGTATAGACTGACACCCAGAATTTTCTATAACTTGCTAAAAATCTCTCCTGTATTTTGTAACCACAGGACTGAGATAATTCATAGTTTGATACTATAGTTTACTAATTATAACATTAAATAAATTCACATTCGTATCAATTTCCTTAAGTGAAATCCAAGCACTCATTAGGAAAGGGGGGGGCCTGAAAATTGGACTGGGGATACTGGAGGACTTAGTGACTTAGACTCAGAGATTCCAAACTCCCAAAACCTGTGGAGATTGTTTCATCAGCTGTGGAGACCTTTCCTCTCTCATCTGACAAATAGTTGCCATGGAGCGATTCTGACTCATGGTGACCCCATGTGTGTCAAGTAGAACTGCTCCATAAGATTTTCAAGTCTGCGGTCTTTCAGAAGCAGTTCACCAGGCCTGTCTTCTGAGGCACCACTCCCTGGGTAAGTTTGAACTGCCAGCCTTTTGACTCGAGCACTTATCCATTTGCACCACCCGGGGACTCCTGTTTGAAGATCTGTAACTCCTTTACCCGAAAGAGTGTCTTTGCAAGAAGCTAGTTCTGCTACTGCCTCACACTGCCGTCATTTGTTTCCTACCTGCCTACAACTCAATGTATATACTAGCATGATCTGCAGATGATTTACAAAGTCAAACCTAACAAGAGAAAACTTATACACCAAAAATGTTTCCAGATTTTGTTAGTTTATATCAATGAAATCTAGGGAATCTGCATGGAAAGGGATTCTGAGGGCCCTAGAATAAATAATGAAGAATATAATCTTTGGTTGGGATGAAATGAAATTTTAGGCACATTTATCAGATTCTAGAGAAAGCTGTTGGAAGGGGTTCCAATGGTTTGCTCAGGTTGACTAAAGCCTGGACCAAACGGGGGCCTTTTTGAAAGCGGTTGAAATGCCCTATATTCTTTGGTATTATATACAGGAAGGAATCCAAAGATTTCAGGAGATAAAAAATATTGGCATGAAGTTATTATGTGTGATGTGCTCGCCAATTCCCAATTATGTTCCATGAGAGGGTCCAGGAGACACCTCCTTCACCAAGGCCTTAAAAAATAAACTGTTGGGGAGAGACCTTTAGAGGCTGTTCTCATAAACCAGGGATGCTGGAAGAACACACCACAGTTGAATGGACTATACTTCAATGGAATTGAGAGAATTTAAGGATGGCATAATTGCGTGTGTGGTTGCCATAATAGACAATAAGGATGTTGAAGGAAAACAACAACAACAACAACAAAACACCAAACCCATTGCCACCAAGTCGATTCCAACTCATAGCGACCCAATAGGACAGAGAAGAACTACCCCACAGGGTTCCAAGGCTGTAATCTTTATGGGAGCAGACTGCCACATCTTTCTCCCATGGAGTGACTGGTAAGTTCAAATTGCTGACCTTTTGGTTAGCAACTGAGTGTTTTAACCACTGTGCCATCAGGGCTCCTTATGGGGAAGGAATTAAGATGTAAACCATGGAGTCTTTGGCAGTGGATAACTACTGATCCTAGGTGTCTATGGTCAAACAGATTAAAAATGGGTATCCCACTAATGAGCAATTTTATTTACAGAGGAAAAAAAAAAATCCCTTCAGATGTGATAGAGGCTGGGTATCAGTCACACTTGAGTTGGCTCCCAGACTTGAGCTCCTCCAAAGAAGGAGGGTCCAGGTGAAGTACAGTAGTCAGATAAGCACAGAGTTTGGAACCAGAATGCCCAGGTTCAAATCCCAGCCAAGCCACTGCTTTCTATCTCACTAGGGCATATTACGAAGCCTCTCTGGATTTCAGAGTCCTCATTTGTAAAGTGAGAATGATAGGAGGACACCATTTTCCCAGCATTAGTATGAAGATTGAAGGTACAATAGTACATAGTAACACTGCATAAGTATTGTTGTTGTTGTTGTTAGGTGCTGTCGAGTCGGTTCCGACTCATAGCAACCCTATGCACAACGGAATGAAACACGGCCCAGTCCTGCGGTATCCTTACAATCATTGTTATGCTTGAGCTCATTGTTCCAGCCACTGTGTCAATCTACCTCATTGTGGGTCTTCCTCTTTTCCACTGACCCTGTCCTCTGCCAAGCATGATGTCCTTCTCCAGGGACTGATCCCTCCTGATGACATGTCCAAAGTATGTAAGACGCAGTCTCGCCACCCTTGCCTCTAAGGAGCATTCTGGCCGCACTTCTTCCAAGACAGATTTGTTTGTTCTTTTGGCAGGCCATGGTATATTCAATATTCTTTGCCAACACCACAATTCAAAGGTGCCAACTCTTCTTTGGTCTTCCTTATTCATTGTCCAGCTTTCGCATGCATATGATGTGATTGAAAATACCATGGCTTGGGTCAGGCGCACCTTAGTCTTCAGGGTGACATCTTTGCTTTTCAACACTTTGAAGAGGTCCTTTGCAGCAGATTTGCCCAATGCAGTGTGTCTTTTGATTTCTTGACTGCTGCTTCCATGGCTGTTGATTGTGGATCCAAGTAAAACAAAATCATTGACAACTTCAATCTTTTCTCTGTTTATCATGATGTTGTTCATTGGTCCAGTTGTGAGGATTTTTGTCTTCTTTATGTTGAGGTGCAATCCATACTGAAGGCTGTGGTCTTAGATTTTCATTAGTAAGTGCTTCAAGTCCTCTTCACTTTCAGCAAGCAAGGTTGTGTCATCTGCATAACGCAGGTTGTTAATGAGTCTTCCTCCAATCCTGATGCCCCGTTCTTCTTCATATAGTCCAGCTTCTCGGATTATTTGTTCAGCGTACAGATTGAACAGGTATGGTGAAAGAATACAACCCTGATGCACACCTTTCCTGACTTTAAACCAATCAGTATCCCCTTGTTCTGTCCAAACAACTGCCTCTTGATCTATGTAAAGGTTCCTCATGAGCACAATTAAGTGTTCTGGAATTCCCGTTCTTCGCAGTGTTATCCATAGTTTGTTATGATCCACACAGTCGAATGTCTTTGCATAGTCAATAAAACACAGGTAAACATCCTTCTGGTATTCTCTGCTTTCAGCCAGGATTCGTCTGACATCAGCAATGATATCCCTGGTTCCATGTCCTCTTCTGAAACCAGCCTGAATTTCTGGCAGTTCCCTGTCAGTATACTGCTGCAGCCGTTTTTGAATGATCTTCAGCAAAATTTTGCTTGCCTGTGATATTAATGATAGTATTCTATAATTTCCACATTCGGTTGGATCACCTTTCTTGGGAATAGGCATAAATATGGATCTCTTCCAGTCAGTTGGCCAGGAAGTTGTCTTCCGTATTTCTTGGCATAGACGAGTGAGCACCTCCAGCACTGCATCTGTTTGTTGAAACATCTCAACTGATATTCCGTCAATTCCTGGAGCCTTGTTTTTTGCCAATGCCTTCAGAGCAGCTTGGACTTCTTCCTTCAGTACCATTGGTTCCTCACCATATGCCACCTCTTGAAATGGTTGAATATCGACTAATTCTTTTTGGTATAATGACTCTGTGTATTCCTTCCATCTTCTTCTTCTTTTTTTTTTTTTAATAATTTTTATTGTGCTTTAAGTGAAAGTTTACAAATCAAGTCAGTCTGTCACATATAAGCTTATATATACCTTACTACATACTCCCATTTACTCTCCCCCAATGAGTCAGCCCTCTCCCTCCTTCCAGTCTCTCCTTTCGTGACAATTTTGCCAGTTTCTAACCCTCTCTACCCTCCCATCTCCCCTCCAGACAGGAAATGCCAATACAGTCTCAAGTGTCCACCTGATACAAGTCGCTAACTCTTTATCAGCATCTCTCTCCAACCCATTGTTCAGTCCCTTCCACGCCTGATGAGTAGTCTTCGGGAATGGTTCCTGTCCTGGGCCAACAGAAGGTTTGGGGACCATGACCGCCGGGATTCTTCTAGTCTCATTCAGACCATTAAGTCTGGTCTTTTTATGAGAATTTCGGGTCTGCATCCTACTGTTCTCCTGCTCCCTCAGGGGTTCTCTGTTGTGCTCCCTGTCAGGGCAGTCATCGATTGTGGACGGGCACCATCTAGTTCTTCTGGTCTCAGGATGATGTAAGTCTCTAGTTCATGCGGCCCTTTCTGTTTCGGGCTCATAATTATCGTGTAACCTTGGTGTTCTTCATTCTCCTTTGATCCAGGTGGTTGAGACCAATTGATGTATCTTAGATGGCCGCTTGTTAGCATTTAAGACCCGAGACGCCACTTTTCAAAGTGGAATGCAGAATGTTTTCATAATAGAATTTATTATGCCAATTGACTTAGAAGTCCCCTTAAGCCATAGTCCCCAAACCCCTGCCCTTGCTCCGCTGACCTTCATAGCATTCAGTTTATTCAGGAAACTTCTTTGCTTTTGGTCCCGTCCAGTTGAGCTGACCTTCCCTGTATTGAGTATTGTCCTCCCCTTCACCTAAAGTGGTTCTTATCTACTAACTAATCAGTAAATAACCCTCCCATCTTCTTTTGATGCTTCCTGTGTTGTTTAATATTTTCCCCACGGAACCTTCACTATGGCAACTCGAGGCTTGAATTTTTTCTTCAGTTCTTTCAGCTTGAGAAATGCCGAGTGTGTTCTTCCATTTTGGTTTTCCATCTCCAGCTCTTTGCACATGTCATTATAATACTTTACTTTGTCTTCTTGAGAGACCCTTTGAAATCTTCAGTTCTTTTACTTCATCAATTCTTCCTTTTGCTTTAGCTGCTTGACACTCAAGAGCAAGTTTCAGAGTCTCCTCTGACATCCATCTTGGTCTTTTCTTTCTTTCCTGTCTTTTCAGTGACCTCTTGCTTTCTTCATGGATGGTGTCCTTGATGTCATTCCACAACTCGTCTGGTCCTCAGTCACTAGTGTTCAATGCATCAAATCTATTCTTAAGATGGTCTCTAAATTCAGGTGGGATATACTCAAGGTCATATTTTGGCTCTCGTGGACTTGCTCTGATTTTCTTCATTTTCAGCTTGAACTTGCATATGAGCAATAGACAGTCTGTTCCACAGTTGGCCCCTGGCCTTGTTCTGACTGATGATATTGAGCTTTTCCATCATCTCTTTCCACAGATGTAGTCAATTTGATTTCTGTGTGTTCCATCTGGCGAGGCCCATGTGTATAGTCACCGTATATGTTGGTGAAAGAAGGTATTTGCAATGAAGAAGTCGTTGGTCTTGCAAAATTCTATCATTCGATCTCTGGCATTGTTTCTTTCGCCAAGGCCATATTTTCCAACTACTGATCCTTCCTCTTTGTTTCCAACTTTCGCATTCCAATCGCCAGTAATTATCAATGCATCTTGATTGCATGTTCTTTCAATTTCTGACTTCAGCAGCTGATAAAAATCTTCTATTTCTTCATCTTTGGCCCTAGTGGTTGGTGCGTAAATTTGAATAATAGTCATATTAACTGGTCTTCCTTGTAGCCCACAGCGTACGGATATTATCCTATCCCTGACAGAGTTGTACTTCAGGATAGATCTTGAAACGTTCTTTTTGATGATGAATGCAACACCATTCCTCTTTGAGTTGTCATTCCCAGCATAGTGGACTATATGATTGTCTGATTCAAAATGGCCAATACCAGTCCATTTCAGTTCACTAGTGCCTAGGATATCGATGTTCATGCGTTCCATTTCATTTTTGATGATTTCCAATTTTCCTAGATTCATATTTCCTACATTCCAGGTTCTGGTTATTAATGGATGTTTGCAGCTGTTTCTTCTCATTTTGAGTCATGCCACATCAGCAAATGAAGGTCCCGAAAGCTTTATTCCATCCATGTCATTAAGGTTTAGTCTACTTTGAGGAGGCAGCTCTTCCCCAGTCATCTTTTGAGTGCCTTCCAACCTGGGGGGCTCATCTTCCAGCACTATATCAGACAATGTTCTGCTGCTATTCATAAGGTTTTCACTGGCTAATTCTTTTCAGAAGTAGACTGCCGGGTCCTTCTTCCTAGTCTGTCTTAGTCTGGAACCTCAGCTGAAACCTGTCCTCCATGGGTGACCCTGCTGGTATCTGAATACTGGTGGCATAGCTTCCAGGATCACAGCAACACACAAGCTGCCACAGTATGACAAATTGACAGACACGTGGGGGCATAAGTATTAGATCTGATTAAAACGATTATCCTAGATAAAGACTCTGAAAAAACATCACAAGTTTGTTAACACAAACCATCCCTTTAGCCATATCTCTGGTTGTCCATTTTTTCTGGAAGGGGAGATGACCTGAAATAAAGGTCTATATAAAATAATAGGAAGCAGCCAGTGGTTTGCCTGCATAGCAAAAGACCTAGAACGGCCAAAATCAACTCTGCTCCCTTGGCTTTAGGCAGCCCCATTCACCTACTCCATTTGAGTGGTGACCCAACACCCTCAGCCCCGGCAGAGCCCATTCTTCTGCCCCTTGGGCATGGAAGCCCCCCCTCCATTGGCTTTGGGCAGCAGATCTGGCCTCATCCCATTGGCACTCATGAATGGGAGCCCCACATACCAAGTTGGTGAAAGTCTGACTCTTTGAAACCTAGGAGTCTGTGACTTTTCCCTTTGAAGCCCCAGAACCCGTGGCTCCCACCAGAAAGTTGGTAACAAGGAAGTTCAGGTAAGAGGTTTGGGAAAGGGCTCTTTGGAAGGAGTACAGAGTATGTGAATGCCACCACGAGACCCCTATGTGAAACTGGAGTTGACAAGATGACTCTCTCTGGGATCTCATTCTGCCTGCTTCTCTAGCCTCTCCAGAGTCTACAGTCCCAGGAGCGGTAGGAAGTACCTGCCCTACTTCCCCTGGTTCCAGCCTTCCTTGTAATACCATAAGTTTCACTCATCCTTTTTATAAGCTACTTTTCTGCTTAAATCAGAAAACAATCAGTTCCTGTTGCTCACAGGAAAGAGTTTCAACTGAAACATAGACTCTCCAGACCTACTTAGTTATCTAGTGCTGTTATAACAGAAATACCACAAGTGGATGGCTTTAACAAACAGAAGTTTATATTTTCTCACAGTCTAGTAGCCAGAAGTCCGAATTCAGGGTGCCAGCTCCGGGGGAAGTCTTTCTCTCTCTGTCAACTCTCAAGGAAAGTTCTTTGCCATCAATCTTCCCCTGATCTAGGAGCATCTTAGTGCAGCGATCCTGGGTCCAAAGGACGCACTCCCCTCCTGGTTCTTCATTGTTGGTAGCATGAGATCTCCCTGTCTCTCTGCTCATTTCTGTCTTTTATATTTCAAAAGAGTTTGACTCAAGATAGAACCTAATCTTGTTGATTGAATCCTGCTTCATTAACATCATAGAGGTATGATTCACAACATATAGGATAACCATATCAGATGACAAAATGGTGGACAATCGCACAATACTGGGAATCATGGCCTAGCCAAGTTGACACACATTTTTGGGGGACATAATTCAATCCATAACATTCCACCCTTTGGCCTCCAAAAATTCATGTCCTTGCCACATGTAAGACACAGTTGGCCCATCATATCGTAGCAAAAGTCTTAAATGAACTCCAAGTCTCATATCCAAAAATTCCTCTTCATTCGTGAAATCTAGAATACAAGTTATCTGCTTCCAAAGTACAGTGGTGGAACAGGCACAAGCTAGACATTTTCATCACAAACGGGAGAAACTGGAGGCAAAGAAGGGATAACAGGCACCAAGGAAGTCAGCGGAACACATTACATTAGCCCTCAAGTCTTGAAAATTATCATCTATTCTCTGAGACCATTTTGGCAATGGCCCTGCCCTCCATACTGTGGTGTTGGCCACACTCTCTGGATTCTGGGTGGAGGTCCCTCTGCCCTGGGCTTCAGATCTGCCTTCCAGTCCCACTGAAACAGCAACTCTGCTCCCTCAGTTTTAGGCAGCCCTGTTCTCCTACTCCATCTGAGTGGCAGCCCTACACCTTTGGCTCTGGCATGCCCCATTCTTCTGCCCCTTGGGCATGGCAGCCCCACCACCCTCAGTTTTGAGCAGCAGGTCTGGCCCCATCCCACTGGCACTCATGAACAGCAGCCCCACTCTCCAGAACCGAGTTGGTGAAGGTCTGACTCTTTGAAACCTAGGAGTCTGTGACTCCACCCTTTGATACCCCAGAGGTCATAGTCCTTACCCTTTGAGACTGAGGCAGTTCTGTATCCTGTGTTCCTTGTGTCTTCAGCTTCTGCTTCCTAGTTTCTTGGCCTCTCAGCCCCTCAGGCTCACTGCTTGTGTCTGCCCTGCTGAGGCAAGTGTTCCAAAGCTTTTTAGCACCACCAATAAGTGCCTGGAGGCACCCCACTCTGCCAGTAAACTTTGGCTGGAAGATACTCAGCTCTCTTGCTTCATAGGTCAGCAAGCCTAGCTGGACTGAAAAGTGTTTGGAGGCATCCCACTCTGGCAGGAAGCCTCCTGCCAAAGGCGCTCAGCTCTCTCGCTCTGTGGGTTGGCTCTAGCACTGCCTCTCGGTGGTCTCCTGGTTCTGCTGCTGCCATTTTCCTGCTGCTGCTTCTCACAGTCTGTGCTGTCTCCAGCGTAACAGCTCCCTTTGTGTCCTTCTGAGTCCTCACCAGAATTGTCTTTGATGTCCATAATTCCACTAACAGTCTCTTCAAGGAAATTTAGGCTTTTACTCTTAGGCACTTTAAAACTCTTCCAGCCTCTATTCACTCAGTTTCAAAACTGCTTCTATATTTTAGGTATCTGTTACAGCAGCACCCCTCTCCTAGTATCAAATTCTGTCTGAGTTATCTAGTGCTGCTATAACAGAAATACCACAAGTTGATGGTTTTAATAAACAGAAGTTTATATTTTCTCACAGTCTAGAAGTCAGAATTCAGGGCACCAGGTCCAGGAGAAGGCTTTCTTTCTCTGTTGAATCTGGAGGAAGGTCCTTGTCATCAATCTTCCCCTGGTCTAGCAGCTTCGCAGTGCAGGGACCCCAGGTCCAAAGGATGTGCTCTTCTCCTGGCACTACTTTCTTGGTGGTATGAGGTCCCTTTGTCTCTCTGCTCATTTCTTTTTCTTGTGTCTCAAAAGAGATTGACTCAAGATGTAACCAAATCTTGTAGCTTGTGTCCTCCCTCATTAATATAACTGTCGCTAATCCTGCCTCATTAACATCATAGAGGTAGGATTTACAGCAAATAGGAAAACCACATCAGGTGACAGAATGGTGGGCAATTACACAATACTGAGAATCATGGCCTAGCCAAGTTGACACACATTTTGGGGGACACAATTCAATCTGTAACACCAACTGAGCCAAAATCTCTGTGGTGTGAGCCCTGTAAATCTGGATTCTTATGCATACTAAAATTTGGAAACCACTACTATTTTTGGACTCTAACATAACACCTTCCAACTCTGATACTCTCTGATTCTATGATTGTCTGATTGTTTGAACTCCTGATCCCATTTCCATATTACCAGATCCACAAGACATAGATTCAAGAGGCTGACGTCACTGCTATTCTCTTCACATCAGAGAAAACAGGGGAACCCCCAGAGCCTTTCCCACTTCCCTGCCCATCGCCCATGTACCACATTCACATCTGTCATACATGTGTCACCTGGGCCTGGGCTGCTTGTAGCAACTCACAGTCAGGGAATTGACACCTTCTCTCCTGGTAAATGTAACCTTATCTTTTACAGGAAGCCTAACTACCTTGTAGGGGGAAAAATCATGAAGTCCTACTATCTTCACTTCGTGGATAAACAACTTTCCTGTCAGCAGCAAAAGACAAGCATGATGTCATGGAAGATGTGACTTGTGTCTCCCATTTGAATCAAGAAGCATCATCTTCCTGTCCTTTCCAGAATGGGCCAGGGGAAATAAATTATGTTCTAAAACTTCTCTGTTGTTTTATAATGACCAGTGGCATTTTTAGTAAGCCAGGGAAAGATTTGTACCCCCTTGTGTTGGCAACACATTGGCAAGCTTCCCTCAGGCTAAGGAAAATGTGCTTGTTTGGATCTTCTGGGCCCAGCAGAGCCAGGCAACCTGGATGTGGTGGCAGCCCCCTGACCTCAAACAGTCTGGCCACAGGCCTAGTGGGAATTGGGTAGAGGGCCCAGGAAAAGCAGAGCTACTCTGGGTATTTTGGTGGGGGCATCTGCACCTGGGCTAAAATGAGGCAAGCAGAGGGGAAGGGAAATAGTTCTCAGTTAAAGCAGCAGATGGGGCAGTGGAAGTATTTCTCATGCCTGTGCCATTGCAAAAGCTCATCACTGGAGTCCCTGCCTCATATCTCCCCCACATTCCTTCTCTCCAGTTTCCTCAAAATACCACTTTCAGCAGGTTAATTACACTCTTGAAAAACTCCACTGGCTGCGCTCACCTATAGCATACAATCAATCAGTTCCAAACTCCTTAGTGAGGTGTTCAAAGCCCACCAGAACTGGCCTCAGCTTGTCTTGGCTCCCACAATTCCCACGAAACCCTCCCAAATGCTCACAGATCTCCTGCTGAAGCAAGACTGGTCCCTCACACTCTTCCCAGTGTATTTCCCATAGACTCCCCTCCAAGCTTGTGATTTTGTTTTTTCCTCTTCCTGCTACTGAGCTCTCTCCTGCCAGACCTGGGCCCTCCTCTCCATCTATTCAAATCCTGTGCTTGGGTCTCGCTGAATCTTCTTTACCTTTCCCTGACCACCCACCAACATGGATCTTCACTCCTCCATGTTCAACCCTTCCAGCTGGCTGAGTGGGAAGAGACATAGTCTGCAGGGATAAAGGCATGGGTTCAAATCCAGCTCTGCCAATTACTTGCTGTATGGTTTGGGGCACATCATTACCTTCTTTGAACTTCAAGGTGACTTTGGGAATTAGAGATAATGCATATAAAATGTCTATCACTTTGTAATGCACTCAGTAGATGCTCAGCAAGTAGAAGCTAGCCATAACAGTAGCGCTTACTGCCTTGAATTCATACATCTCCTCATCTGTATAGAGGCTGGCTCTTTAATTTGCCTCTTGACGTCTTCACTGTACCACCCAGAGTGCTTATCACACTTCTGAGTTCTTAGACGGGGCTCAGAACATATTTTCTGGGGCTTTTGGGTATTTTTACTACAAGGTTACTGGCTTTTCTAAAATATAAAGACAAAGGTGATGAGGCCTGAGACTTGCTCTGCACTCAGCAGACAAGTCAGCTTTGCAGAGCCCAGAGACAAATTCAAAAAACAGTCTTAGGAAGAAGTCAGTGTATGCTTCTGAATGGGGAAGCCCTTGACAGTTACAACCTTGATCTGAGTGGCAAAGCTTTTTCTGTCGAGCTGCCTGGGAACACCGCAACTTGCTAAGGAAACCACTTGGTTGTCAAAACACACCCCAGTTTCTCCTGTCAGGGCGTGTCAGCCAACATCTTAGAGAATGGCAGAGCAGGCTCTTGGGAGCTCAGTGCTGATAACTGATTTGTAAATGTCACGTAGACCCAACGAGTGGATGCCAGTATGGATGGAAGTGACCTTTTATTTCAAAGCAATGAAAAATTGTGAAACCTCCAGTTTTCCTGTATAAGCTCATGGACTGTATTTTTAAAGTTATAAACAGTAAAAGAACTATAAATCTACTTGTTCCTACCACACCATAATAACAAAACCTTCCTTGCACTAACAATTTTCCTATGCATTTATTTTTTTCCTCAAACCCCGTCATCTCATTACTCCCTTACTCTATCCATATATACCTTCTCTATAGTCCATTTGATTCAGCCAATCCACTAACTAGCATTTATCACATCCTATGTGTGCCCAGAACTTTGTGGGGCCAAGAATGACAAAGGAAGGAAAACAAGGCTGCTGCCTTAAGGAACAATCTAAATCTAGTTGTTTTGTCAGATCCGCAAGATCCCCAAACCAACTTTTGTTGGCCCGCATTCATTAGTCAGTCAGTCAGCAAATATTTATTAAACTCCTCTGTGTACCAGGACTTGTTCTAGGTGCTTAAAATACAGAAGATTAAAGAGCCAGAAAAGGTCCCTACACTCGTGGAGCTTATAATCTAGAGGTGAGGAAAAAGAGGCTATTAGCAAGAAAACAAAAAAGTTCAGAAAATGGCAAGTGCTGTGAAGGAAATGAAGGTCTGGTAGCAAACTGGTTATGAACTCAGGCTACTAACCCAAAGGTCGGTGGTTCAAATTCAGTAGCCACTCCTTGGAAACCCTATGGGGCAATTCTAATCTGTCATATAGGGTCGCTATGAGTCGGAATCGACTTGATGGCACACAACAACGGATGGTGCAAACAATTTACGCTCAACTGCTAGTCTAATTGTTGGCAATTTGAACCTACCCAGTGGGATCTTGAAAGAAAGGCCTAGTGATCTGTTTCTGTGAAGATCAGAAAACCAAGAAAACCCTATGGAGCAGCTCTACTCTGTAATACACAGTGTTGCCATGAGTCAGAACTGACTCGATAGCAAGAGGGGTTAAAGAAATAGGGTAATGACATAGGGTTGGAGAGATGGCGGTCAGAGAAGGCTTTTCTGGAGAGGTGACATAAACAGCCTGTCAAAAATGCTAAGATATAGGGGAAGAGGCTCTTAAAACTCCCATCCAATAAGGGCTGGCCCTAAAATTCTGGAGAAATGCAAAGGTCATGGGAATGAACTCAGAGCGGCTGCCCCCTGTAGCTTCCCATGTCTCTTGGTCCAGGGCTATACTCTATTCATAGCACTAGGTCCACAGCCTGGTACATAGTGGATGTTGAATGATAGTGAGGAGTAACGTTTATTCACAATTTACTGTGTGTATTATTTCATTTAATTTTCACAAACACCATATGAAGAAGGTACTATTAATCCCACATGACAGGCACTAAGAGGTTTGCACAGAAAGTAAGCAGTAGAGCTAGGATTCAAACCTGGGCACTCTATTTCCAGGTTACTTACTTCCAGCTCTTGAGCCCTGTTGGTACAGTGGTTAAAGCACTTGACCGCTAACTGAAAAGTCAGTGGTTCGAACCCACCAGCCCCTCCAAGGGAGAAAGCTGTGGCAGTCTGTTTCCATTAAGCTTCCATTAAGATTTATAGCCCTGGACACCCTATGGGGCAGTTCGACAAAGTCCTTTAGGGTCACTATGAGTTGGAATCAACTCAATGGCAGTGGGTTTTTGTTTGTTTGTTTGTTTTACTTTCAATTCCTATGCTATAATGCATGAATAAATGAATAAATGACCTTCCTCTTGATCTTACAAAAAAAAAAGATGTGGTGAAGCCCATGTGAAATTTTTCACTACATGTTAGTGAGTAAGCATATGTAAGTCCATGCTTATCTTGCTTACTGGGTCATCCGCTCTTGTCAGGGACTGTAACTTTAAAAAGAGGCTTTGATTCTGTAGGAAGGTGCTATGGGGTTGGGGGAGAGACAGATGCCAGCCATACCTAGAAGAAGAAATTTTGATGTGGTAAAAAATGTGAAACCGTTCACTACAGATGATCTGGTAAGCAAGGTAAGCACTTTGCTTACCTTGCCTATTGGATAATCTGCCCCTGTCTGGGAGGGGTACAAGAGTCGAGGCTATTGGCCTTGGACTCCTGGAATCCATATATTAACTCGCATCTGGTTCACTGTTACTTTTGAATATTTACCTTTTGCTATATCCAACCAAATAGCTACTTGTCTCAGACAAGAGATAGTCTGAGAGAGATTTAACTTCTGAGGTTGAGAAAATCAAATAGCAAAACTAATAGTGTATCCTCAGTGCCCCTGCCCCACTCCCTGGCCCCCGCCCCCACAGCTTACCTGGAGAGAATCTTTGGCGAGCTGGTAGATTTTAGAAATTGTTCCTTAATCAGTATAAACTAATTGTAATTTTGACAAAAAATGTATCCAAAAAACCAAACCTGTTGCCATCAAGTCAATTCTGACTCATAGTGGCCCTATAGGACAGAGTATAACTGCCCTATAGGGTTTCCAAGGTGGATTCATACTGCCGACCTTTTGGTTAGCAGCCATATCTCTTAACCACTGTGCCAGCAGGGCTCCAAATAATGTACAGTGCCCTGCAATGATCAGAAATAAGCTCGGTTTTCACACTTGTGTTGGAAATGAAGTTGCAGCTGAGATTAGGTGAGAAGCCAGTACCACGGTCGGGGCACCACATGCTGCTGCGTTTGTGCTCCCATTGTCTGGCGCTGACAGATGCCCTTATAGACCCCAATGTTCTCACCTCTGTGCCTTTGCTCAAACCAATTCTTTCTCTTGAATTGTACTCCCCACCTCCCCCACCTGTGGAAATCTCATCCATCCTGGATGACCACCTCAAATGCTACCTTCTTCAGTAGTGAAACCTCTTTGGATAGCATCTTCCACACCTGTCACTCACCTCCTGGGCACTCAAGTCTTGTACTTCCTTCCTGATTCTTTAACATGCTCAGCTGCTAACTGAAAGTTTGGAAGTTCTAGTCCACCCAGAGGTACTTTGGAAGAAAGACCTGGAGGATCTACTTCCAAAATGTCAGCCATTGAAACCCCTGTGGTTTTCAATGTACGATTCTACAGTCACATACATGTAGTTTCCGTGAGCCAGAGTCAACTGCATGGCAACAGTTTTTGTTTTTTTCCGTGACTCCATCTGTTATAGTCATTTGCGTGCTTAGTTTGGGCTCCCTAGTAGGTTGTGGGCAGATCATCCCCTCTAATTCATCTTTTTTCATCCCACAGCTCTAGTACAGCAACCATGATATTCATGCTCAATAAATATTGCTGAATTCAATTTGATGGTGCTCCCATTTGAAAGGGGCAGGGCTTGTTCCAGGCTTTCTCCTGAAGCTTTAGAGAATAATAATAATGGTAACAATAATAACTGAATTTTACTGAGGGTTTACTGCCTTCCAAACAGTCTATGGAGTTTAACATATTTGTCCTTAAGACACCTCTGAAAGAAGGCCTTATTGTTATCACTATTTTATGGTTGGGGAAAAAAAAAACTATTCGACACTAGGCCGTTTAAAAGTATATCACTTGCATTTGGTCCCATAGCTAATAAATGACAAAATCAGGGTTCGAACTAAATCTATCTGCCTCCTAACCTCAACAGAATTACCAAGGCTCCTCTTTATATCTTCCCAGTTTTCTCTCACCTTCAGGCCCTGCATCTCAGCCCTTCTGTCTTCTACCTCCTGGGGCACAGCACAGCTCTCCAGCTGCTCTTTTATGGCCCCGAGTTCTCCAGTCCCCAAAATTCTTCACCCTACTCTGCTGTCCAGCATTTTACTGCTGGGGCCTACCTCCCCTAGCCTCCCCTCTGCCTTCGAAGCTGCAGAACAAAAGCCTCTGTCTGGCTTGGGCAATTCCAAGCTCCACTCAGAGCAGATTCAGGTCTGCCTTGGTAGCCATCTACCATCACGGTCAACATCTGGAATCCATTATCCCCATCTGAAAAGCTACTGAGACAGAGTGGGCTTCACCCATGTTTGGACCCAGTGATGTGGTCAAGGGAAGGACCCCCTGCAATGGGGGAGGGGATTGGGTCGGTGCTGGATTATCCAATAAGAAGAGCCAGGCTGAACTGAGAGTACTAGATAAACAGAGGGCATAATTTTTTTTTTTTTAAATAATTTGATATTTCAATAAAAGTATCAAGGGCAATATTGAACCCTTTTTGATTTTCTTAAATGTATGCTTTGGTTGATCTTGCTTTTATTTGGAATCAATATGGTGGGGATATCATATACTTTTCAGTGCTTAGGACTTCTAAAGATTTTATCCAGGAGATTGGAGTGGTGTACTATATGGTGTATTATATTGGATTAGGTCTGGGGAGAGAGGTGGGTTCAATGCCATACAAGACCGCTGATTGTCTTATTTATGCACAAATCCCAGTATCTAGCATTGTTGTTGTTGCGCCTGGCAAACAGAAGCTCAGAAATGTGTGGCAGCCTGATCTGAGCTTGACCCTACAGGCACCACTTGCTGCTGGTATTTCAGTCAACTAACCTGGTGGTCCCAGGCTTCCCCTGCCGCTGAAAATGACAGTGGAGGATTGTGGAAAAAGAGATTGTTGCTACCCTCCCCCATTCCCCACTTCTCTTGGGGGACCATTTAATTCATCTTCCAAATGAAAACACTTTGGGAGTCACGTAGATGGAAATAGTGTGTTAGAAACAATAAGACTTCATTGATCAACAACAGTTATCCCCTTGGTTGTCCTTGGTAGACCAGATGTATGATCACCCTATTCCTGCATGAATTTTTTTTTTTTACCCAGAGTAACAATTTCTCACATCTTCTACCTGTATCCCTCAGCCTATCCTCTCTTATATCCCCACCCTGTAGTTCTTCCTTTGTTTCTGAAACACTGTCCTGAATCCTTGCACAGAGAGTGTTCCATCTTTATAATTCTAGGAGTGTCATGCATCTTAAATGCTATCTAGCCACCTGTACTGTACACTTGGTGAATGAAGGCAGAGTAAAGGCAACCATCAAACGTGCACTATTCTTCTCCCGCTGTCTGGACACCAAGGGGAGCATATGTGTCAACAATTGCTCAAGGACAACATTCAATGTGGGAAACCCAGATGTGACTGTATCTTATTATGTTATAGTTTATCAAGGCCTTAACCCAGTTCCCTACCTATAGCAAATGCCTAATTCACACATCACATATGGAGATTCTGATGAAACTAGTTCATGATCAATAGCCTGTTTCTCTGGTACAGAGAATAAATCAGAATAGGAGTTAATTAAGTCCAGAAAGCCTGTACTGAGAGCTAGCTATATTGAGCCAAATTCTAGGCACTGAGATGAATAGGAAGATGATGAACTATTTTCTGCTCTCAAGGAGAGATATGGTCTTGGATGGGAGGGAGGAAGATACACAACTGACCACAGTTGTGGCAGAATGTGTCTGTGATAGGGGCAACAAGAGAGGGGAAATCACTTTGGACCAGAAGGACTGAGGATGGCTTCTTTGAGAACTAGATATTTGAGCTATGCCTTGAAGGATGAGTAGGATTTCAATGGATGAAAATATGAAAGTCAGGTATTCCAACCAAGGAGATGACTGATGGGAAGGCACATGGATGATATCAGCTCAGGCGATGACTCAGTCCAGTGTAGCTACAAAGTATAGATTCCTTCAAAAGTAGTTGATGCAGAGAAAAGAAAGACTGGAAAGGAAGATTTGGTGTCACATTATGGAAGACTTTAAAAGTCAGGCTAAAGGGACTGGAATTAATCTGTGTAGGGGCCCTGGGGTGACGTAATTATATTAGTTGTCCCTTCAGAGATTAATTTTGAAGTCATGTGCAGGGTGGACTGAAGGTGGAAAGTAAAAGGGAAGCAGAAGGGCCATAAAGAGGTTACCGTGATTGTCTCAGACTCCCATTCAAAACTGGTGTCCAAATGAGTGAGGTTTATAGGTGACATCACAACTATCAAAAAGAACTAACAATAAATAATAACAATGTAATGATAACAGAGTAAATGGAGGAACAGATACAGAATCAACTATCAGTTGTCCAAGGTGGATATCGCAACTGGATGCCTTGGCCATCTGTCATGGATTGAATTGTGTCCCCCCCCAAAATATCTGTCAACTTGACTAGTCATGATTCCCAGTATTGTATGATTGGCTACCATTTTGTCATCTGATGTGATTTCCCTATGTGTTGTAAATCCTATCACTATGGTGTTAATGAGATGGATTCCTGGCAGTGATATTGATGAGATCTACAAGATTATATAGTGTCTTAAGCCAATCTCTTTTGAGATAGTGAGCAGAGAGGCATGGGGACCTCATATCACCAAAAAAGCAGTAGCAGGAGCAGAGCAGGTCCCTTTGGACCCAAGGTTCCTGCGCACAGGAACTCCTAGACAGTGGAAGACTGATGACAAGGAACTTCCTCCAGAGCCGACAGAGAGAGAAAGACTTCCCCTGGAGCTGTTGCCCTGAATTTGGACTTCCAGCCTACTAGACTGTGAAAGAATAAATTTCTCTTTGTGGTATTTCCATTGTAACAGCCCTAGGTGACCAAGACACCACCTAAGCACAACTGGGACCAGTTGCCTCATTTGTCCAGGAGATATGCATTAAAAAAAATGCAAATGACGGAAATAATAGGAAGTTTAATCAGCCGGGGAGGGAAGCAAGCAAACATGCAGGGCGTCTTACCTACATTTCCCGTAACTGGCATGTATTACTGAGAGGTGCCCATTAAGGTTTTAGTAATCTCGGTTGTCCAAAATACATGCTCAAAGGGATAGTTGTTTGGGCTCTTTGGAGCAAAGCTGCTGTATAAATCTTCAGTTTTATAAGAGCAGTAATTTAGAAATTTATAATAAACATTGCATGACACTAGTGTCGCATTACAAGCACTCAGAAATTCCTAAAGATCAGATCTTGTGTTGGAGCACATTTGTAGGATTACCGAAAAATTGAGCCAAAAGCTCCTAAAATTAGCCTTCAGATGATTCAGAAGGCCAATCATTAGGAAACTAAAGACACACACAAAAAGACAAAGCTCATCGTTCCTATGTAAAAATCGAGATTACTGTTGACCTCTCATTATATTTACGCACATGGACCTGATCTGTGTCAAAGGCCACGTGCAAGGAGCTGAGGGAGCCATGGAGAATCACAAGGCACCATCTGTTCTGAGCAGCCAGCTCATGGCTTAGGAGATAAGACATGGGCACAAATAACCAATCCAAAGGATAAAGTGACGAGTGACATGAAAGGGCTGTGGGAGTTGAGAGGAGGGTTCATGGGGACAAGAGGATCTGGAAGACTTACATTAACAAACACTGAGTCTATTATCTTTCCCTCAGTCCCCTGCTGAAGGACCAGCTCTTCCAGTAATCCTGACTCAAATTTAACTCCACTGGACTTTTTTTTTTTTTTTTTGGACTTACTTCGAGGAGCTCTGGTGGAGCAGTGGTTAAAGAGCTCAGTTGCTAACCAAAAGGTTGGTTGTTCAAACCCACCAGCAGCTCCATGGGAGAAAGGTGAAGCAGTCTGCTTTCCATAAATATTTACAACACCGGAAATCCTATGGGGCAGTTTTCTTCTGTTCTGTAGGGTCACTATGAGTCAGAATCAACTCAAGAGTGGAGGGTTTGGTTTTGGGGTGGACTTACAACAATCTCCAAAATCTTTAAGCATAATTACATTTCTCTGGGGCCTTGATTACCGATTCTTTGATCTTATTTTTGGTTTTGTTTGTAATGATTCTCCCATGTGTCTCCTTTACAGGCAGGTGTAGGCTGCCCACCTCAACCCATGAGTTTCCTGGAGCAGAATTCGTGTCATTTCTATCCCTACTATAAAACAACCAAAACCATACCCAGTCCCATCGAGTAGATTCCAACTCATAGCGTTATACTTAAGGGCATGTACCAACAGATGCTAGATGCCAGGACCAAACAGAATTACTTCTTCAGTGTGCAGGTCATGCACAAGAAAGTCTATGGAGAACACATGAAAGGAGGACTGAGCAGGTCTCCTTGCTGATCAGTGCTTATTTTCATTTCCTATATAGTCCACATCTTTTCACTTCTCTCAAAGAAGGGGCTGGTTTATGTTCCTCAAAAAGATATGTTCAAGTCCTAACCCCTGGTACCTGTGCATGTGACCTTATTTGGAAACACAGAGTTTGTAGGTGTAATTAGTTAACATGTGGTCACACTAGAACAGGGTGGACCCTAATCCAATATGACTGGTGTTTTTATAAAACAGAAGAGACACAGAAGGAATGTGGCCATGTGAAGACAGAGGTAGTGATTGGAGTCTTTCACAAGCCAATTGGAATGCCAAAGATCACAAGCAGTTCCAGAAGCTAGGAGAGAGGCATGGAACAGGTTCCCCCCTCAGAGCCTTCAGAAGGAATCACCATGGCCAATACTCTGATTTTGGACTCCTACCCTCCAGAACTGTGAGACAATAAATTTCCGTTAAGCCACTTTGTGGTACTTGTTACGACAGCCCTAGAAAACAAATTCAAGATGATCAAAGCTAAGTTTACCATCTAGGTGTAAATGGAGCTTTCATTCTTAATTTCCAAGCAACCACATTTGCATATATTTAGCTTTCCTACCATGCTCTCTTTTGGACCCCACTACACCTCCTTCTTATATTTTGCAATTCCTAGCCCTGGTGAAGCAGTGGTTAAGAGCTCAGCAGCTAACCAAAAAGTTGGCAGTTCGAATCAATCAGCTGCTCCTTGGAAACCCTATGAAGCAGTTCTACTCTGTCCTATAGGGTCGCTATGAGTTGGAATCGACTCCAGTACAATGCATTGTTTTTTTTTTTTTTTTTTTGATATTTCTGATCTTTGAATAGTTATGAGGGCCAACAAGTCTCTGGGCTTCTTCCTCCCCTGCCCCTGCCTCTCACCTCAGGATCTGCCTCACTCCACAGCTCCACATTGCTTACCCGGCTTTTTGGAACTGACTCACAATCTGCCTAGGTCTTCTATTGGTTGACCAAACAATCAAGGGGCACCTAAGGGCCTTTGACCCTCAAAATTTAAAAACACATATATCAGATTTAAACACATTGCTTGCCTTGCGGCAGAAATTTGTATTGTGCTCTTTTTGGTGAGGCGGTCCAGCTGCGTCTTTCTGGTGTGCTGCCTGGAATGGCAGGACCCACATTCCTGCTTTCTGATGGTACGTGGCCAGGGGTGGTCACTGGAATTAAAAAGGCTGCCTGTAGCACTCCGGAAACCCTGGTAGTATAGTGGTTATGTGCTATGGCTGCTAACCGAAAGGTCAGCAGTTTGAATCCACCAGGCACTCCTTGGAAACCCTATAGGGCAGTTCTACTCTGTCCTATAGGGTTGCTAGGAATCAGAATTGACTCGACGGCAGCAGGTTTGTTTTTTTTGGTTGGTGGCACTCCAGTAATCCTTGACTTTTCCAGCCCCCCACCACAACTGAGGTCTCTTCCCCAGCATCCTCCATTTCTTCAATCTGCAGAAAAATCTAGGCTCCCTCCTAGTGTCCTCCTAGTCCCCACACCCCTGTCCCCATGTTTCTCTGCATTCAATTCCTCTCATGCTTCAACTCAAATGTCATCTCCCAGAACATTTCCTAAAATATGATATCTCTCCCCCAATTACTCCCAGTCATACCACTGTTCAGTTTCTTTCTGGCTCTTACCTCAATTTAAAAATTATGTCTTTATTAATTTGCTTATTTGGTTGTTCACTCTCCCACTAGACCAGAAAGCCAGTCAAGAAAGATCCCTTGTCAGTTATCCCCAGAGCCTAGCACAGTGCCTGCCTCATATTAAATATTTTTTGGATAAATATTTATTGAATAAATGGAGAGATGAATGAAAGGTTGTACTTAGCACACTGGAGTATAAAAGTTTACTCCCCTATTTTCCCCACTAGACAGTGAGATGCTTATATAAAGGCCCTTGTTTATCACAATGCTATATTCCCATTGTCTATACAGGCTTGACATTTGCAATAAATCTAAGTTGAATTGTGTAAAATCAAATTAGGGGAGCAGATCAGAGCTTCCCAGCATGACTGGACACCCAGAAGGCAACCTTCAAGGGCAGGCTAGAGACAGATAAACTGACGTGACAGGATTGTGCCTGGGGTGGTGGGGAGGGGGCTGCTCAATGAGAATTGGATATTGTCATGCAGAAGGAACAGAGTTGAAGAGCAGAGAGAAATCCAGCCTACAAATCAGCAGACACAATTCCAGATTACTTTGCTTTACTGGTTTACTTTAATTGGGAGTATGATCTTGAGTAAATTGCCTCCTGTCTCAGCCTCAGTTTGCTCATCTGTAAAATGAGCAGGACAGACAAGTTTATTTGAGAAGTTCCTTCTAGCTGAAACATGCCATGGTGCAAAGTCTGACATTAGAAAATAAATGCCAATTAAAAGGGAAGGTAATAAGCATCTTGATCTCCCTGGAGGCATGTGGTCTGGAGATGATTCATTCCAGGCCAGACCATATACCCCCAACCCATGCACACACGCCTATGAATGTGCACACCATGTGGCACCTCCACCCATGCACACACTTCTACCTGTGCACACCATGTACACGCACTCTCACCCATGCACACACCTATATATGTGCACACCATATGCACATACACCCACCCATGCATATGCCGCTATACATGTGCATTCTATATGCACACACCCCCACCCACACATAAATCAAAAACCAAACCCAGTGCGCATAGCCCCACTCATGCATACATTCCTATACATGTTCACACAATGCGCACACAGAAGCTCCACCAGTCCAGGGCCCAGCTCCATAGCAAGGGAAGAGCCAGGTGAAGAAGGACAGATGAAGTATATCCTAGGCTCCCTGTGGGATGTCATTTCTAGGAAAAGACTAAGAACCAGAAGGAGGAGGCTCATCCTCTTGCAGTTGGAACCTACTTCCACCCAACAGCTCAGGGAAAACCAATCGCCCAGAGTCCTAGGCAGGATTTGCAATGTAGTATTTTCTTCCTCCTGTCCCATAGTCATCTAGAAAAATCTAATTTTCATTAGGAAACAGAAGTAAGACACACCTGCCTTACATGGCCTTGCCTGGGCTAAGAAATCCCAGCATGGGGCTTTTATTTGCAACGAATGTAAGTTAAATTGAGTAAAATCAAATCTGGGGAGCAAGCCAGTGCTTGATGGGCATGGCTGGACCCCCAGGAGGCAGCCCTCTGTGTGACAGATAAACTGATGTGGCAGGGAGGTACAGCTTTCAAGCTAAAGCTGTACTGGGTTTGCTTTTTAAATAATTGTGTTCTGAATGGTTATGAAAGTACCTACATAATAGCCTCAATTTTTCCTCTTGGACTACAAAACCTAAACTATTTGCTATCTGGCCCTTTACAGAAAAAGTTTGCCAACTCCTGTCTTAAACAACCACTGAGCCCATCTGCTATTATTGGTCAAATTCAGGCTCCTCTTGTGGTCAGCAGGAGCAGCACCGAGTCCTTCACTCCAGACTCTACCTCTGAACGGTGTGCTGGGGAGGTAACCGTGACTCTCCCCTAGGCTACTCCTCTTGTTTTCCTTATCTGGAATGTCCTTCTTTGTCCTAGCCACCCATCCAGTCTTCCAGAAGCCTTTTTTGTCTACTCCAGTCCTCATTAACCCTCCCTCTCCTGATCCATAATACTTCATTTTGGAACCACCTACAAGGTACTTGACCACATACTGCGTTGCATGATTCGCTTTTAATTTACACTCATGGTTTCCCCCACTGAGAACATAAGCTATGTGAAGGCAAGGCTCACAGCCTGGTGGTTTATCCCGTATCCACCACCACACTAGCAGAGTGTGGGCTAGAGTAGCTATTGGGTAGACATGCACTGCTGGGGTCCATCAACAGGGAAAAGCACTTGAACATCACCCAGGGTCAAATTCCAGTGTGCACAAGCCTGCCATTTCTGGAGGGGACTTAGAGTAATGTGTCCCTGCACCAAGAGAAATGCTTTGCTCTACCACAAGCCAGAAGTACTCATATCCTTAACACCAGAGTAACTCAAATCCCAATTTGGTGGAAAAATTCCTAAAGGCCCTGGTACTCACTTTCATTTCTCCTCCAGGGAGTGTCCCAGGCAAGGTGAATCAAGGAACTGAGCTTTTAAAGAGGCAAAAAGAATTTTCCCGAACCTGGAATTGCTCAGGGTTCAGCAAGTGTATGGACAGAACAAAAAAAAACTAAGTGCCGAAAAGTGGAAGCCAGGTGCTCTAGGGCAGAGAAGCTGGCCTTATACAAGTATACTAGACCCAAGAGCAACCCTTCTCTCAGTGCTGTGGTTGCCAAAACTGGCAGATTATAAACCCAGGGATGGTTTCCTGTCCTACAGGCCAAGAAGCAGCATCTGGATAAAAAAGCTTGGCTGAGTCCACTTGATTTAATCTCCTCAGAAAGGTAAAGCCTGTGGAAAATCAATGACTTCAGAGAGTGGGAGGTAAGAGGAGGACAGGAAGGGACTCCTTACCTCAGGTAGCCTGGGTAAGAGCCTTGGCATTCAGAGTCTTTCTTGTTTGTTAATCACGTAAAAAAGCCAACTATAGTGACTGGCAAAAGATAGTGGAGCTCACTCCCAGCATCATAGCAACAGGTATACTGAGAACATGGAGAGATGAAAAATACTTTGAACTGACTGATGGGTTCCCCTCCCAGTGCCCCAGGACTGATACCAGGTCACTGGCCTCCAGGATCAGAGGCTACAACAGGAGTGCCCAACTCTGGGGTTTCCAACTCTGGGGTGACCTCTCGATGACCTTGATTCTTTTTGTAAATCTACCTACAGTAACCTCTTGCCCTAGCAAATGGGTTGACTCACACCCTCATTTCCTCCACTCTATCCTTGAGGATTCACGTAAGATGGCACCCATTCACTGGGCCTTTTAAAGATGTAGCCTATTCGAATTGGACAAATATCTATCAGGCACCTGGACATATCTAACACCTGGGTGCTGCTCTCTCTTCTTCTTGTTGCTTTAAAGTCTAAAAGAACAGACATTCCGGTCAAATGTGGGGACTAGCTTTTGTGTTTTTATGGAGGATGGAGCCCTAGGAGTTACATACAAAAAAAAAAAAAAAAACGAAACTCTGTTGCCAACCAGTCAGTTAAGACTCTTAGCCACCCTACAGGACAGAGTAGAACTGCCCACGGCTTTCCAAGGAGCAGCTGGTGGATTCGAACATAACCAGACTCAGTCATTCGCCATTTGCTAAACTACAAACATTAGCTTTAAAGGCATAGGAGGGCTTGGAGGTGAGACCGTGTGGCATTGAGCTTTGGCAAGATGCCCTGCTTTTAGGCAGACTGTAAATTATAAATAAAGTGTCTCTGTTCTTCTTCCTTTGCTTGAGTGCTCTGCCACCACAAACCTTCTGTTTCCTCCTCAGATTTGCTGTGCACAGTTTTTGACAGGAAGTGGCTCTGTGCATCCACAGACGCTAGCTTTTATTATTGTGTTGACTTCTAACTTAAACCCACAATTCCCAGACAGCATTTTAGCAGATCCTCCCTCACCCTTGTGGAGACCTGACTACACCCTCAGGACTAGCTAGGAACCCTCCTGTTGTCGTGAGGAAGGTGCCACTGCAGGTTATCCGTCAGCCCTGGCGAGGAGGTGAAACAGCCATTCTTTTGATTAATCAGCAGAAAAAGCAAAGGCAGGAAAGTGGAGCCTCACAGTAGACAGTTAATCCCAGGGAAAAACTGTAGCTAGTGTTGTAACTACTGTAACATTTTGCCGCCACCATCTAGTGAAAAGGAACAAGGGGATTCATTCTGAGCTTAGGGATTACGCAGGGCAAGGCCGCAGTTTCTAGAAACCAGCCTTTAACGTGAACAAGCAAATCCTTCCATTTGGCTACTGGCTGCTACTGTCCACTATACAGGCACCACACTGTCCTCTGCTGTACCACAGGGGGTGTGAACCAGAAAGCACTGGGTTCTTTGTGACTTTCCCACCAGGGCTGTGCTTGTGTGCACAGGCTTCGTATCTGTGGGAATCAAACTTGTTTCTCAGAGCTGTTGAGAGCCACGTAAAAAAAAAAGAAGAAGAAAGAAAGAAAATTAAACCCTTTGCCATTGAGTCGATTCTGACTCATAGCAATCGTATAGGGCAGAGTAGAATTGCCCCCTAGGGTTTCCAAGGAGCCGCTGATGGATTCGAACTGCCAACCTTTTGGTTAGCAGCGGATCTCTTAACCACTGAGCCACCAGGACTCCATGAGCCATGTTAAGTACAGCTTAAAACCTGCAGACAAAGCAGAATTCAGAACTCCAGCCCCAGAAGACCTTGTTGGAGCTTCATGTGTGGGGGGAGGGGGCAGGGGAGAGGTCTGGCCATTCTTTCCCTTCTAGCTCCATCCACTCTCCGTGCTGACAGACAGTTGAGTCTAATACCACATCAGACAGCTTGTCGCAATGGTGTCCCTATCACAAACAGCTTGAGATAAACAGAATTCTCCCGCTTTCTGTGAGGCACCAAGGGGGCCCATCCAAAAGATGTCACTGATCAAAACCTTAGCTCTCCAAGTTTTCTACTCCAGTCGGAGCATTTGCTCTGACTCCAAAACCAGAAACTGCAAGTGGCAGACCGAGAAATTAAAAATAATAATAAAAAAAATACATCGGCTAAAGAAAAACTAACACTTGCCTCAACCAAGTAACATTTTATTTCCTGGGATAAAAATAAAGAGAATGAATTATCAGAAGTCTGCCTCCACCATCATTAAAATCCTTTTTGAAGAAAGTTATGAGAATTGTTTAAGGCGCACAGAAAAGTCAGGTTTGCCTTTTTTCCCAGAGTATTTCCTGGCGAGACACAGAGCATCAATACCACATCCCAAAAAAGAGAGGCTTGAGGGCCCGGGAACCAGAACAGCCAACCAGCATCTCTGGCTCTAATGTAAGTATCACAGAAAAACAACTCTCTCCTCCGTAAACACAACATATATCATGAAAATATATCCAAAATATCTCCAGGTGAACTACAGTACAAAATCCACTTGCCAGTCATAAAAATAAGATTTGCCTCTATACACAAATATAATCATATGTAAAGCAAACTTGGAACACACAGATGAGGGGAGCTTACAAAATCTCTTGGGATCTGGGCTATTTAAAGTCATTTTTTGTTTGGGTTTTCCCTCTGCTGGGTATAGGAAACTGGCTACAAATACAGCCATTTCACAGCGCTCACCATTTCAACAGCTCTTGCGTCATGGAATGTGGTACTTTTTAAAAATAGGCGACCCTTGGTGTTATGGAAAAAAAAAAAAAAGAAGAGGAAAAATGGGGGGTCAAGGGAGGAGGAGAAGGAGGGAGAGAAAGAGGGAGCAAACTTAGGCTACAGGGTAGGCTTGAAACACTCTGTGGTAAAAAGTAGAGACCCGGGTTCAGGAGACCTCCATTGTCCCCCACCCCACTTCCCCCTATCCCAGTCTGCCTTGATCTTGGTTTACAGATCTGTTTCCCTGCTGGTGTCCAGGCAAAGAGCATACAGGGACCTCGGTAAGTCCACATTGCTCTTAGCCTTGAGGTTGCATTTTTCTACAGGGCAGCTGCCCCTTCGGGCTCTGTCTGCATTCTCCAGGGACCCCCCAGCCTTGCCAAGGGAAACCTTGCTCCAGCTGGCCTTGTGCAGGCCTCCACCATCAGGCCCTGTCCCCTGGCTCTGGCTTCCCTGCTCTTCCTTAAGGGCTGCCTGCTCCTCGTGGTCCGTCTCCCGGTGGTAAAAGTAGTTGAAGTTGGAGACAATGACGGGCACTGGCAGTGCGATGGTGAGGACCCCAGCAATGGCACACAGAGAGCCCACGATCTTGCCCCCAACAGTGATAGGCTTCATGTCCCCATAGCCCACAGTAGTCATGGTGACGACTGCCCACCAGAAAGCATCCGGGATGCTGGAGAAGTGGGTCTCCTGGGTGTCGGCCTCCGCGAAGTAGACGGCGCTGGAGAAGAGGATGACTCCAATGAAGAGAAAGAAGATGAGCAGGCCCAGCTCTCGCATGGAGGCCTGCAAGGTCTTGCCCAGGATCTGCAGCCCCTTGGAGTGGCGGGAGAGCTTGAAGATGCGGAACACCCGGACCAGGCGGATCACTCTGAGGATGGCCAGGGACATGGCCTGCTGCCCATTCTGGCCACCTCCTCCACCTCCTGGTTGTTGCTCTGCCAGCTCGGTGCCCAAGGTGATGAAGTAGGGGAAGATGGCCACCACGTCGATGATGTTCATGATGTTCCGAGAGAAGTCGGCCTTGCTAGGGCAGGCGAAGAAGCGCACCAACAGCTCGAAAGTGAACCAGATGACACACGTGGTCTCCACAATGAAGAAGGGATCGGCCAGGGTCCTAGGCAGAAGCGGTGCCACTGTTGAGCCAGGGGGAGGCACCATGGCCCCGCTGCCATTGGCACCTGGGGCAGGAGCAGGAGGCTGGTGGGGTACTGGGGGATGGCGGAGCAACTCTCCTTCATCCCTGAATTCAGGCAGGGTCTCCAAGCAGAATGTGATGATGGAAATGAGAATGACCAAAACCGAGACGATGGCGATGGCCCGAGCGGACCCAGAGCTTTCCGGGTATTCGAAGATAAGCCACACCTGACGTTGAAACTCATTGCGGGGCAGGGGCTTCTCCTCCTCTTTAATGAAGCCCTCATCCTCCCGGAAGCGCTCCATGGCCTCGTCCCCCAGCTGGTAGAAGCGGATCTCATCCGCGAACACATCCAGCGAGACATTGACCGGCCTCCGCAGCCGGCCCCCTGACTGGTAATAGTAGAGGATGCCATCAAAGCTGGGCCGGTTGCGGTCGAAGAAGTACTCGTTCCTCAGCGGGTCGAAGTAGCGCAAGCGCTTGGCCGGATCCCCCAGGAGGGTGTTGGGAAACTGCGCCAAGGTGCCCAGCTGCGTCTCGAAGCGCAGTCCGGAGATGTTTATGAGGACGCGCTGGTGGAGAAGGGACCCAACGCCCAGCGCCGGATCGTCTGCCATGCCCAGGGCAGGGTCGCCTTCTCCCTCCTCGTCCTCCGAAAGAGGTGGTCTAGGCTGTGGCAGCTCCCGGGGCAGCGGTGACAGAGACCGCCCTCCCGGGTCTGCGTCCCTTTGCGCGCTGCTCCCCCTTGGTGCTGGCTCTTTGCTTCCTTCACTGAGCTCAGCCGTCGAGGGACATTGGAGCTCTCCCCCTGTGACTTGGCCACAGCTTGCAGGGGTCTCACCTCCTCCTCGGACGGTCAAGGCACCGCCATTCTCCAGGGGCACCAGGGCGATCTCCATGGCCCAGGGGCAGGGGGCATGCTGAGCCCCTACCGACCGGCTCCGGTGGCACCCGCTCACGTTCCTCCGGGCGCCTGGCGTCAGGCTTCTCTCCCGCGGGTCGTTTGGCCGGCCCCACTTTGGGGCGGGCTGGGTTGGCTGGCAAGATCCCTTCGCTTGGCCCTGACGTCAAGAAGCCGCTGGCCTGCTCTCTGCTTCTCTCTCTGTTCTGGCAGCCGGTTACCAAGCAGCCAAAAAGCTTCTTTCCCGCAGATGCAACCTTCAGCCGCTCCTCTCTGGCTGCGCGGCGCTCGACCTCCACCCTCGGCAGCTCCCCTCCTTCCCCCCGTCCCCTCTTCCTCCTCCCGCCTCCCTTCCCGGGTCTCGTGGCAGCGGGTGTCTCCCCGGAAGGCGCAGCTGGGGCCCCGGGCTAGGGAAGGGAGGGGGGCCGAGGAGGGCGCAGCCGGGCAGAGGGAGGGAGGGAGGGAGTGGGGAGGATGGAGGAACAGGTTGTACCGAGAGCGCTGAAACTCCCAGGGCAACCAGATGAGAATAGCTCTGGATTTCAGTTCACCTGGGAATCCGCTGAACGCCGAGTGGACTCTAGGGGAAATGAATTGCCTTGCGTTGAAGGCATGAGGCTTGGAGCTGGGTCAGCGTATAAGAGACGGGAGAAAACAGTTTTAAATTTTTCCTTTGGAAGAATAGCGGTATCCCATCTATGGGAAGAATGGGGGAGGGAAGGCGGGAGGGAGCGGACGTGGCAGAATGTTGGCCTTTGAATAATTAAACAAATAAACACTCTCCAGACTAGTGCAGAAGCTAAACCCACAATAAGGCACGCGGCTGAAATCTTGGCGTTTCCCCCTGCCCAAACCTATTGCTAGGGAGTCAATTCCAACTCCTAGCAGCCCTATAGGACAGAGTAGACTACCCCATAGGGTTTCCAAGAAGCTCTTCGTAGATTGGAACTGCAAACCTTCTGGTTTGCATCCAAACACTTGACCACTATGCCACCAGGGTTTCCCCTGTCAGTAGCCTTGATTCCCAATCCAGACTGAGGTGCCAGGCCAGGACAGACCCAGGCAGGCAATCCCAGGCAAGCCGCCTCATCAGATTGACTGCCTAGCCACATAACCCAAAGGACACACAGCCCTTCTGTTCTCTCCACCAAATTTTATTTGCAAAAACTAACAGGGAAGGAGAGGAGGGATGAAGAGATCCTGGGAAGGACTGTTTCCGCCTGGTGAAGCATAGAGCTACAAATGGAGCAAGTTTGTCTGCAGAGGCAGAGTTTATGACTGAGAGCCAGGGAGGTTACAGAATCCACACTAGAGAATTCCCAGGAGCAGAATAATAGCAACCAGCATTTACGTGCTCTTATTATGTATCAGGCCCATTCTCAGCACTTTACAAATATTGAGTCTTGTATTTCTCACAGCAACCTATTTTGTGGTGTTGTTGTCATTGTGTGCTTTAAAGCCAGTTCTGACTCATAGCTACCCTATAAAAAATAGGACAGAGTAAAACTTCCCCATAGTGTTTCCTAGGCCATAAACTTTATGGGAGCAGATCACCAGGTCTTTCATCCCACAGAGCTGTTGTTGGTTTTGGACCACAGACCTTTCAGTTAGCAGCTCAGCGCTTTAACCATTGTGCCACCAGGGCTCCTTAACCTATGTTGTAAGAACTACTATTATTCCCTATTTTGTAAGTGCCATTATTATCTGTTGGTTTGTCTCCCGTGGTGGCTTGCATGTTGCTGTGATGATGGAAGCTATGCCACTAGTATTTCAAATACCAGCAGGGTCACCCAGGGTGGATAGGTTTCAGCAGAGCTTCCAGAGTAAGACAGACTAGGAAGAAAGACCTGGCAATCTACTTCTGAAAAACTGGCCAGTGAAAACCTTATATATAGCAGCATATATATTGTCTGATATAATGCGGGAAGATAAGCCCCTCACGCTGGAAGACACTCAAAAGATGACTGGGAAAGAGCTGCCTCCTCAAAGTAGAGTCAACCATAATGACTTGGATGGAGTAAAGCTTTCGGACCTTCACGTGCTGATATAGCACCAGTCACGATGAGAAGAGACAGCTGCAAATATCCATTAGCAATCGAAACGTGGAATTTACAAACTATGAATTTAGGAAATTTGGAAGCTATCAAAAACGAAATGGAATACTTGAAGTTTGATATCCTAGGCATTAGTGCACTGAAAGGGATTGGTATTGGCCATTTTCAATCAGACAATCATATGGTCTACATGCCGAGAATGACACCATGAAGAGGAATGGCATTGCTTTCATCCTCAAAAAGAATATTTCAAGACCTATCCAGAAGTACAATGCTGTCAGTGATAGGACAATATCCATATGTCTTCCAGGAAGATCAGTTAATACAACTATTATTCAAATTTATATACCAACCACTAATGCCAAAGATGAAGAAACTGAAGATTTTTACCAACTTCTGCAGTCTGAAATTGATCAAACATGCAATCAAGATGCATTGATAATTACTGGTGATTGGAATGTGAAAGTTAGAAACAAAGAAGATTAGCAGTTGGAAAACAGGGCCTTGGTGATAGAAACAACACCAGAGACCGCATGATAGAACTTTGCAAGACCAACGACTTCTGCATTGGAAATACCCTTTCCAGCAACATAAACACCAGCTATATACGTGGACCTCACCAGATGGAAGATATAGGAATCAAACTGACTACATCTGTGGAAACAGACGATGGAGAAGCTCAGTCTCATCAGCCAGAACAAGGCCAGGGGCTGACTTCAGAGCAGACCATCAATTGCCCATATGCAAGTTCAAATTGGAGCTGAAGAAAATTAGATCAAGTCCACGAGAGGCAAAGTATGACCTTGAGTATATCCCACCAGGATTTAGAGACTATCTCAAGAATAGATTTGATGCATTGACAACTAATGACCTAAGACCAGAGGAGCTGTGGAATGACATCACGGACATCGTACATGAAGAAAATAAAAGATCAATAAAAAGACAGGAAAGAAAGAAAAGACCAAAATGGATGTCAGAAGAGACTCTGAAATTTGCTCTTGAACAGAGTGGCCAAAGCAAATGGAAGAAGTGCTGAAGTAAAAGGGCTGAACAGAAGATTTCAAAGGGTGGCTCTAGAAGACAAAGTGTAATAATGAAATGAACCAACACCTGGAGTTAGAAAACCAAAAGGGAAGAACGCACTCAGCCTTTCCCAATGTGAAAGAACTAAAGAAAATATTCAAGCCATGAGTTGCAATGTTGAAGGATTTTATGGACAAAATGTTGAACGATGCAGTAAGCATCAAAAGAAGATGAAGGAATACACAGAGTCACTGTACGAAAAAGAATTAGTCAATGTTCAACCATTTCAGGAAGCAGTATATGAGCAAGAACTAATGGTACTGAAGGAAGAAGTCCAAGCTGCACTAAAGACATTGGCGTAAAACAAGGCTCCAGAAATCAACGGAATACTAATTGACATGTTTCAACAAACAGTTGCAGTGCTGGAAGTGCTCACTCATCTATACCAAGAAATTTGGAAGATGACTACCTGGTCAATCAACTGGAAGAGATCCATATTTTTGGCCATTCCAAAGAAAGGTGATCCAAGTAAAATTTTGCTGAAGATAATTCAAAATTGATTGTAGCAGTATATTGACAGGGAACTGCCGGAAATTCAAGCCAGATTCAGAAGAGGACATGGAACGAAGGATACCAGTGCTGATGTCAGATGGATCTTGGCTGAAGGCAGAGAATACCAGAAAGGTATGTTACCTTAATTGTGCTCATGAGGAACCTTTACATAGATCAAGAGGCAGTTGTTCGGACAGAATAAGGGGATACTGATTAGTTTAAAGTCAGGAAAGGTGTGCCTCAGGGTTGTATTCTTTCACCATACCTATTTAATCTGTATGCTGAGCAAATAATCCGAGAAGCTGGACTATATGAAGAGGAACAGGGCATCAGGATTGGAGGAAGACTCATTAACAACCTGCGTTGCGCAGATGACACAACCTTGCTTGCTGAAAGTGAAGAGGACCTGAAGCACTTACTAATGAAGATTGAAGACCACAGCCTTCAGTATGGATTACATCTCAACATAAAGAAAACAAAAATCCTCACAACTGGACCAATGAGCAAGGTCATGATAAATGGAGAAAAGATTCAAGTTGTCAAGGATTTCATTTTACTTGGATCAACAATCAACAGCCATGGAAGCAGCAGTCAGGAAATCAAAAGACACATTGCATTGGGCCAATCTGCTGAAAAGGACCTCTTCAAAGTGTTGAAGAGCAAAGATGTCACCCTGGAGATTAAGGTGCGCCTGGCTCAAGCCATGGTATTTTCCATCGCATCATATGCACGTGAAAGCTGGACAATGAATAAGGAAGACCGAAGAAGAGTTGACACCTTTGAATTGTGGTGTTGGTGAAGAATATTGAATATACCATGGACTGCCAAAAGAACAAACAAATCTGTCTAAGTACAACCAGGATGCTCCTTAGAAGCAAGGATGGCGAGACTGCGTCTTACATACTTTGGACATGTTGTCAGGAGGGATGAGTCCCTGGAGAAGGACATCATGCTTGGCAAAGTACAGGGTCAGCGGAAAAGAGGAAGACCCTCAAGGAGGTGGATTGACACAGTGACTGCAACAATGGGCTCAAGCATAACAACGATTGTGAGGATGGCGCAGGACTGGGCAGTTTTTGTTCTGTTGTGCATAGGGTTGCTATGAGTCGGAACCGACTCGACGGCACCTAACAACAACTACAATCAGAGTTTAGGTCTTTGCTCCCTACACTCCACTGCGTCTATAGAAAGGCATACCACCTTCCCATATACAGATGCTCCCTCTTCCCAACATCTGACCCAAGAGCTTTAGTTTCTTACTGCAGGGGGCAGGTACATAGCTGAGATGACATGTAAACCTTTGTAGTTTAGGAATGCAGGGACTCCCTGGGTGGTGCAAACGGTTAACACTGCTAACTGAAATGTTGGAGGTTTGAGTTCACCCAGAGGAGTCTTGAAAGAAAGGCCTGGTGACAGAGAATATTTTGAAACTTGGTTCTGGCTGCACAAGTATTTACTGGAATAGCAGGGTGTGGACATACAAGCTTGTGTCAGGTTTGAGAAGTATATGTGCATGTGGCTTTTTTAAGGGTGCAGATGGATGTGAATTTAGTGTGTGTAAATGTTTTCATTGCATGTGATTTGAGATCCTGGTGGCACAGTGGTTAAGAGCTGCGTCTGCTAACCAAAAGGTCAACAGTTTAAATCTACCAGGCGCTCCTCGGAAACTCTATGGAGCAGTTCTATTCTGTCCTAGAGGGCCGCCAGGAGTCGGAATCGACTCAACAGCAATGGGTTTTTGGCTTTTTCTGTGTGTGGTTGGCTGTTTTTTTGCTAATGTGCATGAGCGAGGAAGGGAAAATGAAAGTGAGAATCAGCAGATGGGGGCATCGATGGTTAACCACAAGGCCCTGCCTACCTTTCCCAGGTGCACACAACCCCCTCTCCAGATTTCTGCCATCCCTGCTCCATCTCCACTGGCTTTTCTTCTCCTCTGACTCTGAGGTTGCCAGTCAGGATCACATCTGCCCCTGGGGAGCCCAGGGCTTGCTGAGCTTGTAGTAGGTGAGCTCAGGCTCATGGCCACTGTGTCTTGTTTACTCAAGCTCATGTAAGTCCAGTGACGCCATATTGGTTTACATGGGCTTTCCTTGGGACTCCTGAAGAGTTCTCTGGAGCTCATCTTCCAGGGGCCCTTGGGGAGATTGTCTTCTGAAGAATTGGTACGACATAAACAGCATCCTCAAAAAACACATAAGCCTCCTTTAATGTGGTATTTTCTTACATTTTCTTTCCACGCAACCCCATATATTTACCAGGTCTCATACTTTTCTTGCGAAATTACCTTCAGATGTCACATGTCGCAGCTGTGGAGGTGTACTGCTCAGATGGACCTCAAAAAACAAACAGATTTCTTTTCAACTACAAGGAGTGCAGTTAGCTGACAGCCTCCAGCTGTTGGCATCCTCTGGCTCTGCTGCAGCTTTCATGCGCATGCCCTGTTATAGAGCCTGACTGTTTCTGCCCAGGGGAGGACTCTGCTAATGGTCAGTCTGCTCTGGATCTCAATCATGTTGGCCAAGACTTTGTAAGATGCACATTGCCGTCTGAGACTCTCCCTGTCCAGCCCTGCTTCCTCCCCACTTTCCTTTCACAAGCATCAATTCAGCATCATGGTCTGAAGGCTTTCCCTGCTGTATTTGGCTGCCTGACCCTTTTATCTTTCACGGACATTGTCTGCAGTCAACCTCTTGTGCTCCTACCGCTTCCATCTCAGTGCCTTTTTCCCAGAAGACACAGCTGACACATCATATAACTGAAATCTGCTTTCTTTTTCACCCATTTAGTATTAGGAGACAGGCCCTGGTGGCACGGCGGTTAAGCACTCAGCTGCTAACCAAAAGGTCAGCAGCTTGAATCCACCAGCCACTCCTTGGGAACACTATGGGGCAGTTCTACTCTGTCCTATAGCGTTGCTGTGAGTCAGAATCGACTCGATGGCAATGGTTTGGTTTTTGGTAGTATTAGGAGAAGGAGCCCTGGTGGCACAATAGTTAAATGCTCAGATGCTAACTGAAAGATCTGTGGTTTGAGCGCATTAATAGCTCCAAGGGAGCAAAGACCTGGTGATCTGCTCCTATAAAGATTTTGGTCTGGGAAACTCTATAGGCAGTTCTACTCTGGCATATAGGGTCACTGCGAGTCAGAATTGACGGGATGGCACACAACAATAACAGTATTAGGAGATTAACCTGTTTTATTTAAAAAAAAAAATTGCTATTGAGTGGATTCTGACTCATGGCAACCCTATGTGTTGCAGAGTAGAATTGTGCTCCATAGGGTTTTCTTGACCGTGACCTTTTGGTAGCAGATTGCCAAGCCTTTCTTCTGGGGTGCCTCTGGGTAGGTTCAAACTGTCAACCTTTCAGTTAGTAGCTGAGCGCTTAATGTTTTATACTACCCAGGGACCCCGAGGCTCTTTTACGTTATCGTTGTTAGTTGCCGTCAAGTTGATTCTGACTCACGGTGACCGCACGTGTGCAGAGTAGAACTGCTCTACAGGGTTTTCAAGGCTGTGACCTTTTGGAAGCAGATCACCAATGTGCACAATCATCTCAGGGTCTTATTAAAATGCAGAACCTGATCCAGTAGGCCTGGGGTAGGGCTTAGTCTACATTTCAAACAATCTCACAGGTGAGGCTGCTGCTGCTCACTAGAGATCACAACCTCATCTCAGACAAACCCCAAACAATGTCTTGGAAGGAATTATTTGCAACACCTGGATTATATCCACCAGAATGAGATCCAGAGACGAGAGTAGATGAGATGTCTTCTCTCAATTCACAGGACTGGCACTAGCAGACCGTAGGAAGACTTGTGAGGTATGCAGGATCAAGGAGAAAAGGATTTGAAAGGAAAAGTAAGGCAGTGAAGAGAAGGAGAGCTGGGCTGGAAGAAAAAGGCAAGGAAGAAGAGGAGAAAGAAAAAGAGAAAGAACCCTAAATGTCACCTTTACTAATTCATTTAACAAATATTTCTTGAGTAGTGTCTTAATCATCTAGTGCTGCTGCAAAAGAAATACCACAAGTGCATGGCTTCATCTAACAGATTCATTCTCTCACAGTCTAGGAGGACTAGAAGCCTGAACTCAGGGCGCCAGCTCCAGGGGAAGGTCCTCTCTCTGTGCTGGCTTTGGGGGAAGTTCCCCTTCATCAATCTTCCCCACATCTAGGCGCTTCTCAGTGCAGGGACCTTGGATCCAAAGGATGCGCCCCCTTCCTGTTTCTTCATTCTTGGTGACATGAGGACTCCCGCCTCTCTGCTCTCTTCTCTCTCTTATATCTCAAGAGATGGATTCAAGATACAACTTAATCTTGTAGATTGAGTCCTGCCTCATTAACATAACTGTTTCCTCCTGCCTCATTAACATCATCCAAAAAACCAAAACCAAACTCGTTGCCATCGAGTCGATTCCAAATCATAGCAACCCTATATGACAGAGTAGAACTGCCCCACAGGGTTTCCAAGGAATGCCTGGTAGAGGCAAACTGCTGACCTCTCGGTTAGCAGCCGTAGCTCTTAACCACTACACCACCAGGGTTTCCATTAACATCATAGAGGTTAGGATTTACAACCCACAGGAAAATCATATCAGATGACAAAAAGTGGACAATCACGCAATACTGAGAACCATGGCCTAGCAAAGTTGACACACATTTTGGGGGGACACAATTCAATCTATAACAAGTAACTACTATAAGCAAGGCATTGTTCCAGGTGCTGAGGATATGCTGATGATCAAGGCAGATACATTTTCTAACTTCTCAGAGTTACAGCCCAGGGAAGGCAAAAGACTCTGAACACCTAATTTTACAACTGATTGTTTAATTACAATTTTAAGAGGTACCATGTTGAATATGGAGCCCTGGTGGCACAGTGGTTAAGAGGTCGACTGCTAGCCAAAAGGTCAGTAGTTTGAATCCACCAGTAGCTCCTTGGAAACTTTATGGGGCAGTTCTACTCTGTCGTATAGGGCCACCATGAATCGGAATCGACTCGACGGCAATGGGTACGTAGAATATAAGATTCTGAGAGAGGAGTGGGGAGTCTGACTTCATCTATAGTCCAGGGAAGGTCTCTCCTGAGGTTGTGGGAGGGAAAACAAACTATTCCAGGTAGAAGGAAGAGTATATACCAAAGCCCTAGAGTGGGAGGGAATAGGGCTGGTTTGAAGATCTGAAAGAAGTTAATGTAGTTGACATAGAGGGCTGGGAGAAGAGCACTGTGAGACTGGGCTACAGAGGTGGACAGTAGCCAAATTATGAAGGGCTTTATATGTCATATTTCATGGTTCCCCTAGCAAGATGTAATAATGCCTCTTTTCTTCTAACCTTACATATTTTGCTTGTCTGTGTTAAAGTGAATGTACTAATACGCTTCTGTATTAGTTCTCCATTATGTGTTTTAGGTGCCTTCTCTCCTTCACTATCTCTAGGATATATCTATATCTATCTGGATATCTAGGTAATAGATATAAAGAGGTAACATAATAACCGAATTTTATTTTAGCGTCCCACTGTCCTTTTAAATTCTATCCAAGGGAGGAAGCTTTTCCCCTGACTTAGATGAGAATTAAGTGGGTCTCCATGTATTTTTGGTTTACTTTTAGATAATAACAGAGCTACAGTAACTTTAGGACTCAAGCACCATCTCAACTTAGGAATCAAATTGCTCAACCCAAAATACTAAATTCTTCTTTTTACCCACAGAGTTGTTTTTTTTATCCACAGAGTTGATGAGGGTTGTGCAGTAATAGGTAATGCAGTAATAACCTGTGCAAAGTGCCAAAACAAATTTAACTCACCACCTCTCGCATTTGGCCATCCAAATGAGTTTCCAATTTTTCTGCCTAGACCCCATCTCCACAACCACTTTGAATATTTGGAAACCCTGCTGGTGTAGTGGTTAAGTGCTACGGCTGCTAACCAAAGGTCTGGCTGTTCGAATCCACCAGGCACTCCTTGGAAACTCTATGGGGCAGTTCTACTTGGTCCTATAGGGTCGCTGTGAGTCGGAATCGACTCAACGGCACTGGGTACTGGGTAGACTCCATCTCCACAACCACTTTGAATACTTAGCTAATATCAGAAATCACCTTTCAGTATCTATCCCTCAATTTCCCCTGCCTCCCTGCTCCACAGCTTGTTTGTTTTCTCTTCATTCAATTCCATTCAACACATAGTTATTGAAATCCATAGAATGGACATGGCACCATGTCTAGTGTTGTGGGGAAAATCAGAGATGAGGAAAGTATGGTCCCTGATTTTAAGATAACTCTATCTAGATCTCTGTCTCTAGGTGGTACAAACCGTTAAGCGCTTGAGTATTGGCTGAAAGGCTGGCGGTTCAAACACTCATAGGCATGTCAGAAGATAGGCCTGATGATCTGCTTCCAGAAGGTCACAGCCTTGAAAATCCCATGGAGTAATTCTACTCCATACACATAGGTCGCCATGAGTTAGAACCCACTCGGCAACTTGCAACAACAACACCACGTCTATTTCTACCTCTCTATCCTATCCCCTCTACAAGGAATGATGCCACACCCTAACTGAGGAAACTTGTTTTCTTCAACCTCCCCTGAACTCCTTGGTACAGCATCTTTCAAAGGAAATATGGAGGTGTTGGAATTGGCAAGAGAGGGTTTACGACCTTTTAGGCTGGACCTAAAACAAAAAAAAACCTGTTACCTTGGAGTTCATTCCAGCTCTTGGTGACCCCATGTGTTACAGAGTAGAACTGAGCTCCATAGGGTTTTCTTGGCTGTAATCTTTACAGAAGCAAATCTCCAGGCCTTTCTTCCATGGCACTGCTGGATGGATTCAAACTACCAATTTTTCTGTTAGTAGCTGTTATGGATTGAATTGTGTCCCCCATAAATGTGTGTCAACTTGGCTAGGTCATGACTCCCATATTGTGTGATTGCCCACCATTTTGTCATCTGATGTGATTTTCCTATGCATTGTAAATCCTAATTCTATGACGTTAATGAGGCAGTACTCAATCTACAAGATTAGATTGTATATTGAGTCAATCTCTTTTGAGATGTAAAAGAGAGAAGACAGCAGAGAGACAGGGGGACCTCATACTGCCAAGAAAGCAGCCCTGGGAGCAGAGCATGTCCTTTGGACCCAAGGTTCTTACACTGAGAAGCTTCCAGTGGAGAAAGATTTTCCCCTGACTTAGATGAAAATTAAGCAGGTCTCCATGTTCTTTTTTATTTGTTTGCTTTACTTTTAGATAATAACAGAGCTACAGTACACAGAGCTTTGTGTGCAGAGTAGAATTACTCCATGGGCGTTTCAAGGCTGACCTTTTGGAAGCAGATCATCAGGCCTATCTTTTGACATACCTCTGAGTGTTCGAACCACAAGCCTTCCCCTGGAGCTGGCACCCTGAATTTGAACTTCTAGCCTCCTAAACTGTGAGAGAAGAAATTTCTCTTTGTTAAAGCCATCCACTTGTGGTATTTCCGTTATAGCAGCACTAGATGATTAAGACAATAGCCAACTGCAAACTATGCCACCCAGGAACCCTTAGGCTGGACCAGGGAGATCCAAATAAAAGACAGCTTGGTTAACATAAACCAAGATATCTTTCTTAAAAAAAAAAAAAGAGAGAGAGAGAGAAACTTGACTAACAGGTTCTTGTTAGGCTGGATCTTACTATACTATATAATTCTGTGGTACATGAATACTAAATAATACTGCACAAGGATAGGTTGTTAAGTGGTAATTGGCAATAGAATATTAATCAGTAAAAGAGTGAAGCTCTCTTACTGAATCCTCTATCCTAGATGCATTCTCCTTGTAGATCTGTAGTAAAAAACATTTTAATGAGGACAGCAGCTGTCCTCCCTTCCCACCCCTTCCCTTCTCACTTGCCCCTTAAAATCCAACACCTTGGGAAGGAAGCTGTGGAAATGACCTTCCTTTCCTGTTTGGTGGAAGCAGCAGAGGTGGTGCAAAGCAAAACACACATACAAAACACAGGTGTATGTGTTTGGGCATGGGGGGAGGGAGACCTTTGAATCACAGTGTTAAGAGACTCAGAAGGGGAAGGAAGAGCAGGAGAAGGGGCTGAGGGTTAGAGGAGAGGGAGAGATTTACATTGACCCAGATCCTAAGCAAGAGCTCAGGCGGACTGCTATGATTTCCGGTTTAGAGGGATTAACGTGAGAGGCTGTCCACAAATCAAGGCTCACATCTGGAGCTCAGCTTTTTCTCTCCCTCCCTCCCTCTCTTACTAGATATAATCCAGGAATAAATTCATTAGTGGGCCCAGGGCATTTTCGGAAGCCAAACATAGAAAGGAAAACAACCTAGATGCCTAGGGCTAGGGGGCTCAAGGAATGATTTGCCCTGTTGAGTATCGGTCCTGCCCTCTCCCCTTCCATTTTCTCCTCCATGGACAAGCTGGTGGGTTACAGCAATATTGTGACTCTATCTCTCAGTCTTTCTGTCTCATGTTCATCTTTTTCCTTCACAAAACACATCTCAATGATATTAACTGACATAACATGAAAACCTCCTAACTTTGACATTATTAACGAACAGCTTCATTTGTTGTTAGGGTTAGCGATACTTGAATTGTTTTTCAGTTTCTCAGTAACAACTGCATGGGTAGGCCCTGAATTATCTGCATTAGTTGTCTGTAGTGATCAGCAGGGTAGTCAGCAGTCTTTCTCTGTTGCCCAGTGGCCTAGCTATTGTCTCCCCAGCTTAGTGGAAAGTGAAGCAAACTGGATAGCTGGGTGTTAGCCTCAGCAATATAGCTGTCCCAAGTGGTGGGTGTGGGGTAAGTGACCTCATTATCTGGCCCCTGGCCTGTCATTTGTATTAGTTTCCTATTGCTGCTGTAACAAATTACCACAAATTCAGTGGCTTAAAACACAAATTTATTATCATACGGTTCTGGAAGTCAGAAGTCCACAATGGGTTTTACTGGACATAATGAAGTGTTGTCAGGACGATTCCTTTTGGAAGTTCTAGGGGAGAATTAGTTTCCTTGAGGTCATTGCATTTCTTGGCTTGTGGCGCCTTCCTCTATCTTCAAAGCCTACAATCGTATCTCTCCCACGTTGGCTTCCATCATTGTATTTCTTTATCCTACTCTTCTGCCTCCCTCTTCTATCTTTTAAGAATCCCTGTGATTACACCATGCCTACCCAGATAATCCAGGTTAATCTTCCTATTTTAAGATCCTTAATTTAATCACATCTGCAAAGTCCCTTTTGCTATGTAATGTAACATAGGTTCTGGGGATTAAGATAGGGACATCTTTGGGGACCATTATTCTGCCTACCATATTGTTTCTGCTCCTCCCAGTCATACAGGAAGACTTTGAGGAGGGGACTTTGAGAGCTGAAAGGGACCTAAGCAGTTTGTCAGTCATATCCTTCCATTTTACAGTCAACAAACATTTGGAGGTTCACCCTAGAGAAGGAGCAGAGGCTGGGCACCCGAAGACTCTGGTTTCAAACCAGAGTTTTTGGAGTCCAGGTTCCTTGGTTTCACCAACAATCAATCTCTGTGAAGCAGGGAAAAGCCCACAAGTCATCAATAGAATCAAGTCCCAATAATTCAGACCCAGACTTCCTCCAAGATGAGGAGTGGCACTAAAGGCTAAGCCTGTCCCATGAGGTGCGATGGTCTCCCTGTCTAGGGAAGAAGAGTTTATTATGTTTTCTTCTTTCCTAAGAGCTGTCTAACTAAGGTGCCCTGGTGGTGCAGTGGTTAGGTCCTCTGCTGCTAACCTAAAAGTCGGCAATTTGAACCCACTCACCAGCTCCATGGGGAAAAGACCTGGCGATCACCTCCCGTAAAGATTACAGCCTAGAAAACCCTAAGGGGGCAGTTCTACTCTGTCGTATGTGGTCGCTATGAGTCAGAATTGATTTGATAGCACCTAACAACAATAAGAGCTGTCTCTCTTGACTCCTGAAACTCCCCGTACATGGAGGAAATGCTTGCGAATTTAAGGCTTGGGCTCTCATTAATCACTGCCACTTCTCATGAAGCGAAAGACAGCATGGTTTCTCACACACAGCAATCATTTCTTTCTCTGGTAAAGACAGTAATCTGGAGAAGGGCAATTATCTCCACAGAATTACCAACCTTGCAGCGTGACATTATCGACTGTTGGAAATTACACGGTATTCATTTGCTGCTATTTTAATGTCTGTCGCCTTCTATTTCCCCCTTCCCCAGCTCAACACTGAAACCCCCAACTTCTTTTCTTTTTATTACTCTTGGGAAATAATTTCCTTGTTTTTAGCAGGCTGGGCTGCTACTGGGAGTGTGATATTGAGGATCACAATCACGGCTCTCAGACTTTCAGCTGGGCTCAGCCACCACCCATTGGATTTTTCAACTATGCTTCAGAGCTTTTGTCTCTGCCAGCAAAGAAATGGCTGACAAAGGCACCCACAGCTGACTTCGCCAATTGCTTGGCTACTCTTGGCTGCCTAGTATTATTCTACTAGACTGGGGGAAATTGAAAACCAATTACCAAGTGGTGAGGGCTGCTTTTCAAGAACCTAAGAACAAGGCAAAGTTGCAATGAGAGTGTGTGTGTGTGTGTGTGTGTGTCTTGGGCTGAGGTGAAAGGAGATGGCTACTAACATTGTACCTAGGCAATGTGATAAGTACAAGATTATTACTGTGTGCCTTAGAGTCAATTCTGACTCATAGTGACCCTATAGGACAGAGTAGAACTGCTCTATAGGGTTTCCTAGACTACAGGAGCAGATGGATAGGTCTTTCTCCTATGTAAGGCTGGCAGATTCGAACCACTGACCTTTCGGTTAGCAGACAAGTGCTTAAACGTTGCACCACTGGAACTTCTAGTATGAGATTAAAAAGCAAAAGCCAAACCCGTTGCCATTGAGTCAATGAGATTGGGAGGCATAAAAACAAAGTTTGAGTTCCACTTTTTAGCTCTGACATTGCAAAGTAATTTAGCCTCTCTATATAAGCCTATTTTTTAAAAAAATCTGTAAAATGGGAAATACAACATTTAGCTCATAATACGGCACATGTAAAATAGCAAACTACATGGTAAACTGAGGTCTATTGTGTAATCTCAATAATTAATATTTGTTTAGCCTAATTTTGAACTATGCATTTTCCATACACTATCTCATGGAATCCTCAAAAACAACCCTAAGGTGGACCATGGCCTCCACCAGCCTGAGCCCAGAACAACTAGATGGTGCCCAGCTACCACCACCCACTGCTCTGACAGGGATCACAATAGAGGGTCCCAGATAGAGTGGGAGAAAAATGTAGAAAAAATTCAAATTCATGAAAAAAAAAAAAAGACCAGACTTGCTGGTCTGACAGAGACTGGAGAAATCCCGAGAGCATGGCCCCCAGACACCCTTTTAACTCTGTACTGAAGTCACTCCCAAGGTTCACCTATCAGCCAAAGATTAGTCAAGTCTATAGGGACAACTGGAAACCCTGGTGGCGTAGTGGTTAAGTGCTATAGCTGCTAACCAAGAGGTCAGTAGTTCGAATCCACTGGGCGCTCCTTGCAAACTCTATGGGGCAGTTCTACTCTGTCCAGCAGGGTTGCTATGAGTCAGAATTGACGCAACAGGTTTGGTTTTGGATTTTTTTATAGGACCAACCATAACACACATGAAGAAGGTGCTTCGTCGTTCAATCATGTATACGAGACTAAATCGGCAACACTAGCCCAAAAGGATGGCAACCAATGCCACAAAACAATTTGTGTAGTAAGTGTTCAGTGAGAAACTAATTTGCTCTGTAAACTTTCACCAGAAGCACAATAAAATTAAAAAAACAAAAACAAAAAAGAAACCCTAAGAAATAGATGTTATTATTAATCTTAGCTTACAGATATGGAAACTGAGGCTAAACACAGTTAAGCAAATTGCCTAAGGTTTCTTGGGTAGTGAATGGTAGCATTCCTGGTAAACTGCTGGTTACTGTTAAACCATTAGGGCAATCCCCCTAAGTAACTGTAAAGCAGAGGACTGTGTTCACTGAGTTCTATAGCCTGCTCCCATCCCTTCTGATACCCTTCCTTGATCTTCAGGCCATCAGGCCTTCATTCTGCTTCTGTTACTTCAAGTCCCTGTTAAGGTCTACTGGGGATAAGCTAGTGACAAAACGAATGTTGTCTCAAGGTGTGAATGACAGTAGCCTCAAAGAGTTCCCAGGCTATAATTTGTGAGCACACAAAAATCTCTCAAAGGTAGGATGTCTAGCATCTTGCCAAAACCAATTGACTCCCTGGAGAGTCCGTGACTTTCCATGTTGGGAGCACCCTGATGGCTTAATTAGACAAGACAGTCCCGCCTGCTCGGCTTCTCACTCCTTCTGTGCCACTCAGACCTGGGCAGCTTGGCTAAAGCAAGAGGAAGTGAGGGTAAGAGAGAAGCTACTGAGAGGAAATTTAAAGCTGATGGCTTTCAATACAGACCACCAAGATGCTTTTCAGTGCAGCTTTAGATATTTGGTTTTCAATCATACAAAAAAAAACAGAAGCCTTCTTGGAGGATCTTAGCAACTTAACAAGCACTAGAAAAACAGAGGGGCCTATTTTTTGAGACAGAGCTGAGAGTTGCCAGGAGCTACAGCTGGGTCTCACCAGCTTTCACCTCTTGATGGATATTTTTAAAGACTCTGGCCTATCCAGGACTTTTCCTTTGAGAAATGCCAAGCTCTTGACCCCATCACCCTCTCAGCCCTCACGGGAAATAATTAGAGGACAGGCCAGAATGAGAAGGCCAAATCTCTGAAGAAAGAGAGGCTGTGCTGCATGGTAATGGATGTGAAATCCACCTCTGCAAAACTTAGTGGCTGTGTGACCTTTCACAAGTCACTTAACTTCCCTGTGCCTTAGTTTCCTTATCTATAAAATGAGCATCATAATAATGGCACTTAACCTCATTGAGTTGTTATAAAGATTAAATGAGTTAATATTTGTAAACTGCTTAGACCAGTGTCTGGCAGACTGCAGGCACTATGTAGTGTTTACGAATAAATGACATTTTAAAGATGCTCAGCGTTACCAGTAAAGTATAGTCAGTGCCAGGAAGAGAGCCCAGCACATTCCTCTTTGGTAAGACTATAATTAGAGCCAATCAAAGGAGGCAGGAATTTCCTGTGAATTAAGGAACTGCCATGGCTCGGTGGCAAGGCAGAGTGGAAAAAAGTCACAGGCTTTGGAATTAGATCACCGGGTTTAAATTCCACCCTACCACTTACTCTCTGTGTTACCTTGAGCAAGTCACTTAATCTCTCTGAATCTCAGTTTTCTTGTTTATAAAATGGGGATGATGATATCTAACTTGCAGGGTTGTCACCTGGATCAATGATATATGGAAAGTCACTGGGATCCAGCAGGCCCTCAATCGGGGGGGGGGGGGATGTTACTATTGTCATCACTGTCATCATCATCCTTATCTTCATCATTATCATCAAAATCCATCTGCTGAATAGGAAGACGAATCAAGGAAACAGCTGCCTTTAAGTTAGCCATCCTAAGGGAGAGTAGGACTTTTAAGGGAGCAAGTCAACATTAAAGGAGGTGGGCAAATACAAAGGTTAAAAGTATACTCAATATAATAATACAATTTTTGAAAAATGAAAAATAACACTGTTGTTTTCATAATGTAGGTCAAAGAAAGTGAGATTCAACACGTTTCTGGGGGCGGGCGGGGAATGGCTCTCTAGGGGAATTGCCAGATTGGGGGGAATGGAGGGAGGGAATGGGGAGATTTTTGTTTCTCAAAATGTGTCATGCCTCTCTCTAACCCAGTAACCCAGTGCCATCGAGTCGATTCTGACTCATAGCGACCCTATAGGACAGAGTAGAACTGCCCATAGCGTTTGCCTTTCTCTAGCTGGGGCTTAAAAGACCAGAAGTTCATATACGTGGCAGGCATGAATTTTTGAAAGCCTTGCGATGACCTCAGATGGGCAAAATGTCAATTTCTGAGAAATTTCTGGTAACTGAATTTACTTTTTAATATTGAGGCTCCATTCTAACTGGTGCAAAAAAAAAAAAAAAAATTTAATCTAGTCATTTCCAGGTAAATCGGTCAAATCCAGTAATGTGTCATTTTACGTCGAGTACACACTCATATTCAGAATATTTCTCCCATCCCCTTTCCTCTTCTCTGGGCCTGAGATTAAGCTTGGGGTGGGGATGGGGTTGAGGGGAGGGGTGCTTACACAAACATAGCCGCGACATTGGTGTGAAGTGGACATCCGCTTCTACACCTAGACATGTCTTGGTCTTAGAATCCTACACCAGAGTAAACATTTCTGTTCTGATACTTGGGCGTTCCTCCCATACACTGGAAATCCATTGAGATACAGCTACATCTTCATTCCGTTCCTGAGAGATTATCTGAGAGGGTTTTCCATGACACCTTTGATGTAGTTTCCCCTCCTTCTAGCTCTGAAACTTTTTGCGGTCCCATTAGCATTCTCATTCTCGTTCTTGCTCTCACACTTGCTCTTGCCACAGCTCTTTCCACGTGTGGGAGTGGGGCATGGGGCCTTTTAGTTGTCCTCTTGGTAGGGTTGCCAGATTTGGCAAAAAAGAAAATACAGGACACCCAATTATATTTGATTTTCAGAAAAATAACGAATAATTTTTCAGCATAAGTATGTCCTGGGCAATATTTGGGACATACCTATACTAAAAAATTTTTCAGTATTCTCTGTAATTCAAATTTAACTGGGCTTTCTATATCTTACTTGACAACCTACCTCTTGAACTAGTACAGAGTCATGAGAAACTCAGGGAGGTGTCTCCAGCCCCCTCCCCCACCCTAGTTTAGGAAGGCTAACCACCATCCGCTCCTTAGAACCCCTGTGGGACAGTTCTACTCTGTCCTGTAGGGTCTATCAGTTGGAAGACTTGACAACAACAGGCAACGGTTAACCACCGTTTGACCTCATGGCTTCTGCACTGGGCTAGCAAAGATTTCTCCACAAGATTTGTCATCTCCCTGGAT